>NC_044559.1:49922346-51158179 GCF_007565055.1 Rhinopithecus roxellana | reverse complement strand
ACACAAGCTTTGCTTTGTGTCTGTGTGGGCATGCGTGTGCCTGTGTGTGTGTAGTGTACGTGTGTGTCTCTTCATATATGTGTGCTTGTGTGTGCATGTGTCTGTGTGTATGCATGTGTCTCTACGTGTGTACACCTGTCTATGTGTGCATGTGTCTCTGTGTATACATATGTCTGTGTGTGCATGTGTCTGTGTGTGCCAA
Organism: Rhinopithecus roxellana; assembly: GCF_007565055.1. Classification (NCBI taxonomy): domain Eukaryota; kingdom Metazoa; phylum Chordata; class Mammalia; order Primates; family Cercopithecidae; genus Rhinopithecus; species Rhinopithecus roxellana. Next base: position 51,157,977 of record NC_044559.1, on the reverse strand, counting down.
TGTCTGTGTGTGTCCATGTGTCTTGGTGTGTGTTCACACATCTCTATGTGTGTACACGTCTTGGTGTGTGTGCACGTGTCTCTGTGTGTGTGCATGTGTTTGGGTGTGTGTGTGCACGTGTTTTGGTGTGTGTGCACGTGTCTCTTTGTGAGTGCCTATCTCTGTGTGTGTACACATGTCTGTGTGTGCGTGTGTCTCTGTGTGTGTGCACACATCTCTGTGTGTGCATGTTTCTTGGTGTGTGGGCCTATCTCCGTGTGTGTACACGTGTCTGTGTGTGCATGCTTCTCTGTGTGTGTGCATGCTTCTCTGTGTGTGCAGCATTGCCCTCTCAGATGGGCACCAGAGCCCCTGATTCAGCTCAAGCACCCAGAGTAACAGCAGTCTTCAGCCCAGCTGTGACTTTTGTGACAACCCATTTGGAGGAACACCCACTGCTGGGTGCTTGCTCTAGCACCCGGAGGGCTTGGCAGAGTGGCAGACTGAAGCTCTCCGTCTGTCGGCAGCTGTAATTCCCGCACTGCCTTGAAAGGTGGGCGTTGCTTAAATAACTCAGCCTGGTACTGTGAAATGGATTTATACTTTGAAAAAAGGTTTTGGGAAAATGTTTTAAATGATGGTTACAAGTTCACATGAATCTCTACCACCTTCCTCCTGCTTCCTATCTGTACCTCTGTCTCAATCCCTGTCTTCGTTTCTGTCTCTGTCCCAGCCTCCGCCTTCTCCTCCTCCTCCATCTAGCCATCTCTTCTTTTCTTGGTCCAAGGTTGGGGTAAAGTCCTACTTGGCTCACTATGTACCTGACACAAGAGTGCTTGGAATTTTTATTTCATTTCTTATACAAATTGTCTGGTTTAATATGTCTCTTTTGCTTTTAACATTCCTACTTTTGGATAAAGATGAGAACTTTGAGTGTAATTTGTGAATTGCATGGAACTCACCATCAGCTCATTCATTTACTCATTAAACACACCTGTATTGAGGTGAGAGGTGGGCAGGGAGCTGGCTCTGTGGCTCCCTCCCTGGGCACAGCTGGTGCTCAGGCGTCAGTTTCCTGTGGACCCAGCGGGACAAGCCTGCCCCTGGGGTGGGCTGCAGTGCCCTGGTGACTTGGGAGTAGCTCTCTTGGAGGGACAGCGCATTGAAGCTGGTTTTCCCCACAGGCCCTGACATGCCTCCCTACAGGCATGCCTCCGTGCAGGCATGCTGCACCAGGCGAGGCAGGCACTAGGCTCTCCTCGCTGCCTTCCGCTGACAATCAGCGTGCTGGTGTCCTCATCTCCACTCCTGTTACGCTCAGATCCCAAAGCTCACTCTGCTGGGTGCAGCACTTCCTGCATCTCCAACCTGGAGTTGGCCTCTTTGTCGGAAGCCTGCCTTCATCAGAGAAGCAGAGTGCCCCAGGCCCTGGATCACGCTGGTGCAAATGTCCCACCACCTCCCCAGGCCATTTTGTCTAGTGGTGACACCAGATTCTCTCTTGCTGGTCAAACAGATCTGCTGGTCAGACAGAACCCACAGAGAAAATCTGGACTCTGGCTGGGTATGGAGGACAGAGACCAATGACAGGGGTGGGGTCCTATTAGAGGGGTGCGTTCAGGTTGCAGGGGTGGAGTTCCGTTAGAGGGGTGGGTTTAGGTTGCAGGGGTGGGGTCCTATTAGAGGGGTGGGTTCAGGTTCCAGGATGGATTCAGGTTGCAGGGGTGGAGTCCCATGATGAGGCAAATTCTCATGGTAGGGCTGAGTCCTGTTAAAAGGTGGAGTTGCCTCTCAGTACTGAGACCCCTTCTTGTGGAGGACGCCACGCTCTGGTTCTCTGATCTGAGCATTTTACAACCGTTTGTTCTTGAAGAGGGAAGTTCAGGATGTTAAAAATGGATGGAAAATTAATTCTCTGCAGCTTGTCAACTCTGTGAAATCACTACCTATGAAAAATTTAGGAGGACTCAGAAATGATTTGCTGTTTGTATGAAAATTATCTCCATTTATAGTGGAGTTCAGTGAGGTGCTCTGGGATCTCAGGAGCCAGCCTTTGCTGGGGAACAGGCAGGTGAGAGGGAGAGGCGGGCGGAGCTGCAGCTGTGGGCCCTGCTCATAGCCCAGCGCCCACCGGGGGCCTCTGGAGCCCTGGCTGACCTGAGTCCTCTCCAACTGCACAGCAGCCCAGCCAGCTGGCATCCTCCTGGCCTACTGAGCAGGACCCAGGAAGACCTGCACCGGCTTCAAGGAGGCTCCCAGGGAAACGGCCGCACTGTGGGGTTTCAGCCTGTGCGGCTGGGCTTCATGCTGGGCTCGTCCTGTGTGCTGGGCTGTGGTGCTCTGTCAGAGGTGCCCCCGCCCTCCTGCCCCAGTGCCAGCAGCCCCCAGTGCTGTCCTCCTGAGGTGGCAGCAGACATCTGACTGTGGCCTTATATTCCGGGCAGATGAGCAGGTCTGTGCAGCAGACACCGGGGCCACCACCTGTACATCCCCTGCTGAGATGTGGGGATGGACCAGAGAACCCTGGCTCTTCCAGAAACCTACGGAGTACCTGCCACTCCGACTGCAGCCCCTCCTGTGGCAGTCAAAAGCCCTGCTGGGGGAGGGGCTTCTTGAGGGGTTTGCTCCCCTTCCCCCTCCCTCCTTCCCAGTCCTGAGCCACCAGGGGGAGCGCCAGGTAGCTGCACAGTCTCCCCCTTCACCAGCTCCTCACCAGTCAGGGATTTGGCTTTCCTGACATCATCTGGAGGACACTGTGCCAGGTTCTGTCTAGAGGGGCAGGCCCTGGAGAAGGGAATTTAAAAAGACACTTCCAGGCTGTGCCTCTGTGCTCCCAGCTGCCACCAACCTTCCCTGCAGGACATGGCACCCCTTCCATTCAAGTGCCCCTCTGGCCCCTGGGCTTCTCTTGTTTTTAACGCCTGAAATCTGTGTCTCTCCTCCTTCTGCCTTCCTCCGGGGCTGGCAGCTCTTGTGGATCTGGCACTCAGCATGAAGGCAGCACACAGGCACCTTCCCAGGGACAGGGTTCCCTTAGATGCTTTGATTCTCATTGAAGAGGCTGACTCGGAAAATCAATGCAGTCACCACGCCTCATTTAGGACCATATACAACGGACCCTGAGCGTGTCATTTTTATTATCTTAAGCATAAATTGTATTTTCCCCTTATTTTATTATCACATTCTTCAAAGGAGCTCAGTACCAGTTAAATTGATAAATAATTTCTGCCCTCCCTACTGGGTTACTTTATAATCTAGAAAATGCTCACCTAATCTGCTTTTCTTAGTTGTAAAAAGAGATTATTGTGCCTACTTTATCTCAGCATCTTGGAAATTATTTTAGAAGGGTACTTCCAGGGAGGCAGTAGGCAAGATTAAAATATCATTCAGGCCGGGCGCAGTGGCTCACATCTGTAATCCCAGCACTTTGGGAGGCTGAGGTGGGCAGATCACCTGAGGTCAGGAGTTCGAGACCAGCCTGGCCAACCTGGTGAAACCCCATCTCTACTAAAAATACAAAAACTAGCCAGTTGTGGTGGCGCATGCCTGTAATCTCAGCTACTCGGGAGGCTGAGGCAGGAGAATCACTTGAAGGTTGCAGTGAATCCACTCCAGCCTGGATGACAGAGTGAGACCCCTTCTCTAAATAAATAAATAAATAAATTTCTGATTCTTCATTCAATGTAAGAAGCATTTGCTGGTCTTTGGGTGTGTGCTGACTACATGACATGCCATCGGCTGGACCTGCGTCCTGGTGCCACCTTTGAGCTGAGGCCTGACCCCAGGTGATGAAGATACCTTTGAATCTTCACCTTCCGGGCCGTTGAGGAGAACAGGTGCCTCGGGCCTGGATTCATGACTTAAAAGCGCAATGGAGAAAAGCTTCCAGGACCCTGACCCCGGGTCAGGCACAAGCAAACCCACCTCTCCCTTCTTTCAGGGAAACATGGCGAACTGAACTGATTGCTGAGCTCTAAGAGTTTCTGAAGCTAAGTCTTGCCCAGGAGATAGGACACAGTTTTTCTTTCCACAGTTTTCTTTCTTTTTTTTTCTTTCTCTCTTTTTCTTTTTCTTTTTTTTTTTTTTTTTTTGTTTGAGATGGAGTCTTGCTCTGTCGCCCAGGCTGGAATGCAGTGGTGATCTCAGCTCACTGTCACCTTCGCCTCCCAGATTCAATCTATTCTCTGCTTCAGCCTCCTGAGTAGTTGGGATTACAGGTGCTTGCCACCGCACGCAGCTAATTTTTGTATTTTTATTAGAGACAGGGTTTCACCATCTTGGCCAGGCTGGTCTTGAACTCTTGACCTCGTGATCCATCCACCTCGGCCTTCCAAAGTGCTGGGATTACAGGCGTGAGCCACAGTGCCCGGCCTCCACACTTTTCTTAAAGAGATATTTCGTTGCCCCATTTGATTTCAAGGGGCTGGTGTTGAATACTTTTCTGCTGGACGCCCTCACCAGTCCCTGCGGCCCTTAGAGAGAGGAGTGTCTAATTGCTCTCAGAGCATCCTCTCACTTCTTCCCCACCAGCAAGGAGGGTTGCGCTGGATTCTGTAAGAGCAGTAAATAAATGCTTGTCAGCTGACTGACGTGGGTGTTTTTTAGCACAGCTTTTTTTGCTTCCTGCCAGACTTCCATGCGACCTTCTCGATTCTGTTTGTCTCTCATCACTGCCAGGAGGAAAATTACATCGAAGGCCACTGGGGAGCACTTCACATCTCAGAGTTGGGTTTGATCAATAGAGGCATTGCACAGAAAGGTATTACCGCCATGCCTCTCTCGGAAGGTGGAAATGTATGGCATGCTCCCCGAAGTACTTTAGCGCCCATAGTCTTACAACTTGTTGATTTTCCTCCATAAACTAGTTCTCCCTGCCACTCAAGGGAGGATTTTATGACAACATCATCAGAGTTTGTGGAGAGGCCCAAAGCAAAGAGTACTTAAGCATGTCAGAGTGGACCCCGGAAGTGGCCCCCGGAGAGCCATAGAGCAAGCACTTCCACGGTGGAATGGCTGAGACGCAGACCCAGTTATGTGTGTGAGCCCCTCGTGCCACCCACGCACCTCCAAGGTACCTGCAAAATCAATGACTGTTAAAGAGTGCCGGTTATTAAGAACAGTATTTAGGGCGAGGCACACACATTTGTCACAGGTATTCCGGGGGTATGTGTCTGTGATTAGGGGCTTTAAAATGATCATCAACAATATCTTCTCTAAGAAGCACTCACGAGGAGCAATGTAAATCCGTTTATCTCAAAAGCCAGACTTTAAGATCTGATTTTTACAAAGATCAACTGTTTTCAATACAAAAAATATCTTAATATGTTTTCTCAAGGTAATGGGGAATGAACTAGGCAATGCTGTCCCTATTTGAGGACAGTATTACGGGCTTACGCCCTCCTTGGGGGCTGCGTTTTCTTAACACAGTTTTTCACAATGCATATTTATTTACATGCTCATAGAAGATACAGACACACATTTCAGCTACTGTGATTGCTGTGTGTTTTATAGGCACCTGCCATGTTGAAAACATAGAGGGTATGGCATAAAATTAACACACAAGCTCAGCTTTCCATGCACGACCCCTCCAGACTTCCTCCCTGGAACTTGCTCTTTGCTGTACTTTACGTAAAATTTAAAACAATTCATGTTTGGCACATTCTTAGGTAGTAAAAAGCCATCCACTCATATCCAGTCAAAAAATAGGTCTCAGAGCAGTAGTGAGATATGTGGGGTACAGTAGTGAGATATGTAGAGTGCAGTAGTGAGATACGTGGGGTGCAGTAGTGAGATATGTGGAGAGCAGTAGTGAGATATGTGGGGTGCAGTAGTGAGATACGTGGGGTGCAGTAGTGAGATATGTGGAGAGCAGTAGTGAGATATGTGGGGTGCAGTAGTGAGATACGTGGGGTACAGTAGTGAGATATGTGGGGTGCAGTAGTGAGATACCTGGAGTGCAGTAGTGAGATATGTGGACAGCAGTAGTGAGATATGTAGAGTGCAGTAGTGAGATACGTGGGGTGCAGTAGTGAGATATGTGGAGAGCAGTAGTGAGATACGTGGGGTGCAGTAGTGAGATATGTGGGGTGCAGTAGTGAGATACGTGGGGTGCAGTAGTGAGATATGTGGGGTGCAGTAGTGAGATACGTGGAGTGCAGTAGTGAGATATGTGGAGAGCAGTAGTGAGATATGTGGGGTGCAGTAGTGAGATACGTGGGGTATAGTAGTGAGATATGTGGGCTACAGTAGTGAGATATGTAGAGTGCAGTAGTGAGATACGTGGGGTGCAGTAGTGAGATATGTGGAGAGCAGTAGTGAGATACGTGGGGTGCAGTAGTGAGATATGTGGGGTGCAGTAGTGAGATACGTGGGGTGCAGTAGTGAGATACGTGGGGTGCAATAGTGAGATACGTGGAGTGCAGTAGTGAGATATGTGGAGAGCAGTAGTGAGATATGTGGGGTGCAGTAGTGAGATACGTGGGGTATAGTAGTGAGATATGTGGGCTACAGTAGTGAGATATGTAGAGTGCAGTAGTGAGATACGTGGGGTGCAGTAGTGAGATATGTGGAGAGCAGTAGTGAGATACGTGGGGTGCAGTAGTGAGATATGTGGGGTGCAGTAGTGAGATACGTGGGGTGCAGTAGTGAGATATGTGGGGTGCAGTAGTGAGATACGTGGAGTGCAGTAGTGAGATATGTGGAGAGCAGTAGTGAGATATGTGGGGTGCAGGAGTGAGATATATGGGGTGCAGTAGTGAGATATGTGGGGTGCAGTAGTGACATATGTGGGGTTCAGTAGTGACATATGTGGAGTGCTGGGTCATCCAATCACCAGGTTTAACTTCCCTCTTCCCGTCACTTGGGCCTGCTTTGTGTTGGGTCTGTGAGGTCAGGGGAAGGGTGGGCTCAGCTTCCCTTGTGTGCCCCCTTGTCCCTCAATCAGGGGGCTGCTTCTGGCAGCTGCAGGATGGAGGCAGAAGGACAGAGCCCTGGGTTATTAACGAGGATTCCCCAGGGCGTGGCTGGGTCCCCATCTGCTAGCCCCTTTCTGTGGCGGAGAGGTAGTGGCCCGCTAATCCCCTCTTGTAGATGAGGAGGCGGAGATGGGCGGGGCAGGACGGCCCTGCAGGATCAGGACAGAGATCCAGTGTCCGGGCTGCTTGATGACCACGGCACCTTGACAAGGAATGGGCTCTGGGAGTGATTCTTACAGAGTTCCGGAAATCTTAATGCAATTCAGGGACTCTGCTTCTCTTCCTGAGTGACAGTAAAGTATTTCCACTGCCCCGCAGTCTTTTCTTGACTCAGGCTTGGTTACCCGGTTCAGTGAAAAGCCGATAGTCCCTTTCCCAAGGCCAACCTTGAAATAGACCCACGCACAGAGCTGACAGGCCAGAGGGCATCTCTTGGGGTGGTCATGGCTGTATGGGAGTCCTGTGGTCGGCCTTGGCAGGCCTCTTGTGAGGGAGAAGTGTGCAGTGTAGACTGTATGGACACCCTTGTAGAGTGGCAATGATGGAGGAGGCTGGTGCCCTCAGGGATCCCTGCTCAGCTTGTTTGCCAGCAGCCTGCACTAAGGGCAGAACAGCCACCCAGCCCTGGGGAGAGCCTGCAGGCCAGGGCCGGTGCAGAGTGACAGTGGTAGCCAGGCTGGGCGTTCTTCCACCCCCTCACTGGATGGAGGGGAGCCGGGGGTAGAATGCTGTGCTTCTGCCTCGTCCGGACTCAGCACCTCCGGGGATGGGGCCTCTGGGCCACATCTGGACTGCCTCAGTGTTGCTGCCCCACATCTGAAATAAATCTGCTAACTGACCCAACCCTAACTCATAAGGGGCTTCCTCCCAAGGGCTCTGGGGAGGGATGCCTTGCAGACCACCTGGCTCTGCAGCTGCGAGGCAGACAGGTGCCAATGCCCACGGACGGCGTGACTGCCGGCCCCATGCAGAGCTATGCAATTCTCCTTCCAGGAGCTGCAGAGGGGCCCCCGTTTGCAGGAGTCAAGGAAGAAAGGCTAGAAGGTGGGGTGTGCCAGTGGGACCCCCAGTCTTGCCTTTCACTTCCTTCAAGCACAGACGTGTGGCTTGAAGGGGCCACGGGACATCCTTTCTATGTGAGTGTGTGCATATACGCGCCTGTATGTTGTGTGCACACACGCATAAAGTGATTTACATTAATTTCCGATCCTCCCTCCTGCCAGGAAGGAGCATACCCAGGCCTCCCTGGCTGCACTGTCCAGTCTTGAGCTCTGGATCAAGCTAAACAAATCTCTGCTTCCCCAGGGCCCTGCCCTGCACACCCATGAGACCTGGCCAGGGCTTTCCTTTGAGAACTTATCTATGGTTTTAGGTTGGTGTGTGGTTACAGGGTTGGGTCCTTCTTTTTATTCTTGGTATTAAACAGTGCTCAACCTTGCTTTCCTGTTTCACCCTGAATCGACTTGCAAGATTTTGAGACTTAGATAGACACTTTTGGATAAGACAAAAATGGAACAATTGTTGGGAATTTGCAGAAACCCTTCCTTCCCTGAAACAAGTACTTTTCAAAGTGCTGTGGATCTGGCCCCCTGGAAAAGCCAGGGCCCACCATGGTGGCCAGTAAGCCATGGTCACTGGTGGTGTGGTCTGCACAGAGCCCCTCCTGTCCCCTTGGCAGGGCCAGGACCAAGGGCAGCCCATCATGGCCACCAGCTGGCAGAGCCTCAGCAAGGCTGGTTCTTCTGTCCTACACTGGCCCTTTGTCCTTCTTGGGAAGGGCCTGTGTCCTATTCATCCGTGACCCACACGGCCCAGTTCACAGGGGGCAGGTTGACATCACTGGAGGAGGCTGCTGACTTCCCCGAGCACTGGGGGCCCCAGAATGTGAGAGAGCAGCCCCGAGACACTCACACGCCTGGGCACAGCACTCCCATCCTGGGCCCACTGGACTGGGAGTGGTGAGAGTTGTCATGGCCTCACCCTGGTGATTGTCACCAGGTGGACAACAGCCAAGTCTCGGGCCACCCCCTTTTGGACTTGTTTCCTGCTTGTCCTTCTCCAAGAGGCTGAGTCCAGGATGGAGTGAACACTGCCTGCACACACAGGCACAGGAGAGGGATGCCAGGAGGTTGGGCCAGGGAGTCCAGGGGTGCATGTGTGTGCCCAGGCCTCTGGCCCCTGCAAGCCCATCGTCCGGTGCATCCTCACTTTGGGATGAGAACTTTGTCACTAGACTTCAACCCAAGGACAGGGCAATGTCACTTTCCTGTGGAATGCACAGGGTCTACCGATCAATTCGAATCTTCAGGGCCACATTTTGTCTTTGATTGCTTAGGTTTTCCAAACTACCATGACAAATGAAATGTTAATGACAGCTGCTTTGGCCCAACAGATACAAGGACAGAGCGGGGCCGAGTGGCCCGTCCACCTGCCCTGATGCTGCGGGCCCAGAAGAAGAGCCGGGTTGGGGACAAAGAAGACAAGGTCAGTTTCCGGGCTCATGTGTGTGTTAAAGACACAAAACCCTGGGTGTAGAGATCCAGGGCCAGGACACCCTCACGCTTGTTTGCTGTATGGTGTTTGTGAAATGACTGACATCTGCTGTGTGAAACAGGAGGACCTGGCACTGAAGGGGCCAGGTGAGGCCTGGAGAGCAGGGATGCAGCCCTTGCTGGTCCTGCCAGATCTGGGTCTGGAGCTCCCTGGGGGACCCTGTTGGGAAAGGCTTTGGCTTCCATTTGAACTTTGTCCATTTTCAGAAGGAAGAGAAGACACACAAGTTAGTCAAACTCAGACAGCACGTAGGCAAGAGGAAAGAAAAGCCAGCGCTCTCATTCTAATTTCAGGTCTTTCTCTTAACTGGTTTGCCAAATGGCATTTTAAAGACTGACCAGGACGGTGCATTTGAAGCGTTTCGTGTTTTAGTAGTACAGTCCTTCCTCCCAATAACCCAACGGAGTCACTTTTATTACTGCATTTCAAAATCACAAATCACACTTAATTTGCTCTCATCTGTCAAACACACGGAAGACGCTGGTAGGACTCAGTTACTTGCCAACGTTCTGTCCTGCTTCACCTTTCCAAGGTATTTCTCTGCCTGAAGTCACACTGTGAGCTTTCTGTTCTCCCTGGTTTTGCTTCCGTGTCTCCTCTGAGTTCTTCCAGGATGCAGTCGCCCTGTTGCTCACGCCTCCTCCTCAATCATCGGTGCGGGTGTTCAGTGGTGAAAATTGATCACAAATGTTAGTGCAAATTAAACTTTTGCCCTCTGAGGTATGATTTTTCCGATTTTTCCAGATTAACATCCAGGCCAGAATTACACATTAATTATACAGATAGCCTTTCTAGTGCCTTAAATAACTCCTTTCTCCATCACGCGGTTCTTCGAGTCTAATTCGCTTTTATGACTTCAGCTGGAACAGGAGTTTTATACCATGATTAGCCGTTTTTATCACCAACAGGAAATCATAACCAGCATGCATCTCGTGGAGAAGACCTCGGTAATTAGCAGTAGAGAACCCCAGCCTTACCAAATTTAAACGTTAGTCCCCATCACAAATTGCATCCTGCTCTATTTGCTTGAATAATTAGCTGAGGTAATCTACCACTCAGAGACTTCTTGTTGAGTTTGTATTGTTCAATTAACTTCATAATGAAAGTCCCCCCTAGTTTTTCTAATTGGATTGGTAATATAAGCTCTAGTCTTAACATATATTTTTTGAGACAAGTATTTCTGAATGCTCTGTTATGCCAATTAGTTATCCTGACCTTATTTTCTCACAAGAAACAAAGGTATTTCGTGCTACTAGAAAATCTATAAAAATTTCATTCGTAAACTTACAAACTTAAGGATAATGTTATAATACACATTACAAATCATGTGTAAAATACCAAAATGCCAGGATGAACGTACATGAAACAGACCACTCCTTTCTTCCTGGTAGTCCCTTGCGTGATGTTCGAGAAGATGCCCTTCCCAGGTTCACCCTCACTCTGGAGAGCGTGCAAGATGCTTCTGGCTGAGCACTTTAATCTCCGTGTTTCTTGTCCTTCCTTCTGGGCTGGCATCTCTCAACATGGGCCACTCACTCTGGATAACTCGGTCACCAAGACACAACTTCACTCTGTTTTCCATGGTTCTACCAAACTGTCACATTAGACAGACTTACTCGTTTGGGCTTTATCTCACCATTGTCTCTTATAGACACTCGAGATTCTTTTAATTTTTGTTCTAATCTTATGTTTCTGTGCCTCCGTAATTTAGCACTTTCCTTCCTAAGCACTCTGTCTGAAAGCAGCTGACATAGTGCAGATGGGCCCTGGCCCAGCGCAGCCCTCGGGGACCCACATGTGCTGGGCTTTGCCACAGCATCCCCAGCCTCCTGCGCATGGCTGATGTTGCACTGGAAGCTCCCCAGGAGGACTTTGGAGCATTGACTTCATTTAGTTTTGGTTGGTCGAATGGTTAATCATCTTCCCACCTCCACTGCCTCATAAAGTACCAACATCAACAACGGTAGAAACAGAGATTCTAAACTTTTAGGATGATTTTCCATTTTTTTTAATGAATCGAGTATTCTAATTGCACCTGACATTCTCAGCTCAAAACCAGATTGCTGCTTTGAATAAGGTGTTGGTATCTTTTAATCCCACCTAATTTTCCCAGAGAGAGAACACAATCTATCAGAGCATTCTAAGTTTGAGATTAAAACCATGGAAACAGCTGGAAGAGGAAAAAAGAAAAGAGTTTCTCACACCAGAATTTATTATACTTCATGTGAATTCATTTCTTTCTTACAGCCTTCGAAGATTGTGGTGATACCTCCTTATTTTTTTTTTTTTTTTATTTCTCTTTGTGATCTATGGTTCTACTGGCAAGAATTTGGTTCTTTCTGCCCAGTAAGATCTGCTGTCTGTCATACATCAATATGGCTAAAGGAATTCATCTGAATTGTGGACCTCTGTTTATGTTAGAGTTATAATGGACCATATTTTTAAATCTCAAGCAACTTTTATTTTTCTCTAAATTTTATTCCTAGTGAATACTGATCAAGTGTCCCAACCATAGCTTATTTTTCTCTCTTTTTAATTTTAGGGCATAAATCTTCATTTTATTCTAGGTGATAAATTTTCTTTCTTTCTTTTTTTTTTTTTTTTTTGAGACAGAGTCTCACTCTGTCATCCAGGCTGGAGTGCAGTGCCACAATCTTGGCTCACTGCAGCCTCTGCCTCCCAGGTTGAAGCGATTCTCCTGCCTCAGTCTTCTGAGTACCTGGGACTACAGGTGTGCACACCATACCCAGCTAATTTTTGTATTTTTAGTAAAGACGGGGTTTCACCATGTTGGTCAGGATGATCTGGATCTCTTGACCTCATGATCCACCCGCCTCGGCCTTCCAAAGTGCTGGGATTACAGGTGTGAGCCACTGCGCCCGGCATTTCAATTTCAAACATTCTTATTTCTTAATGGAAATGTGGACCAACCGAGCATCAGAATCAGAATCATCCCCAGGATGCAAAACAGCCCCCATGAGCCCTGCCCCCAGCTGGATGGTCAGGAAAGGCGGGAGCCTGGGAAGGAACCGCACGCTGTGTGGCAGAGTCGTTATTGAGGAATATGGGTTTGTTGCTTCCTCCTGCCTTAACGGGACCAGGATGTGGCAGCCCCAGCTTTGAGGCTCTCTACCACTAAATGCTGTTGTTTTCATGGCACAGTGACTCGCACTGCCGGGTCGGCTCATTTCTGGGGATGAAGCCAGTGAGATTTTCTGTCCCAAAAACATCAGACCTCAGATGCCCTCTCTTGGCTGCCTGTGACCATCTCTGCTTCTGGAAAAGCAGGCAGCTTAGACAGCTTGGGACAATGAGGGGTGCCTTTGTCCAGGTGATTCTACCCAGTCTGCTCTGCATTGATTCCGTGTTCCCGGCAGAACCTCCCAGCCCAGGCACTGCTGTGCTGAGGTCATTATCTCGGGGCTACGATAAGCAGCCTGCCTGCAGGAGATTTGTTTATTTCTCCCTTCCTTGCTTGTAATTGAAGATGAGTGTTTAAAATTAAAAGTCACTCTCCTGTCTCTTTCTATTGAAAGGAACCTCCACCGATGCTGGGGGGAGGAGAGGACAGCACAGCCAGAGGCAACAGGCCAGTGGCCTCTACCCCGGTGCCTGGATCCCCCTGGTAAGACACCCCAAAGCCCAAGAGCCACTAGCAATGGCGTTGTCTGGTCCTGGCATTTGCCCGACGTCACCAAAGAGACACTGCATGTTTCTCAGGCATCTTGTGCCTTAAAAAAATGAACCTGCAGCTCCTGGCAGGTATAATTCTGCATTGTGGTCACATTCTGCAGAAAGAAAAACATAGCATTTAGGTGATGAGCTATCCTGCTCTGATCTATTTGTGCATATGTATTAAAATGATAATGCTGTTGCATGTCTATCAGCGAAAGGCAGTGGCTGAAGAAAGTGTAGCCTTACGCTTCAAAAGATCTGTTTTCCCTCCACTCCAAGAAGAATCGTAACCGAATGGCTGTTAATTAAAGATGTGCCTGTTCTCTCTGTCGCCCTGCGTGGCTGCCTGCTCCCGGACTATGCCACACTCCAGACACCCTCCACGAGGGAGCCACAGTCTTTGGTTTTTTAAAATGCCCTTTTATAATGGAGTCATTTGGAAGCAGAATAAAAGGTTATTACAGTAAAAATTAAGTTTAAAGCCTGAAGATAAGAGTGCAGTATACAGCTGGGAGGAACAGCTAATTTAAAGAACAGAAATAGCAACCACTTGTGTCAGCTCAATGTGCCAGCCAGGTACAGAAAGCAGCCGACTAAGAAGCGCAGGGCCCCCACCAGCCTTGCATAGTGAGTGAGCATGTCCCTGATGACCGGGCCTGCTGTGCTGTCCCCTGACCCTCTGATTTTTAGGGTGAGCTTGGCTCCAATCTGGACAAACTGGCACCCCTGCCTTGTATGCCATGGTCAGTGTCGGTGGCAGGCACCCAGCGCCTCCAGCCTTCCATTTGTAGCTAAAGCTCCTCTGCACCCTGGGAGTGCCTCGGGGTAAGGCCTCCTTGTACTAATATTATGCTGTTTTCCAACTACCCATTCTCCAACCCTTACAATTTAACTCAATTCTGATGCTAATTAGTGGGAGTTAGTGCCAAACCCCACAGGCTGGGGCTCAGTCCCTCAGGCTGCCCTGCTTTAGGCATTGGCTGCAAATGGGGTCCCCCAGCTGCCCATACATCTGCCCAGCTGACCACAGATTTGGGGTTCCCATGACTTCCTCTCCACTTCAGTGATTTGCTAGGACAACTCACAGAACTCAGGAAGCACTTTAGTTAGGATTACATTTGTCTTATCAAGGATACCATTCAGGAACAGCCAGTGGAAGCAGTGCTCAGGGTAAGGTATGGACCTGACTGAGCTTCTGGGCCTCCCCCGAGCCACCCTCCCAGTGCCGCAGTGTTCACCAGCCTGGAAGCGCTCGGAACCTCATTGTTTTAGAATTTTAGCAGAGATATAACTACATAGGCATGACTGATGAAATCATCGGCCAAGTGAGAGGACTCAGAGGGTTGGGCAGGGCTGAAAGTGGCAACCCTCCAGTCACGCGGCTGGTGTCTCTGGAGACCAGCACCCTCCCTGAAGCTACTCAGGGGTCCTGAAATCATTTCCTTTGTGCAGCCTCAGGCATGGTCAGGGACTTGTCCTTGCTCAGGAAATTCTAAGAGTTTGGGAGGCTCTGTGTCAGGAATCTGGAACAAAGACCATATACATCCCTGTGCTGCTTAGCGACAGGGTATATTCTGGAAACGCATCCTCGGGCAGTGGCATCTGACATCCTTTTGTGCACATCACAGGGTACGCTCACACGGGCCTGGTGGCACGGCCTCCCGCATGCCCAGGCTGCATGGCGTAGTCCGTGGCTCCCAGGCTGCAGACCGCGTGGTGCTGACTGCACGGAGGCAGTTGTGACACAGTGATGGGGATGTGTGTGTCTAAACACATCCAAACGTAGAGAGGATATGGTAAAATTCGGTATTATAATCGGACAGGACCACCATGATATGTGCGGTTGGTTTGTGGCTGAAAGAAATGTCACTATGCGGCACATGACTGCATGTCCATTTGACGATGCCACAAACTGTTTGGGAGCTTCTACAAGCAAACTCTCCGATGTCTCCAAGGCAGGCACACTGCCGCACATCGCACTGAGGGACTGGGAAACGTTCCCCAAGACCCTGTGGAATCCTCACACAGCTTCCGCCAGGCTCCCCTGGGGGGTTGCAGGGATCCAGAAGACTTGACCTTGAGCACTAGAACCTTCTCGCTGTGAAAGCTGCGGCCTTCCTCTCCAGCGATATTGTGTTACCATGAGCAAGGCTTCATGGGATCCAGCGAATCAAAACAGTTCCCTGGCTGCTGCACTCCCCTCCCAGTCATGGGTCTTTGCCAGTGAATCGTGGATAGGTGAGGGAGTCTGTTGGTTGCTGTGTGATCACACCTGAAAACACACTATCCCTGCGGCAGTAGAGGTTCGGCACAGGAGCAGAACATGGGAGGGCAGACCCCATGCAGGACGAGGACTTAGCAGGTCCTTGTGGGTTTCTGAGCGTGGAGCAGCTAAGCCCGGGGTACTTGCAGATGAGGGAATGAATGGGGGGTGCTGGGGATGGGAGGTAAGGGCGGCTGCGGTCAGAGGGAGTGGCGGGGTATAGGGCCACGGGCTTGAGAGGTGGGTGAGGACTTGGGGCCCAGGATCACAAAGGAAGGACAGCCAAGGTCCCACGGGACCTACAGGCCTTCCTGGTCTGCACAGTGACTGGTGCCACTACGGCAGAGGTGCAGTGTGGGTTCCTGGCCGTGCCATCTTTAACTGGCAAGCATGAGGGCAAGAGGGAAATGTCCAGGGAGCCCCAGGGGCGCCTCCTGTGTTACAAGAAGAGCTAACGTCTGCGAGTGAATGGAGTAGCTTCATGCTGGGAGCACACTGCTTGAATCAGATCTAGGCTTTGCCTGCTGGGACCTGTGCAGTATCATAGAGGGATGGAGAGGTGGCTGATGCTTCACTGCATGTCTCGTTTCGTGTTTAGTCTAACCTCAGCCCCACCTGAATGGAGAGAAAGCCTAGGCTTGTTTGAGCAGCTGTTGGAATAAGGATGTATTGGCGGAACGCCACCAGACCTCAGAGGGTGGGTTCACACGTATCCTTAAAAGTGGAGGCACCCTCGACATTGCAGAGTGAGAGGGTCACTCCAGATCTCAACTGCTCCTGTGACAGTGTGCTCTGTCAAGGAGGGCTTTGTGTGCCTCGTGATGTGACATCCTCACTCATGTCAGCATGATGCACACAGGCCTGGGAACAGCACTCTCTCCTCACACTGCAACCTGCATCTAGGAAAAGCTCTCTCCGCGGTGGGGTGGGGTTGGGGGGTGGGTCTATTCCTATTTCACTTGATTAGCTGAATTATCTGTTGCTGTCTCACATATAGAGATTTGCTAGTAGTCAGCCTTTCCCCTGAGTCAGCCAGGGCCTCACGGAGACACACTGGGAGCTCCAGGGACAGGAGTGGGGCTCTGTCATCTGTCTCATTTTCCCTCACCCATTTGAAACAACCCATGCTTAGAAAGGGTGTCTTCACCCAGACCGAGAATGTCTCAGACACTGTGGCCGCCTTAAACTTTCTAAGAAGACCACAGGGGGTCTCAGCTGGAGCTTGGCAGAGCCCCCAGGACTAAGGAGGCACTGGGGAGGGGCCCCAGTGACAGCTTCTGCCAGAAGCACAACAGCCCATCCCTGCCCAAATAGATGAGCTCCTTTGTCTTCATCTCAGGTATGGAATGCTTAGACTGAGAGGTCAGGCCCACAGTTCTCTGTAAGGCTCTGGCACATGGCTGGCAGGGCACAGTGTGGTTTGCCCTGAGCTGACAGAAAGGAGGCCTCTCCCCAGGACGCACTGCCCCTTTTCTTGCTGAGGCCCCCAACCGCGAGTGAGAACCTGCCTGCCCCGCAGAAGGTCATCTTGGCCGAGTGTAAAGCAGGAAAAGGTCTTGTGCTTGGGGTTTGGGGCTGCAGTGGAAGTAGGTGGGAAGGATCGTGGGCAGGGGTCAGGTCTTAGAAGGCCAGTTCAGGGTCACCTGGGGGACTACACCGGCACTGTCAGTTGAACTGGTAGGAGGGTTAGCAGGCACGGCAGCGGAGGAAGTTCTGATGGCTCCAGATGACTCTCCTCTCTCTCATGGCCAAGCCCAGAGCTTGCTGCCCTTGTCTCAGGGAATCTCCTTCTGTCTGTCGCATGACCGCGCATCCTCTTTGCAATGGTCCGCTTGGCAGTCAGAGACCAGGCCACCTTCAGCCAGGCAGGGGTGGTGGTCCAGGCTGCCAGCTCAGGCCAGATCCCAGAATTAGCTCCGCTGTCTACGTAAGTATAGATCTCAACCTTCTCCTAAGGAAACCTGGCTACTTAAAGGTTCCACATTGGTGGACCAGCCAAGCAGGCTGGGCTAAAGTGTTCTCAGAAAGAGTTCCTCTTGCATATCACAGAGCCGTCTGGGGGCAGCTGGAATTGGGATGATAAGGAGGTAAGGAGTTTTGGAATCCACTTAACACATCTGCAACAAAAATCAAATTAGTCTTACTCTTGGTTAACTTTTTCATGTAGTTATTCAATACATTTTGAATAAAACTGGGGCTGAGAAATGGAGTGTTTGAGAAGACAGCAGAGTGAATAAGACCCTCCATCTCCTGTGTGCAGTTATAGGGAAGAAACTCACTTTCAAAGGTGAAACTCCTCCAGCATTTTTCTCATTTGCGTCTGCTCTTGGGAAAGCATCTTAGAAAGCAATGAGGTGGTAGAAACTGATTTAAAAGTGGTAAGAGCAGAGGGGTGATGTTTCTCCAGTTCCCTGCAGGAGCTGGTGCTCCCTGCTAGAGCTCAATCCATACAGAATGCCAGCAGCAGACGGGCGGCATCCTTAGCTATTCTTAACCATGTGGGAGTCTCTCTGCTGTTCTCGCTGCCGAGAGGTGGCCAGATGCAGGGCCTCCTTGAAAGCATTAATGTAATGCTAACCACTTGAGAAATGGAAAATTAGCACCCTGACGGGAATAAAAATGAAGGGCCATCTACCCACTCTTGTCTAATGGTCTGGGCCAGTTTAACCATTAAAACTGGTGTCCAAGTTCATAGTAACTTCTGTAGCCAACTCTGTTATGTGAAAACCTATTCCGCATTCTCCTGCTGGGTAGTTTTAAGGATACCATGTCCCCGGCATGGTACTTTAAGGAGGATGAAGGAAATGAAGATAGTGCGTTTACTTTCATGCAAGGTGAAATCCCATCCTCCTCTAGAGAAGGTGTCATGGTAATACTTGCAGTGGAACATGAACTACTTTTTTTTCAAATCTTCTTCTTTAAACGTTCAGGCATGTTAACAGTAGCATAGCATTATTTTAGTCTCCTTAGGAATTTCTGTATCTTCTTTTTTTGCAATTTGGCTTTAGACACAAATAGTAATTTTGAGGGAATTAAACCACTCCCACTTACTGGCAATAGAAAGGTTTTTGGAGAGTTGATGACGTGGGAAAATTTCAACAGTAATTGCTCGACAAAGTGTAAAATCCATAGCTTTTGGGTTAAATGACAATAAATGTCAAAAACTATGATTAATCAGCATCTTAAAATTATTTAAAAGACTATAGATTTACAAGTAGTTAGCTATTTTTTGTGAAATTAAAAACTATATATTAAATATTGGTTTTAACATTATATTATTGCCTAAAAAATTCAGATTGCTACACTGCAGGTCTTATGTCATGGTCTGTTAATATCACAGATCAAAGTTCTTTCTAAGATGGCTTGGAAAGATATGAAAGTGCACTTTAGGAAGCTGACAGTGTCAGAAGGTGCCACTTTCTAGCAAAGCTGATTCACGTTTTATCCTGAGAGGCAAAAGTCATTGAAAGGTAAGAAGTACGGGGCACGTTATCAAAGTGAGTATGGTGCATTCCTCTGATGTTAGTAAATGTGTCTAGTCCAAAAGCCAGCGGCTGATTCTGCATTTCTGCCTTGGAGAGGTGAGAGCTGCGGGCAGACACCATCCTGGAAATGTGATTTGTGAGCTGTCGTAGGTGTGAGCATCTTTCAAAGGGCTGTTTTGTATTTTCAAATCCCAGGGATGCGCTTCGGTTCTCCTGACTTTACGTTAATGACTTGTCCTTAATTCTGACTTCATTTTATATTTCAGTACCTGTGGGTAACATCTTTTTGTATTAGTTCGTAATTATTTATTGGGCATGACATTTAAAAATTGTTTCTCTGGATTTTCTAAATACAGGTATTGAGCATGTTTGACTTTTGAAAAACTAGTGTCAAAATCATGTTCTGAGATGAAGTTGGTAGAACTTTTCTAAAAAGAAAGGAAAAGTTTCCCAAGACATCATACATTTGGATGATGTTCAAGAAGAAAAAGGTGATTAGAAATTATGGTGATTAAGAGAGATGCGGGGCTTGGTCACATCAGACTGTGTCAGTTTCTCCCGTGCACCGTCCCCTGACTTGCGGTTGCACTCGCTAGGCCGAGGGACATCGCATCGGTCTTCCTTGACTAAGTAGTACTTAAGAGAAACTAAATGTCACTTCCGCCCTTTTGCATAACTGAGTCTTTTATTATGTCAGAGAAGGGACAGGAGGTGTCACTTGTCAAGGAGGGGACTCTAATGTTGAAGTAAATGTCAGTGTGGTTTAGTGAGGGAGGAGGAGTTGGCGGGGAAGCTGCCATTTAGCTCACATTTGAGAGGTCTGGAGGGAGCAGCTCGTGGAGTGGGGGATGGGCCATGGGCAGTGCCACCTCCAGTTCCCTCTGGGCTGATTTTCACTGGTCCTCAGGCTACCTTGCTTTCATCCCCAGGCAGCCACCGACTCCCAGACGTGCTGTCAGCCCCCTGCCTCTGTGGGACAGGTAGCAGTTCTATCCATCTTCGACTGGTGACTGGTGGGGAGATCAGAAATACGATGAGTCCCTGGGTTTAAAGAAAGCTGGGACTCTGCTGGGTGCAAGAGCAGGGTGACACCCCCTTTCCAACTCCATAAAGATAGGCTCTCTTGGCAGCCCCCAGCCCGGGTAGAGCCCAGCTGTCGGCGGAAACCTGTGTCCTCAGAGGCGGTCTGGGCCAGAGGCTGCCCTCCTGGCAAGACTCCGGGGGCTTGTATCTGCGCTGCAAGGCTGGTCAGAGCTGGCAGGGCCCCGAGTGGCCTCGGCTCAACATGACTATGGAATGGTCTTTCCCTGCAGCTCATTATTTAACAATGACAAAATCTGTTTATGTGAAATAACTAAAGATGGATTGGTAAAATCTTTTAAGCGTTATGCCAAGAAGTTAACAGTGATGCCTTTAGGAGCACAGACACCTAAGCCCAGGGCAAGGGGAATTTTGTTTTCAGCCAAGAAGCCTCCGTTGTTGGTGCAGTGCAGGGACACCCTCACCCAGCTTGTCTGCTGTCTCACTTCCAGTGTCTCCCTGGCGCTATTTCCTGGTGTCTTTTTACCTCAAAGGAGGAAGTAGGGAAGCCTGTGCTCTTGGGAGGCTGAGGTCATGTCCCCAGGCTCCTGGACTCACCAGCGCCTGGAGCACCTTCTGTCTAGAACGTCACTAGCCGGATCGACTTTTGAGAAACGATAGCAAGACGACGCACGGCCTGAAGCGGAAGCGGAAGAGGCCACACAGTCACTTGGCAGGTGCCTGGCCCAGGCTGCCCCTGCAGCCCCAGAACAGCATGTCTGTGCATGCTCGTGTCCTTGTCTTGCATATCTGTACCTTCTTCTCGAATTAAGGGTTGGTGGTAGTGGGCACCACAACCAGACACGGCTGGGCTGGAGAACCTACTCAGGAGGGAAGAAAGGCGGCAGGGAGGTCTCCACACGCTCCTCCTGAAGTCCTCAGAAGCCCTGGTTCCCCACGCAGCTGCCAGGTGGGTGGGCCTGGGCCACTCAGTCCTGCCCAGGTCAGGCCCTTCCCAGATACAAAACCCCAGAACACGTGGGGAGGGACTAGGAGAGGGAGAGAAGACAGCAAAGGGCACTGGGCACAGCCCTTTCATTCTGAGAGCTCAGCCCCAGGGGCCCGGCTGTAGGCAGTGTGTGGCTCTGTCCATCCCCCAGGATGCTCCTGGAACAGGGCACTCAGGGATGAAAGATGGATGGAGACAGGGATCCAGGGAGAGCCTTTGTGCAGTGCGGGACTGGGAGGGATGCATTCCCTCCCAACCAGCCAGCTGATTTTGAAGCTTGGGGTCCTGCTATTTGCAGGATGAGTGTGGGAATCCTTTCATATAACAAAGCAACAGACTCAGTGTTTGTTCAGTGAAACCCAGGTCTTCAGATACTGCGGCTGCTTGGTGTGGATCTACTGAACCAGACTTAAATAACTCGGATGCACTCACTATATCCTCTGGGATATGAAGACAGTTAGAGAGAAGAGGGAATATGGCAGGCATCCGGAAATTATAAAGTGTGATTAAAGGAGGGGAACACATGCATATTACTTAGAATGGGCATAAAATGGTACATAAAATCAATTCCGCGTGTTACAGCTGGGTCTGTCTAGTGGAAGTCAACCATAACGAGTGGATAGGTGGATTTCTCCGGGGGAACTGCGTTTATTTACCAGCTACCCGCTCTGGTTCAGCTCCATGCATTTTCCCAGGGCTCAGGAGCTGGGCTCTTTGTGGCCTGGATATAAATGGGCGGCGTGTTAGTTGCCATCGTTCGGCCTCCTCCTGGGTGGAATCTCTTACCAAGTCCTAATTAGCTCCACTCCTCGCTGGGAAGTGGGAGCTGTTTCCTCACACTTTGGGGCATTCCAGGGTGCTGTGCTGGCTGCTCCCAGCATGGGGATGCACCTTGGGCGTCTCTGCGTCTGAGAACCAGGGACCTAGAGTCAGTGCATCCCTAGGCACTGCACTTACAACAAACACTGGCCTAGGATCTGGGGAAAATTTGGCTGAATAAATGTAAGTCCCCAAATGTAAAGCTCTTTCTTAAGTTAACAGCAAAGCTGGAGGCCGGCTGGGAAAATCCCTCAGAAAGTCGATGAGAAAATGATGAGGCCCAGTGGATAGGGCCACCTGGAGCATTCCACCAGGACTCTGGAACACTGGTTTCTAGGGTCTCAGTGCATTTGATTCTCTAGGGAATGAGCACACCGGGCTTAGGGTGAGCGGCCCAGCAGAGGAGCAAGGGAATCCAGCTTCCTCACACTGCCCTGGCCTTTGGTGAATGTGCTTTGGTTTTCTGTGGAAAGTAGGACATCCGGGGAAATTCAGGTGGGTCCTGCTGCCCTGACTGGAGATGAGTCTAAGCTAGGCAGCCCTGCCCTTTCCTCCCTCTGCTAGAAGAGGATGTATACGCCTAGCATCCTCATACACCACTCAGCCTAGTGTCTGGGAGGCTTCAGTGGGACTCTCAACTCTGCTGCACCTCTTCCCAGGCCCACTAACACTGACACCTGCCCAGGACCCCTTAATGAATTCACCCGCCCAGACCCACTGATATGGTTTGGCTCTGTGTCCCCTCCCAAATCTCACCTCGAATTGTAATCCTGGTAATCCCCATGTACCAAGGGCAGGAGCAGGTGGAGGGAATTGAATCATGGGGGCAGTTTCCCCCGTGCTGTCCTCTTGATAGCGAGTGAGTTCTCATGAGATCTGATGGTTTTATAAGCATCTGACATTTCCTTTGCTGGCATTCATTCTCTCTCCTGCCACCCTGTGAAGAGGTGCCTTCTGCCATGATTGTAAGTTTCCTGAGGCCTCCCCGGCCATGTGGAACTGTGAATCAATTAAACCTCTTTTCTTTATAAATTACCCAGTCTCAGATATTTCCTTATAGCATTGTGAGAATGGACTAATACAGGATATTCGTACCAGGAATGGGGTGCTGCTATAAGGATACCTGAAAATGTGGAAGCAACTTTGGAAATGGGTAACAGAAGAGGTTGGAACAGTTTGGAGGGCCCAGAAGAAGATAGCAAAATGTGGAAAAGTTTGAAACTTCCTAACGACTTGGAGGACTCAGAAGACTGGAAGATGTGGGAAAGCTCGGAACTTCCTAGAGACTTATTGAAGGGCTTTGACCAAAACATCGATAGTGATATAGACAATGAAGTCCAGGCGGAGGTGGTCTCAGATGGAGATGAGGAACTTGTTGGGAACTGGAGTAGAGGTCACTCTTTCTATGCTTTAGCAGAGACTGGCAGCTTTTTGCCCCTGCCCTAGAGATCTGTGGAACTTTGAACTTGAGAGAGATGATTTAGGGTATCTGGTGGAAGAAATTTCTAAGTGGCAAAGCATTCAAGAGGAGGAAGAGCATAACAGTTTGGAAAATTTGCAGCCTGACCATGCGATAGAAAAGAAAAATCCATTTTCTGGGGAGAAATTCAAGCCAGCTGCAGAAATTTGCATAAATAACATGGAACCAAATGTTAATCACCAAGACAATGGGAAGACCGTCTCCAGGGTATGTCAGAGACCTTCATGGCAACTCCTGCCATTACAGGCCTGGAGGGCGCTAGGAGGGTCTACCTGCTCTGTGCAGCCTTGGAACAAGGTGCCATGCTTCCTAGCTGCTTCAGCATCAGCCATGGCTAAAAGGGGCAAAGGTACATCTGAGGCCATTGCTTCTGAAGGTGCAAGCCCCAAGCCTTGATGGCTTTCACGTGTTGAGCCTGTGGGTACACAGAAGTTGAGAATTGAGGTTTGAGAACCTCCACCTAGATTTCAGAAGAAGTATGGAAATGCCTGGATGTCCAGGCAGAAATTTGCTACAGGTGCAGAGCCCTCATGGAGAACCTCCGTTAGGGCAGTGAAGAAGGGAAATGTGGGGTCATAGCCCCCACACAGAGTCCCTACTGGGACACTGCCTAGTGGAGCTGTGAGAAGAGGACCACTGTCCTCCAGAACCAAGAATGGTAGATTCACCTACAGCTTGCACCATGCACCTGGAAAAGCCACAATCACTCAACACCAGACCGTGAAAACAACCAGGAAGGGGGCTGTACCCTGCCAAGCCATAGGGGAAGACCTACCCAAGGCTGTGGGAGCATGTCTCTTGCATCAGCATGACTTGGATGTGAGATGATATGGAGTCAAATTATATCATTTTGGAACTTTAAGGCTTAATGACTGCCCTATTGGATTTTGGACTTGTGTGGGGCCTATAGCCTCTTTGTTTTAGCCAATGTCTCCCATTTAGTGTGGGAGAATTTATCCAATGCCTATACCCCCATTTGTATCTTGGAAGTAACTAACTTGCTTTTGATTTTATAGTCTCATAGGTGGAAGGGACATGCTTTGTCTCAGATGAGACTTTGGAGTTGGACTTTTGGGTTAATGCTGGAATTAATTAAGACTTTGGGGGACTGTTGGAAAGGCATGATTGGTTTTGAAATGTGAAAAGGACATGAGATTTGGGAGAGACCAGTGGTAGAATGATATGGTTTGGCTCTGTGTCCCCACCCAAATCTCACCTCATCATAATCCCCATAATCCCCACGTGTCAAGTGTGGGACCAGGTGGAGGTAATTGAATCATGGAAGTGGTTTCCCCCATGATGTTCTTGTGATAGTGAGTGAGTTCTCATGAGATCTGATGGTTTTATGTGTCTGGAACTTCCCCTGCTGGCACTCATTCTCTCTCCTGCTGCCCTGTGAAGAGGTGCCTTCTGCCATGATTGTAAGTTTCCTGAGGCCTCCCCAGCCATGAGGAACTGTGAATCAATTAAACCTCTTTTCTTTATAAATTACCCAGTCTCAGGTATATCCTTATAGCAATGTTAGAATGGACTCATACAGCCACTGACCTGCCGTCAGCCTAGTGCAGGGTAACAGGAGATCCATATGTGCTATCAGGGCCCAAAGTTGAACTCCTGTTTCTCTTAAACTCTGCAGTGGGCAGAAGAGAGCTCTTGCTGGTCCCTGCCATGCAATGGGTCATCCTCTCACCTCTTTCAGCTTCTTCTTCCCCCTGTCCTCTGGCCCTCATCTGACTCAGGGCTCACCCCGGGTGTTCAGGAAAGCTGGTGAGTTCCCAGGTTAGGAAAGCTCCCCAAGCCAGTGGGAGGGTTGGGATTGGATGAGACCACTCAGCCAGTCTGTGTCCTAACACCTCTGGCTTCCAAATAATTTTCCCATGGCCCTGTTGCTTGTGGAATGCAGTATGAATGCCTGATACTGCACCTAGCAGCTCTTAGTGAACTGGAGATGCCTCAGTGAGCATCTGGCCCTTGGCTGAGCGTACCCACACTTCAATGACTCTAGAGGAGCACACAGAATCCCCCAGCTCTGGGTGAGGCTGTTGGCGCCTGGGGTGCTATGCCCAGATCACTGGTGTGCATAGAACCGTGGGGGCAGGATGGCCTCCTGCCAGAAACATGGTGGTCAACAGGTCCATCTGCTGTACCCAGGTCACAGTAAGTTGTTCTGTGTTCTCCAGGTGAGGTCAGGCTCCTGAGGAGACCTTCATGGGTCTACACAACAGGTTTTAAGTCTTAAGTGGCTAGAGAGGAACACAGAGAGCCAAGGATGCTTCTAGGATTTGCCACTGAGGCCAGTTGCAGCAAAACATCATGAAAAACATTCCAAGCAATACTGTTAGAAATGGGCCCTCTTGCTGCCGGGAGCTTCAGGCTTGGAGCTGCCTTTCCAGCCACTGTCCAGTCATGGAAGCTTCTGTCCTGACACACTGGGCATGAGACGTACAGCATGAGGAGGTGGGCTCAGGGTTTCCTCAATCCCTACATTTCTGCTGGCAATAGGGTCTCATCAATGACTCTAACTGCATTCCTTGTAAGAGGGGTGCCGGGAGACAGAGCCCAGTGTCACAGTAGTAAAACCATGCACATCCTAACCGTTCCTGAAGAGCCCAGGCTTCGTGGGGAGCTAATAATAGGCTCTGCATGTGGCCCACTCACTCACAACTCCACCTGGGGAGGAGGCCATCACTAGGTCTGCGTCTGGAGGAAAGGAGTCAGTCCCTCCCCTGGGCTTATGTTCCCTTTTGGCCCACGCTGTCTGCAGAGTTCATGCAGTAGCTGAATTGTGCATAATTTACAGCATAGTGTAATTACCTTCAGCTTTAGACTCAATAAAAACTTCCTATGCTAGCTGGGTTCTGCATCATAAATGCATACCCACAGCCTCCCTGCAGGCCCCAGAGGTCAGGTATCCCTGACCTGGGCTTGCTGGAACAAGGGTCTGCCTGATCTGAGAGCAGGAAGGGATCCAGCTACCTGGGCATGGAGTCTGCTGCAGTTGGCCAGCCTCATCTTCCAGCCTCCAGCATGGGCCTGGGCAGCGCCTGCCTTCCCTGAGGGCAGGGCCTGGCATGGGAGTGTGATACTCTCTATCTTGGTCCACTTCCCTAGTGGGGTGGGCTGTCCAGGTAAAGCAAATTCCCATTCCACTCCCCACCTGAAGGGCTGAGGGCATAAGGCCACCAGCAAGGGGAGGCGACCTTCTCAGGGTCACTTGGTAGGTCAAGGGCAGGGTTGGAGCTGCAGAGTTTGCCAGGCAGAAGGGCAGGTCATATTCTCCCACATGAATGACCAGGCTGACTGTGGCCAAGGCCTCCAGGCACAACACTTGGGGTTTGGGTCAGGGCTCCCAGATGCTGGCACTCAGGACAGAGTGGCCCCGAGGGGGAAGCCCATTGATTTGTCTCCCACAGACTCAGGGCTCCAGTGACACACATTGATTCTCTTACAGTTGGGAGGGTCAGAAGTCTGACACGGGTATCGCTGAGCTAAAGTCAAGGTGTGGGCAGGGCTGAATCCTTCTGGAGCCTCTGAAGAGGTCCATCTCCTGCCTTTTCCATCTTCCAGAGGCCCCTGCAACCCTGAGCTCGTGATTCCTTTCTTGAACCTCAAGGCGAGTCATCTCCTGATCTCTCTCTCTCTCCGTGTGTGTGTGCACGTGTGTCTCTGTGTGTGTGTCTACGTGTACATGTGTGTGTGTGTATGTGTCTATGTGTGTGTTTATGTGTGTGTGTCTGCATGTGTGTGTCTCTGTGCATGTGTATATGTGTGCATGTGCGTCCCTGTGTGTGTGTATGTGTGCATGTGTCTCTGTGTGTCTGTGTGTATGTGCGTCCCTGTGTGTGTGTATATGTGTGCATGTGTCTCTGTGTGTGTATGTGTCTGTGTGTGTTTATGTGAGTATATCTCCACGTGTGTATGTGTATGTGTGCATGTGTGTCTCTGTATGTCTGTGTGTTGATGTGTGTGTCTCTGTATGTGTGTCTCTGTGTATATGTATATGTGTGCATGTGTGTCTCTGTGTGTCTGTGTGTGTGTATGTGTGCTTGTGTGTGTCTCTGTGTGTGTGTTTGTGTGAAACACCTCTGCCTCCATCTTCCTGTCTCTTCCTCACTGATCTTCCCGCCTTCCTCTTAGAAGGACCCTTGCGATTACACTTGGGGCCACCTGAATGACCCAGGCTATTCCCCCACCTCAGGATCCTAAACCCATCTGCACAGACCTTTTGCCACGTAAGGTGATGCACACCTGTTCTGGGGATCAGGACATGGACATCTTTGGGGCCATCATTTTGGCTCCCACACTCATGAACGTGGCTGGGTTGAGTAGTGGACCCGGCACATCTTCTCAGGGCCATTTCTGGGGAGGGTCCTGGTCTGCCCAGGGTTGCCGACATGCAGGGCCCCAGGCCCTGAGCCCTATGCCTGGCCCATGGAATGTGCCTGCCTGAGTGAAGTGTGGAGTAATTTTCTCCACGCAAAACAGAGTGGCTTCTATTGACACGAATCCATAGCTCCTCCAGAACCTGTGCAAGGCTGGCCGGAGTGAGGTGTGAGTGGGCTATTAGGGACCCAGGCAGTGCCCAACAGTACCCCAACAGGTCCGGGGCCTCCCTCAGAGGGAAGTCAATAGCTAGAGGTGGGTACGTGGGTGTTCTCACCCATTCATTCCCTCACATTTGAAAAGTCCTAGGAGGCTTGTGGAGCCAGAGGGACCTTCTGAGGTCACTGCAGGAAGCTGAGGCCCAGAGAGGGGAAGGAGCTTGCCCCAGGGGAACCTCCCGGGGGGTCCACACCTAGACCGGACCTTGGTGCCAGCACAGGCCTCAATCTCTACAGCACCCTGATACCACTTAGGGGATAATCCCAGAGCCCAAGCTGGCCTTGCTGGCCTTTATCTCATGGGGACAGTGTGGGGTCAGAGCGTCAGAGTGCAGAATCTTCCATGCACCTCCATGCCACAGGCTCTGGGACCCACATTCCTTAGGGAGGGACTTTTCTCCTTTCCTTCCCTCTCATTATTTTTCTTCCTTTCATTTTTTTTTTCTTTTTAATCTTTTCTGATAACCTTTCACAGAATAAGGAGTTTAAAAATGACACATGATTCCTTTTAGATATCTTCAATTTCCATATATGAAAATACAAATCTTCATTATTTGCTTATCCACAAATGAGCAGGACACCGGGCTGTGGTTGCTGATGAAAGCAGCCCTTTTAATTCTGCTGCTGTGGGAGGGTAATGAGCTGTGGCCGTGCGCATTGCTTGACGGCCATGCAGAGCTCGACTGGGGAAGTGTAGGGAGCCACTCTCCAAATTACTCCATTGCCTGAACCGGGGCCAGAGGTGCCCCAGAGTGCTCTGCATCTGAAATGGAATTTCACTGAGGCAGAGACAGCTGGTGGGCTGGAGAGAGCTCTGCCTGCATGTGACCTTCAGGAGCTGCTTGGTTTCTCTGAATGTTGGTGTTCTTCCTGGTCTAAGGCTGGTGATAAGAATGTCTACCTGTTAATCAAATGAATCAGATCCATAAGGCCCCTAAAAAGGCAGACTTTGTCTTTAGCATTCATATTATCCGTAAACAAGCTTTGCAAATGCGTGGATTTCAGTCCTGAGGGGCTTTTTCAGTGAGAGTTCATGCTAATGACTTTCTAATTAAGTGTCTCCAAGAGCCACTGAGATGAGTTTTTCCACTCAAACAGGTGTGTGGTCTGGACGGGCGATGACCGAGTTTTCTTCTTCAACCCAACGATGCACCTGTCTGTCTGGGAGAAGCCCATGGACCTGAAGGACCGCGGAGACCTCAACAGGATCATTGAGGACCCGCCCCACAAACGCAAGCTGGAGGCACCAGCAAGTAACTAAGCACTGGGTTATTTACATCTCCTTTGAAGTGTTTAAGCTGCTTATTTCTAATGAATGTAAAGTGAAAGCATGTTTCTTCTTGGTTATGTTGAAAATTGACTATTAAGGAATCCTGTGCACGATCGCAGAATTTAGTAATCAAGTTTTTATGGCACTTCCTGCAGAAACCTTGATCCTTCCAAGCAGTCGGCTCTGACTGTCTTTTTGCATCACGTAAGGTGATTAATGCAGAGACAGCCATTCATTCCATCAGCCCCTCAAAGCTTCCATCCAGCATCACTGTTACCCAACATTTTACTCTTGTTCCAAATGTCTTATGAACGCCCCTTGAGAGACCAGATGTCCACAGATGGAGGTGTCTTTTCTTCCACCTTACATTCACTTTAGACCTTTGCACCACATCGATCTGCTGTTGTGTTTGGATGGATGCCTCAATTCGATAAAACCCTGGTCACGGACGGGGGAAGAGATTCTCTTCAGCCGTAGAGGAATGGGGTGCTTGGCAGAGGCAGTTGTTTCTGACAATGCCTGTAAATCTTGTTTTGCCAAGAAACAGAGAGGAACTTTTAGCATTTTCACAAAGGATCTTTTCCGATTAGATCTAATACATATTTTATTAGCTGCTGCTTAGGGAAAGCCCTCCTCCCGGAGCATGTGGATTCAAACAGTCTTGACTCCACTGGAGACGTTTGAGAGCAGGAGCTCTCCGCCAACGTGAGAGGCAGAAACGCCTGGCTGCAAGGCCAGGCTGGTGAAATGGGAGCTTGGCTCTTTGTTTTATTTGTGTGGAATTCTATTGGGTTCCTAGTGGCATTGGGTTCCTAGTGGCATTTTTAATTTCACATCATTGAGGGCTAATACTAGATGACGGCAATTCACACTTTGTGTCAAATCCAGAGGTATTTGACTGAAACTTTAGAAGACAGTATTATAAAAGTTTTATCAGCATTTTTAACCATAGTAAGAGACATGGTGGTAGTCTTTTAAGATTGAGACATCTCACGTTTAAAATGTTTACTCCACTGAAAATAGTAACAGCATTCTCCAGAGACTGAATCAGCGTGTTGGGAAAAGAAAAATCTCCAAGGTGCGTATGGAATTGAATCTGTAAAACGTTGCTGTGTTTACGGACAGTGAAGATTGAATTTGGCGATTGTGTTTCCTCCTTTGATCAGGCCACATTCATTATTAAAAGGGGGCCTTGTACGTCCTGAAAGAGTGCTTTAAAATCATTACAGAGAGCACCCTCTCAAGGTTCCTACTCATGGACAAGAGGATGGTGCACGATTTGGGAAATCAGGACACCCTCAGACCCCATGAGAAACACTGAGGCACAGTCTGTCCTAATGATGATTTTGTTTGCTTGGCAAAGGCAGATCACGCTGGCAGATTCCTCAGTCCTTTCTTTAGCTTGTGTTCTTGTAGATAATTGGGTGATGTTTCCTTCTTCCCCAAAAGAATTGGTAGTAAGGAGAAAGAAATGAACTTGTTAAAGGCAATGCATAGCTGCTCTCTCATTTCTTTTGTTTGGACCAAATCAGGTCAAGTCTGAAAAGAGGTAGGGAGGCGTCTGCAAACGCCCCCACTGGGCCACCTGCTGTCTCAGGGCTCGCCAGGACTGTGGGTGGACGACAGGGGCCTGGATTACCTGGCTCAGAGCTCGATGCTCTGTTTCCTTCTTTTAACAAGAATCTCATGTTACACTTTGAAAAGTAGAGAGTTAAGGTTTTACAACCAGAAATACCTGATTAATTTAGATTTAGCATGTTATGGTGTTTTGTCTGATACCCATTTTATTATGGTGGACCTAAGTACTCTACTTAGACAGACATGTGATTACAAAATTACATGTAGTTACGAAACGATTTTTAATCTTACTTCCCTCCTCATATAAAGAGAGGAAGAGATTTGTCTTCAACCAGTCTTTTTTTTTTAAACCTGAATCTTAAGGATATGCAAATGACTTCGATTCTCAACTTCCGGTTGCCAAGGTAGAATTGATGTTTAAGAGCACAACTTCTAATTCCCTAAAATGCACTCGGAGAGCTTTGCAGCGAAACAATTAGGACAGGAGATGTTTCTGGAGGGTTAATTAATGATCAGGGAGCAGAGTTGATGGCCTGCAGCCATCAGGAGTGACTGGCATTCTCCCTGGCCGACGTTCATCGTGGCTCCTCAGATATTTAACCCTAATGATGAAAACAAGCTCTAGGGGAGATGGCTCTGGGTGGAGAGTTTTGCTTTTCACATTTTGTTCAACTATCAGTCATTGTCGATGTGAATATATACATACCTATGTGTAGTCTGAAATGGGACAACTACGCTTTCAGTCGACACCCATTACTTTTCAAGAGGCAAATGAAATTGAAGAATTTTATAAAATGACTGCCACACTTAACTGCTCTTAGGTCTCAGGGGCGTGCGTGTGTGTGTGAGCGTGTGTGTCTGTGTGTGCGTGTGTGTTCAGTGGGGGTGTGAGGCGTGGAGGTTGTGGCTCATGTGCCGGGCAGCTGTGGGATGCAGGATGCAGCTCCGCCAGAAGTGCTGAGACGTTCGTCATTGCGCAGATAAGGGAAGAGACCACTTTTTCATTCTGTGAGCACTGCTGAAGGATTCCAGCGAAGTCTTGAATTATTTTCTAATTACCTTGCAGTGCATCCAGATTTTTTATAGCTGTAGTAACTGTGCTGTTAGTTGAGAATAAATGCCAGTAGAACTGGAGGAAAATGAGAAGTGCCAGGCTTCACCCTCACCCCCATCCGTTCCATGCCATGCCGTTCTCGGGGATCTTACCGACACTTCAGTTTGGAGGGTGCTGGCTGTGGCATTCCCACCTGTGCCCACATTTCACAGGCCTATCAGAGGCACGGTTCTCTCACTGTCTTCGCCTGCAGCAGCCGAACCCTCTCTTGCTAGAGACGGCAGCAACTCCCCTGCCATCTGGCTGTGCACCTGCAGCCCGGCCACCTTGGCCTGCTCTGTCTGCCCTGGCCGTGGGGGGGGGGGGGGGGAACCTATCACTTTACTGGGACATTTGGCGCAGTCTGGTGGGAAGTGTTGGAGCTGGGGCCCTTGGGTTCTTCGTCTGGGGTGGAGGGAGGAGAGGTAGGGGAAAGAGGGGGAATACAAATGCCGGCCTCTTTCCTCCTGCCTGGCTGTCTCCTGTTAGTGCCTCCCAGGGGTGGAGGAGGACTGGGAGCTCTGGGCTAAGAAGTGAAGAGGGGCCTTCTCACTGCCTTGGGGAGTGGAGGGACCACCGGGTGGGACCCTGGGTGTGTGCAACCCCCACACTTGGTTCCATTGACTCCCCTCCTCAGTCCCACGCAGCAGATGCCATCAGCATTGGAGACCCTTTGCTGCTGTAACAAATTATCACCATGGGGCTAAAAGTCACACAAGGTGATGATCTTACAGTTCTGGAGGGCAGACATCAAGCAGAGGCCTCACTGGCATCGGCAGGGCTGTGTTCTTTCCAGGGGATTCAGGGGAGATTTCCTTGACTCCTGGCCCCCTCATCCATCTTCATGCCTCTCTCTTCTCTCTCTGGCTCTGGCCCTCCTGCCTCCTGCTTCCACTCTGAAGGCTCCCCGTGGTCTGTGGGGCCACCTGGATGATACAGGATGGTCTCCCACCTCAAGGGGAGCTGTTTAGCAACCTCCATCCCCTTTTCCAGGTAGCCCAGGGTATGCACACCTTCCAGGATTCAGATGTGGGCATTGGTGGGAAGCATTAATCTGTGACCCATGCCTGCTGTACAGAAGAGGGAATTTCAAGAAGGAGCTTAGTTAACTTGCCCAGGGTCACACCTCTATTGAGTGGGGAATGGGGATTTGCACCCTGGCGGGTCTGATGCCAGGCCTGAGGGCAGCCTGGCCAGGCCCCCATGAGCCTGTGATGGACACAGGTGACTTTTTGTGCCAGCTCACCAGGCAGCAGCTGCAGCAGCTGTGCACTCAACAGTGTCCCTCCCTAGCCTGCGGGGAGATGACATGGACGTCACTGGACTTAATTGCTCTATAAACACTTTAGACATTTGTATGCAAGACCAATGTAAATTGATAATGACATTCATTTCACCAAGTAGGATGTAAAATTGTCCGGTGAATAAACACAGCTGTGACTTGTGAATGGGTCACTTTCCCCAGCGTTGTTTGTCCGAGAAGACAGCGCACACTGGATCTATGACATCCAGGGCCCCAGGTGGCTGGGGCACTTGGGGGGACCCAGGGCTGCTAAAAACACAAATGCCAGAGCCCTGGAGGGTGGTGAGCTAGTGTGGTTCTGTCCATGAGGATTCCAGGCAATGTGGGAGGCTCTGCCCACCTGGAACCCACCTGCCCCAGGCTCTCTGGGAGGAATCCTGGCCTTCATATCACAGCACCCTCTGCTGGCGTCCTGGCCCTGAGCCGCCTCTTTGCACAATGAATGAACCAGGTGGCTTGTTGGCTAAGCTCCATTTTAGTGCCCACTTTGCTTAGTCTCTGTAACATGATGCCAAGATGAAGCAGATGAGCTGCGACAGGTGTCTCTTCCTTGCAGAATCCCGAGTTGACCGTGCAGGAAGTTGAGTGTGAGAGTGGAGCTTGCAGGGCTGCCGGTGCAAGGGAAGGAGTGAGCTGGGGGAGTCTCTAGGATGCTCTGATCACATTCACCCCTCAGCTTGCTGTGTTTGGCCTCAACTGGGAGGCCAGGTGGGCAGGGCAGGGGCTGAGCCAGGCTCCCGGATGCACCAGTGGATTCGGTGGAGAAGGACAGACGCTGACATAGCATTTTTCAGAGTAGTTTCCCCAGGACCTAAGACATCAAGCCACCACCCACCTCCGGGGCCAGGAGCAAAGGAAGGAAAGGGAAGGGAGGGGAAGTAGGAAAGGAGGAAAGGAAAGGAAAGAGGGAAGGGAGCAAGGGAAGGGAGGGAAGAGAGGAAGTTCATTTTCTTCTGAACCAGTCTTTTACTTAGGGACTGGTGACTGGCCAAGCACTGGACTGGACACAGGACACCAAAGATGAGCAGATGTTGGGCAGGGAGCGCTATGTCTTGCATATTGGGGTAGAGAAACAAGCAGCAATGGATGGGTGGAGTGGGGTGACCCAGCGCAGCAGCCAGGGGCTTTTCCCTGGGGCATGGTCACTCACACGGGACCCCAGGAGGTGGGGAGGGGAGATAAAGGGTGTGTTTTGAGCTCTAAGGTGGGAAGAAGAAGGTGTGCTTGTGGCTGAGCTGAGAACGGTGGAGGGTGGCTGTCTGGGGCTGTCTGGGGACAGTGAGCCTCAAGGCGTGGAAGGCTCGGGGAAGCCCTGCTGTGATCACAGCACCTGTGCTATGTATGGCATTTCCAAGTGGCCACGGAGAGGTCCCCATTATTGACCAAATCCAGAATGTCCTCCCTGAGTTTCAGCTGGGAGCCCAGGCCTAGCAAAGCAAAGTGACCACGTCAGGTCCGTCTCCTAATCAGGGTAGTTGCAGCTCTGCTACGGCTCTTTTTATCCCTAAACTTCACACCCATCACATTTCTCTCATACACAGGATGTAATCTAGGAATACAGAGAAGTCCAGTTTTGGCATCTGTGGGCACCTGGCTGGACCTGCTGGTGGAGTGGGGCAGATCCAACCTGGCCCCTGCACAGCCAGCCTCTCGCCCCTCAGTGCAGGCAGTACCCCCACCACCTTTCCTGGCAGGAGCTCATCCCCGCAAGACTCTGCTGCCCTGAGCCATGTGCCTTGCCCTCTCCGCCAAGGGCTCCTGCTCCATATCTCATCCCGGTGCCCGACCTTGTTTGCCTCCTGGGCACCCCTCGCACAGCTGCCTGCCTGTAGATGAGTTCTGGCCCAGCCCCTGCAAGGTGCTCTCTGGGGTCCTGGACCATGCAGGAGGACCCCCCACTGTGCCCTTCTTTGTGCCCAGGAAAGCCACAGTCCTGGGAGAGCACTGACTTTTCCACGAAGATGCCAAGCCTGAGTGCTGCCTAGATGGGGGGGACCCGAGGTTAACGTGTGACCTGGGGTTTGTATCCAGCTCACAGGGTTCAGCGCAACTGCCTGGAGAGGGAGGATGACACCACCTTCCAACCTACCAAGCCCCATCCTCCTCAGGACTCAGGATCCGAGCAAGCAGGGTAGGGCATTGGACAGGATGCAGAGCAGGAGGCCCCATCAGAGAGGACAGAGCACAAAGCCCAGGGCCACTCAGCAGCAGGGCCCTGTGGGGCTGAGCTTCTGCCAGGAGCAGGGGTGGGGGTGTCACCTGCACCGGAGGTGAGAGGCCTGGCTGTGCAGGGGCTGGGTCCACCAGCAGGTCCAGCCAGGCACCCACAGATACCAAAACTGTAGTTCTCTGTATTTGTAGGGTGCAGTCTGTGTATGAAAGAAATGTGATGAGTGGGAAGTTTAGGTGTGCCAAGGATCCCATCTGAATGCAAATTTGCCTTACGCACCAACATTCGGCTCCTATGATTCCATAGTAAGTTCTACCAAAGATTGTGCCTACCCTCTCTAAGAAGACTGACAAAATTAGGTATATTCCCCACCACTCACAGAAAGGAAAACATTTGGCTCAGAGACTCAGGACTTTTACTACCTGATACAACCAGCCACACTCCCTGAACTCAGTGACTTACAAACACACTCAGACACACACACACACACACACACAGACACATACACAGAGACACACACAAATGCATACAGATACACACACATATATACACACAGTCACACACACACAAGCACGTGGACACACACAGACACACACATATACATACAGTCACACACACACAAGCACGTGGACACACACAGACACACACATATACATACAGAAACAGAAACACACATACGCATACACACAGACACATACACAGACACACATACACACAGATACACACACACACACTGACACACAGACACACACGCACATATGCATAGCCTTGCTGGCAAATGCATAAAAAACAACACATTTAAAAAATACATAGATATTGCTGTGTGTGCATTAATAAACATGTTAGAGATTGGCCCACTGCTGCACGCTGTCTGCACCGCACCTGTAACACGTCTTGGCTGTCCTTCAGGCTCAGAGCCTCCCTGTCTCCTGCACCCTGTTCCCTCTCCCTCCAATCCCTTGCTTTTCTCTCCTATCCATCTCCTGTCCCCCCACCTTCGTCCTGTCTGGACGCATGATGACTTCCTCAGAGCCTCCTCTTGGATGGACGTCTGGGTCATCTGCTTTGTGCTCACACACACAGTGCTGGAAAGAACACCTTTGTACCTAGGTATTTACTTTAGGAGCGTTTCTGCAAACATATCGATTGTGTAATTTCACATTATTAGAACTGTTGTCTCAGAAGGTACATGCATTTTAGATTTTGGGCAGGTATTGCCGAATCTTCTCCCAAAGAGATTGATCAGTTCACACTTGTACTGATAGATTCTGAATAATCACCTTAGCACTGTAGAGCATCAGACTTAATTCTTAAAGCCATTCTTCATTTCAGTTGGCGTTGCTTTAATTTTGAGTGAAATTGAACCGTTTTCACAGGTTTGCTGGCCATTTGTTTTGTGTTTGTGTGTTCCTTACCTTACTGAGTTATTTGGACTTGAAAATCAAGGCTATCAGTGTTGGCTACAATAGTATCATAATATTTTTCCTGGTCTTTTGATTTTTTTTTTTTTTTTTTTTGCCATAGAACCAGTTGTCCTTGATTTTTTTTTCTCGTTGTGGTAAAATATACATATCATGAAGTTGACCATTTAACCATTTGTAGGTGTACAATTCAGTGGCATTAGGTATGTTCACAATGCTGTGTAGCTGTCAACACTACCGATTTCTACAGCTGTTTCCTCACCCATAGCAGAAACTCTGCCATGATTAAGCCTTGTCACAAAGATTTTCCCCTTACGTTTTCTTCAACAACTTTTATAGTTGTAACGTGTACGGTTAACTCCATTTGAGATACTTTTTACACGTAGACTTGTTCAGGGATGATTTCTGTCAAAAATATTTTTTATCGGGTGAATTGGCCCGACTTTCCTGGTTTTGCATGCTTTTGAGTTTTTGGTTGAAAAGTAGATATGCTAGGCATTGTACTGGGGCAGCTTTGGTGGAAATCGGATTCTCCCACTTCCCAGAGATCGCTGATGTGGGCTTGTGCAGGCGGAGCCATCCAAGTGCGCCTTTTCCAAAGTGATGGCCTTGAAGTGTGTGTTCTTCATAGCGTGTGGTGGCTGAGGCTTCAGTTCCCTTGTCTTTGCAGTCAACTGAGAATGGCAGCCTCTCTAATGCTATTCTTTTATTTTTCTTTGTTTTTTTATTTCTTCGAGACGGAGTTTTGCTCTGTTGCCCAGGCTGGAGTACAGTGGCACAATCTCGGCTCACTGCAACTTCTGCCTCCTGGGTTCAAGCAATTCTCCTGCCTCAGCCTCCCGAGTAGCTGAGATTATGGGTGCCCACCACCACACCTGGCTAATTTTTGTATTTTTAGTAGAGACAGGGTTTCACCATGTTGGCCAGGCTGGTCTCGAACTCCTGACCTTGTGATCCACCCACCTCAGCCTCCCAAAGTGCTGGGATTACCGACATGAGCCACTGTGCCCGGCCAGTGTTCTCAGTTTGAATGGGCAGAGCAGGTTGCCACAGCCAGGAAGTAGAAATGCCTGGAGGTGGCCCAGCATGGTGGCTCATGCCTATGATCCCAGCATTATGGAAGGTCGAGGGAGGTGAATCACTTGGGGTCAGGAGTTCTAGACCAACCTGGTCAATATGGTAAAACCCTGTCTCTACTAAAAACGTGAAAATTAGCCTGGTGTGGTGGCAGGTGCCTATGATTCCAGCTGCTTGGGAGGCTGAGGCAGGAGAACTGCTTGAGCCCGGGAGGCAGAGGTTGCAGTGAGCCGAGATCGCACCACTACACTCCAGCCCGGGTGACAGACTGAACATGGAGAGCCACTGAGTGTGGGCCTGGGGGAGGGGCTGCTGGGGGCCACCCCTCCCTAGGGCAGTGGCCACGGAGGTGGTCCCAGTCTCATGGTTTCCTCTCAAGAACATAACATGGAAGTGCTTACCGCAAACCCTCATCCTGCAGCTGGGCAGAGCGAGACTCTGTCTCAGAAAAAACCAGAAATGCCTGGAAGTGCTGGGCTTGGCACAAGTGAAGCTTGGGAAGCAGGGAGCATAAAGTGTGTCCTTTGGGGTCCTGGCCTGGAGGGCTGTGTTGGGCTATGGAGCACACGCAGAAGGCAGCCAGCGAGGAGGAAGTGGATGCCCTCCAGTGTCCTCTCTTCCCTTCCATGGCCCCCCGGTTGTCATCAGTGGTCTTGGCTCTAGACCAGTGGCTCTCAACTGGGAAGGGCAAATTTACCCCTGTGGACATTTGGGAAGTTCTGGAGGCATTTTCATTAGCATGGTGGGGAGGGGCAGGGATCAGGGAGGCTGAGAGACACCTGCAGGGTACAGGGCGGCCCCCAGGGCAGAAGAATCCAGCCCTGGAGTCAGTGCTGCCAGGGTCAGGGCCAGGGCACAGGGTGGCTCTCAGGGCAGAGCAATTCAGCCCTGGAGTCAGAGCTGCCAGTTTCAGAACCAGGGGCTGCTGGAAAGTCAGGAAGCTCCGCCTGGGCTGTGGCTCCTCCACCCTCCCAGGGCCAAGTTCTGCTCATCCCCTACTCTGCACTGCCCACAGGAATTTCTTCCCCCAAGGCCTGCATCCTTTCAGAAGGGTGGAACATCCACACAGGGTGTGCATGATGGACACTGCGGCCTTGCTGGAAGGTGCAGGGCAGACATGCCGTACCCCGGTCCTTCTAAGGCAGCCTCCGTGGTCCCGTGGCTTATGTGGGGCAGGGGCGACCATGAGCTGCCTGGGAAGCTCAGGTGGCAGAGGCCCCCAAGGATGATGCAGCATGACTGCGGCGAGCCAGGGCTTCCAGAGCCTGACCCTCTCCTCTTACCACGGGCCCCATGCTGCACACTGAAAACAAGCCTGTAAATAGATTTGAGCGGTGAGCTGGTAACAGAGCTATTATTGGGATTCTAAAAACAGGTGTGGAGAGAATTGCAGGGTTTTATGGAAAGAAAATGTGCAGAGACCCCTGCAGTTGTTGAAACTGATGTCTTTTCTCATCAGCTCTGCGCTCGTCCTAAGCTGAGCACTGTGTTCATTGCAGACCCTCCCAGGAAGGAAGTGCAGGCTCAGCAGTCACTGGGAAGGTGGCCCCCGGCTGGCTGGGAAGATGGTGGGACGCTCTGCCCAGCCCAGCCCAGACTAGTTCAGCCCAGCCCAGCCCAGCTCCGTTGGCCACCCAAACTGGGAGGGGTGGAATGAGCCAGAGGTAGACACAGAATGAGAAGCAGGTGGGAGGCTGTTGTGGTGCTCGGCACGTGTGGAAGTCACTCCGCCTGTCAGGGAAGAAGCAATGACACTCCAGACCATCTGCATGATCATCTTTCCTCTTCCCTCCTGGAGACCCATAGGAAGCACCAAAGCCCCTTTTTACTTTTTCATTCCAAAAGCTCATCGAGCATTTACAGGGCTGACCGCCTCAGAATGGAAATAGGGGGCCATGTCTTCAAAATCGATTTGGCTTTTGGAAGTAGATGGGCGTCCACAGTGAGGCACGGCTGCGTGCAGGGTAGGGGAATCTTGTTATCTGTTGTAGTGGCTGGAGAGGAGCTGAGCGTGGGCCTGTTGGAGGTGCTGCTGGCGGCCACCCTTCCCTGGGGCAGTGGCCACAGAAGTGGCCCCGGTCTCATGGTTCCCTCCCAAGAACATGACATAGCTTTGCTCATCCTGGGCCCTCGCCCTGAGGCTGAGCAGAGGTCCACCTGTAATTCTCCACCCTCCAGCCCCTCTGGAAGGCCCAGCACCTGCTAAACAGACAGTATCTAAAGAGAACCACTCTGCAGATCAGCACAGTCAGATTTCTGTTCTGCTGAAATGTAAAAGCATGTGTGCCAAGAGGAAACTCGTTGTAGGATTTCACATCAATCTTTAAGAGAAGCCTGTTGTCTTAATTTCTAGATAAGTCTGCTGGAAAGTGAGTGTCACCTGGTGGTTGTGCCAAAGCCCTGAGCGCTGACAACTCTGTTCATCTGATTTTCTTTCAGCTGACAACAGCAATGGGTCCAGTTCTGAAGACAGCAGGGAAGACCCAGATGTGAAAACCAAGAGGAACCGGTAGGTGGCCGTTCCCTTCCCCAGCGGGTCCTTCCCTACTGGGTACTCAGGTGATATAGAAAGAAAAGGCATCATTTTGACCACGTTGACTATGAGCAAAGAGCTAATTCAACCGCTGGACAGATGGTAAGAGGTCTCAGGTTGTCTTAGCAGTGTCCTGGGCACCTGCTGAAGCAGGTATCTCAGAGGCTTGGAGCACTTCAGACACTGTACACAGGGCCTGCCACCCCCAGCCTACCTAGGCGCCCACATGCTCAGCCCTGCTGTGTTTCCAGAGTCCTGTAGAAGTGGTCATGGGGGCCAAGTGCGTAGGTGGTGCCATGTGCTGTGTCAGAGGTTAAGTTTAGGGGTCAGGCAGCCCTGGCTTGGTGCTGCAGCTCCATGTCTTGCCTGCTTGATGACTTTGGGCAAAGTTAGCCAACCCTGATCTCAGATTTCTCATATGTAAGATGAGGCTTTGCAGAGACCCCAGTGGGCCCTGGGACAGCTGGATGAGATGATGCCTGCATACCTGCAGGGTGCACACGGCCAGTGGGTCTCCCTCCAAGTCGGCTGGTCACGGTTTGGTTTTGGGAGTTGCCATGCACTGAGGTAGGGAATCCCTGTTTTCCATCAAGCCAGGGGATGGCTCCTGCCCTTTAAGCCCTCCTGTGTGGCTGCTGGGCTGCCCTGCCTTGCCTGTGAGTTTCACATAAGGGGATGAATGTGGAAGTGTGTGTTTAAGTTCCCCAGAACAGGGAGATGGAAGGAATGCTGTAGTTGCTGGGCCCCATGTTTGGCAGAGAAGGGTGGGGAGGACTCTGAAAGGCAAATCAATGAGGGGCGCTTCCCAGGCTCTTCCTGAGCTGGGCTGTTATTGGCCCCATGATGCCCAGACATTCCGTTGGACCCTGGGTCCTGCCACGGCCCACAGGTGCGTTTGTCCTGCACCAGGCTCCTGTACCAGCCCTGCTCATGGGATACCCTAGGCTTGCAACAGGAACCCAAATGAACTGGTCAGGAATCTTAGCACTATATGCGTTTTCTATTTTTAAAAATGTACTTTTGCAGTAAGAATATTTGCCACGATGAAGGTAAAACAAAATCTTGACTCAGAGCCTGTGCCCATTCTCACCTTTTCAGTCCTTTCAACGTTTTAGCAAAGGATGAAAGGATGGTAAGGAAGAGAAGGGAAGAGGGAGCAAGAGCTGGGCTTGCGGGTGCCTAGCAGGCCCAGCAGCTGGGGGTCAGGGCGAACTCTTCTGTCTGCTGGGTGCCCATGGAGCCATGAACAAAACACATAGAACTAGACCTGAGTGGTTCAATAGTAAGCAGACACCACAGAACTTTCAGGAACAATGCAAAGAAGAATAACAGTGTCTTCCCTAAGCCAGGGAGGTGATCAGGTAGGAGGTGGAGCTCTCCTTCCCCAGGGGTCCTGCCGCCTGGCCCCACAGGACGTGGAAGCCTGTGAAACACTATGTGGGGAGGTCTAGGACCGCACGTGGCAGGGCCGGGGCTCACTGGCTGTGGAGGGAGGACGCCTCCTACTCAAAATCTCCTGGGCAGCTGTCTTCTTGCTACCCCAAATCTC
Organism: Rhinopithecus roxellana; assembly: GCF_007565055.1. Lineage (NCBI taxonomy): Eukaryota > Metazoa > Chordata > Mammalia > Primates > Cercopithecidae > Rhinopithecus > Rhinopithecus roxellana. Next base: position 51,116,125 of record NC_044559.1, on the reverse strand, counting down.
CTCCATAAGAAAGTCACTTTTGGGGGGCCAAAGGATGTTGTGTGGGTCACAGGGGATGGACAAGGAGCACCTCTGATGGGGGCCAAGGGCTCCAGGAAAGGACCCAGTGCAGCCTGTCTGATTTCACCATCACACGTGGACCTCAGCTAAACTGGTCTCCGTTGGTCTTTGGGTATGTGTGCTTAATTTAAAACACAAGACGAGCTTCCTGAGGCACAGGAAACATGGAATGTGGCCATGAGTTGATGAATTTTGAACTCGTGTGGGTGGAAAAGCATGGCGGGATCCGAAGCAGTTGGGCTGTCCTCCTCCTCACCCGGCTGCACTTCCCATCCCTTGGGTCTGGCCTCGGTTCCCAACAGTTGGCATTCAACAACATCGAAACGCTAATTTTGGTTTTAATCATCCGAATGATTTCCGTCACTGAAAACCAACTTTGAAACACGCACAGAGGTTTTGCATGGAGCTGCCTCCGTTTTGGCAGCTGTTCATTTCCACGTTGGTTCCAGCCTTAAAGATTCCATGGGAGAGGGAGACTCTCAGGGAGGCTGTGGCCTGCTCTGAGGTATGGGAGGAAAACGCTTTGGCGTTCATTTTGCAGCCAGCCCGAGGACTGAGCACGCCCATCCCGTCCTGGGCATTCGTTCATAGACCGGTTTACAAAGCCATGCCCTCTGTTTGGAAGCGTCACCATTGGGCAGGTTTTCCCAAAGCTCTTCCGAAGCACCAGCCTGCACGCCCTGCTCAGAGCGAATCGCCCCGGGCCAGGCAAACCACCAGCATCACGGTGGCATTTGGATCCCTCTTTGGGAAGGTCAGTAAGTCCACGTACTCCTCAAGCTCCTAACTGCTCTTATGTATTTCTATGTCGTAGAATCAGGCCCGTATAGTTAGAGAACATGCCTCCAGGGGGCCTGCTGAAATCTGTCCATTTGGACCTGCCCTTTTTGTGAGGATAGCATCATTTTGCCTCATCAAAGAACACTAAAATTCTCCCGCAACGTGTGATTCATCAGCACTCAGATTATGATGTTTAAGAAATAAGCAAATAAGCTGAGATGATGATTGTTTTGGACACTGGTCTCCACTCCCCACATTTCCTGTGAAGCCTGGCACAGTCGATACACATTTTGGGCATTCATGCCCAGATGGAATTACATCGATTGTGAAAGTGACTCAGGTCCACATGAAACTTTTCCTGAAATTCTCTCGGAGGAGAAATATGTCACAATGACAAGCATTCAAATTACTGAAATAGTCTAATCGACATGGTGAGTGTCATTTCAAATAGCTTGTTATTTACTATTTAGAGGGATGCGTTCACAAGGACCATGCATCTTCCCTGGGACTGGAAAATAGACTCATGACCGCTCAACCCCTTTCTGCTCAGGGCCCGGAGGTGCTGCCAGTTTCTGATGAACGGGTCTTTTCATAGTTCAGACCTGCTTTGATCTTTGATCTTCTGGCTTTATAACTCTCCCTTTCAAATGGGCTCTGGGGAGCATCCCGTCCGCAGTCCCCTTCTGTCCGTCTGACCTCACGTGTACAGGGTGGTGGTCTCTGCTGACTGGTATCGCTGCAATTGTCTCCCAACTTCCCCCAAGAATGAGGGCCTGAGCATCAGAAACCTGGACGCCACGGCTCGAATCACACCTGTGATTTCTGGAATTGCTGCGGTGTTTTGAAGTGGAAATATATTTTCTTAAGTCGACAGATTGTTTTGTGTGGCTGTGGCCGCGGGCTTGTGAAATGCACAGTGTAGCTTGCATGAGTACTCACGGGAATGCCCCACCTATTTGCTTCCCTCCAGAGGGTGGGTGTGTTTTCAGTACTCTTTTCATGTAATTCAGTTACCCCGTATTTATGACGTAATTAGGGTTTGCCGGGGGGTTGATGCCCATCCCTGCAGGGATCCAGAGATCACCGAGTGAGTGGGGGAGTCAGTTTCCCCCAAAACTCAGTACTTTCTTCACAAGGCTGGTTATCAAATATTTGGCTCACTCTATCACCACTTGGAGGTATAAATTTATCAAAATCTCAGGTAGTTTCCTCTCCCGTGAGAGAGAACGTATTTGTTCTGTATTATGAGAAATGACAGGTTAACTCTTCAGTGTGGTCACTTCAGTGGTAAGAAACGCTCAACTTGAACGAGGAGGAAGAGAGGGTCAGAGCAGATCACAGGATGACAGGCAGAGGGACACGGGGGCATGGGCCCTGAGGGGACAGCCAGGGTGGGAGAAGCCAAAGAGAAAATGGTCATGTGAGGGGACATGGGTGCCGTGGTTTGCCTCTGGCTGTCCACCCAACCCTCATCTGGAATTGTAATCCCCATGTGCTGTGGTCTGGCTGTGTCCCCACCCAAATCTCATCTTGAATTGTAGCTCCCGTGATTCCCACGTGTCAGGAGAGGGACCCAGTGGGAGGTCATTGAATCACCAGGGCGGGTCTTTCCCCTGCTGTTCTTGTGATAGTAACTAAGTCTCACGAGATCTGATGGTTTTATAAACGAGAGTTCCCACACGCACACTCTCTCTTGCCTGCTGCCGTCTAAGATGCGTCTTCCGCCTTCCACTGTGATTGTGAGGCCTCCCCAGACACGTGGAACAGTGAGTCCATTCAACCTCTTTTTCTTTATAAGTTACCCAGTCTCGGGTATGTCTTTATCAGCAGCGTGAAAATGGACTAATACAGCATGTGTCAGGGAAGGGGACTTGTGGGAGGCGATGGGATCATGGGGGCAGTTTCCTACATGGTTGTCTCATGATAGTGTGTGAGTTCTCACAAGATTTGGGGGTTTAAAAGTTTGTGGAAGTCTCCACCGACCGCATTCTCTCTCCTACCACCATGGAAGACAGGCCTTGCTTCCTCTTCAACTTCCGCCAAGATTGAAAGTTTCCTGAGGCCTCCTGAACCATGCGGAACTGTGAGTCACTTAAATCTCCTTTCTTGGAGAATTACCCAGTCTCAAGTGGTACTTTATAATAGTGTGAGAATGGACTAATAGAACAGGTTAGGTCAGTTCAAAAGATCCCAGGAGATGGAGTGATTTCCATAAAAGCCAATTCTGTTGTGATAGGAGAGACAGATGTCGTAAGATGGCCCAGTGTGTGCTTAGCTGCCTGACACTGGATTGAAAAGGCTCAACAAATATATGAAAAAACAAATATACTCAAGGAGTAATAGTTATTTTACCTACTTTTAACTATTTATTATGGAAAAGTTTCACATAAAAGCTGGTACAACATAGTTTGCCTCCATGCATTTATTTTCCATCATCAACTCAAGGCCAGCGTTTTTCTGCTTTAGTCCATGCCCCCTAGATTAGTTTGAAACAAGCTCCCAACATCGTATAAATCTTATTTGTAAATATTCTATAATACTAAAATACAAGGATATTAAAAATATAAGCATGGTAACATAGTCACATCTTTAAAAACAGAAATGATTCCTTAACATTATCAAATGGGCTCCCTGTCATGGTTTAAATTTTCTTGACTGTTTTATTTTCTCTTAGAGGTTTGCTTTCATATCAGGACGAAGTCAGTTTCGGGTATTGCCCTCTGCTTCTCTCCTAAGTCTCTTTTAACCTGCTGGTGTGTTCCTTTCTATGCTTCATTTTTATTTTCTTCATTTGTTTTTGAAGGAGCGAGAGGTTTTTTACAAGTATGCATTTCCCATTGTGTGGACATAGGTCATTTCATCCCTGGAGAATGGTATGGACATAGATCATGCCTGGGGCATGGTTTAGGGGCGTGTTCTTCTGTCCTCTGTGTATCTGGTAAATCTGCAGTCAGATTCGAGCTTTATCGTGGTCAGGTTGGATTAGTGCTCTGGCAGGACTAATGGCGGCTTTGAGCTCCTTCCATCAGGAAGCAGGTGATGTCGACTTGTCTGTCTTTACATGATACAAGCAGATGATTTATCTTCACCTAAGACTTCCTTAGAGATTGCTGAGTGCTCATCTCTTAATTCTGCCATTTTATTCACATTTACTAGCTTGCCTACTTTCATCAAGATGAACTTACCCTCATAAACCATTGACTCCCTCAAGATACTGTTTAAACTGAAAACACGCAATGAAGCGTTGATTCTTTCCTTTAAATATCAATTTCCAAAATACTGCATCGGTTCCCTGGTATCCTCGAAAGATGACCGACTCACTGTGAATTGGATGCAAACGTGGCTGATGTTTTAGTCAAATTTAGTTACTATCTTTATCCTTCAGAAGACAATGACAGAGCTAACTCTTGGTTATTCTTGGTTCATTTTCCCAGATGTGAGGTGTATCTTATGAAAATATAGGTGGATGCCTTTCTTCCGTCAGGGCATTTTCTTGAATTGCTTTCATGTCTGTTCTGTTTCGTGGCTTGGAGTCACCTGTGAACTGTTTGGTTCTCCCTCAGCTTCCTCCTGGGTCACCTCCTTTGCACGCGGTTGACGCTTCGTCATTATCTGCTCTTTCTGGATTTCCTCTTCCCTTCTCGCCTTCTATTCCTCCTATGATGTCATTTATGACATTTATTCACTCTTGTGTTCCTTCTAGTTTATTCTTCATTTCCACTTTTTCCCTTTCATTTCTAATTATTTCCCAGATTTTCTCAGACTGTTTTTCAAGTCTTTGACCAATATTCTTTTTTACTCATTTTAAAATAAGACATATGCTGATATTTTATAACACCTATTTTTTTTCTTTTAATGTTTAGCTCCTTTTTGAATAGTCAGTTGAATTGTCATTCAATATCTGGATGTGCCTCCCTGTGGTTTCTCTGCCACCTGGGGACGTTTCTCTGCACGTCAGTCCTTCTTGGTGGTGGTCTTGGTAGTGGTATATGGGGTGGGAGCATGGTGGTTCTCTGTCATCCCTGTTTAGATGAGACCGTGATAAGAGCAGTGGCCCTGGGCAGTATCCCAGGTCTGTGGCTCTGGGACTCCATCCTAGAGTCTGCTATTGTGACACGGGCTGTGTTTTTGGGGGACCTGTCTCCAGATCTGTGGTTCTGGGGCTCCCTCCTAGAGTCTGTGATTGTGACGGGGACTGTGTTTTAGGGACCTGTCCCTTTGCTCTGCGTTGCACTCTATCTGGACCTGCCCCTCCATTCCCTGGCATCTCTGTCTGTTGAGGCAGCTGCTGTACTGAGCTCACCAGTCTATGTCTAGGGTCCAGCCATTTGGAACCTCCTGGGCCACCCGGGCTCCTAAGAGGTTTGGACCCTGGAAGGCTTCTGCTCTTGTCTGCCTCTGCTTACCATCAGCCTCTTAGCTGCAGGGGCCTGGGGGCTGTCTCTTGGCCTGGGAATGCTGCTCATGACAGGGTCGCAGGCTGGCTGGTGTTCAGGGCCTGGCTGGGACGTGCCTCGGTCTCTGTCTCTGTCTCTGTCAGGGCCCTGGCCTGGACTTGCCCACGCACGATGGCATCTCTGTCAGGGCCCTGGCCTGGACTTGCCCACGCACACTGGTGTTCCTGGGGGTTCTTCACCCAGCAGTATGTGAAGATGTTGTGTATGGGCCTTTTGTTCTGTTACTCTGACAATCCGGTGTGCTTTTGTTCTGTTGCTCTAACAGTTCGGTGTGAGCTTTTGTGACTCTGGGGAGATAAAAACACTTCCCTTCTGCCTTTGTGGGATTTAGTTTCCTGCCGTTTGTTTTTGTTTTAAATCTCAGCATTCCTTAGAGTCCAGAGTCCTGTGTCCTGAGATGCATGTGACTGGGCTGATGTCTCCTTCAATATTACCTAAAATCAACACCTGGAGGCAGCAAGTAGAGACAAGAAAATAGGTTTTTGTTACTGAGGGTTTGCTTTTTCAGTGATTAATCAGCCTCCGTCAGCCATGCCCCAAATTCTAGAGCCAAGGTGCCCTGACTGTCTCCCTCAGCTCTTGTCTGGCCCCGTCTAGAGTTCTGAGAGCTCTGAGACCAAGATCTCAGATTGAGAGCTTTGGTAATTTTGCAAATATTACCAGAAAACTACCTGCCAAAGGACAGGACGTGGCCTGGTGTCTGTGCTGCCCTGGGTGGAGGTAGGTGCTGCCTCTCTGGAGCCACCAGAGTGTGTTCTCACATAAGGAGACTGCACAAGTTACAGGTGCAGAAACACGTCCTGGGGAGGTGCTCAAGGGCCTCCTGATTAATTGCTGGGGAAGCCTGGCAGCCGGCACTGAAGCTGGTACTGAAACACAGTCCCCAGCAGAGCTCATCACAAAGCAGGAGCTCAGGCCAGAGCTGCCGCCTTGCAGCACGGAGCTGCCCCGCCTCCCGCAGCTGAGAGCTGGAGCTTGCTGCTCACTGGGATTCTGCCCCCAGCCAGGATGAGGCCACCAGCAAATCCTTTTCAGCAGGTGTTTCGCCTTCTGAGTGGCTCGTAAACCTCAGCTGGCAGAGACTTCAGCCCTTCCCAGGCCTTGGTGAGCCTGCCTCTCAGCATGGTGGAGAGTCCAGGAGGCCACAGCTCCCATGGCCTGATCTCTCCTCATTCTGCCCCCTCTCCCCAGCATGGCCCATGTGCCATAGCCACACGGACAGCAAGTGCACACGGGACAGAGGAGTGTGGTCACACTGAAGACTGGGATTTAGCTGTCCAGCCACGGTGGGGCCTGTCTGGCCTTAGGCAGAGCCAGAAATGGGTTTGTGATTCCCGGAAGGGGTGAAGCGGGCAGGGCAGAAGCAGGGGTGCTAGGCAGTCAGGAACTGGCCAAGCCAGACAGGCCAACAGTGAGCCTGTGGCTGGGACACAGATCCCTGGAGATTCCAGGCAGCCCAGACCCCAGCTGGGAACTCACGATCGCTCCTCCAGGAAGATTTTGCATCCCTGCCCATCCCAGAGCCCCATCTCTGTGCACTGGGCAGTGTCACCTCTGCGTAAGGGCGGAGGAGCAGCTGCTCCTGCTGAGTTCACCCAGCGGCCTGCAGGGTTCCTACTCAGGGCCAGCGCCAAGCCCCAAAGCAGGGTTTTGTTGATGGCCGTGATCCATCCTGGGGAGGCATCCATCTCGATGCCATCATTGGCTGTGAATCCCGACCATCCACGTGAGCAGAGCAGGCGGAACTGACGCCCCTGTGCTCCTGTCTCACCTGGGGGCCTGCAGCCCACCCTGATTGATGTGCCAATCTTCCTTACAGCTGCCAGAGGCACGCTTCTGCACTGCACAGTGTCGAGGCTAAAAAACTGGAGAATACAGATCTTTCAAAGTTTGTCTCATCTGAAGACCATTTGTTACAACCACACGTTAGAATGTCTGAGGCCCCATAAGGCAAAAGATTCACAGAAACTTTGATTCCTGCAGAATTTCGCATTGTGTCTAACACCAGATTTACAGTCTGGCGGTATTTTGATGATAAATTCCCAGCCCTCTTTGCTGGAAGAAAGAACAGGTTCTTCCCATCCATAAAATTAAAAAAAAATGAGATGTCATCCAGATGAACAGAGGGCTGGAACCCAGCCTGGAGAGAATGGGTGTGGATGATCAGAAGCTGGCAGAGATGATGAAGGTGAAAAATCATCACCACCACCACCATCATCATCTTCACCACCATCTTCGTCACCATAATCATCATCTTCATCACCGTCATCACCATCACCATCATCACCACCACCATCTTCATCACCATCACCACTGTATCATCATCACCATCATTGTCATCAAAACTATTTCTAGACCAGCCATTGTGTTAAATATTTTAAATACATTATGTCAGTTTTTCCACCTGGACAGTGGGGTTGTGCTGGTGATGAAATGAGGTTATGGAGGGACACTGAAGAGGAGAAGGTTCGACATAGTGAGCCCTCGGTGGATTTAAGGGATTCTTCTTATGTCCTTTAAATCTTACAAGCAAATCCCAAGGGGTTGCTACTATTATTATTTCCACTTTATAGAGGAAGAAATGGAGGGTTGGTGAAATGAAGAGACTTGCTCGGGAACACAGAGCACACACTGGGAAAGCCCGGGTTCCGAGCTCAGAGACCACGCATTTCATGAGTGCCCAGCACTCTCTCCCCAGCTCACCCCTGCAATGCAGATCCTGTTGTTCTTGTTGTTGTTGTTGTTGTTGTCATTTGGGGGATAAAGAAGGTAAAGCTTGTAGAGGCCAGTGCAATGCACATCCACAGACAGGCAGCAACGAAGAGCCAAGCCAGCAGGGGGTCCAGCCTTGCTTGGGTCTCGAAGTCTTGCTCTCCGCTCCTGCATGGCGTAGAGCTGAAAATATCAAAACCATAGTGCACTTGCAAAAAGTCACCTTGTTTTATAAATTTCTCTGGCAATTTTGTTCAATGAGAGTAGAACTCAGTGGCCACTCATTCGGAAGACTTACAGAAATGTGGCAATAATTCCATGCTGGACAAATTCCAGAAACATCGCTCAGAAGGGCAAGGTCTGCGATGCCAAGACAAAGGCTGGGGTGGGACGGGGACTCCTGCATGCTGAGAGAGGAAGGCTGGAGACCCTGGAACCCTGTTCCTTTAGAATCTGGAGCTCAACTGCATAGGATGCTAGTGGGTCTTACGTGGGTCTCCCGCAGCTCAAGAGCCTGGCAGTGGGCCCTGGAATTACAGCCTTGGAGACCTGTCAGAGGCCAGAGATCTATGGGATGGTCAAACCCTGACCCAAGGGCCAGGCAGTGTGTGCAGATTTGCATCATCTTGTAGCATCAGCCAGGCAAGGAAAGTTGCACCTTGGTCTACGCCGCAGTGATCGACAGAAGAGTGTCCCCTCACTCTCCAGGAGCCTCTGCTGCCAGGACAGCCTGATGTCATGGCTTCACCTGGTGAGGCATCTTTTCCTCCAGGTGGCCTCCACCCACTCATGCCCTACCTGGAACAATGCATGACTTTCAAAAATCCACCAAGGAAACCATGGGGCAGTCTTGGATGTCCAGGAAATCATTTCTGAAATGCGTTTGAGAAGACAGGGGCAGGGCCTCATCTCTGTGGGGTCCTGACGGAAATTCCCACGTGCTCCAGAGGCAGCTCCGGACAGGAACCTGCTCCCGCCCTGGCTCCCCGGGTGCTGCCCAGAGCTGTCTCTGCACTCCATGGCTCAGGGCGGCCCCTGGCCAGGCAAGCAGAGAAGCGAGCACTAAGTCAGGACTCGGGGCAGTCGGAGGCCAGGATGCGTCACTCTGTTCAGAGGCTCTGGGGTCCCATGTCCCTGGGAGTGAAAGGTCACGACCCTGCCATGGGTGAGGAGACATCAGGACCTGGATCCTCGAAGGCCTCTGAGCACTGCCCCTCCATACCCTCCCCTCACTGACCTCCTTGCCACTGTCTCTGAAATATTCTTAGATGCTCCTACCTTAGGGCCTTTGCATAGCTGAGCCCTGAGTCTGGAATGAGCCTCTTCACCTCTTCCTAGGATCTGCTTGTGGGTGTCCTGCCTGCCTGGTGATGGTCTCAGACCCTTCCCTCAGCTGCGTTCGTTCGTTTGCTTTTTGTGACTTCCTGAGCATCCAACATCTTTGAATACACCACCCAGTTTACTAACTTGGTGGTATTGGTTATTTGTTACTCTCTGTTCCTCCCTCTAGGATGGGAGCCTAGTGAGGGCAGGGGCCTGGGATCCCAGGGTCTGGAGCAGGGTCCGCTGCAGACACCAGCAGCTGCGTGCTAACCAAGGGGCCCCACGCAGCCCTCTGCAGGCTCCTGCAGGTAAGGGTTTCTGTTCAGTCTCATGACAGCCGTGTGGGGCCAGTGGGTTCTGTAATAGATGAATGACCTGGGAGGCTCAGAGAAATGAGGCAGGTTGCCCCAGTTGGGAGGACCACAGGGTAGTCCCCATGGAAATGCCTGCTGAATGTAATTGAAGCGAATTTGGTTGCACCCGAGTTCTGACAGCAATTCTCTGACACCAACTTGGTGTCCTACAATTAAGTCTAGTTCTGACACCAACCACTCAGAGATACTGCAGACCCCACAGGGGAAGGGCTCAGCCCTAAGAAGACCATCCCTACCTCAGACACCAGCTGTAAGTGGGGTCCCCAGGCTACCCTCACATCTGTCTGATTTGGTTACAAATTCTGGAGCTCTCACCACCCTCCTTCAGGTTTGATACTTTGCTAGAATGACTTGTAGAACTCACGGAAAGTGCTATGCTTGCGATTCCAGTTTTATCTTATGATCAAGGTGACAACTCAGGAACAGCCAAATGGAAGAGACTCATGGGGTGAGATCGGGAAAGGTCTCAAGGGCAGGGAAATCCACTGGTAATATTCTTTTCTCTGTCCCCCTACATTTGTCTTGCTGCCAGCATACTGATTTGTTCACCAACCAGGGCACTCCTGAAACTCACTGTTCAAGGGTTTTATTGGGGTTTTATTACAGAGAAATGATTGATTAGTTTATTGATCACTGGTGAGAAGATTTAATTCAATCTCCAGCCCCTCTCCTCACCCTGGATAGCAGATGGTGGGTGGGGCTGGACATTCCAACCCTCTAGTCTTCAGGGCTGGTGTTTCCTGGCATTGCCAGCACCTTCGTTGAGACTAAGAACCCAGTGAGTGGCCTCATTAGTGCAACTAAGATGTGGTATGGTGGAGAGGTCTCCTTATGAATAGCAAAGGTCATTTCTAGTGCTTAGGATGTTCCAAGAATTTTTTGGAGCTCTTTGCCAGGAACTGGGAGTAAAGACCGGATTAATTATTTGTTATATCATAGGCCTAACATTTAAGTTCCCAACCCACTCTTCCCCAGCAAACAATACTGCCAAAGGGCCCTTGGGGAGGCTGGCAGCATGTGGCATGGTGCGGTCACTTGTTGGAAGTGAGGCTGTGAGAGACATCGTTTATGACAAAACAAAACTGAAATGAGGGCTGGCACAGCCTCTGGAAACCTCCACAGACTGGTTGTCAGCAGGGACCTCTGATGGTAGCATGGCACCTGCAGGCTGAGACAAGACTATGCCAGAGGCAGGCCAGGGCCGAGGGGGCATCTCGGTCACTGTGCCCACACCTGGGCCTCACAGCTCATCACCAGCATGGGTGTGTGGTGCTGTCCATCTGCAGGGCTGTAGCTGGGGACCTGGCACCTGCAGGCTGAGACAAGACTATACGGAAGACAGGCCAGGGGAGAGGGGGCATCTCTGTCTCTGTGCCCACGCCCAGGCCTCACAGCCCATTATGAACATGGGTGTGTGGAGCCGTCTGTCTGCAGGGCTGCAGCTGGGAGACCTGCTAAAGGCGTCTGTCTGGTGCTTCCTGTGGAACATTTTTATGAACAAGCTGGATGAAGACGCAGGAGGCCTGTTTATCAAATTTATAGGAACTGCAAAGTTGGGAGGCAGAGCTAGTAAGTTGATGGCAGAGTCAAGATGTTTAAATATTTCATCAGGATGAAATTAACAGGATCACATTTGCATCATAGAATTGCAGTATTGCGAGGCATTTCCAGACCGTCTGGTCGGAAGCATATATCTTACCATGAGTAAGATCCAGAGAGTTTCCATATTTTGGCCAAGGTTGTACAGCAAGTCATCCTCACCTGTAAGGCTCAAAAACACCTTGACCTCGTCACATCTGCAGACAGGCCTCTCCAGAACCAGGTCCTCCCTCCCATGTCTGCATTTTCCCCACATCCCATGGCAGCACCCCGGCAGAGTGACGCCATCTCAACCTGTGTCAGCGTCTGTGTCTCTTCCCTGCTCGTGATCTGTCTTGGAGCTGTGGTCCACTAGAATGTCTGCTGTTTCTGCAGAGTCTCTCAAATAATTGTGTTCATGGGAACACCAGCCGGAAGCCCAGCGCAGGGACCCCTCTGGCACTGACGTCTCTGCACTGTGGATTTCAGCCCTGACACAACTGTGGCAGCTGAGGCTTCACGTGTGTGTAACCTTAATTCATGTCCCACTAGACTGTAAGCTCCTTGGGCAGTGAGGGGCTCCTTGTTCCAGCTACAGCCTCGCAGGGCCTAGTATGGGTGGACACACCGCACCTGCAAGCTGGAGAGGGCGGGAAGGAGCAGGAGGGGTTGCTCTGAGTGGTCGATGTGGACCATCTCACTGAATCCACACGACAGCCCTAGGTGAGTGCTAGGACCACCTCATGGGAGCATGCTGGGGCTGAAGGCGTCAGTACATTTGCCCACGTAGAGGTTTGGATCTTGATCCATCCAGCTGGGCTGTCTGAGCCTCCATCCATCTGGGTAATGCTGTGATGAGGCACCTGGGTGTCAGCCTGCGAGGGAGTGGGTGGGTGCCTCAGCCTGGCTGGAGAAGCTGAATATCACACATCCCATTCCTCTAGCCTGGAGCCAGCAACTGCTTGGTGTTTGTCATTCCTCTGCCAGGGCAATGGTTCCAACCTCAGAGATGGTTCTGCAGAAAGGATCTGGGTGGAGAGAAGTGCCTCTGAGGGTTTAGGGGTGAGCTCTGCACCCACAGCAGGTGTGCACAGCCTCAGATGGATCATTAAAGTGTCTTGTTTACAAAGGGAAAATCGTGGCTTTGGTTGCAGTGCCTGGAACCCAGCTCTGCTGGGTCTCAGATTTGTGCATTTTACTGGATAATATGCTGCCCTCTGCACATGGGCAAAATCAGAAAACCTCAGTTTTACAGACTTACCAGCTTGGGACAGATGCATGCATGTGCACACACACAGGCTCACACACACACACGAATCATTAACAGATTAATTGGCCAGCTCAGAGGCTGGGGGAAAGGACAGAACCAGGAGAAGAGAGCTCAGGGGTGGGATGGTCACCACACTGAGGGGCAGAAGGCAGGGAGGGGCTGACCCTGGGCGTGAGGGCCCCCCGCCCAGGGTTATAGTGCCCAGATTTCAGGAGCACCTACCCTGGTTAAAGGTTGGCCAAGACCAGGCCCCTTTCAACCTATACACTGGACCTGGAAAACTTCCCAAATCCATGGGTTACCTTAACGAGGCTTCTGTGATGCAGTAAGGCTGCCTCCCCGGCTGGCAACAGGCAGTACTTATGCACACCAATTAGTGCGTCCTCGGGGACGCCGCCTTTACCAGCAGGAAAACCATGGCTTGAGTTATCTTTACTAAAAGGATTAGAATTCACTTTTTGTTAAAGGTACAGAAATCATTCAGCCATAAGAATATCAAAGATATATTTAACTAGTTTGCATTTGCTTTCAACCGATTCTAACAGAACTGATAGCCATTTGGAAGGTATGCAGCAGTCCTGAACAGAGTATTGTGTTGAATACGCTTCAACACACTATCACCGCACAGTCAGAATGTGCCTTTTCTTCTTATTTCAAGTTGCAACAATACAGGCCTTGTTTCACATTTCTATTTTTAACTAATGAAAATTTGTTACAGGGAAATCCTAATTATACCCTTCGGAGTACCATACAATTGGAAATCCACTGGTAATATTCTTTTCTCAAAATTCCATGTAATTGCATAAGAAGCAGAGAGTGTAAATTCTCTTGGAATAGTTGGTCTATAAATACAATTCTCGAATGGGCTGAGCAATCTTTTTGTTTCTTTGCACATTTTGTATTCGTTGGGATTAATCCGTATTACAGCCCCTGTGAGTGAAAACCCCTTGTTAGACATAAGGGCATCGTATATTCTCAGCACATCCTCAACATGGTACTAATGAATTTCCCAGGACCTTGGACAGACCATGAGGAAACACTTCTCACTTGGCAGGTATTGGGAGGCCTGGACGGCCGGGTCTGGCCCCTAGATGACCACCTGTACCTTTTCCCGTCTGACCCCTTACTTCCTCTCCAAATGAGGAAGTAGTGTAATCTTCACCTAGCATCCAAACATCCTGGGGGAGGCCCACGTGGGCCACATGAGCCTGCATGGTGGGAGCTGTCCTATACATTGGAGGACATTTCACAGCATCTCGGGTCTCCACTCCCAGGTGCTGGTAACATCTCCCCAGTTGTGCAACCACAGATGTCTCCAGACCTTGCCAAATGTCCCCTGGGGCAAAATCATCCCCAGTGGAGAATATGGCACTATTGTCAAAACCAGAGCTGGACAGTAGTTAAAGCCGTAAAATCAGATTATATTCACAACTGTTGCAAAGGAGGAAAAGAGACCAGGATCAATTCCAAATTTGGCATGGAAAAGCAGGAATTGATAGCCATGGTCAGGGTTGGGGGTCAGTGGATGGAAAATTAGCAAGAGCAGACTTCAGGGATCAGGGAGTTTTGGCTGAACCAACCTCAGCAGATTCTTGCTGAGTCGGATCTGGGGGATGGCGGAGGATGAGAAATCTGATAAGGTTTCCAGGTGAGCAGATTAAGGGAAGGGCGGGGAAGGCTATGGCTAATCAGTTTAGCAGTACTTTTGCTTAAATTGGGCAATGCAAAGGTGAGCATGGAAGTTCAAAATCCTAGACCTACTGAAAAGTTCAGGGGAGCTTGGGGAGACCGTGGCCCAGGAGAGACTCTTGCCTCTAGGCCAAATCAGAAAGCTCAGACAAAGGTTCAAAAAAATCACAATTCAGATCCCAGGGTGAGCTGGTTTTGAAAGGAGCAGGTAAGGCCCATGCCTTTAGACACATGTTCCTGCCATTCCTACATCTCCAAGCACTTAGAGAGCTCCCAGAATGTAGGAGGCCCTAAGCCCCTGCTTGTGAGAAGACTGCTCTTCATGATTGCTGGCTGAGCTTGACCTAAGTGCAGCAGAAAATGAGGGAGCTCGGCCAGGCTCGGTGGCTTGCGCCTGTGATTCCAGCACTTTGGGAGGCCAAGGCAGGCAGATCATGAGGTTAGGAGATCGAGACCATCGTGGCTAACATGGTGAAACCCCGTCTCTACTAGAAATGCAAAAAATTAGCCGGGCGTGGTGGCGGGCGCCTGTAGTCCCAGCTACTTGGGAGGCTGAGGCAGAAGAATGATGTGAACCCGGGAGGTAGTGCTTGCAGTGAGCTGAGATCGCGCCACTGCACTCCAGCCTGGGCGACTGAGTGAAACTCCATCTCAAAAAAAAAGAAAGAAAATGAGGGAGCTCTCAAAGTCTGATGATGCCATGGGTAGGTGTGGGAGCAGGGCCAGGCTAGGGAGCAGGCCCATGAGGGCTCAACATGGTCGGACCGAGGGTGTGCCAAGCCTGCATGGGTTGAGTCTGCCTGTCCTGGAGAACAGGCTGCATCCTGAGGTGTGGGGGGGCAGCTGATGGACCTGTTCCCAGGCAGGGCCAGGGCGGGAAAGAGGGGAAACCAGACACAAGAAGAACGGTGTCTGCATTTGGCCGAACATGTTCTTCCAGCAGCAAACTTTTAATTTTTTCAAAAGGATATTTCTAGATGCTTCTTAGAATCCAGTGTAGAACCATAAAGAGATCTATCCACGTGCAGTTAAAATAATGCAAGGGGGAGAGTTGGTACTTGAAAAAGGTGGGCCTCTCACATTTCTTCCATAGGAGTAGGGTCCCGCCTCCCTGCGCTTGTGGTTTGAAAGGGAGTGCTGGTCAGCTGCCCAGCCTAGCATAGTCAGCTCGTGGGGTCCCTCCCTCCCTGCCCACCCTGGGTTCCACCTTGTGCAGCTCCTGGTGCTGCCCACAGTGTCTGGGGCCTTGGCAGGGGCCACCCCTCTGCTGCAGGAGGGAACTTCTCCAGGGCCCCTGGGTGATCCCATTCTCCACTGTCCTCTGTGCCTGGGGAGGGGTCCCAGCCTCCTTCGTTGTCACTGAAGTTTCCCTTTGGGGTTAGATCTCAGGTCACAGATGGTTCTGTGCATAACTGTCTTCCAGGCATTTGTCCAGAACAAAGGGGCCATGAGTGAGCGAAATGATATTTCGGATGAAAAGCCTGCTACTTACCCCTCCATGACCCTGTCTCTGCAGCGGCACCTGAGGCCTGGCTTCCCTGCCATGGGCCGTGGGCAGCACGGGGACCTGGAGTGAGGGCCTGCCCAGGAGACACACCAGTTGGCTGCCGGGGTGTGGTTCTGCCTGCACCTGAGCTGCAGCTTCTCGCAGCCGGGCCCAGGGCTGGGACTTCAATTCCAGCCTCCTGCCCTGGACACAGCCAAGCCCCGTGCCTGCCAGGAGCAAATGTGCCACCTTTGCTGGGGAGACCACGTCAGGCTTTGTGAAGAGTTGTCAAAGAGACTGTGTTTCTGAAAGAGTTACCTTAAGGAGGGTTTGTAAAGGTTGCAATAAGAACCAGCTGGGTCCCCATGAGTGTGTCTAACTCTCTGCATCTTGTGTCCCTGAAGGACTGAAGGCTGCGGGAGTCCCAGGCCAGAGGAGGCACAGAGAGAGGACAAAGGCACGAGGACGCCACCCCCCCAGATCCTCCTGCCCCTGGAGGAGCGCGTGACCCACTTCCGAGACATGCTGCTGGAGAGAGGGGTAAGGTGCCGCAGCTGAGCGGCTGCACTCCTGCGGCAGACCCTGGGGAACAGCTGCTGAGTGGCTGTCCCTGCCTGAGGGACGTCTCCTCCTCACTGAGTTCATGATCAGGCTGAGTGACGGTCCTGGCCTGAGAGATGATGTGTCATCCTTACTGAGTTCCTGATCAGGCTAAGTGACCATCCCAGGGCCTGAGGGATGCCTCCCCCTTACTAAGTTCCCGATTGTGCTGAGTGAGGGGCAGGTGGTAAGTGAGTGGAGGCTGAGGGGCAGCCAATGTGGAGAGGAGGTCCTCCTTCACCTCTGAAAGGAGAAAGGTGCCTTTGTGGTTTCACCTGTGGGCATGAGGCCTGAGAGGCTGGCAGGTGGGGTCCACCGAGAGGCCAGGTCCTGGGTGGCCTGAGGAAGCACGCACGGCGCAGATGGGGTTCCTGTGGGAGCTGGGCCAGGTCACGGTGCCCGACCTCCCTGTACAGCTTCCCCATGGGGTTATCCATCCTACCTAGTGGGACTGCCTCCCCTACAGATGAACATGACTGTTTTTAAAATAAAATTTGGATATCTTCAGTGTAGCTGATTTTCAAATCTCACTTTGAATTGTGGGCCAGGGGGGATTTTATATTCAGATCCTCTGTCAATGACTATCATTTCCTGCTTTGGCTCTGGGTATAAAATGAGCCAGAGGCAGTATTTCAGCCCGGTTGGATTTCCTCAGAAAATAAGGCTGAATGCAGACGGCAGTGATGGGCCCCACGTGTGAGGATGTTTATAATGAACACACAAACGGCCTTTCAGACTGAAGAGCAAGTTTCCTCTGCAGCCAGCACCCACCCCCAGGCTGCTTCCTGGCCCTCCCACAGCTGGTAACTCCCAGGGTCCTGGAGAGGAGGCAGGGGTGGAGCTGCCTGGAGACGCAGCTCCCTGCAGAACAGAGAGGTCTGAGCAGAGCCCTCATAAGGGTTAGGGCTGGGATGCTGTCCTGGGTCTGGGTTAAACCCTGGGGGAACAGGAAACATTGAGCAGATCCTACCCCTTAGGAATTTTATGGAGGAAGGAGCTGGTCCCACCCACCCCCAGGGACACATCTCCTCCAACGCCCCTTGAATTTGAATGTGTGCACCTGTTTACGTATTTCATCGTTCACTCAAAGGTAAAACAGAGCCCTGGGCCTCAAGGAACCTGAAGGAAAAGTAGGCGTGTAAGCTGGTGACTGCAATGCCGTGCGTCAGGCTGAATGAACACACGTGCCGAGAGGCACGAAGCATGATGTGGACTCACACATGTGTGGAGCTGGCCCTGGCATGATGCGCTGCCTGGGTGTTGGTTTGTTTTGCAAAAAAATGTTATTTGGAAAGCTATTTTTACTAGGCTCAAATTTTGTTTTAAAACAAGACTTTAGTCCCTCCCTCTTCCTGCCCCAGGCTTCCTGCCCTCCTGCTGCTCTTGGCATGGGGGTCTTTGTGGTAGTTTCTCCTGACTTGGCCTCTGCAGAGTGGTGAAAAGCTCTAGCCCTGCCCCAGGGGCTCCAGGGGAGGTGCCGCCAGGTGTTCCCCGTGTGCCTTCACGGACTCTTCTTCATCCTGGTGGACGGCCTGATGCCCAAGTGTCCAGCGGGTGACTGGGCGGCCCTCTCACAGGGAACTTGCTTATATCGGCACATGCCCTTGTGACTGCGTCTTTACCGAGATGGTCACCTGCTAGGAGAGCCCTGCCTGGGAGCAGGGTCAGGTTCGGGGGTGTCACTGGGCGAGAGGCAGGAGAGGCCGTTTTGTGACCCACAGGTCCAAGTGCAGGCGGTTTCCCAGTCCTTACTGTTGTGCCCCAGCGACTGCATGGCCCTTGTGGAAATGGCTGGAATTCTGAGTTTCTGAATACGCCTGGCCAGGCTGGCCTGGTTGGATTATCAGGCAGGAGACATGACTCGCCTTCCCTGAAACATGAATGGCATCGTGAACATTTGGGAAATAGGAATAGAATATTCCCTTTATCTTGCTAACGTCCAAGGTTTCCATCTCAACATTTGGGAAATAGGAATAGAATATTCCCTTTATCTTGCTAACGTCCAAGGTTTCCATCTCAACATTTGGGAAATAGGAATAGAATATTCCCTTTATCTTGCTAACGTCCAAGGTTTCCATCTCTTTGTTTTGGAAATGAGGCAGGCCCAATTCACCAACACAGTTTTAAACTAACCTACCTGCTCGAGAGGCCGGCCTTCCCTTCCCGGGCAGGGATGCTGGCGGACTCCGTTTATGGGCCTCTTGAATTTCTCTAAACGGCCTTGGTGGAGAGATTTTACTAATGAGATTTTCAGGGCCTTTTTACCCCAGTGAGGGTGGGTGATTCGTTTCCACTTTTTCTGCTCAGATTATTATACAGGAATCAGCAAAATCATCTGAATGTGAAGCAGTAACCACAGGGTTGTGTGTTTACCCCGAGAGAAAGGGACCAGGGTGAAGCCTAGTCCGGTGTCTCATGAGGATTTTCAGGAGAGGCCTACACACAGCTCATGAGTAGAAAAGATCAACCCAAATTTACTGTGAATATCATAAAGCAATGCCACCATTCATGACTTTTCAGCTTTGTAAAATATGCTGGCAGATTTGCTCAGCTCAGGAGAATTTGATAGCTAAACCCATAAGGTTTCTAGCTGCTTAACAATGAGGCACAGACAGGTCACTTTTTCATGGACTGAGTGATTAATAAGATTTTTTATTGCATTTGTTCAATACTTAAGTTCAGAAATTCATGTACTTGTGGAGTGATGAGGGGTGGACCCTGGGGTTTTTAGTAGTTTAAAAAGGGCAGGCTTTGGGCCCTGCCATGGGGATTGTGCCCTGGGGCAGGGGGATGAAGGTTTTGTGGTTTTGTGGCATGTAAATGATGGTTCAGCAGAAGGTTCGTTTTTTGTTTTGTTTTATTTTTGTTTTTTTCTTGCTAGTACAAATCCCAAAGAAGCTTTCTTTTAAAACTTTAGTCCATCAGGAGCAAGTTTAATTGAACAGCAGGTTATTAATTTAATCCTGCTATTTAGGTAAATACATTAGAGACATTTTATTGAGAACACTTTCCTTCTGCAAAGTCTCTCTCACAAGTAGGTGATGCTCACCCAGGGGCCAGGAGAGAAAGTCCTTTTGAGAATACTCGATTTTGATTTAGGGACTTAGGGGCTGTCCTTGGTCCTTTTCAGGGATCCCTCTGCGGGTGACCCTGGGCCAGCTTCCCAGCCATGACCAGCCTCGGGGACCCTGGCTGGCACTGTGGTGGGCTACACAGGAGAGCCTTGGGACCACGTCTGCATTGGAGTGAGGAATTCACAGAGCAGGGTTCCTCCAGGCTTCGCTGTGATGGTTTCTCCCTGCACTAAGATGGGTGTTGACAGCGAGGCTGTGGCGTGAGTGGGCACAAACCAGACAGAGGCCCCTACAGTCCTAGGCAACAGGCGCCCCTCCCAGGCAGCAGGAAGGGCAGCGTTGACCTGTCCGTCTCCCCGGATGAGTAGTGTCTGAGTGCTCTTCCCTCCAGTCAGACACAGGCAGCTCTGCCTCCCAGGAGCTTCACCAGGCCCTCGGCTGGGGCGCACATGCGCAGAAAGGCCTAGGCTGCTGCCAGGGAAGGGGAGGTGCCTGTGGGGACAGCACCCTTGAAGGTGCCTTTGGGAGTTGGGATTGCCCGCTCTAATTTCTGGAATGGGATTATAATTACGCTTGTGTGAAAGTAACCCTCAAAAGTAAGTGAAATCAGCTGGCTATATTGTGGAATAACCGTGTAAAATTGCGTTTATTCAGCAAAAGAGAAAACAAAAAGTTAGTAAACTACTCCGAGCCCTGAAGGTGGGGGTAGGCGTTGATGTGCCCCGAGGCGGGGTAACACAGGGATGCAGACGGAGGCCTCGCCTGCGGGCCCAGGTTCCCTTCCACGCTCACTCACAGTTGCCCGGGTCCACCTGGGGCCACCTGGGCTCACAGGAACTCTGTCTGTGCTGGCCACTTCCACTGTTAAATGTTAGGAATTTAACACCCCAAGGGCAACCCTCAACCGAGGAAGGACGGGGGTCAGTAGGTGAACACCTGCTTCCCAGTCCTCAGTAAGGATACCTCTCGGGCAGATTTGGGCACCTTCCTCGCCCCATGGCCCACCCTCCATTGCTGGCTCCTCTCCTTCCGCGTGTCCGTTCCCAGGACCGCCTGGAATCACCTTCCAAACAAACGCCTGCACCCTGGCCCTGGCCATGCGGCTTCTTTAGGGATCTGAGCTTAAGGCAATGGCCTCATCTTCAAGGATGAGGTGGGAGCCCGGTCATTCTGCCCTGGGCTGCCGCGCTTTTGATGGTCGGGGACTCTGGAGCAGCCGCAGCCAAGGCTCCAGGAATGTTCCCCATCCCTGAGAGCAGGCAAAGTCCAGGGGCCAGGAGAAGAGGGCCGCAGAGGGGGACGGGTTGAAAGGGAAGGAGAATGGCCAGGCAGTTTCTCAAAAATGAAGTCTATCCACATGCAGCTGGCATCATTAGGGCTTGTGGCATCATTAGGGCTTGTGGGAGGCACATTGTGGGCCTGGGGGACGGGGGGAGAAAGTCCTGGGAAGGAGTCCGCTGGGGGTGGGTTGGGGCATCTGGGCTCAGGAGGGGCCAGGTGGGCTGCAGATCCAGGCAGGCATCTCCAGGACAGGCGGGAGCCGGAGCTGGAGAAATAGAGCAGGCAAATCTGGACAGAGCTCGGGGATGGGTGTGGCCCAAGTCTTCAGCCCCCGCCCTGAAAGCGGAGGTCCTGGGCTCAGGCCCCAGGGAGGTTTTTGAACCCTCCTCATGTGGCCACTGGGAGTGCTGTGTGGCCGGGGCCCATTCCCCCACTCTCAGTGGTCTTGAACTTCTGCTGCCCCAGCAGAGGCCTTGGGTCAATTTTCCTGAGACCAGGGGAGGCAGGAAGAAACAGGAGAGATGAAGATGGCAGGAAGGGAGGGAGGGTGCTGGCACTGGCCACGCAGCCTGCAGCCTGAGCTGAGAAGACAGGGTGGGGGGCAGGGCCCATGACTAGGGACCAAGGGACCTGGAGATGCATTTCGGCTGCTGGGGTCTTATTTGGCGGCTGCAAGGGCAGGCCGCCCTCAACACCTTGGAGCAGTCTGGCTTGTCTGTCTGTCTTCTTGTGTTTCCAACACAGCATGAAATAATATAACATAATGTTACCTGGGAGCTTTATTCATTTATTTACATGAGTGAATTCCATGCAGGCCCCAAGATAACCAGTTGCAGCCTGTCCTCTGCCCACGGGGCATGGGCGAGGGGAAGGGCAGGCTGTGCAAGGAAACGGTGATCGTATTTCAAAAGTCCAGCTGCAGGGTCATCAGGAGATGAGGGTAATTGTGACAGATTGCTTCCTTCCTCAGGACGTTTGCACTCATAAAACCCAGAAGGAAAAATCACCTCTAATTAGATTAACACTTCATGCTCCCGGTCTATTACGGCCATTTGAAGATACAAAGAAGTAAAAGTAAATACATTTTGTTTGACAATCAAATTTCATGAAAACGTTAGCTTCCAGGACTTTCATAAAAGAAACCAGGTTTGTCTTTGAGATGGAGGTTTGCCATGTTTGGGAGACCCTGTATGACCCAGCTTTCCTTGAGGGACAGAGACCGCAGCTCCTGTCCCTGGAACACACTGAGGACCACAGCAGGGAGCCATGAGGGTGGGTGGGGGCGGACAGTGCAGACAGACAGATACACATTTCTGCAGACGCACACGAGTCTGCCTGGCTAAGCCCAGCCCCAGCGTCAGGGTCGGAGAGGGCATGACTCCCGCTTTCCTTGGAGAGGCCATGGACTGTGCCCCTGACCTGAGGCCCTCTCAAGGCTGGGGCTTTATCCTCCAGTTCGGGACTTGACAGGCGCCATCCTTTTGCCAGCTTTCGCCCTTTACTCTAGTCATCAGGATCCCTGGCCTTTTCTTTTGAGAAATACTTGAAAGAGCCTTTTTGGTTTTAGAGATGGAAGGTAGCGTTCTGTTTTGGTTTTAGAGATGGAAGGTAGCGTTCTGTTTTGGTTTTAGAGATGGAAGGTAGCGTTCTGCTTCTGTCGGAGGCTCCCTGCCAGTCTAGACCTGTCCCGTCCGTGATGACCTCCGAGAGCCGTCACACTCATGGGGCACCTCCAGGACGTTGGCATCCCACATGTGGCTGAGCTGTCCTCGAGCTCTCAGCCACTTTAATTGAACTGAACCCCCTTTTCTCAGAGCTCACGCATCCACCGGAACAATGCACGGTGAGTTTCTCAGTCCCCAGAGAGGTTTTTGGTGAAGCTGGGACTGAAGTTAGATCTGGTATTCCCTGGTGTTGTTTTATAAATGGTGACCTTTTTCTTTATGCCCAAGGTCTTGGCCGCCTTCCCAGGGCTGAGGTGCCCGGTTTCAGACAGGGGCTCACCCAGACCCATCCACAGCAGGAGGTATGGACAGTGCTGGGCTCGGGCCATGCTTCGGGGTCTCTTCCCTGCTGAGAGTCTGCTCAAGCCGGTGTGGGTGCTCAGGGAAACCTGGGGCTCCTGGCAGCCACTCATCGCTCAGCAGGGCAGAGAAGCAGCTCCCTGAATACTGGGAGGGAGCTGGGGCGAGACCACCAGGGCCTCGAGCGCCCAGCTGAATTGTGGACTCACCTGAGGGCTCAAGGAGGAGAAGTTTTAGAGGGTGTGAGTTGAGGGAGGTGACGTGGCAGGGAGGGGGGTGGTTAAGAGACAGCTGTGTCTGTCCCAGAACCAGATGACCATGGCCCAATGCTTTGCCCACGTGGTCTTCATCTAGCCACTTGATCTGGAAAACACTTTTGGGTTCTCCAGACCAGGTCCTTGTCACTGAGAGGATGTTGAAAACAGCTGTGAAAGGGACAGCCCAGTTACTGTGGCTGTGAAGAAGGTGCAGTTTTCCTTCCTGAACCTCAGACTCCAGGTGCCTGTCCACTCTCCAGCAGAGATGCCTGCGGGCTGAGACGGTGCCACACAGTGACCTGCAGTCAAGGACGCCTGCTGCCAGCCGGCCACTATCTGCAGGGTGATGCTTGGGCAATGTCCATTTTATGGAGCTATCTGCTGAGTTTGGAAACTGCCTCTCTGGCCTGCAACCACACTGCCTCCTCTGCAGCTAACTTCTGGCGCCTGCATTTCTAACAACCAGCTCTGGCTTCTTCCACTGTGGAAATGGGAGGGAATCAATTGCAACCCGGACACTAATGAGGGAATAGAGGAGCTCCAGCCGGCATTCCCAGGGAGACAGGAGAGAGTCCCACTGCAGGAGGCTGAGAGTGGAAGACAGGGCACAACTCCAGCCCAGCCCACATGACCTCCAGTCCCCACTCTTGTGATTCAGGCAGGGTGGAGGGACAGTCCTGAAACAGCGATCAGATGAGAATGTGCAGTGAGGGACCAGCAATGCGGTCCTCAGACAAAGTCAAACACTCACTCCAGCCTGGGAGCCAGAAAAAGATCCTGTTGTTCTCCCACTGAGGCAGCTCCAGTATTCATAGACACAGCCACTGTCACAGACACAGCCACGGTCACAGACACAGTCACAGACACGGCCATGGTCACAGACACAGCCACGGTCACAGACACAGTCATGGTCAGAGACACAGCCATGGTCACAGCCACGGCCACGGTCACAGACATGGCCACGGTCACAGACACGGCCACGGTCACAGACATGGTCGTGGTCACAGCCACGGCCACGGTCACAGCCACGGCCATGGTCACAGACACAGCCATGGTCACAGACACGGTCATGGTCACAGACAAGGCCACAGTCGCAGGCAGGGTCATGGTCACAGGGTCACAGACACAGCCACTGTCACAGATACGGCCTCGGTCACAGACACGGTCATGGTCAGAGACACAGCCACAGTCACAGCCACAGCCATGGTCACAGACACAGCCACGGTCACAGACACAGTCACAGACACGGCCATGGTCACAGACACAGCCATGGTCACAGACACAGTCATGGTCAGAGACACAGCCACGGTCACAGCCACGGCCACGGTCACAGACATGGCCACGGTCACAGACACGGCCACGGTCACAGACATGGTCATGGTCACAGCCACGGCCACGGTCACAGCCACGGCCATGGTCACAGACACAGCCATGGTCACAGACACGGTCATGGTCACAGACAAGGCCACAGTCACAGGCAGGGTCATGGTCACAGGGTCACAGACATAGCCACTGTCACAGACACGGCCTCGGTCACAGACACGGTCATGGTCAGAGACACAGCCACAGTCACAGCCACAGCCACGGTCACAGACACAGCCACGGTCACAGACACGGCCATGGTCACAGACACGGCCACGGTCACAGACACAGCCACGGTCACAGACACAGTCACAGACACGGCCATGGTCACAGACACAGCCATGATCACAGATAGGGTCACGGTCACAGACACAGTCATGGTCACAGCCACGGCCATGGTCACAGACACGGCCACGGTCACAGCCATGGTCACATCATCCACAGGGGAACAGACAACAGGTGTGCTGAGACGGGCACCAGGATCGCCGTTGCTGTTCGTCCAGGGGGTGATGTGACGATGTATAACAGGGTGAGGAAGAGGGTGGAATCACAAACTTCTGCAGGAAAGGGTCTGAAGTTTACAGAAGAATTCAGGTCTTTAAGGATCAAGTCACATATAAAATGCCAAAGAATCAAAGAAGTGTTAGGCAAGAGGAAAGACAGAGATCTCTGCTGAGACGTGGAGACCCCTGAGAGAGGAACAGTGTGTCCTGGTGTCAGGGGCGTGCTGGGCAGACAGGATTCTAAACACCACCCCCTACCCCGCCCCACCGCGCTGTGCTCATCCTGTGCGGTCCTCTCCTTGAGCATGGATGGAGCCCATGTCACACCCGTGGCAATGTGGCACTGTGTTGTGTAAGACTCTGCCTTAGCCAGGGAGAGATTCTCTCTCTGGCTTGAAGAAACTGCCCCACTGTGGGGGCCCTGGGGCAAGGACCTGCAGGCAGCTGCTCGGAGCCAAGATTGGCTCCCAACTGGCTGAAGACATGGAAAGCTTCAGCCCTGCAACCTCAAGACCTGAAGTCTCCCAAAGTCCAGCGAGCTTGGAAGAGGACCCCAAGCACCAGACGAGAACAAAGCTCCTGCTGGCACCTTGTCTCAGCCCAGTGGGATCTGGACCAAGGAGCCCAATGCCCCCATGCTGGACTCAGGACCCACGCAGCCCATGGAGTGACCCGAGGTAGTGCTTGTGACCCACTGAGTTTGGAGTCATTGCTTATGCAGCAATAGAAACTGAGACGGGAAGGAGATTCCCTGGGCACCGGTCAGCCACCTGTGTGAGGCTGCTGAGACAGAACGCCCACGCACACAGCAAATCATCTGAAGTGGGTTTATTCCCTGCAGACAGGAAACAAGGGTGGTAGAAGATGAGGGTGCCTTGTGAACCAGTCCTGCAGGCCCAGGAACGCAGCAAGGAGGGGACAGAGCCTCACCTACCCTTCGCGGTAACCAAGGGACCCCAGAAAGCAGCCCTCAGTGGGTTTTGTACCCTGAGGTCATGTGAAACGCTGGGCTACGGGTGGAAGGATGTCTTATTTCTAGGGTGCGGCCCAAACAAAGCCTGGCTGTTCTCAGCCTGTTGCATTCCCAGTGCATTCCGGTCATTCTGGAGAGGTACCAGCCAGAAACAGGGAGAACCAGGTTTTGTCCACGGCCACCCAGAGAACAGTCCCACAACATAGCTGGACTTAAAGAGATATGCAGCTTGGGCCGGGCGCGGTGGCTCATGCCTAGTCCCAACACTTCGGGAGGCTGAGGCGGGCAGATCATGAGTCAGGAGATCAAGACCATCCTGGTTAACACGTTGAAACCCTGTCGAGACTAAAAATACAAAAATTAGCCGGGCGAGGTGGCGGGCGCCTGTAGTCCCAGCTACTCAGGAGGCTGAGGCAGGAGAATGGTGTGAACCTGGGACGCAGAGCTTGCAGTGAGCAGAGATCGCACCACTGCACTCCAGCCTGGGTGACAGAGCAAGACTCCATCTCAAAAACAAAAAAAAAAAGGAGATACGCAGCTTGCTGTCTACTCAGTTGACGGGGGGCTTTCTTTGCCTGGTTGTTCTACAACGTTGGATTTCCTTGGTGGTGGTGGTACCGTGTGTGTGTGTATGTGTGTGTGCGTAGGCACACATGTGCATGTGTGTATCAATGTGTGCATCTTTGTGCATATGTATGCATTTGTGCAACTATGTTCATGTGCGTGTGTACACACGTGCCCGTGTATGCATATCTTAGCATGTCCTGTGTGTGTTCATGTGTTTGCATGTGTGTGCACCTGCATGTATACATGCTGTGGATGTTTGTGTGTGTGGTGTGTGTGTTTATGTGTGTGTGGATGTGTGTGTGTGGTGTGTGTGTGTGTGTGTGTGGTGTGTGTGTATGTGTGTGTGTGTATGTGTGTGTGTGGTGTGTGTGTGTGTGGTGTATGTGTGTGTGTGTGGTGTGTGTGGTGTGTGTGTGTGTGTGGTGTGTGTGTGGTGTGTGTGTGGTGTGTGTGTTTGTGTGTGTGGTGTGTGTGTATGTTTGTGTGTGTGGTGTGTGTGTGTATGTGTGTGTGTAGTCACACACACACGTGTGCAATCCTGGCCCCATGGAATGTACTCTCTGGGCAACGTAGATGTTTCACGCAGGCTCGGGAACGCCAGGCTCCTCTCAGGAGCAGTTCGCAGGACTCCTCGTCCCCATGGCTGTCAGGACCCCTTCTTTGGGAGAAGTCCTGTGCCCACCTGGAGGGCAGGGAAGGACCCTGTTTCACACATGGCTGTGCAGCCTTCACTTCAGCCCCCACCTCCGTCCCGGGTCCCAGCCACTGTGCTCTCACCCTTCCCTGAAGTGTCCCTGACACGATGCTGTTGGGTTTATCATTGTAAGTTGTAATCACTGTAGAGATGGCTTATCTGACCTTCTATAGAGATTATAAATCCCTTCGGTGGCAACAACTATACATCACTAATTGAAAAATTATTTTATTATACTTTTAGAACAACATTTTCCAGAAACTGGTGTCGTTACGCCACACAGGGTCTAATCCTCTCTCCCTGCAGAGCTGGGACCGTCGGGCTGTGCACAGGTCCCCGTGAGATGGGTGTCTGCCATCTGATTGGGCTGAATGGAGGCTGCCCACAGCTTCTCTAACAGCCCCAGATGCTCCCGGGGCCACGTGCACTCAGTCAAAGCTAAAGGGACCCATTCTGCCTGGAGACCCTCCCAGAGACACCACCTCACTCTGAGTCCCAGCAATGCTTCACCGTGTTCTGTGGAGGGGAATCCCTGGCCAGACCCTGGGTCATCCCACCTAATAAAAGAGCTTGTGGGTATTACAGAAAAGGCTTAAATTTGATAAAGATAGAAATTGCCAGTGAAGAAAATTCATCTGTTATAATATACAAATAAATCACGTGTTTATTGAAATAGTACCTCTATGAGTATTTTAAGAATGCGAATGGGGTTTTGTTTTTGTAAACTTTCAATTACCTTCCCCTCCCTGACCGTGCCCAGGTGTTCATCTCCTGCCCAGATCCCAGGGTGGCTTTCCTCAAACGCACACCCCATCCGAATTTTCTTCTCCCCTGTCTCTGGAGAGAATGCCCAAGCTCCTGACCGTGTCTCAGACTGCCCTGCACCTCAGCCTCTGGCTCTGCTGCCTCTTCCTTGCTCCCTCATGGGCTCTGGCACCCCCAGGCATGTTCAACCTCTTGGGATTCCTGCATTCCCTGTAGTTCATGACCCAGCCTTTGCCCTGACTGCTAGCCAGTCCTGGAATAGCCCCCAGACTCCTATGTGAACTGTGAGGAGTATTCATGTTCCAAAGTCACAGCACTCTGGAAGCCAACTCCCCAGGCTGCTGTGGGTCTTTGCTGGGTCCCACTAGCGTCCAGGTCTGTCTCTGCCATGGCCCTAGTGCCATCTTAAGAGTCTATTAGCTCCTCACCAGCGCTACCCTAGACCATGGGCTTCCTTGATTTATTTCCTCAGGATCCTCAATACCCAGCTTAGGGCTCAAGGCACAGTGAATGCATAGTCCATGTTTTTAAATGAATGCTTTTATGTTCTAAATGACTTAAACATTCCCTTGCTCTATCAGCTGAGAGAGTCTAGAAGCAATGACACCTCACTAGCAACGAACACACCAGTGCCCAGATCTTGGTTTCTAACGCCCTTCTAGGAAAGGAGCCAGGGCTTCTTGGAGAATTGACTGATTCAAGGGCAAAGGTGGGACATGCAGAAGATGACCCTGGCGTATCTTTAATGGCAGAAATTAAGGAGATGCCCAAAAAACCAAGTGATGAGCTCCTGTCAGAGGTACACAGGAGCCAGGAACCCCCCACGGAGCTCACCAAGGCCAACCTGGAAGAAGCTGAACAGGAAAAGAAGCAAAGTCACATTGGAGTCCAGCCCAAGCATGGGCTGAACATCCATGAGTCCACAGCAATATAAATAAAAGATTGAGTACATAAGCAATGTGGAGGCATGAACGAGTATTCACCAACCCCTGCCCCAAGAACATTTCCCAGTCACTCATGTAGCTACTTCTCCTCCTTGGAGGTGGACACAGCCCGTACCCCTAAGTGTGAGCTGTGCGTAGCGATGTCCTTCCAGAGAGGACAGCATGGAGAGGGGCACTTCACAGTGGGGAGACCTCAGCCAGCCGACCACGGCCACCACTGTCAGTGAGGAGTCATGTCAGCAGTGTGTATACCCTTGTTATGACATGATGAGAATGGCATTTACTTGTGTGGTCTTCCTCCCAAAACCCATAACCCTAGGCTATTTATGAGGAAAACCTCGGACAAATTCCAACTGAGGAGCATCCTGCAATGCACTTGACCAGGGCTCCCCAAACCATCGTGACTTTGCTCCTCAAAGTCATCAACAGCAAGGGCCGTCTGAGACCCTGTCACAGCCAAGAGGAGTCCAAGGAGATATGGCAGCCAAATGTGATAGGGTCCTGGATAGAAACAGAAAATTGGGTAAAACCTAAAGAAATCTGAATAAGCACAGACTATTGTTAGTAATAATGTATCAGTGTTAGTGGTGATGAATCTAGCCTACTAATATGTTAACAACGTGAGAAACTAGGTAAGAGTATATATTGACTTTCTGTAATATTCTTGCAAATTTTTAGTACGTGTAAAACTATTGCAAACAAAATAATTTATTTTTAAAATGACCTGCCTAAAAGAGGTTAAACTTTGATTGCAAATCAACTAAACTCAGCCTGTTTTCAAGACATTACTCTTTGTCATGGTCTGTAGGGGTTCTGAAAATTTTTACAAATATAATTTCTCCTTTTGAAGTGGGGTGTTCCAGAATGCCACGCCTCCACAGATATAATTGGGGTTTTGCATCAGGGGACAGAACCCTGAAAGTTACCCAAGAGAGAAATGGTCATGAGTCATGAGTCTAGAAATTAAATTTTCTAATGTTCTAGGTATTGATTTTCTTGGGACGTCTGACATGTCTAACACTTATACTCCACCACATCACTGAATCTATTGTACTTTAATGCTGGTTTTTGTTTATTTGTTTTTAACCATGGATCATTTCAGCGCGGCTTCAGGCTTAGCATTAGATGCTAACAGCAACTCTATTGAATATCTTTCTTTAGGTATCAGCATTTTCTACCTGGGAGAAAGAATTACACAAAATCGTGTTTGACCCACGCTATCTCCTGCTCAACTCTGAGGAACGAAAGCAGGTAATGGAGTGGGAAGGCACTTTGACTGCAGAGACAGGGCATGAAAGCGACTGCTGCATCCTGGATCTGGGGAGCTTTTCGTTCCCGAATGTCAGACACTGTGTTGTAAATGTGGCCGGTGGGGAGGAATTGCAACTCCAGCACTGGAGCTTGCAAACTTGTAAACAGAAGAGTTAGAGGGACTGAGGAAGGCTATTCTGGTCATTATTCTTACCTCACCATTTGGTTATGACCCTGGAAGACAAATACTTTTAGAGATGAAGATGTAGATTTTAGGAGCATTAACCCTCATTCCAAATGACCATAAATCATATGTTAAACATACGAAATACTGAAGGTATTATATAAATATAGTGAAATAAGTGGTCTTACGTAAGACCTTAAGGTTTTATATGCTTAAAGTCTTATATAATATGAAAGTTGTCAGAATCAAAATGAAGCCAGTAATGTTAAGAGAGCCCTGACAAATAGAATGGGGGAAGGCCATGAAGAGAGGGCTCTCACACTTGTGTGCCTGGTAACTAAAAAGGCTCGATGAGAACCACAGTCTTGCACACAAGGGCATCAGAACCTTCTATTTATTCTATTCTATTCTATTCTATTCTATTCTATTCTATTCTATTCTAGACAGGGTCTGGCTCTGTTGCCCAGCCTGGAGTGCAGTGTTCCAATCTCAGCTCACTGCAGCCTCCACTTCCTGAGCTCAAGCCATCCTCCCACCTCAGCCTCCTGAGTAGCTGGGACTACAGGCACCAGCCACCAGGTCTGGCTAATTTTTGTACTTTTTGTAGAGATATGGTTGTTCTGTATTCCCCAGGCTCATCCTGAACTCCTGGGCTCAAGCAATCCTTCCACCTCGGGTTGGGATTACAGGTGTGAGCCACTGCACCTGGCTCATCACA
Organism: Rhinopithecus roxellana; assembly: GCF_007565055.1. Classification (NCBI taxonomy): domain Eukaryota; kingdom Metazoa; phylum Chordata; class Mammalia; order Primates; family Cercopithecidae; genus Rhinopithecus; species Rhinopithecus roxellana. The sequence continues at coordinate 51,085,199 of NC_044559.1, read as the reverse complement.
AACTTATACACACAAAAAGCACTTCTCCTAGGACGCCTGCCCAACAACTGCCTGTCCAACTTCAGACTGGCTTCGTCCTGTTATGAATCTCTGTAGCCAAAGATAATTATTTCAAAACAATGATTTAATCCTCTCATTTATTTTTCCTTAAAAATTACTGTCTTTTTTTACCTCCCTGAGTATTCTTGTCATTTATGATGGCATGTGTATTCCCATCGCACTGCTCTCTTCCCAAATAAGCATTCATTTCATTTTAGAGAGCCTCTTTCTGCTTGTTCCTCAGGTTGACAATAATAGTAATGAAATAGGAGTGGTCCAGAGAACAATAGCAGCACAGTAAAGGGTGGAAGTTCTACAGAACGTTGCCCAGAAAACAACGAATTGATTAGAGGGGGTTCTCTGGGGTCTATTTTAAGGAGAGACTTGCCAGGGGTCTGCCCTAGCTTTTCACAAAGTCGGTGCCTGAGCCAACACTGCTTTCCATATCAAACAGACAGAGGGACAGATGGTGTTGACTCACAGGAGGGGCCTGTGGTTGCTGGGGGAGGGAGCAGCACAGCCTGGGTCTATGTGGCCTGCAGAGCGCGTCTGAGAAGGGCCCTGAGATAGACTCTGGGAGGTCTGGACTTTCCTACCCAGACTCCATGCATGCGGTCACGTCTTGCCCTCCCTTTGCCCTTTGAGTTCAGAAATGATGCGCATGGAAGGTGAGCTATTAAGAAGAGCAGCTGAAAATGGAAGAGCCGTAGTTAATTTGGGGAGGAGGGATTCTGTGACCAGGGCCCCCAGGTTGGTGATGGAAGGTGAGCTATTAAGAAGAGCAGCTGAAAATGGAAGAGCCGTAGTTAATTTGGGGAGGAGGGATTCTGTGACCAGGGGCCCCCAGGTTGGTGTCCACTGGATTTCTCATACCAGCAGAGTCTGATAAAGCCCCAGACGGAGGGTATGGGAATTGCCATTTTATTTTCAGTTCTGTCCTCTGCTCATCAAGTCCCTTTAAGCACATGCCTGAGATGATGTCAGTGGAGCACTGACTCACAGGGTCTCAGTCACATGGACCCACGTTGCTCGTTGTAACCAGCTCCCACTCTGTCCCCACTCCCGCTCCCAGCCCTCGCCCCACCACTCCGCTCACTGGAACTGGACCGTCTCCCTGGAGCAGGCTCAGGGGCAGGCTAAGCAGTGTGACGTGTTCCCAGGATTGACTGCCTTGGAATACAGAATTTGAACCTTTCAAGAACTTGGAATTAATAATCTTTTACTGTCTTCTAGCTGAGTTTCATTTTCTATAATGAAATATTTTAAAATATGTGAAATGTGTTATCACAGTCTCAAAATAATACTACAATAGAGTTAGCTGAGTTTGGGTGTTATATATTTTTTTCCTATAGTGAAGGAAAACCATAGACTTTGATAATTGGTAATATTTCACCATTTTGTTGCAATTTTAAAAATCAAAAATTTCAGCTATGGCTGGGCACAATGGTTCATGCCTGTAATCCCAGCATTTTGGGAGGCTGAGGTGGGCGGATCACCTGAGGTCAGGAATTCGAGACCAGTGTGGTCAACATGGCAAAGCCCTGTCTTTACTAAAAACGCCAAAAATTAACCAGGTGTCATGGTGCTTGCTTGTAATCCCAGCTACTTCGGAGGCTAAGGCAGGAGAATCACTTGAACCCGGGAGGCAGAGGTTGCAGTGAGCCGAGATTGTGCCATCGCATTGCAGCCTGGGCGAAAAGAACAAAACTCCGTCTCAAAAAAAAAAAAAATCAGCTATGAAAAAGCATAGCAAGGAGCCTGTGATTTTACGTGGCAGACTCACTGGAGGACATAGGCAGGAGCCATAAACTAGGCAGTGTCTAAAAATCATCAGTACGTCTGGGGTGCACGTGGCGTGTGTGGCATGTGTGCTGTGTATGGCGTGTGGCTTCTGTATGGCACGTGTGGCACGTGCCACATGTGCCACCATAACTAGTTTGCTGTTGTCAGTTGTTCTCTGTCTGTGCCATGGATACCTTTGGAGGCCATTAGTCCCTTTAAAAAACATTGAATAAGTAAGATCATCTCCATTGCAAAAAGAAAATTCCAATTTATGATCAAGCCCCTTCCAGATATTCTAGTTTAAATGCCAAAGCACATCTCTTAGAACAACTGAGAACACAGGGGCCCAGTCTGCTTGCTGGATGGACGTGGTTCATGGGCAGGGCAGCACCAGCCCCCTGAAGTCCCCCTGATGTCCTCCCTGATGTCCTCCCTGATGTCCTCCTTGATGTCCCCCTGATGTCCTCCCTGATGTCTGGGGGACATGGGCATCCCACCCAGGGCTCATCCAAGGGAGCACTGTGAGGCTGGACCTTCCTCAGGCCATCGTCAGAGACAGCAGATGCCAACCCTGATGGGGCTGGGCCTACCTGGGCTGGGATGCCCTGCCCTTGCCTGGGTGGGTCCTCTGCAAATAGATAAGATGAGAATATAGCTCATGCTAAATACCTGTTGCCTGGGGAAAGCCTTTAAGCATCCCTGTGAAATCACCCAGAGGAAACTGGGCCTGTCCCAACATCCTGCAACTTGGTCCCATGAGGTCCAGTGGGAAGGAGGAGGAAGCAGGCCACACTGTAGCCAGCACACTGGAGTGGCCAGAGAGCGTTCAGAAGTGCCTGCAACCTCATCAAAGGGGAGCATGGCAGTTCGTATGAGGAGGAGGATGGAGAGAAATCATAGCAGGACCCCATCCAAAGACCACAGTCCTATTTAGGAAGAAATTGGGTTAGAAGTATCAGACGTAGAATCAGTACAGGACCTCATGTCACACAGTGTGTTCATGGGGAAAGCTAAGGCCCCTGGTGTGAAAATCACAGCCCTTCCTCTGCTTGGGGAGCTGCACAGGAGAAGAGGGTGATCCTACACAGAACCAGGGTCGAGGGAGTGTGAAGCAGGCCTGTTTCTATGGCAACAAATAAGGTTTTGTTTTATTGCGCTAGAACATACAGCAGTGATATAATGGCCAACGGAATCTCTTTTAAAAAGTCATGCTCCACTTTGGATAAAGCTGGTATAATTTGTTAAGGATGAAAAACAAAACCTGCGATGTTAAATTAGAGCAGCATAAAATAAAGTAACAGAGCAAAGCGAGAGGAAAGAGAGGAGCATTTGATGAGATGGAGAAATGGTTCTAGGCAGAGAGAGAAGCAGGCATTTCTGAAGAGCTCTGACCCCACAGCCAGCGAGGCTTTCTCTCCAGGTCTAAAATTAATAGAGCAAAACTCTAGCTAATGATGGAGCCATATGCTTTTATTTGGATAATAACCCTGCATTCACTTTTTTTTATTAGTTAAATATAAGACAACTGAGAACTTACATTGCTATAAGAAGCCAATTATGGCTGGGCACGGTGACTCGCACCTGTAACCCCAGCACTTTGGAAGGCCGAGGCAGGTGGATCACCTGAGGCCAGGAGTTTGAGACCAGGCTGGCCAACATGGTGAAACCTGTTCCTACTAAAAATACAAAAAAATTAGCCGGGCGTGGTGGCACACACCTGTAGTCCCAGCTACTTGGGAGGCTGAGGCAGGAGAATTGCTTGAACCCAGGAGGCAGAGGTTGCAGTGAGCCAAGATCACGCCATTGCACTCCAGCCTGGGCAACAGAGCGAGACTCTGTCTCAAAAAAAAAAAAAAAAAAAAAGCCGGGCGCGGTGGCTCACGCCTGTAATCCCAGCACTTTGGGAGGCCGAGGCGGGCAGATCAGGAGGTCAGGAGATCGAGACCATCCTGGCTAACACAGTGAAACCCCGTCTCTACTAAAAAAAAAAAAAATACAAAAAATTAGCCGGGCATGGTGGCGGGTGCCTGTAGTCCCAGCTACTTGGGAGGCTGAGGCAGGAGAATGGCGTGAACCCGGGAGGCGGAGCTTGTAGTGAGCCGAGATGGCGCCACTGCACTCCAGCCTGGGCAACATAGCGAGACTCCATCTCAAAAAAAAAAAAAAAAAAAGAAAAGAGAAAAAGCCAGCCATATTCTTACTTACATATACATACACGTATTCTCAATTTCAGCTGTATTTGTGGATGTTTCATTTTGCTACCTGTATCTTCAAGAGACCAGTAGCATTGTGTATTGATAACCCTGTAAAGGTTTGCCACTACTGACATGGAATCTGAAACAATGAGACAAAGTGGGAAGGGAGCCGCTCCAGAGAAGGGGCTGAGCAGTGCTGGGGTGGAGGCTTTCACCTGCCCAGCCTTACTTTCTCATCGCCCCCTCACTTGGCATGAGTGTCGAAGAAGCTGCCTGCTTGGTCCTCGGTCACATTCTAAGATCTGCCTGGCGGTTGGTTGGATTGGTGCAGAGTTGCCATTGATCAACCTTATAGGATCCTATGTGGACTTTCTCTTGATATTTTTGTTTATGTTTATTTACATTTGCATAAACACTCATCTTCAGTTTATTTTTAATGTTCTTGAGTTTGGGGTAGCATTAGGAATGAAAGAACTTTGTCCTTCTTTGACTCTGTAGTCTATAAATGACCATTTTTCGGTTGTTAGAACAATGATCCATCTTCCTCTGACAGAGAAGAGGTTTTGTGGCCTGTCATAAAGAGATTGCATCTCGTTATGCGGGCTGCTGGGTTCCAGGAGAAGTGCCCTGGAGCCTTGCCCAAAATTGCCTGCCAGCTGATGTGCCTGTCCTTCTCACTGAGGAGCAGGGTTTTCCTGTTTGGGGCAGCATTTGAGATGCACTTCTGGTCAGACTGGGGCATGCCCAGTGCCCGAGGGTCAGGCCTCCTGGTCAGTTGTTTCCACACTGATGATCCAGGCAGCCTGGCATCCCATGACCTCCTCAGAAGAGGCCGCTTGTGCGCCCTGAGTCCTCCCCAACGCGCCAGACGCCCAGGTTCACAAGTGGGGATCAGAGATGCAGAATTTACTTTCTTTTCACAAGTTAAGGTCATTTTTGGGAGACTCGAATGTCAATTACGTCACCCTAGGAAGTGACTAGCACGAACTGAGTGCTCTGCTGTGTTCTGGTGCCACTGGCCATGATGAGAAAGTGAGGAGGCCGCGCAGTACGGATGCTGCTCAGAGACCACAACGAGGACCATTGCAGCCTACAGCATGAGTTCCAAATTGCCACTTGGTTCCAGATGCCTGCAGAGAGGGCAGCCAAGTCATTCTCCGGGTTTCTCCAGCAGGGCTGTTTCACGTTTGACCCAGAAATGGCACCTGCATGTAGAGAAACGCCAGGCCGTGTGGGGACCCAGGTTTAATTATTCAGACTGCTTGGATCCCGGAGAGCTATGCTGAAAGGCTGTTGCTCATAACTCCAGCAGCTGCGAACAAGGACAGCTTTTGCCATAGATTCTTGCTGCTTTCTCATGTTGTGCTTGGAATACAAGATTTCATTTCTGATATGCAATTTCATGATGTTTTTCTTCTGTGTCTGTGTTTTAAGATATTTGAACAGTTTGTCAAGACAAGAATGAAAGAAGAATACAAGGAAAAGAAAAGTAAATTGCTGCTAGCCAAAGAAGAATTCAAGAAACTTCTAGAGGAATCTAAAGTGTCTCCCAGGTATGGAGAGAGAAATATACCCGATGATTTCTGGGGCTGGGAACTTACCAATTACAAGCGGACTCTTCAGGTTTGTTTTTGTCAAATTGTGTAACCCAGCCTTCCACAGACACAAAAGTGTGAGCTTCGAAGACCTGTGGGTGAGACCGGGCTGACTCCCCTCTACCATGCTGCCTGTCATGAGCCTCCAAATGTCCCTCTCGTCAGTCCTGGGAAAGTGGGCTATTTGGTATCCAAATGCATCACAACCATTTTATTCCCACCCCGCATGCCTTTCAGATGTCAGCAGCCCTGACTGACCCAGATAACCAATCAATACGTCAGCACCCATGAGATGAGGTCGAGTTTCTGAGCTAATGATCAAGAAGCAAAAATGCAAAGCTAACTACAAACAGCAGCACCATAACCCCTACCACACCCCTTGGTTCCAGATGTCTTAACAGTTGGTCCCAGAATAAGATGAAGATTTGATACACTGGAGAAGTGAACTGACTTAACTGGGTTGCCAAGACTTACTAAAATAATAAATGAGGCATTATTTCCATGAAATAAGACACACTTATAAGAAAAGAGATGTTAGAAATCGGAAGAATACATAAGCTTAACTCTTAAAAATTAGCTTTAATTGACTAATCTTTATAAATTAATGAACATGTACTACTCTTAGAACTATAAAACTGTAAGTTTTGTAAGCATAAAAATGGTTGACAATGTATTTTTATTTTAGACTGGAAGATCTAGCATCAGGTTTTTGTTTGTTTTTTGTTTTTTGTTTTTTTGTTTTTTGTTTATTTTTGAGACAGCCTCACTTTTCACCCAGGCTGTAGTGCAGTGGCACGATCTTGGTTCACTGTAACCTTCGCCTCTGGGGTTCAAGCAATTCTCCCTGCTTCAGCCTCCCAAGTAGCTGGGATAACAGGCACCCACTACCATGCCCAGCTAATTTTTGTATTTTTTAGTAGAGACGGGGTTTCGCCATGTTAACCAGGCTGGTCTTGAACTCCTGACCTCAGGTGATCCACCTGCCTCAGCCTCCCAAAGTGCTGGGATTACAGGCGTGAGCCACTGCGCCCGGCCAGCATTAGTTTTTAAGCGGACATTAATTGATGCTTTGTATGAAGGCATAGGCCTCCTTTGTTTGACCTCCTTTGTTTGACCTGTGGTTTGGTTGATCAAGAATTGGGTGGCCTAAGTTAGTGCTAGTTACACAATCCTCATAAAACTTCTCTAACTATTCTAGAGAACAGGTACTTTCTGAATGGGGAAAAATAGCATGAGTTATCTTCATCACAAGTGCTAACGTGGGCAAGTAAATGTGTGTCCTGTTGCTTGCAACTTGCGATTTTCTATGGTTAAAGTAGACATGAGAATGCTGGGTTCTAGCCATGGCTTAGCTGTGTCCACCCACCAGGTGGCCATGGGACAGAGGCCGCAGAGACAAGGGCTTGGGAAAGGTGCAGGAGCCCCTTCTCTGCCTTAATTCACAGCCTGGCCCTGGCCCATCTTATCCCAGCCATGGGGTAAGTATTGGACCTTCCTGTGCGTCAGAGCCCTCCTCCAAATGGGAGGATGACCACCCACACCTCAGAAAGTGACTAGGAGGATGGAGTAAGGGGCTGCAGGGAGGGACCCCAGTGGCGCCTGGCAGGCAGGAGGAGCTCCAAAAGTGATAGCTGTCATTACTATCGAGACCGTCCTTGCTGTTGAGACTGTCATTACTATTAAGGACATTTGGCCAGCATTCTCTGTCTCTCTATTGATGAAATAGTAGCAATAAGCCACATACTCCCCTTCCCATGAATACATCATGAAGACAACGGAAAAAGATATTCAGAATGCAATGAGTCATTTAAAAAAGATGACATACACACATATACACACACACAAGGAAAATGAGTGGTAGAAAGTAGAAGGAAGTTAAACTGACTATTTTTAAAATTCGATTTAATTGCCTGCTATTTTTTAAAAGAAATTTTATTGTATATATTTAAACTATACAACATAATGGTATAGGGTGCATACAGATCATAAAATGCTTACTATAATGCAGCAAATTTTAGCATTTACACTTGAGATATATTGCTTTTATAATTATAAAGCATTTTTTTTTAATTTTTAAAGTAGCTAAGTTTACAACATTTCAAAAACTTTTTCCAGACCTCCTGTCTACCGTTCTGTAGGCATCCTATTGAAACATGTGCAATTCAAATGACCACATGCTGGACAGCTAGGCTCATCCCCATGCAGACCACGTGGGCCTCTTAGAAGCAGCCGCCTGGGGCTGTGTAGCCTCCTACAGCCATACAGTCCCTTCCTGGTCGCCCGTCTCAGCCTCAGTCTCGAGCAGCCTGTGGGAATGGTGGTGATGGGATAGTCCAGAACACTCCTGGACAGCCCCTAGCCCCAGCCCTGCCCGCCTCTCGGGAGAGCAGCCACTAGGGACTGGGTCCTAGCCAGGTGGGGTTGGCTACCTGGTGGGGTTGACACCTGGTGCTCCTTCTTGAAAGCTGCAGCAGCTGCCTCCTTCATGGCAGGCTATCCTGAGTCCTGCTTAGTGGAGGGAGAACAGAGATACAGGGCCCGTGACTCAGCTGACCTTCCTGAGCTCACACCACAGCTCGTCAGCATCAGCAGAAAGCCAGTACTGCCCCTCGGCATGGCTCGGGGGCCACAGAGGTATGAAGCTCCCTTTCTTTTCAGGGACACTTTTTCAGAGAGACCCAGAATAGGACCTGTCTAGCAGCTGCACCTGTCCAGCCCCTAACTGAGAATGCGTAGATGCCTGTCTAGCCAGGGGAGGGTGGAACAAGCCCAGGCGAGTCTGACCATTTGATTCACCCCGAGCAGGTCAGGGGTGGAGTGTGGCTTAGCCACGGCACAGCAAGAGTTGTTACATCAGTAAAGGAAGGAAGGGGGAAGGAGGGAGAGAAGGAAGAAAGGAATGGGGAGAAAAGGAGGGAGGGAGAGAAGGAAGGAGGAAGGGAAGGCAGGGGAGAGGGCAAGAAGGAGGGAGGGAGGAAGAGGGAAGCCAGAGAGAAGTGCTTTTCTTGCGAGAGATGTGTAAACAAGCACCCCCACAGATGGAGAGCAGGAAAACGGCAGCGCCTTGAGGAAGGAATGAGACGAATTGTTCAATGACAGAAATGAGCATGAGTCTGATAATTATTTGTCTTGTCTTCTAACAGCCATGTCGGCATAATCTTGTTGTTTGTATATTTCAGAAGCTATTAAGTTATGATAATTTAACACAATAATTCAATGTCTGCAAGGAAGTGTAAAATTCTCTGTGAAGAGAAATGGGAGGGAATAAGAAGAATCCCCAGGACAAAGAATGACCACATTTTTCCAGGCACCCTGGAGCACATTGCCCAGGCCAGGCCCTGCTGTTGCTGGACAAGCGAGTGCATCTGCATGGATCAGTGGCTCCAGGCCTTGGCTCCTCTATCCCTGTCCCTGTTCCTGGCTTCAAGTTCAAGGCTAAGAGAACAGGAAGTTGCGGGGCCCGGTGCCTGTGAAGGTCAGGTTGGTCACCGCAGAGGCGCGTCCTGCTTTGCCTTCTAAGCTGCCCTAGCCTTGAGAACAGCCTTGCTGGTCTAGACTGGGTCACTCGTGTTTTCTTGTGGGGCACCACCTGGCCTGGCAGCTCTGATTCGCTCCATCAGTGTTTGGGGCTCAGTAGTTGCCAGACACTGGGCTGGACATTCAGGGCGTTTATCGGAGAATGAAGCAGATAATGCCTCCCCCATTCGAACGTGGGAGTCCGGTTTCACACGTGAGGTTTGACAAGATCACCACTGTGAAGAGGGCTATGATGGAGTCACAGTTCTCTGACCTTCTAGATAGGGCGAGTTTCCCAAAGAAGATGCCTTGGCCTGGTTTCTCATGATGAGCAGCTCTAACTCGGGGAAGAAACAAGGGAAGGGTGTGCCAGGCGGAGGGAACAGTGTAAGAAAGACTGTGGCAGGCAGAGCATGGTGGCAGCAAGGAAGGGGCGGAGGAGACCTGGCAGGCAAAGTTGTGATGGGGATGGCTGGGAGAGTGCCAGCTGCATGAGACGGCTGAGGAGGCTAGTGGGCGCCGCTCATTTCTGGAGACCACTCAGAGGAGAGACCAGGGGGTCCTGCAAGTGAGGGCAGGTCAGGGCTCTGCAGGACCCTGGTGAGGAGCAGGCATGGCCGGCCAGAGCTGCTCACCCACCGGGTGCCCTGCCGCCCACGGCCCGGCCTGGTGGAAGGGCTGGCTGCTTGCTCAGGCAGTGCCGCTGCAGGATCCCTGGGGAGGCCAGAGTTGCTCTCTGTCAGGTGTCTCAGGAAACTCTTTCTGTTTCAGGACCACATTTAAGGAGTTTGCAGAGAAATACGGCCGGGATCAGAGGTTCCGACTTGTTCAAAAAAGAAAGGACCAGGAGCATTTTTTCAACCAATTCATACTTATTCTTAAGAAACGGGACAAGGAAAACAGACTAAGGCTGCGGAAAATGAGATGAGTTTGTGAAAAATGCAATAAGCCCGGGGGTTGGCCCTGGGCATGCCGGGGGTGAGGAGGTCGCGGTGGAGACAGACACGGGCGTGGGGCGGCCGGCACCTGCACGACCCAGCGGGCACCGGCGCTGCGGGGTCTTCGTTCTCAGAGGATTACTGTTTCATATTGAAGCTCTCTCTTTTGTACGTTCAGAGTTTGATGCATTTCTAATCGTCATGATACGTCGATCTCCTAATTGTTTTAATTATGCAAATTACTTGTAATATACACAAATTATCAATCCACTGCAGGACTGTGGGGAAGCGGGAACAGGAGCCTCCGTAACAATCTCAAGGCATTGGTGTCATCACCTGAGACGATTAGCGAAAACTTTTCTGAAAAACCTTTGTGAATGACTTCGTTCCTCCAGGATTCCCGCAGTGTTGAGGAATTCCTTACTCTGTCCCTAGGTTTCAGTCTCGTTTCTGAGTAGCAGCAATAGGGTTTTCATCGTTCATCGTAGTGACAAGTGTGAACACCTGGACTGTGGGTCACTTACAGGTTTCCAAGGGTGGCCGCGCGTTCCTCCCAGAGGGGCGTCCCGGTCTGGAGCAGGGAGCCGTGCTGGTTGCCACAGGTCCTACTTCAAAAGAATTATTTTGTACAAAACCATCATATTAATATTTGAGTTATTTTTATTGTATGCCCAGAGTTTGCATGAGATTTTTTCTCATCACCTTTGTATAAAAAATTTTTAATTTTTTTAATCAATAAATATTTTAAACCAGTGTGTGTGTGTGTGACTAAGACATTCCTCATGATCTTAAGCAGCAAAATTGTGTTTCAACTAAAGATACCCAGTTTTGAAAGATTCAGGGGGAAAAAAGTCCCGATGATGGCAATAAGGGCCATGAAAATGCCACTCACACCAAATCTTACTTTTCAACATACTTAGTAGTCCTGGCTGGAGCCATGTTTGGCAAAACCTTCGCTAATGAATTGCGTTCCTTAAACTATTGAACATCCATTTATTTATTTCAAGATTTGTGGAGTTATCTGTTCAGATACAATGTCTCTGTCCCCTAGTAAGGAGTGACACAGCCTCCTCACCTACCTTCTTAATTAGTTCCCATGGGAACACTTTTTTCCACACTTACTAGGATGTAATTGGACAAGGTGGGATCCGCTCTTCACTGAGATCAGCCCTGGTCCCGACACTGTCACTGTTGACACCTCACCTTCTGTGTCAGGTGGCCCCTGGGGGTTCCGGGGCCATCGATCAGGCTCAGGCCTACTGTCCGGCCCACCCAACACAAAACTGCAGGTGCACAACCGCGTTTCACTTAGAGTGGACACAGCATGAGCAAAGCAGCCCTGACCGGGGAACTTGACTCATGGCCCCAGTCCCGCCCCTGCCCACAGTGCTGCCTCCTGCTGAACTCCTGGTCCCCCGCCGACAGAGGAGGGAAGGTGCTTGCCAGGACTCACGGGGGAGTCCCCGGCTCTGCTGGCTCCAGACACCAGTAATGGCCTGGTCCAGAGTGGTGCCGATGCCCGTTGTGAAGGAGAAGCCTCAGTGAGTGGCCTCAGGCTATGGAAGCCACCACTTTGTAAACCTTTCCTTCCTCTCGGTGAAAGGGGAGCACTGGCTTATGGGCTGGGGTTACTGAGTGTCCACCTCAAGCAAGAGATGAAGAAGTCTGGGAATTGTTGGGATGGACACAGACTGTGGAGATATTCGGGTCCCATGTGCTTGGGAAGTCCCCTTCACAAGGCTCGCTGTAGTATCAGGGGAGAAGACAGTGGTCCGGCGGCCATCAGCCTTGTCTTTCCCTCACTACCCCGATTCTTACGCATTGGGCCAACTTCAAAGTGACCTCGAGGGAGGGATGCGGGGTCTGCATGGGCTTTAGTAGAATTGCTCAGGGAGGGGGTGGAGCTACTGCCACAAAAGGCCAATGTTCAGTCTCATCGATGGCCCCTTTGTTGGGCTGATCATGTGGAATTGTCTTATTAATGAGGAAGCAATTTCTTCTCATTCGATTACCTCCCCAGAGGCAGATGTTCTTTCCCTGCCTGAAGCACTTCTACCGTGGTCACGACCCGATTCCTCCAGGATGGCCTCCATCTCCGGGGCTGCCCGCAAGATGTCTTGTTGACCAAGGGATTCAATCCAAGTGAAAGTCATTGCAACAATGAGCTCAGAGCCACCCGACTCAGTGGTGTTCCCATGCGCCCACCCCCACAGCAGCTGCCTTGATAAAGTCTGGAATGGCCTACGAGGGCCCGGACGCGGTGCCACCTGGGAGACAAAACCCTGAGGGTCTGCTGCCTGTGGGTTATGGTGCCCGCCTGAGCCCAGCAGCCTGCAAGAGGTGGCGTTTCCCCTGGAACCAGGTGCAACAAGGGGAGGTGGGAGTGGCCCCTTGGGTCATTCGACTCAGTAACCTACTTAGGGAATCTTTATGTCCATCCCCACAGCCCCGGGCTGGTGCGTGTAAAGAGCCTGTTGCCAAGGGCAGAGTTCGCTCACCATCTTGGTTCTGTTCAACTGGAGGCCGTGGCAGCTTCCTGCTATTTGGACCCCTCCTGGGTCTGAAGCAGGAGGTGGAGAAGGTGGCCGCTCTGCTGGCTGGGGCGAATTCTCCCAATTCTACATAATGAGGACTCGGAGAACCATGACTGGACCCTGTGGAATTTGCTGGGCATCTTTAGTACCACTCAGTGCTTGGCACTGGTCGGCAGGAAACTCATCAACTCAGAAAGTCAGGAGTGGTGAAGACTTGGACCCCACAGAAAAGCAAGCTTGGCTCACCCATCACGTGGTTTTGGGTAAAAGGAGCCTGAGATGGAGTTGAAAGCGGTGATTCTCGTCCAAGGGCTCATGGCTGTCTCTGGAACTAGGACCCGAGCAGCCGAACTCTTCCGCGGATCAGGTCTCCGCCTTTGTCTCCCCTGTTATCTCACTCGGCCCACTGCCCCAGGTTTCTGCTGGGGACTTTGTGGTGTTACCTCAGTGGATTCTCCCACGCTGGGGGCGGGGCCCCGTCCTCACCAATGCCTGTGAGTGTGCTACGGGGTGGGGGCAAGAGCTCCATAGTTTCTATTGGTCCCCAAAAATCCTCTCCCAGGGGGTTCTGCCCCACCCTGTGGCCCCCGAGTCTCCCACACCACGGCTCTGGGCCCTCTTCCTGCCTGCTCTTGGCTGCTTCTGTCAATGGGAGGCAGCAGCAGGAAACAGTGGTGGTGGAGGAGGGAGTTTGGGGTGTCTGTTCCCCCTCTTCCCTGCTGCCTGGCCACATTGTTTCGTTTGCCCAAGGCCACAGCTCTGGTCAGGGAGCTGTTCCTACAGCCACAGCTCACGTGGACTTTGGCAACAGCGGCCTTTCCTGCCCCTTCAGGCCCGGGCTAGAAGCAGCATCTGTCCCAGGCACTCTGCCCTCCCTGACTTCCCTCATCTCGGCTCCAGCGTTCAGGGTCACACTCTGGTAAGCCCTCCTCCGTCACCCCTAGCGAGTGGCCATCTGTGGGCCGTCAGCACCATGACCCTCTAATCCCCGCCATCATTTCCATCGTCGCCCAGATGGTAATTATCAAATGCTCACGACAAGGCACAGTTACACCAGAAATGAGATCAGCATGAGCGCAAGGGAAGGGCACCGTTCTAGCTGTTTCCACAAACGTGAAAGGATCCATACTCTCTCGGTGCTTAGGAACACACGGGTGCTGCCGGCCTGGAGGAAAACTCCCGGGTATTTTTGCTCGTCATCCAAATATTCGGGGGTCTTGTATGTTAGTTCATACAGCCATGATTATGATTCGAAGAGAATTAAATGATTTAAAGTCATGGCTAGCTGAATGATGGAGCCATCTCCATGCTGATGGTTGTATCTACCTGCACGCCCATCTGTGGGCCCGTCAGCAATGCCGTGGAGATGAAGGGGGAACGCGGGTGTAATTAGGGACGTGTTCAGGGAGCAAAACGAGCTCTGAAACCCCACGTGATGTCTGTCTATAGGGAGTGCATTTCCAATGTTCTCCTACTTTGGGGGCTGTAGATATAAATAACTTTCTAGTTTCAGTATGTATTTAAGATATTATAGAAAAACAGTATTAGGTTATAATTTCATTTTTCCATGTTTCACTTACATTTTAAATGCCACTAACATAACTTGGATGAACTTGATAATAGCCTCTTAGAATTTAGCAGGAAACTAAAATATTCTATCCGAGTGTCCATCAGAAATCACTGAATCCCACCCAGGACCAGCAAGAGAGCGGAAGCAGAGGCGGTCGCTGGCCTTGGTCATGGGACAAAAGCTTCCCTCCAACTCCAGAGCCCAAGAGCTTCCTGCGGCTGTCGGCTGGCTGGGCCCACCCACCTCTCACCTTCCTGGGACCCTTGCCTTTCACTAACCCCTCCCACCCTCCCCTCACTCCTCGCTCATCCTCCTCTCGGACTCTGTTGTTCTCTCGGACTTGCCCCTGGGGCCTCAGCTCAGGGGTTCCCTGCCCACCCCGGCCCCACCCCGGCCTTCTCTCTCTGCCTGGGAGTTCTCAGCTCCTCCTTGCTGCTGCCAGATCTGCCAGCCCCTGCACACATCAGAGCATGCCCCTTGCCCGTCTGCCGCTCCCCCGCACCCCCTGCTCTGTGGGGAGGCCCCCGCAGGGAGGATGAGGGGGCCCCGGGCCTTCCTGGCCATGAGCAGTCATGACCAGAGGGGGAGCGTGGCGTGATGGAGATGGATGAGCCTTCGTGGACTCACGGCCCTGCTGTTTCTTGGCAGATGGGTCAGGACACTTTTTTTTTTTTTTACCAAGGTTCACTCTGTTCCATTCATTTCTTTACTAAACGTTTGTCGTTGCTACTGTTTATTTTCTTGTTGCTGCTTCTTTCGAATGATCTGCTTCAAACAATAATAAGAGGAAGTTGTATTTTGCCCCCAAAATACTTCCCTGTTGCTGTTTTTCTTGCTTCCCTTTTCTCCATTGAGAATGTGAAGTGTGACGCAGGCGAAAAACTCCTGCTTGTTTGTAAAACGCTGTCAGCATAATGTGGTCGTGCCCTTGCTGGGCCTGCCAACGTGAAGAGACCCATGAAGACTGGCATTGTGAAGTCACTGTGCTCTCGGGCACTGGCAATGAGGAGGGAGGGCCATCCGCATGAGAACGGGGACAGTGGGGGACAGAGGACAGCAGTGCGGTGAGGGGCACAGAAAACAGGGATTCGGACAGCTGCTCGGGAGGGCAGAATTCAGAGCAAGCAGAACTGTTTCCGTACAGTTTTAGGGATTTTGCCTTGCGATTGAATCCCTTCCTGCCTCCAAGCTCTGTTTTCTAAGACTTGATCTTTAAAAATTGCATTACACTTGGAAATCATTTGGGTATCTTAAAATAATGTGTATTTACTGTATTGGAGGTGAGGGAGTGGAAGCCATGTAGCCTCTCCTGGGGCTCTGGTGGCCTCTCCAGGCGTAGGGCCAGCAGTGTCTATCCACACAGTGCAGGCTGTGCTCCCCCACTCACCACTGCGTGCTTTACAGAGACACGCAGACATACCCCATGGCCCACGTGCTCTCCTTGCCATGGCCATGACAAGGGGTGGAGTCTGGGTTCCTGCCCTGTGAATCCAGCAGGGACCAGTGACTGCTTTCAACCAGAGAGCACAAGGAGGATGCATGTGACTTGCCAGGCCAGGCTCTGAAAGGAGGCAGCCTCCGCCTGGCTCCTCCTTGCCCAGGACATTCTCCTGTGGGAGCCACCATATTGTGAGGAAGCCCTGCCTGCATGGAGAGGCTCCAGCTGTGGCCTCAGGAGACGTGAGCTAGTGTGGGAGCCTCCTAGGAGCCCAGCTCCCAGCACTTGAAGTCACCTTCTGACACTGAGCCTGGCGGATACCAACTCTCCCCACTGAGCCCTGCCCAAAGTGCACACCCAGGAGCAAAATCAAAGGGGTCATTATTTTTTTTTTTTTTTTTTTTTTTTTTTTTTTTTTTTTTGAGGCGGAGTCTCGCTCTGTCGCCCGGACTGGAGTGCAGTGGCCCGATCTCAGCTCACTGCAAGCTCCGCCTCCCGGGTTTGCGCCATTCTCCCGCCTCAGCCTCCCGAGTAGCTGGGACTACAGGCGCCCGCCACCTCGCCCGGCTAGTTTTTTGTATTTTTAGTAGAGACGGGGTTTCACTGTGTTAGCCAGGATGGTCTCGATCTCCTGACCTCGTGATCCGCCCGTCTCGGCCTCCCAAAGTGCTGGGATTACAGGCTTGAGCCACCGCGCCCGGCCCCGGGGTCATTATTTTAAGCCACTGTTTGCAGGTGATTGGTGCACACTCATTGTAAGTGGAACATGCTGCTATTTCCAGATGACCATGACCCTTGATCTGTAAACAATCTGAATACTAATCATAGTGAGTAACTGAGCAAATGCTCATTCTAGACCAGGCGTGGAGCTCAGTCCTTTCTTCCTTGACTCATTTTGTCCTCTCAACAATCCTTTCAGGTAAATCCTATTGCCAGTCTCACTTCGCAGAAGACTCTGAAGTTCAGAAAGAGCGAGCGATTTGTCCAAAGTCTGGGTAATAGGGACACAGCTAGAACTTGCACAGAAGTCTATTTGACTCCAGATCCGCAAACCACACCCTGTCCTGGACCCTGGGTTTCTCCCAGGGCACTCAGGGCTGTGGCTTTGTCAGAATTAACGTCCCTTCTTGCAGGCGCTCATTTCTTTATTTCTTTGACGTGTGCTCTGCGTCTCCTGGGCCGGGCACTGCTGGAAGGGAGCCTCGGAAGCCTGGTCTTCAAGTGACTCATAGATCACCAGGCCACTGACACACAGGGTGGCACATGCTGCCTGGGAGTGTGCAGGGGACTGTGGGAGGGGGGCAAGCGGGGAGAGTAGGGGGGACAGACAAGTCCTGAAGCTGAATTGGGGGGACTCAGGAGCAGAGCCTTCTAGGCAGAAGGGGCCGCTCACACTGAGGCTCTGAGCACAGGTAACAAGATCTGCCCACGGAACTGCCAGCAGCAGCCATGCCCTCAAAATACTTACCTTGTTGTTGTTTTGGGTGTGTCTGGTTGGCTGCATCTTTGGTGCTCTGCCTCTGAAAGGCACGGGACCCATGCTGCACAGCTGAGACATGACACAGGCCAACCAGGGGCTTCTCAAAATCCCTTCCATATACGTCATGGGGAGCGAGACAATACAGTGAGTGATCACATTCCTTCATTTGGTTGACAAATACTGATGAGCTCCTAAGATGTGCCAGGCACTGTTGCCAACACAGAGGCCCCAGCAGGAAACAGGATGGTGTGGGTCCTGCTTTTGGGGAACTTGGACCTGGGGAGGTAGGCGGAAACCGGACGGACAAGTGCACAGTGCCCAGGCTGCTCTAACCCCTTACCCTACCCCAGGGGGCTTAAAACCACAGGACTTTAATTCTCATGGTTCTGGAGTCCAAGTCGAAGATCAAGGCACCGGCAGAGCTGGCGTCTGGCGAGGGCCCCTTCCTCGTAGATGGGGCCCTCCTGACTGTGTCCTCTCAGGGCAGAGGGCGTGAGGGAGCTCTCTGGGGCCCATCCGATAAGACGCGGATCCCATTCCTGAAGGCTCCACCCTCACGAGGTAACCGCCTCCCAAAGGCCCCACCTCCTCACGCGGTTACCTTGAGGTTAGGTTTCACACGTGAGTTTTTGGGGGACGCACTCAGGCCACTGCACATCACATGATTTGAGATGAGGGTCATGAGGGGAGCAGAGGCCGGGACACAGGCGCCTGTATGTGGCTGCCGGGCACACAGCGTCTCCAGGCCTTTGCCCGCGAATCTCCTCCTCCCTTGAGTCACCGCCCGAGACAATCGCTCTGGCACACCCCTGGGGGCCGCAGCCCATCCTCATGAGGAGCCTGAGTGATGATACGGGCATCTCAGACAAAACGCCATCTTCAGACAGCCCACATCACCCTGCGCTGCTCTGGTCTGCCCAGGGCCTCGCATGGCTCTGGTAAGGGCCTGGTGGTTTCCGGTGTTGGTCCTGGGGCTGGAGAGCCTGACTGAGGCTTGTCTGTGCCACCATCTCCCCATCTATGCGTTGGGTGCTCTCACAGCTCTGCCTCCTAGAGGGCGCTGGTGAGCGTGATACAGAAGCATGTCTGGAATAGCCCAGCAGGCCGGGGCTGGTGGCATGGTAATCTTCACCTTCTCCCAAGGCATAGAGAAGGAAATCAGGCGAAGACTTTGCCCACTGCGCTGCAGAGGTGACTCCTCTGGAGACCCCGGTCACCTCTGCCAGTGTCTTTCCAAGGGGAGTTGAATTGATGGGGGTCTGGCCCCTCGCTGGACAGGCAGGCAGGGGACCGTAATGCAGCTGCCTCCCGAGAGTGGCTCTGGCTCTCCAGGGATATGGCCCCCAACATGCAGCACTCAGAGCCAATGCACAATCTGACCGCTTCCTTTCCGACAAGGAGGCTGGTGGCCTGGGAAGCAGAGGGTTTGCCCTGACCGACGGCTGCACAGGCTTCTAGGGGCAGACCCTCACAAGAAGACAAGGCCCACCCAGAGGCTCTTTGGCAAGCAGAGCTCAGAGCAGAGACAACACCTCCTGTGAGTCTCCAGTCATCGCAGGGGAAGCTGAAGTCTGGGACGTTCGTCTCTACCGCGGGGGTGGCCCTTCCCACGAGCCCATGTCTTCAGGGCCGTAGAGCCAGTTCTGTTCCCCGATCAGCAGTTCAGTCAGCACTGTGCGCAATTGCCCCATTTTCTCCCTTATTCTTCCAAAGCTCCCCCTTCCCATTCTCACTGGTGCCTCTCTCCTTAGATACACGAGCACCTCTTGTCTCATTGGAACCGCGTCCTGCAAGTCACTAACCCTTCTCTCAGCAGTGACCTGGGTCATCTCATCTCTGATCCATCCCATCCACGTTCATGTCATGTTGAATTTGGGGAGCAGTCGTATGTTGCGTTTGGGGAGCAGTCGTGGGGCATTCTCACATTTGGCCCCTGCCCTGCGTCCCATTACACAGGATCTATTCCCCGTGGCTGGGAGGTCAGCAGCCTCTTCGGCAAGAGAGGGTACGTGGGTGACTGAATGGATCAATTGCCTGCGTGGGGAATGTGTGGTCAGATGGACACCACACAGCCTAATTCCCGATCTAACAAACCCCTGTCTGGAACAGGGTGGGAATTGTAAAGCCAGTTAGCTGTGTACCGTCTCTCTGTCGACTTAGCACATAGGCACTGGGATTTTCCAATGCCATGTGTGTCAGACAGTGTGTGAATGTGCAGCACGGGCCCCAGCCATCCTGAAATGATGAATTACTTCCAGTCCAGTCACCTCGCCCAAATACTTTCAACCCACCGCGACCTTGGTTTGCAAACCACAAATGAAAACAGCTGCTCTCTTGCTCTGCCGGCATATCTCCTCCACACAGAAACGTTGGTAATCAGATGACTTTGCCAGCTCATTCCCTTCAAAGCCCAGTGCAGGCATTTTGCTCTGGGCACTGCTAGAATAACCTGCAAACAGAGATTGTGCTGAAATGAAGCTGTTCCATACATGAGCAGCTGAATAGCAACTTTCTCTCCATCCTGTCCAGGTCGGTGGGCAGCCTGCCCAAACACGGACAGACGCTGAGCCTACACCACCTGTGCCCACTGAACTTGTGGCAGCCGGTCTCTGAAACCAAAGTAGACACTTTTAGAAAAGGCTGAAATGATGGCAGGTATTTTCCAGGCTTCCCGAATTTGGAGGAGGAGCTGAGATGGGGCTTAGGGGTAAGACGAGTGTTCCTACATGGGCAGGCTGAGGCTAAACTACAGGGCTGCTGTTTTCCATGTGGCCATCCTGGATTTATCCCTGGGCTGGTACGATGGGGGAATCTGAGGTGTCCCGAGAGTGGAAAAAGGGGGTTTCCTTTGTAGAGATCAGCCTGACAGAGGACACAGTCCTCTCCCTGCCACCCCACCTGCCGCCCCACGGGCCTCAGGCCACAATCCTGCCACTACTCATGGAGAAGCTCTCTGTCTGGCCACTGGTTTTCACTCCTGACATCCCAGATGCCCTCATTCAGAGCAGTTCAGAGCTCCCATCAGGCAAAGGGAGCAGCATCCATCAGGCAAAGCCTCAGGCCGGGGGCCCTGTGCCCGCAAGTCCAGCCTCCAGCCAGGTGAGTGCTGCCTTCTACACCGGCCAGTCCTCCCTCACCTGCCCCGCCCTGACCCATGTTGGGCAGCCTGCAGGGACTCCATCTTGGGGCAGCATAGATCTTCCCACAGCTTCTGACTTCAGGCAGAGAGGTGCCCTTTCTATTGGTCGGGAGGTCCTGACTGCAGGCTCCAGCAGAGGGGACAGGTGACTGGGTTGCTGTTTGGCCCCTGAACTTGGCCATTTGCTGTTTTAAAATTTTTGACAGAATAGGGGTAGAGAGGAAAGGAAATAAGAAAAAAGTAGCCGTGGTCAGATTTCTCATTTGCACGAATTTGCCACTATGCTCGTTGGAACAGCCCAGGTGACCCTCCTGCTATGCAGGCCAGGAGCCCAGTGTGCCCACCACATCTGCCGTATCAGAGGCCCAGAGACACAGGCACTGTGTTCCACACTCCCAGCCCCGTCAGCCCAGCAAGCCTCACTCCAGCTCTTGCCCTGCAAGGTCACCCCAGACTGGTGCCCGAGTATGGGGGTCACTGACCCTGAGACGCCCCACGGATCTGCCAGGCTCGGAGACACCTGCTGACAGTCAAGGTCAAGAAGGGTCTGAATACTACCCCCGTGCTGGATTCTCCTCCTTCTGCCCAATCCAACCCCTGTCTCCTCCACAGCCTTTCCAGCCTCCATCTACTGGAGAAGATGAAACAAGGAATGCTGGCCTTGGCCTTGAGCTCAGTTCACTCCTGGGCATAGCTTCTCCCATTGCAGAATGTGTGCTCATGTGAATGCACCCCTCTGCTGGGGTTCCAGACACAGGGGTCACAGCAAGACGTCCTCTCACAGGTCTGCAGCAACTACATAAGCCCCGACTGCTCCGCCCACTGAGAATGCCTCGCTCAGGTCAGGCGGGGAATGTTCACTCAGAGCGCTGCTTGTTTTCTGCTTTTGGCTTTTTCTCTGCTGTTACGACCTGACACATTTCCTGTGAGGTGGTTGTCTGTAAAGAAGGAAGCTCACTGCACACAGGCTCAGGGCCAAACTACGACATTTCTGCCACCTGCTCCAACATCCCACCCTCTTTCCTGGAACTAGGATCCAGCCCCGTCTCCTCGGCCCACCGGGATTGCAAACCAAGATTGTCTAAGGATAAAAGGTGGAGCGGGGGTCGGAATGGACGGTTGGAGCAAGAAGATGTTCTAAACAGAACTTTTTATTTCAGAAATGTTTTTGTTTTTCTTGGACTAACAAGAAAAGAATGTCCTCTTGGGATTATGTGCCTTGGAGGGCAGGGCTTGGGATTAAGCACTCTGCCTCCCCAGCCTGATGGGAGAGCTCCTGGAACTGAGCTGGGGCCCAGCAAAGCAGCATGGAGCCACTGGGGCTGAGCCCCTCCCTACTGATGTATATGTGTGTGTGTGTGCGCACGTGTGCGCATGTGTGAACGTGCACCATGTGTGGGTGTGGGTGTGTAGTAAGTGCACACGTGTGTATGTATGTGCATGTGTGTGTGCATGCACTGTATGTGTGTGTCTCTGAACAGTCCCACTGCTCTAAAATAGCTTGCCTCTCTCTACATCCGTCCCCTGGTGGCTCCTATTCAGGCAGACCCTCCCCTGGGAGGCTGGCATGAGGGTTCATGTCACAGACAGAATGCATGAGAGCCTCCACATTTCTGAATCTCCAGCAACCCTACCTGGGTATGTCAATTCTGTAAACTCCTGTCCATGACTCATTACCGGGGGACAAGGTCTTGGGCCTGCCTGGCATCATTTGGGGAGATAATCTCTACCCCAAGCAGTTAGAAGTCAGGGAAATGGAAACAAATCAGATGATTGTCCCCATGAGAGGACAAATTCTTTCTCTAGACTTTCAGAGAGAGTGCAGTGTTGGCTTTAGTGGGTGATTTTACTTGATTCGTCTCCACGTCCATCTGAGATAGATCTCTCCATTTCAGTCCTCTAATTCTGCCTGAGAAGTGGAAAAATGTGGGCGTCCATATGCTTTTTAAAATAAATCACCTTCTGGCAAAGTGTGCTGAGAAATGAATCATTTTTACTACCATTTCAACTCCCTCCACTTCTCCAAAACGCACACTTAATAACAAAGTCAGAGATCTCCACCCTCAATTTTTTGTAGCTCAGGCTCAGGGAATTGAAATGCTCTCTTGATTCCAATGTATTTGCGAATGCACCGTCTTTGCCTACTTCATCTTTTATATAATACACTGCGCTCTGAGATATGAGGACAGGAGTCCTCATCTACTCGTGGGTTCTAAGGGCAGAAGTCAGCGTACTGCATTTGGTGGTTTTTTGATGTGTATGTTGTTTCCCTGTCCTGACTGTTTTCTGTTTCTCTTGGGTGGGGCTCCCTCCAGGACCCTGGCAGAAAGACAAGCTCTGTGCATGGCTGTGCTCAGGGTCAGAGAGAGCTCCACTGTAGCTCATGTTCACTGCCACTAAATTTTGGCTAAATCACAAGACCAGGACCATAATGGGAAGACATAAAAGAGGCCCACAAAACACTCACAATTTTGGGGTTTTATTTAGGACATAAAAGAAATATTTATTGCAGTCCTACACATAGTAAATATCTCTTGCCATTTGCATCATCACTTTGCAACTTACACCATATTTTAGAAATGGAAATGGCCCATAAAGGCCCCAACCCTTCCGCTATGAATGTGTCGACATAGCTCAGTGGCTTGGAAGTGGAATGAAGTTTGCTCTGCCCTTGCTCTGCAGCCGTGGGCCCTTGCAGCCTGGCAGTAAATTGCTCCTCATCCTGGCTCATTCCATCCACTCTTCCTCCGCCAACTGGGACTTCAACAGCCAAGACAATTTCCCAGAAAGGCAGGACAGCAGACCCAGGATACCAACCAAGGGAACTGCTGTCCAGTGGGGTCACTCGGCTGCCTGGGATCCAGGAGAGCTCATCTAGCTGCCTGGACCCCAGTGGGGTCATTTGGCTGCCTGGATTCCCTGCCTCCACCTCATCTCCCTCTGTGACAGTCAAACAACAGGGTCGCACCTGGCGATTTAGCACAACAGATACTGAGCACTGATGCACGCCAGAGCTTGTTATGTTCTGGGGTCAGACACGGAGCTGACTTGGCTCCTGCCCTTGAGGAATGTAAAGCAGAGCAAAAGCAGGTGTGAACACTGGGCCATCCTAGCTCAGCCTGTCCAGCCTGTGGCAGTGTGACACCAGCAGCCACGCAGCTCAGCGTGGCTCAGTGCAAAGGCCGGCCCTCTGCCAGGCAGTTCTCCAAGCGATCAGGTGTTAACTTAGGTCGTCCTCATGCACACCAGTGGCACAGTTGAGGGGACTGCCCCTTTATATATACAGGCAGAATGAGACACAGAGAGGCAGTAATTGCTCAGGCTAAGACACAGACAGGCTGCCTCGAGGACCTGCGCGTCCAGCCACTGCTTTCGGCCCCACAGCAATAATATGAGAGGCACAATCCCCAGAGAGAGCTTCCTAGGCACAGGCACTGGCTGTGTCCATCCACAGTCGTCAGTCCTCTCCTCCAGCATTTATGATGCACTGGGGGCCATTCATATGCCCCACTGAGGCTTAGACAGGAGAAGTGACTCACCCAGAACCACCCATGTTAAACCTCAGTTTCCCCCCCAGAGCCCACGGATGAGTCAGAGGGGTTTAGAAATGGAGCCTGTGAGGTCAGAGAACACTGATGGTTCTCAGGGGTGCTGGCGTAAGTTCTTTAAACTTTTGGAAGCTCAGATTCTTCTCCCATTGGAAAGGGTGCCGATGTTAAGGTGGCTGCAGGAGCAGGTGAGGAGCTTACTGTGGAGCTGGCTGGTGCAGACTGGGCTCTGCAGTGCTGTGCACCACGTGGAAATCCTGTCCCCCAAGGGGTCATCTTAGAAGGGAACCAGGCTCTGTGCAGTGCTGGTCACTACTTGGAAAGCTTGTCCTCCAAGGCATCACCATCACCTGGGAAGGGACCCAGGCTCTGGACAGTGCTGAGTACTGCGTGGAAAACCCATGCCCCAGGGGATCATCATCTTTACCTGGGAAGGGACCTGAGCTCTGGGCAGCGCTGGGGACTACGTGGAAAGCTTGTCCCCCAGTGCATTGTCATCACTCGGGAAGGGACCAGGACTCTAGTTCCACAGTCTAGGTGCAGCTGGCACCACTGGGGCCAGGAGGCACAAGGCGGGCAGTGATGGGGCAAGACAGAGGGGAGTGGACAAAAGGCTCCCCAGGTGCTGGGATGAGGAGCTGGGACCCTTGGGGCACTTCTGTCTCTTTCTGTCTCCAAGACTGCAACCTGGAGGACAAAGCTGAGCTGCATGGATGCGGACGCTGTCATCGCAGAGCAGAGCAGGTGCCTGGCCCAGAGGACAGGTATACTGATGCTCCTCATCCTGGCTCATTCCACCCGCTGTCTCCTCCAGAGCCTTTCCAGCCCCCATTTTGCTCTGGGCACTGCTACAGTAATCCACCCCGGACCCTGGGCTCTGGGCTTCCCCAGGCATGGCTGGTACCCAGGGCCTGTGGAAGGGATGGGGGATGGGGAGCCAGCCTCAGCCAGCCTGAGTGGAGAGGAGAGGGGACTGTCTTCACACAATGATTGCTGCATTTAATTGCCCCTGCAGTGGCATTATTATAATCCTATTTTCTTATTTTTCAGGCTGAGACAGGATAGAAAATGTATAACCTGATTATGCACTATATAATGTATTAAGCCAGGAAGGTTTTATAATTAAAACATTTAGAAAGAACTATCCAGGGAGGTAGTTAAAATCTGTTTAAATCCTTATCAAATAATGAGCATATCTTCAGAAAAAAAATCAGCCTCTTAGCTATGTGTTCACCTCCATGATCATCTGTGGTTTTAGCATGAGGCTAGAGACATATTTACATGAAAATATTCAGGGCTTAAGAGTCCTTTTCAGGCACAGTTGCACAACCAGACTAGGTACAGCGTGGCTCCAAAAGGCTCTCTAACGGTGTGGAGGTGGGTGACTTCACGGGGCCTGGAATCCCTGTCCACCCTATCCCCACGCAACACCCTCCCAGCAGCAGGCACTGCCTCCTCCCCTTCTGGACTCAGTCTCACTCCAAGACACAAACGGGAGGGCCAGCCCAGAGAGCAAGGCTAGAGCTGCCCTGTCCTCGGGTCCCCTTTGGGCTTTTGGGTGCCGTTTCAGCTTCTTCCCATGGACTTCCTTGCTCACCCTGTGGGCACCTGTCACAGCCAGTCCTGCCTCCTTGCTGCCTTGGTTCCATGCATCAATGTACCTGTCCTCTGGGCCAGGCACCTGCTCCACTCCGGGATGAGAGTGTCTGCATCTACATGGCTCAACTGTGCCGTCCAGGCTGCAGGCCTGGAGTTGAAAAGAGACAGATGCGTCCCAGGGGGTCTTTTGTCCACTCCCGTCTATCTTCCCTCATCACTGCCTGCCCTGTGCCTCCTGGCTCCAGTGATGCCAGCTACACCTAGATCGTGGAACCAGCCTCAGCCGTGGCACAGGCTCAGCCTCCTGTAATAGATCCCTCCTCACCACTCCCAAAGATGCAGACTCCATGGGGGAGTCCTGACTCACACAACTGTCCCACACAACAGCTCTCAGACTTCTTCTGTGTCAGAGAAACAGTGCAAGGACAGAGAGCTTGCACCTGCTGCTTAGAAGGCTCAGCATCTGGCCCACCCACAGGTCCGTCCCTGGCTGCTCATTCGCGATGCCTGGTTCTACGGATCAATCCCAGCTATCTGGCCATACAAGTTGCTGGTCCCTTCCTGCCCTCCTCAGGCCAGGACACGGGAGACCCCACCTTTCTGTCCAACCTCCACCAAAGCCTGCTCTCCAGAGATCCCCCCAGAGCCAGGCTGCCCAACTTCTCCCTGCCTTTTCCTGCAAGGCCTTTGGGAAATACTCCCTCAGCTGACTCATCATGCAGGGCCTGCGGAGAAGATTTTGTTTTGGTTTGTTTAGTCCATCCCCTGGCTCTGGAGAAGCAACCCGGAGAGTTGGAGTGACCCTCATGGGCAGAAGTGGGGTGCAGAGGGGTGGAAGGGCCATCCTAGGCAGAATTTGGGGGCAGTCCAGGCCCCTGATTCGGCCATTGTCCTTAGCTCTGCATCCCGAGCTCCATGTGGAGCGGCTTTGGAAAGGGCCAGCCAGGCATCACACAGGGGCCCAGGTGGACATCCCAGTGGGACCTGCATCCCAGTGGGACCTGCATCCCGGTGGGACCTGCATCCCGGTGGGAACTGCATCCTGGTGGGACCTGCATCCCAGTGGGAACTGCACGGTGGCACTGTCTTCTAGCCTCCTCCAAGTGTCACTGGGGGAAGAAAATAAGGTCATTTCAAAAGGACTTGTTGAATGCACAGAAATAGAGGAAGCCTGCTTATCTCTTTAGGTGTTTCATAAACTGATGACCTTTTCAGCTGTGATGCACCAACAGAGAGGACATTTAGGAGCAAAGACAAAGGGAGGGGAGGGGACGCCCCCAGGCTGAGCACTGGACGCCCCCCAGGCTGAGCACTGGACTCCCCCAGCTGAGCACTGGCCATTCCCGGGGTCTGGATTTCGAGAGGCTGCATTTCCAGTGGGTTCTGACTACCTCCAGGTTCCTTAGCTAGGGAACTAACTGAGTTTGGAGACTTAATCAGGCCATGATTAGCTGGGTGAGCAATAACTCACCCTGGTCCATGAGCAAAAAAGGGCTGCGCCCAGTGCACAGAGGCCTAAGCCTGCACGGAGACCCAGACTCGGGAGCCTGGACCTGGGTGCGCCCAGTGCACGGAGGCCTAAGGCTGCACGGAGACCCAGACTTGGGAGCCCAGACCTGGGGGATGTGAGGCTGACACTCTGCAGGTCAGAGATTGACCTTGACCTGCAGAAGACCTAGACTAGGTCATTATTGCATCTGAAACTTTTATCCTTAGTTTTTCGGAACAACTCTTTGATTTACTCAGTGGGATGTTGGCCTGGGAGGAGTGAGGGCCTCGGAGGATTTTCATGATAGAATTTCTCAAACATGTAGAAGTGGAGAGAAAATGTAATGACCTGGGTTCCCACATCAGGGGCTGCCAGACTCTAGGTTCCGTCACTGTCTTACCCCTCCCAGCCCCAGGCTCCAGGCCCCCATGCCCTGGGCACCCCAGGGTTGGCCATCAAAGACAAGGGCTCTGAGCTAAGACAGAGCCATCACCCACCCAATGACAGGGAGGAGTCCTCATTAAGGATTTCCCCTCAAGTTCACACCCTTGCAGGAGTCTCCAGGGGAAGAAGTCCCTGCCCCTGGTTCATCCCAGTTGTGCCTCTGAGGGGTATGGCAGAAAGAGGGCAAGGTCCCCACAGCCAAACACCCCTGCAGAGCTGGGTCTGAGGAATGGCTCAGGGAGCTTGGGACCAGACTTCATCTTTGTTCAAATAAGTGTTCATTAGTTCCCCGTGAGAACAGGTGATGTCACGTGAAAAGCAGTTGAAGCTTGCATTCCATCCAAACCACATCTCCCCCAGCAGCCTCCACCTCCTGGAGAGCCACAGAAAACCAGCACACTGGGCACACCTCGTCTGCCATGAACTGACTGGTTCCACATTTCTTTTCATTTCCAACGTTATTTGCCAGGTTGTTTAGGTTGTCACTATGCCGGGCAGACTGGTTTCCATCCAGGCAAAACGAATTTGGAGCCCACACCTGCCTCCCTCTTGGTGAGACAGATTTCAACCACGTGCGAAGTCTGCTGGTCCATCTGGGTCCAACCTCCCGCGGATCAGCCGGTTTCTTGGTCAGCAAAGCTTCTCCTGCCCACCCTCCAACCACGCAATGTCGACCAGCCTCCTCCTATTGTTTCCTGGAGTTTAGAATCAGCTGCCCAGAATATAAAATGTAATGAAGGCCCAACAACAAGATGTTACAGCTTTAGAAGTTTACACATTTACAGCTTTGGAAAAGTTTATGGACACCCTGCAGAGCTGTTGCACAAAATATCGATGAATTGAAAGTAAGTTCTTTTTTTCCTTTTATTTTTCTTTGCAAGAGAGACACATTGTGAGCTCGCTTGGTTAGAGGGAAGTCAGAAGGCAGGAACGGAACGTGGCCCAGAAGCCCCTGGGACCAGAAGCTTGCGTTGTGACCGGGGTTTGGCTGGGAGTGAGACTCCTGGTAGCTAGGGTTTCCTGAGCGTCCCCATGACAAGACCTGCCCTGAGCACCTTGGGAACAGGACACGTGGCTGGCTCCAGAGATCCCACGGGCCAGTGCTATCAGGGTTGTCAGGTTGGCAGGGGAGGAGGAGCATCAGAATCAGAGTCCAGTTCCAGCTTTGTTGGGGGGAACACCAGAATCAGAGTCCAGTTAGAGTCCAGTTCCAGCTTTGGGGAGGGGGAGCACTGGAATCAGAGTCCAGTTCCAGCTTTGAGAATCAGAGCCCAGTTCCAGCTTTGGGAATCAGAGCCCAGTTGTGTCCATGTATGTACATGTGCATGTCTCTGTGTGTGTGTGTATTTATGTAGATGTATGTGTGTATGTGTGGGCAGGTATGTCTTACGTGTGTGTGTATGTGTTCAGGCATGCATGTACATGTGCATGTGTGTGTTCATGTGTGTTTAGATGTGTGTATGTGTGTATACGTGTGTGCAGGCATGTGTGTACATGTGCATGTGTGTACAAGTGTGTGTTGATGTAGATGCGTGTGTGCAGGAGTGTGTGAGTACATGTGCATGTGTGTACATATGTGTGTGTTTATGTGTATGCGTGTCTTCAGGTATGTATGTGCATGTGCATGAGTGTGTGTTTATGTAGATGTGTGTGTGCAGGTAAGTATGTGCATGTGCATATGTGTGTGCATGTGTATGTGTGTATATGTGTATATGTGTGTGTTCAGGTATGTGTGTACATGTCTGTGTATTTGTGTGTATGTTTATGTATATATGTGTTTGTGTATATATGTGTGTATAGCTATGTGTATACATGGGCATGTGTATATGTGTGTGCATGTGTATGTGTGTATATGTGTATATATGTGTGTTCAGGTATATGTGTACATGTGCGTATGTGTATGTGTGTGTTTGTGTATGTTTATGTATGTGCGTTTGTGTATATATGTGTGTACAACTATATGTGTACATGGGCATGTGTGTATGTGTGTGCATGTGTGTTTACGTAGATATGTGTGTGGATTTGTATATGTAAATACATGTGTATGTGTGCATGTGAGTATGTGTGTATTTGTGTGTGTGTGTGTGTGTGTACTGGGTGACAAGGGGAACAGCTCCGTATGGTGGATGACCTGTCCACACTCAGATGCCAGGTTCCGCTTCTAGGCCACAGCATGACAAGATTTGAGGTTTTTTGACTATAGGAAAAACAGACCCCTGGACGTGTGTTTATTCAACAAGTGACACACTACATACTGCTTCTGCCCACTCTGCAAAATGCAAGTGTTCGATAATTTGGGGTATAGATATATTAAATGCATAATCTCTTTTTGAAATAAATTTATTTTGCTATAAAAATTTTTAATGAGCACATAAACCTCAACATCACATAGCTGTTGTGTAAATGGAGTCGTGAGCACGTAGGTTAGTGTGAACAGCATTACAAGCATATTTCAGAGGAATATGGCTTAGAGAAGGGGATGCTTTTGAAGAGTCTCTAATTGGGGATTGAAGACCAGCCACAGGATTGGAGGCAGTAAGGGCTTGCTGACGGGAGTGGGCCAGGGGCTGGGGCTGGGAGGCTTGGCCTATGGCTGGTCAGGGTAGTTTCGAAGAGGCCATGAAGCCCTCTGCATTCATTTTCAACAGCATCTTCTCAAAGAACCGGGCGCCCTGCCAGTCCGAGTCAGCCTCTGCCGCAGACACTCACTCCTCTGCAGGGTTCTGTCCTTCCAAGCCAAATTGTCCCTGACTCACCTTTCATATCCATGATTAAATAAATGTGCACGATTTTTCTTTCTTACTTAGTGTCTACTTAGAAAATGTTATAAACCTATAGAAAAGTTGACAAGTCATGAAATGAGCCTCACAGACCCTCAGCTTCATGCTTTTTACATTGTTGCCTTTGTCTGCTCTCGCTACGCATGTCCACAAGTACATACAAGCGCGCACACACGTACATACACATGTCCACAAGTACATACAAGCGCGCACACACGTACATACACATGTCCACAAGTACATACAAGCGCGCACACACGTACATACACATGCCCACAAGTACATACAAGCGCGCGCGCGCACGTACATACACATGCCCACAAGTACATACAAGCGCGCACACACGTACATACACATGTCCACAAGTACATACAAGCGCGCACACACGTACATACACATGCCCACAAGTACATACAAGCGCGCACACACGTACATACACATGTCCACAAGTACATACAAGCGCGCACACACGTACATACACATGTCCACAAGTACATACAAGCGCGCACACACGTACATACACATGTCCACAAGTACATACAAGCGCGCACACACGTACATACACATGTCCACAAGTACATACAAGCGCGCACACACACGTCCATACACATGCCCACAAGTACATACAAGCGCGCACACACGTACATACACATGTCCACAAGTACATACAAGCGCGCACACACGTACATACACATGTCCACAAGTACATACAAGCGCGCACACACGTACATACACATGTCCACAAGTACATACAAGCGCGCACACACGTACATACACATGTCCACAAGTACATACAAGCGCGCACACACGTACATACACATGTCCACAAGTACATACAAGCGCGCACACACGTACATACACATGCCCACAAGTACATACAAGCGCGCACACACACGTACATACACATGCCCACAAGTACATACAAGCGCGCACACACGTACATACACATGCCCACAAGTACATACAAGCGCGCACACACGTACATACACATGTCCACAAGTACATACAAGCGCGCACACACGTACATACACATGCCCACAAGTACATACAAGCGCGCACACACACGTACATACACATGCCCACAAGTACATACAAGCGCGCACACACACGTACATACACATGTCCACAAGTACATACAAGCGCGCACACACACGTACATACACATGTCCACAAGTACATACAAGCGCGCACACACGTACATACACATGTCCACAAGTACATACAAGCGCGCACACACGTACATACACATGTCCACAAGTACATACAAGCGCGCACACACGTACATACACATGTCCACAAGTACATACAAGCGCGCACACACGTACATACACATGCCCACAAGTACATACAAGCGCGCACACACGTACATACACATGCCCACAAGTACATACAAGCGCGCACACACACGTACATACACATGCCCACAAGTACATACAAGCGCGCACACACGTACATACACATGCCCACAAGTACATACAAGCGCGCACACACGTACATACACATGCCCACAAGTACATACAAGCGCGCACACACGTACATACACATGCCCACAAGTACATACAAGCGCGCACACACGTACATACACATGCCCACAAGTACATACAAGCGCGCACACACGTACATACACATGCCCACAAGTACATACAAGCGCGCACACACACGTACATACACATGCCCACAAGTACATACAAGCGCGCACACACACGTACATACACATGCCCACAAGTACATACAAGCGCGCACACACGTACATACACATGCCCACAAGTACATACAAGCGCGCACACACGTACATACACATGTCCACAAGTACATACAAGCGCGCACACACGTACATACACATGTCCACAAGTACATACAAGCGCGCACACACGTACATACACATGCCCACAAGTACATACAAGCGCGCACACACGTACATACACATGTCCACAAGTACATACAAGCGCGCACACACGTACATACACATGCCCACAAGTACATACAAGCGCGCACACACGTACATACACATGTCCACAAGTACATACAAGCGCGCACACACACGTCCATACACATGCCCACAAGTACATACAAGCGCGCACACACGTACATACACATGTCCACAAGTACATACAAGCGCGCACACACGTACATACACATGTCCACAAGTACATACAAGCGCGCACACACGTACATACACATGTCCACAAGTACATACAAGCGCGCACACACGTACATACACATGTCCACAAGTACATACAAGCGCGCACACACGTACATACACATGCCCACAAGTACATACAAGCGCGCACACACACGTACATACACATGCCCACAAGTACATACAAGCGCGCACACACGTACATACACATGCCCACAAGTACATACAAGCGCGCACACACGTACATACACATGTCCACAAGTACATACAAGCGCGCACACACGTACATACACATGCCCACAAGTACATACAAGCGCGCACACACACGTACATACACATGCCCACAAGTACATACAAGCGCGCACACACACGTACATACACATGTCCACAAGTACATACAAGCGCGCACACACACGTACATACACATGTCCACAAGTACATACAAGCGCGCACACACGTACATACACATGCCCACAAGTACATACAAGCGCGCACACACGTACATACACATGTCCACAAGTACATACAAGCGCGCACACACGTACATACACATGTCCACAAGTACATACAAGCGCGCACACACGTACATACACATGCCCACAAGTACATACAAGCGCGCACACACGTACATACACATGCCCACAAGTACATACAAGCGCGCACACACACGTACATACACATGCCCACAAGTACATACAAGCGCGCACACACGTACAAACACATGCCCACAAGTACATACAAGCGCGCACACACGTACATACACATGCCCACAAGTACATACAAGCGCGCACACACGTACATACACATGCCCACAAGTACATACAAGCGCGCACACACGTACATACACATGCCCACAAGTACATACAAGCGCGCACACACGTACATACACATGCCCACAAGTACATACAAGCGCGCACACACGTACATACACATGCCCACAAGTACATACAAGCGCGCACACACACGTACATACACATGCCCACAAGTACATACAAGCGCGCACACACACGTACATACACATGCCCACAAGTACATACAAGCGCGCACACACGTACATACACATGCCCACAAGTACATACAAGCGCGCACACACGTACATACACATGTCCACAAGTACATACAAGCGCGCACACACGTACATACACATGTCCACAAGTACATACAAGCGCGCACACACGTACATACACATGCCCACAAGTACATACAAGCGCGCACACACGTACATACACATGTCCACAAGTACATACAAGCGCGCACACACGTACATACACATGCCCACAAGTACATACAAGCGCGCACACACGTACATACACATGTCCACAAGTACATACAAGCGCGCACACACACGTCCATACACATGCCCACAAGTACATACAAGCGCGCACACACGTACATACACATGTCCACAAAAGGCACAAAATTGCTCCACAGTCCATACAAGCGCGCACACACGTACATACACATGCCCACAAGTACATACAAGCGCGCACACACGTACATACACATGCCCACAAGTACATACAAGCGCGCACACACGTACATACACATGTCCACAAGTACATACAAGCGCGCACACACGTACATACACATGCCCACAAGTACATACAAGCGCGCACACACGTACATACACATGCCCACAAGTACATACAAGCGCGCACACACGTACATACACATGCCCACAAGTACATACAAGCGCGCACACACGTACATACACATGCCCACAAGTACATACAAGCGCGCACACACGTACATACACATGCCCACAAGTACATACAAGCGCGCACACACGTACATACACATGCCCACAAGTACATACAAGCGCGCACACACGTACATACACATGCCCACAAGTACATACAAGCGCGCACACACGTACATACACATGCCCACAAGTACATACAAGCGCGCACACACGTACATACACATGCCCACAAGTACATACAAGCGCGCACACACGTACATACACATGCCCACAAGTACATACAAGCGCGCACACACACGTACATACACATGCCCACAAGTACATACAAGCGCGCACACACACGTACATACACATGCCCACAAGTACATACAAGCGCGCACACACACGTACATACACATGCCCACAAGTACATACAAGCGCGCACACACGTACATACACATGCCCACAAGTACATACAAGCGCGCACACACACGTACATACACATGCCCACAAGTACATACAAGCGCGCACACACACGTACATACACATGCCCACAAGTACATACAAGCGCGCACACACACGTACATACACATGCCCACAAGTACATACAAGCGCGCACACACGTACATACACATGCCCACAAGTACATACAAGCGCGCACACACGTACATACACATGCCCACAAGTACATACAAGCGCGCACACACGTACATACACATGCCCACAAGTACATACAAGCGCGCACACACACGTACATACACATGCCCACAAGTACATACAAGCGCGCACACACACGTACATACACATGCCCACAAGTACATACAAGCGCGCACACACGTACATACACATGCCCACAAGTACATACAAGCGCGCACACACACGTACATACACATGCCCACAAGTACATACAAGCGCGCACACACGTACATACACATGTCCACAAGTACATACAAGCGCGCACACACGTACATACACATGTCCACAAGTACATACAAGCGCGCACACACGTACATACACATGTCCACAAGTACATACAAGCGCGCACACACGTACATACACATGTCCACAAGTACAAGCGCGCACACACGTACATACACATGTCCACAAGTACATACAAGCGCGCACACACGTACATACACATGTCCACAAGTACATACAAGCGCGCACACACGTACATACACATGTCCACAAGTACATACAAGCGCGCACACACACGTACATACACATGTCCACAAGTACATACAAGCGCGCACACACGTACATACACATGTCCACAAGTACATACAAGCGCGCACACACGTACATACACATGTCCACAAGTACATACAAGCGCGCACACACGTACATACACATGTCCACAAGTACATACAAGCGCGCACACACGTACATACACATGTCCACAAGTACATACAAGCGCGCACACACGTACATACACATGTCCACAAGTACATACAAGCGCGCACACACGTACATACACATGTCCACAAGTACATACAAGCGCGCACACACGTACATACACATGTCCACAAGTACATACAAGCGCGCACACACGTACATACACATGTCCACAAGTACATACAAGCGCGCACACACACGTACATACACATGTCCACAAGTACATACAAGCGCGCACACACGTACATACACATGCCCACAAGTACATACAAGCGCGCACACACACGTACATACACATGCCCACAAGTACATACAAGCGCGCACACACGTACATACACATGCCCACAAGTACATACAAGCGCGCACACACACGTACATACACATGCCCACAAGTACATACAAGCGCGCACACACGTACATACACATGCCCACAAGTACATACAAGCGCGCACACACGTACATACACATGCCCACAAGTACATACAAGCGCGCACACACGTACATACACATGCCCACAAGTACATACAAGCGCGCACACACGTACATACACATGCCCACAAGTACATACAAGCGCGCACACACGTACATACACATGCCCACAAGTACATACAAGCGCGCACACACGTACATACGCATGCCCACAAGTACATACAAGCGCGCACACACGTACATACACATGCCCACAAGTACATACAAGCGCGCACACACGTACATACGCATGCCCACAAGTACATACAAGCGCGCACACACGTACATACACATGCCCACAAGTACATACAAGCGCGCACACACGTACATACGCATGTCCACAAGTACATACAAGCGCGCACACACGTACATACACATGCCCACAAGTACATACAAGCGCGCACACACGTACATACACATGTCCACAAGTACATACAAGCGCGCACACACGTACATACACATGCCCACAAGTACATACAAGCGCGCACACACGTACATACACATGCCCACAAGTACAAGCGCGCACACACGTACATACACATGCCCACAAGTACATACAAGCGCGCACACACGTACATACACATGCCCACAAGTACATACAAGCGCGCACACACGTACATACACATGTCCACAAGTACATACAAGCGCGCACACACGTACATACACATGTCCACAAGTACATACAAGCGCGCCCACACGTACATACACATGCCCACAAGTACATACAAGCGCGCACACACGTACATACACATGCCCACAAGTACAAGCGCGCACACACGTACATACACATGCCCACAAGTACATACAAGCGCGCACACACGTACATACACATGCCCACAAGTACATACAAGCGCGCACACACGTACATACACATGCCCACAAGTACATACAAGCGCGCACACACGTACATACACATGTCCACAAGTACATACAAGCGCGCACACACGTACATACACATGTCCACAAGTACATACAAGCGCGCCCACACGTACATACACATGCCCACAAGTACATACAAGCGCGCACACACGTACATACACATGCCCACAAGTACAAGCGCGCACACACGTACATACACATGCCCACAAGTACATACAAGCGCGCACACACGTACATACACATGCCCACAAGTACATACAAGCGCGCACACACGTACATACACATGTCCACAAGTACATACAAGCGCGCACACACGTACATACACATGTCCACAAGTACATACAAGCGCGCACACACGTACATACACATGTCCACAAGTACATACAAGCGCGCACACACGTACATACACATGTCCACAAGTACATACAAGCGCGCACACACGGGTACATACACATGTCCACAAGTACATACAAGCGCGCACACACACGTACATACACATGTCCACAAGTACATACAAGCGCGCACACACACGTACATACACATGTCCACAAGTACATACAAGCGCGCACACACGTACATACACATGTCCACAAGTACATACAAGCGCGCACACACACGTACATACACATGTCCACAAGTACATACAAGCGCGCACACACGTACATACACATGTCCACAAGTACATACAAGCGCGCACACACACGTACATACACATGTCCACAAGTACATACAAGCGCGCACACACACGTACATACACATGTCCACAAGTACATACAAGCGCGCACACACGTACATACACATGTCCACAAGTACATACAAGCGCGCACACACGTACATACACATGTCCACAAGTACATACAAGCGCGCACACACGTACATACACATGTCCACAAGTACATACAAGCGCGCACACACGTACATACACATGTCCACAAGTACATACAAGCACACACACGTACATACACATGTCCACAAGTACATACAAGCGCGCACACACGTACATACACATGTCCACAAGTACATACAAGCGCGCACACACGTACATACACATGTCCACAAGTACATACAAGCGCGCACACACGTACATACACATGTCCACAAGTACATACAAGCGCGCACACACGTACATACACATGTCCACAAGTACATACAAGCGCGCACACACGTACATACACATGCCCACAAGTACATACAAGCGCGCACACACGTACATACACATGTCCACAAGTACATACAAGCGCGCACACACGTACATACACATGCCCACAAGTACATACAAGCGCGCACACACACGTACATACACATGCCCACAAGTACATACAAGCGCGCACACACGTACATACACATGCCCACAAGTACATACAAGCGCGCACACACACGTACATACACATGCCCACAAGTACATACAAGCGCGCACACACGTACATACACATGCCCACAAGTACATACAAGCGCGCACACACACGTACATACACATGCCCACAAGTACATACAAGCGCGCACACACGTACATACACATGCCCACAAGTACATACAAGCGCGCACACACGTACATACACATGCCCACAAGTACATACAAGCGCGCACACACGTACATACACATGCCCACAAGTACATACAAGCGCGCACACACGTACATACGCATGCCCACAAGTACATACAAGCGCGCACACACGTACATACGCATGCCCACAAGTACATACAAGCGCGCACACACGTACATACGCATGCCCACAAGTACATACAAGCGCGCACACACGTACATACGCATGCCCACAAGTACATACAAGCGCGCACACACGTACATACGCATGCCCACAAGTACATACAAGCGCGCACACACGTACATACACATGTCCACAAGTACATACAAGCGCGCACACACGTACATACACATGCCCACAAGTACATACAAGCGCGCACACACGTACATACACATGTCCACAAGTACATACAAGCGCGCACACACGTACATACACATGCCCACAAGTACATACAAGCGCGCACACACGTACATACACATGCCCACAAGTACAAGCGCGCACACACGTACATACACATGCCCACAAGTACATACAAGCGCGCACACACGTACATACACATGCCCACAAGTACATACAAGCGCGCACACACGTACATACACATGTCCACAAGTACATACAAGCGCGCACACACGTACATACACATGTCCACAAGTACATACAAGCGCGCCCACACGTACATACACATGCCCACAAGTACATACAAGCGCGCACACACGTACATACACATGGCCACAAGTACAAGCGCGCACACACGTACATACACATGCCCACAAGTACATACAAGCGCGCACACACGTACATACACATGCCCACAAGTACATACAAGCGCGCACACACGTACATACACATGCCCACAAGTACATACAAGCGCGCACACACGTACATACACATGTCCACAAGTACATACAAGCGCGCACACACGTACATACACATGTCCACAAGTACATACAAGCGCGCCCACACGTACATACACATGCCCACAAGTACATACAAGCGCGCACACACGTACATACATGCCACAAGTAAAGAGCGCACACACGGACATACACATGCCCACAAGTACAAGCGCGCACACACGTACATACACATGCCCACAAGTACATACAAGCGCGCACACACGTACATACACATGTCCACAAGTACATACAAGCGCGCACACACGTACATACACATGTCCACAAGTACATACAAGCGCGCACACACGTACATACACATGTCCACAAGTACATACAAGCGCGCACACACGTACATACACATGTCCACAAGTACATACAAGCGCGCACACACACGTACATACACATGTCCACAAGTACATACAAGCGCGCACACACACGTACATACACATGTCCACAAGTACATACAAGCGCGCACACACACGTACATACACATGTCCACAAGTACATACAAGCGCGCACA
This sequence comes from Rhinopithecus roxellana, assembly GCF_007565055.1. Lineage (NCBI taxonomy): Eukaryota > Metazoa > Chordata > Mammalia > Primates > Cercopithecidae > Rhinopithecus > Rhinopithecus roxellana. Next base: position 51,045,590 of record NC_044559.1, on the reverse strand, counting down.
CACGTACATACACATGTCCACAAGTACATACAAGCGCGCACACACACGTACATACACATGTCCACAAGTACATACAAGCGCGCACACACGTACATACACATGTCCACAAGTACATACAAGCGCGCACACACACGTACATACACATGTCCACAAGTACATACAAGCGCGCACACACACGTACATACACATGTCCACAAGTACATACAAGCGCGCACACACGTACATACACATGTCCACAAGTACATACAAGCGCGCACACACGTACATACACATGTCCACAAGTACATACAAGCGCGCACACACGTACATACACATGTCCACAAGTACATACAAGCGCGCACACACGTACATACACATGTCCACAAGTACATACAAGCACACACACGTACATACACATGTCCACAAGTACATACAAGCGCGCACACACGTACATACACATGTCCACAAGTACATACAAGCGCGCACACACGTACATACACATGTCCACAAGTACATACAAGCGCGCACACACGTACATACACATGTCCACAAGTACATACAAGCGCACACACACGTACATACACATGTCCACAAGTACATACAAGCACACACACGTACATACACATGTCCACAAGTACATACAAGCGCGCACACACGTACATACACATGTCCACAAGTACATACAAGCGCGCACACACGTACATACACATGTCCACAAGTACATACAAGCGCGCACACACGTACATACACATGTCCACAAGTACATACAAGCGCGCACACACGTACATACACATGTCCACAAGTACATACAAGCGCGCACACACGTACATACACATGTCCACAAGTACATACAAGCGCGCACACACGTACATACACATGTCCACAAGTACATACAAGCGCGCACACACGTACATACACATGTCCACAAGTACATACAAGCGCGCACACACGTACATACACATGTCCACAAGTACATACAAGCGCGCACACACACGTACATACACATGTCCACAAGTACATACAAGCGCGCGCACACACGTACATACACATGTCCACAAGTACATACAAGCGCGCACACACGTACATACACATGTCCACAAGTACATACAAGCGCGCACACACGTACATACACATGTCCACAAGTACATACAAGCGCGCACACACACGTACATACACATGTCCACAAGTACATACAAGCGCGCAACACACGTACATACACATGTCCACAAGTACATACAAGCGCGCACACACGTACATACACATGTCCACAAGTACATACAAGCGCGCACACACGTACATACACATGTCCACAAGTACATACAAGCGCGCACACACGTACATACACATGTCCACAAGTACATACAAGCGCGCACACACGTACATACACATGTCCACAAGTACATACAAGCGCGCACACACGTACATACACATGTCCACAAGTACATACAAGCGCGCACACACGTACATACACATGTCCACAAGTACATACAAGCGCGCACACACGTACATACACATGTCCACAAGTACATACAAGCGCGCACACACGTACATACACATGTCCACAAGTACATACAAGCGCGCACACACGTACATACACATGTCCACAAGTACATACAAGCGCGCACACACGTACATACACATGTCCACAAGTACATACAAGCGCGCACACACGTACATACACATGTCCACAAGTACATACAAGCGCGCACACACGTACATACACATGTCCACAAGTACATACAAGCGCGCACACACGTACATACACATGCCCACAAGTACATACAAGCGCGCACACACGTACATACACATGTCCACAAGTACATACAAGCGCGCACACACGTACATACACATGCCCACAAGTACATACAAGCGCGCACACACGTACATACACATGCCCACAAGTACATACAAGCGCGCACACACGTACATACACATGCCCACAAGTACAAGCGCGCAAACACGTACATACACATGCCCACAAGTACATACAAGCGCGCACACACGTACATACACATGCCCACAAGTACATACAAGCACGCACACACGTACATACACATGTCCACAAGTACATACAAGCACGCACACACGTACATACACATGCCCACAAGTACATACAAGCGCGCACACACGTACATACACATGCCCACAAGTACATACAAGCGCGCACACACGTACATACACATGTCCACAAGTACATACAAGCGCGCACACACACGTCCATACACATGCCCACAAGTACAACAAGCGCGCACACACGTACATACACAGTCCACAAGTACATACAAGCGCGCACACACGTACATACACATGCCCACAAGTACATACAAGCGCGCACACACGTACATACACATGTCCCAAGTACATACAAGCGCGCACACACGTACATACACATGCCCACAAGTACATACAAGCGCGCACACACGTACATACACATGTCCACAAGTACATACAAGCGCGCACACACGTACATACACATGCCCACAAGTACATACAAGCGCGCACACACACGTACATACACATGCCCACAAGTACATACAAGCGCGCACACACGTACATACACATGTCCACAAGTACATACAAGCGCGCACACACGTACATACACATGCCCACAAGTACATACAAGCGCGCACACACGTACATACACATGCCCACAAGTACATACAAGCGCGCACACACGTACATACACATGCCCACAAGTACATACAAGCGCGCACACACGTACATACACATGCCCACAAGTACATACAAGCGCGCACACACGTACATACACATGCCCACAAGTACATACAAGCGCGCACACACGTACATACACATGCCCACAAGTACATACAAGCGCGCACACACGTACATACACATGCCCACAAGTACATACAAGCGCGCACACACGTACATACACATGCCCACAAGTACATACAAGCGCGCACACACACGTACATACACGTGTCCACAAGTACATACAAGCGCGCACACACGTACATACACGTGTCCACAAGTACATACAAGCGCGCACACACGTACATACACGTGTCCACAAGTACATACAAGCGCGCACACACGTACATACACGTGTCCACAAGTACATACAAGCGCGCACACACGTACATACACGTGTCCACAAGTACATACAAGCGCGCACACACGTACATACACGTGTCCACAAGTACATACAAGCGCGCACACACGTACATACACGTGTCCACAAGTACATACAAGCGCGCACACACGTACATACACGTGTCCACAAGTACATACAAGCGCGCACACACGTACATACACGTGTCCACAAGTACATACAAGCGCGCACACACGTACATACACGTGTCCACAAGTACATACAAGCGCGCACACACGTACATACACGTGTCCACAAGTACATACAAGCGCGCACACACGTACATACACGTGTCCACAAGTACATACAAGCGCGCACACACGTACATACACGTGTCCACAAGTACATACAAGCGCGCACACACACGTACATACACGTGTCCACAAGTACATACAAGCGCGCACACACGTACATACACGTGTCCACAAGTACATACAAGCACGCACACACGTACATACACGTGTCCACAAGTACATACAAGCGCGCACACACGTACATACACGTGTCCACAAGTACATACAAGCGCGCACACACGTACATACACGTGTCCACAAGTACATACAAGCGCGCACACACGTACATACACGTGTCCACAAGTACATACAAGCGCGCACACACGTACATACACGTGTCCACAAGTACATACAAGCGCGCACACACGTACATACACGTGTCCACAAGTACATACAAGCGCGCACACACGTACATACACGTGTCCACAAGTACATACAAGCGCGCACACACACGTACGTTTTCGTGAGGACATGTGAAAGTGAGTGTGAGACATCATGACATTTACCCTCGGATACGTCATCGTCAGAACGGTCCTTGCCCACCCAGCCAGAATACCATTGTCACAGCAAAGACTCTTTAAAACTCAGCAACAGCATCTAAATAGTTCACATTCCAGTTTCATCTTTTTTTTTTTTTAACAATTACTTTTATGCATTTTCTCCCAGGAGCCAGTCAAGTTTTACCCACTGCATTTGCTTGCCAGGTTTCCATGGACATTTTAAAATCAGAATCTCTCTCCCACACACACTTCCCCCATTTCCGTTGTTTTCCTGACATTGGTTCTTTGGCTGTCCAGCCCAGCATTGGGGATTGTCAGCTTCTCTTGAGGTGACTCACTCCAGGCCGGCCCTTCTGCCCTGGATGCCCCCGCCGGTGCTGGGCTCCTCTCATCACTCCCCATCGAGAAGGGCCTGGCCTGGCCTGTCCCAGTGCCAGCTGTGTGAAGCAGGACCACTGCTGCTGGTGTGCGGCCACCCCTCCTTGCTCCTCCTCCATGCAGTGGGCGCCATCCCAGGGCACTGTGGCTCTCGTACCCACCCTGCTAAGTGGCTCTCCAGGCTATTCCCAGCACTTTGCTAACATAGAGCACTGCTGCAAGGAGTACACTTGTATGTGCTGGTTGATGTTTGGAGACATTCACCTGTAAGGGAAATTCTTGGACATGCAGCTCTAGGTCAAAGGCAGGTGCTTACACTACCTCCTTAAAGCCTTCTCATTCCCCTCCACAGTGCAGTAACACCCCTGCTCCAACCAGCACTGCATGGGGCGACTTCCCCCAGCCTTGCCCATGGAGTGCTGCCAGCTGTAAACTGGCGTCGATCTGAGAGGTGAGAAACAGCAGCAGCAAACAGCTTTCATGTGTTCTCTCATCGTGAGTGGCATTGTAAATATTTCTTCACAGTTCGATGTTTATCTTTAGGATTTGCTTATAGTCATTTTTACTATACAATTTGAAAAGCATTTCATTGCATTTATCAACCTTTCTTATTGTTTCTAAATGTTGAATCTTAATTGGAAAAGCTTTTCACCTGTTCAAGTTAAAAAGGAATTCACCCATGATTTTGCCTAATGTGTGTGTGTATATAATTCATGTATATTTTACATTTTACTTTTTGTCCAGCGAATAGTGTGAGTCGTGGATCCAATTTTCCAAGTGAATGTCAAGATTTTCTAATGTGAATTTTTACAAGTTGATATTTTCCTCAGATATTTCAGAGATGTCCTCTTTAATAACATGCTCAGCTTCCACATGTGTTTGGGTTTATTTATGGATTTCTACAAATTATTTTTATTTATTTCTTCTGTTGGTCAGGTGGTTCATGTCCCACTAATACACTGTTTTAATCACAAAAGCTTTATCGTATTTTTTATGTCTAGTAACTTTACCATTGTTTTTAAAAATTTTTTTAAAGATACTTTGCATTTGTTTTCATAAGAAATTTAGAATATACCTGTTTGGTTTCAGAAAAGAAAACTTATTAACACTTTTATTGGTATTGCATGAAATATTTACATTAACCCCCCCAAACTAGTATATTTATTATTTTATTTCATTTTATTCATTTACTTATTTATTCATTTATTTTGAAACAAAATCTCGCTCTCTTGGCCAGGCTAGAGTTCAGTGGCATAATCTCAGCTAACCGCCATCTCCATCTCCTGGGCTCAAGCAATTCTCCTGCCTCAGCCTTCCGAGTAGCTGAGATTACAGGTGTGTGCCACCATGTCTGACTAATTTTTGTATTTTTAGTAAAGATGGGGTTTCACCATGTTGGCCAGGCTGGTCTCAAACTCCTGACCTTACGTGATCCACCCGCCTCAGCCTCTTTTCAAAGTGTTGGAATTACAGGTGTGAGCCACCGTGTCTGCCCAAATTTTAAATAGTCCTACCCAACAATAGGATATGCCCCTCCATCCAGGGAAATCCAAATTTTCAGGAATATTTAAGAGTTTTTCTCATGTAAATGTACAGTTTTTAAAAACTTGCTTTTATGTATTTTTCTTTTTATTGCTATTTGTGTTTTCTTATCCACTATATCATCTACTTGGTCATTGTTTGTATATATAAATACTTTTTATTATTATGTTAATTTTATATCCTGATACTTTACTACTTTTTTATATTTATTTTGCTTTTGTGTGGTTCCGTTCCAGTGTTAGTTATTTGTTTTATCCTTTTTTCTCTTGGGTTTTCAAGAGGTACACTCATATCACCTGCAAACAGAAAGGGTTTACATCCTGTTCCTCTTCTGTGTCTGCCCGTCTGATTGCGCGGGCTGACGCCTCCACTGCGCCCGCCAAGCTGGAGATGACTAGGACCTCATCTTCCTGTAATAGGTTTTCCTGTTCAGTAGGAGCTTAGCTTTAGGGCTGAGATTTGTTTTGGTTTGGTTTGGTTTGGTTTTTTTTAATGCCAAGGACATTACCATAAATTCCTTTTTAACTAAGCATTTTTGTTGCTGTTTTAATCAGGGAAGGGTGCTGGAATTTGGAGAAGTCACAAATAAAGCATTCATCTTGGGTCAGGGCTGTCCCAGGCCTGTCCGGAAACTGGCCGCTGAGACTCCCCTGGCAGCTCCTTTCCTTGGAGAACAGAGGGTGAAATGGAAATGAGCGCCGCGTCTGTCTCACCTGTGGAGGCAGGTCCTGCGCCCGCCTGGCAGAGGGGCACGTGCTCCGCGGGCGCTGTGCTCCTGCGCTCAGGTGAGAACTCGTCATGAAGATGCCGCGGGCACTGCACCGCGCCTTGCACCCTCCTACCACATGGGGAAAACAGGGGATTCCAGGCAGGACTATCTCTGCCTGAGTTTGCGTGCCGGCAGAATTCAGCGATGGGTTATGGTATTAATTTCTAGACTTAATGCTATGTGCAGTCCTTTATATGACAAGCTCTTCTTGGACCCCAGCGTTCTTAAAGCAGTGCCTGGGGGGTGAGATTGGTGTGGGAGCTGATCCATAGCTTATCCCACACACCTCTCCTCCTGTCCTGATGTTCTGGGGCTGAGCCCCTGGGCGAGCTTGGGAGTAGCAGCATTGTGTCTGCCCATCTCTCCCCATCCACCACAAGCCCGACGTGAAGGGGCCTCCTGCGCCCTAACCCTGCTGTCCCAACACAGCCCCTGGCAAGGGATTTTACTGGAAGGAGGCTCAGGACGCTCTGTGTGGCTATTGCCAGGGACTCACCTTGGCGAAACCTCAAGGTTGACTCAGAGGCTCTGTGGAGGTTTAGGCTAGAATTGCAGATGCAGAGAACAGCTCCTTCGAATGAGCCCACAAAGCTGACTTGCCCATTTATTGAACAGACTTTCCAAGGACATGGCCTCCCACTGCCCAGACACTCCCTCTCATGGCAAGGATGCCAGGGATTCCCCGCATCTGCCACAGAAGAGTTCTTGGTGGGTGTGGGGTGAGGGCAGAGATCACTGGGGATCCGAGAGGTCTCCAGGGAGCTGCTGTTGGCTTGTGCATCATGGCCTGTGTGGGATGGCAAACACACCTCCCACCTCATTGCTGGAGAATCAAACAAGATAATGGATGCGGGCATCATTTGTAAGCAGGAAAGATCTGGGTTATACAAGGAAATTTACTTTTTATTCATTCACTGAGTATTTATTGGGTACATTTCGTATGCCAGTAATTGTGGATCACAAACTGAACAGGAGTCATGGACCCTGCCCCATGGAGTTTAAAGTCAAATTCTGTTTTATTTTCAGTTGTTTACACACAAGGGCAGAGAATCACTCTTACTCATTTCTGTGTTTCTGTAAAAGTATTTGCATATAAAATTCTCAACAATTTTTTTTTACATTGAATAATCACTGGTCAACCCTGAATTTTCCTTCCGTGAACTAACTGAGGAAGCACACAGAACATAGTATCTCTGAGTTATTATTATTAATTATTATTATTTGGACAGAGTCTTGCTATGTCACCCAGGCTGGAGTGCAATAGCATAATATCAGCTCACTGCAACCTCCGCCTCCTGGGTTCAAGCAATTCTCCTGTCTCTAAATTATTTTTAAATAAGCAACCTTTTTTTTCCTGCATTTTCAGCAGCAGTGATTTTGTCATGTTAGTGATATTGCTGGAAGACAGTACACAGATAAGCTGTATATGTCACTGTTGACTTCTAAAAAGAGTGTGTCAGGCCGGGCACGGTGGCTCATGCCTTTAATCCCAGCACTTTGGGAGGCCGAGGTGGGTGGATCACGAGGTCAGGAGATCGAGACCATCCTGGCTAACATGGTGAAACCTCATCTCAACTAAAAATACAAAAAATTAGTCAGGCATGGTAGCAGGCGCCTGTAATCCCAGCTACTCAGGGGGCTGAGGCAGGAGAATGGCGTGAACCTGGGAGGCAGAGCTTGCAGTGAGCCGAGATTGCTCCCACTGCACTCCAGCCTGGGCAACAGAGCAAGACTCCATCTCAAAAAAAAAAAAAAAAAAAAAAAGAGTGTATGTCCAGATTTCTTGATGAGAAACAACACTTGGAGATTTCTTAGGGTGATTTCCTCATCTGCCCGTATTTGTATTTGTTACTTTTTGTTATTACAAATAACATTTTCACAACCTTATTTGCTTATCCAGGTTCATCCATCATTGCACTGCTTGGATTAAGAAAAATGCTGTAAATTATTATTCTAGTCATGGACATACGTTTTCTAAGTGAAACAAGTGTTTCTGGTGCCCTGACTTCTTACAATCTCCCAGGATAGAAATCAAGAGAGACTAGTGAAAAGTTTATTTAGCTTGTGCACAGTGGAGTCAGCGCTGCAGAAGGGAAGGACGGGCTGCTCTCTGAAAGCAACGTGGGAGTTCATTTTATAGGACTCCCTTATAGGGAAGGGAGACATCAGAGCATGTAGAGGAGGATCCTTTTCAGCACCTGGGCAGGGATTTAATACACTTCTGTATACACTGCATGTAGCATGAGTACTTTAAATCTGCACCTCTGGGTGTGACTTTTAGCATTACAATGAGGAAGGGATAACTATAGGTTGAATTTGAGTCCTAATGGAAGCAGGAACTTGTGGTTAACAGTGTGTAGGGTCTTTTGTTGCTGACTGGCTGAAAGTTAGATAAGCTAGAGCTTGAGTAAGGGGCTTTTGTTCTTCTTCTCTAGACCAGATCACAACAGGAGGCTAGCCAGCCTGCTTCACAGGGAGCAAAAGAGTTTCCCAGCATGCACGATTCTCACATCTGGATAAAGTCCATCCTGGAAACTGGGATTTTCAAACTTGGTTCCATAGAATCTGGTTCCTGTTCTCATAAAGAAGATATCCACATACTCTCCGTGGCTCTGGAGGGCACATGTCTGGGTGGGTGGGGGTAGCCCCAGAGCAGTAGAGAAGACCCAAGCACTGTGAGAGCTGCCGAAGACAGAGTGGGTCACTTGGCCGGCAGAAAGCCAGCAGGGTGGCCAGCAACAGCTGAAGCCTCATGTTGGGTGTTATTTAAGAGTTGATCTGATTGGCCTTTGAGGTTTGTTTTGTCTCAAACGTTCCATTCCCACATAGTTGCAAGTCAGGTATAAGGAAGCAACTGCAGTTAGGAGGCAGTGAAGCTCTTTCTTTTCTTTCTTTTTTTTTTTTTTTTTTTTGGAGACGGAGTCTCGCTCTGCCGCCCAGGCTGGAGTGCAGTGGCCGGATCTCAGCTCACTGCAAGCTCCGCCTCCTGGGTTTAAGCCATTCTCCTGCCTCAGCCTCCCGAGTAGCTGGGACTACAGGCGCCCGCCACGTCGCCCGGCTAGTTTTTTGTATTTTTAGTAGAGACGGGGTTTCACTGTGTTAGCCAGGATGGTCTTGATCTCCTGACCTCGTGATCCACTCCTCTCGGCCTCCCAAAGTGCTGGGATTACAGGCTTGAGCCGCCGCGCCCGGCCCTTTCTTTTCTTTCTTTGATAGATGCCCACAGGGCAATTGCTTAGGCTGAGGAGAATGTGTATTTGAATAATGAACCAGTTAGAGCAGCTGAGACAGTTAAGAAAAAAGTCTTGAAATGTTGTAACCCTGTGGTAGCTGGAATAGTGTAAAATAGACCCAGCTACCTGAAGGAGCATACTTTTTTTTCTGTTTTTTGAGATGGAGTCTCATTCTGTCACCCAGGCTGGAGTGCAGTGGTATGATCTCGGCTCACTGCAACCTCCACCTCCCAAGTTCAAGTGATTCTCCTGCCTCAGCCACCCAAGTAGCTGGGATTACAGGCACACGCCACCACATCCAGCTAATTTTGGTACTTTTAGTAGAGACGAGGTTTCACCATGTTGCCCAGGCTGGTCTTGAACTCCAGACCTCAAGCGATCCGCCTGCCTCAGCCTCCCAAAGTGCTGAGATTACAGGCGTGAGCAGCCGCTCCCGGCTGGAGCATAATATTCTATCAGAGAACTATAAATCAATTAGGAGGAGATACATTAGTCAATGTAATATGTCAGTAAATGCTGTTATTAAAAAGGGGGTGGCTTGGAGTCCTCACACCACATTATTGCACCAAAATGAAAGTCCCATGGCACTAAGTGCAGAAGCACAGGACAGAGGAGGAAAGAAAATAGCAATGTAAGACCATTAGGAGGTTATTAGCTGATATATGGATGGTAAGAATGTTGGGTTTGATTTTTGTTTGTTTATTTCTTTGAAGTACATGAACAATAAAATAGATCACAGGAAAATTATTGTCTTCTGGATATAATTAAGTGGATCCTTAAAACATCACTTCAAAAACATATTAAAAGATTTACAACCCAGGGGCCAGGCTTAGGAAAGAGGACTTAAATGAACATTCTCAATAAAAGCATTAATTGGCATAAATAAGGGTTAATTTCCTAAGTGACAAAAACTCAAGAGAAATCAATAAATTAAAAGCATTTTGTTTTTCTTAACAGAAAAGAAACTGAAGGAAACGAGTAGGTTATTTACAAAGAGATTATCGACAAACATAAAAATTATTCAAATTTTCTGGTAATTAGGAAGAGACACTTTATCATGATAGTAAGATACTTGCTACTTATTAAATTAGAAAACTTTAAAGTAATGATAATAGCCATGACCCATTAGGGAGAAGGGAAGCACAGCTCCTGCTACTTGTGGATGGTTAATTGCCTCAAACTCTCTTGACTTGCATAATTAGATTCCACAGTTATGTTTCTTTGTATCTCTTCTAAGGAAACAGCTGTATCAACCATCAAAGTCTTCTTTGCAAAGGTGCTCATCAGAATATTATCCATAATAGTGAAAAAATGCAAAAATCTTATGTCCAACACTAGGGAAATAATTACAGTGTGCTATATCACACAATAGATAATTACATGGCCATTAAAATGCTTCTCTAAAATTGTCAACGACTTGTAGAAAATTTTACAGCACAATATTAGGTGAAAAAAGTCAGGATATAAAATTGCACATGCAGTATAATCTCAATTATGTAAATATATGTGCATAAGACTAGAATAAAATGCAGATGGATTTAATAGTGCTTACCCCGGGTTACAGCATTATAGATCTTTAAAAAATGGTACTTCTTTATACTTTCACGTGAGTATGTATCACTTTCCAAAAATAATAGTAATGACAAAGAAACCAATAAGAGTTCTTTAAAATAAAGAGGTAAAGTGGGGATCTCCAAGCTAGAGCTTCAAGACCCCAACACTGTGGCGTAAATCACATCCACCAGAACTGCAGCCTTCAGCAGCCTCTGCAAAAATCAGAGATTTCCATTCTGCCTCCTATTGATTAAAGAAACATCTCATTATACATCATCACACAGGTATAGATCTTCGCTTCTTTCAGTCTAATTTTTCTTTCACGGTTTATTGTTTTTCTGTTTATTTTCTGCTGATGATGGAATCATTGTTTTGTTTTAGGTTCTGCCTTAAAACTTAAGTATCTACCCCTGGGCAAGATTCAGCTGCTGGAGGGGCTGGAACGGGCAGTTTTGGAGGGAAGGAAGGACTCACTGCTGTCCCTCCGGGGCTGCCTCCCTGTCTCTCTGCTAAGATTGGGCTGTGCTTTCCAAAGTGCCTGGAGGTGCCCAGGTGCCTTCAGAGGAGTGGCGGCCACATGCTCCCCTGAGAAGATCCATCCGGCAGGATGATGAGAGCCTGGGAGGAGGAGAGGAGGTTGAGCAGAAGCCAGGAAGGAGCAGAGGCCCCAGGGTAGATCCTGACCTAGGGCTTGAAGTGGGGGTGGGGAGGACGATGGCCTAGAATCTCATTTTCTGCCTGTGAATTAAAATGGATAAAATTACCACAAAGATTAATTCAGGTAATAAATAGGACACTGTTTTGTAACCTCCAAAATGCTGCTGCTAGGATACCAGATGGTGGCCTTGTGATTCCGGCGAGAACAAAACAAGTCCACCCTGTGCCCACCAAGTCTGTATATCCAATGCTGCCTGCAACACATGCCTTGCATGAGGGATGATGGGCCCTGGTTGCAACGTCTGTCCTGCACAGAGGGAGGGGTCTTTGGGCTGGTGGCCCCTGCGTTACACCTAGAGAAAGGCGCCTCTTGGGGAAGGGGCTTGGGTGCCAGTTCCTGAAGGGCCAGCTCTTGTCACTAAGCCCCTGAGCCCTGCGAGGAGGCCCAGGCTTGTGGGAGCTGGGGCTGCCGTGGTGGGAGATTAGAGCTGAGCCCCTGGGTCTGCCCCTCTTCGGAAACCCTCCTGCTGGGACTCCGTGCCCCTCCTCTGTCTGGGATGCCTCAGGGACCTGCCATGGCCCTCGACTCTGTCTCAGCAGGAAGAAGGAGGGCACTGGGGCTGGGCACAGGAGTCAGGGCTTCCATGGCTGTGGTTTGCACCATGGACCTGGGAGGCAGGGAACTGTGCCCGTTTAGACCCACAAGCGGGCTCAGGCTCACAGGGCCTGGCATGCTTCACACAGGATGCCTCCTCCCTGAACATCCACTGACAGCGAAGAATCAGTCCCCAGCCCCAAGGCACAGCCTCAGCTGGCCACAGTAGTGCTGTCTGGCTCCAGGGATCTGGACAGTGGCCTCTAGCCAGCCTGCCCGCCCTCCTTCCTTCCTTCCTTCCTTCCTTCCTTCCTTCCTTCCTTCCTTCCTTCCGAGAACACCTCAAACGCTCCTCCTGCCTGGGGTCCAGACACCAGCTACTGGATTCTCTCACCTAAAGACCCTCTCCTGGAAGCCCTTCCTTAGAACCCCTCCCTGATGACTGCTGAGTCTGGAGCCAGAGTGAGGTTTGTTCACGGGTATTTGCCTTCAGGGACACTCTTTGAGGTAGCAAGGATGTGAGTGGAATGCCCTGAACATGGCAACGGGGACATGTGCAGTCCCAGGGGGTAATCTGGGAAAGTTTTCTAAGTAAGGTGGTGTTTGGACTCGGCTCCAAGGTGCATATAGGAGTTTTACATGTGGACAGAAAGAAGGCCAAGGAGTTCCAGGTTAAGGAGCCCACATGGGCAGGGAAGTGAGTTGCTTCAGGACACGCAGGGTGGGAGCACAAGGCTCAGACAGAGGCCTCCGAGATGGAGGAGAAGGCATCTGGCGTGCCCTGGGGTCATGGTGGCAGCTCGGGGTGGGGGCTTTGCGGCTGTATGTGCAGCGCACCCGCTGTTTCCCCTTTCCTAAGGAATACTTGTACTCCTAGCTGCCATCTTCCTCCATCTCAACTCTGAAAGAGGGTGTCCCAAGCTGCTCTCCAGCTCTGCAGGAGGAGGCTGGGATGTGAAATGCTCCAGGCCGGGTGCTGCATCTGGGAGAAACAGGATACCTGTGTAGGGATGGGCAGGGGGAAGTGAGGAGTCCCAGGGGCTTCTGTGAAGGAGCCCTTTGGATGAGAAGTGGGAGTCGGATGCTTGTCCCACTGACATCATAGTGCTTATCGCTAGCTGCTGGGACAGGTGGCATGCTGACCCATGGCAGTGGTGACCTCCATCTCTCTGCCTGCCCGTCTTCTTACGCCTTAAACTCCAATGCTCAGGAAATGGTGCAGCTACGTGTTCTGAAATGGAGCCTTGCACAGCCACGTCCACTCCTCAGCCCTCCTAATGCAGAGGCAGAGTTACCTGGTCACAGTCAGAGAGCCTGACTCCAGCCTGCTTAATGAGCCAGCAGGAGCTTGGCAGCCCATTCAGAGACAGGTAACGGGCAGGAGCATTAGCACCGGGAGATCTTGGTAATCACTCAGCCGGCCCCTGATTTTACAGCTGAGGGAGCCTAGGTCCTTACATCACACTCGAGAAAGAGAAATTATTGCCAGAGTTAAAGCTTTCCATTTTTGATATTTTATAGTCGAGCCGTTTTTAAGTAGAGACTGGTGTCAATGTCTTGAAGACCAGAACGTGCTCACTAGGAAAGGTGACGAGTACTTAGGACAGTGCTGGCTGAGCGGCACTTTTAATCAAGGACTCCTGGGCCTCTTGCACAAATTCACTCCAAACCCAATGCATCATTCTTTCGTTCTCTGAGGACAGCAGCAACTTTGGCATCTTTTGTTTCAAAGTGCATAGTAGTTAGATAGCCTAAAATGCGCTCTGCAAGTAATTCCTTTTCGAAAATTTGATAATAAAAGTTATAAAACGCTAGAAGTTCAGTGGTTCTTCACTTTTTTTTAAACAGCGGACCTCAGAGATTCTGAGAAAAATTAGAATCTACCTAGTCATACTCATAGCAATGTGCGCACAATTGTGCTTTATTGCAAAAAAGGCATGAATATATTTAATAAAGACAAACGATTACATTTTGTAGGCCATAATTTTGCTTTCGTTTTCTCGGGTGAAAATTGATTCCCATATCTTGTGAAATAATTGACACAAATCTTATTTGGGACAAGAAAACTGGAAAGCAAACTTCCGTAAGGCACACACGAGAATGCGCGTGAGGAGGCTCCCAGACTGGGCTGAACTGGGAGGCGAAAGTTGGGGGTGCTCAGCCTTGGCCACCGGGCACCTTTGACATCCAATTGATCTTGCTTTTCCTTCTGTGGCAGTAAATGTTGAAAATGCTGATTTGCAAAAATTTCCATTTGCGATAGACGTAGAGCTAGAATTCGATTTGCCAGGCAGGAGTCTATTTTCGTCTAGGAGCAAGAGAGTTCTCTGAGTTCAGCATGGGTCAAATTGTTTTATTTGTTCTCATGTCAGTAAAGACATCACTGATCAGCTCGCCTCACTGACACCCTGCAGGAATCAACAGCTTAGAAATACACACTTCAGTATGATGTCATCTGAGCAAACTGACCGTCACAGGAGGTGCGCAGAGTTTCTGGGTATCCGCAGATTTATTTTCTTTTTCCTTCTCTTTTTGAAATTTTAGTTAAACCTTTCATTTTGGGATGGTTATAGATTCACACGCAAGTTTAAGATACAATACTGAGAGGTCCTGTGTGTTCACTGCCCTGTTTCTCTCAATGGGAACATCTTACAAAACGATAATATGGATCACATCCAGGACATGGATGTTGATGGACCGGAGACACAGAACAGTTTCATCTCCACAGGATGCAGTTCAGGATACTGTGACGCAGCCACACCCATCCTGTCATTCCCACCCCTCCTTAGCCCCTGGCAATTGATAACCTAGAATTTTAGCTTTTTAAGTATAAGTGGAATCATACCATATGTAACCTCTGGAGACCGGCTTTTTTCCCCCTGAGCGTTATTCCCTGAAGATCCATTGCGGTTGTTGTGTGTATCAATAACTTTTTCCTGGGCCAAGTGCCATGGCTTATGTCTGTAATCCCAGCACAGTGGGAAGCCGAAGTGGGAGGATCCATTGAGGCCAGGACTTTGAGAACAGCCTGGGTAACATAGCAAGACTCTGTCTGCATGAAAAATTTAAAAAAAAATTAGCTGGGCATGGTGGTACCCATGGGTCTACTCCTAGATATTTGGGAGGCTGAGGCAGGAGGATCCCTCATGGGATATGGTTGTGCCACTGCACTCCAGCCTGGATGACAGAGCAAGACCTCATCTCAAAACAAACAACAAACAAACAAAAAACCCACAAAATTTATTCCTTTGCATTGCTGCATAGTATTCCATGATATGGATTTACCAAGGTTAATTTAACCACACATCCATTGAAGCACATCTGGCTTCAGTTGGGGGCCATTACCAGTAAAGTTATTGTGGCTATTCACGTACAGGGTTTTATATGAACATGATTTTCACGTCTCTCGGATGAATGTCCAAGGGTGCACTGCATCATACAGCCATTAAACGTGTAGTTATGTTTTGTTTTGTTTAAGAAGCTGCTGAACAGTTGATTGTGTTTGCTTTTGTTCTTGCTGACCGCACTGTCTTCTTTCCTAGTGTCCCAAGGTTCCTTCTTTTATTGCTTACTATTTGTCTAGATAACTTCCTTTAACCATTCTTTTGAAGGAATCTATTGGCAATACTTTCTCTTAGTTTTCCATCATCTTCGAATGTTCTAATTTTCTCTTCATTTCTGAAGGATATATTTTGCTGGGTATAGGATTCCGGGTTGATCTTTCTTTCCATTCAGTGCTTGAAAAATGTCCAGCCATCTCCTTAGGGCCTGTAGGGCTTCGGATGAAGAATCTGCTCTCATTCCAACTGTTTTCCTGTAGATAAGGTGTCCATTTTCTCTTGTTGCTTTTTTTTTGAGACATGGTCTCATTCTGTCACCCAGGCTGGAGTACAGTGGTGTGATCTCAGCTCACTGCAACCTCAACTTCCCTGGTTTAAGTGATTCTGCTGCCTCAGCCTCCTGAGTAGCTGGGATTACAGGCATGCAGCACCACACCCAGCTAATTTTTGTGTTTTTAGTAGAGACGAGGTTTCACCATGTTGGCCAGGCTGGTCTTGAACTCCTGACCTCAGGTGATCCACCTGCCTTTGCCTCTCAGAATGCTGGGATGACAGGTGTGAGCCACCATGTCCGACTGTCTTGCTGCTTTTAAAATATTTTTGTTGTCTCTAGTCTTTACACATTTATTATGATATGTGCTTTTCGTAAGTTTGACTGTGATGTGTCTTCATGTGGATTTCTCTCCGTTTATTCCATTTAAGATTTGCCTAGCTTCTTGAATCTACAGTTTTGTCCTTTGCCAAATTTGGGAAGTTTTCAGACACTCTTTCTTTGTGTGGTTTCCCCATCCACCCTCTCCCTTCTTCTCTTCCAGGACTGTTGACACAAACGTTAGAACTTTCTTATTGTCCTACAGGCCCTGAAGCTCTGTTCATTTTGTGTGTGTGTGTATGTGTGTGTGTGTGTGTGTGTGTGTGTATTTTCTGACTATTATTTAGATTCGGTAATTCTATTGTTCTACATCCCTGAAGCTCTGTTCATTTGTGTGTGTGCGTGTGTGGGTGTGTGTGTGCGTGTGTGTATGTGTGTATTTTCTGACTATTATTTAGATTCGGTAATTCTATTGTTCTACATCCCTGAAGCTCTGTTCATTTGTGTGTGTGTGTGTGTGTGTGTGTGTGCGCACGTATTTTCTGACTATTTAGATTTAGGTAATTTTATTGTTTTATATTCAAGTGGCAAACAGTCTTCCAGGTTCAGTATCATCTGATTATTCTCTCTGCCCCTCCATTCTGTGGTTTAGGGTTTCATTTTGTTGTTGTATGTTTTAGCCCTAACATTTTCTTTTGTTTCTTCTATAAATCTGCCGTTTCTTTGCTGCGACTTTCTGTTTTTTTGTTTTTGCTTTTGTTTTTTATTTGCTTAAATCTTTCCACGATTGCTCATGGGAACACACTTATGATGATGGCTGACTTAAAATCTTTGTCAGATAGTTCTAACATGACGGTCATCTCAATTTCAACATCTGATTTTGTGTTTTAATTTGCTCTGAAATATTCTGCTTTTTTCATATGAGTGATTTTTCTATTGCAGTCTGGTCATTTGGGGTATTATGAGATTCTGTGTGTGACTGGAATCTTCTGTTTTGGCTGGTTTTAGCTGGCATCCCTCCAGCAGGTGAAGGAGAAGACACTTTGGTACTGTTCGGTGAGGGTATAATCCATCTTTCCATTTGAGCTCCATCAATACACACATAAATAAGGAGGGCCTTTATTACAGCTTAGGTGAGGATGGCAAGTCTGGCTCCCTATTGGGGTGCCCACTGATACCCTGATGCCTGGGAGAGGTGGACATTCCTCCTTACTGACCACATGTGACCTCCACAGACCATACAGGATGTGGGGGTGTCCTGGTCATCTCTGGGCAACAGCAAAAGTCTTCATTCTCCACTCGTCCTCCACGGATACCACGCAGTGCTGGAGGGCAGGGAATGTCACCCTCCTGCTGCTGGGGAGGGTGGAAGTCCAGCCATGGTCTCCCCTGACAGCACACCTGGGTGAGGAAGGCGATATCACCTATACCCAGCGGAGATGAAAGTCCCGGCTTTCCGCATAGCCTTCTCTGACGCCATCACAATGGGAGGCTGGGGTGCCTCACAGCGGCCTAGTGAGGGTGAAGGGTGGACTTTTCACGTGACCTTGCATGGGAAAGATGGAGGCGGTTCCTGGGTCTTGGTCAGCTGCTTTTTCCTGACCCTTTGGTACAAGAGAGCAAGCTCCAGAAGAGGAGTTGTTTTCTGTCCTGTTGGCACTTCCAGGTTGCTGGCTTCTCCAGTTCCCCGTCTGGGATGCATGAGGCAAAAAGAAAGCACGGGGAATGCACCTCCGTGTTGCTCCCCAGGTCCCAAAGTCCGCAGGTCACCTGCCTTCCTTCTGTCTGTAATATCAGTGCAGGCTTCTGCTTGTACTCAGTGGCATGAACATGGAAAAGCAGACAACTTCATCTCTCTGTAAGCAGGAGTCCCAGGGTCCTTCTTAAAGAGGATGTTTGGTATTTGTCCCTGGACTTTTGCCTGAGGAAGCACATTAGAGGGAGCCCTGGACTTTCTGAGGCAGGATGAGCCTCTTCCACAGAGGGCGTCTCAGTCACGCCAGTGTGGAATGGTGCGGCCTGGGAGAACATTGCTTAGCTCACCTGATGCCGTCAGATCCACCAGGTGACTCACCCAATGCCAGCAAATTCCCCAGGTGGCCTACCTGATGCTGGCGAATTCGCCAGGTGACTCACCCAGTGCTGGGGAATTCACCAGGAGACCCATCTAATGCCAGGAAATTCACCAGATGACCCACTCATGCCTGCAAATTCACCAGACGACTCACCTGATGCGAGGAAATTCAGCAAGGGAGCCAGGCCAGGACTTAACCTCTTCCCTGTCAAAGTGTTCCCAGAACGAGTTCCTCTTTTTTTCCCCCAAAGTGAAGTTTATGTATGAAGTTCAAGCAAACACTTAAGAACTTACTCACTAAAAAGCAAGAGAATTTTTGTGGAGAAAAATCTTATATTCCACTTTCATTTCATGACAAAAATCTCTTGAAAGGCAGTAATTCAAGACTGTCTCTCATGAATTTGATAAATTCCACAGTCAGAGATGAGACGTTTTCCAGGTTATTGACAACAGTCTTTGAGCATAATCTGATAGCAAATGCAAGGAAACAGGTGGCTGGTGGGGTTTCTTTTTACACCAAAGCAGCAAAGCCAGGTGGGTTGCCAGACAAGGAAGCATGGGCTCTGCGTATCGAATACTAATATTCTTTCATAGTCAAAGTTACTCTCAGAAAAGAAACTTTCCATGATTATAAGGCTGAGGACTGCCTTTGAGGTTTAAAAAAGAAGGAAGAGAAGGACAGCAAGCTTATGAGCTTATGGATTCCATGATGGCGGAAGGGAACTTGGCGGGAAGCCAGTGCTGGCTGCACGAAGAGATACCAGGAGAGTCACCTAGTTGCATGACCTGCTAGCACAAGCACATGAAATGTCAGTGAGTCTAGAAAAGACTGCATCACTTAAGAGAGGGATGCTTCCTTTATCCAGCTCTGGTCCAAGCCACGAATCCAGAGCTTCCTCCCAAGACCCCGAGTTTTGCAACCATTTCCTGCTTTTAGTCCAGAGCTTCCTCCCAGGACCCTGATTTCTGCGACGGTTTCCTGCTTTTAGGTGGCTGCTTTGACTTGGCCTGAGATGATCAGCCCTGCAGGATGTTTCCAGACAAGAATTTTGCCCGGAGCTTAATCTGAATTTTCTTTAAATTATAGTGTTTTCAAAAAGAGCAATATTCCTCTAACGGGACCATATTCCCCAATGTATTTATGCAGATTCGTGGAAGTAAATTGCTGCTTGACGTGTCAATAGTCAACAACCTAAACCAAGTGCTGTGCCCTTTTGACCATCGTGCCAGGGACAGGAGTGAATTCAGCAGACTTTCACTTGTGTTTTCCTGTCTTTGTTCACTTCAATTATGTTACAAGAAATGTCAAAGAAAAACATCAGTAACAGCAAAAATAGTTTTTTAAAATTCATATCACTGATCGTAAAGACTATAGACATGACATGACAATAAGACGTGACAATAAGAAATGTTATTTGACATGACAATAAGAAATGTTATTTTACCCAATTCTGTACTGTACCATCCCAAGCATGGAGAAGATACCATACATTAATGAGATTATTTGACATTACATTTTGTAAAAATTACAGGGAAGTGTATATACCCCCAGGAGACCTCATATTTTCCCGTTTTGAATGATATTCATACACCAAGAAAAACATCCTTTGAAATGGAACTCAAGTAAACTGGAGCCTTGAGAAAGTGACATTTATTTTCTCTCAGAAGCAAATGTTGTAAACAGAGAGAGGTTGTGTCACAGAGGCTGGAAAATCTAGTGTTTTGTACTGAAAATGATTTGACTGAAGCCTTAGGATAAATATAAAGGATATTCAGGAGGAAATGTGAAAGACATTTCACATGTTAATTATAATCATCAAAAGGCATAAAGTTTAGAACTTCCTAACTTGCCAGAAAGCCTCCAGGTTATAGAGTATTTTTGATCCAACTTTCCATCCTAACAGGAAAATAAGAGTCTAAGCTGCAGTCGTTCAGGGAGGAAAGAATCCTGCGGGTGTTCTACACCAAGTCTTTCTTCCTTTGTGTTTCTCGTAACGTGATCACAGTGAAATGAAGTAGTCATAGGAACCATTTGACTTATAACCTCACCAGATATTTATGGGAACAAATCTAATTTATCTGTAGTCGTGATGTTTATTTGCTAGATGTTTATTTACGACGTGGGTGGGGGGCAATGTTTTTAGGCTCAAGAATATATTCATTATTAGAATTTTCTATACAAGACTTTTTTGTTGCACACACATGTGTGTGTGAATTACAACTTTTCCTTATTTTTATTTGCATAAAGGGGTGCAACATTATCTTCTGTTGCTTATGGGAACTATGTTCTCTCAATGACTTTGGGAATATTACTGTTAATAATAAATACTAAAATGTGCGTACCTGTGTGTAAGTTTTATTTCATAAATTTAGAGAGAGCTAAGAACTTAATAATTTTTGATTTACTAGTGTTGATGAGAATGTCAAACTCTGTAAAATATTTAAAGAGTTTTATTCTCAGCCAATGATGAATGACCATGGCCCAGGGTATAGTCTCAAGAGCTCCTGGAAATGTGTGCCCAAGGTGGTTAGGTTACAACTTGGTTTTATACATTTTAGGCAGATGGAAGTTACAGACAAAGGTATCAATCACTACACACAAGGTGTACTTTGACTTGGCCCAGAAAGGAGGGATATCTAGAAGAGGGAAGGACTTTGAGGTCTTAGGTGGATTCATAGATTTTCTGACTAGCAGTTGGTTGAAAGAGTTAAGCTTTGTATAAAGACTTAAGAAGCCAGTAGAAAGAAATGCTTGCGCTAAAATAAGGGAGGTTGTGGAAGCCAAGATTCTGGTTATGTAGTTGATGCCTCTAAGTGGCGGGCTTCAGAGAGAATGTATGGGGAATGTCTCAGACACTAAAAGGTATCAGACTCTTAGTTACATCTCTCCTGGACCTGGAGAAGACTTAGAAAGGGAAGGAGATTCTTTACAGATGCAAATTTCCCAGAAGAGATGGCTTTGCAGGGCCATTTCAAATACCAAAGAAATAGATTTGGGGGTAAAATATTTTGATTTCCTTTGGAGCCTGCTATCTATCATGTGATGCTATAGTCAGGTTGAAATTTGGTATCTTATTGTCACAGAGACTCTGTCAGTCTTCTGCTCTCTACTTTAAAGTTAATCCTGGTCAGTTGTGCCTAAGCTCCAGAGGAAGTGGGTATTAACAAGGCCTGTCCACCTCCCTTCCTGTCATGGCCAGGAATTTGGTTTTTCAGATTTCCCTTGGCCCAGAGGAAGTCTGTTCAGTTAACTGGGAGGCTTAGGATTGCATTTCTGGTTTACGCTAGAAATGACAGTGAACAAGAATTCAATTTTCTATGCATTTTGAAGTCTGTGTAATAAATAATGTGTCTGGTCCTTATCCCCAGTTCCTGGAGGGAGCTTCTAAACCCTTTGGATCTCCTGGTAGAAGTAGACACTGAAACCCTCCTCACAGTTAAACGAGAATTGCATTCTGGGTTCTAGACAGAAATAACTAAGCATTAATTAGGCTGCACCTTGGCCCACTCCCTTGTAGCTGTTTACTAACCAAAAGTCCTGTGGCACTGGGTCCTGGCCTTCTCCATCCCACTGTTTCTATAGACAGGGCTCCTGACCTTAGAATCTTAAAGTTTTTGTTTCAGAATTGATTTGCAGCTCTGTTGTTCCTATAGATAGGATTTCTGACCTTAGACGAATTGCTGAAGATGTGTTCCAGATCCTGAGTTCCGGCAGAACTGCTGACGCCAGGCAGTTTGAAGACCCCCACAGAGAAACCCAAACCAGCAGGCACTGCAGTTCACTCACCACCTTCCACAACTTCACGCTGCACTCCTCGACTCACCAGCCATCTCCAATCTTGACCCAGTATTTTTTACCTTAATTTAATTTAATTTTTGGACAGGGTTTTAGTCTTGTCACCCAGGCCAGAATGCAGTGATGTAAGCTCAGCTCACTGCAACTTCCATCTCCTGGGCTCAAGCGATTCTCCTGCCTCAGCTTCTCAGGTAGCTGGGATTACAAGTGTCCACCACCATGTCAGGCTACTTTTTCTTATTTGTTGTAGAGACCAGGTTTTGCCACGTTGCCCAGGCTGGTCTCAAACTCCTAGGCTCAAGCGATCCGCCCTCCTCAACCTCGAAAAGTACTGGGAGCACACTGTGCCCATCCAAACCTTAGCCCAGTGCTTGTGCAAACTCCTTAAAATCCCTAGCCCCAAAGTCCATGGGGAGGTGGATTTAAGGTTTCCTCCTGTCTCCTCCTCTGGCTGCCTTATGATTCGGCTTCTCTCTCCCCTGCAACCTGGAGTCTTCGTGTATTGACTTGCCGCATATTGGGCAAGAAACCTATTGCAGTTTCAACACCTTTGTTATTTGTGGTCAGACCCTGGGACCACATTTGAGTTCATACTAACTGAGTGGCTCATGGGGAACCCCTAGATGGTGTTGGGATGGGGACTGGCAACAGCGGAAAGGCCAGCACGTGATGATAGGGTTGAAGCTTTAAGCCAAGGTATCTCAGCCTGGCTTTCAAAAAAGAGAGAGTTGATGATTGAGTTCAATTAGTCATGGCTGGATTGAGCTCAGTTAACGATTAATTAATGATTCAACTAATCACACTTGTGTAATGGAGCCCTAAGACAAACTCTGAATGTTGAAGCTCAGGAGAGGTTCCTGGTTGTTGAACTCATGGATGGGCTGGGAGGGGGCCACATCCTGATTCCAAACGGAGAGGACAGAGAAGTCCCATGCCTGGGACCTTCTCAGCCCTTACCCCATGCACCTTTCCATGCGGCTGGTCCTGGTTTGTATTCTTTCATATAAAGCTATAACCATAAGCACAGGACTTACCTGAGTTCTGTGAGTAATTCCAGGGAATTGTCACGCCTTAGAAGGTCATGGGAAGCCTCCAGCTTCAGCCAGTTGGTTAGAAGTGTGGATGATCTGAAGACCCCTGAACTAGCAGCTGGCATCTGAAATGAGGACATCTTGCAGAAGATGGTGCCCTTGACCTGCAGGAATCTGTACGAAATCCAGCAGCCAGTGCCAGGACTGCCCTGCAGAACTGCACTAACAGGCTTTTGCTATTTTTGTCTCCAATGACACAACCATGTGGGTTCTATGTGTTCAGTGATGACTAAAATGTTGGGTCCAGATGTTATCTCCAGGAGCTCTTGCCTAAACAGTAAGTGTTTATAGGCACTACCATGCCATGCCCTGTGTATGCCTTTCATTCAGACTCAGTAATTAATGATGTGAGATCCAGCAGAGTCCTTGGAGCCCCTGGGAGGGATAGGTGCCTGTGTTTAAAAGTCATACAAGATAGATAGTAGGAGAGGGTGTGACTACTCCTTCAAATACATTTTTTTCTTTTTTTCTTCTCTTCTCAAAACCCACACCAGTGCCTCGCTGACACTCTACCACTGACTCCAAGTTTTTAGTTGCACAAAGAAGACAGTAGTTCTTCTGTGCTCTAATAATGCTCAGCCATACCTTTTACTGAATAGATTCCAGAAACTGGCCTGAGGAAATCCAAACTTTGAACCAAGGTTGCGTCGTGTCCCACCTCAGGAAGAAATTCAGCGTGATTGATTCACAGCCTCGTTGCTGCCAGACAGGTGGCCAAGCGGCGCATGACTAAAGAAAACCACAGCGACCAGATATGCTGACCCGCATCCCCTATCCTTCAGGGACGCTGCCCAGGCCAGCTGCATACCCTACTCCTGATGTCAATTCCCATGCTTTGCCAAATTAAAAAAAAAATCCCCACTGGCTCTGTTTGGGGAACCAGACCTCCACTGTCTCCCTGGCATTCAAGCACAAGTCTCCAAATTAAAGCCTTGTCTGGGAAAGCTGCTTGACCCTGTGTTAGTTTCCATGCCATGGAACCCGAGACCCTGTGATCTGGAACTCATGGAGAATGAGGCAACAGACAGATGTGAGATGTAGGGTTCCGTCAGCATGCTTCAAGACCTTTTTGGCACGAAGTCACATGAATTCCTTCATGAGAAGGCAGCAAAAGAAATTGTGGGTGTGGAATAGGAGGAGAGAAAGGTCAGGGAGTGGGGTGAGGGCAGATGTGGAAATGAGGACGTTGGTGGAGAATGAGACCAGCAGGTGGAAAGGATGATTGGGGTTGGGGAGGAGCAGAGGAATGTGAGGGTGGTCAGGGCACAGGAGGACTGATGGGTTCTGGAGTCCCTGGCCTCAGGGGGCTTCCTGTCATGTCCACAAACCAAGAATGTGGGAGAACCACGTCCTCGTCTTAACCCCTGGGCTTTGGGAGCACTCATGTGAGGATTTCCCATGAGGTAAGCTCCATGACACATCAATTCCATGAAGGAAGAACTAGTATTTGTCATGTGCATCCGTGTGAAGAGAACACCAAACAGGCTTTGGGTGAGCAATAAAGCTTTTTAATCACCTGGGTGCAGGGGGGTTGAGTCCAAAAAAGGAGTCAGCAAAGGGAGAGAGGGGTGGGGCAGGAACAAATCATAATGGTGGAATGTCATCTCTCGTGGTTCTTCAGTTGCTCCAGGCCATCTGGATGTATACGTGCAAGTCACAGGGGTTATGATGGCTTAGCTTGGGCTCAGAGGCCTGACAGTGTTATATTCTTTTTATAGGTGAGGAAACCCAACCTGGGAATGTGAAATAACTCTCTCCAGGCCCCCCATTTATTAGGTGGGGAAGGATTTCGTCCACATGGTGTGACTCCAAAACCCACTGTCTTTTCCACCAAAGAAGCAAGAATGCGTCATTTCAAAGTCTTGAGTAGACGACTATGGAGAGCAATTTCTTAGACCCGTGAGGCTACTGAGCCCTTGCAACGGGGCAAGTTGAAACTGCAATTTGCTATAAGTTTGAAATGCACCTTGGATTCCCAAGACTTAGTGTAAAAAAAGTAAACTGTTTTATTACTCATTTTTGTATTGATGATATGTTGGAATAATAATGTTTTTGATCTATTGAGTTAAATAATATGTTATTGAAATTAATATCACCTGCTTCTTATTGTGTTTTTAAAATGTGGCTGTTAGAAAATATTTTTAAAAATTATATATGTGACTTGCATTATGACATCACAAATAAAATTGAATTGTGTTTCTATTGCTTAAGTTCTACTGACCAGAAAAGTGCTGCTTTGAAGAATCAGACTAGGAGATGGTTTGGGAGAAGAACCAGACAAAGCCTGGAGAGGAGGACCAGGCACCCAGACAGCACAAGTCACCCCCCTGGGGTCTTTTAGACTGAGCTACCCAAGCACAAGGAATGAGTAATTGAAAAATATTGTCATTGGCCCCAATCAGCGCTTCCTCTGTTCCCTGCTGGGTCCATTGGAGTGTGCCCCTCCTGTTGACAGTGCTGTGGATTAGCTCTGCAGGGTACAGTGGGAGGAGGGGCTGGCTCATCACTGGTTTTGTGATGCTAAAGGGATTCCGGCACTGACTGCACCTGTTGGGAGGGGGTAGGCATAGGCAGAAACACTTATCAGCTCATTGAGCAAGGAGGCGGTGTTTCCAATAGAGAAAGCTAATTTACCCTTTAACTTAAAGGGTTCTTGCTTTTCTGTAAGTAGAAATGAGTCTTCACTTTTGAGCAGAGGTTGGCAGGGAGCTCACAGCCTTCATTACATCCCACCTGGCATTGTATCCCATATCATCACCAATGTCCACAATGTAATTAGGGATATTTTGATTTGCTCTTTGCTGGAGCCTGGGATCAGCTCCAAAATGTGGTGCACGTAGGTGTCGGGTCCCTACAGGCTGGGCTTGGCTATGCCTACCCATTTATGTTGAGCCTCAATCATCCGTGACTCCAAAGTTGCAGACCAGTCTGGTGCTCAGGAATTCTTGTGGGTAGGCGGGCCAACAGCTATCTCCCAGCTGTCAGCAACGTCCTTAGCCTCTCGCAGTGCTCCTGGCACTGTCCTCCACTGCTGGGACTGAAATTGGAAGAAGGTTGAGAGTCTGTGACTTGGGAGTCGACAGCATCTCCCGGGTGCTGTGGACTCACATTTGGCGTTTACTTTCTGCTTTTCAGTGCAGTTGTTCTCATGTCTCTCTCTCACCGGTGATGCTCCTTCAGGACACAGGGGATCCTGGCTCTCCCTGTGTTCCTGAGCATCTCCTGTACCTGCCAGGATGGCACATTGCATCCCTGGATCCAGCTGGATCCAGGGCCCTTGGTTCTGCTGTTCTGGCTTTATTACCTAATAACTGACAGCCTTATCTGTGTGCTCCACCCACTATACCTGTGTGTCCTGCCCACTGCATGTGAGCCACACTCCCCAAGCTATTACCTGTAAGATCAAATGATCAAATGTGTGTAAAGCACATCACAGTGTTTTCAAGGTGGGGCCTACCCAGTGTGAGAAAGTGCTGGCATCCACCTGCTTAGTTGATGCCTACAGTGGTGTGTGAAGTCCACACGTCAAGACTAGGTCTGTTCCCTCCACTTCATCTCCAGCATCTACAGGAGTCTTTTGCTGAATGAAGGAGACACTGATAAAGGCCAGAGGTATCCAGAGGGAAAGAAATTGTACACAAACCTCTTGCCCTAGAGAGTCCCTCACTATCGACACGGCTGCTTGGACAGCCCTGTCCTCCAGGGTCCTCCCTGCTCCCAATTCAAGCGAGGCATTTACCTGCGTGTAGGTTGAACTAAACCTCTAGGATTCAAGACAACACCCATTGAATTTATGTTCTGTTTTCTCCAGACACACCATAAAGGGTAGATCTTGTGCCTGGTTGTTGATAAAATAAAGTAACATGCTGATTGATAAAATAATATGCAAGCTCCTCCCTGCTCCCTCTTCCCTAATAAATGGGTGTGCAGGATGAATCTTGCAGTCCTAACATTCTGCACCAGAAGAAGGCGGTGAAGAGCACCTGGAGCGAGCTGAGTGGCTTGAGTGGACTTGTTCTGACTCTTTACAGCTCTAATAAATGACTCGGGCATGGACCCTGCAGCAGCACAATTGTAATGGCCCAGCAGGTATTTCCTGCCTCCTGCACAGGAAAAGTGAGTCAACCAATAAGGCGGCCTTGCAGGAGAGTATAATTGATGCCAGGCCAGCCCACATGGGAGAACTGGAGTTATCACCCAAATCAGTCTCCCTGCAGGCTCACAGGTTTGGGTTCTATGAACAATTTTGTGGGCAGGGGGCTAGGGAAGGGGTGATGCTGATTGATTAAAGATGAAACAATAGGGGTGAGAAAAACAGTCCTCATGTGCTGAGTCCACCCTTGGGTGGGACCACAGGATCAGCTGAGTCATGAGTCCAGGTAGGGTCAAGTCTGAAAAACAACTCTGGAAAAAAAACAACCTTAGGTTCTAAAAGGGTGAAGTTATGTAAAGGAGCAGTGGGGAGAGTCATGAATCTTAGAGCTTCTGTCCACATGGCCCCTGAGCAGTAAGAGATTATAGACACTACGCCCAGCTTATCAGAATTCACACCCTTCTCATCATCCCAACCTTGTGGCCTTGCATTCATTTTACAAAAGCAGTTTAGTTTTGGGAAGGGCTATTATCATCTTTGCTTTAAGGTGAAACTGAACTAAATTCCTGCCAAAGTTAGCTTGACCTACACTGAGGAAGGACCGAAGACAGCTTGTAGGTCGGAAGTAAGATGGACCCAACTCTGTCGCCTTTCTCTTGCCGTCACCATTTTGCAAATGTGATTTTACGATCCCTCTTTGGTTGTAATAAACTATATCCTCTACGGTTTTCTTCTCCAGAATTCTCTCTGGTCCTCCTGCTCACCCAGCAGAGGCTCTTTGTTGGTGAGGCTGCCGTGCATTGGGAAAGGGTCAGAGTCGGCACCCAGGACACAGGGAGGACTACCACACTGTGACCTTCTGCCCCAGCAAAGGGATGACCCAGCCTCAGGGGAAAAGGCAGCCTTCTGGGGGCGCATCCTGGAAGCCCATCCTGCCCTGGAACATGGGTCCCTTCCGGGTGTGACAGCCCAGGTGTACTCTGCCTGTCTCCTGCCTTCTGCTTCTTCCCCAGGGACCCCAGGAATCAGAGGGAGGATGTATCCCCATGAGGGCAGAGGCTGGCTGTGCTTTAAGGGTTCGCAGTGGCAGCCAGAAAGGGCGGGAAGAAAGAGAAGAGAAGCAGTTGAGGGAGGGGTTATTTAGAGGACTGTGTATGTGTGTGTGTGTGTGCATGTGTGGACTGTGTGTGTGCGTGTGTGTGGACTGTGTGTGTGTGTGGACTATGTGTGTGCGTGTGTGGACTGTGTGTGCGTGTATGTGTGTGTGTGTGGACTGTGTGTGTGTGCGTGTGTGCGTGCGTGTGTGGACTGTGTCTGTGAATGTGTGTGTGGACTATGTGTGTGCATGTGTGTGGACTGTGTGTGTGTGCGTGTATGTGTGTGTGTGTGGACTGTGTGTGTGTGCATGTGTGTGTGCGTGTGTGGACTGTGTGTGTGCATGTGTGTGTGGACTATGTGTGTGCATGTGTGTGGACTGTGTGTGTGCGTGTATGTGGACTATGTGTGTGCGTGTGTGTGGACTGTGTGTGTGTGTGTGTGGACTGTGTGTGTGCGTGTGTGTGTGGACTGTGTGTGTGTGCGTGTGTGTGTGTGCGTGTGCGTGTGTGTGTGTGTAAGGGGCTTTTGGGGAAGCTGCCCACATTGTTCAGGACCGTGGGAAGATTAATGTGGGAACTGGGGGACAGTTTTGCCTTGTGGTACATAATGGGACTTCTCTTCACAGGCCTGAGGAAAGCTGTCAATGAATCTTTATTTTACACTGTAAGGTGTTTGGAGTGAAATTCATTTCTCTTGGATGTGTAACCAGGCTGGGACGGGACTTAAAGCAAATAGGGAAAGAACACAGATTTATTTGGGTTTCATGATGACTTGGGACGAACCTATGACTGATCTTGGTGTTTAACAGCAAACGATTGAATAAGCAAAAGACATTATGAAGAATCTATGGCCCTTTGCATCATTTTATGAGATTTCTAGTTAATTTAAGATACATTGAACACTTCAAGTGTGTGTCTTTTATTTGCATTTCGACAACACGGAGGTGGGGGACACAGCTCCTTGGCTGCCGTCCACCACTAGAGTCTGCACCTGCCAGGCACACAGCAGATACAGGTATGCTTGTTAAAGAATTTAGAATTTGCTTTATTTTCCTAGGCACATGTTATAAATTCTCCCTGATTCCCTTATTTAACAGTGGTTTCTATAGAACTTTTTCTCATGGAGAAAGTTCTCATCTATAAGCTGAACTTCCAGAATGCCAGAGTGAGATGCTGAAGGATGGGAAGTCCAAAGGAGAGTCCTCCTTCCTCCACCCTCCTCCCTTCCTACTTTTCTCCTCCCTCTCTTCTTCCTTTCCTCCTCCCCCCCACTCTGCTTCCTTCCTTCCTTCCTTCCTTCCTTCCTTCCTTCCTTCCTTCCTTCCTTCCTTCCTTCCTTTCTTCCTTCCTTCCTTCCTTCTTTCCTTCTTCTCCCTTTCTATCCCTCTCTGTCTCCCTCATGAGATGCCAAGAGAAGGAGGTGATGCCCTTTCCTTTCCTGTTGGATACTGTTAGGCAAGGCTGCCACAGGCTTATAGCCCCCTCTGAGCTGGAGTAAACCATGACCAAGAAGCAGGTGAACCCATCTGTCTCCTCCAAGTGAGTGCCCTGGCATGCTCTGGACCCTGGCAGGCTCTCTTGGGCATCTTGAGGGTCCTCAACCACCAGGAGAGGGGCATATCCACCCATCATGGGGGTCGAGGGTTGCAGTAAAGGCCTTTCCTAGAATCTTGTTTCTTGGGGTGGCTCCAAGAACATCAGCGGTCCCCAGCACGTGGTCCCCAGCACAGAGCTCCCAAAGAGTTCTCCGCAGATGGTGGCTTTCCCCCTCCTGATCTTCTGACCTCTTTTCCAAGTTATAATAAAGGCGGTGTCAGGGATCTGTGGTCAAATGAAGTTCAGCTGTTCCCACACAAGGGCTCTGACAGGGTGAAGAAGAGAAAGGGAAGTGAGTGCTCTTGTTGCCCTGGTGATAGCAGGAGAGAGAGACAGAGAGACAGAGGCACAGAGGGGTGAGAGAGAGAGAGAGAAAGACAAAGAGAGGGAGAAAATCAGATGGAGAGGATCTTGTTGCCCCTTTCTGCTGTCCTGTGGAACCTGGAGGTGCCTGTGGCTTCCTGGGCATGATTAAGATGTGCGGCCCCTTCCCAACCACCCAATGTCCCTTCCCCGTCTCATGAGACATCCATCCACCCTAGAAGACATGGACACTCAGAGGGCCATGCCAGCATCTTCCTGCAGAAGTGAGAATGTGGGGTCCCCAGGCGCTGGGAAGGACTCAGCAGGGCCCCAGCGAGGCTCCCCAGGAGGGCATCCAGTGCTCCCCAGGAGTGAGGGTTTCCGGTGCTCCCCAAGACTGAGGGCATCCAGTGCTCCCCAGGGAGGGTTTGACAATTGAGTCCCTCACAGTCCTGTTCCACTCATTTAAAGAAAGGCTCATATTGTCTTTCTTAACTCATTGTCATTTCTTAGCATCCTGCAAAGAGTTTCCCTTACAACTTCAACTTCTACTTTCAGGGAATCCACCAAGATGCAAGAGACAGGAGACATTTCCAGAACTACTGTGTTCCAGTCAACACCGATTAAGAAGTTTGGGCTCTGTTCGTCTTGTAGTAGCCCCAGAGCCTGGTGGAGGCAGATAGAAAAGTGCAGCCACTCAAGTGAGCCACTGGAGCCCTTGGTTGCCCGGTAGCCCACGTTGCTTTCCATGGGCAGGTGCCCTACCTGCAGCCTGGCAGGGACGCGGAGCCGAGAGGCTCAGAGCCCTTAGGGACAAGAGTCAGCAACCACCAAGCTAAGCCACCAGCCCAGGAAGAGGGCCAGCTAGGGGCAGGAGATGCAGCCTGGAGGATGGAGGAGGAAGGCGAGGAGCAGCCAACCGCCTAGGGTGGGCTGTGGCGTGGGGGCTGCACTTCATCTGAACAGCCCTCCCTGGCACTGTGCCTGGCAAGGATCCCAGGGAAGCTGTGTGTGGACAGAGGTTTTAACGTGAGGAGCAAGTGGACTGGAAGAGTACAAGGCAAGGACTCAGTGGATGCTGCAGGCACCGATCCCGTTTCTGACTGGTGCACTCACAACCCCATGGCTGCCGGCATTCCCTAGAGTGAAGCCGCTCTACCCCTTACCCCCACCCCAGATACCCTATCTTACCCCACCCGCGATACCCTATCTTACCCCACCCGTGATACCCTATCTTACCCCCACCCCCGATACACTATCTTACCGCACCCCATACCTTATCTTTCTTCCCCCACACCTCTTCCCCATCTCTGGAAGGCGATCCTCACAATACATCAATTGATGCTTCCACGGCTCCAGACTGAGGCCAGTTGCTTTGCAGAATCTGCAAACTCTGGGCTTTCAGGGGATGTGTTAGACTGCATCTTAAGCATTTGATGTTCTCACATTTCAATACCTATACAAAGCTCTCCTGATGCCAAGAAAGGAGAACAACTGAGCTATTAGCCTCCCAGCAGGATGAGTTCCACCGGCACTCCCAACCTGCTCCTTCACACAGACGCATGCGCTGCTGGGTCTAAAATTAGGAGCAGGAGGGCTGATTATGGACCCTTGACACCATTAGCATTGATATGCAAAATTTATTTCCATCCAATCTGCAGAGTAATTCAAATTGCCCTGTGAACGCAGGGCCTGATGTCTTTGGATGTTGGCCATGCTGAGCTGAAGTCTCCCAGGGCACAGTCCCCGAGCAGCTCTGCTATTTGCATAAATATTGGCATGTGTCCACCACCTTCCTGTTAGCCACAATTAACCACGCAGCACACTCAGATCAGCATCTCTGGAGCTGCAGCCTGATTTACAAAGAAAGCTCACATTAGATGCCTTGAACATCTCCTGTAATTAGACCAAGGAGAGGCGTGGTGGGGATTCCAGCAGTGGCCTCTTCTGAAAAGTCCACACGGCTTCCCAGTGGGTTTGCTGCTGAGAAATCCACTGGTGTCATTTCAGTCTGTCAAGCTTAACTCTGAACATGCCCTTACACATTTCACACTCTCACAAGTCGGTAAAACATAGATGGACCCTTGAGTTTGGGAATGTCATATGTTAATGCTTGTTCCCTGGTACTGCAAAGAAATAGCACTCAAACATAAATTGAATTCTCTCAGCAAGACAATCTTTACTTTCTGCGGAAAGGGGCTAATCACAGATGGAATAATGGTGAGAGCACACCCGAACAAAGGAGGGAAGCAATTTTTATTCCTTATGCAGTATGTCCCTGCTACTGTGTCCTGTCTCCATTGGCTGGAGCCAGGCCGCACAATCTAAACTAAAACCGATTGGCTAACAGTTTAAAACTTTTCTAAACAGGTAAAAGTAATGGAAAGACCAAGGAAAAGAGGAAGTTGCTTCTGACAAATAGGGGAGAGGCATAGGCTGCGAGCTGGAGCGTGCCTGTGAGCAGGTCCAGCACAATCATCTTGGTTAAGGTACAAGGACATGGAACGTACCTCGTGCCTGTCAGCGTGTTTAACATCTGCATACCGTAGGGTCCGAAAAAGAGTTACTAGCATAAAGTAAGGAGGCTTAAAGGAAGTTAGTCTTTAAAAGAAACGGTTATTTCTAACACTTAACCGTTTATTCTTTAACAAGGAGGGAAACTTTGAAAAGGAACTTTTAACTTTCTACAGAGAACTTGGCCAGCTGTGAGGTCCCTGTGGGCTGTGGCTGTTTGCTTCATTCTTCGCAGTTGGAACTGACTCCTGCCTTCTGCTTGGTTCTGCTGAGAATGCATGAGAGAAGTTTCCTCCATTCCCTGTTGGGGTCATGAATGTGGACTCTGGGACTGAAAGGTCGTGACTTGTTTTAGTCTGTTCTCACATTGCTGTAAAGAAATACCTGAGGTTGTGTTATTGATAAAGAAAAGAGGTTTCACTGGCTCATGGTTCTGCAGGCTGCATGGTTCCTCCCTGAGTGGCTGTGGAGGTCTCAGGGAGCTTTCACTTATGATGGAAGAGGAAGGGGAAGCAGGCACATCAACACGGGCAGAGCAGGAGGAAGAGGTGGGGGGGTGGGTCGAGGGACTACACCCTTTAAAACAGCCAGATCTCATGAGAACTCACTAGAACAGCACGAGGGGAATGGTACTAAACCACTAGAAACCGTCCCCAGGGCCCAGTCATCTCCCACCAGGTCCCACCTCCAGCATCGGGAATTAAAATTGAAGATGAGATTTGGGTGAGGACACAGATCCAAACCCTATCAAGATGATTCCCTGTATACCAAGCACCTCGTTGGCTGGGATGGGGCCTCTGTTGCTATGCACGACACTCAAGTGAGAGAAAACCCTAATATTGTCTTAAATCACATGGACACTTATTGACCTAACAGGAGGCCTGGAGGCATCGGGTCTCAATCTTGGTTTTGTGGCTCCTTTTTACTCCACGGTTCTTGTCATGTTGTTCTTCATTCCGAAGCGTTTTACTTCCTGATCCTAAAAGAGCTGCCACTGCTCCTGGTATCACATCATCACAGCAACATCCGAGCTGGGAGAGAACAGAGAAGCGGCACAGGCCCCCCTTGTAGCATCTTGTAGCAATTCTCTAATATACCAGGGAGGCAAATCTTCCTGAAGAGCAGCTAGTACCTAAAGAATACCTTGTGTATTCTCTATGCAAAAGTGAACACAAAATGGATCAAAGATGAAAATGCAAAATGTAAAACTGCAACACTTTTAGAAGAAAATGTCAGAAAAAAAATCTTGACCTATTGCTGGACAAATAATTATTAGATATGATACCAACATACAATCCATAAAAATAATATTGATACATTGGATTTTATATTAAAATTAAAAATGTCTGCTCTGTGAAAGAGCTTGTTAAGATAATGAAAACATAAGACACAGACTGGAGAAATATTTTCAAGCCACACATCTGATAGTACCTGTATCTGAAATCTGTAAAGAACTCTGAACACAACAATAAGAAATCAAACCATCCAATTAGCAAATTGGCAAAAGATTTGAACAAACATTTCACTGAAGATTCATGGGTGCCTCTTTCTTTGGAGAACTGGATAGCAAAGAAGCACATGAAAGATATTCACCATCCTTGAACACTAGGAATATGCAAATTAGATCTAAAGTGAAGTAATACCTTCACACCTATCGGAATAGGTAAAAGGAAAAACACTTGACAATACCAAGTGCTGTAAAGTATATGCAACAGCTGGAATCTTACACATTGCTGGTGGGAATGTAAAGGGTACATCCATTCTGGACCATGATGTGTCAGTTTCTTACACAGTTAACCATATATTTACCCTATGACCTGGCAATGACATTCCTGGACATTTATTTTAGAGAAAAGAAAACTTATGATCATATAAAAACTGGTTCTCAAATGTTCATAGCAGCTTTATTTGTAATTGCTCCAAACTGAAAACAACCCACATGTTTTTCAAGAGTGAAATGGATAAACTGTGGAAGATCAGTGCAATGAACAGCAGCTGCTCAGCCATCAAAGGGAATAGAGGCCCAGAACAGTGGCTCATGCCTGTCATCCCAGCATTTTGGGAGGCCGAGGCTAGTGGACCATTTGAAGTCAGGAGTTCAAGACCAGCCTGGCCAACATGACGAAACCCTGTTTCTACTAAAAATGCAAAAATTAACCGGGCATGGCAGTGTGTGCCTGTAATCCCAGCTACTCAGAAGACTGAGGCAGGAGAATCACTTGAACCTGGGAGGCAGGGGTTGGAGTGAGCCAGGATCGTGCCACTGCACTCCAGCCTGGGTGACAGAAGGAGACTCCATATCATCAACAACAAAAGGGAATGGAATGCTGATGCGCACACCGGCCTGAACGGGTCTCAGGGCATCGCGCTGAATGATGAAAGTGTCTCAGACGGTGGCATCTGTGCAACTGCATTCACGCAGTGCTCTAGAGGTGATGACACTATAGAGAAGGAGAATGCATCAACGGTGGCTGGGGGTCAGGCTGAGCAAGGACAGGACCAGTGGGGTAGCAGGAGGGAGTTTGGTTGTGGTGCTGGAAGTTCCACATCCTGGTTGTGTGGATGATGCCTTGAATTTTTATGTGATACATTTTGTTACAATGATATGCCAGACTTTATTTAAAAAGCTCATATAAAAACGAATGAAATCAAGACTGTTTGAGTCATCAGTATTGCACCTGTGCCAGTCTCCTTTCGATGACACGGGGTTTGTGTGTCGTTATCATGGAGGGAGACCAGGGAAAGGGTGGCTGGGCACTCATGGTATGACTGTTGCAATTTATGAGGTCCTTAAGCTATTTCAGAATTTAAACATATATTTAAAAATAGCATCCAGCCGACTTCTGCTTTTCATTTGCCAAAATTGGGTCAACTGGGTCCATGCCATCCTAAACAAAGAAGCAGCAGATTGTGTCGTCAATGTGGACAGATCCTGATTCTAGCTCTTGGGCAAGTGTGTGGCTGTCCAACCCCAAGCAAGGTGAAGTTAGCAAGAAAGAAAGGCTGGGGGAGGACTGCGGGCAGGACAGAATCTGCACAGGTGCATGGATTCCTAAGAGAGGTCGGGTCCCATTTAAGAAGCTTTGTGGATAAAAAGGAGAAGGCCAGGGGCCTGGGAAACCCTCACTGCCCTTCTGCAGGAGCAGAGCGGCGAGGCTGAGCAGCAGTGCTGGTGTGTGAAGCCCCATACTTCTCCAGTATGGTAGAGGATGAGTGGTGTTTTAGGGTGGGACCCTGCCAGCTCTCAAGTGATAGCCCAAGGCTGGGCACACCGTGATATCCACAACACAAAGAGTTGCAAGTGTTGGAACCCCCAGCCAAGAGGCAAACTGTTGGACTTATGGACCTTGTACTTCTAAGGGCAACTTTCACAACAGCTGGATTCAGGGGCTGTCTCTTCCTCCTTCCAAGTTTCCAGCCGTCAGCACTGCTCCTCTCCTTCCGCTGCCACTGGGCCCTTGGGCCGCAAATGGGCCTCTTCATCTGGAGGGAGAGACGGCTGCTGGCAGCTCAAAGTCTCTGTCCTTACAGATGGTGACCTGAAGGGGAGAGGAAGCTTTCTTTCCCTTCGCTTCCCAGGAAGAACTCTGAAGGACTGGTTTGAGCCACGTCAGTACCCCTTGGACTGACTGGAGTCACGTGCTGAGCCCTGTGAGCTCCTGAACCACGGTCATGCCCACATTCCACACGTATGGAGCGTCATCTTCATGCAGACACTGCTGCGGGTGCTGGAGATGGAGTGGTTAGCAGCCCAGGCAGGAAGAAGCAGCACCGCCCACCTGCACAGTCCGCCCCCAGCCCCATGGAAGATGGGGCACAGCAGGAGCAGTGGTCACCACGGATTTCCAGGTGAATGCTGTTGAAGGGAAAAAAGGCAGGATGGTGACTGAAATGTTAGGACGGGGAGTCGGGCAGGCTTCACTGGGTGAAGGACAGCCGGAGTAAAACCGCATGAGATTAGGGGGAAAGAGATCCCAGGTGGGAGGAAGCAGATCAGACCAGCATGGCCACCACATACACAGGGTCCATTTGTCTCTGATGTTTAGGGGTGAACAGAGACAGAGGCCAGAAGAGGAGAGTTCAGAAATGTCTGGAGCCCAAGGCCTCGGCTACATCTAACTTCACATTTGCACAGATCACCACTGAGCACAAGGCTATACTACCTATACCTCCCCACTTCTGTCTGCCTGAACTCACCTGGGACAGAAGACAGGACTTCCAAACAACAGGACGTAAGCCAATGCATGGTGAGGGGAGGATTTCAGAGAATGTTATGCTGGGCAAAGTGGACCCAGCTCCTATCAATTCTGCCTTGTTGGTCACACGCAGGACCTGTGGCCATTCTTGGGGACAAGCACAGAGCCACGGCAGGGGCTGTCACCTGTCACATCCCTGGGCTGAGTCCACAAGGGTCCCTTCTCTGATCTCACGTGCTTGTCTGTAATAACAGTGCAAGCATTTGAGTGTGGGGTTAGCCTGACTGCACAGAGGCAGGGCATCCAAAACAGTAGGATATCTGTGGCACCTGCGACAGCAGGATGCCTGTGGCACCCGCGACGGCAGGGACACTGGGGGGAGGGACCAAGGGGTGCTTCCTTCCTTCCAGGGTTCCCTCCAGCCGCCTCAGGCCCTGGGAGTTTTACTTTGAAGAGGAAGCTGCTGAGAACGAATGGAGGGGTTGCCCCAGTGGATCTTACTTCCTGATTGGACCCTGGTTCCCCAGCAAGAGAAAGGCCAGACGATTTTATGAAGTGAGCTGGAGAACCAAACCCTCCATCCCTATGACTCACATAGAAGAAACACACAACTTTGGCAGACTCCCCACACTGCTTTTTTTGACCTCTGAAGAACAGAGGTCAGAGAAACTTTACCTTCGGATTTAAGGTAAAGTTTAAATTTGGATGAGACCAAGGGGCATCTTCTTCCTCCTGTTCCCCATCCCCAAAGCTCCTGTTTCCTCCCCATCTTGTCTCAAGTCCCTAAGAATTGGAGCTGCCTTCTGAACAGGATGGAGCTGCTAGTTTATGATTCTCTGCACTCCATTAACTTCAAATGCAGATCAATGATCTATAAAATATAGAACAAGGAAGCCGAGGAAACACTGCTAGGCTCAGAAATAATTTTAAAACATTTCTGAGTATCAGAAATGGAACAGAAACAAAAAAGTAAAGGATTTTTAAAGGTTTTAGAACAATTTTTAGGAAAGTGTCTGACTCTGAGGGTAGGAGAAGATGGAAATAAGACATAAAACAAAAGTCATAGAAGAAATAGCTGAAAAACGCGATAACATTAAAAAGTTCTACATTTCCAACAGTAGTCAATACTGGAAAAAATGAAAATACAAACATAGAAAAGACAGTTGCAATGCTGACAGCCAATGTCTAAGATAGACAAATAAGAAGAAAGGCAAAACCTGATAGGCCAATAGACAGTTTACAGATGAGAAACCACAAACAGCCAAGAACATACATTTCATTTTTGGGCCTCACAATTAACCAGAAACATGTGTATTAAAATAAGAAACCATCTGACTTGATTGGTCAGAGTCAATGTTTAGCAAGAAAGTGGGTGACCAGAGCCATCCTACACTGGTGGAGAAGAGGAAATTGTTCAATCACGTTTTAGGGCTATTTAGCAAAACCTGGTAAAGATGAAGACGCCCCCAATTCGTATTTCTAAGCAAATAGCTGTACAGTCAGGAAAGAAACTCTTCCACCCAGGTCTACGGAGGCGCGGATCAGAACGCGTGTTGCTGAGTTATTCGTGACAGCAAAAAACTGAGAATAACTGAATTTCCATGAATTAGAAAATGGATAGACAAATCGTGGTGGGCTTACAGGGCACACTACTACTGCACTGCAACTGAAATAAGCAACCTGGAGCCACAAACATCAGTGCGGTAAAAATCCCCCAAACGAAGCAAGTGACAGCACAGCATGATATTTATATAGGATGTTAGAACATGCAAATTGTTTATGGATTTATATGTAAATCACAGTTGTCCCTGGACATACACAATGCTTTTGTGCTCACAGAATAAGGTACCCCCGGCCGGGCGCGATGGCTCAAGCCTGTAATCCCAGCACTTTGGGAGGCCGAGACAGGCGGATCACAAGGTCAGGAGATCGAGACCATCCTGGCTAACCCGGTGAAACCCCATCTCTACTAAAAAATACAAAAAACTAGCTGGGCGATGTGGCGGGTGCCTGTAGTCCCAGCTACTCGGGAGGCTGAGGCAGGAGAATGGCGTAAACCTGGGAGGCGGAGCTTGCAGTGATCTGAGATCCGGCCACAGCACTCCAGCCTGGGCGACAAAGTGAGACTCCGTCTCAAAAAAAAAAAAAAAAAAAAAAAAAGAATAAGGTACCCCCTATGGGCAGCCACATGTGAAGGAAGCAGCTGGTCCTGGCTCTGGTGGGGCCTGTGGTGCAGGGCTCTGGGGTGCTGGCTCCCTGTGGCCCCAGCTCAGCCCTGGCTGAGTGCTCCCATGCAGGGCACACACAACCTGTGAAGCCCCTGGGGTAGCCCTGATGCGACGCCTGTGTAAGACTGTGCAGGTGGAACAGTATGCCAAATACTGCACATTCTCACTTATAAGTGGAAGCTAAACATTGAGTACAACGGACGTAAAGACGGGAACATCACACACCGGGGGCTCACAGAGGGCCACGGAGGAAGGGGGGTGAGGGCTGAAAAACTACCTACTGTGTGTGCTGTGCTCTCTACCTGGGTGACAGGACCCAAACCTCAGCATCATGCAATATACCACCTAACAAGCCTACACACACACCCCCGAATCGAAAATGAAACTTGAAATTATAAGAAATAAAAGTAAAATAAAAGCATGCAGGTAACAAAGGACACATTCAGGAGGGTGGGGACCTCTGGGGAGGGAAACAGTGGAACAGGGCTCTGAGGTGAACCGCAGGGGCCTCAATCATGCTATATTCTCATTATGATGTTCACTCTGCCCCTTTGTTTTAAAAATATTTCACAGCTTACCAATCACTGAAGCAGAAGAGCTGTGTCCTGGAGACTGGAGGTGCCCTCCTGGCCTGCCTCCACCTGGCTGGAGCCACTTGCAGGTGCCCGGCCCTACCCAGGCCCCATAGTGCAGGCCTGGGAACACCAGGAGTTGCCTGTCTGAGGGATGCTCTCTCCTGCTCCTGCTCCACATTCCCCAGGAGCCTCCCTACCTCCATCTTGGCACCCACCCCATTACCCCAGAGGCTGCAGGAGGGGCTGAGCACTGGGGTCTTGACCATACCTGTGCTCTGCACCAGGTGCCCGCCCACTGCGGGGACACCCTGGCTTGCACAGTGACACTCTCTGAAAGGGGAGCATACCTGCAGCCGCCATCGCCAGGACTGCTTTGTGGCTGGATGTGCCTGGGGGAGCAGGGAAACAACCTGTTACCTGCACAATCCTCACTCATCCTCTCTGCCACCACCCACCCCAGGTGCACAGGATGTCCTGGTCATTTGGGTGAAGCATGCCCAGCTCTGAGACCTCGCCTTGGTCCCATGTGCAATCCCAGCCTCATCGCCTGGGTCTCACGTGCAATCCCAGCCTCATCACCTGGGTCCCATGTGCAATCCCAGCCTCATCGCCTGGGTCCCATGTGCAATCCCAGCCTCATCGCCTTGGTCCCACCCCAGCGCCATGTGTAGAGCCGGCCTCCATCTTTCTGCATGTCCAGACCCCCTGCTTCTGCCTGTGCTCTGCATGGAGAAGCCTTCACAGAAAGTTCACACTCTCCAGCTGGTAAACATATCTGGTGCCCCAAGTGCTCCCAGGAGAGACTGTGAGTACCCCCCATCCCCGTTATTCAGTATGACCTCATACCACTGTCTTCACAGGGACCCTAATGCCTCTTGTCCTCAGTAGGACCTTATGTCCCCATCCTTAGTGGGACCTCCAGCCCTCTGTCCTCAGTGGGACCCCACACCCTTGTCCTCAGTGGGATAACGTGTCTGCTCATAGCCCTCAGGACAGTTCTGGACTCAGTAAGTCCTAATACACCCCTGCCTGGCTCTTACACACTGTCTGCTTCTACGGAGTCTTATATCTTCATTAAGAAGGTAAACTCCTAAGGACAGAGGCTTTGCTCCCCCTTCCCCAGCCACTCAGCAGCCTGCCCATAGCTGCTGCTGCACACATAGGTGCAGACGTGGGAGCCCAGCTTTGTAGCACTTGAGCCTCTTTCTAGATCAGGTGGGACCTGGGGGTCTCTGCTGGGGGCAGGGCCGGGCTTCCCTGTGAGCATTCCTCCGCTGGTGACCCTGCTGCCTCCAGTGGGGAGGAAAATCCAGGTCCAATCATCACACCGGGAGCTAGGTTGTGCCATGAAGAGGACTAGCATGAGCTTGGGGTTCCGCAGGCCAGGTTCAGTGCCCTGAGCCCCACTCACCAGCTTGTGTCCTTGCATGGTTACTCTTGTCTTTGTGCCTCTGCGAAGGGGGTAAGAATATCTACCCACCTTAGCCGGTTGCTTTGAAAAACAAATGAGGGGATATGAAAGCAAGGTCCTTCTCAGCTATCACTTGTTCTCTCCATGCAGTACGGCGAGCTTCAGGAGAAGCCCATGACGCCAGCATGGTGGTTCCGGCCGCCCTATGAATTCAGTGGGTATCACTTCCATTGCCCAGGAGCAACGCCCTCACCGCAGAAACCCCACAAGACACCCTTAGTGTGGCGGCCGACGTCTCTGCGGACAACAGAGATTTTCCTGTGCCTTCTGAGGCATCTGTGGGACCAGCATGGGGGTGCTCTGCCTTATAAGGCACAGGTGCCACTGCTGTGGGGTCAGAGTTCTGATTGCTTTTAGATTGTGTCTATGCCAGGGAAGACGAATGAACACAAAGCAAATTACCCTCTCTTAGTGCAGCAATGGGGACCAGCCAGTGAGGCGGCTTCTGTCCTCCTCGTTCCTTATCTCTTTCCTGTCTCCTCATCCCAGCTCCTGACTCAATTCAGTGTCATTCTGGAATATGAAACCCAGCCAGAATGGAAATGGAAAGTCAATCACATTACCACATAAAAGAGAGAAGAAAAATTAAAATTTGGCTGCAATAACGAATGCTCATTTCTGTTAAATGAGTTGAATTTTTAAAAGTCGATCTTTGGCCAGGTGTGGTGGCTCACACCTGTAATCCCAACATTTTGGGAGGCTGATGTGGGTGGATCACCTGAGGTCAGGGGTTCGAGACCAGCCTGGCCAATATGGTAAAACCCTGTCTCTACTAAAAATAAAAAAATTAGCCGGGTATGGTTGTGGGTGCCTGTAATCCCAGCCACTCAGGAGGCTGGGGCTGGAGAATCCCTTGAACCCGGGAGACGGAGGTTGCAGTGAGCCCAGATTGTGCTACTACACTCCAGCCTGGGCAACAGAGTGAGACTCCATCTCAAAAAAAAAAAAAAAAAAAAAAAAAAAAAGGCAATCTTCAGGTGTTATAACTTTCTAAATAAATAGAATTATAGGTACCTTAGAAACTCAGAGGTTAAAAGGACAGAAAGAACCATCCCATCTGTCCAAATTCATCCTCAGCCAAGTTCCTTCCCTGTAAGGAGCCAGCCTGGGATGGATCCAGAAAGAGGCTCCACTGCATCACATCATACATTTCAGTTAACCAAGCCGAGTCAGCCCTTGGGTAGGGACACAGGGAGGGAGAATCAGACCTGTGTCACACCCGCCCCCTTGACCACTTCCTCCTCCCTCGGATCCACCTTCTCTTGTGCTGTCCTGGCAAGAGGACCTGATGGTTATGGTGTGAGCCATGCTATGAAAGATGGAGGCCTGCCGATCCTCCGACTGCAGTGAGGGAACCCAGAATTAATACATCAATTCTGGGTGGCTTATAAAGAAAATAAGAAGAGAGTGTTTGGATTCCTAGAATGAGAGCATTGACTCAGACAGCTCGCAAGTACCCACGGAACTGCAGTGTCTCCACAGAACTAATTGGTATTTACACCGAGTCTTCCTTGATCTTCACAGGCACACCTTGGAGACATTGTGGGTTCCATTACAGACCACTACAATAAAGCCAACAAAGTTGTTCAGACAAGTTTTTTGGTTTCCCAGTGCATCTAAAAGTTATGTTTACACTATACTGTGGTCTACTAGGCATGTAATAGCATTATGTCTAAAAATGTATATACGTTAATTTAAAAATCCTTTATTACTGAAAGTTTTTAACCATCAGTTATCTGAGCCTTCAGTTGATTGATGAAGGATGTTCAATCAATCCTCAATTGATTGAAGGATGTTGATGACTGCTGACTGATCAGGGTGGTGGTTGCTGAAGATTGGGATGGCTGTGGCAATTTCATAAAATAAGACAGCAATGATGTTTGCCACATCCCTTGACTCTTCTTTTCACAAAAGATTTCTCTGTAGCATGCGACGCTGCTTGACAGCACTTCACCCACAGTAGAACTTTTTTCAAAATTGTAGTCAATTCTCTCAAATCCTCCTGCTGCTTCATCAGGTAAGTTTACAGAATATTTTAAATCCTGTGTTCTTGTTTCAACACTGCTCACAGCAACTTCACCAGGAGTAGATTCCACTTCAAGAAACCACTTTCTTTGCTCATCTGTAAGAAGCAACTCCTCATTACTTCAAGTGTTATGAGATTGTAGCAATTCAGTCAGGCTCCAGTTTTAATTCTAGTTCTCTTGCTGTTTCCACCACATCTGCAGTCACTTCCTCCACAGGTCTTGAGCCTCTCAAAGTCATCCATGAGGGTTGGAATCAGCTTCCTCCAAATCTCTATTGGTGTTGATATTTTGGTCTCCTCCCATGAATTACAAGTGTTCTTAATGGCATTTAGGATGATGAATCCTTTCCAGATGGTTTTCTTTTTTTTTGTTTTGTTTTGTTTTTTTTGAGACGGAGTCTTGCTCTGTTGCCCAGTCTGGAGTGCAGTGGCACAATCTCAGCTCACTGCAAGCTCCGCCTCCCGGGTTCACGTCATTCTCCTGCCTCAGCCTCCCAAGTAGCTGGGACTACAGGTGCCTGCCACCAAGCCTGCCTAATTTTGTTTTGTATTTTTAGTAGAGACAGGGTTTCACCATGTTAGCCAGGATGGTCTCGACCTCCTGCC
This sequence comes from Rhinopithecus roxellana, assembly GCF_007565055.1. Classification (NCBI taxonomy): domain Eukaryota; kingdom Metazoa; phylum Chordata; class Mammalia; order Primates; family Cercopithecidae; genus Rhinopithecus; species Rhinopithecus roxellana. The sequence continues at coordinate 51,001,160 of NC_044559.1, read as the reverse complement.
TCATGATCTGCCCGCCTCAGCCTCCCAAAGTGCTGGGATTACAGGCATGAGCCACCGTACCCGGCCTCCAGAAGGTTTTCAATGTACTTTTGTACTTTGCCAAGATGCACTAGAGGAATCACTATCTACGGCAGGTGTAGCCTTATGAAAAGTATTTATTTTCTTTTTTTTTCTTTCCTCTTTTTTTATTTTTATTTTTTATTTTTTTGAGGTGGAGTTTCACTTTTGTTGTCTAGGCTGGAGTGCAGTGAGCAATCTGGGCTCACTGCAACCTCCGCCTCCCAGGTTCAAGTGATTCTCCTGCCTCAGCCTCCCGAGTAGCTGGGATTACAGGCATGAGCCACCACACCCAGCTTATTTTGTATTTTTAATAGAGACGAGGTTTCACCATGTTGGCCAGGTTGGTCTCGAACTCCTGACCTCAGGTGATCTGCCCACCTTGGCCTCCCAAAGTGCAGGAATTACAAACGTCATCCACTGCGCCTGGCCCATGAAATGTATTTCTTAAATAATAAGAGTTGAAAGTCAAAATTACCCCTTGATCCGTAGGCTGCAGAACGGATGTTGTGTTAGCAGGCATGAAAGTAACGTTCATCTCCTCGGCCATCTCAGAGCTCTTGTGGGATCAGGCTGTGTTGTCAATGAGCAGCAGTACTTTGAAAGGAAACTTTTTTTCTGAGAGTGAGTCTTAAAAATGGGCTTAAAATATTCATTACACCATGCTGTAAGCAGATGTGCTGTCATCCACACTTTGCCGATTCATTTATGAAGCACAGACAGAGTAAAGTTGATGTAGATTTTGGGGCCCTAGGATTTTCGGAGTGGCGAATGAGCATTGGCTTCAGCTGGAAGGTCCTCAGATGCTTTAGCCCCTAATGAGAGAATCACCCTCTGCCTTGAAGCTTTGAAGCCAGGAATTGACCTTTCCTCTCCAGCTATTAAAACCCTAAATGGCATCTTCTTCCAATAGAAGGCTGTTTTCTCTGCATTGAAACATCTGGGGTGTGTGTGTGTGTGTGTGTGTGAATCCATCATCAGTGATCTTGGCAAGACCTTCCAGGTAACTTTCTGAAGCTTCTCCATCAGCACTTGCTGCTTCATCTTGCACTTTTATGTTATGGAGACGGCTTCTGTCCTTAGACCTCATGAACCCACCTTTGCCAGCTTCAAACTTTTATTCTGCAGCTTCCTTACTTCTCTCAGATTTCACAGAACTGAAGAGAGGTAGGGCCTTGCTCTGAATTAGGATTTGGCATAAGAGAATGTTATGGCAGGTTTAATTTATTCAGATCACTCAAACGTTCTCCATATCGGCAATAAGGCTGTTTCCCTTTCTTAACATTTGTGAGTTCACCGGAGTAGCACCTCCTTCAAGAATTTTCCTCTATATTCACAACTTGGCTAGCTGGTGAAAGGGTCTCAACTTTTGACTGATCTAGGCTTTCAACTCTGCCTTCCTCACTGAGATTAATCATCACTAGCTTTTTATTTAAAGTGAGAGTCATGCAACACTTCCTTTCACCTGAACACTTCAAGGCCATAGTAGGGTTCTTAGTTGGCTCAAGTTCAATATGGCTGATTTCAGGGGATAGCAAGGCCTGAGGGGAGGGGGAGAGACAGGGGAGTGCTGGTGCCTGGAGCAGTCAGAACACACCCGGCTTTTATTGATCAAGTTTATTGTCTTATTTGGTTGCCACTCATGGTGCCCCAAAATATTTATATTCATAATATCAAAGATCATCACATATCACCATCACAGATGTCACAATAAGGACAAAGTCTGAGATATTGTGAGAGTTCCTACAATGTTACCCAGAGACACGAAGTGAATGCATGCTCTTGGAAAAGTACCAGCAGAGGTGGCGGATGCCAGGCTCTCCCATCTTCAACCTGTCAAACATGATATCTGTAAATTGCAGCAGAATGATGTGCACCTGTAGTTAAGAAGGTTTTGCAAATGCTTCTTGCATCTTTTCACTATTTGACAAACAAGACACACAAATGAAGCAAAACCTGCAGAAACCCAAATGCTCAGGGAAAGGCGGCTCCTTCTCACTGGATCCCAGGGAGGCATCCACGTCCACTCTCACCGTGTGTTCACGTTCCTGGCCCAACCAAAGTCAGGGTCTAAATTGTATTGACTGTGTGGTCAGTTTGGAGTGTATGTGTGTGTGTGTGACTTTAGGAACTGTGAAAGGCAAATGCTTTTACACCGTCTTAGCCAAATTTCAGCTCATGTCTCACTGGCATATCAACCCAGGACTCTTAGGAGATGGAGCTAATAGCTGCATCTATCGCACAGCTACGAAAGGCTGCATAACGAACAACTAGAAAAGCTTGGTGACAGATAACATCGGCACTGATTTGGCTGTGTGTGGTGCTTGGCCAGGGTTTGCCTGGGAGGGGCTGGGCTCAGCTCGGGTGTCTTTGTTGTGCTGCAAAATCTTCCATGCTCCTGTTGCACCAGCACCCCAGCCAGACATGCTCTTGATGGCAAAGGCAGGAGCCCAAGAGGGCAGGCCCGACCCCTTCAGCACTTTTCATGACTTGCTCATGGACACAACTGCTCTCCTGCCACTGCTCACAGCAAGTCACGCAGCTGAGCCTCTAGTCGGCAGGTGCAGAGGAGCAGCCCCTCAACCTGCCCCAGTGCAGTGCAGTCCTGAAAGGTGGAGGGAGGGGTGAGGAATTGGAGTCATCAATGACTTCTGCTGAAGTAGCTGTTTGACTCCCTAAACACAAGTTTCTAACCCATAGTGCCTGCTTGAAATGTGTGAAATACATGAACAAGAGGAAAAAGGGAGAGAAAAAGAGAAGAACAAAGAAGAACAAACAGTTTTTTTTTTCTTTTTTTTGAGACGGAGTCTCGCTCTGCTCCCAGGCTGGAGTGCAGTGGCGCGTTCTCAGCTCACTGCAAGCTCCGCCTCCCAGGTTCACACCATTCTCCTGCCTCAGCCTCCCGAGTAGCTGGGACTACAGGCGTCGCCAGCACACCTGGCTAATTTTTTGTACTTTTAGTAGAGACGGGGTTTCACCGTGTTAGCCAGGATGGTCTTGAACTCCTGACCTTGTGATCCGCCCGCCTCGGCCTCCCACAGTGCTGGGATGACAGGCGTGAGCCACCGCGCCCGGCCCACGAGCTTTGTTTTGCTTTCTTACTTTTCTTTTTCTTCATTTTCATGCCCGGCATTGATATAATTATTGCTGGACTCAAAATTAGTTGGTGAGTGGCATTGGGGGTCCATCAGTCAGGTTTTGAGTGCTCTCTGCTAATTTCTGCTAAGCCCATCAGACGTAGGCTTCTTTCTTTCCTAAATGACTAAATTTTTTCAAGGAAAATTTCTTTAAAATGGTAAAATGAAAATAAGACATCATTTCAAATAAAGCTGTACAACGGTTTCCCACCTGCGTGTTTGTGCCACAGCCTATGTCATTCCGATTGGAGGCTTTGTCAATAATTGAAGCATGTGCTGGCTGTAAGCTCAGCCTGTGAGCACTGGCCCTGGTGTGTCTGCCACAGACGCACACGAGGACCTGGAGAAGGGCCCTGGAAATTGGACATCGCCTGCCTCAGTAGCCAGTGTCCAGGTAAAGCGTCCATTGCCCCGTTTCAGAAAGGAAAACCACGCAGCAAAGTCAGTGCAGGGGTGCCTCCCCCATCGGCTTCCTTATTAAAACAGGCAGCGGGTGTGGCTTCTCCTTGGTTCCTGCCCCTTGGCTCTCTAAGGCCGCTGCTGGCCGCAGGGGTGTCAAGGCAGCTGGAGGTAACTTCCCAAGGTCCTGCCTTCTGCTCAGGATGTCCTGACTGTGTCCGTGCAGCTCCCATTTTTCCTTTGTTTTGTGTAGGAGGTTCACTTCCCCAAAGCGTGCATGACTTTGTTACTCTTGGCCATGACGAGTCCCAGGGCACTTATTTATTTTTTTTATTATTTATCTATTTGTTTGTTTATTGAGACAGAGTCTCGCTCCATCGCCCAGGCTGTAGTGCAATGACGTCTTCTTGGCTCACCACAACCTCCACCTTCTGGATTCAAGCGATTCTCCTGTCTCAGCTTCCCGAGTAGCTGGGATTACAGGCGTGTGCCACCATGCCTGGGTAATTTTTGTATTTTTAGTAGAGACGGGGTTTCACCATGTTGGCCAGGCTGGTCTCAAACTCCTGACCTCAGGTGATCCGCCTGCCTCAGCCTCCCAAAGTGCTGGGATTATAGGCGCCTGGCCTGGAATCTGAATCTTTTAAATGTATCACAACAGAGGGGCAAAGTCAGGGCCTGGGCGGGGTGACCACAGAAAAGCTGTGAGTGGCGCTGCCTGATCAAAGTGTTCCTTTGCCAGGTGGGGTCTAAAGCCCATTAGTTGCCCAGTGTTCCTGGGCAACTCGCTGCCACTGCTCCTGGGGGTTCTAAGCTCTGCCATCAGCAATGGGCTGCGGCCCTTCATTTCCCCTCTTAATCTCCGTCCACACCCTCTCTGCTTTGAGGGCCCTTTTGCTTTCTTCCCTCCAGGGCATGGACCTGGTGAAGAGATCTCATCTGGACTCTGGGGTACCTGGTTCTGGTTTGTAGCCACAGGCTTGTTCCCTCCCTGGGGATGGCCTTAGCCTCTATTTTGAGGAGGAGCCTCCTGTCCTGTCCTCCCCTGGCCCCCGGCTCTCCTTCCCTGTGCTCCACACCCTCTGTCCTCTGGGAGCAGACAGGAGTGCCTTCCCTGGGAATTGGAGCCCAGGAAGATCTAGCAGCCTCCACTGGCATGCAGCTTCACAATTAGCTTGTTACAGCCGGGACAAGGGAAGGAGAGAAAATGGTGCCTGTCATGGTAGTTTTATGTAGCTTTGTCATCTTTCCGCCTGGACCATGTTCTCTTCCCTGTCCCTGGTCAGAGGTTCCAGGTGAGGAAACTTGTGTAATGTCTGTGCTGCTGGCCGTTTAGGAAGCTGAGTCCTACAGAGAGACCAGTGGGCACGGGCAGAGCTGGCAACTTCCCCCTGGAGAGTGAGCTGTGGGATTCTGATGACAAAAACACACTCATAGAATCATTTGCCCTTCATAAGGTGAACATGTACTTGTTCAAACCACGATACCTTTGAGCACCTGGATCTCTGGGTCTCCCTGCACTGGTGTAATGACTGTAGAAGTGGGGTGTCTCCGCAAGTCAGGGCATGGGATGGTCCTATCTGCAAACCAGCATTCCATGTCCTTTGCTCAGCATGGCGGTGTTGGGGCGAGATGGGCAGGGACAGACTTGTGATTCCCACAAGCCAGGATCTCCAGTGTCTCCAGGAACAAGGCAGATGGCAGGCAAGAGGGCAGGGTCACTGGAAAAGGCATTGGGGATAAAGTTCCAACACTCGCCCTGGCCCAGGCCGGCAGGAGAGGAGCGAGGCAGCACAGGGCCCTGGCAGGGCAGGCTGCTCCACGCTGGCACCCCGAAACCACTTCTTACATTTTGCTGCCCTAAAAATGTAAAAGGAGAAATACATTAATCGTTCCAAATTGCTGTTCGTGCCTACAGATTCTCAATTGTAAGGCACCAGACTCTGAAATCGGTTTATTTGATGTGTCTTTCCAGCAGGAAAACATTCCGGTGTGTCTGTCCACGTGCCTGTCCAACCACATGCCTGTTCAACCAACCCAGGCTGTTAGGATGCTGCTATGATCTGAGAGTGTTCCCAGAGTTAATGTGTTGGAAACTTAATCCCCAGCCAAACAGTAATGGGAGGTGGGGCCTAGAAAGAGATGGCTAGTGGATGAGGCAAGTTCTGCCCTTGTGAATGGATTCATGTCATCTCAGGGTGTGTTCATTATCATGAGGGTGGGTTTCTTATAAAAGAGAGTTGGGCTCCTCTTGCATTCTCTCTCTCTCGTGTGTGTGTGTCTCTCTCTCTCCCCTTCTCTCAGCTTCTGCCCTGGGATGGCACAGGAAGAAGGCCCTTGTAAGATGTCAGCACCTTGATATTGAACTTCCCAGCCTCCAGAACTGTGAGAAATATATGTATTTTCTTCATAATTATCCTGTCTGTGATATTCTGTTTTAGCAACACACAACACAGACTCAGGCTGATGCCAAGTACAGTCCTTCATGCAGAGGTTCCAGACAGCAGTGCTTAATCCAGCACCCACCATGCTCCCCGAGGCCCTCTGTGTGTGGCACCCACTTTCTCGGTGAGAAGTGGTCTTTACTGGTGAGTGTTGGAGAAATTCCTTAAGCTGTTGATGTGTGGAATGTTCTAGGGCAAGACTCTTCGGGGCACACACCTCCCAGGAAGGTCAAGTCCCATCCCAGGCTACAGGTGAATTTTACCCCTAAGCCAACCCACCCCCTTTCTCATTTCTTCGCAGACGTATTTCTGGAGGAGTCGCTGCACCTGCAGTGGCTGCTTAATTGCTGTGGGTGGAGGTATTCCATTATTTGCCATAAAGACTTGTGTTTTTAATATTACATGAATGCAAGGTAGCCATGTAGCTAAATTTCATCTTTTCCCTGCAGCACTTCTTAAATGATTGGAAGGAGGGGTTATGCAGTTGGTGAGACTGACAAGGTTTTGCGCCAAGTTTAAAAAAAAATCATATTTGGGGGATTCATGTCCTCCTGTCAGCCTGAAGAGTGAATCGTCACACGCCGACACCGGTACATTCAGCAGGCTCTGCCTGCACCTCCTGAGTCTCGCACAGCCTTGCCTGGTAGCTGCTGTCTCACTATGGAGCAAAGGAGAAGAGCGAGCGTCCTGACGCGTAAAGACCAGGCCTGGGGCACAACCCAGGGGCCGTCCTGGGGGGCCACCAGGACATCGGTGCTGCACTTCGCTCATGGGTGAAGGAGAGGGGCTCATGGGCACTGCCCTTTCTCCATTCTGGGGCCCCTGCTGTGCGGCTGTTTTCCGGAGGCCAAGTTCTCGTTGCCTATCACTCAGCATCTGCCCAGTACTCCAGGCCTGAGGCTTCAAGTAGTTGGGGAAGGAAAACAGGACCCCTTGCTGCTAATCAAAGTGTTTGGAGAGTTCTGCTCTCCTTTGAAGCCCCGGGGCACGTTCTTTGATCTTCCCAGCCACCTACCTTCCTCTGCCTTGTCTTCTCTCCCCAACACTGGCCTGCCCGGCACAGGTTGGAAGGCATTGACTTTAGTCACAAGCCTCACTGGGGCTGTGCTGTGTATCCTGGGCAGATTCTTCCCTTCCCTCACCTGTGGGACGCATGTGTGATCTGCGCAGTCACCAATTTCTTTTCTGTCTCTGAAAATGTGCCTTTTGTCTGACTTCCTCGTTAGTCAGCCTCAGATTCTGCAACACTCACCCACTGGCATTCCTCATGACCTTCCCTCCTGCCCTGTGCCCCAGACGAAGACCATTGCACCCTTCCCTGAGTCCTGGAGGATGACCACCACCTCCTGCCCTGCATCCAGGGACAATGACCATGGTGTCCTTCCCTGTGTCCTGGGACGATGACCATGGCGTCGCTCCCTGTGTCCTGGGACGATGACCATGGCGTCCTTCCCTGTGTCCTGGGATGATGACCATTGCCTCCTGCCCTATGTCCTGGGATGATGACCATGACGTCCTCTCCTGTGTTCTGATACACTAGGAAACCCACCATGCAGCAGAAAGCCATGGGCTTTGGGATCAGAACAGGAATGGCAGGGCCGGGAGGAGCGGGTGGACTGCAGAGGCTCTAAGCAGATGGGGCGGATCTCAGGGACTGATCTTAGGGTGGTGTGAGGACAAAGCCAGGAGATTTAGAGACACCAAACTGTGGCCCTGAGCAGTGGCAGGCACCACGTTGGGCAGGCAGAAAGGTTGGGAGCACGGGTGGAAGGGCAGCAGGGCAGGTGTCTGCGTGGGGGCGAGGTCTGATCTACGTGAGGACCAGCAGGGGTCTTATTAGGAGACAAGAGCCAAGGGAAGGACCAGAGACAGGAATCTGGGATACACAGGATCCCTGGGCCACAGAAGTACCACAGCTGAGGACGTGCGAGGTGCTGAGCTGCCCTGAGGAAGCCATGCAATCTGGAGAAGGGTCTAGCTTGGGAAACCTGCCCACTGTCCACCAGTGAGGCCAAGAGACAGTGAGTCAGAGAGTGAGTGCCCAGCGTGGGCAGAAGAGGCTAGGTTTGGTGATGGGAAAATATGCTGCTGCCTAATATGTTAATTATTTTTATAGTATAACACCAATGTGAATCAAGCAAATCAAATAAGAAGATCCTTAGAAAAAGTATAAATGGCAGCAAACGTCAGGTATAATTCCATCTAAGGGCCCCCAAATACCCTCTCACAAGTAAACAAAATAAACCAACTCTTCTCCCAGAGAACTCTTTTCTGGCAGGGCAGGCAAGATCTGCTTTCTGCCACCCTGGGAACTGGGTTGCTCTGCACCCATCAGACTGACCCCTTCCTGGGGAATTTACCCAGCACCACACAAGAGTCACAGAGACCTGGGGGGTGGGCCTGAGCCCTGGGAAAGAAAAGTCTCTCAGGGTGAGCCCTGTAGGTATGTGGGATGTGGGATGTGGGCCCTGGAGGGATGTGGGGTGTGAGCCCTGGAGGGATGTGGGGTGTGAGCCCTGGAGGGATGTGGGGTGTGAGCCCTGGAGGGATGTGGGGTGTGGGCCCTGGGAAAGAAAATCTCCCAGTGTGAGCCCTGCAGGGATGTGGGCTATGGACCCTAGAGGGACGTGGGGTGTGAGCCCTGCAGGGATGCTGGGTATGGGTCCTAGAGGGACGTGGGGTATGAGCCCTGCAGGGATGCTGGGTATGGGCCCTAGAGGGACGTGGGGTGTGAGCCCTGGGAAAGGAAGTCTCCCAGTGTGAGCCCTGCAGGGATGTGGTGTATGGGCCCTAGAAGGATGTGGGGTGTGCACCCTGCAGGGGTGTGGGGTGTGAGCCCTGCAGGGGTGTGGGGTGTGAGCCCTGCAGGGATGTGGTGTATGGGCCCTAGAAGGATGTGGGGTGTGAGCCCTGCAGGGGTGTGGGGTGTGAGCCCTGCAGGGGTGTGGGGTGTGAGCCCTGCAGGGGTGTGGTGTATGGGCCCTAGAAGGATGTGGGGTGTGAGCCCTGCAGGGGTGTGGTGTATGGGCCCTAGAAGGATGTGGGGTGTGAGCCCTGCAGGGGTGTGGGGTGTGAGCCCTGCAGGGGTGTGGGGTGTGAGCCCTGTAGGGATGCAGGGTATGGGCCCTGTAGGGATAAGGGATATAAATAGAGGGAGCCGACAGACCAGGAGACCTCATGCCATCACAAGACCTCCCTCAGGGTAATCTGCCTAGTTCCTCAATAGGTCTCCTTGCCCTCGCTCTGGGCTGCCCACCTGGAAGAAGGTAGAAAGGGGTACAGAGACGCTTCTCACCCTCTTCCTGTCTGTCCTGGGTTCCTGACCCCAGGCCACCACTCTAAGATTTGCCGCTTTCTCCCACTGAAAGTCAGCCAGCTTCAAGTCATCTAACTCAGATATCCCTGCCGGTGGCTCGGGCAGTGCTGGGCTCCCACTGTTCTTGGGGCAGGTGCACATGTCAGGGCTTGGGGCGGCACAGAGCATGGCTGGGTGGAGAGCACTTTCAGGGGTGGTTAAACACAGAGCTGCACTTCCAGGGAGGACATCTGAGGAACGTGTGTTAGCCCTGCCCACCTCTCGGCCACCATCACTTCCAGTACATGCCTCCTGGGCCAGTGCCATCTGTCCTCACCCAGGAGAGCTGACTTTCTACACGTCACTTTAAATGAAAACCCAGCCTCCCTCCTGGGCCCTGATTCCCAGTCTCTCTGTGAAGATAATGGTGAGAATGTATTATCTCTTGTGTGATAAATATGAATCTGCTGCTGTTTGAAAAACGACAAAGCAACAATTTGGACCCGTTTCCTGAGTGCAGCAGGCCCAGGGTGAAACTATCACGAAAAATAATGAAGTGCAGAACCTTCTGCCTGTGGCCGGCACTGGCGTTCAGCTCACATGTCAGGGTGAGGAGGGGGATGGCTCTGCCCCAGAAAAATGTTCTTGTCATGCTGATCTCCTTCTCAGAATTGTGAATGCACCTGGACCACGGCCATCAGCAATGACCAAGGCCAGACCAGGGCATGTACTGAAGGCAGCAACATGGTCAGATGCAATTGCAGTTAAAGATGGGGAAAATAAAAGTGAAGGAAGAGCCAAGCCTAAACCCGAAGGCGGATTTTGAACCGAGGTCTTCTGGGGGCCTGAAGCTGTGTCCCTGGGACAGGCATGGCACTCACAGGCTCCTCTGCCTATTGGCAGATGTTTCCTCAGCTGGGGCCAAAGGGCTTTTGCCACGGAAGTGGTGAAATGCAGAGAAAATGCAGACCAAAGGCTACTGACAATAGCCCACCTGCTTGGTGACCTCGTTTTCAAAGCCCTTTCACATTCTTTATCTCATTGGAGAAAATGATCAGTTTATCAACTGTGAATGGACTGCAGAACTTGAAAATGTAAGTGACTTTGCAGCCTGTGATGCTGGGATAAGTATTTACTTTGAAGGGTATTTTTGCTCCCATTGTGTCTGTAGTTGTTTAGATTTGATCTTGACCTGAGGCTGATGAAGAGGGGCTGGGCTTGCAGCTCTGAGACTGAGGCTATGGACAGTGCTTGGGAACCAGGCTGTCCTCATTTGATAAATGTCAAATGTGCTTAGTAGGACCGCAAGCACTTGATTTCCAGTTACTCTTGAAGATTTAGACATTTACCAAGTGAGATGTGCAGGGTTTCGTGTTGTCCTTCTAGGTGATTTCATCTGAAATTCATTTCCTCCTGGTAAAGAGAGCCTGGAGCATTTGTGGCTGCTGTACAGGGCTACTGTCTACATGCAGTACAGAGAGTTATGACCAACCAGCTACATATAAGTTAGTGCTGTGTGACAATATTTCCACACACTCACTGCTTAAAACAACTCACATTGTGATCTCAGTTTCTGTGGACCAGGAATCCAAGCACAGCTTGAGTGTAGCATCTGCATGTCTGCAATCCAGGTTTCTGCAGGGGCTGGGGTCTCATCTGAGGCTCATCTGGGGAAGGATCTGACACAAAGTTCATGTATTTGTCAGCAGTATTCAGTTCCTTGGGGCCAATGGGCTGAGAGCTTCAGTTTTTTATTGACTGGTGGCTGGAGGCCACCCTCAGCTCCTGGCACATGCAGGCTTGTTTCTCCAAAGTCTGCTAGGGGACAGCCTGTGAGCAAGACGGACCTCACAATCACATGAGCATGCACACGCCACCGTCTTGCTGCATTCCATTGGTTAGGAGCAAGTCACCAGTCCTCACCTCAGGGGAGGAAGCACACAGGGGTGAACCCCGGGCAGGTGTCTGTGGGTCACCCCAGGGTTTGCCTGCCATGCTGTCCTGTTAGAGAAATATGACATTTGCTGGACATTACGCCCAAAACGTGGTTTGTTTTTAACATCTGAAGAGTTTTCAGTTGAAGTCAGCAGGTTAACACTCCACAGGCTTTGAGAAGTTGCTTTGCAAGGCTCCGGCTGCACAACAGGAGCTGTGGGCATCCATCCGTTTCCTTTGCCAAAATGATTGTCCCTCTTTGCAGTGCCCTGTCAGTCTTCTGGAGCCCTCCAGGATGAGCATTCTTGTTGGAAAGGTAGTTTATCTGCTTGGTGCCACGGTTGATAGCTAAAGGGGCCATCGTGCTGGCTCCCTGCCTCAAGAAAACTTACCTTGGCCTGTTGGACATTGCATACCTGAGGCACGGACCTAGGCTATGGATGTGAGGAGATGAGAAAGTGGTGAGTGCTGGTCATCAGGTGAAGGGTGCTTGTCCACCCTTCCTGCCAGGAGAGCATTGCTATGTCCTATGCCCAGCTTGCAAAATGCCTTCAGGTCCCCCAGGGCCCTAAGCCTGTCTCCCCAGTCTGTGGTAGATGCACTGGGATCCCTTATTTCCTACTCACAGATTCCCTTGTGCTCAAGGTAGCCAGAGCTCAGCTCAACTACAAATAAAATTTCTTACTGAGAGCAGCAGGGTATGATGAGTGGATGCTGCTGACCTTCTGAGTTATGAACACTTCCAGGCAACCCAGGCACTATGAGGTGAGTGATTCAGCATCATTGGAAGCAAAATCATTGGCTCCATGGTCAGAAACAGCAGGTTTAAGATGAGCAAAGCTTGTTTACTTAGGCATTAACAATGAAAGCTAGGTCCACTCTTAGGTGGAGAAAGGATGTCAACTGGAGGGACTCACTTTATGAATAGCCACAGCCTCAAAGGTTCAACCTCTGGCTGAACTTACAGAGTGGCTCATACTTCTTTTGTTTGTTTGTTTGTTTGCTTTTGAAATGGAGTCTTGCTTTATCACCCAGGCTGGAGTGCAGTGGTGCAGTCTCAGCTCACTGCAACCTCCGCCTCCAGGTCCAAGTGATTCTTCTGCCTTAGCCTCTTGAGTAGCTGGGACTACAGGAGTGCACCACCACACCTGGCTGATGTTTTTGTACTTTTGTAGAGATGAGATTTTGCCATATTGGCCAGGCTGGTCTCAAAATCCTGATCTCAGGTGATCTGCCCCTTCAGGCTCCCAAGATGCTGGGGTTACAGGCATGAGTCCCCATGCCTGGCCTGGCTCTGACTTCTTAAGGGTCCATTCTTTCTCTTCTTGCTGAAGATATGTGTCTGTATACATAGACATGCCTATGAAGACATGCATGGCTCACACATATGCAGGATTCCTGAGTCAGTAGTTTCTAGGCATCATTTTATGTGCAGAGCTACTTGGTGGCCACTATTTTCTAGTTAAGACAGAGGGTGAAGCAATACGTGATATCTGTGGTAGACTTAATACAGTAAATGTATTCCAGTTCTTGGTGCCTTGCTTTTTTTCCTTATGGGATTCCTGGTGCAGAGTGTTTTAGACGTTGATTTTAGTTGGCCTTCTTTTCTGTTGTTGCTCATCCCTCAGCCTGCAAATCCCAAAGCAATGGCCGCTATTCGTGCCATCGCCAAAAGTTTTTCACCCTCGTTTAAAACCAGACCACTTTTGAGAAGTAGAGAACTTCTCAAAAATAATATGTTATAAAAATAATATTGCACAAAAGTTCACTGTGTTTTTGCTGTTCTTGAGAAAACGTGATTAGGCCGGTCCCTGGGTAGTGGGAAAATGGGTGCCACTTTTCTGAGTAAAACAAGTGAAAAGCTAAGATGTTCATGATATTTTGTTAGGGTAAGCAGTTATTCACTTAAAACAAAAACAACAACAACAAAAAAACACTTTTGAAGATAAAAATATGAGGTAAAAAATGAGTTTTAACCAGAAAAATAAAATATATCTACAATTGCTTACATGCAAAGAATTGCAGTAAATTATCAAATGCAAGAGTGTAGGTTTCTGCTAAATTCCTATGTAAGGGAAGTGAGGCGTACGCTCTGATAGTTGGCACTTACCCCGAACCAATATGTTTTACCACGTTGCTCTTTTCTACTCATTTCTAGAGCCCTGGGGAAAGTGTATAGACCGGGGGCCAGGACAGACCCCAGCCCTCCTGTGTGCAGGGAAGCAGCTGTGCCCAGTGATGTCCCTCATCCACCGTGGATCTGGATTTCTGGGTCTCTGGACTTAAGTAGACAAGAGGTGGCAGCCCCTTCTCAGCGGCCCCTCTAGCTTCCTCTATGTGGGTTTCTAGGTCCTGAATCTTGAAACAACAGATTTTTTTTCTAGCCACTCTTCAACTCGGCAGGTTTCCACGTTTTTTAGGACCTACCAGTTCATGAGAGCCATGGATCATCTTCAGACAAATGATGGAATCTCTTTTCCAGCTCTCTTATCCTCCATGGGACTTTAAACCCCCACTGGAACTGCAGCTGGGCAGGATCCTAGCTGTTCCCTACTTACACCAGAAGCTTTGGTTTGTGCTGTGCCTACACTGCCATTTCTCTTTTCCCTTCGCTGTGGCCAAATCCTACTCGTCTTTCAAGTCACAGGTATTCTCAACATCCAATCCAACTGCCAACTTCTGCAGGGCTTGCCATTTGTCTCCATGCCTTTAGGACACTTGTATAGACAACGTGGATTGGGACTGACTCAACAACCGGAAGGTACGTCTTCCAGTGCAAGAAGTGCAAGAAGTGGTCAATCCAGAAGTCAGAGATGGTGATAGAGAGTTGATAGGTAAGTAGGTAGGTAGAGAGAAAGACAGAGAGGGAGAGAGGCTTGCAGGTAAATTCGGGTATATAAAAATTTCCCCTTGACCCTGCACATAAGAGGGGCGGGGAACAAGAAAAAGCCTATCAGTTCAATGAGTGGAGTATCCCAGTGACAAAGGACTTATGCTCAGAGAACCTTTTCAGTGCGTTTTGGCAAAATTGGTCTCCCAACTTCTAAATGTCGTGTTGAATTTTTCATGATTTTTTTCTATTCCCACCAAATGCCAGATTACCCAGGTGACAATTTAGGGATAGACAGGAGAACCAAATCCTAGAAAATTTTCAAACAACTAAGAAAAATATACCACCCCAAGTGATTTTTTATAATTATGCCAAACATATGTTTTATAATCCCAATATTTTAAAAATAGTATTTTATATTTAAATTTTAAGCATGTGAAGGGATGATTCATCTGCTGTATCTTAATCTGTTACTGATGGTCTGTCTGAAGTTGACAATATGCCTGAATGCTTGGAAGGAGCCCCCCTTTCCCTCATTGCCAACACACTTGCCCATGGTGGAGGTTCACTGACTTTCCCTGCCCATGGCCCTGCCTGTCATCTTCTGGGGATGGTGTCTCCTTTCCCCTGGAGAACTGTCATCCTCATTTTCTGAGGTCTTGGAGAGACTCTTGTCCCAGTGCCATGCACCCTGGAGGCAGGGATGACCCAGGCTAGGCCAATCATACCAGCCAGGCTCCCTCTCCTGGAAAGGATGTGGCCTGGGCAGAGCCTACCGTGGATCTCAGTCCCCTTCTTGCTCCTACCCTATGTGGGGCAGGTGGGCCAGTGTGTCTCCCATGCAGTGAGTGCCAGAGTCTCATCTGTGAATTTCCATTTTCCTTAAATGATGCAAAGAAACTTTCCATCCCAGAAACCGCACCCTGCTACCGGGCATTCTTCAACATGTGCTATCTGGACACAAGGGTGAGTGAGCCCCGGTTCAAACGCTCTTTTGTTAGAGACTGGACTGTGAAAGCCTTAGAATAAAGCAAGAAACACACATTCATGGCCATATCCCTCGTCATTTGCAAATTATGAACTCCAAACAGTCTCATTTGCTCATTTGTACTATTTATGAATATTTTAAAATTAACATCATCTTAGAACATTTCCTGACAGTTTTGCATGAAGTAATTGCTACATTCATAAAATTACTTGCAGGATCAATTAATATAATTTAAATGATTATATAATTTGAAATGTAAACATTATATTTTGTATATTTTTATATACAAAACTGAAGAAAGAAGAAAACTCTGAGTTGCATCATTTGCTTTTGAAATGAAGTGGATTAAAATATCCCCTTCCGCCTTGCTGAGGGAGGTCGCTGACGTCTCACTCGTCAGCACTCCACAGTGGCCACTCTGTGGACGGTAACTCTAAGAGCTGCTGACCCCTGCGAGGCTCTGTGTGGGCTTCCAGACTCCAGATCCACCTTTCAGCAGTCACAGGGAACGTGAGTCACAGGACGCGGGCAACTGGGGAGCAGCACCCTGAAATGCAGGCAGAACTGGGAATGACGTCTGCATGGGTGGACTGCGCTGTCCGGGTCTTGGACCTGAGAAGATGCTGGCACCCCAGGGGAATGGTATCCTGGTAGAGGAAGCATGGATTCCAGAGGTCAGCATGGCAGAGGGCCGGTTGGAGCCAGCCCCATACACCAACCAGGCGCAGGAAGCCTGGACATGGGTAGAATCTGACATCTGGGATTCCAGGGGCAGGTATCGCCCAGGCAGAGGGCCAGACAGGCAGGCCACCTGGCAGGCATGTGGGCAAGCAGCCTGCCTCAGCCTCAGGCTGGGACTCAGGGCACGAGCCCCAGGCACCAGTGGCAGGTATAGACGGAGGTGGATGGTGGAGGTGCTTCAGCTCTGGGCCCATTTGTCCAGGCAGAGAACCCAGCCTGGGAAATAAATGAGGCCCAGTCCCCAGAATGAGAGTAAAAAATGTGTGCAGGGCTGAGGAATGTGACAAGAGCCCATTTATCCAACTGGACAGCGAGGCAGGAAAAGAACGATGGCCACTTTCCAACGTGCTGGGCGTAAGCCACTTCTTTTCCTTCTGTCTTGGGGCAGCCTTGCCAGAGAGCTGGGGAGCTGCAGCAGGGAGGCCTGGAATGCCCCCCTTCACCCCTTTGGTGAGGAAGAAACGTCTGCCCCAGGGTTATGGAGGATCATGCAGCACCTGATCTAGGACCAATGAGATGACGGGTGTTAATCGGCCAAATGCACTCACACCCGGGGAGGAGGACTCCACGCCACACGGGGTCACAGAGGGATGCATTCCAAGCAGAGAGAGCTGGCAGGGCTGTGGGGCAGGCTGGGTGGTGGCAAGAGGGTGAGGCGCCCCTGCTTCCTGCAGTAGGGTGTGACTGGTTTGTCTGCATGACTCCAGGGGCGGGCAGGGACCTGAAACCCGCTGCTCAGGGATCAGTGGGAGCTGCCTTCGCTGTTTGATAAAGGGGGCTGTTTGGAGAGGGGGCCCTTCTGTGGGGGCAGCGTCTAGAGGGAACTTGCAGTCAGGCCTGTTTTTAATATCAAGGAAGCACATCACACTGAACCTGAATTTGGGGTCTCACAGGGGCATTGAGTGGGGTCTTTGCTGTGTGGGGAGGTAGAAGCAGAGGCTGGGTGGCCTCACAAGGCCAGCATCATTGCCCTGCTCTGACCTCTGACATCCGACCTCACCTCTAGTTTCAAGGCTCCCGGGCTCTGGGTTGGTGACCATTTCCACCTTGTACCTGCTTCCAGGGCCTGGCTGGCTCCTAGGTCAACTCCCAGCTTCTCCCATTCCTCCTCATAGCCGTAGCCCCTGCCCTGCCCAGGGAAAAGAATTCTGCTCCTAAACCTCATTCCTCATGCGCAAGTTTCTGGATCCTGTTCTTCAGTTGGACCACCCTCTGGCTGCTGCAGGGCCCCCTGCACGCGGCTTCCACAGACTGGAGACCTAGCAGGCTGCTATCCTGCTGTCCTCGACCCAGGCAGGTCCACGTACAGGCGACATGGGGGCTCTCTGCACCACTGTATGGAGCAACACTTGAGAAGGACCCGGTAACCCTTGATATGAGGATGATGGAGGGAACTGGGGAGCTGGGCAGTGAGTCTGGGGAAAGGGTGCAGGCCCAGGAATCTCTGAGTGGCCCCAGGTCAGGCTCAGCCCCAGACTCAGGACCTCAGGAACACAGAGCAGGAGCTCCAAGGAGGAAGTCTGGGCCCTCCAGCCTTGGGATGAGCTCCGTATGGGACCCTCAGGTCGGGAATCAGGGTCTTCAGCACCTGACTTATGGCCTCATGCCATTCATCCATCCTTGACTCCTCCCACCAAAGCCCTATGGCCAGCCCAGCCTCTCCGAACACTGGGCTGTTTTCACTCATCCAGTCATGGTGAGTTTCGGCCATTCTCAATCCCTAGCAAAGTGGTGGACAAAAGATTGCAAATACAAACAAACACATATGTGTTCACAGCCCCCACCTTCTGAGCTGCCAATGGCAGAGGTGAGTCATGGCAGGCTGTCCTCACCCCAAAGGCTCTGGGGTGCTCCCCGTCCTGATTCCTTTCCAAGTCCTGTCTGGTTGGCCAACTTGCTGGAGGGCATTGGGCCTCTCCCCTCAGTCTTCTGGCCAGCAGAAGCTTGGTGCCGGGGGCTGCTGGGCCTGTAGCACCCCCAGTGCAGGTCCTCAGTGGGGCGTGGCCCTGTGGGGCAACTACCCGGTTTTCCTATGCTGCCTCCGTGGTGAGCTAGCTCTCTGCATCCTGCTGGCCCTGGGTCCTGGGAGCATGGGCCCCAGGTCTCTGGTCCTGGTTGCCCTCCGGATACCCCTCACTTCCCGGATACCCCTCACTTGTTTTGACCAGGTGTGTGGTTCTGCTGCGTCACTTCCCTCAGGCTGCTCTGGTGGCCGAGACCCACTGTGTAGGAAGGCAGCTCCTCCCTCGCAGGACCATCCACAGCCTCAAGAGGCGAGGTCTTCCTGCCTGCCTCCTAGGAGGCTTCCCGGCAGGTGATCTCAGATGGTAAGCAAGTCAGAATCAATGGTGATGTGGAGGCAGGTGTGATTCCAATAAAGGACTTCATTAGGTCAAGTTTTGGATATTAAAACAATTAAGTTGAAAAATGTCGGAATAAATAGGTTTATAAATATCACCAGATACTTAGAATTCAAATTTGCACATTGACGTTAGCTTATTTAATCTCAATAACCACCCTATAAAATATTAACTAGTGTTATCCCCATGTTATGAAAAAGTGTATCCTCAAATACATAAAGCCCCTATAGATAGTATCTTACTGGTTAAAGGGAAAAACATCGCTTCTGACTGGAGAAAGATTTCCCAGAAATTCATCCACCTTTGATTTGAAATACCGATGTGACTTTCTGACTCAAATGCAAAACTCATTCTATATTCACATAATTCCATTTCTCATTTCCCCCAAGCTAAGACCCACCGAATCCTCCAGTTTCCAAATCACTGATATTGACAGCTTGATATACGAATAAATAAATAATATTTCTAGGAAAAAATTAATTTTGAAAATAATTAAAGATGATTAGCTCCTCCTAGTTGAATACAAAAGAGGTTTTGTTTCTGCAACATGTAATCCTGAGGGCTGGACACACCACTTCAGGGGCCAGAAAACTGAAGAAGACTAATTCTAATCATGTGAATTAAAAAAGAAAAAAAAAAATCCTTTCTGAGTTGCTATTGATGATCTGGGAGAGATTATTATGATGTCAAATTATCTTACCTTACCACTGACAATTCTCGTAAAAGGAAGAAAAGAAAGACTGTCCTTGAAGTTTACTAACTCTTAGAATATCAAGCTTACTTCATTCTCCGTAAGATAAAAAACCAGTGCAGAAGCAAAACAGAAGAGTCTGAGTTCAGAATATTTTTGTCTAACGGAGGGCGCAGGGACTCACGTTATGCTTCAGGATACCTTGTAGCCTTTCCTGTTTTATTAGAGAAGATAATCCAGCTACATTCTCAAGGCGGGGAAGTCAACACTGTGAGGTGCCTTGGACAGAGCGTGCTTCCTGTGCTGGGAGCTCGGGTGCCTGCGGGCGTGGGATCCCTCTGGTGCACCCTGGGCAGCCCCCACATAGCCAAAGCAATCTTGAGCAAGAGCAACAGAGCAGGAGGCATCCTGTCTCCTGATTTCTAACTGTATGACAAAGCTACAGTGATGCAGTGCGGTACTGGCATAAAAAAGGACATATACGTAGATCAATGGAACAGAATAGCTACCCAGAAATAAACCCATGGACACACGGTCTACTAATTTTCAATAAAGGCACCAAAAAATCAAAATGGGAAAAGGATGGTCTCTTCAATAAACGGTTTTGGGAAAAGTGGATATCCATATGCATTAGAATAAGACTGATCCAGATCTTATACCACACACAAAGATCAACTCAGAGGATTAAAGACTTAAATGTGAGACTTAAACCATAAAACTCCTAGAAGGAAACAGGAAAAAAGTTTCTTGACACTGGTCTGGGCAATGATATTTTGGACATGATCCCAAAAGCACAGATTAACAAAAGCGAAAATAAACAAGTGAGACTGCATCAAACAAAGCTTTAACACAACGAAAGAAACAATCCATGAAATGAAAAGGCAACCTATGTGATGGGAGAAAATATTTGCAAACTATATATCTAAAGAGATGAGTATTCAAAATATACAAGGAACTCATACAACTGAATAGCAAACAACCAACAAAAGTAAACTCAATTAGTAAATGGGCACAAGACCTAAATAGATATTTCTTCAGTGAGGACATAACAGTGGCCAACAGGTGCAGGAAAAGGTACTTAACATCAGGAGTCATTGGAGAAATGCAAATCAAAATCACAGTGGGACACACCTGAGATAGTTAATGTTGAGAGTCAACTTGATTAGATTGAAGGATGCAAAGTATTGTTCCTGGGTGTGTCTGTGAGGGTGTTGCCAGAGGAGATTAACATTTGAGTCAGTGGACTGGGAGAGGCAGACCCACCCTCAATCTGGGTGGGAACCATCTAATCAGTTGCCAGTGAGGTTAGACTAAAGCAGGTAGGAGAAGGTGGAAGACCAGACTTGCTTCATCTTCCTCCCACGCTGGATGCTTCCTGCCCTCAAACATCAGATTCCACGTTCTTCAGCTTTTGGACGCTTGGACTTACACCAGTGATCCACCAGGAGCTCTTGGGCCTTGTCTATAGACTAAAGACTTCCCTAATTTTGAGGTTTTGGGACTTGGACTGGCTTCTTTGCTCCTCAGCTTGCAGACAGCCTATCTTCATCTTGTGATTGTGTAAGCCAACATTCCTTAATAGACACCCCTTCACATATACATCTATCCTATTAGCCCTTTCCCTCTAGAGAACCCTAATACACCACCTCATATCTGTCAGAGGACGATTATGACAGAACACAATGTGGCAAGTGTTGGTGAAGATGTGCCTAGTCATTTTGACATGTTAATAATTTCTTACTCAGATATTCAATACTTCCTTCCTTTTTCTTTAGGCTGTAAACATATAAAACATTAAGTTTTACCTTCTGTTCTTGATAATTCCAGTATGTGCAAACTTTGCAAATCCAATTCTCTTGTTTTTTATATTTGTGATGTGTCTTGTTTCCCCTTGCAAGCTGTACTTTTGATTTATTTAGCTTAATTTTTGTATCACAGGCATGTGTCTGATGGAGCCCTATCTCTGAAGACTCGGAGGTCTGTGCCAAAGAGGCTTTCTTCCAGACCAGTCACTTGAGATTTTGACAGGCACCTGGGGACGCCATAACTTGTGACTACCTTTCAATACTAACTTGAGGTTTTTTGGACCATCTATGTTGTGTAAATTCAGGTCAGTAACTTGTGTGTAGCTAACAAGGTGGTTATAAAATCTCAGAGGAGGTTCCCCACATCTCCCCACCCAGGGTGAGGTTTCTTGTGCTCCTTCCTGGAAGGGTGAGTCGTTTTTTCTAGTTATTTTACTGAGACGTTAGTCCTTCCAGTCTCTGGCTTCATGGAAGAGGCTCCTGTCCAATGCCTCCTCCAGGTTGGGCCTGGGTTTTGTCTGCTGTTCTCCAGGCTCAAGGTCACCAGTGCTGGCAGGGGCCACCAGCACAGCTGTGGTTTCAGAGCCGGGTGATTCTCTAGTTTGCTCTTCCCCTTGGTATTTGCCTGAGGATTTTCTCTAGTTCTTGCCAATTTGATGCCGTTTATAAGAAGATTTGTTTATTTATATTGTGTCCAACACATTTAGTCACATGGAAGTGGGAGGATTGTCCAGAACCTCTAGTCTGCAACACTATAGAAATGAAAGCGCCAGCCTGTGGCCCTCCCCGTTCCCCTGGATGTCACGGCGCTGAGTCTCATCTGGTGCAGCTGCAGCTGGCCCTCCTGGGCTGTCATCCACGCACTGAAACTGTCGCTCCCGTTTGCTCCCTGTGACTCCAGAAGGCATCCCAGACTCATCCAGAAACTTGTTTATCCATTTCTTGTTCACACGTGTGCACACCACTGTGCACATAAAATGGATCCACAGAGCCCAGTCTTCGGGGAAAACAGACAGAACGTATCATTGTGGTGCATTTTTGTGATTGCCAAGAAAATATATACGTCAAGCGTCAGGGAATCAAAGCAAAGAGACCAAACCAAATAAAAGCGTTGTGCTGACAAATAAAACCCCTGTGTTCCATCTTTATGCCCCGGAAGCAGGGAAAGGGCCATCGGTCTTCCTAGACGAGGCTCCACTCTCAGCTTTCCCAAGACGGTGACCCTCTAATTTTCAACTCAAGGGCAAAGTAGAGGAGTGGTTAGGGTCACAGATTCTTGGGCCAGCCTGTCTGAGTTCAACTGGCTCTGTCACAAACTAGCTGCATGACATAAGAGATGCTAAGGAATCTATCTATACCTACGTTCAACCGCAGATGCACCTCTGCAGCTCCATGCAGCCTCTGCTGTGGTGGGAATCTCCCAGAATCCAGCTGTCCCCGCTACATCCAGACCCAGATGAAGCACTGTGCCTAGGACATGAAGCTCTGGCTTTCCTAGAAGGCCTTGCAGGAAAGGGGTTGGGCAGAAGACTGGCCTTACCTGAGGGCATCCCACTGGCACCCTGACCTAGGACTACCAGCTTCTAGTATAACAAGAAAATAAACGTTTGTGTTGAAGCCACCCAGTGCTTCCCTGAGAAGTTCAGAGGCATCAGCAGCTCATGGGGAGAACTTTGACCAATGAGGAAACTGGACAATGAGGAAGAAGCGGAGAGACAGAGGCCAGCTGTGTTTCCAGTCTAGCTAAGGCCAGCTTGGTAATGAGCCATCTTTCATTTGCATTTCTTCCCTTTTACCTCATCCTTACAGTCCTTGGAATAGGCACTGACTTAGACAGCTTTAGCTGCCACAAAAAATGCCAGGCGCTGGGTGACTTCAACACCAAATGTTTCTTTTTCAGAGTTCTAGAAGCTGGTAGTCCCAGGTCAGGGTGCCAGCAGGAGGTATTCTGGGGAGGCCAGTCTCCTGGCTCACAGACCGCTGCCTTCTTGCTGCATGTTCACATGACCTTTCCTCAGTGGATACACGTGGAGAAAGATCTCTCTTCTTCTTATGAGGCCACCAGTCTAATGGGATTGGGACCCCACATTTGTGACCTCGTTCAATCTTACCTCCTGTGTGTTAAGCTGCTCTTGAGTTGCTGTAAAGAAATACCTGAGGCCAGGCATGATGGCTTATGGCTATAATCCCAGCACTTTCGGAGGCCGAGGTAAGTGAATCACCTGAGGTCAGGAGCTTGAGACAAACCTGGACAACATGGTGAAACCCCATCTCTACTAAAAATACAAAAATTAGCCAGGCGTGGTGGCAAGTGCCGGTAATCCCAGCTACTCAGGAAGCTGAGGCAGGAGAATCAATCGCTTGAACCCGGGAGGTGGAGGTTGCAGTGAGCTGAGGTCGAGCCACTGCACTCCAGCCTGAGCGATACAGTGAGACTCTATCTCAAAAAAACAAAAACAAAAACAAAAACTTGAGACTGGGTAATTTAGGTTCTGCAGGATGTACAGAAAGCATGGTGCCAGCATCTGCTCAGCTTCTGGTGTGGCCTCAGGAAGTTTTTACTCATGGGAGAAGGCAAAGGGGGAGCAGGCAACTCATGTGGTGAGAATGGGAGCAAGAGGTGGGAGAGGCGCCACACACTTTTACACACCCAGATCTCATGTGAACTCAGAGCTCACTCATCACCAAGGCCGTGGCCCAAGCCATTCGTGAGGGATCCACAGCATGATCCAATCACCTTCCACCAGGCCCCACCTCCAACACTGGGGATCACAGTTCAACACAAGATTTGGGTGGGGACAAATTTCAAACAATATCATTCTAGATGTCCCATCCCCAAATACCATCACCTAGAGGGTTAAAATTTCAATACGTAAATTTGGGAGAGTGCCATCATTCTGTCCACAGCAATGACAGTTTTTATCAGCATATGCAGCCTTTTTTCTTAAGTACTGTCT
Source organism: Rhinopithecus roxellana (assembly GCF_007565055.1). NCBI lineage: Eukaryota > Metazoa > Chordata > Mammalia > Primates > Cercopithecidae > Rhinopithecus > Rhinopithecus roxellana. The sequence goes on along the minus strand of NC_044559.1, from coordinate 50,977,521 downwards.
TCATTGGATTATTTTTATAAGTATCTGAATCCATTAACCAAAACAAAAATTGGAATGTTGCTGAAAACCATCCACCTCTAACCTGCAGTGGCCACACCCATTCCTTGCTTCCCCCACACCCAAAGTAAATGTTATCCTGGACACAAGTTCATCATTTTTAAAATTTTCCTATTTATATATTATATTTTCCTAAAATTATATGCGTTATTTTCATTATTTTAAACTTTATAAAAACGATATATTCCTGTGTGAATGAATGTGCACTAAAAGAGCCAATCCTTCAAGATGGGTGCTGAGGGGCCACCTGGGCCTATGTTTTAAATTCAGACAAGCTTCCATTTGCCGACGAGACATACATACTCTGAGTCTTCCAAAACCCACACCTCTACTTAAATTTGGGACTTCCAGAGCTCACCTCGACCATCCAGTCAGAGGTCACCGGTACTGACAAAACAAGGCTTAGCTGTATCAACTGGTCGGGACTCAACTGAGTCAATCCATCAGGAATAAGCAAGTTCGAATCCTACATTTACATAAAGGGACCTGATTGGAAACTTGGGCAGGCATTTTGCTATAAAATCTGAACCCTCTGTTTATTCTCTGGAACACATCTTAGTTTCACACTGAAGGTTGTGTCTCCCGGTTTGCAAACTATACACTGGAATAGTCTCTTTCCTCTAAATTCCTTTTCAGAGAACTTCTGTTCGTACCTGAAAGTAACCTTTTGGGACTTAATTGTTCACTCAATATAATGCTACTACTAAGCCTTATTGAGTGTGTCATTGCATTTTTTTCATCGTGATTGCTGTGAAATATTTCACCATGTGCCTATACCAACTTCTGTCTCTAGTTGTTCGTATGCTAGAATTCCCTTTGAGTATTTATCCAAGAGAAGTATGTCTGTGGATAGAACATATGGATATTTGACTTCAGGAGCAGATGTCGAAGTGTTTTCCAAAGTTTTTGTACTAATTAATACCCCACCAGCAATAGGCCAGAAATTTCATGGATCCCCCTTCTCTCTAACACCTGGTATTGCATCTCTTCCTGGCGTTAAACATGGTTTGATCAGCCAGGGAGCCTTTCTTATCCAAGAAGTCAGGGCAATCTTAAAGGGATAACACTCTCTCCCTCTCTCTGGAGACAAAACAGCTCCAGTGACCATCCGGATGCACTGGAGGATGCTGCAAACACTCCAAACCAAAAGAACGTTTAACATGGTTCTGAGCAATGCATGACATGGATATTTGCGTAGAACATTTGGACTAACCTTCGTCAGGGTCTGGCAGTCAGAAAAGAATGAAATAGCCCATGCCCGCTGTGGAATCACAATGTAGTTCCAGTTCTCACTGTGTGTGAGCACGGACATCGCTCTCAGGAGTGAGTAAAGTCCATATGCATTTCTCCCATGATCTGCAGAAGTGGAATGTAGGTGCAGGTCCCAACGCTATCACCTGGAGACCATGAGCTCCTTTGTGAATGTTCCCCACTCAGTGTCTCCTCTCTGACATGCAGCATCTGCCTACGGGGCTGCAGGGAGAAGCAGGAGAGGTCACAGAGAATGAGGGGCGTTGTATAAAACACTTATAGACACATGTTTGTCTAAATGGATTGAAGGCAAGTTGGGTTAATTTGCTACTACCCTTGCTCTGAAAAAAATCTGAACACCTCCTGTGGGTACCCTGTGGATTTGGGGAGAGTAGGTGAGGCTCCCAGGAAACGTTCTTTGCCTCAGTGCACCTGTTCAAGCCCCTGACGCAGTGAAAGCAGAACACACTGCCTCCAAGCCTTCACAGGGACTCAGCTATTTTTCTGTGGAGCATAAATATCATTTCTTTCCATGTAGCTGCCAGCACAAAACAGACTGGTAATAGCCATAAATATCGAATTAATTTTGCTGTGTTCATTTATCACAAGAAGTTTGATTTAGACGTATAAACCACTCCATAGTTTAGCACCTCAAGGTCAACATACAGGTAATTTAACATCATAACAAAATAACGTATTGATTAATGCAAAGAAAACAACCCTTTCAGAGCAGGTTCTTACCTCATCTTGTATGAATGACCAATGTGCATAGACTTGACTGTTAGACTGGCAGGGAATGGGATTAGCAGGAGCCATTTGAGGAAAGGATATTAACAATGGATCTTTTACCACAGGTTTCCCAGCCATGAGTCCCAAGATTAACGAGGAACGTGGATACAAAGAATTTCTGTAGCAATCATATGCTGAGAACCCAGGGGTTTCCATCAGAGCACAGGTCTGTCATCTATTTTTGTTGTTGTTCTCAAAACCAGAGCCAAATTGATGTAATAAGATAGAGAACTATTTCAAGAACCAAGATGGTAGCTCTGAGAGAACTCTATTAAGCCACTACTAGGGCAACATCAACTAAAATTCACATCCTTCATTACTCCTATGACCGAAGCAGGTGACACAGAAGGGCTCTGCCATCTCTACTCTGACTCTGCCCAGGCAGCTTTTCATCAGCACCTTGCATGACTCTAAGGCCCTAGCAGGTTCCTGATTGGCAGCAAATGGGTCCAGGAGAGACTCCGTCATACGGCGGCAGCTAGGCCCACAGCACTGCTGCTCCCCTCAAAGTCCTGCTTCATTTTGAGGATGCCTAAGCCAGGTCCACATTGGCTGTGCTGCTCAAACAGAATTTGCTGAAAAGATTTGCAATTCAATATGCTTCCTTCAAACTTGATTGGGAGACCAGATTCTATTTTCGTGCAAAGCCAGGATGCAAATGGCTGCTGGGGTGGCCAGGCCACCTGGAGAGATTTCAGGGGCCTTCTGCAGAGAGCACAAGAAATCACTGCTATAAATCTCTCAGACTCAAATAGCTCAACAGGTGGAAACCACATTTCCACCAAATGCTTCACCAGAATTCACTCCCTGCCGGAGTCTGTCTTGTGTCTAATAAGAGAAAACAAGAATGTTTGCATCATTTTTCCCCTACAGAGCTATTACAGAGAGAGATTTCTATTCTGAATGCTGAGCATCATTTTCAGTTCAGGAGCAGGGGACCATGCGCGGGACAAGGCAAACCCCAAACCGTCTGGGAGTCCAGGTGCTGCAGGCTGTGTTGACGGTAGGACATTCTGTTCAAAGTAGCGTGCACAGAATGGAAGAGAAAGGATGACTCTCATCCTCATCCACCCACACAAACATCTCCAGCCAGTTCTGAGCTGTTGGGCCCCAGAGTCTCAGGAGCTACTGTGAAGATCTGGGGAGAGGAACTGCTGCAGGCAGTTAGAAATTAGAGGCTTCAAAGGATGAATCAATCCATCAAAGCCCTCGCGTCTCAGTCATTTCAGGTGAGGGGAGCGTGCCTTGAGCTGGGGCAGGACACTGTGCCATGATTCCTTAGGAAACATGCATCTCTAAGCGGGGAAGCCCTTTCTGTGTAGGAAGTGGAACCCTAAAGACCGAGGGACACGGTGTGGATGGATTCCTTCTCATGGTGCTCGGAAGCCCTGATTATGAATGATCAAGCATTTGCCCCTGAAAACTCTATGATTTGAGGCAGGAGAAGGAGTGGAATGATAAAAGCACATCCTTCACTGAACTCAGAATCACCCAAGAACCCTAAAGCGCCCGGTGCACCCAAGGCTGTGTCCCAAACCAGTTGCACCGGAAACTCTGAGGTGGACCCCAGGCATGCCTCAGGGTTTGCCAAGTTCCACAGGTGCCTGCAATGCACAGCCAGGGCTGAGAGACACGAGGTCCTCAGCAGATTCATTCTTGAAGACAACGATTCTGCACATCTGTGCTCTCATCCTGACGGTTTCCTTGCAGGGTCCTCTGGAGTCATCCATCGCCTCTGCACTATTTTTATCTTTTTCTTCATCTTATTTTCTAAGAAATCTGCCCAGACGTGACCTATACATCCCCAATTTATTCTCTGCAGTGTAAAAACTCTCTGTACCACCACCAAAACAGATGTATAATTTGCTATTCAACGTGCAGTACATGCTTCATCTAGGTCTTTATATTTCTTCCTTTCAGAATGGTAGCTGTTTCTTTTTTCTCTTCTATTTTTGTACAAAAAAATTCTATTTTTTTCTTTTTTCTTTTTTTGCATCTAATGGAGGATATCAAATGGTTTTAAGCTATTTTCTTTTGGTTCAGTTTGTTCTCAATTTTAAGAGGTCTGGTTGTTGCCTGAGTTCCCAGGATGTTGTTCCCTTTCTTTCTGGCTAGAGATAACTTTCTTTGGTGGCATGTCCTTGTGTAGCCTGTACATTTGAGCTGGTTGGCTTGTGTTAGCCATTCTTAAATTTGGACCCATGAGGCTAAGCATTGGTCAGCAGAGGAAGAAGGAGCTCACCTTGCCCCGCCTCTCTGCTCCTCCACTCACTGATCACACTTGCTCTTCAGATTACACCTCAATGGAAATTGATGTGCCCCACTCCCAGCCAAGTTCGATTCTTGCTTTCACAGATGTCCACCCACCATAGCTGCAGGGCTAAAAAGACACCCTTTTCTGTGCTCTGGCCTGGCTTCCTGACTGGGTGACCTGACTGTACAGAGCTCACTATGGAAGTCCGTCCCCAGGATACTCCTGGACACTGCCGTCTCCTTCCCATCCCAGGGCTTCACTTGGGAACTTCATCCATCAGATGCAATGTTCTTCCCAACCTCTCAGCTTTACTTCTTTCCTGGTTGCTGACGATCTTACCAAAGCCAGGAAGACATGGAGAGAATTAGGATGTGACGGGAAATAAAACCTCAGGGGATGCATCCAAAACCAGATGTGGAAGACCCCTACCCAGTGTCCCCATGGTCTCAGACTTCTGCTTTCTGGATCAGGAGGCCCAGAGAGGCGGGGAGAGCTTGTGGGCACCTGCTGGTTCTCTGGTGGAGGAAGATGCATCACATATTCTGGCAATGGGGCAGTCAGCATGTTTTTTTGATTGATCAGAATTGATAGCCGTGGCATTTAACGCTAGCTGACAACCTGGCTTTCAAGGTGAGTTTTAGATTAGCATGTCATTGGTGGCCAGGACTCAATTTCCTGAGCATCGGAGCTGGCCTACATATTTGCAAAGCCTAGATTAGGAAGATATCCTGGCCATGAGTGTCCGCAAAACGATGTCACAATTTAAGGCAATACAAAGTCACATAAGATGTATGGCTTCTCCCACAGGGCAAGAGTAAGGACCCTCAAAGAGAGACAATGGAAGGGCACTTGGCTTGCTTCCATTCTCCTTGGCAGCAGGGCAGACCTTGCCCTCAGAGGCCTCCTGCTCTGCCCTGCACCTTGCCTTTCCTGGTGGGTACAAGGGAAGCCCTGCCCTGGGATCTGACCATGGCCACGAGCAAGAATGCCAGACAGGCAAGTGTCCCCAAAACTTTGCAGCTAAACTTGGTGAGGATGCAGAGGATCTGGACCCCACCAGGTGGTGTGAGAGATGGTGGGTGAAAACACCAAGCCTAGTGTTAGACTGCACTGGGATCGTTTCTGAAACAGAAGCAGGGGGCTCGAGGGCTCTGGAGGCTGAGCGAAATCAGCTCTGGAAGAAGGGATGAATGACACTTGGCCATGGTGCTTTACTATGCTGCAGGAGGGTCAGGCAGCACGGGACTTAGAGGGTCAGACCCAGGCTGCACCTCACCAGGTCACCTCCAGCTGTGAACGGGACATGCAGGGACAGATTCAGGAGAAACAAGGAGCCCCGCTGCCCGCAGTGGCTCAGGCCGAAGATGCATTCCAAGCACATTGTCCTGTAAGTGCTCATCCCAAGAACTCCAGCTTGAACCTCACCCATGTGCAGCCCTCGATTGCATCCTGCAGCCCCTCCAGTGCCCACCCGAAGGCAGGGCAGGGTCTGCCACTGCACTGGGGACAGGCAGCTTCATGTCTCTGGCCCTGTGGGCATGGACATGTGCCCAGGCTCCCTACCCATCCATCCCCTTTTTAAGGCCTTGGGTTCTGGCTCTGCTCCATGGCCATTAGGGTCCTCTATAGCCTGCCCACCCCCATGTCCTCTCTCCCTCCCTTCCAAATGCCTTCCTTGTCTCCTTCAACACGGACCTTGTCCCCTCTAAGACACCTTCCCTCAGGAAGAGGAAAAGAGAGAACATGTTTGCTTTGTCCCTATAATCATAACCATGTTTCTTTAAATAATCTGGAAAAGAGACTTGGAATATCCTTTTTCAGAAAGGGGAGAAATTAAAGCGTACCTTGTCTAGAAAGTGCTGGTTAAAGCAGTGAGGGCTGGAGCGCATCAGCTTGTCCCTTTTGGAGGGAGACATTCCTGAGATTATGGTTCTGGGGTGACTGAACAGGGTGAAAATCTCAACTCCAGGGTCCAGGGACTTTCATCCCAGAAACTAGGAGGGTAGCTTTAGTGACAGTGGTGAGTGACTTCCAGGTGGGATGGAGAGCTGGACCCTGGTGGGGCCCGAGTCTGCCCATTGCCACTGGGAATGAACCAGAGATGGCCTGTGACTGAGCCCTGATGGCAGATCCATTCCCAAACAAGGCCTCGAGCCTCCTGCAGCCGTGCTCCGTGGAGCCTCCCTGGCGGCTGCTGGAGAGTGGCGGATCCTGTGGAGTGTGTGATGGTGTTTTAAGTAAGAATCCAAGGATGAGGGAGGGACTGAGACCATCTGGGTGTCTCTGTTGTCCGTGTCTGGAGAACCCAAGCAAGGTCTAGGAATCTCTGAGCAGCGTCGCCCAGATTGAGCCAGACCAGAACTCAGAGGAATCCTCACACCCTCAGCGGGAATGGCTGGAAGTCGCGACAGGCATCCTCCGCCACCGTCTGCCTCAGACATACTCCTTTAGGACATCATGTGGAAGCCATTTCCCATGGAAAGTAAGACACAACCTTTCCTGGCTTTGTGGGGACCAGTTGTCTCTCTCTTCCTTATGCCCATTGACCCCTCCCCTTTGACCCTCTGTGGACAACTCCCCCTGTCCCTAAGCCCCAGTCCTGGGCAGCAGTGGACAGGGCAGATGGACCTACACTCCTGGAACCCTCTCTGCCCACAATCTATGCCTTCTCAAGGGAGGGCTTCATGAAGTGCTGGATTGCCTTCCGTTTTTGCTGACAGTTTTTGTAGCCATAGCAGAGAAGGCTGCTGCCCTCACGAGGCTGGGGAAACCGGGTCCTGATCCCAGTTTGGCTGCTAACATTCTCAGGGTCCCTTCTCAGGGTCCTGTTCTTAGCCTCTGTCTCCTCATCCCCAAAAGAAATGGATGACAAGTCCATCCCTAATTTTGCAGAATTAAAATGCTTTGGTTTTTTTATAACCCTGCCAGGGACGGCAGTTGCGCTTTGCTGCCTGACTGGAATGTGAGGGCAGGTGGCTACCTGAGCATCCGTCAGCCCAGCAACCAGGGAAGCAGGGAGGGTCTGCTCTGCCTCCTTGTAACCTGGGACTAAGAAGAGGTGCTGCCTGCTGCTCACACAGAGGAATAGAAATCCACTTCCCTGAAAAACGCGCAGCCGCTGGGTGGAACCCACAAAGCCACCTGGGCCCGCATGTGTTGAGGTCTCCTTCACCAGCCTCTGCCTTTCACTCCTGCGGGCACAGAGAGATGCGTGTGTGCCCTGAGAGAGGCTCGCCCTCCTTCCCAATGCAGAATCCCACCCTCACACTTCTTCCCGTATTTCTATTTCCTTATCATCCGATTCTCCTTTATTTTACACTCTTCCTCTGCATAGAAGGAAGTATGTTTTCTATCCTTGAAAGAACAAGCACAGTAAATTAACAGGCCAGCAAAAAGCAAATCCCCTCCCCTCTGCTCCAGGTACAGCACTGCCTAGGCAAGAGCCTTCTCTGCCGTCAGGGTGAGACCCAGCTCCTCGGTGTGTTACAGCTCACTCCCATGCATGCCTTGCCTCCCTCTGAAGTCTGGTATTCACTGCTTTTGCCCTGGGAGCCTGGGTTGGTCCCCTGGCCTTCCATAAACGGAATGTGCTTGGTTCCCAGAGCATCTGCTCCCTGGACACTCCCAGTTTGGCTGCACCCTATGCTTCAGGAAGCACCAGGGGTTGTCAGGAGCCCTAAGTGCAATCTTCCAGCCCGTTAGGGCACACAGACTTTCAAGAGTGCAAGTACCAGAATAATTGATAAGATGGTCTCTCACACGGTTTGATTGCAACCCCAGGGAATTGTATAAAATCCTTACCACCAATCTTTTATGAATACAATAATTATACTCTGAGTTTAGCCTCTCACAATTTAGTCACAGAATATATTTTCATAGAGTGAAAAGCGGGGTAGATGATTAAGGCCATTGTCGCCATCATGTTGTGTTTCTAGCTTTTGTAGACCTAAATAAAATACAGCCTTTAAACCATTCTTTCTTAAGAATCCAGAATCAGAGTTACTTAACCAGATCTTTAGCAAAAATCCATTAGAGGTTAATGACAAAGTAGATGAGCCAAATCTAATGCTCTCACAGATAACAACTATAAAATCTGGACCCCAAAAAACCAAAATGTAAAAAATGCAGCTCCCTGCAGGCCCTGGAGAACATGCAAGGCACGGGAATGTGGAGGGGAGTCTGTGCAGGAAAGCCAGCCTGCCGGGGCTTAGGCCTGTGAATCTGCAGGGTTTTCACTGAGGACACTCCACCATTGGTGCAGGTGGAGGGTTGGAATGACAACTCAAGCCAGTAGGATGATGGCTGAGGATAGAGTGTGGAACTGGCATTCTCCATTTAGCCAGAAATCAGTGGGGAAATCATGGCAGGGAGGAGGCACAGCAAGTGATGGTGTCTCAGCTCTGGCGAGTCTCTGGCTTACCACTAAGGTGACATGCATCGGGACGCATGGGGATGCGAAAAAGTAGGACTGAATGTTGAAATAGCTGAGCTGAGATTTCAGCCACCTCTCCCTGCAGAAGAAGCAGAGCGTGCGGTTTGATTCCAGGCAAGTTAATTGTTTTCTGAAACAAAAGTCACCCTACAACACAATATTCATCATACCTAGTATCTAATTATCCTCACAATAACAATAACCATATAATGGAAAATGTGGCTTGAACTCAAAAACAAAATGTAGTCAATAAAAATGAACACCAAGATGACACAGATAGCATCATGAGCAGACAATGACTGTAAACAGGCATAAATATATTCAAGGACTTAAAGAAAAATATAGGCAAAATGTGTAAACAGATGAGACTCTCAGCAGAGACACTGGCAATACAACAAAAGAACCAAGTGGAGATTTGAGAGCTGGGAAAGTATAAAAAATCAAATGAAAACTAATAGGACTTAACAGAAGATTGGAGACAGAAATAAAAAGAGTCAGCAGACTTGAAGATAGAGCAATAGCAATGATCCAATCTAAAGCATAAAAAGGAAAAAATGTTAAAAATATACAACAGAGCCCTAAACACATTTATGAAAATATCAAACTGACTAGCATATATATTACTGGAGTCACACAATGAGAAGAAAGAGGATGGGGCAGAAAATATATTTAAACAAATAATAGTCAAAGATGGCAAAGAATATTGATTTATAAATCTATGAAGACTAACAAATGTTGAGTGGGGTAAATATTAGGTTGGTGCAAAAGTAATGGCAAACAACTGTCATTGCTTTTGCACCAACCTGATACAAAGAAAACCACAACGGAGCACATCGTGGTCAAATTGTTGCATTCCAAAGATAAAGAGAAAATCTTAAAAGCATCCAGAAAAGAAATGCAGCACATCACATGGAAGGGAAAAAATATGTACAAACCTAAGGTAGCATTTTCATCATAAATGTTGCAGGTAAGAAGAAAATTGAACTCCATCTTTAAAGCACTAAAGGGAAAAACATCAAAACATTTTATATTCAATGAAATGACCCTTCAAAATTAAAGATGAAATAAATTCTTTTTTTATAAATAAAATTCAAGAGAAGTTGTCAGCAGCAGACTGTTCTAGCAGTCCTTTAGGAGGAAGGAAAATGATAGCAAACAGTATGTGTGTATGTGTGTGTATATAAGCGGTGTGTGTAGGGTGTAAATTTACACACACACATACATACACTACATATACCAGAAATTGTAATCCTAAGAAAACAGGAAATGCTGTATTAACGCCACGCAAAACAAGGCTCAGAAAAAGAAGACTAAAGCTAAGAGAACATTTCGTAATAATAAAGATATCAATGCATCAGGAAGACCACACAATTATAAATGTGTGTGCCTAATAATAGAGCTTCAAAGTGTAGGAAGTAAAAGCTATCAGAGCAAAAGGGACAAGCAGACGAATTGCAACATGCTGTCAACTAAAAACAAATGTGAAGCTGCCTTAGTGGCTGAGATGTTCAGTGAGATGCCAACTACAGGTACCAGCATGTCGCAGGTTCTCCATTAACATAGATTCTGTTCCTTCCCTTGCTCTTGATGGGAAACATATTCTTCACCGAGCACCTTAGATTTCTCATGTGCACCTGAATGTCCCATCTCTTTGCAGTCTCCAAAGCCCCCTGGGAATGGAATCCAGGTGCAGTGCTCATCCAGGCTTTAGCACAAGAAGCTGAGGCCAGAACTGTCTCTGACTCACACGAAGCCCTTTAGCCAGGTCATGGAAAATTCATAACTAGAAATTGTGCCTTTGCCTTCCAAAGCTTAATATTCTTTACAATTGACTGTTAATATTCTGTTTGTTTTTTTCCTTCCCAGATGCTTAATTCTGAGCCCATTGACCTGAGCTGCATGATTAGATTTTTCAAACTAATAATTTACTCTACATTGATACAAGGTAACACAGAGGAATGTAAGTTTGTGATTAGAAGACGGAAATTTCTCACTTCTGGTGTTTTGTTCTCATTTTGAAACTTAACAAATGGAATGCTGAATGGAATCGTGAACTCCTAGGACTGTGGATTACTGACTTAATTAACTCATGGGTTGTTACACACCTGCTTGTTGGAACGATGTATCTGTCGGGTCCAAGGCAGGCTCGGGCGTGCTGAGTAATCCAACCTTCGTACCACGTCCGTGCGTGGCTCCTCCCGCAAGCCAGGCTCCTGTGCTTTGCCTTCATCGCTAGCACTTTGCAGGACGTGGGCTCTCCGAGGAGTGCCCCCTGCCCTCCCCACCCCAATCCACATCTGCTGGCCTTGGGCTCATTCTAGTCACAGCAGAATTTTTAGACACTCCACTCCATTCAGGCCTCTGGTGTCTCTCCAAGGTCGGCCTCACCTGCTCTCCCTGGGGCTGAGGAACAAAGGCCCTCCCTTGAATCCCGGGCCATTCTAAAGAATCAGAAGGCAGGGGCCCTGCAGTGGACGAATGGCAGCCCCAACAAAGACGCACCACGTCCTGACCCCTACCCCGGGTCTCGGAATGTGGTCTCACTTGGAAGCAGGGTCTGTGCAGGAATAATTCAGTTCAGGGCTTTGAGGTGACATCATCTTGAATTTAGGGCAGTCCCCGGATCCAATGATTGTGTCTTCATATGAGAGGCAGGGGGAGATTTGAGACCCACAGACCTGGAGGAAGGACGGCTATGCAGAGACAGAGGCAAGGACCAGGGTCATGCGTCTGCAGCCAAGGGGCCACGGAGCACTAGGAGCCACCAGAAGCTGGGTGGTGCCTCCCACCAGAGGCAGGGAATGGGGTCTCCTTCACAGCCTCAGAAAGAGCCTTCAGACCCATGAGAAAATGCATTTCTATTTTTTAACCAAGAGTTGAGTACTTTGTTGCGGCAGGCACAGAAATGAATGCAGGCGCCACCATCATCCTGGGATAGAGGTTCCAGCCCCTTGGCTCCCCTGGGACAGCCCCTGGGCTGCATTTCACCCCCCGCGGGGCAGATGCAGCTCCTGGTACCCTGGTGGCACTCCGCATCCCAAACATGCCTGTTTTCTTCAAAAATGAGTACCCACTGCCTCAAGGAAACTGAAAACACAGGGACAGCCCCAGCCACAGTGACCTTCTTCATCTCCCACTGATGCTGGCATCCAGCATGGCTGCCCTGGAGGGGCAGGGCAGGGGGGCTTGGTGGACTCAGGCCGTCTGGCCTCGTTGTGGAGTTTCTGCAAAAGGGTTTTCCAGAGATCGCCCTGGGGTACCCGTGAGTCAGGTGAGGGAAAAGCTGTCAGGGTCTTGATGTGACTGGCGTGGGCAGACTGACCCCAACTCTAAACTGAGCTCTGTGGCCGCCTTGCTGGGCCCCCTTGGGGTCACTTGCTCACCACCTGGATCATTCGTTTCCTCCAGTGTCAAAAGTGGGGCTTGGGTTCCTCCCACTGTGGCACCGTGTGGCTCACTGTCAGCTGTGCTCACCGACCGGGAAAGTTCCTGTTGGAATAAACACTGTGCAAAGCACTTCCAGAATCAAAAGACCAGAAAGTGCTGATAAAGCATGAGCTACCTGTCTAGCACCGACTTCATCACGAAATGGAAAGCTGTGCCAGAAGGGAACCAGCAAACACTGGGAGGAGGGGCGCTCTGTCATGTCACTCAAGAGAACCAGGAGGAGAATCAGCTCCGGGACGCTACAGAGACAAGTGGGTCTCACATAAAGCCTCCCATGTTGACTGCAACCTGTGTGTCAGAGCCCATGCTCAGCTCCAGGGAGAATTCTGAGACCAGAGACACAGTCAGCCCTGCACATCCCCTGTCCTGCCAGGAGATGACGTGTGTCCCAGAATTGTTTGCGCAAAGGGATTCAGAGGCTTCCAGTTGGGGGAGTGTGCCATGAGATGTGAAGGGAGGCAGACAGTCACGGGAAGGCTTCGGGGAGCAGGTGCATCTCCAGTGGGCCCGCAGAAAAACGTGCTGTCTACAGTGAGGAGCAGTGACCTGCTGTGGCCACCACCTGCTCCTTTTGTCATCAGCAGTGACTAGAAACACTCAGGAAGGCCGTGTTTCCAGAAGGAAGTCAGCCTCAGTGTTTTGATTTCCTCTTCTGGAGGTGTCTACCTTGGTTTACCTTCCACAGTTCAGCACGGGTGAGCTGCTCTGACACATCTGAGAATGTCTTTATCCTAACCTCTGGCATCGCCAGCTTCTAGAGGTGCTTTTGTTTCCAATGGGCATGAGTAGCTATCTTCAGTTCAGCATTATTTCCAGCTCTGTGCCTTCCAGGTCCAAGGTGGCATCATGGCTTCTACACTTGAAGACACAACACATGACCTTGAGCTTGCGTTTGACCAATGAGGTGTGAGTTGAAATGACCTGTGTCACTTCTGAAAAGAAACAGTAAGAGCTAGTGGCCAATTTTCCATATTCCCTTTTTTCTGCCTAGACGATTGGGAATCACCCAAGTGGGGCTTCCCTCAGCCTCTGAACAAGGATCACATAGAGTAGAAGCTGCGTCTTGTCCTTCCTGGGCACGGTGGGAGTGAGTGGTGGCCCCTTGCTGTTCTGTGCCCTTGAAGTCTTTGGGTGCTTGTGATGACTGCTTCAGGGAAGGCAGGTTCTTGTGTTGCTCCTCAGAGATATAAAAGCCAGTAAATGTTTTCGTAGTTGGGCAAGACTGGTCAAGCTAGTGTGAAATATTAGATTAATTTCTAAGATAGAATAGACAGACCAAATGTTAAGTGTGAGTCTAGATTATTTTATATTTAAAAAGAGTAAAACATAATTTTCAGCACTTACAGAAACTGGAATGAAGAAACATCTTCCAGAATTTTGTAAAGCTTGAGCAGCTCCTACATGAGCCTTTGCAGATTGGTCCCTGATGCTGTCCTAGTTCACAGGAAGAGCCCCCCTTGCCCATTTAGAATAAAGAGGCGAACAGCTGCACTTTAATTCCCACCGTTTACAAGGTGGTTCAATCAATCCAGGAATAGAGTTTCCAAAATTATAAACCTGTTGGCTTGGATCATCTGAACGCCACTTTTTTCCTTTTTACATAATAGCTACGTTGTGGCAGGACTGCATTGCTGAGATTCTGCATATAAAAGGTGGTAGGAGGCGAAGGTGTTTTTATTTGCCTTTTCCTTCTTCCTGACCAATTAAAATACTAAATATAAGACAGCTTGGGCATATTGTCCAAGTTCAAAATACTCTCCAAATTCACCCATCCTCTTCCCCAAATGCTATAAGTTTCAATAAAACGAGAGAGAATTTAAGATGACAAGATGAGGTCTACACATATCTCCTGCTCTTCCCACCCTCAGCATCTGCTGATAGCTGAAGGAAAGCCAGCAATGAGGTTGCTTAGTGCCCCATTAGCTCACGAGTGCACTGTGCTCACCCAGGCACACTGCACACTCAGCACACTGGCCAAGGCTTGCAAATGAGCCTATGTGAGTTGAAGGAACAGGTCTAATGGAGCTGTGGACTCTGTGGTTTTCCATGCAGGCAGCAGAATGGAGATTGGGTGTGTGCCCTTCCTGTTTGCCACAGTGCTCTCTACACATCCAAACACACGGCATTGGCCAGGCTCAGTGGCTCACACCTGTAATCCCAGCACTTTGGGAGGCCAAGGTGGGAGGATCCCTTGAGCCCAGGAGTTTCAGACCAGCCTGGATAACATAGGGAGATTCTGTTTCTACAAAAAAATACAAAAATTGGCCAGGCATAGTGGCGCATCCCTGTGGTCCTAGGTACTGAGGAGGCTGAGATGGGAGGATCACCTGAGCCAGGGAAGTCAAGGATGCAGTGAGCTGTGATCGCACCACTGCACTCGAGCCTGGGTGATGGAGCGAGGCTCTGTCTCAAAAAACAAAGAACAAAAAACAAGTTTTTACATATTTATATATTATAGATATTATTGATATACAATGTTGTATTCAAATATACAACAAAGAGGAATTGTCTCACTAAGATTTGCTTGAAACATTAGTGAAGGTCGTCTGTGGAGACACTATCAGTTCTAACTTGAACACACTGATGGGTCCGGTGGGGGATCTGGCTTTCCTGGAGTTGTCTCATTTCCACTAAAGGTATATCATACAACAGGTGCATCAAGAAAAGGAAGCATTGGATGCACCTTTGGTTTTAATTTTCATGGCTCTGTTGTTGTCTCTCTATTAAGTATTAGATGATCCTGGGATTTAGAGTCTGTTCTTGGTTTACATCAAGAAAACCATTTTCTTTATCCCAACATGGATCTTTTCTGACCATGCTTGATGACCCATTCTGGGCAGCACTGATCTGTGCTGGATACACCCTTTGTCTTTTTGCAGGAATAATTGACTTAGTAGCAACCACTATTGATGTTCCTAGTATTCATCTGTATCTAGATGACAGAAATCTTTACCCTTCTGGGTAAGCATTGAATAGACCAATCTGCTTTATGAGACATTGTGAGCTGGGCCACATCCATCACCCATCATTTGGAAAGACTTGAACTTCAGCATTACTGGCTTCCACTGCAGATGACATGTGGCATACTGGATTTTTTTTTTCTCTCTCTCTCCTTAAGGAGCTTTTGATTCTAATTTATTTTTTCCTGTGTATTTCTCTCTGCTCATCAGAAGGATGTGATTCTGGAAGTTTCTTCCGAATTGGCAGCTCTTTTAAAGATAGCCATTGCTCACTGCCGACAGGCCTGGGTGAGCAGCTTGTCTGGGCATCACACTGGACCACAAGATAATGAATTGGCCTCATCCTCAAGGCCAACTGGGCGGAACCATGGCGACGCTTTGCTGGCCTGTTTATAAACCAGTGAAGTGGCAAAAAGCTGGCACCAGAAAACAGGTGGTTGGCTGGTATTTGTTTTTTAAATGTGTCCAGAATTAATTGGCTTATATATCGGTTGGCAGTGGGTCCTGACGAGATGCTGTAAGACACAGCATTGAAAAGTGACTCCCCACTGTGCCTTCTGAACACAGATGGCAAATATTTGTGTATTCAATGGATTTGCAGCTCATAATCTTCTATTAAACTGCGTATCCCAATCCCATCTGGAAAGTTCAAAAGGAAACTATTTCCCAATTATATGTTCAGCTGATTGTTCTTTGTTCTTATTACTTCATAGATGGGACTTTCGTGACAATCGTCAGCTTGTTTACGAATGTTTTTAATTAAAGCCGAGAGATGCTGGGAATTCGGTCCTGGAATAAACAGCTTGCCACTTAAGAGGCTATTCCTCAAATGTTTGACAGGACAAGAGTCATTTTGGTAAATTCTATTCTGCTAGGAGTGAGGAGAAGGAAGAAAGGAGGAAGGGAAAATAGACAGGGAGGGAAGCAGAGAGGGGAGAGCAGGACAGCCCGGGGGGCACACAGGGGATCCGGGAGGTGGGAGAGGGCCAGGGCCTGCTGCAGTGGAGCCTCATTCCCATTCACCGCGGGGCCTTGACAATCACACAGGCACCATCAGTACAAGTTGGCAAGGCTGCAGCCTGTGTTTTCATCCAAATCCACAACCTGAGAGGAAATAACTTTCCGGCTCGTGGGCTGGGCCAGGGGAAGCTGTTTACCAGTTTCTCTGTCTGGTGGCAGCTTGTTCTGGGTTGAGCTGGTCCAGACCCCGGCCTGTGCCGGGGAACTCTGGATGGAAGAGGCTGCAGATGCATCCAAGCATGATCTTGATGAAGATGTTGTACTCATCTTGGCTGAACCAGTGCTGTGGACAAGGGGAGCTCAACGTCTGCCCTGGAATCCATCCTTCTTCTGGACAGAGCCTTGCCTGGTTGATCCCATCATCTGCCAGCCTGGTAATCCTCACCTGCTCAGAATTTGGCCAGTTCTCCTCTCTCTGCATGACCAGAGGGGTTGGTGGATAATTTAAATACTACTTCTGTTTGGTTCAGATGCAGCTAACGGTTCTACAGGGTAGTCTTCCAGGCAGACTCAGTTTCAGCTTATATTAAAGCTGGCTCCACTCTCTGGCCTTGAAGAGAGGGACAAGGGCCAGAGATACGCAGGTAGAAGGGAAAAACCAGGCTCGGATGGCAGAGGGAAACTGAGAAGAGGCAGCACGAGCAGGCGGTGTGGCAAGTTTTCCTGAGATGTCTTTATCAGCATGTGTGTCTTGCCCTCGCCAGCGACACAGCAGCCCCTGGGTCTCCCGTCACTCTCCCTTATCTTGCTGGAGCACATTTTCACACACAGCATCAGAGAAGTGTGCCAGGGTCCTCACCTTCCAGGAATGTGAACACCTTCTGCACCTCTGGTGCTGGGAAAGGTCCCAGAAGCACAGTAGGAGCTCAGCATAGACAGTGGGTTTCCTTCACAGCCTGCCCTTAGCTGCCAACAGGCATTGCACACGTTCAAGACAGTGGACAGATGGTGGACAGGCAGGCTGAGCACAGAGCCTTGGCTCTGGGGAGCACTGCTCACTCCACACCAGCGTCACCATCTCACATCCTTTTAGGTTGTGGCGATATTGGGCCCTTATTTTCTGATCTCAAATATAAAGCATGCATGCTGTATAAGCAGCAGACATTAGAGAAATATGGAGTAAAGAAAGACCTTCCCGTGAAGCAGAAAGAGCATGAAAAGCTTTCTCCTAAGTGCTCTTGGTTCAGTGCGTAGTCTGTCTCTCCAGAGGATACACACACGCCACGCACACTTTTCTTTTCTTTTCTGTTTTCTTTCTTTCATTTTTTTTTTTATCATAGTCTCGCTCTGTCACCCAGGCTGGAGTGCAATGGTGCGATCTCAGTTCACTGCAACCTCTGCCTCCCAGATTCAAGCAATTCTCCTGCCTCAGCCTCCTGAGTAGCTGAGACTACAGGCATGCACCACCACTTCCGGCTGATTATTTTTGTTTTTTTTTTGTGTGTATTTTTTTAGTAGAGATGGGGTTTCACCATATTGGCCAGGCTGGCCTCGCACTTCTGACCTCATGATCCGCCTTCCTCAGCCTCTCAAGGTGCTGAGATTACAGGCGTGAGCCACTGCACCCAGCCCGCACTTTTCATTTCTATATAGCACACTGCAAGGTGTTTCATACTTAATCATAAAACACTGTGTGTAAGGGTCTGCATCCTTCTGGAAAGAATTTCTACCAGTTCATAGCCCATGGGAAGTATGGAGGCTGCCCCGGCCCAGACCTGTGGGTGAAGCCGGCTGTGGGTTCCATGAGGCCAACCTGTGTCCTGTGGGTGTTCTGCTCTGAGAAGGTCTCTCCTCAGCCGGTGGTCACAGGCCCCAGAGGTCAGTTGTGTTGTCATGTTTTCAAGGAAAGGAGCTGCCCTGGAAGGATGAAAGAGCAGAGTCCTTCCTTCCCCGGGGAAGAAGAGCAGGGCATGGGGCGATACAGCCCGGGGCCGGGAGGGTGGTAAGAGTGGAGGGCCCAGGGAAAAGGCCCAAACTCTGTGTCTGAACAGGCAAGAAGCCTGGGGACATTGGAGCAGCTGGCAGAGTCTGGTCTGGTATAGCATCCTTGAGAGGACCTTATACCCACACCAGGCAGGGGGGCTGCAGGCAGGGGCTAGAGAATCCAGGTGCTGGAATCAGAAGTCAGTCTGGGACCTGGAGGGGAAGGATGGCTCCAAATGCTCCTTGTGGAGGATGGTGAGAGAAGTGCATGGGCAGCTGCCTTCTGGGAGCATTTTGCAGACAAAATGCCAATTTGCCAGGTCCCCAGAGACCCAGCCAGTGTGTCCCGGAAAGCCATAGTTCTGTGTCCCTTAGAGTGACGGGAAACGAAGCTGCCACAGATCACCCCTTAGAAGCTCCCTGAAGAAGGCTTCCCTGGGATGGCCTGACTGGCCATGGGCCTCAGAGCTGGGATTTCAGGGGCAGCCACCCAGGCTGGGGCCCCAAGAAAGCTGAGGGTGGAGGACCGAAGAGGAGTCCCTTCAGGGCAGTACCCATGGAAGGGGCAGAACCTGAAGCCTTGGAGGTGAGTCTGAGGGGCCTCCCAGGCCAGGTGATCAGAGGCCCCTGCAGGCCCAGGAGAAAAGGGTGATGGACAGGAATGTGCGTGCATGTGATCCCCAGGTAAACTGGGGCAGCCAGGCATGCCTGCTGGATGCCCTGGCAGCGAGGACAGAGCAGCGCTGGCATTGATGGCAGCTTCTTTCCCGCTGCAGCACCACACAGGTGGGGGTCTCCATTTTGCAGCTGACCAAGAGCCAGGGCAGCGCGTGTTGCCCAAGTCTGAGCTGATGGCCCGGCAGAGGGCAGTTTCTGGGCTGCTCAGAGCAGAGGACAGTGGAAGACTCCTGCCTGCAGTCATTGCCACTCCTGCTCACATGCTGGGCTGTGCCTTCAGTCACCCACGGAGATCGATCCCCCTGTGGGTAACCTTAACCGGCCCATAGGATGCCATTGTTTCCATAGCAACCAGCTTACTTCAGAGTGGAAAGGAGCAAGGCTGGGAAGATGAACAAAAGACACAGCAGAGCTGCGTGGGAAAGACACAGCAGAGCTGCGTGGGGCGCGGTTGCTATGATGTGGCCTAAATATGCCCCCAGGCCCATTCAAAGGCACCTGCATCCTTCACAGATGCCTCCTGCCCTGGGCAGCGACCCAGGCACCCAGAATAACGCTTGGAGCCCTTATCAGATGACTCAGCTGCTGCTCTTGGAGGACCCTGGGCTGTCCTCCCAGTAACTCCTAGGCTGTACAAGTCATTTTTACAAGGCACTTTAATAAATGTTCTTACATAGAAAATTAGTCAAGGGGAGTGGGAAAAACAAGGAAGAAGATAGGGAAGCAGAAAATGCAGTTTGTGGAGCATATTTCCAAGTATAATGGAGAGTTGGGCAGGGGATGGGAAAGCCCAGAGCGCCCCAGGCCAGGGGGGAGAGTCAGGCTTTCTGGAGTGCCTTGGACTTGGGACTCACACCACTGAAGACTCCTGTGTACAGGGCCCTCAAACCCTCCTGGTACATGCCCTTTGCAGGTGCTCTCGGGCCTGGCTCCAAACGCTTGCCCTTCTGAGCTGCTCTGGGGCTGAGGGCTCTAATTCACTGACATGAAGGGGAAAATAGCTAGGAGACCACAGAGCACTTTCTTTCCTTCTGAAATTCACCAAGGACGCACTCAAAGTCTTAAATCCAAGAGCAGATCCCTGGGGGGTAGAAGATGTTATTTGTGGGAAGACTCTTTTTTTCCAGCATCAGGAGACATATTCCTGAAATTCTTTTTTGCCCTAAGACTTGGGTCGTGGGTACTGCGGAAGGTTCAGGGTGACCCTCTTGCGCAGGCCACAGAGAGACTGGTCCATCCCAGCCTCAGGCAGTGGTGGTGTTTTACTCTGACAATCGGGGCATCCATTGATCAAGGCCTGTGAGGCCCGTGCCAGGCATAGCTTTCCCCGTTCAGTCAGGAAACCCCTGAAAGGGCTGATGATCTTGGCCTCAGAGGCGAAAGGTCTGACTCACTTCATCCTCACAGCAGCACCAGGCCAGGCCAGACAATCCTTACATCTGAGTATTCAGATCAGACATCCCTGCACCCATGAGTGCCAGCCACAAAAGGCAGAACATTTGTTATAAGTGTAAAAACGCGGCTGGGCGCGGTGGCTCAAGCCTGTAATCCCAGCACTTTGGGAGGCCGAGACGGGCGGATCACGAGGTCAGGAGATCGAGACCATCCTGGCTAACACGGTGAAACCCCGTCTCTACTAAAAATACAAAAACTAGCCGGGCGAGGTGGCGGGCGCCTGTAGTCCCAGCTACTCGGGAGGCTGAGGCAGGAGAATGGTGTAAACCCGGGAGGCGGAGCTTGCAGTGAGCTGAGATCTGGCCACTGCACTCCAGTCCGGGCGACAGAGCGAGACTCCGCCTCAAAAGAAAAAAAAAAAAAAAAAAAAAAAAAAAAAAAAAAAAAAACGCGGCCATGTGCACGGGAAACCCACCCCGGGATGCAGGGGTGTGCTCTGAAACCATCTCTCACTGCTTCATGGGAGTCGTTCTGACCAACCATTCACCAGTGGAGGGGAGGAGAGACTTCCCTTTGCAAAAATCATGCCGTAAGATTTTTTATTGAGCAATCTTCTGCTTCTCAGACTACCAGAAACCTGAAGACGGTGAAAAGTGAGGCTCAGGAATGTCTGAAATAATAAATTGATTTTTTTATCTCGCTTGATTCCATACTGCCGTGAGTCACATATTCTCCAGGTATCCCATAAGTGGCAAAATATGACCACCGTTTCCCCGGTGGCCTGCTAACCCAGCCCGTCCATCGCGGGCTGGGAGGGAGGGTGGATCAGCACCAGTCTGTAAACCCAACTCCCGGATCCCACCCTGCTCTGCTGGCCCAGGACACCTGGACTGACGAGGAAGACCCTCCCTCCCCAAAACAAGATAGTTCAGTGGAAAAGGCAGCCGTCAATCCATCATTTCACAAGAGAGACACAAAAAGAGTCAATTGATGGATGTTTTCACATCTGATCTAGACACCTTGGTGTGGAGCGGAAGGCCTGCTGTGGGAAGGACCCACGGCGCTCCCCAGGCACCTGCTTGTGCAGAGGAGAAGAGCTCCCAGTTGCCCGGGATGAATGCGTTTCTGGTGAAATGCTCCGGTGTGCCTGCCATGTGTTGGTTGTATCCACTCTGGCTTCTCTAAGATTCTTCAAAATGTATTTATCACACGCCAGACACAGCAGCTTGGTGTGCAATTAACGGCTTCAGAAGTAATGAGCATGGGATGAGAGGAAAATTGAATTCCTGTCTGGGAGTGGTCAGTGTACTTGCCTTCTCCCGGGGAGACCATGGAATGGATATCCTAAGTGGGATGGGCAGCGTCCCCTTATGAAAAATTGTCAGTCCCTAATTGTCCCCGGGGCAGCAGAAGGGGGCCTTTGGAGGAGGAGGGAAAGAGAATCCTCTGTGGATCCCAGGGCAGGGTCCACTCCAGGAGCTCCGCTTCCCCTCAGGGCCCCACTGTGGGAGGGCAGCAGGGGCACTGCAGTGGGGGCAGTCTGGGGAGGTGCAGATAGGGACCGGGGGGTGAGGTCTTGTAAAAAATGGAAGGAGGGGGCTCTCACGGTCATTCAAAGCGGCCTGTGCTCTGCCACCCTTGTGGGGAGCAGAGCCAGGAAAGACGTGGAGGGTGGGGGAAGGTATGTTCCCCAAGATGCTGGACCTTCCTCTGTGAACACCATTTACAGCATTCAGAGGGGAAGGTTTGAAGAGCACAGGTGCTCAGAAAGAGGCCAACAAAGCCAAGTGGGAACACTGTGATCTCTTTCTTTATCTTAGCCAGGAAAAGCAGAAAAAATATGTGTGGAGTTCTGGGGGTGTTTATGCTGATGTGAGACCCAAACACATAAATGGGTTCATAAGAATCATGAATTCCCCAGTTCCTGCCTCCTCACAGCCACCCCACCCTTCATCCTCCTCCTGAAAGGCCCAAGCCCCTTCCTTTCATCCCATGAGCTCCATGTCACTGAGGCCCAGAGATACCGTCGCCTTTTAAATCAATGTTTATTTGACGCTACTTGCCCCCACCCTAACACACACCAAAGGGGTGATGCCACATCCCTGTTCCCCACTATGGCGAGTCATTGAAGATGGCTTTCCATGGTCACTACCTCTGCTTCCTCGCCCCTCATTCTTGCCTCATTGGCTGCAGTCCAGGCTCATTTTGTCTTTGGCATGACACATGTCAAGGTCACCAGCACACCATGGGTTCCCAATGCAGTGAGCCTTAGCACCCAGCTCACCTTCTCAGCAATGGTCTTCACGGCTGACCTCTCCCTCACTGAAGTACTTTCTGCTCTTGGCTTCTGGGACATTACATAAACCCCATTGTTATTCTCACTTTCTTTTCTAACCGAAACTCTCACATTCACAAGGTGGCAGGCAGAGTGCTCTGAAGGGTCTCAACTAAGTGGTGGGGAATGATCAGCTTTTGACCAAAGGCTGCTCTGGCCCCAACTGAGAAAGCTTAAAAGCAAGACCTGAAAGGATCCCACTGTTTCCGTGTAACCAAAAATATTTTTGGTCATGAATCAATATTTTTGAGTCATGTTGAGTAACCTGAGTAACATGACTCAAAAATATCAGCACTCTATAAGGTTTATTTTACGATACCTAGAATACCACCAAAAATTATGAAGAAGGCAAAGAAACAGGAAAACACAACCCATAATAGAGAATAAATTAGTCAACCAAAACTAACCCACAACTGACACATAAGATAGAATAGATAAAAATATTAAAACCATTATTATAATTATGTTCCATGTTTGAAAAGCCAAAGGAAAGGTTAAAAATGTTAAATAGACTCATTGGACATATAAAAAGATTCAAGTCAGACTTCTAGAGAAAAAAGCGATAATATATGAGGTTCAAACCATACTAGATATGGTTGCTGATAGATTGGGCATTGCTGAAGAAAAGATTTGTTAGTGTGAAGACCAAGCAACTACCGAAAGAAAACCAAAAGTTGAAAAGAGCATGAGTGAGCCGTGCTCGAGCAGTTTGATAAGCAAGATATGTGGAATTGGATACCACAAGTAGGAGAAGGAGAAGGGGTCAGAAATAATATTTTTAGAAATAGTCAAAACCTTCACAAAATTGATGTAAACTGTAGACTCCTACATCCAAGAAGCTGAGTGAGTCCCAAGCACAGCAAACGTGAAGAGAACCACACCCACACGCAGTGTAGGCACATTGTTCAAAATCAGTCATAAAGAGAAAAATCTGCCGGGCGCGGTGGCTCAAGCCTGTAATCCCAGCACTTTGGGAGGCCGAGACGGGCGGATCACGAGGTCAGGAGATCGAGACCATCCTGGCTAACACGGTGAAACCCCGTCTCTACTAAAAATACAAAAAACTAGCCGGGCGAGATGGCGGGCGCCTGTAGTCCCACCTACTTGGGAGGCTGAGGCAGGAGAATGGTGTAAACCTGGGAGGCGGAGCTTGCAGTGAGCTGAGATCCGGCCACTGCACTCCAGCCTGGGAGACAGAGCCAGACTCCGTCTCAAAAAAAAAAAAAAAAAAAAAAAAAGAGAAAAATCTTCAAAACATTCAGAGAAGAACACATATTGCATATGTAAGAGCAAAGATAATAGAGATGGAAAAATTCTTGTTGGAAATACTGTAAGCTGGAAAACAGAGAGCC
This sequence comes from Rhinopithecus roxellana, assembly GCF_007565055.1. NCBI lineage: Eukaryota > Metazoa > Chordata > Mammalia > Primates > Cercopithecidae > Rhinopithecus > Rhinopithecus roxellana. Next base: position 50,953,628 of record NC_044559.1, on the reverse strand, counting down.
AGCAACTTTAAAATGCTGCAAGTAAGTAGATGGGGTGGGGAAACCTGTCAGCCAAGCATTCTACACCCAGTGAAAACAGTCAGATGCCAGAGACTCTTAGAAGACACTGAGCATAGCTTTGGTCAGTTTGTGTGTCTGTCTGTCTCTCTATCTGTCTATCTATCTATCTATCTATCTATCTATCTATCTATCCATCTACCTATCTATCATCTATCTACCTATTCATCTATCCACCTCTCCATCCACTTATCTATCTATCTATTCATCTATCCACCTCTCCATCCACTCATTTATCATCTATCTATCTATCTGTCATCTATCTACCTATTCATCTATCTACCCATCCATCCACTTATCTATCTATCTATCTATCTATCTATCTATCTATCTATCTATCTATTCATCTATCTACCCCTCCATCCACTCATTTATCATCTATCTATCTATCTGTCATCTATCTACCTATTCATCTCTCTACCCATCCATCCACTTATCTATCTATCTATCTATCTATCTATCTATCTATCTATCTATCTATTCATCTATCTACCCCTCCATCCACTCATTTATCATCTATCTATCTATCTATCTGTCATCTATCTACCTATTCATCTATCTACCCATCCATCCACTTATCTATCTATCCATCTACCTATCTATCATCTATCTACCTATTCATCTATCCACCTCTCCATCCACTTATCTATCTATCTATTCATCTATCTACCCCTCCATCCACTCATGTATCATCTATCTATCTATCTATCTATCTATCTATCTATCTATCCATCTACCTATCTATCATCTATCTACCTATTCATCTATCCACCTCTCCATCCACTTATCTATCTATCTATTCATCTATCTACCCCTCCATCCACTCATGTATCATCTATCTATCTATCTATCTATCTATCTATCTATCTATCTATCTCCTATGTATCTACCTACCTTACTATTATTATTATTATGCCACAGGAACCCACTAAAACCTTTAAAATAGGAAAGTGATATATGACTTATATTTGTAGTTCAGGTTTGTGAAGCTAATTCTTTTCGCTTTTTGTATGTCTTTTCAGACATGTCTTTATTGTTTCTTTATTTTTAAAGCATATGATTTTCTCAAGTATTCTGCTCAAAAAGGAGTCACACAGTCAAATAATTTGGGGGGGTGCATTCCATACATTTTTCCTGAATCTTTATGTGCTTAATAGCTCTGTGAAGTCTTGAAGTATAGAAAAGTCATCTAAATATATATCAATATATATCTATAAATCTCTATAAACATGTTTTTGTGTATATATATTATGTATATAAAATATATAAAAATAAATATTTTTATATATTTTTATTAAAATATATTAAATATTTTAAATATATTTTTATTAAAATATATAAAAATAGATATTTTTATATATTTTTATTAAAATATATTAAATATTTTAAATATATTTTTATTAAAATATATATAAATAAATATTATTTATATATTTCTATAACTCTATCTACCTACCTATTTTTTTTGAGATGGAGTCTTGCTCTGTTGCCAAGGCTAGAGTGCAGTGGTGTGATCTTGGCTCACTACAACCTCTGCCTCCCGGGTTCAAGCGATTCTCCTGCCTCATCCTCCTAAGTAGCTGGGATTACAGGCATGCTCCACCAAGCCCGACTAATTTTAGTATTTTTAGTAGAGATGGAGTTTTGTCATTTTGGCCAGGCTGGTCTCGAACTCCTGACCTCAGGTGATCTGTCCACCTTGGCCTCGCAAAGTCCTAGGATTACAGGCGTAAGCCACCGTGCTCGGCCAAAATATATTTTTAATTTGGTATATATTTTACTTAAGAACTTAGTTTCTTAATGTGGGAAGTATTTTCTTCTCCTCAGGTCTCATCTTATTTAGAGAACTAATGATACTATTGTGGAATATCTGGATTTAGGTTATCCATATATCTAATTATGAGTTCCCCCAAGGTAGGTCCTGGGTCTCCTTTATACTCTGAATTACTAGCCTGGAATTGGAGCACATTTTATACATTAAAAATGCTTATAATACTAATGCATTTAGTTTCCTATTGAGATAACCTCATGTTTTTGTATAGACATAACAATGTAATGTAATAAGGACTAATAACAAATTCTAGTTTCTTAGAATAAGTTCAATATTCTAAATATAAACTGTCATGCACTCATTCAAATATTCATTGAATGTTTATGATGTGGCAGAACTCTTCTCATATTGAGAAATACAGTAGCAATTGGGCAACATCTCTAGAGATTACTGGGAAAAGACACATAATAAACAGGTAAATAAAATTTCAGAATAGTGATAAATTATATGAAACAAATATAATAGGTAAGGAGATGGGGAACAAATTGGGATTGGTGGCTGTATTTATACTTAAAATTAAAACCATTAAATGGCTGTATTACTTACAACTAAAACCATTAAAGGGATGAAATCTTAAGTTAAGAACCCAGTGGGGTTCTTTCCCTTCTCTCCAGTATCACCTCCATTTACAACTTTACCCCAACAACTTCATCACCAAGGAAATCTTTGCCACGTTGATAAGGTATTACTGATCACAGTCCATTTCTCCCTCTGCCCAATCACCCTTCTCTCCCCTTTACACGTTATGATTCCTAATAAAATCTTTCAACCTAATCTCCACTTTAGCTCCCACTTCCAAAGAACCCAGCCTGTGACACTATGCATAATAAATAACATCTACCAAAAATTACAGAAAAATATTATATTTACAGATTAAAGTGTTCCTTTTTCAGTCAGAAGAGTGGTTGTCATCACTGGGTGCTATTTAACATTATATTAGAGTTTCCAGATAAAATAGTAAGATAATAAAAATAAATTACATTTTAAATCATGGAGAGGATGAAATAAACTGTCAACATATCAGACAAGAGATTCTGCAGAAAAAGTTTTCATATGAATAGGAGAGTTCAATGAGGTTGCTGGAAACAAGATAAAACACAGATGATCAAAAGCTCTTCTAGACACGGAAACATCAATGAGAATCATACTGTATTTTTTAAAGCTAGTGAAAAAACGCAAAGGATATGTAGAGACAATCAGTGTGAAGGGAAATCCAAAGACCCAGGAACATGATATGATTCTCAAGCTCACTAGCAATCAGAGAAAAGTAAAATTAAAACCAAAAGAAGTAGACTGACTCAGACTGACAGACTCAAAATTCAGACTCTGTCAAGTGTTGATAAAACTGTAAAGCAATGATGGTGACTGAGGCTTAAACTTGTGTAGCCAATTGAACAAAATCTAACAAAATTAAAGATTCAAATATTCTCCAACCTACCATTTTACTCTTAGGTATATATTCACACGCAAAAAATCATATAGATACTTACAGCATCATTGTATAGAGGAAAAGGGACACAATTTCAGTGTTTATGAGCAAGGTGAAAATGTGTTTTCATGTGTTGAAATACCATACATTATTTAAATGAATGAGCTGCATGTGTCAACCTGAAAAACTTAAAATTTAATGATTGGAGTTTGGTTTCCAAAATGTCATGATAACGAGTAAAATGGATCCTCTCTTCCATGAAGCAACTATTTAACTGCTGAAAATTATCGAACAAAAACAAAACAATGTCTTGTTTGAAAAGATGTTTATCTAGATTATGCGCCCATGCTAAAAAATTATGATATTTTAAAATTATTTACTTTTAAGAGTTTTGGAGATATTTTGGAGATAAATCCCTTACCAGAGATATGATATTCAAGTTTTCTCCCATTCCATGGGTGGTCATTCTGCTTTCTTGATGGCATAATTTTCAACACAGAAGTTTTTAATTTTGATAAAGTTCAATTTGGCAGTTTTTTCTTTAGTTGCTTATGGTTTGGTGGAACACTTAAAAAGGTTATTCTGAGACTCTTGCATTTCCATAGAAATAAGTTTTATAAGTTGCTTAGCAACATTAAACTTTCTGAAAGTGCAAGTTCAAACCACACTTAATAACCATTAGGGCAGCTATAATCAAAAGGGCAGAGAGTAACCAGTGTTGGTGAAAACATGGAAAAACTAGAGTTCTCATCTATTGCTGGTGGGAATGGAAATGTTACCACCACTTTCAAAAACATTTTGACATTTTTTTGATATGTTCGACATAGTTACCATACAAGTCAGCAACCCTAGTGGGAGAGAAATGAAAACATATGTCCACATAAAAGCTTGCACACGAATGTTTATGGCAGCATTATTCACGAAAGCCAAAAGGTAGAAACAACCCAAAACAACCCAGTGATCATGAAGTGATGAGTGGGTCAACAGATATGGTGTAGTCATGCAGTGGAATACCACTCAGCAGTGAAAACGAAAAAAGTAAGGAGGAGAAAGAAGTCCTGACTCACACCTCAACAAGGGTGAACCTTAAAAACACGCGAGGTTACAGAAGAGAGTCACGGAAGCTCACGCATTGCATAGTGTCATTTATGTGTGTAATGTGTTCAGAATTGAGACAAAAAGCAGCCGAATGGTTCCTCAAGGCTAGGTGGGGTAGAAGGAAGGGGAGTGATTGCCTATAGGAGCTGGGTTTCTTATGGGGGTGATGAAAATATAAAATTAGATTATGGTGATGATTGTGCAACTTTGAATATACTAAAAAAAAAACCCCACCACATTGTACACTTGAAGCGGATGAACTGCACGGTCTATGAATTACATCTCAATAAAGCTGTTTAGAAAATAGGAGGATGATTAAACGACCTGTGGAACAGCACACTTAAAGCTTTGATGGAATATGACATGTATTTTGTGAGTACCCACCTTCATAATGAGAGTACCCAAACCTTTTTGGAAAAGAACCCACATGAACTTTCAGATGGAGTCCACCCCGAGGCTGGGGAGTGGTTAAGGTGAGAACAAGGGTCAGGAAGGATGGTGCCATTGGCTGTATTTTTTCCTTCCATAAAAAAGATTAAACAGGCAGGGCACAGTGGCTCATGCCTGTAATCCCAGCACTTTGGGAGGCCGAGGTGGGCGGATCACCCAGGGGTCGGGAGTTCAAGACCAGCCTGATCAACATGGAGAAACTCCATCTTCACTAAAAATGCAACAATTAACTGGGCATGGTTGTGCATGCTTGTGATCCCAGCTGCTCAGGAGGCTGAGGCAGGAGAATCGCTTGAACCTGGCAGGCAGAGGTTGCCATGAGCCGAGGTCGTGCCATTGCACTCTAGTCTGGGCAACAAGAGTGAAACTGCATCTCAAAAAAAAAAAAAAAAAAAAAAAGAAGATTAAACATAAATATTCGTTAGCGTGGGTAGTCCTACGTGGCTATGAATCTGAGGTGCTTCTGTGTTTGTTTCGTCTTCCCATTCAGGGTTACAGCTTCCGGCTCTCCAGCACTCCTGGTCACCCTCCAGCTTTCCTTCTTTTCTCCTAGTGCTGTCATTTGACATCGGCATTTACTCATTTGACGACTATTCCATCCCAGCCATTGGAAGGTGAGTCTCACAAGGACGGTGATATGCTTCTCTTCTGTTCTCTTCCACAACTCTACTGCCTAGAATGCTGTATTTATTGGCCACCTAGGTTAGGTTAGGTGGCCAATAAATACAGGTGCGCATAGTAAGTAAAATTTGCAAACACAAAAATGCATTGGATAATATTCTATCGTATTCCTGTACTGGATGACGTTAGATAGCATGGAAGTGACTGATTACTGGGATACTGGACAGAATTCACCGGTGAGAATGCCATGTCAAGAGCTTAAGCTGATGTCATTCTTTGATCTTAATCTCTTGAAATGAGTGAAGAAATATGCTCAGTAATGTTGGAACCATCAAAGTTTAGATGTGTGTTTTGTTCTGGGTGGAAACTGATTATCCCTTTGACTTCTTGTTAGAGGAAGTTTAGTGTGTACTTTTCCCTAAACACACCAGGAATGGCTTATTGACCTGATAAAAATCACTGCCATGTAGTTAAGATAACACATTTGTTTGATCAACTTTATTTTGTCTAGAAGTAAACACATAAATGCGATATTGCCACTTTATTTTTGGATAAACATTTTACCGAGATTCTATTTGCACAGACATTTGATTCCCAGAGCGTTTACAAGTGTGGATTGTGTGTGTCGCCAGCTTCCTCTGGTTGACCAGCTGTAGACAACCCATAAGGCGGAATCGCCTCTCCTGAAATTGGAAGTGAACTTGGTACCTTGTGAGCACCGAAGTGGTGTCCATCTGTTCCTGCATGTCCAATATGCGAAGCGCATCTCTCCGACACACCAGCAATGTGCCTCATGTCTCATTTCAGAAAAAGATAAAAGACAGGACATGGATCTTCCAAAACCACATGCCCAGGGCCCAGGTGGCTGAAGAATGAATGACTTTGGAGACAAAGAATGACTTTGTCATATAAGGAAATAATTTTATGGGTAAATTGTGACCGTATTTCACCAGTTTTGTGTCCAACAGAATTTAGGAGGAAAGTTGACAAGCGGAGATCATGGCTTAATGTCTCTTTCCGAGCAACTGCGTACAGATGGCTCAGTAAATTATTTTTATAGGGGAACTTTTTATTCCACCCCTTTCTATCATTTGCACATGTCTCAACTGCAGACAAGTATCCATAAAACCCACCCCTCTGCCACGAGGCAGCTTGATCTCCCTCACCCTGCATTTTGTAGTGATTCAAGAAACCGTGGGCTGAAACCAGGATTTGAGACGCCTTCTCGCAGCTTCGGGCTGGCACAGAGGGCTGGGCAGCCTCACTGCGCATCCCGTGGGAGGGCTGTCTGGGCCCAGCCCACACCTTCTGTGGAGAATCCATGGAGAGGCTTTCCCCACCCCCATCAGGGTCAGGGGTCAAGGTCAGTTGCCCTCTTCATCCTGCAAGCACAGCATGGTGAGGGCTCTGTCCTGGACTGGCGGAGCTGGGCAGAAAGACCACTTGGCAAATGCATTGAGGCCTGGGCCCCACCGCTCCTTGGAAGGACCCACAACAGGGGCCACTATAGTTCCTTGTTTGAACCAGGCCCTGTTGAGCATGAAAGAGGAGCCACCAAAAATGAGGCTGAGGAAACAGGCGTCCACCAGGCCCGTCCTGGGGAACCCAGGCCAGCAGCTCCCCCTGTGCAGCAGGGCCTGGCCGCACCTCCACCTGCCTTCCGAGGAGTCGGCTTTGACCCTCCGCATGTGTGCAGAGGAGGCCACCAGGGGAAGTGGACGTCTACTGTCCCCTGTGACATAACAAAGCCACTCACAGGGCATTACTGCTGAAAGCACCAAGCATTTGCATCAGGGTTTGTGACTTTCAGGATTGGAGCCCCTGCAAGCTTGGCTTCAGGTGGGGATCCTCGCCGCCATGCTAACTAATGGGCCTCAGGGCACTCACCTGTGGGCAGCTTCCCCCGCGTGTCAGGCGCCATAGCAGGCGGGCTGTGAAACCACCTCCAGGGCTTTTGACAGGGTTCCTAGGTTGTGTTGGTCTCAGAGTAGAAGGGCTTTCATGGGCACCTGCACCTGGGGCTTCTAGAAGGAACATTCCAGCCGGGCGCAGTGGCTCATGCCTGTAATCCCAGCACTTTGGGAGGCCGAGGTGGGCGGATCACCTGAGGTTGGGAGTTCGAGACCAGCCTGACCAACATGGAGAAACCCTGTCTCTACTAAAAATACAAAATTATCTGGGCACAGTGGAACATGCCTGTAATCTCAGCTACTCAGGAGGCTGAGGCAGGAGAATCGCTTGAATCCGGGAGGTGGAGGTTGTGGTGAGCTGAGATAGCACCATTGCATTCCAGTCTGGGCAACAAGAGTGAAACTTCGAGAAAGAAAGAATGCGAGAAAGCGAGAGGGAGAGAGGGAGGGAGGGAGGGAAGAAGGAAGGAAGGAAGGAAGGAAGGAAGGAAGGAAGGAAGGAAGGAAGGAAGGAAGGAAGGAAGGAAGGAAGGAACTGACTTTCCAGGAGACCACAGGTGGAAGCTTGGAGTTATGAGGGCTGGTCCAGGAAACACAGGACATTGCATCCTCCACGTTCTGTGGGCTGCAGAAGCGGCTGAGCTTCCAGATCTAGAGCAGTGGGCCAGCAGCCAGCTCCAGACAAGGGGATCGAAGGGCCGGGGCCACCCTTACTCCAGGGCATCACCCCACTGATGGAGCTCTGGCCTCCTCTGTGTGCACTATGGGACCCTCCACGAGATGTGGGCTCCTCCTGCTCATGGTACTGGTCCTCCGTTTCAGCCTGGCCTCACTCCTTTCAGAACAGAAGGCTCCACATCTATGGCTGGTTTAGCCGCGGCCATGTGTGTGTCCCGAGGGAGGCTTGTGCTCAGTGGCTCTGCACGCCTAGCTCCTGGGTCTCTGCTGGGCAGGGGCGCTGGAGTCCCCTCACCACCAACAGATGCCATTGGTCTAGAGCACTGTCCCTCTCCTCATGGGCAGGGCTGGTGGTGAAGCTCAGGTCCTGGGCTTGGCTACAGAAGGGCAGAAGACCACAGATGTATGGGACACCCCAGGGCCTCAGCTCTTTCAGAGAGCTGGCGTGCAGACGAGGCTCACAGCCCACGGGTTCCTGTGTAGGGGTTCCTGCCCTGATCAGGCTTCCTGAAGGCAGAGGGGGGCACGCGAAGGCCCTTCAGTTCCCCAGGGGTCCCCATACACCTGTGTGCAAAGGGGCTGGCCCTTCTGAGACCCCATGTTTTCAGGGATGCCTACGTGTGTGTGTGAGAGAGGGTGAGACAGCGATAAACCCTCAGCTGGACCAGAGCAGATGACCCCTAAGCCAGCAGTATCTGCTTTGGAATGAAAAGCATCCACATCTAGTCCTTGCATCCCCTCTTCTTCCCCAACCACTGCACTCAGGGGTGTGCTGCCTGCCCTGTCCCAGCTTGCCTCTCTGGCCTGGGCCACCCTCTGCCAATGCCTCAGCCACAGTGGATGGCAGAGGTGGGGACCAGATGGGACCCTACATCCTCAAGCTCCCTAATGTGCTCCTACACCAGCCCTGCATGGGCGCCCAGGCCTGTGCTGCTGAGAGAAGCAGGTTCGGAGATGGAGCAGTGCATCCCCGCCACTCCCTTGCTGGGAGCAAGGCTTCCTGGCACTCCTCTTCTGGGCATTGCCAAATTCCATTCTTCTGCAGCTTATAGAGTTCACAGAAGCTTCGATTTGAAAAGAAGTCCCTCTGTTGAAGGTGCTTCCACATTCTTCTGTGATTTGGACGGGATCTCCATGCAGTGGCTTCCATCAGTGACTCCCTTTACTGGCGAGAGAAGCAAAGCTCAAGAATAGAGAGCATCCTGGGGTCACAAAAGTAATGTCCAGGGCTAGCATTCAAAGCAGACGGCATGAGCCAGGCGGCTGCGGGCTGGAAACAGCTCCACAGTCATCAGGCCAAAAAATATTTGATGCACCGAAGTAGAACTGTGGATATTCCAGTTTCAAGTCAGGTGTATCGAGGGCTAGTTTACACACAGGAGTCCCCCTTTGGAAGCAGGTTCTGTGAGTCTGGACAAATGCACGTGGTTGTGCAGCCACCCCCAAATATCATGAGAAGCACTCTCACTTCCCCACAGCACCGGACCCTCTGCCGCCAGGCCCTGCCCCAGCCGCAGCCCGCCATGCTGATGGACGCTCGTCCCGTGGCCCTGTCTTGTCCAGGATGTCTTACTGAGGGCACCACACACACGTTTTTGAGATTTAATCATATGATGTCGTGTAGTTTGTTACTTCTTATTGCAGAATAGAGTTCCATGGTGTGGTCTTACTGCAAATTGTTCACTCACTTACCAGTTGATACGTGGATTGTTTCCAGGTTTTGGCTATTGTAAACAAACCTGCTGTAAGCCTTTACGAACGGATCTTATGTGAGTATTTCCTTTCATTTCTCGTGTACAAATATGTAGGAATGGGGTTGATGGATTGTATGAGTCATATATATATATATATATATATATATATATATATATATATATGAAACAGCTGTACTGAGGTACAGTTTATAATAAAACTCACCTATTGCATGAGTACAATTCAACTATATTTTATTTAATTTTTTAGAATTGTGCAACCATTGCAACAATCTGGATTTAGAACATTTTCACCCCAACAAACTCCCTGACACCCATTTTCAGCTTAATCTCTGTTCAACCTCCAGCCTTTAGGTGAGCACTGGTCTGCTGTTTATGCTTCTAAATGTACTGTTTTTGAATATTTCTTATAAACAGAATCATACAGTGCATCTAGCTTCTTTTGCACCCAGCTTCTTTTGTTCAGCTTGCTTTTGAGGTTCATCCACTCTGTAGCATGTCTCAGCAGTGTCTTTCTTTTTCTCACCAGCTAGCATTCCAGCGCATGGATGCAGCTCATTTGTGTCATAAATTACCCAACTGATGGACATTTGGATTGCTGCCTGCTCTGGGCTCTTATGAATAATGCTGTTATGAACACTCATGCACATGTCTTTACATGAACATATGTCTTCATTTTTCTTGGGTAGATTCCAAGGAGTAGAATGGCTGAATTGTATCATAAGCCTGTGTTTAACTTGCTTGATTTCTTTTATTTAAGAACTCTGCATGGGACAGCAACAATCTACTGGGTTAAGTGGCAGAAGTAAGTGTCCTAATTCTCTGATGATGTGTCTCTGGGAAAACGGTGCTTTTAGTGTCTCTGAAGAGCAACCCTTGCCCTGTCCATGAAGCCAGAGTCCTTGCTGTCCTCCTTAGAAGATACCTGTTTACCTGTTTCAGCCCCAGAGATCCCTGAGAAGGGCTTGGGCAGGAGGGACTCTGTCTAGACAATATTTGCAGACATTTCCAGGCAAGCTCACACCAGTCCCTGGCCCCAGCAGGCTTTTTAACAAGTGGGCCTTCCAGAGGCCAGCAACTGCCATTGGTGTGAAGGACGTGACTGGGTTTGTCAAGGAGCTCAGCCAAAACTCCAGGTTCCCTTTACAGTTCTGGACCCCAGATCCACCATGGGAGTCACAGAGAACCAAAAACCATGGAAAGCCTCCTGCTCAAACACCTTTCCACACCACCAGTGAGGGCAGATAAAGAAGCTCCATTTGAAAAGGAGAAATGTCCATTGAAATGGATGGCTTTGGAGTGCCTTGAGTGTTATTGCTATAAACAAATACCCACATCTCTGATAGGAGTGGCACTTAAGTATCTCATCCTTCAATTCAGAATGAGCAAGGAACACCATAAGATGGAAGGGTCAGTGTGAGGATTGATCGTGAGGTCTTTGAAGAACCATGAGAGTGGTATTCACATCTTCAGAGACAGAAGCTTGTATTAGTCCATTTTGCATTGCTATAAAGGAATACCTAAGACGGGGTCATTTACAAGGGAAAGAAATTTATTTGGCTCACAGTTCTGTAGACCATACAGGAAGCATGGCACCAGCACCTGCTTCTGGTCAAGACTTCAGGAACAGGCAGAAGAGAAACAGCATGTCGCATGGTGAGAGAGAAGACAGACAGAAAGAGAGAGAGAGAGAGTGAGAAGGAGTCAGGGTCCCTTTAATAATCAGCTCTCTTGTGAACTAGCAGAGCAATAACTCACTCAAGGACAGCAACAAGACATCCATGAGGTATCCACTCCCACGACTCAAATACCTCCCCACCAAGCCCCTCTCCAACACTAGGGATCAAATTTCAGCATGAGGTTTGGAGAGGACAAACATATGAATTATAGCAGAGCCTTTAGACACTCCTCTCTGGACATGTAGCCTCGATGTTTCAGCCCCCAAAATCTGGGGGCTGTTTGTTACTGCAATATAACACATCCTGCTCTGACTGATACTGATACTGTTTACAATAGCACTTAGAAAAAGACACAGAATTAACCAAAGAAGTGGGTCATCCTTTATGAGAAAATTCTTATTCTTTTCTGAAAGACATTAGGGGAGACATACATAAGGGAGAAGAGATGCCAAGTTCATGGATAATAAAATCCAATGTTGAAAAATCTGAGAACTCTTTGTAAATTGGTCGAATTTTTCAATACAATTCGAATCAAAATCTCAACAGGGATTTTCTTGAAACTTTACAAACTGGATGTGAAATTTATATGAAAACGCCAAGGGCTAGGAATAGATAAGAAACTCCCAGAGAAGAGCCAAGCACAGAGAGTTCCCAGCTGTATAATAAGACATTGATATTCTAAGGTTATAGCAATTGGACAGTGAGGGAAGGTGCAAGGAAGGGCACCAGGCCAACGGGAGGAGAGAGCCCAGAACCAGACCCACATAACCCCGGTGGCATCCTGCAGCGCCAGACGGTCCCATGGTGGATGGAGAATACTATTTTCTTTACGAAAACATATGTAGAAAAGTTACAAATGGAAAAATAAACACAAAATTCAGGAAGGCAGGAGGGCAGGAAGATGGGAAGATGTGCTCAAGGAGGGAGACCCAGGGGCTGTATCGAAACTTCTATTGCATAAGCAAGATGAGGGGCACATTGCTATGAATTATAATGTTCTTGCTGCCTCAGACAGTTTAGGTATATTTTCTTAAATGTATGAAATATTTCAAGATGAAACTTTCAAATCCAACCACATCTCTTTACTTTAGACCCTGATCTGGGTACACTGCCCTTTCCTTCTAGTAGAAAAAGGGAAAACGTGAGAAAGCAAAAAGCTTGGAGGAAATGTGTGGTGGCTGGAACGTTTCTGTATCTTCAATTCTCTGGAGAACTTTTTACATAAATGTGAAAGAATGAGGTATTTAGAATGATCACGTATACGTCCATAGTCTTATTTGAGAAATTATCTAATTAATTCAAAAATTCATTTTGAATATAATTTAAATACAACTAAGCCAGCCTCCTGTCATTAGCAGAGCACCTGTCTGGGGCTTTGCAGGCTTGGGCTCCCAGCATCTTCGCTTTTCTATAAATTGAACTTTCCCATCTTGGAAATATGTACACAGGCAGGAGCATGCTCGAGTTTCACTGATGATTGGTCCTGGAGACGGGGCAGGGTGGGGCCATAAACTTCTATTTGGTACCTTGAAGGTCTAGGCCATCATTCAGTGACTGTTGTTTGGTGACACTAGATATCAAGATAGAAATGAACTAATTTGATAATGTACAAAAGAGATATTCCAGAGAAGCCCAAAACTGGCATGCCACTCATGGTCCAGAGGATGCCCTTGCAATAGACAGAGATGGACCTCAGAGCCCTTTTGTAGTTCAAAGCAGCAACAATAAAAGCCAAAATAATTGAGCTACCTGCAAGTGCAGTTTGAAGGCAGATGAGAGGCAGGTGCATTAACACAGATAATCTGAATCTGTTTTTCAGATATCCATTGGTTTTAACCTTGAGAATGAAGACAAAATATTAGTTGAGAGATAAAATAATATGTAGAGGATCTCTCTCCCTCTCTCTCTCTCTTGTTAAACAGGGTATTGCTTTGTCACCCAGGCTGAAGTTCAGTGGCGCAATCTTGGGTCACTGCAGCCTCGACCTCCTGGGTTCAAGCAATCCTCCCACTCAGCCTCCCGAGTTGCTCAGATGACATGCATGAACCACTGCACCTGGCTAATTTTTTGTATTTGTAGTAGAGACAGGGTCTCACCATGTTGGCCAGGCTGGTCTCAAACTCCCAGGATTACAGGCAAGAGCCGCCACTATGTAGAAGATATTTCAATCAAATAAAAATAGATACCACCCTCACAGTCTGCAGGAGATTTAATTAAACATTACCACTTGATTCCATTAGTAACTCCAAATCTGCAAGGCAAGTATTTCCAACTTTTCCAGTGAATTCACTGAGCCAGGACTTGACCAGGACATGTGTCTCTGGTCTCCTTGGTCAGTGTTTTCTTGCTGATGTCTCAGCTTTCTGCCATGAGAATGCCAGTCCCTTTCCAGGGTGACACATCTCTGTGCAGTTGTACTAAGACTTGAAAAGGAGGATTTGAATAAGACTTGAAAAGGATGAATTGGGGCCAGGCGCAGTGGCTCACACCTGTAATCTCAGCGTTTTGGGAGGCCGAGGCAGGTGGATCACCTGAGGTCAGGAGTTTGAGACCAGCCTGGCCAGAATGGCGAAACCCCTTTCTACTAAAAATACAAAAATTTGCTGGACGTGGTGGTGGGTACCTTCAATTCCAGCTACTTGGGAGGCTGAGGCAGGAGAATTGCTTGAACCCAGGAGGCAGAGGTTGCAGTGAGTGGAGATGGTGCCATCACACTCCAGCCTGGGCAACAAGAGTGAAACACTGTCTCAAAAAAAGGAAAAAGAAAAGGAGGAATTGAATCAAGTAAATGAGTCATGGCACATAAAGAAAATACTCAGGCCCCAGGAGTTTGGTTTACAGGACGGGGACCTGGAGGCCAGCGTGCTGGGCACCCTTCAAAGGGACAGGTAGCTGAGTGCAGGGAATGTCAGTGGGTTTGTGAGGCTCTCAGAAATGTTCCCTAAATGTATGGTGAGCTGGGAACCATTTTCCCGGGAGTCCTCTAGATCCCAGGGTTAAGGTGCAGTGGGAAAGGTGTTCTTCAGTGGAAGCCCCCAGTACCAGGGCCCCACCTTCTCTTGTTCCTCTTCTTTCTTCTCCCTGGGACACTCGGGAGACACAATGTGTTTCTGCTGGTTGAGAAGAGAGTTGAATTGGTTTTCTCCCAGCTCCAACATGGGAAGTGTTGTTTTGACACTGCAGAAAATACATAATTTCTTGCTGATTTATTTCTGTCTCCTTCTGGGCCTGGCCAACGTGGGGGAAGCAGGGATGTACCCATTCAAATGACAAACATGTCACCAAGACGGTGTGGTGCTCTGGCATTTCAGCATCCCAGAGCATCAGGCTGTGTTTCTAAAATAAATTCTGCCTTGACATGGTGCTAACTCTTTGTATTTATGGAGCACTTTTATTCCCAAAGTGTCTGTGAATATATCGTCTCCTTTCCTCCTCGTGGGCTAATGCTTACAGACGTCTCCCCGGAGCATGGAGCTGCCAGGAAGGACAGATGGATGGTGGTCACGCTGAGGTGCGGCCCTCTGCCCCCTGCACTTTCCTGCTCCTGGTCGTGAATCAGCTGGAGGAAATGCAGAAGAGACTATCCCAGTGAGGCCAGCTGGACTGTTCCCTGCAAGGCTTCCTCCTTCCTCACGGTGCATGCTCTCGCTGACTCAGTGGCTCTTTCTCCTGCAATCTCCAGCCCTCCCCATGCCCCTTCTCACTCTGCAGGCTCCTACCTCTGCACCGGGCTGAGGGGCAGTCCCCTTCATGTGACAAACATACTCCTTACCTAGGACCAGTACACCCAACCTTTTCTGGTCCCCTAAGAACTTCCAAGGCCCCCACTATCAATAGCCACATCCGAACTCACTTCTAGCTAGAGATCTGCATGGCTCATGGCCCAGTGAGGCTCCCTATTTTATAGCATTAGAGGGAAAGTGGCACCAGCCCTCTCCCCAAAGGAGTATCTCTCCTGGAGATGGGGGTCATCTCCCCATCCACCCTCCCTCCCTGGCTTCTCTGCATCACTGGGCTCAACCATGGCACAACTCCTCTTCACTGGCCTGAGCTGCTGCCTGTTCTGCCTCCTAGCCAGGCTTCCCTCTCCATGGCTGGCTCAGCCCTCGCAGGCAGGGCCTTCCCCCGTCTTCTCTTAAGTCACCCAACTGCACCCTGGGTTGCCTCCCTTTGGTTCTACATTAAGGCTTTCTCTCTGGTTCCATCCATTGCCTTCAGCAACCTGTATTTCTTGTTGATTGGGAGACAATTTATCTTCTTTTTTTTTTTTGAGATGGAGTCTCACTTTGTCACTCAGGTTGGAGTGCAGTGGCATGATCTCGGCTCACTTGAAGCTCCGCCTCGCTGGTTCAGGCCATTCTTCTGCCTCAGCCTCCTGAGTAACTGGGACTACAGGTGTCCGCCACCACACCCGGCTAATTTTTTTTTTTTTTTTCATATTTTTAGTAGAGATGGGGTTTCACCGTGTTAGCCAGTACGGTCTCAACCTCCTGACCTCGTGATCGGTCCGCCTCAGCCTCCCAAAGTGCTGGGATTACAGGTGTGAGCCACCGCACCCGGCAGACAACTCATCTTCTAACCTAAACCTGTCCAAACTTAGAATAAATAGCGCCCTTCATAGCTTCCCAGCTCTGCCTGGCCCAGCTGCCAGTCTGCCCAGAAGCTGGAGGTGGTGATGTGGAGCCTTCTGGTTACTGTCTTCCCCTTGCCCACGGATGGACCCTGCTGGGCCCTGCCAGGGACCCAAGGATCTTCTTTGCCACCTGCTTCCTGGTGGGGGTTGCTGCTAACAGCTTGCACCTACAACCTTTGCCAAGGCTGCCCTGGGAGATTGGAGCTGCCTTGCCTGAAGGTTCCTGGATGATGGGACGCCCCAGCCCAACCAGGGTGGCCCAGAACATGCAGGTAGGACAGATGTCACAGTGATGTGGATGATCCAGGGCCCCCGTGGGGCAGATTGAGGCTGCACTTGACCCTAGGCCACATTCTTCAGCTTCCTCCCTCATCTTCACTGCTTGTCTCCCTCCTTCAAGGATTTCTCCTGAGACATTGCCTTATATGCTTGAACCAGAACTCTTGTTTCCAGCTCTGCTTTTATGGAAACCAGTCCGTCACGTGAGGTCACCACATGAGGTGGTCACTTCCCTCTAGGCTGCCCTGGGAGCTCTGGTCTTGGTGCACACGGCCACCCCTGAGCTTTGCCGCTCCTCAGTGCAGAAGCCTCTCCTCCCGCTGCAGCTCCCAGAGTCACCCGGGGAATCCTCCACCCTCCACTCAGAGGCAATCACTGGACTTGGAGTCGGAAGAGTAGAGTTGGGTCAGATGTCAGCTCTGACTTTGAAGGTAGTGAGTACCTCAAACTCAACCGTTCATGCATAGTGAGGATAAAAGCCACTGCCCTGGGAGGATGAAACTGGGGAAGACAGCAAGTATGGAAAAGTGAGCACTGCAGATCCCACTGTGCCACCAAGCATGAGTGATTTCATCTCATGGCGGCCTCTCCTCCAAGACCAGCGGTGGCTCCCATTGCCAAGATCAGAGCCTCGGGCGAAAGGTGAAGGTTGACTCCACTCACCCCGAGGGCTCCCACTCCTCAGCTTCCTGACCCTCTAGGATGCCCAGGTCCGTGGGTGCAGCATCAGCCAATGCTGTGCAGAACCAAGAGGTTCCAGTTCTCCCAGCTGCATTGAGAGGAGAGGAGCAGGTGTGCCAGGACAGGAGGACCCTGGTCTCAGGGAAGAGGGAGTGGTGTTGGGGTCTCAGGAAGGGCTTGGAGGGACAGGGCTGACACTCTGTCGGCAGAGATGGCAATGAGCGCACAAAGGAGGAGAGATGAGGGAGCACAGAAGTCAGCCTCCGAGACAAGAGACAGCTGTGCTCCTGCGAGGCGCACAGAGATGGGGCAGAAGCTGCTCATGCTCGCAGGAGGAGGGCAGACAGGAGGGGCCAAGGAAGGGCTCAGTGTCTGCCTCTGAATCTCAACCCCCCTTTCAAGGAAGGTGGCTGTGCCCACATCCACTCACGCAAGGCGCCATGACGAAGTGCCTCTGTCTCCTATGGGAGCCGTCCTGGTATTTCAGCTCTGCAGCCAGAGCACTGTGCAGAAAGGCTCCCACCACAACCCAGACTCTCTCTTCCCCCAGCTTTCTGCACGTGCACTCATCTCTTCTTTGGGGGACTGCCTACGGTGTTTATCTTCTAAGCTGCACCTGCATTTATCACATCCACTCACACTGGTTGTGGCCCTCAAAACAGATTCTAAGTGTCTGGGTGTCTCCTGATAGGGTCTTGTGCATTGTCACCTGCCTGATAGATGTATCTCAAGATACGTGTGTTTAGTTATTGCAATGATGGGCAGGCTGTGACTCTCTCTACCTCAAATGAGAAACATGGTTAGAAAGCAAATCAGTCTCACTGGGGTTTTTCCAGAATTCCTGCCATTGCATCATGATGAAACGTGATGGGATTGTCATGTCTCACCTGGATTTTGATCAATGATCATGGTCAAAAGAAAGGGGCCAGCTAGAAAAATGGGCTGAGGTCACCACCAGGACAGGGACACTCCCAGACCTTGCTTCCCGTATGTTCGTGCCAAACCATGTGGCTTCAGGGGGAAACGGTGGAAACAGAGGCCTGCCCCTGAAACCCACCACTGACCAGCTCTGTGAAGACAACCAGGGTGGACAGATGCTGACTTGACTTGTGTCACATCTGCTGAGAGACAGAGATGAGCTACCAGGCCATGGCCAAGTCAAGTGCTGTTACCAGTTGCCTGGCTCTGCTGGAAAGTTTGAGATGCTCCCCATCTTTAGAAATATAAAACTCGGATGATTAGCTTTACTGTGCGTTCCCCCACAGATAGCCTGCTTCGGGATGTGAGAGGATCAGGTTTTGAGGGGACAGACTGTGTTCTGCATGAACCACCTCAGAGAGAGGGGGCCCAGGTAAGACCTCAATCAGAAGAGGAAGTGGTTACACAGGGACATTAGGCCTCAGCAGAAGCTCAGAATCAGACTGAACTCCGCCAAGGCCAAACGTGAGCATCTCAAAGTGAGTCAAGGTAAATGCATCATGCTGCATGCCTCCCAGAAGATGGTATCGTCCGCCGCCTGCACCCCACACACAGCCTTAGCCTCTGGGACAGAACCTGAGGACACAGTGCAAGAACAGGGCTTGGAGGCACAATTCTTGGCCACAGGCAAAGTTGCTTTGGGGTCTTGTTCCACAGGCCACCTACTCCTGTTCCTATGCAATCATCCCAGGGGCACAGCATACCCTCTGCTCAACCCTCCTCCATGGGACCTCTTTTAGGTGAATGTGTACATATGCACAAGTACAGGTGACCTGGGTCCACCCATTTCTGTCACTGAGGACAGCCATCTGAGACCTCTACACAGTTGGTGCAGCCCCCATTTTAAGCAAATGAAAGACTGAATGTGTGGATACATCCAGATTCCCCCTCGGTAGCAGCAACTCCTCCAGCTCAACAGTCACAACCCGAAATATAGCAAAATGTCCACAACAAACTGAATCGGGGCTGCCAAGTTTTGTCATTGTCTTCATCACATTAAAGCATCTGCTATGAGTTGAGCTCTGACTTTTAAAAAATGCACAGATGAGATGTCCCTTGTCCACAGGGAGCTTTTATGAATGTGTAGGAGAAAAACAAGCAACGCCACTGGGCAGTGAGCGGCTCTGTCACAGCAAATGCCAGGTCGTGTTATTGAAGCAGAAACCAAGGAAGCCTTCCTGGAGGAAGTGATGATCAAGCTGGGAGCTCAAAGATGAATACAAGCTCTGTAAGCCAACGAAGGAGGCATCAAGGGCAAAGAGATCAAGGGTAAGGTTCCAGAGGCCAGATGTGGGGCAGGAAGTGGGGCTGGAGAGGTGAGCAGATCAGGCAGGCTCGGTGGTGGAGAGTAGATCTTTGCGTCAGCTGGAGTGGTTTCCAAGGCCCTGCTCACTTCCCTAACCCTTAGGCTCTTGATCTGCAAACAGAGACACAATTAGCACTCATCTCACCAGAGGGCTGTGCAGTCATCAAAACGTGAACACACAGGCTACTCACTCACAGAGATGTCAACTATTGCAGTGACTCTCACCCTGGAGCCCATGCAAAGCAGTTTTTATTTTTCTTATGACACATAAAGAGCATCCCTTGGAGGGGGCCACAAGATGCGGTTTCTATTTTAACACGGTCATGCAGGTTACAGGATGGAGGTGGGTTGGGGGAGCCTGGTGGCAAGGTTTTTGCCGTTACTAGAAGACAGGACCTCATTCTGGACTCGGGAAATAGCTGGGATTGAAGAGATTCTGATTTAGAATGGACAAAACCTGGCCACTGATTAGATTTAGGGTAGTGAGGGAGAGGAGGAGCCAAATATCACATCGAAGTCTGGGTCTTGAATAATTTGGTGGGCAGTGGGGTGCACACTTAGATTAGGAGCACAGGAGAGATGGGAGCCATAGCACCAGTGGGGGCGAGGCGGGGCAGCATGGGAAAGCAGGGAGAAGGGACAGCTGCAGAACAGTGCTAAGCACGCTGGGTTTACAATGCTTACAGACTTCAATGAAGGGCACTGGCTCTACTTGGGAGTGAGTTCTGACCTGGACACATTCGGTCATTAACACTCCCAGAAGCACATGTCCTGGGACTGACATAGCAGTAACTGGGCTTGTGGAGTGCACATTCACCTGTTGGCTCACATGGATGGAAGTCAGGTGGAGCCCAGTTCATGGGCACTTCCCCTGCTGGTGGCCACACTGAGTGCACATCCACCTGTTGGCTCCCATGGACGGAATTCAGATGGAGCCGGGCTCATGGGCGCCTCCCCTGCTGGTGACCACACTGAGCTCCATGTGCAGTCCACCTTCCTACTAACACCACCTCTGATGTACACGAAACCTCAGGAACACACAGACACTGGGTTTCCTGGGTCTTGATCACCTGAGAAGCATGACAGAGTGTGTGTGCATGTGTGTGCACACGCACATGTATATACAGTCAGCCCTAGGTATACATGGAAAACTGTTTCCAGTACCCTCCATGGATACCCAAATCCACAGTGCTTGAGTCTCCTATATAAAAGAGCAAAGTATCTGTGCATCCTACACACATCCTCTCATATGCTTTAAATCATCTCCGGATTTCTTATAATGCCTAATACAATGCTTACATGTCACTTCAATTGCATGGATTCTATACAGTACTTGGCATGCAGCAAATTCAAGTTTTGCTTTTTGGAACTTCGTGCATTTTTTCCCCCAAATATATCTGATCTGTGGTTGCTGGAATCCACAGATGTGGTGCCCACAGTCAGAGAGGGTCCACTGTGCTATACATCAAATGGTATTCAGTAGTTATTAGAGTGCTGTGATAACCATGCAGGTAACAGGACTTCACGTGTACAGGAAGGAAATTAGAGTAGCAGCTATTGCATCCCTTCCTCCCTAATTTAATTAGATCTTAGCTACAATCACTGTCCTTTGCTCTTTTCTCCAAGCATGATTGATTCCTGTAGCACCATTTACTGTAAACCCCCCAGACTGTAAAGGCATATACTACATTCATCGTTCCAAAGAAAATTACTAGGTGTTTATTTATTGTTGACTTAGACAGACCCACCAGATATCATCCCCACAAGGTTCCCCAGGAAAGATGAGCGAGGCCCCTGGCAGAGTTGCTATCGATCATTCCAAGCTCTCCACTTCTCAGTGCAGCTGGTGAGCAGGCCAGGATGGGGCTGATGGCGGATCTGTTGTTAATGACCTAGTTAGTAGCTTAATAGAGAATTGGAGGGCTTGCATTAGAAGGAGGAGCTCTTGTGGTAGGTTTAGCTGTTCCCTGGATTTATGGGCCTGGAGTTACTAACTGTTCTTATTACAGAAAACAGTCTATTTTTAAAAGCTGCAGAAGGTTCTTTGAACACAAAACAGCTTTTGCTCTTCTTTTGTCTTTTGTCTATTTATTCATGAGGGAATATTGTTTTTCTTTAGTTGTTTCTTTGTGGGAGCTGCAAGCATTCTGAGGAATATCTGTGGAGCATCAGTCTAGCTCCATGACGCTGACGTTCTGATACCCGCAGAACGAGCCTGTACTTGGCATGGATCGTGAATTGCTAAAAGGCAGTGTCTAGGGAGAGGAGCTTGCCTTGAGAGCCATGTTAGGCACCGAGGACCACAGCCATCTGAATATCTGGGCAGGTGTTTCTAAGGCTTCATCTGGTTGGACCCTGCCTGGCCCTTCTCTTCCACAGCTCTGTGTGAGTCTTTAGACTGTTTCCCATCATCTGCCTCTTCTTTCCTTGTGTGTTGATGCTAAATGGGGTGCTGACTCTGGGCTTCTGGATTAATGGCCCTCCCCATTACCTGGTCACTGGCTGATGCTGTCAACTGTCCTCACCTGTTTGATTCATTTCACAAACAGCTACTAAACAACTTCTATGTCCAGATCACCTGTTCTAGGTGCTGTGCTATACACACAGGTAACAGGACTTCCTGTGTACAGCAAGGAAACAAGAGGTGAGGTATTTAAGATCAGTATGTTCAAAATTATGGAAGAAATCCAAATGGAGGGTGGGGTCCCAGAGAGTGATGGGGCAGAGCTGGTTTCATGGTTCATCCGGTTGGGTTTGCTTGTCAGATGAAATATCGACTGCTCTACCTGGGATGACAGAAATCCAAAGTTGAACCGTCCTCTGGGAAGAAAGTCATTTAGGGATGGTGGGTCCTGCTGTCCCCCCTCCTGAAGCACTCACTTGCTGGATTTGCAACCTGCTAATGAAGGTCTGCCTTGTTCCTAGACCTCTGAGAGATAGGGGGGTGGGGGAAGTCTGCCTTGATCCTTAAACCCGAGGCCTGGGTGCTGTGGCTCCCAAGGGTCCCGTGATCATCAGTATGTTCCAAAGTGAATGAAAATGCACAACGATGTCAAAGATGTGTCTTTTGTGTCCACAATCCTATCGAACTCTGCACTTTTGACATTAATTATCAGACATGCCACATAAATTGGATATCTGAGCTCCACTTGTGGCTCCAGTGTCCAAAATAGACCCCCAATCTGACAGAGTTCCTACTTCAAGGAAACAGTCCATGGAATTGCATTGCATGATGCTGTCTTTTATATATTAATATCCACACCTACACATACAGTGCATTTAGCTTTTCTTAAATAACAAGCTTTTTTTTTTTTTTTTTTTTTTTTTTGAGGCAGAGTCTGACTCTCACCCAGGCTGGAGTGCAGTGGTGCGATCTCGGCTCACTGCAACCTCCACCTCCCGGGTTCAAGTGATTCTCCTGCCTCAGCCTCCCGAGTACCTGGGATTACAGGCGCCCACCACCATGCCCGGCTAATTTTTGTATTTTTAGTAGAGATGGGGTTTCACCATGTTGGTCCGGCTAGTCTCAAACTCCTGACCTCGTCATCCACCCACCTAGGCCTCCCAAAGTACTAGGATTACAGGCATGAGCCACTGCGCCCAGCCAAATAACATGCTATTTCGTCATGGCATTGCTTAGTAAAACTTAACAAAAACATTGAAAATATGTAAGTCCTCATTATTCCTCTTTAATTGAATTGCAGCTCAAAATCCTGAAGTCCAGGACCACAGAGTGAAGGGGTAGAATGAGCAAGACTCCCGGAGCCCTCTGCGAACCCCTCTCTGAGGCCCTTCCTTGCCCCAGGGGCGCACCTGGCTCTGCTAAACAGCCCCTGCCCTTGTTCAGCGCTTCCTTAGTCACTGGAGCTGTCCACTGCTCGGTGCTGAAAGCGGCCTGGGGAAAGCTGCTGTGTCTGCACCTGTTGCAGGCCGTACAGCATTGCATCCATGCCAACTCACACTGGCTCTGTTTTATTCTATTTTAATGCAAGGTTCACATTCTGGCCTCAGTCCTGGCCTAACTTGCTTTGTGATGTAAGATAAAGGACTTCTGTTCCTCAGAAAACATTTGGGCCTTTTCAAATTGAGGATAAGCTAGCCATATATTTCAGAAACACTTCCTGCTTTATTGTATGTTTGCATTATTTTCCAATTGAATTAGATAACACATCTGTGCTAATAATAGGAAATAACTTTAAAATACATGAGAGTTAAAAGAAAAACGATCTATTGCTAAATCACTCAGAGTTAACTCCTGACAGCAATCCTGTGTGAACTGATTAAAGCTGAAGTCTACACATCACACTTTTACACCACATGCTTAAATATTTACATATATTGGAAACTGAAACGAGACACCACACACCCACTAGAGAAGCTGAAATTAAAAGATGTCTGTACCAAGTGTTGGAAGAAAGGTGGAGCAACTAGAACTCTTATACTTTGCTGCTGGGAGTGCAGAATGGTTCGACCACTTTGAAAATCATTGGCCAGCTTTCTGTAAAGTTAACATACAACTCTCACATAACCTAGCAATTCTACTTATGAATATTTACCAAAAGAAAATTTTAAAAATCATATATTCACACAAAAATCTGTATGGAAATGTTTATAGCAGCTTTATTCAACATAGCCCCAAACTGAAGAGAACCCAAATGTTCATCAATCAATGAAGAGACACACAGCAGCATGTCCATATGATGGAACACTACTCTGCAATAAACAGGAAAAACCTACCTTGTAACTCTTTAGCATGAAGTAGATTCTCAATAAATACATGTTGAATGAATGTAGTCCAAGCCAGAATGGATGCCCAGAACAAACGTCAGGAAGGAATGAGCCTGATGTGTTTGAAACACGCAGGAGGTCAGTGTGGCTTCAATTGCATGAGAAATAAGGACGGCAGTGCAGCTCAGTGCAGACACATGACAGGTGGCCAGGTCCCATGGCAGGTCCATGTGGATACCCAGGGACTTTTGGAGAAGAAAAGGGTGGCTGGACCCCACAGGACCCTTTAGATACTCAGGAACTTTGACTTTCACTTTGGAGGAAGTGAGGAGCTATTACTGTGTTTTGAGCATTAGGATGACAGGTTTTGACTTACAAAGTTATTCTGGCTCCTGGGTGGAAAATACATTAGTGGGGGAAGTGGAGAGTCAAGGAGCAGCAATGGATATGGTAGGAGCTGAGAGCTTTCCTGTGGATTTTGAAGTTGGTGCAAGTATGATTTGCTGATGGACTAGATTTGGGTGTGAGAGAAAGCACAGCATTAAAGCCCACACCCAGACTTCAGCCAGGGCCAGCGGGAAGATGAGATGGGAAGACCCAGATGCCACTGAAGAAGGTGGAGGTTAGCATGGGTACGCTGAGTGGGTGGGGTTAACGGGACGGCCAAGTGGCCATGCCAAGTAGGCCTGGACAGCTCAGTCCTAGGGAGGGTAAGTAAGAGAGGCACCTCGGGACTGCCCTTGGTGTCAGGACATCTGGGATAAGAGGGTAATCCAGCGGAGGAGACTGAGAGGATAAGCCCTGAGCCAGGAGGAGTCAAGCGAGCATCTAAGAGGGAAGAACAGGACTGGTGTGGTGAACACAGCTGGCAACTGAGTGAGATCAGGGCTGAAGGCGCCCACCTCTGCAGTAGCGTCCCCCAGAGCCAGAGGTACCTGCTGCACTTCTGCATGTGTACATGCACCTGTGCATACATGCATGCGTATGTGCACATATACACAGGTGTACCTATTTTATTTATGTATATACATGCATACATGTTAATTAAACCTTTCGTTTTGACATAATTGATAATTGTAGATTCACAAGCAATTATATGAAATAATTCTGAGATTCCTGTGAATCCTTTACCCATCCTCCACCCCCAAGTGAGAACATCTTGCAAAACTGTAATACAGCATCGCTGCCAGGACCTGGGCATTGAAGCACATGTTTACCTATGAAACAAACCTGCACATTTTGCGCATGTGCCCTAGAACTTAAAGTATAACAACAACACAAAAAACCCTACCATCACGTTTATGTGTTGTTTAGATAACTTCATGACCACCTTCAAGTTCTTTCTCAGATGTCCACTTCTCAGTGAGGTCTGCTATGACAGTCCTTCACCTCTTCCCTGTCCTTACAACGTCCCACAGGACTTCTCGCTTACCAACATGCTGTACGATTTGCATGGGTACTGTGCATGCTGTCCGTGGTTTGTCTCCTGGTGGAGATAAGTGTCCTAGGGACTGGGGTCTTCACCTGTTCAGTGGTGCTTCTCAGGAGCTTGCAACTCTTTGCCACAAAGTAGATTCTCAATAAACATCAATTGAATGAATGCAGTCTGATCTTGCCTCAAATCCCAGCTTACTATTTAACCTCTCCCGATCTCAGTGTCTTCATTCAGAAACGGTTGTGTACTGCAAAGGATTCACCATGGAGATTCACTGCGGTATCATTTTCAAGGTGCAATCCTTGTGTCTGGCATGGAGCAAGCACAGAACCTGGCTCACCTGTCCTATAACCTGCTGGACTCTCTCAGCAAGGTGTGTTCTGGTGTAGAAAAAGGGGCAATCATATCACCTGCCAGTCGAGTTTGACCTCACCATGAGGATGAGGTCCAATCTATCACGTGCCTCCCATAAGCCAGGTATGAGCCAAGCACTTTCAGGTATGACCGCATTAAATCTGATAACACCACCGCCAGGTAGGCACTGCCATCAGCCCATGGTTGGAAGCACAGCGCTGTCATGTGCCTGGCCCGGGTCTCCCGAAGACTCAGGACCTGTCTGTCTTCAGAGACTCCACTTTTTACTGTCATACTGACAACTCTCCTGATTCATTCCACACACCTACTCCTACCAAAGGTGACATCAGAGATGCCTCCCTGCAGGGCACATCGGCACACACATTCCCTGCTCCCTGATTATGCGTTTAAGATGAATCCCTATAAGTGATGCCAAAACTTTTTGACCACTCTTTGATGCTAGTTACCAAATTACCCTCCTGAATATGTTTTCACAATCTACAGTCCCATCAACAGAAAATAAAGAATTTTACAACATTACGAAAGATCAAACATTTTTCGTTGAATCTATTTTTCATGGTATGTTGTCAGATATTTATTTTTAATTCTTAGTTTTACAAGTAAGACTCAACATCCCAAAGGACAAAATACTTTCTCTTTTGAGAATTTCCCTTCTCTTTGGAAAAAATTTCTTTGATCAAAAGCTTAAGACTTGTATTTCAAATTCCTTTTCAGAAGAGATAATCATTGGCCAGGCAGGGTGGCTCACCCTGTAATCCCAACACTTTGGGAGGCTGATGTGGGTGGATCACCTGAGGTTAGGAGTTCGAGACCATCCCGGTCAACATGGTGAAACCCCGTCTCTACTTAAAATACAAAAAATTAGCCGGGTGTGGCAGCAGGTGCCTGTAATCCCAGCTACTCAGGAGGCTGAGGCGGGAGAATCGCTTGAACCTGGGAGGTGGAGGTTGCAGTGAGCCGAGATCACGCCACTGCACTCCAACCTGGGTGACAGAGACAGACAACATCCCCCTCCCCCCCCCCACAAATAAAGAAGAGATAATCATTTCTTTATTTTCTCCTCAAATACTAACTGAGGATCTAACAGGGGTCTGGCCCTGTTCCAGGGCTGAGAGCCTCAAATTGGCAACTGATCCTATTTGAAATGCGTTTGCCCTCTGGCTCTCCTATGAGGCTGCCTTGAGGGAGGTCTCCCTTTCTCCTGGCAGAGGTGGTGAGCACACAGCCCTGTCTCAGCCCCTATCCCAGACCATGTGTGTGCCCTGGGCTTGCAGGAATAGAGAAGAGAGCCAGTCACCGCCCCCTCAGGTTTCTAGTTACAGAATCAGGAAGCGAAAAGATATGTTTTTCAGATGGTCATGTTGGTTATGTGAATGTAAGTTTTGTTTTACATTTTTACCGCTATGAATCACTTGACAACGTTGAAATAGAATACAAACATTTTTCTTTAAAAATATGGTGAGCTCTTTGAAGAGGTAGCGCCCTTCCTCAGGCCTGATCTTTCACAGCTAAGTGTCTTCCTTGGGAGTGGACACAGGTTTCTTGCTAGTGAGATGAAACTTCTCTTAGGAGGAAGGCCACCTTGTGACTTTTAGGTTACGCTGCAGGGCTGTGTATCGAGTGCAGCTCTTGTGACTAGAGTGGCAGGCAGAGCCGCCCCTGAGTTTTAGCCAGCAAGTGATGGCTTCTGGGACCACTGAGGCACCAGGGTGGGGACCATGGCTTGTGGGTTCTGGTCCCATTCCCTCCTCCAACTCCATGGCCTCCATCCTTGACTGCCTTCAGTTGCAAGTCCAGGGATCCTCACTCTTGTCTCCATGTGGAGAATGGTGGACAGGTTCTGACTCTGATCTGATTCTTCTTCCGTTTTGCTGGTAAGTGCTCAGGGTTATTTAATCGGGTAAAGACTGCAAAGATTTCAAAGTGTGATTGGCTGAAAAGCGCGTGCTATTTCTCTATATCATGGAATCCAGCTGGTTTTGCCCTTGCAGAAGCAGTTTAACTGGCATCACCGCTACTATTTATCTGGGCACCACTGAGTTGGTAAGTATCCTGCAATTGTGTGCTGGCCAAAGCAGTCTGAGAAGGATCCTGTAATTGTGTGCTGGCCGAAGCAGTCTGAGGTGTAATTTTCTCATCCTGCACTCACTCTGGTCATCCAACTGCTCCTTCACCAGAAACCTCCCTTTGCTCAGAGTGAGATGGTCTTGGATAAAGGCTCTGTGGTGACTATGAAGCCAAGGGTAAGGGCATCTGTCCAGCATGATGCAGGGCCATAGCCCTTGTTACCATGGTATTTTCTCAACGCCTGCATCTCAGCTTTTCTAGATGGTGCAAACGACTGACATTCACAATTCCAGAGTCACAGACACACACGGTTCTATGGGGAAGAGCAGGTGCTGTTCCCGATGGCAAGGGAGGGTCCTGTCACCCTAACTCTCAGCATAGCCACAGTGACCTTGTAGCTATGGGGAGATGGAAGGACCATCAGGTGGGGAGCTGGGAACCCTGCACTGCTGTCCAGGGCGGGACCCTGCTCTCACCCAGGGAGGCTCTGTAAGGATTCTGGCCCCCACAGCGAACACGACAGTGACAGGACCCTGTATCATTGGCGTGGGGGCTCTGCTCTCCTGCTAGTGGGTCTTGTTGGAGTAGCACCATCAGTGTCCATGGGGGGACGTGTTAGAAACAAAGCCTCTCCAGGCCTGTCCTAGACCTATTGAGCTGGAGTTTGCATTTTAACCAGATCCCCAGGAAACTTGCACACTCTGTGCAGTTTGGGAAGTGCTGGTGTGGCTGAAAACCCTCGCCATGCTGCAGAATTACTTAGGAAATCAGGTTTTCAATTTTCATGTGTGGTACCCATTGCAAAGGTTTGCTTTGCATTGTTCGGGGAAGGAGACCAGTCGTTTGATTTTTAAATGTCCCTTTTGTAGCCAGAGGTGAGAACCCCAGGGCTAGATACCCATAGTCATATATATTGCTTGTCAATATCTTCTAATTTCTGTGCAGGTCAATAACCATGTCGAAATGAAGAATAATTTGGACCATCGAGGGATGATGCAAAAACACTCGGGAAGAAATATTTACGTGAACTGCACTGATGGGCCCAAGCAAGGGGACAGAATTAACTGTGCATTCTGGCATATTTAGGAAACAGCGGCCATTTAATTTCTCAATATACTGGTGGTAAAATAAAACCAACAAATGTGACTTGTCCCCTCCCTGGCGTTCTGTCTTGCAGTGTGGATAAATTTAATGTCACAGTGCTTTCAAGCTCTGATAGAGTTTATAACTATGATAAAATTCTGACATGAAATAAATTTTGATCCAGGTTTGGTTTTATTTGGAGATTATAACTGATAGTGCCTTAAAGTGCCTGGAATTATGTTACAATACATTTTGTGGGTGTCTTAGGTTTATGGTGAGCTGCATCACTGCCCAAGAGTGCGGGTATGATGCCCCCAGAAGGCAGCCAGAACCACAGGCTCCACTGAGCCCCAGTCTGGTGTGGGGACCTGTCCTGGGGACACTGACCCACCACCAAAGCACCATGTTGCCCCTGGGGGCAGTGTTCTGAGCATGGCTGGGACAGTCAAGAATCAAGGACTTGTCCGTCACTCGTAATGTCAAAATAAGACAAACTGGGGGAGGGAGGAAGGAACCTTTTTGTGCCAGGACTCACTGACCTAACTCTACTGTCGCTTTTGTAGGCATCTGTTTTCAGCCGGCCAGGGTGCAGTTACAAGCTCTTGTTCTTCCCAGGGGTCTCCATGATGTCTGTCCTAGTCAGCACCGGTCATGCTCTGATCAGCCCAGGAAGCAGGCGAGGGGACACCATCTGGTGCAAGGCAGAGGGAAGCTGGTGCATGGTGGGCTCAGGAGCACTGGGAGAGCCAGGCAAAGCCTAGTGCAGTCTTGTCAGGTGGAATGGCCTAGGCAGGGGAGGGGACAAAGTCAGGGAGGCACTTTAACCTTGAATTGGGAGGAGGCGAGTCCCACCCTAGAAGGCTCTGGGGCAGCAAGAGGCTTCCAGCACGGCCAGCCTGGGACTTGGGCTTGGGCTCTTCTCTCTCTGGGTGGTCATGCTGCCTTTGTCCTGTACTTCCAGCCAGGCGGTCTCAGGTCCATGGGTGTCAGTCGTTGTCTGGAGAAATTCCAGAGATTCACAGACAGGAATAGCAATGCAATTCCAGAGGAGCACATGCGGTTCTGCAGGACCCTTCAGATAAGGAGAAGTTAGAAACACGGAGAGGGTGATGGAGAGGAGGCTGCCGGCAGAATGGGGCATGTCTATACCACCCCACAGGGAGCTCATAGACTTTCTATGGTTGAGTTGGTTGACCCTGGTGGTTGGTCCCAGGACAAGACAAGCTCCTGGTGATGCTTTCTTCTTTCATTTCTGCTTGAGGATTTGTAGAATTGGTGATGTCTGAAAATCGCTATTGGATTCATCAAACTCCACATTGGGGGTTCTTATTAGAACGTTTTAATTGCTGTCTCTTATAGAATGGTTCCATGGGTTACCAGGTAACTGGTTAGAGCTGCAGCACCCCTTTCTGATCCGTAAAATGCAACGATATATTAAAAGATAATTTACCAGTCTTTCAACGTAGATGATTACACTCAATATGTATGTTACTTGACGTGTCTGAAGAAGGTAAAAATCTCAAAAATACAGTGAGATTTAAAGAGAACAATGAAAAGTGGAATATGGGATAGGCACCCTCAACAGCCTCTTATCCAAGAACAGAGCCTGTATTTGCCTCTTCAGTCTAGAGTGTGGGCAGCTGTGGCTCAAGGGCTTGCTGAGATGCAACCTCTCCCATGTGTCTTGATGCTGTGTAGATGTGTGAGTCAGGAACACTTGGCATTGCGGGCAAGACCCTGGTGTGCTGGTCACAGGGAGCCGTGCACCACAGTATCTATGCCTTGGAGGTTGCAAAATGGTCCCACAGAGAAGGAAGGTAGAGTGGGAGGCTGGGTAGCTCCAGATCGCATGACACCAGAGGAGAAAAACAGCAGCATATTTCAAGTGACCAGAAGCACTTCCTCTTTTTTTGCAAAAGAGCATACAGAAAATGGACCCTGGACCAGACTGGGGCTGTGTTGGCTTCCAGAAGTGGGAAGGGCCAGGAGTTCTGCCCTCTCTAAAGTCCATTGGGCACTGAGCTGGGCCTCTCTCTATCTCCCTCTCTCTTTCTCTTTTACCCCGACTTTTGTTTTTTTAATAAACATTTTCAGATCTATGGAAAATACATTATCACGTACAAAACATCCATTTTTACTAGGTTCCATGTCTGGAACATTTTCAGTGCCACTAACCCACCTACTCATGAACCAGCCTTCCCTCATTTTGAACATGGAAATTTCAGGTTGATTTTAATATCAGCACAGCTAGTCCTCCTCATGGCTATTGCTCAAGTGTTTCTGAATGTTACTACACTTTTATTTTTTCCATATAAACTTTAAAGTTAGCTTGTGAACAAAAACAAACAAAATCAATAAACAAAAGCTCCTCTCCAAGTACATGGCTGTGTTTTCAAGTCTACCTTAGTGGCTTTTTTGATTGACACTTAAATATTTTTCTTTTACAGGTATTATATACTTTTTGTTAACTTTAATCTCAAAAATTTAACGTCCTGTTCCTTGTTATTGATGACAGGGTTTTCTTTCCCATTGCTTATTTTATTCTATCACGTGTTCCGTTATTATTTAAAATATGATGGTTTTAAAACGCATATATTAACTTTATACCCTGCTATGTTAGTGAATTATAATATTGAGTTTGTTTACTGATTTTATTGCTTTTTCCAAGTATCCTATCCTATCTTCTGAAAATAGAAATGGTTTTATTTTTTCTCTAATAATTATGTTTCACATTGTTCTCCCTTGCTAATTGCATTGGTTGATGCCTCTAATACAACATTAAATAGGACTGGGAATGGTGGGTAATCTTGCTTTTTCCTGACCTTAGCAAAGTGCTTCTGGTGCTGCGTATCAGGTTTCCTCTCGTCTTGTGTCTGTGTTGAGGGCGTACGTGTCTGTTCACTCATTTGCCACTGAATGTATTGTCACGAATGAATGATATTGCCTTTTGTTAAAAGTATTTTAATACCTGCAGACATACCCATATAATTTTTATCTTTAGATTTATTAATATGGGTAATTATAAAAGATTGAGCCATAATTGTATTATTGGAATAAATCACATATGTTTAATACATGTTATTGTTTTTTCTTAATAGAATGTTTTATATTTTATGATTTTTTATATTGATATTCATGATATTGGTCTCTTTCTTGTACTGCCATTTTTTAACAGATTTAGTTCTCAATTGTATATTTCCTTCATGCAAATGATTTAGAAGATTTCCTTTTCTTAATATGTTTTTTCCTTTCTATTTCTGCTTTTTAAAGAGTTTATAGATTTCTCCCAAGACACTATTTTGGATCTGGTAATTTTTTTGTGTATAGTTTCTTCATTGCTTTCTATAGAAATTAGCCTGTTAAATCTTCCCTTCTCCCTTGGGGTCAATTTTGGTATGCTGTATTTTCCTGGAAAATTATCTTTCCCATTCAAGTTTTTCAAATATATTTTCAGAGAGTTATGGAAAGTAGACCCTTGCAATTTTTTTAAAGCCTGTGTTTCAATGATTTTTTTCTCCCTTGTAACTTATTATGTTGTATATTTTCACTTTCTCATGTTTTAAAATTAGGTTACCCAGTTTGTCTATTCTTTTTTCCCCCAAAGAAGGAGCACTTTTTAAAAAAATAAATTCTACAATTTTTTCCACTTCACTGATTTGTGCTTTTATCTTTATTATTTCCTTCTCTTGGGAAAGTGCATTTTTAGCCTTTGATTTGGAAATTTAATTTTGTTATTTTAGTTTTGTTTATATCTAAGATTATGAATTTTCTTCTGATCACTGCTTTGTGTCCCACAGATTACGATATATCATGATGCCGTTATCTTTTTTTACAGAAATTATGTTATTTTGAATTGTATTTCCCTTCCTCAAAGAGTCGTTCCGTAGAGTTTTTAAATTCCAGAAGAAAGGATCTACTCAATAAGTGCGTCACTAATTACTATTTTATTGCATTGTGATCAGTGAGTATTGTTGGCATTATTTTCGCTTTATGAAAATACGTGGCCCCTCCGTTGCGACCTGCAGTGTGGATAATGTCTACGAATGTTTCCTGTGTGACTGAGAAGATGTGTTCTCTGTTATTAAGTTGTAAGTTGATATGTATTCATGAATTCTACCTAATGGATTGCATTTGTTTAAAAAAAATTCTACTTTTTAAAAATCTCCTTGACTTGCCTTAGACTAAGAATGATATATGAAATTTTCTTAATGTGAATTGTTTCTATTTGTCTATACATCTCCTATATATTTCAAGAAGGTGGTTGCCATGTTCTTTAGTGTAGATGTATTCACAAGTGTTATAACTCCATTTTCAATCATGGCCCTTATAGTACAAAATATTCTTCTTTGTGACACTTAATTTGGTGGTGGGAGAAGCTAAATTCTACCTTCTAAAATATCAGGAATATAATTCCTGCTTTCCTGTTTTATTCTAATTGCCTGATACGATTTTTGTCTAATTGTTTTATTTTTATTATTTTAGGCTTTCTGAATCATTTTAAATGTGCCTTTTGTACCAGACACAGCTGGATCTTTTTTCTTGTGGTCAATTTGCAAACCTTTTTGTAGTAGCTGGAATAATCCTAGTTATATTTGTTGGAATTACTGACCTGTTTGATCTTATCTCTGAAATATCAATAGTATTTGATGGTGTATTTCCTGTTTTTTTTTTTTTTTTTTTTTTTTTTTCTGTGTATGGTCAGTTTTCTTTTTCAGGTAATGTTAAAGGTGTTGGTACAGTGTTTGGTACAGTGTGTGTTTTTATTCTAGAATAACCTTTATCTATGTGTCTACCTCAAACAGGTTTCAACTATTTGCATGGTGAACTTTAAAAGCAATGTCCTTTGACTTCCTCTTCTTACCTGTGTAACAATCAGTGAGTTTATTTACTTTCCTCTTTTCTTTCTCCTTTGCCTCTTGTTATTTGCACTATTTCTGTTTCCAGAACATGTAAGGTGTGTTACCCCTATGTTACCACTGTCCCCATGTGCATTTTAGTCTTAGGTTTATAGATACAGTGCTGTCTGTCCTTTTGCCAAAGTTTCCCAGCTGCGTTTTGGTGGGCAGAGCCCTTCTGCTAATGTAGTCTTCCGAAAGCACTGGGGAGACCTGTGTGTCTGAAGTCCTTGCTCCTTCGTAACTGTGGTTCTACGGCGTTGATATTTGAAGTAAGGCTTGGCTGGAGCTATCTTCCTCAGCTCACACTGCCCTTAATAGTCTTTCTTGAAAATGAGGCTCCACTGTTGTCCCCCTTTGGAGATGTCTGCTCGAAAGCACAGCATCAGCTGTGCCTACTGCTTTTACTTTTCAGACCCTTGGTCTTCTTTGGAGGTTCTGAGAAGTTTTCTGTTTCTACTTTGGCTTGTTTCATTCTTAGAGTCTAAGAGATTTCCTAGGGCCTGCTGTGGCGTTGAGGATCCCAGCTCCGTTTCCTTGCAGACACATCTGCTTTTGAATAGGCCTTCCTTTATTTCAGGAAGCTTCTTTGGATTATAGCTGGAAGTATTAATTCTGCATTTATTTTGTACGTCACCTTTAGGAACTCCAATTAGACATAAATTGTATTTTATTTTGCTCATCTCTTACTTCCATCACCATTTCTCTAATCCTTTTTATCTATTGTTTTATTTTCATTGCATTGTTTTCGTGCATTTTCTTGAGCCTTTGGCCACAGACTGAAGGCTGCACTGTCGGCTTCCCTGCTTTTGAGATGTGGGGACTCAGACGCTTCCTGGCTCCTCAGCTTGCAGATGGCCTATCGTGGGAATTCACCATGCGATCGTGCTGAGTCAATACCCCTTAATAAACTTCCTTTCATGCGTGCATATATCCTATTAGTCCTGTCCTCTGGAGACAACTATTACAACCAGTCACCAACTATACTCCAGGCAGGGGGCTGGGTGACTTCCTTGGCTCTTGGTGTTGAGCCCTGAAAGATGTGGGAGTGTGTGTGGGGAGGCCAGGTGTAAGCATGTGCTATTGTGATTCTGGAATTTTGTTCATGCTGCCTAGGAACTTGTGGGTGTTACTTTACACTGTAACAAACTTAAAAAAATGCTACATTGTGTAAAAATATTTTCAACAGCTTTCTAATATTTCATTAGGTGGATTTATTTATTCACTTATTTATTTAACTGTTTCTCTACTACTGAACACCGACAAAAACTATTGTTTTTCTTCATTTAGAATTATTTCCTTAACCTACATTTCCAGTAGTACAATCAAATGGTAAAGTGGTATAAATATTTTAAGGCTCTTTGTACAGTTTTCAAATCATTTTCAAATCCACGTATCAATTTGAACTCCCCCGTCTATAGTAGAAAACCTGTTTGCGGACCTCTCTCCAGGATTTGACTCTTGTGTGTCCACACTGTGTCAACTTTGCTAACCACATTTCTAGAATTCCCTTCCCCGCCAGTGCAAGTGAGGGTTGGCCGCAGAGAGCTGTGCATGAGAATCGGACACGGCACGTGGCAGCGCTGTCCTGAGGCACCAGGGCTGCGGAGGAGCCAGGCACTCTGGCCACTGCGTTCACAGTTCCTGGCCTGCCGTCCTCCTTGCTGACTGGGCAGCACCCAGTCCTGCAGACTCTCTAGGTCCCAACAGGTCTTCTCTTTCAGCTTCCCTGAGTCCAATGATTGGGGCAGCTCTCTAACAAAGAATCAAGCTTCTTCTAGAGGCCGTCGTGTCCTTAAGCCTAGAGACGGTGTGAAAAAAACACCAGTTCTGGTCAGTCCTGATGGGGTCTAGTTCATCCTCACTCTCTCCCACTTCAGTCTGACTTTTCTTCTCAGCCTCTGGCATGGAGGATCCTGAGAGACTACAGGTCCAAACCAGATGCAGAAGGAACAGGCTTGCACAGACTTCTCCACTGGTTTGCACACTCGCAGAAGCTCTATCCTTGATAATGAGCTTCTTATTCTCTATCCCTCCTAGCAGTTCTTCTTCTGTGATGAAGCCCTGGGCTTGTCTGCAGCACATGTCGATGGTGGGCTTTGGGAAGAGGCTCTAACACCATGAGCCCATGCAGAGCGCAGGTGCGAGGGTGCAGCGGTCAGCAGGCAGCTGTGGTCCCGGGAAGCAGTGTGATGGGCAGGGCTGCAGCCGGAATGACCACACCACTCAGTGCCCTTCATTAGGAGACTCAGGAGTCTTCTTTCAACATCAACAGCCCACTCTTGAGGCCAACTGCGGTGTCTCCTCAGTCTGCATGCCCGCTCCCATTTCTATAGAGTGCCTCACATACAGTAGCTGCTCAACTAATACTCACTGACTCTTCCTGCAGGAACTTTGGCAATTAGCCCCTCTGCCTTAACTGCCCCTTCCTCAACCCAGAGTTACTCTGAGGCCCACACCATCTCTTTTACCTGCTTTGAAATGAATGGAGAACCGTCCACCATAACTCAGGCTCTTTGGGAGTGACGTGAAACACCTAGCCTGTCCTATCCTAATGATAACCGATGTAGCGACAGACAGGGGAGAGAGGATGATATGCCCTGTGCAGTAACCAAAAACCAAAATATTTATTGCATAGATTTTTTAAAGTGTCACTCCTACTTGCAAATGTTGTGCTGCAGACATATGTTAACTGACTGTGCCTCCAGCACAAAGAATCAAGTGAACAAAGATATTTTAATTTGAGCTACAGTATGCATCCTGGCTGACAGTTTTATGACGGGCCTCATAGCTTCCATATGCTGCAGTGATGACTAACTGTTTACCTTCAGAAGCCAAGGAGTGTAGGAAGAAAGGAAGCAAAGGGGAAAGGAAGCATGCATACATTTAATACCTATTGTGTGCAAGTCACTGGGTTGAGTGATTCTTATTTCATTTTAGCAAAATTCATATAAAGAACTGTAGGAGAGGAACACCATCCTATTTTACACACAGAGAAGCCGACTCCTCGCTGGACGTGCACAGCTCGAGATTCTCCGATCTGTTCGGAGGTAAAGTCCTTGTTTATTTTACTTATGTACAGAAATAGTAAGGCTACCCCTGGCAGGTGGACAAGACCAGATAAAAAAGGTACAGCAGAGCTAGCGATGGTATTCCCATGTTTCTCTTCCCCCGGGATGTCCTAATATCATGATTAAGAGAGGGGAGGACTGAGAGACCGCTCATAGACCTTCAGGTAGAAAACCACAGAAGCGATTGTCTCTTTCTTCTCAACTCTAGGGAGAAGGTATCTGTTTCTCAAGGCAGGGGCTTGGGGAGGGAAGGGAGGACCATGGACAGGACAGCCCAGCACCGCATTGGTAGGGGCTGCTAAGGGGGTTTTGGATGAGTCAGAGTTGGCCTTGAGTCCTGATCTGTCACTCACCATGTGACCTCTGACAAGTCATGTGATCACCCTGGGCTTCAGCCTCTCTGCAAAGTGGAATATTCCCCACTGGGTTCTTCTGAGGAGTGTGGGTATCACTGGGTGTAGACTATCTGCTGGTGTAGACAGAGGGAATGAATGAACGTCAGCTACCTCCGCTGCCAACCCAGAGGTGTCCCAAGGCATGCCCTGGTAGCATTGCACCCAGTGTCAGCAGAAGCATATGGGGGAGGAAGCAGGGGGTGGTGCTGCAGCCTCTGCAGGACGCTGCTCGCGGGGGTCGTCAGTGCTTGCCTGGGCTCCGCCATGTAAGATCCTGCTCTTGAGCACACAGAAGTCGTGGCCCTCCATCCTCAGGCCCCCAGGAGGAGCCTTCCTGATCCGTGCCCCATTGGATGAGTTTCAGGAAAGTATCATGCCATGACAAACTAGTTATTTTTCTTCTTTGTCTAATCCAATATTCTTTTTATTTATCTTACACACTAAAAACCTTCAAGATAAAGTCCCTTCCAAATTACCATTGCATTTTTATCACAGAAAAATCTCTTGTTTCTTCTTACTTTTAGAATATTATGAGTTCTTATCCTGGGGTCACAGGGTTCAGGAGATTCACAAAACTTTGGACTCAAATGTACAATTCAGTGTGTGTGTGTGTGTGTGTGTGTGTGGTGTGTGTATGTGCATGTGTGCATGTTTGAGTGTGTGTTGTATTTTTAGGAAGGGGAGATTCATAGCTTTCATCAGATTTCCAAGAGCAAAGAAACCCTGCTTTAGATGGTCCCTAAAAATATCCTAATTGTATTACTTGGCAGTGCTTGTCTTAACCTTTTATGGGTCACTTGGGTGGGAGCAGAGAATAAAAGCTTCAGTCCCAATACAGGGATGTTGTATGTTGAACCTGGTCCTTCCACCACAGGCAGAAGAGCAAAGGACTTTAGTTTTCTCTGTCTTTCGGCCAAGTTGTCAGATGAAGGAACCTGGGTACTCTTAAGTTGGCGGTTCTTAGAGTGGAATGTCCAGTCGCCAGCGTTCTTTCCACCAGGGGATTTGTTTAAAAAGCAAATTCTGGTGCCCCAACCCCGACAGGCTGAATCAGAAACTCTGGGGGTGGGGCCAGCCATTGCTGGTTTATCTGCAACCTCCCCCCTCCCCGCCCACTCCTCCTGGAAGCACTGATGTGGTGTTAAGTGCCAGAGCCACTGCCCAGATAAGGGCACAGCAGGGGGTGCGGGGGAAGGAAGGAGGTCACTCCCTGGGCCTCCTGCTATGCACTGGGCTCAGTGCTTATCTCACGCTAAGTGACCTCTTTATATTCCTAAAATGTGTGAAACCCATCTGCTGATTTAGCCTGTGGAAGGAATTTGTTTTTATAGTTAATATCCATATATTGAAGCTACGTAGCCAGAGAAAATGATTTTCATATTTCAATCACATAACAAATGAGGAACCACAACTGGGAGCTGCGTCCCCGGAGGGCGGCGCTCTGCATGGCAAACAGTGACCTATTTCACTGGTGAGTATTTGTCAGCCTGCTGAAGAGCTTGCTGCTGTAAGTCTTAGTTCTTGTTTGACACATGCTCTGAAACGGTTCTGGGGCTGAGAGAATTGTGTCTCCTGGCCAGGGCCTCTGTTTTGGCTTCTTCATGACAGAGACTCTCTCTGAGCAAACTCTATCCGGGATCCTTGGAGCCTTCCTTTAGACCAGGCCTCAGCCTCGGCCCTGTCCTTGGCTGTCCAGCGCAATTTTAGCAAGAATCCGGTGACCTCAGTTTCCTAGGAATCCCCCACTCTCCATATCTGATCAAATTCCTCACCCCTACCCCATGCCTGCCTTAACAGGAGCCCTGTCAGGCCGGTTTAGCAAGAACGCCTTCCCCACAGTCTCCTCTGAGTGGTTTCCTTCTGGTGACCGCCCGCTGCTTCTCGGCCGCACTTTCCAGCTGCCCCTGCCATGGCTGGAGTCGAGCCTCTCTCCCTTGCTGCAAAGGTCCTGTGTAAAGTCCGTCTTTCCTGCCATTTATCGGTGTCCAGCTCTGCCACTTCTGACATGACAAAGACTCCGCCCTCTTGCTGAAGGTTCGTTGCACATGATATAAAGCTTCAGTGCCTGTCCCTGGGCAGGCCAGACTCCAGGGAAGACATGGCTCCTGGAGGAGTGAAGAAGAGCAGATGCCCTCCAGGTCGGGGCCTCTTTGTTCAGGAACTGGAGTTTCCTTGGCAGCTCTGTTCCAACATGCATTCATGCCCTCATGCACCTGGCAGATAGGCTGAGTGTAGTGACAAACATTCCCCAAACCCTAGCAACTCCACACCACGGAGATTTATTTCCTGCTCAAATCACAGTTTTACGGGTGACAGCTGAGTCGTTCAGGGGCCCTCCAGGGGTATTGCCGCCACAGAATCTTTGGATTCCCTGCTTTAGCCTCTGTGTCCCCAGCAGATGAGGACAGAGAGGGGGGTGCTGAGCACTTCTGCATTGAACCACCCAGGGCAGAGGAGAGGATGCGCCCTTCCACTGCTGCTCCAGTGAGCAGAGCCAGTCCCATGGGGGCCGGGGCCCAGCTCTGCTTTCAGGAGGAGAAACAGAAGCACCATGGCCACGGGTGGAAGCTCTGCACAGTCTCTATGAGGACAGCCTCAGTGCAGAGAAAATGTCCATACGTGCAGAGACACAGCTGGGTGGGTCCCAAGGGTCAGGGCTCACATGGCAATACCACTCAGATCTGAGACTGGGGCCCTGGCGAAGGTGTCTCCTGCCACCCTGAGTCATGCAGGGCCCACCCTGGTGAGCACCCGTGGTCTGTATGGAACCCTCCTTTGCATGCAGATGGTGCATTTCTGGATCTCAGATTCTGTCCCATGGCTCTTGTGCCATCCACTCCTGAAGCAGGCCTTCTTCTGACTTTCTCTCGCTCTGGACTTGGCTTGTACTCCAAGGAGAGCTGGGGTATCCCTTGCTTCCCAGTTCAGGATATTCAAGCCCCATTCAAACTCCTGGGCACAGTGGAAGCTGCAGGCCCATAACCCAACACACCTCTGGTCTCCCGGCAAAGCCTTCTGCATCCATGCTCACCTGAACCCAGGGCCTTTCTCCTGCCTTGTTTTCTTCTCCAGCTTCATGCTTCCATGTTGGACTTCACTGCTCCACAGCCTCCCAGCCTCAGAGCAGTTGGGGACTGGCCACATGGCCCATGCCCCATATCTGCCAATAAGTCAAGTCCCTGGTGCCGGAAACAGTTAATGCTTTTGTTAGTTACCAAATCATCATTCAAAGCCCCCACATCTTTCCTTAAACTTCAGAAATGAATCACTCTGCCCTTGCTTTAGAAAACGGCAAGGCTAAGTGAGAATAATCTCCCCCCAGACAGCCCCGTGCCATATCAGGCCTCCTAGGTGCTGACACTCATGCTGGGAAGTGACCTGCCATGCTGAATAACCCATGCAGCA
The DNA here is from genome assembly GCF_007565055.1 of Rhinopithecus roxellana. NCBI lineage: Eukaryota > Metazoa > Chordata > Mammalia > Primates > Cercopithecidae > Rhinopithecus > Rhinopithecus roxellana. The sequence goes on along the minus strand of NC_044559.1, from coordinate 50,912,832 downwards.
AGGCAGCAGCCACCGTGGCATTGCTGTGCGTGAGCGGTGACTCCACACTCAGGAAGCCAACTGCATTCTGTCTCCCTGTCAGTTTGTTCTGGGGTAATTCAGTCAGAGCTCACGACTTTAGACAGAAGTTTGTGCTGCCCTGGCTTTGGTATTTGGGGTTGGTGTGAGTCTCCCTAGAGCTTCAGTCCAGAGCTGACATCTCTTGTGATCTGAAGGTAGATGTCCCCTTCCCGGGTTTCCAAGCCCAGGAGAAGCACCCTGCCAATTGCTTCACATTTAGCGTCACGTGTGTTCTAGAGCACGAGTGCTGACAGCAGCAGAGGGTCGGCTAAGTCTGGAAGTGAGAGTGCCAGAAGAGCCAGAGGGTCAAGGACGGGATGCGACCACAGGAGACATGTGGACCCCAGACCGAGAGCAAGGGCTGGCAGGTGGGATGGCAGCATGGAACGAGATCTGGGCACAGGGATGGGGTCTGGAAGACTCTTCCAGGAGGCTGAGATGCACCCAGACTGCCCAAGTCCATCTGATGCTGCCTCCTCCTCCTTCGGGTTAAGTGGGGTGTCTGATGCCCATGTGGGACCCTCACCCATGGGGAGCCTTTCCTGGCTTCTGAACTCCAGAGGAGCATATTAGAAGTTTCCTTCCCAGAGAAAAAGTAAAATAATAATACTTAGACCCTATATGGTGCTTTGCCTCTTCAAATCAGTTTCACACACAGAGCTATAAAAATGAATGTAAACTTATCAAAGTAACACTATAAAGATGCCTGGGAATCATGAATGTGCCGTAAGTAAAATTAAATCGTGGTGATAGCAGAAGCATTATTTTTATGCCTTGAAAACCTCAGTTACAGATTGACTATAGAAAACACGATGACTCTTATATATTTAAAGTCTGTATTTTAAACAGTTTTCCGCTATGCAAGTGTCCTAGTCTGGCCTTCGGGGAGAGATGAACGGATATGTGCCAGTGGTGTTAGGGGTTATCTCAAGTTCTTCAGGCAGAGACCCTGTCCTCTCCACCGCCCACATCCCTGCAGGGGCTATGCCTCCCTGTGCCATCTGCAAGGTCCGATAAGAGTCCCTTCCTTTCTAGAGTCCCCCTCTGGATCGGTGAAAGACCACAGTGCTCAGAAACTAGAGATCTGCCCTCTGTTCTCTTGGAGCTGTGAGAATAGGCAGGTCAGGGAGCCTCTCGGAGCCACAGAGCTTTTCTCTAAGCTGGGGGATGTGCAGCATGGGTCCTTCCTATCTCCCTTGTGAAGCTTTGGGAACAGGCCTTGCAGATGCTAAGCAACCCACATACAGTGACAGCCATGCTCCTCCCTAGTTCATCTGTCCTGCCTCCTTCTCTCTCATCTCTTCCATGATCAGTTCTTAAAACTGGAAGAATCCTTAGCAATGATCTCATCTGGCACCATGCCCAAGGAAAAAGAACCCTCTGCACCTTCCCTGCCTGTAGGATTCACCCAGTCTGGAAATTGCAGAGCTACCATGGACCTGGTTAAAGGGCCCTCTGCTATACTGTCCCCAGATCCAACTCATTACTGAGTGCTGGAAGCTGGGGACACTGTGGTTGTTAGCTACCAAAAAGTTGCTCCAAACTCCCATGTCCAATTTCAGGAATGAGTCCTTGCACCTGATATTTTACAAAACGTTACAGCTGCATTAGAATAGCCTCACCCCAGCACCCCCTGGACTGGGGTCAGCTGTGTGTGTGGGATTCCTGACGAGGCCTGCTCTTACTCTCCCAGACCTCCTTCCACGGCTGAGGCTGTGTTGAGACTTGGGATGGCCCTGTGGGGTACAGAGCCCAGGCTCCCACTCTCCCTGAGGCTTTCCAGCCCAGCATCCCAGGGTCTCACTGGAGCATGTGGCAAGGAGCTCATCCACCCCACCTGGAACAGCGACAGAGCCACAGGAGGAGGAGGAGATGCTCATGGCAGAGCCCTGGTCCTGCCCCACCTAGAACAGCGATGGAGCCACAGGAGGAGGGGGAGATGCTCATTGCAGAGCCCTGGTCCTGCCCCACCTGGAACAGCGATGGAGCCACAGGAGGAGGAGGCGGTGCTCATGACGGAGCCCTGGTCCAGGCCAGGTTCCCGCTGAGGGGCTGTCCGCTGCAGCCCATCAACTCCTCACACCAGCGATGGCAGGAAGAAGGCACAGGCTGTCACACGGTGCTCAGCCAGCATCAATGCAGGGAGTTAGTCTGTGGCGTCTCTGCTTCCAGGGAGGGGCAGGAAGTGACCATGCCCCTTGGGCAAGGCTGGCTACCCACACCTGCTGGAGCTGCTGGGAGTCACACATCAGTCAGGCTGGAGTTCATTCCCCGGCCCAGGCCGTGTGTAGCAGTCCATGCTGCCAGGGGCTCTCTGGCCTGTGCATTGCAGGGGATGGCTCAGCTGGTCCTGGTATTGGGCTGGAGCAGTGTGGCCTCTCAGACTCTGGGGCAGCTGCAAGGCTGTCTACTCCATGGTTTTGGGACACCTTACAGGGATCAGGGAGCCCAGCCCATACACAGAGGGAGCCGACACCCTAGGAGGCACAGCCACACCTTCACCGAGGCTGCTGTTCATTGTCCCATTGAGGACGCCTGGTGGCAAACACTCCTTTTCCATTTAGAAACACCACAAACACACCTGTGTTTGTATTAAAGACTATGCAGTTTCGTTCTGAAAACTCTCAGAACACAGCTCCTCTGAGGGAGTCAGCCACTCACAGAGTCAGGCTTGCTCCAGGGAGGTTTGGCTTCCATCCTTATATTTGTACTCTGGAACAGTCCCCAAGGATAGCCCAAAATGGCCATGGCAGGGGGTTCTTAAGGGGAACAGAGGGCTTTGTTAGGGCTCCAGGAGGAACAGCTCTACCCGAGCAAGCTGCAAAAGCTTCCAGCCCATAGCTGCCTGGCATGGCTGAAGGCTGTTTCTTTATTAAATAAGACAACGTTGAGGGATAACTGAAGAAAACTCCCGTTTTTTTGTGTCAGAAGAAGCAGGTGCACTTGTGGTCAGGTGTGTGGGTGCCTGGTGGGCAGAAGGAGGCTCTCAGGACTCCTGTGCTCCTGAGAGTGGGGCTGCCGGGACCTGGATCCACAGGACGAGGAGAGCAGCCTCCCAGGCACGTGAGATGTCCATGGAGCCCACAGGCCTGGTGAGCACACAGAGGAGACGGCGACGATGGGAGTGTGAGAGGAAACCCGGGATTGGGGTCCTGGGGAGAAGTGGCAAGTCCAAATCCTCATCTCGGGGAGCCTAGAGGAGCAAACAGGACCTCCTCCCCCAGCCACCCCGGATCTCTCTCTGTCGCTCCCTCTCTTCCTCCTCACCCCACCTGTACCTCTATCTCAGGACACTCACAGCTGGCGAGGGCTGCTTACATTTTGGTGCCTCCCTGTCTGTCTGCTGTCTGCCTGCCCCCTCTCTGACTGCGGTGGGCCCATCATGTTTGCCTCCCAGGCCCTTCCAGCAGAGCCGGGCCTGGGGGGTCTGTAGACCCCACACAGTGCTGGGGGAGTTGTGGAGCAGCCCAGCAGCCCTAGTCTTTTTTCTAACCATCGCTGAGAGAGATGAAGCATGCTGAAGTCTGTCTGGAAGGAAGAAGGCTTCTGAAAAGCCAGGTGTCCCAGATGCCACTCCCAATGGGTCCTCCTGCCTGCAGGAGCATCTCCTTCTCCTTGAGGCACTGTTCAACCCAGAACCAGCTTTCTCCTGCAATGTTGGCTTCAGAACCTGGAAGATATTGTGGAAGGTTCTTGACAGGGAGAAGTGTGCTGGCTGTTTTCTGTGCCTTGCCCCCGGGACCCATTTGACTTTTTGCTTTGCTTGGTGCTTGGCAGGAGGCACCTGGGCTGCACCCAGGGCTCCCCCGCCTTCCGCTTATGACTGGATCTGGCTAGCGGGAACAGAACAACAGGAGGAGAAAACTCCATGACCCTCCCCACTGTCTCTCGTGGGGACCATGGCTCTGGCATGCTGTGCCCCCATGCCAGACTCTGTTTCCTACAGCTCCAGTTTTCTCCCATTTCTTGTAAATTACAGCATTCTTTTCCACTTCTCTTCAGGCCTGGAAGGAATGATGGGTTCCTATATTTGCCAGTCTGTTGCCCTTAACCTTGCCTTTACCCCTCCAAATAGTTGATTCATTAAATTTCTGCATTATTCCAGTTCAGTGTGTCTTTCATTCTGGGATCCTGTATGATACAAATGTTTGCCTCTTTGTGATCAGTTTCATCTCGGGAGACAACTATATGTCTTTATAATGCAATTAAAGGATGATTTGCCATGTGGCTGACTGCACATCCCAAGGATTTTAAGAGATGAGTAAACTGAATGGCTGCAGATATACCCCCCAATATCTCTCCTGAATAGGTAAAGCCTGTGTGTTTATGGTCAAATTCAGCAGCATTAGGCAATACTCATGTTTCTAATTTGCAGGCTTCTGAGTGCTACCACACATTTATAACGTGGGGTGGGAGGGTGGCTTCTCATCCCTGTGAAAGGCTGCCTCATTAAACGGCGGTTTCTTTGTGAAATAATCTGGTGTGCTTTCCTCCCATTATCATCAGCTCAGCTCGAGGCTCACCCACTCCAGCCTTCTCAGAATTCAGAATTCATGGTCAAAAGTAACCGCTCCTTCCTTTAAACTGACAACTCACATTTAAAATAACCTAATAGTCCAAATTTCCATAGGTAGCTTGTCTTTCCTACAGGTCTACAAACATCTCAGATGAGTTCCTTGTTTATGTGCCTAGGTTGATTAGCAAAAGCCTGCCAAGAGTGAGCTCAGAAATGTTCTGCTCATCCAACTTATTGGATGGACAGCTTTTGTACAGTAGTTTCAAGCACACAAGTTCTTCCCTGCATTCTGAAAACACGAAGATCAATCATACATTGTCTTAGCAAGTCGGGGAAAGATCTGTATTCCATGATCTTAAAAAATAGCAGGGGGATTTTCACTTCCCTACAGTGGGTAGAGTTACCAAGCATCTAACTTATTCTGCAAAGAGGGGGAAAATTCAATATTCGTGATTACCTGACGTTGCCATAGCTTGAGTTACAAGTTAGAAAGACTTGGATTAAAGAGAATTGAATTCTCCACTAAGAAACAACCTGTTCTCACCAAAGTAGTTTTCATTTTCTGTTTTGAATGTGAATATAAATATTAGGTAGCTTTTTCTAACCAGAGGACAGAGGCTCTTCCTCTTTTCCTCCATGGACCCATGGGTCTTCATTCTACCAGCTCCTGTAAGGGAGCAGAAAGGCTTCCATCTCGGTTTCCCACAAAGCCTGCCATGTCTATTCTTCAGAAACTGCTTAGTTTTGAAGTTTGGAATTCTTGCTCTGTAACAAAACAAAACGAATCGAGAACACCACATGCCAAGAACACCACGGGGGAGTTCTTGAGCTAAGAGTTACCCAGAGAGATACTGGGAATGAAGAGTGTACACCGGCAGGAGAGGTTCTCACCTCCAGCACTGGTGCAGGTCTCAGCTCTGGCTGCCAGAGGAGGGGGAAGGCCTGGAGAACTTAGGCAGAGAAATGGTAAAACATGCACCTGCTCACCCACATACACATAAACATACACTCACCCACACAGTCACATTCACACGCACACATACACAACCACGCTCGCACCCATTCACACACGCACACTCTCACACAGTCCCACACATTCACCTCATACACCTTCCCACAATCACACAGACACCTCACACACACTCACTGATGTTCACATATACACAACCACACTCACACCCATTCACACATGCACACACTTTCATATGCATACACCTCATACATGCTCCCACACCTCAGACACTCCCACAATCACACAAGACAACTCACAAACACCCACACAGTCATATTCACACATGCCCACACAGACATCTCACACTTACACACATGCTCATTCACACACAGTCACACACATACACCTCTTACACGCTCCCACAATCACACAAACACCTCACACACACACGCAGTCACATTCACGCACTCACACATACACAACCACATTCACACCCATTCACACATGCACATACTCTCACACAGTCACAGACATACACCTCACATACACTCCCACAATCACACAGATACCTCACACACACCCACACAGTCACATTCACACACTCATATATATACAACCACACTCCCACCCATTCACACACACACACTCTCACACAGTCCCTCACATACACCTCTTACACGCTCCCACAATCACACACACATACACCTCACACACACTCCCACAATCACACAGACACCTCACACACACCGACAGTCACATTCACACACTCACACATACACAACCACACTCACACCCATTCACATATGCACACACTCTCACACAAACAACACACCTCACACACTCCCACAATCACACAAGAAAACTCACACACACCCACACAGTCACATTCACACACACATATATACACTACACTCACCCATTCACACATACCCACATCTCACACAGTCACACATATACACCTCATACACGCCCCCACAATCATACAGACTCCCACACACAATCACCCACACAATTCACACATTCACACATACACAACCACACTCACATCCACTCATCTATGCACACACTCTCACACAGTCACACACAAACACCTCATACATGCTCCCATGATCACACACAGACACCCCCTCACACACACACACTCCCTCAATGACACACAGACACCTCAAACACACTCATACTCACGTACATGATCACACAATGGCACATAGACACTTCACACACACTCATACACACACCCACAAGATCAAACACAGACACTTCACACACTCACACTTACACACATGCTCACACACACAGATATCTCACACATACACACATGCTCACACAATCACACACAGACACCTCACACATGCTCACACTAATATACATCATACACATGCCCACACAAATACACACAGGCACCTCACACACACACAGGCACCTCACACACTCACACAATCACACAGACACATCATACATGCTCACACTCATACACATGCTCACACAGCCACAAAAGACATCTCACACACACGCTCACACACAAGCTCACACAATCACACACATACACATCACACATGCTCACACTCATACACACTCACACAACCACACACAGACATGTCACACCCTCACACACATACTCACACTCACACACTCACACAGACACCTCACAATCACACTCATACACACACTCATACAGTCACACAAGAACACCTCACACATGCTTGTACTCACACACACACTCGCACAATGACACAGGCAAGTCCAACATGCTCAAACTCATACACATGCACACACAACGACACACAGACACCTCACATGCTCACGCACACAGACACGTCACAATCACACTCATACACACGTTCACACAATCACACAAACACACATTCACACTCACACACACTCACACTATCACACAGAGATCTCACACTCACACTCATAGACATGCTAACAATCACACAGAGACACTTCACACACTCACACTAACACACACTCACAATCACACACAGACACTTCACACATGTGCTCACACACACAGACCCCTCACAATCTCACTCATACACATGCTTATACAATCATATACAATCACAAACACCTCAAACATGCTCACACTCACACACATGCTCAGTCACACAAGACAACTCACACACTCAAAATCACACTCATACACGAGCTCACACAATCACACAAAAACACACACACACACGCTCACACAGCCACACACCGAGATCTCACACACTCACACTCATAGGCATACTCAATCACACACAGACACCTCACACTCATAGACATGCTCAATCACACACAGACACCTCACACTCATGCACACGCACACAGTCACACACATACACAGTCACACACATACACATCACACATGCTCACACTCACACACACGGGCACAATTACATTCTTATACATGCAACCAAGACTTACTTGAAGGAGCATGGGTTTCTTTGATTCTGTGTCAAAAACCATCAGAACTGCGGGTGCGGTTACTCCAGGAACCCGGGCCCCAGCCATGGCCAGGACGGGAAGCAGGTGGTCCTGTTCGTGAGAGCTGCCCTGACTGGCTCTCTGTCCCTCTATCCTCTGCCACCTCACCTGCCTCTCTAGTCATCATCCCATTCCTCACCATTCTCCTGAAACCCGACCTTTACCTTCTCAGGCGCATGGGGCAGGGCTGACTTCTAGGAGCCAGCGCGGCTGATGCCTGTCAGTGGTAGTGCTTGTCCTGAGAACAGAACCTGGCCCACAAACTCCAGACAGCCTCCATGGAGGACTGGGTGCTGGGGGTTGAAGGGTGTGAGGTGGACCCCCTGTCTCTGAGGAGCTCTCCCACTGGCTGAGGGAGAAGGACCTTGCTGCAGCCCCTCACCCAGGCCATTTTGAATTCTGTAGTGGAGTGGCAGAAGGAGCTCAGACACCCCTGAGCCGTGCCAACATCAGAGAGCCAGTGGCAGCTGATTCTCCTTTAGTGATGTGGACCCCACAAGGCCTGCGTTCTGGGGCCGGGACCGCTGTCCATGGTGCTGACGCAGAGCTTCAGCGATCCCAGGGTCGGCAGCACGGAAGGAAGGAAGGGAGGGAGGGAGGGAGAGGCTTGAAACGCTTCAGGGTAAACCCTACATAGCTTCTGTCTGAAAGAAACAAGAGGAAGTAAAGAAAAATCAGCTTGAAGCAAAGCTGAAACTGCATAAAATATTACCAGAAAAGAAGCAATTGGAAGGGCCCCATGGCCTTTGTACAGCCCAGGCTGGGGTAGAAGCTGCCAACACGTCTGAGAAGCAGGAATGTCTTTGAACACCATTCTGGTGCAGCAGTCTCTCTGAGTTTCATGATCACACTCATTCCCTGAAGATCCAAATTCCAGTGTCTTCTGCTTTTCCTAAATCAAGTCTGAGAGAGATTTTGGCACCTACCCCTCACCAAATGACTCAGGGAAGGCCACCTGCCTATGAATGGAAATGTGGGCTATAGAAAGTCAAGACAAAGCATCCGTGGAGAATCAAGGCAGCAATTCGCTTTCACAATTCGCTAACACCTCTCATCGGCCATCTGGCTCTGCCACAAGTTAAGCAAGCTGGGAATGTTGGAGATGTGGCTGCCAAATCAAGACATCCCCCATGGAGGGATGGGGAAAGGGGTTTTCTCCAATAAGGGCAGACTGTGAGTTAGGGATTCACGTGGAATCTAGCAAAGGAGCTACAAGGGGAAGCTGGCGAGCATGTGAAGAAGTGACCCAAGCTCCATTTATCCTGGCATTTATTTACAGAAATATTTTACTTATGTTCTAGAAGGGATTGCATCTTGTGTGTGCTGGGGATTTGAAGGAGATACTGAATTCAGAAACTCTTTAAAGAACAGATTTCGTTCAGGTATCAGATGATCGGGTGTTGGGATGCTTGTACCTGAGCTCCTCCAAATCCCAACTTTACCCCTGCACAGGTGGTTGCTCCAATCCTCTGGTATTAGCAAGTATTGCAGTATCCAGTACCACATGTACTGGGTTATTGGTTTGTCCAATTCTAGCACAACTGGACAAGGTTTTCAGTATCTCAACCTTTCAAAGCTCAAAGGACATTTTACAAATTAGACTGTACTGTGCTTCCGATGTTCTACTAATTTGGTTCCTATGTGTGATTTCACATATGTGCACAGTGTGGGAAAGCCAGAGGCTCACATGCTGGAACTACTTTGCTAAACCAGTTGATAACAATGTCTTTCCTTTACAACTGAGGAGAGATGATATTATAAGCCTCTCTAACACTAAATGAAAAAAAATAACTTTATCCAAGCAGAGTGTTCCCCAGGTATTTGTGCTGACCTGAACCTCTACTCCAGGGAAAGTTTCTATTGATCAGAGTACTTGAGCCCCTTTATGGCTCCGCGTGAAAAACATACAATAGGCTGACTCTTCACGGGTTTCGTTAGAGTCCACAGTCCAACCTGAATGGTGAATTGCTCAGAGAGTTTTCACCTGGAAAACAAAGGTCTTTATAATAATAATCCTTTCCAAGGAGTTCCGTTTTTTTATCCAGAGTTCAGTTACTGACAATGGTGTTACAGAGGAAATATTTTTTTTTTTTTTTTTCGTAAGGACATTATCAACTTAGTCCTGACTTTCAGGTTTTATGCTACTAATATTATTCACTCAATTTTCAATAAATTTTGGTCAAGTTAAATGTACGAAATACATCCACATAAAACCAAAAAGCAATCCAAAGGATAGATTCATAAGCAAGGTGGAATTTTCTCCTTCTTTATGAAAATGATAGTATTCTGTGAAGGAAGTAGGAAGAAAATGATTGCTTTTACTGCAAATGCAATGGTCTGAGAGTTTGGATAGTTTTACACAGAACCTGCTGATTACATAACTTTTAGTAATAATTTTCAGAGAGGAAATATCGCCATCCAATATGATGTTTCTCATGTAATGTAAAATGTTACAGTCCAGCATGTCTCTTCCTGGCATTGCTACTGGAGAAAAATGCCCACAGAAAAGCAGCTAAGAAGGGCTTGTTTCACCTGCAAGTTTTGCTTTATTGATCTGTACAGCCCTAGCGGTCTCTTGTCTGTGGTGCCTCTCCTTGCAAGTGATGTATGTGCCTTTTTACAGAGCTCATCTGGAGACAAAGCCATAGCTTTAGAGAAGAGGCACTAAGGTGGAGTTGCTGTGCAGGTTCTCTTATCAATGTGACATCACTACCACCTTTTCTGAATAGCTATTGCTACATTGCAAACGAAGCCAACTTCTGTGTGAATTTCCCAGTAGTCCCTTCTCTGTACAGTGCTGAGTTAGAGTCATCCAAAGAGAAACATATGCATGAGATTTGCAATATGAAATAGAGGAACGGACTTTTCTTCTACAAGGCAGTTGGAGACAGGATGTATGCAGATGTGAAGTTCTTATCATCTCTAGCCATTGAGATTTTTGTGCTTGCACTTTGGGGCCCTGAAGCCTGAATCAAAATTCTGTGGCAGGCTCTAAGTGCCCCTGGAGATGTGGAAATAAACCCTATAGTTACTCTCCTCACAAAGCCCAAGCCTGTCATCAACGGGGACCAATAACCACAATAAGTCCATTACCATGTGACTCGTGCTACACACCTTGATGCAGGTCCTGAAGGGGCAAGTGCCTGCCTTGTAGAGGACAGCAGGCTTCCCCGGGGGTGGAGAGATCCAAGCCAGGATGCAGGGGTGAAGAGGGAGCTGTCACTCTTCGAAATCCTCCCAGAGAGTGTGCTGATGCAGGGCCCTGAGAAAGGTAACCAGACTAACAAAAGATGTATGGGAAATACATGTGGAAAGCTACAAAACTCCAATAAAATAAATCAAAGAACTAAATGAATGGAGAAAACTTCCCTGTTCATGGGCTAGAAAACTTGATATTTTTAAGGTGCCAATTCTTCTGAAATTGATCTGTAGATAAAGCACAGAACTGTTCACAACACCAGCAAGTTACTGTGTGGATACTGATACACCGGTCCTAAGCTTATATGGTAAGATGAAAGACCAAGACTAGCCAACATAATACTTAAAAAGAAAAACACTGGAGGACCGACGGTACCTGACAATAAAACAGTAATCAAGACAGCACAGTATTGGTGAAAGAACAGACACATAGATCAGTGGAACAGAATAGAGAGCCCAGAAATAAATCCACACAAATACAGTCAACTAATTTTTGACAAAGGAACAAAGGCAATTCAACAGGAAAAAAAGCATAGTATTTTCAACAAACAATGTTGGAACAACTGGATGTCAATGTGTGAAAAAAGATCTAGGCACAGACCTTATAACTTTCACAAAAATGAATTCAAAATGTATCAGGAAGCTGATAAAATGCAGTATTATAAAACATGTTAAAGAAAACATATAAGAAAATCTGTGTGACTTTGGGTTTTTAGACACAACACCAAAAACATGATCCATGAATGAAAAAACTGGTGAGTTAGACCTTATTAGCATTTTAAAACTTTGCTCTGTGAGAGAAACTATTAAAAGAATGAAAAGCCAAGCCACAGACTGGGAATAAATATTTGGAAAACACGTATCTGATAAAGGTCGATATCCAAAATATACAGAGAACTCGCAAAATTCAATAATAAGAAAAAATTTTTTTAATTAGGCAGAAGCACCAAGCAGTCACTTCGCCAAAGCAGATACACAGATGGCAGATAAACATATGAAAATATGCTCAACATCATTTTTTTTTTTTTTTAGACAGGGTCTCACTTTGTCATCCAGGCTGCAGTGCAGTGGCGCAATCACAGCTTACTGCAGCCTCAATCTCCTGGGTTCAAGTGATCCTCCTGCCTCAGCTTCCCAAGTAGCTGAGACCACAAGCATGCACCACCATGCCCAGCTAATTTTTCAAATTTTTGTAGAGATGAGGTCTCACTATGTTGCCCAGGCTGGTATCAAATTCGTAGGCTCAAGTGATCCTCTGACCTCAGCCTCCCAAAGTTCTAAGATTACAGACGTGAGCCACAGTGCCAAGCCTCAACGTCATTTATTAGTGAATTGTGAATTAAACAACAACGACGACCACCACACACACATTAGAAGGGCTAAAATTCAAAACTGACAATGCCCAGTGCTGACAAGTATGAGAAGCCACAGGAGCTCTTGTGGGCTGCAAAATGCAAAGGGTGCAGCCACTGTGGAAGACAGGTTAGCAGTTTCTCACAATGCAAAACACAGCCATGCCACAGAGTTCTGCAATTACATGCCAGTAACTTACCCAACTGATCTGAAAACTTATGATTAAGCCTAACTTTGAAAGCAAATGTTTATAGCAGCTCAATTCATAATTGCCCAGAACTGGAAGCAATCAAGATGTCCTTCAGCAGGTGAATGGACAAACTGTGACCCATCCATTCATTCACTGTAATACTATTCAGAGATGAAAAGAAGTGAGCTATCAAAGCACAGAAAGATGTGGAGGAATCCTGAATACACGTTACTGAGTGAAAGAAGCCGGTGTGAAAAGACTACAGGCTTTATGACCCCAATTATATGACATTCTGGAAAAGGCAACACCACAAAGGCAGAAAAACAATTAGTAGTTTCCAGTAGGAAGGAACCAATTCAGGAGGGAGAAGGGAGCTTTCGGGAGACGGAATAGGTGAAGTACAGGATATTTTTAGAGTGGTAAACGTGTACTGTGTATACCCTAATAGCAATGCATGACATTATGCAAGTGTCAAAACCCATAGCACTTCACAGAACAAAAAGTGATCCTTAATTAATGCAAACTTAAAAAGTGACTGAGGAGGTCAGAGACCCCAGGAAGAAATGCAGGCTGTGATAAGACATGAGTGATATCTGCTGCATTACAAATACGTAAAGCAACCTCACTGAAGCAGGTGGAGAGGTGCTGACTTGAGCAATTTTGGAAATGAGTGGCAGCTATGAGACTATAGGCAGAGGGAACTCCATGAAGCACCAGACTTTAGTTGATAATGTCCCTCCCCACACAAGAACACCTGCTAGCAATTCAGATACTTTCCCAGATATGCTGAAACTGAACAATTCAGTAAATGACCGGTAGATGGTAGGACCTGGTTTCTCACTACTGGAGTGGAAGGGAGGAGGTTAGAATGATCCCCTTGGTTCAGATTAGAGTTGGAGGCATCACTAAGAACTTGTGTTTAACTTAACACAGATAAGTGTGTTTGCTTACAGATTTAGAAATATGTAGAGATATGTTTATATACATGGATTAATATATGTGCATGTATTTCCTTGCTCCATCAGTTCAGAGGGTCTAAAAGAAGCAATACTCCAGCAGCAATAAGCACACTGAGCACCCAACCCTTGTTCCTGGTACCATAATCCAATAGAAGGACCCAGGGCTTCTTGGAGAAATGGCTAATTCTATGGAGCAAGATACATACCTGATCAGCTGGAAGCATCTGAGTGCTGGAGAGTAGGAAGACACAGCAACTACCACTACCACCAGCACCACAAACCCCCACAATGATCGGGGTGTGTCATGGGGCACATGGGTGAACTGAAGGAGCACCCAATGGCCAAAGCTCTAGCCATTTCAGCAACAAAATGAATAAAGGAGTATTGGATTATAGCCCATAGTCTAAAATCAATACTCATGAGTTGATGCTAATGTACTCAAGAATGACTGGTTTCTTGCAGTTGTTGCAACAAATTCCCACAAACTTGGTGGTTTAGGGAAAAACATTCTTATCTCACAGGTCTGGAGACCAGAGTCAGTATCACTGGGCTGAAATCCAGGTGGTGGCAGGTCCTTTTCTGGTAGCCTGTGGCTGCTGCATTCCTTGGCTTGTGGCCACTTCCCTTCAGTCTTTGAGCCCAGAATCTGCAAACCTCCCTGTTCCATCCCTACATCTCTTTCTCCACTGCATAACTCCCCACTCCTTGGGCTCCCAATGGCAACTTCCCTCAAAAGAGTACAGTGTGGAAAGGAGGAGAAGCCTCAGAGCACCTGAGCCAGGTGACCAAGGTCAACATTGACAGGCCTAAGTCCTGATGGGATGCACCTCTGATGTGCTGTGATAAAAATGACACTCTATCTCTGTGACCTTTCTCCAGTACACAACCCCAGTTACTCATGCAGAAAATACCAGAGAAATTTTAATAGGGGGGCATACAAAAAATGCCTGATCAGTACTCCCTGAAATTGTCAAGGTCATCAGAAACAAGGAAAGGCTGAGAATCTGTCACAGACAAGAGGAGCCCAAAGGGACGCAAAGAGACAAGACAGTGAAGTGGGATGTGGCATGCTGGGTGGCATGTTCGTACAGAAAAAGGACAAAAGCTAGGGAACTCTGAGTAAACTACAGACTTTAGCTAACAGTAATTTCCTGTTACTTCTTCATTATTTGTGACAAACGCATCATACTACTTCAAGATGTCAGTAATGGAGGGGACTAGGCACGCAGCATGCAGAACTCTGTGTCTTCTCACTATTCTTTAAATCTAAAACTATTCTAAAATATAGTCTACTTAAAAAAATCAGCCAGAAATGAGAAATAAGAGAAGTTGCCTTCAGTCCTGGACCACCCACCTGGGAGAAACACCTGCTTCTCTGTGTTCTTGTTCATTCTCAGGATGGAAAGTGCAAATGCAAAGAGTTGTTGTATGGGCAGCTCTAGAAGCAAATCCTTCCAGTTCCTTCTGCTCTAGTTTGTTCTGAAATTGCTCAACTCCAACTTTTGATGCGAAATTTGGAGAAGAAAGACTTTCTTTCTAAAATGTTAAATAAGCCGTTGTTAAATAGCTGAAAAACTTGAGAAACGCCCTGCCCTGAGCAGGTTTCATGGCTGTCCCTGCTGTGGGGAAAACTGGCCAGGGAGCTTCATTGCTGTGTAGCTTTTCTTTCCCCATCAGGTTCAGAACTGGGATTAACCAACCCCTCATCTCCTGCAAACAAGCCTTGGCCACTTAGAGGTTGTCAGACGTTGAGCTGCACGCTCGAAGTTGTAGAGCCAACATTCCAGCAATCATGGCAGAGCACACCTTTCCTCTCTCACTGGCGCCACAGCCCATCTGTATCAGCCAGGCAGCTCATAATTCTCACCCACTTTGTGACTCCTTCCTTCCTTCTCTTGGAACTCTTGCAGTATCTCTGTGCAAGAACATCTTCCTGCCAGGCCAACAGAGTCCCAGTGCACACAGTGAGGGAGGGTGTCTCTACTCCCAGGGCAGACTTCAATGATGGGTCCCCAAGCCCTGCAGCATCTGGGCTTGGCCTCTTACTAGCTGCAGAAACACCTAAATTCTCTAAGCCTCAGTTACCTTGTCTATAAAGTGATCCCATAGAGTTGCTGCAAAAAGTAATGAAAGTAAAGAACTTATCAGAGATATGGGCATAGATCGTGTCCAATCCACCCCCAATAATTTTGTTTTCTTTGCATTAAAAAGAACATGAAACTTGTATTAGTTTGATATATGAAGCTGGCACTGAGAGAATTCATTGTAAACAATATGTTATCTTTAGTCTTCGTTATAAGTCAATGGTCTGCCTGACTTTTGAGGACAAAGATGTGTCTGTCCCTGCACTTTGACCCGGGTGCTCCCTAACTTCCCACGGCCTATGGGGCAGACTGGAGAAGTAGGTCCAAGGTCTCAGTCGACTTGTTGCTGTCTTCACGCTACTCAGGAGTCTCTTTATAGATGACAGTGAAACCTTGGGGTATGTGTTTGGGGTGTGAGGAGGCAGGACAGAGGATCGTCTATGTCATTTCGGGTGTAGAGTTTTGAACATTCTTTTTTTCTGTTGGAACATGACTTCATTTTAATCTCACTCCAGTGAGCTCACCAGGTTCAGAACCTTCTTCTCAATCTAGCAGCATGAGGAGGGGCTCTCTGGCCCCTAGTGAGAGTTTTGCAGCCCCTTCTCTGCAGGGTATTTTGCCAGATTCCTCGCTTTGCTCTGTGTCTTCTAGTGACTCCACCTCCTCTCTCATGCCCAGGGAGGCCTCCTCTCCCTCATGCCCAGGAAACTCCCTGTGCCATTCAAGTCATCCCTCTGCAGGGGACTCCTGTGCCCCAGGCAATGACAGCTTCCTCATCCATGCATTGGATTGCTGACTTCCCATCCATTCGTCAGTCATTTATCAAAAGCTTAGAGATTGCGGGTTCTGCCTGATGTTGGGAGCTGGAGTGACCCCACAAATTCACCCTTGCCTTGCTGGGCACAGGGTTGAGGGGGAAACACCGACATGTAAATGGTTCATGCTGCTTTTGGGCTGAATTAAGTAAGTGCCACAGTCCAATTATAGCAGTGTGTGTGGGGAGGGTTAATTCTGGCTGGGAGAACAAAGACAAAGGTTTGATTCAACAAACACTTTCCTGAGCTTGTGAATAAGGAGCTGCCATCTCCACAACGAAACGGGAAAAATGATGTTGAATATGGCAAAAAATCAGGGAGGCAGAGATATAGCTTCCACATGCGAGAGAACTAAAATAAATCGTGACACTTTGATGAAATGTCTCGATGGTGGAGAGATACAGTATTTTTATGGTGCTGCAGGTACATTGTAATTGATCAAAAAAAGCCCTTTCAACATGGAAAGCTTTCAGGTCCATAGCTGATCCGGACCATAAATCGCATTGATTGTGTCTTTCAGTTCACATGCCTGACTTGGGGAGAGTACTGAGAAAGCTTTTGATAGATTTGCTTACTTTTCTTCAGGTCTCTAAAAGGAGCTACGGGGACGGCAGTGGTGCCCAGAGTGTGATTCAGGCATCGTGTCTTAGAAGTCTGAGCCTAGCTCTCAAGGTCCCACGATCAACGTGTGCAAGGTAGGGATGCGTGGTAACCTCCCTGGGCTGGGCCTGTCCTGGGAGCCTGGGATCAGGCAGCACAGGTGACTTCATGTTGTCCCATAGATCTGAGCCGGTCTTTCTCCTCAACCCGGCCTGCTGTGCCTGCAAGTAGCTCAGTGCTCATACAAATCCTGTTCAGGGAGCTGGTGCTGCGTTTTCCATGTGGATTCTGGCCCAGCATCTGCACTGTCTGCAATTGGGTGGTTGGTTCTTCCCCGAGGGCCACCCACTGGACAGACCCCAAGGGGACCTCTGTGGTCTTTTCGTGCCAGGGCTCCTCTCGAAATAAAGCTCCCTAGGAGCTTGGGGATAGGTACTGAAGAAGACAAACTCAGCCTTTGACAATTTAGGAAGATTTGTCCTCCTCGATGCCATGCTTCCCTGGCCTCCAGCCCATCTCAGGAAGAAAGAGAGTTTTCAGGGAAACTTAATGATGAGCCATTGACCATATATCAGCCTTACCTCCAAGTTCTGTCTTCCTCATCATAGTGCAGTCCTCACCCTCAGGCCACCGTGACAGCCCACTTGGGATAGCTTTTCAAGCTTAGCATTTCCGAAATACATTCTTTGGAATTCCTGATGTTTTAGAATCTATATCACTAATTAATCTGTCTAAGTTACTGACATTTCTACCATTCTCAAAACGAAATCTGAAGTCCCTTTGTCGTCTCACCAACATCAAGCTGCCACGTTCATGCTACTGGTAATTAATTAGCTCATTCATTCACTTGACAGCGACAGTGTGGGGACTGGTATGTGTCAGGTACCATCCTGGGAACAGGAGGATGGAGACTGGATCAGACAAGGTCCGCACCTTTACCTGCTCACCTTCTGGTGAGCATTGGAGAGACCACCACTGCCAGGAGAAAGGGGGACATCCCCCAAGGCAGCCTCGTGGGAGAGCCATGAGACTTCTTCCAGGCACAGCAAAGGGCAAACTCATTTCAAATAGGATCAGGTGCCAATTTGAGGCTCATATTACAAAAATATAATATGAATGTATCATTCCATAAACAAATATTGGTGCACAGCTTTAATTTTTGAAGCAGTCTGTCACCAGTATTAATCAGGGAACAAGAAAATTAAGCCATGGGTGTCAGTTATCAAAGGAACAGGATGGGGGCTTTTATAAAGAGAGAGAGACCTAATGTAGGCTATTTGGCATTAAGAAAAAATAAACTTAACCCCCCCGAAAGATTTCTGATTAAAATACAAAAAAGAGGTTCAGTGTCATTACTCCAATTCTCTTTTACTCCAGGTTACCTGAGACCCTGGAATACAGTGACACAAAGCAGGGATTCTCATGATGTCCTCAATGGATATCATATCCACAGCCCAGGTCAATGCCACTGGCATGTCTAGTGGGAACAATTGAGAGAAGGCCAGTAGCTGCATATGGCAGCAAGCAAAATGGTGAGCCAGCTAGAAGCCCAACAGAGAGCCACAGAAAGAGACAGTCACGGAGAGCTCTGCTGGGGTTAGTGCAGGTCTTAAAGAGGAGACAAGAGACAACTCCAGCAAAGAGACTGATTTTAATTGGATCAGATAGTGGAGTAATTTATGCCCCAGGATGTTGTCAGAAACCATAAAGCAATCAGGTAGACATTGGTAAAGGATAACAGCTGGCTGTGGAACCAACACAGGCCAAAGAGCGAAAAGCCTAACCAGTGAGCCAGAGGAGGAGAACGTCACCAAGAGCTCAGCTGGAACCACCGTTATCCCCAGAGAAGGGAGGTCAGGGTGGCATGGCCATGGCCAGGCTCTCTAAGGAGTGACAGCAGGGGCTGCGCACTGCTGTGGAAGGAGACTTCACTGAGCTGATTCTGTCAAGTCATTAAAGAAAAATAAAGTCAACAAGTCAACAACAAAATAACAAGCCCTAGGTTGCTAACACAGGTATATATTTTTTAATGCCCAGTTTTCTATAATATAAAAAACAAGAGGCATACAAAGAAATAGGAAAGTGTGACACATACACAGGGAAAAAGAAATAAAACAAAACCAGGCAATTAAAATGACCTTCCAGAGTGTTTAGAAATAGCACAAATGTCAAGCAGCTACTAAAAGTAAGTTGAAAGAACTAAAAGGAGCAATGTTTAAAGAAATCCAGAAGGCATAATGTAGATGTCTCATTACATATACAATAATGATAAAGAGACAAAAGTAAATATGTGTAGAAAAATACCATATCCAAAATAAAAAATGTCACTAAAGGGACTCAGTAGTGGATTTGAGCTAGCAGAAGAAAACACCAGAAAGCTTCAAGGTGGATGGATAAAGATTGTGTAACTGGAAGAATGGAGAGAAACAGTAATAAAGAAAAATAAACAAAACCTCAGGGAAATGTGGGATACCATTTAGTGTACTAAGGCACATCAGAAGAAAGTGAGAAGAGAAAGGAATAAAAAATACTCAAAGAAATAATGGCTCAGGCTGGGTGCGGTGGCTCACGCCTGTAATTCTAGAACTTTGGAAGGCTGAGGCAGGCGGATTATCTGAGGTCAGGAATTGGAGACCAGCCTGGCCAACATGGTGAAACCATCTCTACTAAAAATACAAAAAGTTAGCCGGCGTGGTGGTGGGCATCAGTAATCCCAGCTACTTGGAAGGCTGAGGTGCAAGAATTGCTTGAACCCGGGAGGCGGAGGTTGCAGCGAGCCGAGATCACACCACTGCACTCCAGCCTGGGGGACAGAGTGAGATTCCATCTCAAATAAAATAAATAAATAAATAAATAAAAATAATGGCTCAAGACTTCCCAAATTTGATTTTTTTAAAAACTCTCTCGTCTACACATCTAAGGAGCTCAGAGAATATTCGGTAGGACAAACAAACATATCCACATCTCGACACATCTTACTCAAAATGTTGACGGAGAGAAGAGAAACTGTTGGAAAGATCGAGAGAAAAATGACTCAGCACGTACAAGGGAACCCCAGTGAGATGAACAGATGACTCCTCGTGAGGAACAAGGGCAGCCGGAAGTCAGTAGTACAACATGTTCAAAGCCCTGAAAGGAAAACTGTTAACTAAGAACCTTATTAAGAGAATAACACATAAAATAGAGTGAAAACTAATGAAAATGATTAAAACACTACTCTAGAGAATATTCACATAATACAAAAGAAAGCAGTAAAGAATAATCAAAGCAATACAAAAAATAGGAAACAGTATAAAAAGTAAAATAGGCATAAATCCAATTATGTCAATAATAACGTGGTGACGGGATTAATCAGTGCATTCAAAGGGCGAAGATTGTCAAACTAGATCAAACCAAGAAACAACACAATCCAACTATATTCTGTCTACAAGGTAGGAAAAACACTTAAATTCAAAGATATAAATCCATTAAAAGTAAAAGTAATTACTTGCAAATTGCAACCCTAAGAGAACTGAATTGGCTATGCTAATATCAGACAAAACGGATTTTAAAACAAATGTATTGCTAAACGGAAGGAGGGATGTGGACATGCATGTGCCAAACAAGTTCCAAAATGCTGCAGCACAAACGGACAGCACTGACGGGAGAGGTGCTCAATTCATACTCAATTCAACCATATTAAGTGGAGACTTCAATATCCAACTTTCCCAGAATGGATGCAGCTGAGCAGAAGAGCAACAGGATGCAGAAGGCTTGAACAACTCCCTCTAGCACGCATCTAAAGAGCACTCCACCCACCACCAGCAAAATGCACATTCTTTCCAAGCCCACATGGAAAATTCTCCAGGATAGAGCATATGCTAGGAAGTGAAATAAGCCTCAAAAATTCATAAGAAATAAAATTCTACAAAATGTTTTTCCAACTGCAATGGAGTAAAACTAAAGCTTAACAACTGAAGGAAATGTGTAAATTTAAAAATGTGTGGAAACTGAGCCACACACTTCTAAACAACCAGTGGGTCAATGCAGAAACCACAAGAGAAATTAGAAAACATTTTGAGGTGAGTAAGCGTCAAAGCGCAACAAGTCAGCACTTGTGAGATGCCACTAAAGCAGTGCGTAGAGAAAACTTACTGTCAACTCCTATTTTTGCAAAAAAAAAAAAAAAAGGTTCTCACCTAAGCTTCCATATTAAGAAATAGGAAGATGGTGGGTGCACAAAACCTAAAGCAAGCAGAAGTGCAGATGCAATAGAGATTAGAGTGGAAATAAGTAAAACAGAGGATAGAAAAACAGAGAAAACTAACAAAAACAAACTTGGCTCTCTGGGAATATCAGCAATGTTGGAAAATTTTTTATTACACTAAGAAAAAAAGACTCAATAAACTAAAGAATGAAACAGCAGATACCACTATAAACCTTACAGAAATGGAAAGAATTCTAAGGCAATGCTATGAACAATTGTATTTTGACACGTTAGATAACTTTGATGACACAGAAAAACTCCTAGAAAGAAAATACCAAAACTGAATTAACAGTAAATAAGAAATCCGAATAGATGTAAAAAAAATAAAGGGAAAATACCCCATGAAAATAAACCAAGTCCCATGTGGTTTTCCTGGGAAATTCCACCAAACATTTAAAGAATTAACACCAATTCTTCATCAACTCTTCCCAAATTTTAGGTGAGAGAACCATGTACTGCCACATTCTGTGAGGCCAGTATTACTCTACACGAAAAGCAAAGACTTCAATAAGAAAGGAAGCTACCACATAACATCTGTTAGGAATAATCCCTCAAAAACCCTCAACAACATACATTGCAAACTGAATCTAGCAACTCATACAAAGTTTGCCTTGGGTTAGGCAAAATTTTCTTAGATATGACACTAAAATCACAAGAGACTAAAAAAAATAAAGTAGACTAAGTAAAAATGAAAAATGTTAGGCCAGGCACTGGGGCTCATGCCTGTAATCCCAGCACTTTGTAATTTCTTACACTGTCTTTACTGTAATCTCTGAACATCAATTGTGAAGATTTCACAGCGTTATTCATAATAGCCTAGAAAGTGGAAACAGCCAAAATGGTCATCCGATGATGAACAGATAAATAAAAGGTGACATCTCTAAATAATGGAATATTATTATGCAATTAAAAAGAAGAAAGTACTGACACACGCAGCAACCTGGATGAACCTGAAGATGTGATGCTGAGTGGAAGAAATCCATCACGACCGGGTACGGTGGTTCACGCCTGTAATCCCAGCACTTTGGGAGGCCAAGGCGGGCGGATCACCTGAGGTCAGGAGTTTGACCAACATGGAGAAATTCTGCCTCTACTAAAAGTACAAAGTGAGCCAGGTGTGGTGGCGGGTGCCTGTAATCCCAGCTACTCAGGAGGCTAAGGCAGGAGAATTGCTTGAACCCGGGAGGTGGAGGTTGCGGTGAGCCGAGATCGAGCCATTGCACTCCAGCCTGGGCAACAGGAGCGAAACTCCGACTCAGGGAAAAAAAAAAAAAAAAAGAAATCAGTCACAAAAGAACACAGATTTCTGACGCTCTCTATAAAATATCTATTATAGGCCAATCTTTTGGGACAGAAAGTAGAAGGATGGTTGTCGAGAGTGCAGGTTCAGGTGGGGAACATCAAAGTGCCTGTGTTTCTTCTTGGGTGATGCAATGTTCTAAAATCAGATTGTGATGCTAGTTGCACAATGCTGTGAATATATGAAAAAAAATGCACTGTACTCTAAATCGTGTGCTTTAATGGGTGAATTGTGTGATATGGGAGTTATATGTCAATAAGGCAATACCAATTAATGGGTTTTTGACTATTCCATTGGTTGTAGAAAGCAAAGAAGATGCAGCGGCTGATACAATGTCTGTAATGAAGATAACTAAGAGGTACGTTTATTCAATACGATATTTAAGGGTCTACTCTGAGCTAGATCCTGGCTAACCAATGAAAGATACAGCCCTCTGTAACCTCAATCACTTAGAACTTACTGGAAGCATCATGATATGCCAAGTGCAAGGAAGAGAGGCGGAGAGTGGGCAGCGTGGATGAGAAGGCGGATGAGTGCTGGCCAGGAGGCAGAGTGGGTCTCAGGGAGACTGCAGAGGGCAGGCAGTCCGGCTTCCCAGGGGGGCCTGAACGACCACCAACGCTGTATCAGTCCTCCCAACATTCAACATTTTAGAAATAAATTACCTTATTGATCATACAGAAATTTGTGTCTAATTTTGAAAGTTTGCATAAATGCTGGAATTTAAAAGAAGAACAGGTTCTTATAAAGTTAACCGTATTCTTCCCATGTGAGCCAGAAATTCCACTTCTAGGTATTTACCTAAAAGAAAAAGAAATTATCTTCAAAAAATACTTGTACATGAATATTGATAGCATCTTTATTCATAATGATCCCAAACTGGAAACAATACGACTGTTATGGATAAACAGGGTGGGGTTCATTCCTACGTATTGAGAAACAGGAATGACCCATTGATACAGCCAACAACATGGGTGAATCTCAAATACATTTTACCAAATGAAGGAAGCCAGACTCAAAGATTACATGCTACATGATCCCATTTCTATGGAAGGACGTGAATAGGAAACAAGTCACAGTTTGCAGGAACGAGGTGAGAGGAGGAGCTGACCACAGATGGGAAGCAGAGGGATTCCTGGGGATGGGGGTGAGGGGAAAGATTTGCTGTGATCCAGGTGTTCGTGGCTTATGCATCTGCAAAATCTCATCGAACTGTCCACTAACAAGCAAACTCTGCTGTGTGTAAAGCATCCTGCAACAAACCTAACTAAACAAAAGAGAATGAGAGAAATGCAACATAAACCCCCTGCAATACCATCCTTTTCATCTCTCAGATTGGCAGAACTAAGAACGACTTCACACGGAGGAAGAACAACAAAAAGTTGGTGTGAAAACACGAGGAAGCTGGCTGCACCTCAGAGTCAGGCTTTCTGGGAAATGCACTTCCTGAAATGACACGTCTGACCTGCCCTGTCAGTGCGGGGCAGCGGGGAGGCCCCGAACTCTGCAGAGGACTGAGAATGGCACTTACCCACTTCAGAGTCACACCCGGAGTGGTCTGCTTAGAAGGGCAAATTCTGGGACTTCCCCAACAGACCCCAGTGCACCTTTGTTCTGAAAACAAAACCTGGGACGATGGGAGGCTCTTTAATATGACGAACTCACACTTTCTGCTACGCATCACCCTTGGCTAGATACCGGCCCCGGGGCGGCCTGCAGGCTGCGTCCTCACAGCCCAGCATCCCCCACGGCTGCTTCATGCGTCAGGAGGGATAGACTCAGGTCTCCTTCAGAGCCTCGGAACACACTGGGAGCAGCTCAGAGCGTCTTAGCTCAGCCGGAGCCTCACGGAAACTGGGAGGATGGTTGCTCTGTGACGGTCACTGTGACAGGTGGGAAAGCTGACACTAGAGGTGGGAAATCACTCGTCCCAACTCACCTCACCTGACTAGAGAAGGAGGTGGCTCTGAGGGTGGTCTGTCTGGCCCCCAGCTGCACTTTCTTCACCTCACCTCGAAGGAAGAGAATGAGAAGAAACAGAGAGAACATGAAGAAGAGGAGACGCTCTTGGCCTCTGTGGCCCCAGGTGGACAAGCTTAGGCTCCACCATTGCACAGATCAGAGCAAGCAGCGCTCGAGAAACTTCAACGACCTGCCCACATTCTCAGACAGTAAATGGTCCATCCACAACTGGAACTTGGGGGTTAATAAGCCAATCCCAGGCGGCTTTCATACGATCTGCTGCGTCCTTAAACTCTGCCAAAGTTTACCCAGAAAAGTGAGGCCTGAGAGACAGTTTTACAACAACCTATGATCAACAGTTTGCTGCTCCCTCCTAAGATTCCTAAAACTCTGTCTGCAGTCTTTTGGCAGATATCAATGATAGATTACTTTGCAGCAGTTCTTCAACTTCCAGTGAGCTGATAGCCACCTCCTGCAATGTGCCTTCACTTATCCCAAATCATTTTCTCCACCCGACCCCCAAAGCCAGAGAGCCTGCCTCTGACACCTCCACGTCCTTCCAGAGTTGATGGAAGGGTTTTCTCCAGAGACAAGAGAATTGTTCCTGGGCCTCAACTCTAGCAAAGGCGGAGTCTGGATGGAAACTGTGACGGAACGGGCCAGCTTCTGCTGCTGGAACAGCTGCTCCTCAGATCCTGGGGGCTTCTAGCAATGGAGGCTCACATCCCCCTCACTCCGTGCGCACGTCCCCCTCACTCCGTGCGCACATCCCCCTCACTCTGTGCACACACACCCCTCACTCCGTGCGCACATCCCCCTCACTCTGTGCACACATCCCCTTCACTCCGTGTGCACACCCCCCTCACTCCTTGTCCATCATAGGCCACATGGGGTGACCCAGGGCCTTCGCTCTGTGGCCCCCTCCTGGACTCGGCGGGTGGAAGGCCACTGTCGTGAAGTGAACTGCCCCGGGTGGGAGCTGTGGCAGGGTCTCCGTGCCAGAAGGGACTCTCCTCACCCCCACTCCTGATTTGTTGGCCAGAACGTGTCACTAGGCTCCCCCACCCCAAAGGCAACCAACCAGAACTACCCTACATGGGCCCAGGTCAGGGAGAACGGGACAAATCCAGCAAATGGAGCTGACGTGGTGAGCAAAGAGGCACGTGGAGGCGTCACCAAGAGCCTGCTATGGAGCAGACATGCGCATTTATCAAAAGTGACCCAGAGAAGTGCTGCTGGTGGCAGGGCTGCAGAGACCCGAGGGTGCTGGAAAAGCCTACATCTGCCCACCCGTCCATTCATTCAACAAACAGTGAGTACCTGCCATGAGCAGGTCAGTCCTGCCTGCTGTTTACATTAGACAAGCCCTGAGAAATCCCTGTCGGACTAGGGAGGCAGAGGAGGTCACGGAGCACGCTGGCTCGTCCCAAGGAGGCGGTGGCACAGGTGAGCACAGGTGGGGCCTGAGCCCCATCCAGGGAGAGCAGGGGGAGGTCAGGGAGGACTCCTGGCCTCCTGGAGAAAGGGTGCCCGAGTGACTCTGGATCCAGGGAGGGTTAGGTGTTGCGGGAAGTCAGGAAGCCCGAACGGAGGGACCAGCTGAAGCCGCGGCAGAAGAACATAAATTGTGAAGATTTCATGGACATTTATTAGTTTCCCAAATTAACACTTTTATAATTTCTTACACTTGTCTTTACTGTAATCTCTGAACATCAATTGTGAAGATTTCATGGACACTTATCACTTCCCCAATGAATATCCTTGTGATTTCCTATGCCTGTCTTTACTTATCTCTTAATCCCGTCATCTTCTTTGTAAACTGAGGAGGATGAATGTCACCTCAGGATCCTGTGATTGTGTCAACTGCACAAATTGTTTGTAGAGCGTGTGTGTTTGAATATGAAATCTGGGCATCTTTAAAAGAGAACAGGATAACAGCGATGTTCGGGAACAAGAGAGGTAACTTTGAACTGGTCGCCGGTGAGCCGGAGGGAACAGAGCTATATTCCTTCTCTTTCATAAGCAAATAGGAGAAATATCACCGAATTCTTTTTCTCAGCAAGGAACATCCCTGAGAAAGAGAATGCGCCCTGAAGGTAGGCCTATGGATGGCCCCTTTTTAAGGCATCCAGTTGAAGCCCATGGGATGAAATAAGCCATGGTCTCCTATAGTGCTCCTAGGCTTACTAGGACGGGAAAATTCCCACCTAATAAATTGTGGTCAGACAGGTTATCTGCTCTCAAACCCTGCTTCCTGATAAGATGTTATCGATGACAATGCGTGCCCGAAACTTCATTAGCAATTCTAATTTCACCTCATCCGGTGGTTCTGTGATCTTGCCCTGACTCCACTTGCTTTGTGATATTCTATTACCTTGTGAAGTATGTAATCTCTGTGACCCACACCCTATGCGTGCACTCCCTCCCCTTTTGAAAATCGCCAATAAAACCTTGCTGGTTTTATGGCTCGGGCAACATCACAGATCCTGCCAATATGTGATGTCTCCGCTGGACACTCAGCTTTAAATTTCTCTCTCTTGTGCTCTTTCCCTTTATTTCTCAACCCAGCTGAGACACTTGGGAAATAGAAAAGAACCCACGTTAAATATCGGCGGTGGGTTCTCCCGATAGTTAGGCAGCCAGCAGGGACAGCCAGGCAGCAGGGGCAGGGGCTCAGTGGGGATGGCCAGGGAGGAGAGGGCAGCTGAGAACCGAGTGAGGAGCAGAGGGCAGGGCCAGAGCAAGGATGTGGGAGGAGCATCTGCCAGGCTAGGAAGTGAGAGAGTGATCCTGAAAGCCAAGAGCTTCTGCACAATTCAAAGCAGAGAAATTGAGCCCGGATGCATTTCATCACTTTGCTCTTCCAGGTTTAAAAGGAGGAGCTTGCTGTGTGACCCTGGGGCTGTCCCTTCCTTCTCTGGTCTCCTTAAGTCCCTATCCATAAAACATGCTATGGTATCACTTAGATCTCTTCCAGCCCCAACTTGCCAGGATTTCTGACGGTGATCATCAGTGAAGCCATGGCCCTCCTACCCCACACTGCCACAGTCTAGCCTGGGCTGTCTACAGTGTAAGTGGGGTCTCATCTATGGCCGAGAGGGCTTCAGAAAGTCTCGGGTGCCCAGGAAAACAAGGCCTTTGAGAAGGACGCTGTCCACCCTGTGACCTGCTGTGGCCCTCCCCACAGAGGAGTGTAGACGTATTCATGGGTCCTGTGGTCCAGAGGGTCTGTCTACCCATCAGGAATCAGGGCAGGGCAGTCGGGGTCAGCCATCCCTGCATGGGCAGCCATGCACTGAGTCCATGGTGAGCCAGCAGCAGGGAAGCCAGCTGCCGGCCCTGCTGAAGATGGGGGAAGGATGTTTGCCGCCCTGCTGAGGATGGCCTCGATGTAAACGGTCTCAGGATGCTGCCCACTCCGTCGCCTGGGCGCAGCATTATCAAGGAATTTGTGGGAGGGCTCGTGTATGCTTCAGCATCTGCTCAGAGACTAATGTCTGTGGCCCCTCCAATGCAGGAGGCCACCACCCCTGCACCAGATGGGCCCTGGCCTGGGGGGTGGGGTCACCGACTCAGGGGCAGGGGCTTGGCAGGTGGGAAGGCAGGGCCAGCTCTCACCCTGGAGTGGCGAGCTGACTCCCAAAGTCCCTTGATGAAGCACGCCTCCTTTTGAGCAAGCAAAACATTAGCCTTCTGAGCCTCTGGGTTTGGGGATGCTGGGGCTGCTTTACAGCAGGGGGAGGAGCTGACTTGAGCCATCTGCCGAGGGTGGAGGGGGGTGGGCCCTTAGGGAAGGGCTCAGAAACAAGGGTCATGGGTTCAGTTTTGAGCCAAGTTCCTGCAGAGGAACAAGCCTGTGCCTTCTGATAAGCACTGTCTTCTGGGCCATCGGAACATCTGGCTTATTCCTCCACTTCTGGTCTCCATAGACAGAGTGCAATCCCTGCCCCACTCACTCTCGGCACTGACGTAAACATCATGTGTAGAAGGCACCGTCGTCAGGGCGCGGGGCCCCAGTCAGGTTTGTCCCCATCCAGAAGCCCCAGAAGCATCCAGAAGGGGGCTCAGGGCTCCCTTTAGACCCGAAGGGCACGGAGCATCTGAGCCCTTGGCAGACAACTATCCTGCATGTGCCCTGCACCCTGACTGTCCTTCCCTGTGCAGAAGGAACCCCAGGGTCTCTCGGGGTGTGGTGGTCAGGGGCAGCCGAGGACAGGTATGGGTGTGCAGTTGTGGCACCTCAGCAGGCAGTGTGGGGAGGAGAGTGGGTCGTGGCAAGGAGCAGTCAGGCAGGCTGCGGAGCCTCTCCGGCTAGAAGTGGCCCCTGTTGGAACGAGGAGACTAAGTGGGGAGCTGACTACTCACCCTCTGCCTTTGCCCTTTGGTGAACCCCCACTGCCACCTGTCACCGCCCCCCTGCAGCTGTGTCCATGTGAAGCACCTACAGACAAATGCACCTCGCCTTGCTGTGGCACTCCTTGGATGAGAGTGTGCGGGAGAGGCTACCTGGGGGTCAGAACAGGACACGGAGGGAGCCTCTGGAGATCCAACGGGTCCCCCAGACCATGAGCACTGGGAGTGTAGCAGAGCCGGGTCTGAATGAGAGAAATAGTCAGGAAGCTGCTGGTCCCGGGGACCCCTGGCCCAAAGATGCACATTCGCTCTGTGTTTCCAACCAAACAGAGGGAGCTCCTGTCCTCCATGGATGCTCTTTTATCCCCAGTTTTTAACATTTTATTTTGAGACTCTGAAAGGGGCTGATAAAATGTCCCCAGCTTCAGGCTAAAACACTTAAAATATTCCAGGAGGACTTAGCAACATCAGGGCAAGGAATAAAAGCCTAGAACCTGGCTTAAGAGGATGTGAAAAGTTGGGGGCAGAGCCCCTATCTGCCACCAGAGAGGCTGGTGTCTCCCTCTCCTGGGCTCTGGCCCTCGGCTGAGCAGGGCTCTTATCCCAGAAGCCAGGACTTTGGGGACTTGATTCTCCATTTGGGGCCCTTGTGACATCTGAGTTTCTCTAAGCCCCCGCTGGTTCCCTCCCATGGAGGAATGGACGTGTCCACTGGGGTCTGAAGCCCGGAGGGTCTGTCTACCCCATCAATGTGGGGTTCATGAAGGCAGTACCCCATCTGAGACCCTCTCAGCTGGACCATCTACCAAGGCTGTGGCCTCTCTAAGGCAAACAGAATCAGCTAGTGAGTAACAACGGTCATTACTTAAGAAAATGAATGGTTCTACAGAATCATTGTGCTTGGTGAAATGTTGTTTTAAAAGTGTCTTCAGCAGACTAGTTTCCCCACTTAATTGCTTAAAAGATTGGAGGAGGCAAACACCTTGTGGTTTGTCTTACCTGTGACGTGAAGCTGATTTGTCATACAGTGGTGCTGACATAACGTCAGAAAAACAGCCATTCGAGCAGGAAAACCAAAGCCAGTGCTCTTCGTGTTTGACAGTTGTGCCGTGGGAGTTCACAGGGAAAAAGCTGACTTCTGCAACATCCGTCCCTGAATCCTGCTGTAGGCCAGACTGCCTGGGCACATGGTTCCCTCAGGACTTAAAAATCTTGTTCAGAGTCAGTTGCCCAATCTGTACGGTCTAGCTCTGATTCAGGTAGGGTCAGGAAAAGTGTGGGAAATCTTAGCAGAGATCTGGTCCCCAAAAGATGAACTCTAGTGTCACATTAGGGAAAGGAGACCACAGAGGTTGAAATGAATATTTGAATTGTGGGCCACTGATGTATACTTTCCTGGGTCAGGGATTTTTATCAAAGTCATTTTCAATAAGTGAAATGACAATGAAAGTCACAAATGCCACACACCTGTGATTCTCCGGGGTGCTCGCTGATCCACTCTATCTCACTCCTCCTAATCATAAAGCCATCATCCTCATACATCTTCATTTTCTATTAAGTTTGCACAACTTCTGCCAGTCTAGAGAAATTGCAGAAATACTGAAAATGTCCTTTTTTAAGTTACTTTTTTCTCCCTGCTTCATGCAAAGCTTATGCTGTCTGCAGGGCTAATTGGGATTAGGCCCCATGAGCTGTCTCGGTGTGAGAGACGCTGCAGAGCTGACGTGGAGGGTCTGTCTGCTCACCAGTGGGGCGTACGTTGTCCTATTTCCCAGAGCCAGGGGCAAGTCAGCCCAACTCTGGGATCAGCACCACTCTGGGACCTCCTGGCTATAGTGCTGCAGCATCTGCCCAGAGGCTGCGCCGGCTCCCCCAGAGGCTCCCTGGAAAACATCTAGGATCTGCCATCACTCTCGGAAGATTCCCCAGGCTTGCAGGGGAGCCGCAGTTGTAAATAATACATCACTTCCCAAGTCCTCTCTGATCTGCCAGTGCCTGAAAGCCCGAGGAACTCTGCAGGCACATGTGCAAGCACCCCACTTCATCTGCAGCCACACACTGTGCACGCGAGTTCCTGCAGGCTGCTTCTGTGCACTCCTTGCTGGGAGGAAACATTTAAAGGAGCCGAAAGAAGCCAAAGGGGAGAGGAAAAGGAGTCACCCTTCCAGCAGGGTCACCCTCAGATAAGGCCAGCCCAGGGATGCACTGGCCATGGTTCGAGCCTGGAAAACAGCCTGAGCCCCACGGCAGGTGTGTGAGCTCAGCCATCAGGCACGGTGGGGAGGGACCCACCCACAGAATCCCCGAGGGCAGGAGGCCACAAGGGGGATGCTGAGACCTTCTGGTGCACAGCATTGGCTGCGGGATTCCCCTTCGAAGTCACCAGCATTCCTTGGAGATCCCCACGGGAGGACGGAGAGGGAACCAGCCCCCAACACATCTGGAAGGAGGAGGCCACTGCCCACTGCGAGTCTTGGAGAAGGACCCCTTCCCACTCAAGAAAACGAGGATCCAGGCGCTTCCTTGTTGACCCGATTTACAGAATAATTTATTTTTACTTGGTAGTACCACAGCGCTGTAGGAGAAATCTTAACTAAATTAATTCTTTTTAGTATACAAGCAGGTATTTGGGGCTCATGTCAAAAGGCAGCATATTTTCAGGAAAAATGAAATAAATAATTCTCTCCAGCTACTCCTTGTGCTAAAGTTCCTGCAAAACGTAGGAGGCCGTCCACAGAGTGTTGCCAGCCTGGAAAAGGAATCACCTAGGAGCCTTCTGATTCTGGAGGGAGTTGCCTTCTGTGTTCCTGCGTTGCAGACCATGCAGTGCTGCTCTGGCCTCCCCACTCACTAGGGCGTTGCTTGTCTGTGACATTGCCATGCTTGGCTGAGCCCTGCAGTGAGTCTTCCTGAGGCAGAAGGGGCAGGCAGGAGGCAAGGTGGACATCACCCTACTCAGGAGCCTCAGGGGTAGTGAAGGACAAGTCCACCCACAAAACAGGCAGTGGTTGGACACCATGGGAGGCCTTTCACCACACTGCTCCTTTCCCTCAAGGCAGAGTCACCATCAAAGACCACAGGGTTGAGCTGAGCTTCCCTGAGCAAAATGGAAATGAGAGGACCAGTGCTGGGAAGAACATCAGGCTCCAGGGTCCAGGATGGCCAAGGACCTACAGGGAGCACTTTGCCAAAACTGCTGCACCAGTCTTGTTTGGGAACTTTGACAATTTTTTTTTTTTTTTTTTGAGACGAGTCTCACTCTGTTGCCCAGGCTGGAGTGCAGTGGCATGATCTCAGCTCCCTGCAACCTCTGCCTCTGAGTCTCAGGCGATTCTCCTGCCTCAGCCTCCCAAGAAGCTGGGGCTACAGGCATGTGCCACCATGTCCAGCTAATTTTTATATTTTTGTCAGAGACGGGATTTCACCATGTTGGCCAGGCTGCTCTTGAACGCCTGACCTCAAGTGATCTGCCTGCCTCGGCCTCCCAAAGTGCTGTGATTACAGGCACGAGCCACCCCACCCAGCTGGGGACTTTGACTATTAAATGAACATAGTAAACTAAACTTTTTACAAAAAACAGTTCTTGAAATTGTTATGGAGGATTGGTAAGAACCAGAGATTGCTGTCTGAGCCCTGTGGCCCCAAATGCCTGTGTCAACATTCCTCGCAGAAATCACCTCCAGGTACCTTCCTGACGCCCAGGCTCCTGATGCTGCCAGCTCGCCTCTCAGGGCCAGAGCTCCCCGTTTCCGCCCTGGCCCCCTTAGCTCCTCTTGGGAGCTTGGTAGGAGAGCACCCGCCTGACCTCTGGAGTCGGAATCGGCCCTGTTTTAGGGCCCACAGGTGAGACCCCGCCTCCCCTCTGTGCTGGGGTGTGCATCTGTGTGCAGCTGGCCAAACTTCAGGTGGTTTCGTAGCCTCGGTGGGGCCCCAGTGGATCCCTCTTCCACACACTCATCTCCTCTCTGCTCTTGCCAATGCTGCCCATGCCCCTGGCTTAGTCACAGCTGCCCCGTCCACCCCAGCTTCAACCCCCTGCCCGGCAGCCTCTCTTCCTGCTTCCTACAGTGGCCAGCTCTCAGGAGCAGGAATTCCTGAGTCGCTTCCACCAGGGCCGTGGAAAATTGGAAATGGAGACTTTTCTAACTCCGTCTTTCTGCCTGGAAACCTTTCTCCGCGGTTTTTGTTTGTTTGTTTGTTTTTGTTTTTGTTTTTGTTTTTTGTTTGATGTATTTTAATAGCAAACTGAAAGGAGCAACACAGAATACAGACAAGATCGAAAACATGCACTTACATGTAGGGAACCCAGAAAAGTGTAGTAAATGGATGGAGTCTACCGTATGATAAAAATGCTACAAACATCATTTAGTTGCCATCAATAAGAAATTTACTTGTTTTAGCCGGGCGCGGTGGCTCAAGCCTGTCATCCCAGCACTTTGGGAGGCCGAGACGGGCGGATCACGAGGTCAGGAGATCGAGACCATCCTGGCTAACACGGTGAAACCCCGTCTCTACTAAAAAATACAAAAAACTAGCCGGGCGAGGTGGCGGGCGCCTGTAGTCCCAGCTACTCGGGAGGCTGAGGCAGGAGAATGGCGTAAACCCGGGAGGCGGAGCTCGCAGTGAGCTGAGATCCGGACACTGCAGTCCAGCCTGGGCGACAGAGCGAGACTCCGTCTCAAAAAAAAAAAAAAAAAAAAAAAAAGAAAGAAATTTACTTGTTTTAAAAAAATCCAAATGCTGGCATTGTCCAGAAAAATGTAACAGATTTATTTATAATTATTATAAAGTTGAACCACTGAAACTTGTTCACTGAAACATTTTAACTTGCATTAATGCTTTACGTCTCCGCATTTATATTAGAAATTCACACACAAATGAAAATGGAAAAACTGCCAATACCTGATCTCTGTCCCCTATTTTTCCACTCGCAATCATATACTTGGGTACCTTTTGACTCCATGGAAAAAAATATATCTAACTTTCAGAACTACCAATAACAGGAAGAAGAGAATTTTTTTTTTTTTTGAGAATGAAATGCTTCCCATCATAGTGACTCTTAAGCACGTTCTCCACGTATGCGGCGTGCCAGCTGGATGTCTTCTGGCATCATTGTTACACGTTTGGCATGGATAGCACACAGGTTGGTGTCTTGGAAAAGGTCAACCGGATAGGCCTCACTTGCCTCCTGCAAAGCACCGATGGCTGCGCTCTGGAAGCGCAGATCTGTTTTCCAGTCCTGAGCAATTTCTCGCAGCAGAGGCTGGAGGGAAGTTTGCGGGTCAATGCAGACTTCTGACAAGGTCTAAGCCCCCGGAGCGCCGCAGGGCCCGGCCGGTGACGACGCGGCGTCCTCGCCCCCCAGTAGAGGGCGCACCCTTGCGGGCGGCTTTTGGCCTGTGGCTTCCCGGGTGCGCCCCGGTGCGTTTCCGGGCGTCGGCTTTGTGCGCGCAGGGACGCCGGGAGCCGCTCACTTACCCCGCTCCTCCTTCGGCTGCAGCTCGCGAGCCAGAGGCGGCGCTGGCCTGGGGGGGGCGGCGGCTGCAAACACCATTCCTTTCTCAGCTGGTTTTAAGCCAGTCTCCCCTGTGCCTTGTTACTCTAGGAGCCTCTCCAAGGAGCTAGCTGTGCCCCAGACTGGCACCTGAGACGGGCAGGGCCGGCCCTCGACATGACCCAGCTCTTCTGCCACCCCTGCCCTGCCACCTCCAAGAATTTGGACTTGGAGCAGGACCCAAGACCTTCGGAGTTGACCCCTCACCTCTGCCTTCTCTTGCTTCTTCCCAGCTTCCGCAGCCCGGTCCGATTCTCCTGGGAGTGGAGGGAGCCGTCTTTCGCTGCAGTCTGCGGCTCTAAACCCTGGCCGCCCATCAGAATCGCCCAAGATCTCTTTAAACCACCAGATTTCCTGGTCTCCCCCAGAGACTGCTGTCGTGGACCGGGGAAAGGGAGCAGGCATCGGGCTGCTGCCAGCCTGGTGGGGGGTTCTGAGGAGCGGAGACCCCGGCTCGGGCCACACTCTGGGGTTGTCCTTCTCTCCTTTAGAGGAAACGTCTGTGCCCCGGTGCCCTGGGCTCACCTTCTGATGGGCACTGAAGCCTCTGGAATTAGGAAATCCTTTGAGAAGTCACACTCATGACTATGAGATGATAGTTATCATGGCCATGTTTAAAAATGTTCAAATCTCAGTGTTTTAAAAATCTAACAATCAAAGAAA
This sequence comes from Rhinopithecus roxellana, assembly GCF_007565055.1. Taxonomy (NCBI): domain Eukaryota; kingdom Metazoa; phylum Chordata; class Mammalia; order Primates; family Cercopithecidae; genus Rhinopithecus; species Rhinopithecus roxellana. The sequence goes on along the minus strand of NC_044559.1, from coordinate 50,877,555 downwards.
CCTCTGTGCTTCCAGTGTGTAACCTTTACTCAAAACACAGAACTTTGTTGGCCTCATGTTTGGGGCTCCAGGATTCATTATGTAAAGGAAATGAAGTCCACTGGAGACTAACAAGAGGGCGTCTGATCAGAGATAGGACCGCCTCCTTCAGGGCTGGGGCATGAGGCCCTGGGGAATCCGACGGGTGTGGCTGAGGCTGTAAGCAAATCCCTGTCCTGTTTGCTCAGTCGGACTTCAGGGACAGTTACTGTTGCACAGGCACCATCCTCCTTGGGGATCCCATGGAGGACAAGATGGGATGCTGGTGGACCTAAGGAAATGCTGGGCACAAGAAAGCACCTGCTGAGAGAGGGCGTGTGATGAAGAGCTGATGGAAAACTGTGTGTCAGGGAGGGGCTGGAGACCCTGCCAGGCTGAGGGCAAGACCCTTGTGAGTCGGTGGTCCACGGCGGCCACCCCTCCTGCACTGGCTCGGCCTGTGCCTCTGGAAGCCTGACTATGCAGCCATCAAACCTCAATGTCCTGCAGGAGCTGATCCCAGAACTCCCCGAGGACCAAGTGGGCCTGGAAATACCCAAAGACAAAGAGGGGGCGCGGCACAGGGCTCCCAGGTGTGACGTAGGGATGGCTGAGCTGGGACCGGCTGCCGGTGCCTTCTTTGTGTGAATCATGACATTTTGCTCCATGCAGGTGGTCAGGGTAGAGACATGAAGAGGTGAAAAGGCTTTCCTAGGATCACCCAGAATCCAGGCAGAACTCATAGGATTGGAAGTCCTGGCCATCCATCTATTAGCTTGAAGCTTTGGAAACGTTGGCTAGCCTTTCAGAGAATGGAATTCTCCTTCTCTTTGCAGATCCATGTGGGAACCAGTCATACCACATGCCCCCCAGAGCAGGCAGGGGCCACCTGGGGGTTCTCTGAGCACCCAGGCCCCTCTCAGCCTGAAGGTGAGGTCAGGAGTCCCCACTGGCCGAGATACCTTGCTGGCTGGGATCCCTTGCTGAATGGGACCCCTCTCTAGCCTGAACCCCCTGCCCACTAGGACCCCAGCTGGACTCCAGCTATGCTGGCTTGTGGACCTTCAGGCTTTGCCCCTCTCCACTCCAGGAACTGGGGGAGAGGTTTACACTCTCCCTGCCTGGGAGAGCCAGAGGAGGGCATGTGGGAGGCACTCCACAAGGATTCTGAATGCATCAGAGAAAGGAAAGAGAAAAAATGTCTTTCTCCAAAGCCCCCTTCCACATGCCGACCATAGCAAGGTTACAAACAGTGGTAGAGTTGATTTTCCCTTTAAGCAATTGCAGTCAATAGAATGCACCCTGGCTTTTGTAACCAAGTTATACCATTGGCAATTTTCATCCCACATCAACATTTAAAAATCAGATCTCGTTAGAGCAGGTGGAGCAGAGAGTTGAAAGCCTCCCATTGTGGGCTGCTGTGCTGAGACTGAAAATAAACATTGCTTCTGAAGGCAAGAGCTTTTCATCTGGAGTCCGTGGGGTGAGCACACCCTTGGCCTGGGTAAGGGAGCTGTGGTACGGTTGTGTTTATCTGTTTTCTGGATGATGGCTTTGTTAAGTAAATCCAGCAGAGGATGACATCTGCAGAGGTTTCTTTCGAAACATGAAAAAGAAAGTAGAACACACATGCCTTCAAAATACGCAAGTCTTGAAATGACGATGGCTGGAGTGGTAAGGACACAGTTAACACAGGATCCTTCCAGGTCTGAGGGGCAAGACGGCTATGGTGTGCTTGCCCCTCAGCTTTGCCTGGTGGCCATAACATCTAACTTAGAACGTTTAAATGGCTCCAAATATCTTTTAACAAGATTTTTTTTTAAACCACAAGATTTTTCAAAGGCAAGCATAGAAGGTGCTGTATCACCTGAGTTAAGCATTTGCATCAGGAGAGGATTTGTGTATTTAATTTCTTGTATATCTCCTATAATATATTCATGAAATAAGGCAATTATGTCTGAAAACTCAGAGTTATGCCAATTCCCATAGTCTTATGAATGTGTGTGAGTGAAGGCTGTCCAGGACAATTGCACAGAACAGGCACTGCACCATACCCAATCTGTGTGAATGGTACTTTTGGGGTTGTGTGATGTGGAGACCCTAAAGAAACATCGTAATTTGTCTTTTTTTTTTTTTTTTTTGAGACAGAGTCTCATTCTGTCCCCTAGGCTGGAGTGCAGTGACACAATCTCGGTTCACTGTAACCTCCACCTCCTGGGTTTAAGCAATTCTCGTGCCTCAGCCTCCCAGGTAGCTGAGATTATAGGCGCCCACCACCACACCTGGCTATTTTTCTGTGTTTTTAGTAGATACGGGGTTTCACCATGTCACCCAGCCTGATCTCAAACTCCTGAGCTCAGGCAATCCACCCACCTTGGCCTCCCACAGTGCTGGGATTATAGGCGTGAGCCACCGCGCCCAGCCTTGTCTTCTTGGAATTACTTTGTTTCCTCTAAATTTCCATCCAGCTGGGTCAATAAGGAATTTAGACTCAGCCAGTGTGGGGGACCCTGTGGGGTAAAGTGATGAAAGATATCGTCTTAGTCCACGTGTGCTTCTATAACAAAGTACTTTAGACTGGGCAGCTCATAAATACTGGAAGTTTACTTCCCACAGTTCTGGAAGCTGTGAAGTCTCAGTCAAGGTGCAGATTCAGGGTTTGGAAAGCGCTGATTTCAGCTTCCAAGATGGCGCCTTGTTGTTGTGTCCTCATCATAGGGAAGGACAAAAAAAGAGATGAACTCACTCCCTCAAGCCCTTTTATACAGGCCCCAATCCCATGTATGAGGGCGGAGCCTAATCACCTGCTAAAGACCTTACCTCTCTATACTCTTGCATTGAGGATTAAGTTTCAACACAAATTTGGGAGCAACACAAACACTCAGACCATAGCAGATGTTGGCTTCAAGGCAGCAGGGACGTCCTGGCAGCAGGGTCAGCAACACATTGGAGTACTAGGGGGACTCCCCAGCCCCAACCCACGCAGTTCCTCCAGGGGCCTGGCCTGAGGGGTGGGAAGCTGGGAGATCTGGGGGTCCGATGGCCATTCTCCACTGTGCGCTTGCCGTTCCCTGGCAGGCTCTGAACCCACAGGTACAGCCTTTTGTCCTGAGTTCATTATGGGCAGCTCCTACGCATCCCCCTGAGACTTGAGGGTGCTCCATATTCAAAGGTGCAGAACTCCCCTGTGCAGGCACTGGGGAAGGGGCAAAGGTCGCCTGACTGAGCCCATCCAGGTTCCATTTCTCTCCTTGCCAATACTCCCCACTTAGACTCCCATTATACTTCACTAGTGCTGTTCCAGAAACTTCCATTCTTATCCCCTTCTCCAACCAAATTCAGTAAGCAAGCTGCAAGAAAGCAGATTAAGGATGCTAGTGCACATCGGGTCTGGGCACTCCTCTACTCTAACGCCTCCCATGGCTCCCAATTTCCATGTGCACAAAGCACACTTGTGCAGCTCTCTATGTATGAGGCGCTCTCCACACAGCAGTGCAGTCTTTTTCTCCAAATGCAGCCCCCACCTCTCCTGTCCCACACCTGGGCTTCTGCAGAGCCAGCCTCCTCCCTGTGTGCTGCATGGGTCCTACACTCTCTTGTCTGAGTGAATGCTCTCTAGCTGCTGTAGTGCCTGGGATGCCCCCTGCTGCCTGCGGTCAGAGCCCAGTGCCCGCTGTCATCTCAGAGAAGGCAGCTGTGTTGGGCTGCTCACAGGTCCTCCAGGAGGCAGCCAAGTAAACAGAGCAGACCACACAAGAACGGGGAGGTCTCTGTGGGTAAAGCCAGTGCAGACAGGAAGGGCAAGGGGAGTTTGTTGGCTTAACACATTTTCGAAAGCATTTCAGCAGAATCACCGCCGAGCTGTTGTCATCAAGGAGATAGGAAAATATGTTCACTCTCGACTGGGTTTGGTGTTACTGTGTTGCTCAGAGACTAGTCTTGAACTCCTGGCCTCAAGTGATGCTCCCACCGTGGCTTCCCATAAGCATGAGCCATCACAGTCAGCTTCAGTGCATAATATCAGAAGTGTTTGGGTTTTTAAGTTGAATTTACTGCTTTTTAAGATCAGAAATATGCTGTAGGAACTTAAACTCTTGTTTACATCAAATAGCTTGTGGTAAAATGGGTTTTGTTATATGGCGTTTCACTTAAATCCAAGTTTCAATGAGCCCATTAAAAATGCTAAGTTAAAGCTTCTGTATGCCCCAAACTGATACAAGTCCACCTGGACCATCAAGAGATGGAATAAGAGCCAAAAAAAAAAAAAAAAAAAAAAATAGTGAGCACAAGGGCGAGGGCAAACATCTCCCATGGCACTGAGCTCCCCACACTCTGGGAGGGGGTTGGTTTCTGCTGGGCAGGTGCTCAGAATGCACGCGCCGGGCCTCAAAGCTCACTGCATCGGGTGTGGGGTTTCCTGTCCAGCCAGTGTGGGTGTGTTTAGGCTTGTCTGACCTGCTACACATCTCCTGATGGAGAGGTAGATTTTCTGAAAAGATGCATCTTTTCATCAAAAACAGGTTATGAATTTTACTGCCAGGCATTTTGAATTGAATGTGCTCCGGCCATCACCACCAAACCTCCAAGCGTAGCATCCAGGACTTCTCGAACCGTTGGAGTAATGAGGTCTCTCCTGACTCTGCCTCTCGCCTTCCTCTGGTGTATTGGGGTCTGCCCATTGTTTGGCATTCTTCTTTTTTCATAAAGAAAATGTGTGTGTGTGTGAGGAAAACCTTGTGTCAAATTGAAAGCTGTAAGTCAAGCAAGTAATGTTGAAAATGTGTGGAAACTGTGGTTTATGTGTACCAAGGATAAAGGCTGGTAACCAGGATTTGAGCTGTAGGTTGGTTTTACATAATCCAATAATTTTTTTGCTTGCAAATTTGTTCGTGAAGTTAAGCTGCTGGAAACACATTATCAATCACCTTCCCTTGCGCTGTTTCTCTACTGCCTGGTCCTTTGCTCCTCTGAAAGGCCTCAATTAATTATACACAGTTTGCTCCTTGCCACCAAAGACCCTGCATTTTCCATGTAACGGGTGAGGTATGCAAATAGTGGGAGCCCATGAGGCCAATCAGGGGTTTACAGTGGGTTGCAAAATCCATCCAAGAACCCTTCAATCTTGCAAAGATCTTTTTTTCCTCTAAAATGCAGTCATATTTTTGGTCCTGAAATGCTGTACACTGTGCAGCCTTCATCTTGGGTTAACTTTGAAAAAATATCCTCTTACTAGAAAATATAAGGCAACTTTTTGCATTGCTTATGCGCAGCTTACATAAGAAAGATTAACCATCCGTCAGGCCTCTATGGAGGCTTTGCCTTGCACGATGGTGAATGTCTCAGAGTGCCCAGCCCAGGTGGGGAAGAGCACAAAGCTGCAGGGTCTGTAAATTACACAACACCTCCAGTAGAATCCAGACAGCATCTCATAAGCACATGCATTAATATTTCTGCTGAGAAATGCATGAATATTCACAATAAGAGGAATAAATAAAGATTGCAAATGGCTCCACATCAGATCAGAACAGGATTTGCCACCAAATGAGTTTTTGGCCATAATTTTAAAAAGTATTCGATTTTTGGGTTGTGGCACTGCGGATGGGAGACTGTGGCCCTCTGCTCCCTCCCCATGCTCTTGTGGGTGCCAGGGAAGACACCCAGGGAAGGGCAGCTCTGTTGGTCTCTGGTGTTGCCAGGCAGAAACAGCCTGTCCCATCACCCCTGGTGTCTGGCATTCAGGCACAGTCCTGAGGGTCCTGGGAACCTGGGTCAATGGCCCTGTGGCTCAGGTGTCCATGGGTGGCAGGGCCAGCGGCCTCGAGGGTCCTGGGTCACAGCCCCACGGTGTGGAAGTTCTGAGGGCCCAGGGCGGAGCCGGCAGCCACAGTGGCTGTGGAGCGAGACTTGAGGTGAGGACGGTGGCTGATGAGGGCCCAGGGCGGAGCCGGCAGCCACAGTGGCTGTGCAGTGAGACTTGAGGTGAGGACGGTGGCTGATGAGCTGCCCAGGAATCCCAAGAAAGGAGAAGCAGAGACCTCCCCTCTGACTGTGGGAGGCCACCAGGGAGAAGAGGATGATGGAGCCGGGCGTGGCCTTGCTCCAGCTGTGGCAATCTCCCACCTCCCCTTTAGCTGACGTGCAATTCTGAGCATGGTCCTTTTTGAAGCTGTTGATGTCGCTACAGACCAGACCTAGACAGAAAACGCCAAAGACCCTCACCAAAGTGGATTTTTCACCCCCATCTATTCAGTGAGTCTTTTATTATTAATTTGCCTCCATTTCCTCTCTCTCTTCTTTCGTCCCTTTCTTCATGATCTGGGTATGTGAGCAGAGAACAAATTCATTTTCTCTGCCATGACTCCAATCTTGCCTACCTGGGCTGCTCGCCCTGATGCTGACACCCCAAATCTAAGACATTTCCTTCCAGCCTCCCAGTGAGCCTGTGACCTGAGAGCTGGACTCTGGCCCTCTCTGTGGAGGAGAGGGAGGAAGAGGAGGGGCTTCCATCACCTTCTGTTGGCCAAGAAAAATATTTTTGCATACATTCCTGAATTTTTTTTTCCAGAAAGAGCCAAGATGGATTGACTGGAGGAGACAGAGAGGCTGAGGGCTTCACGAGCTCGAGTCTTTTCCTGGGGTATGTACTATATGGCTTTTAATTCAGTGTCTTCTGTTTCTGCAGAAACCAGAACGTGCCAATATTTACTTTTTCTTAATACTATCAGACATCTGTTCAGTTTAAGGACCAACACAAATGTCACTGTATGTAAACACAATCATTCTTTATCGAGAGAACAGCTTTCAAAGAAAAATCTGGAATGCTAAAAAAAAGTCTTTATTTAATCAGGGGCAGCTATGAGAAGTAATACCTTGGGCTAGAATACTCGTAAGTAGAAACTGAGTTTACACTGAGCAGCAAGACTTTTTATTGCCTATACTTGCTCCTTTGGTTTTCTGCAAAATTTATGATGACTTAGCCGAAATTGGTTCGGGGCTATTTTAAGTTGATATAATCTGCCATTTTAACTTCTGTAACCTAATGCAACCTCTATCAGCAGACAACCTTCCCCTCCATTCCTCAGGTGAGGGTAATAATTGCAAGTTATTTTCTTAGAGGCCCCTGAACTTTCACAACATCAGCTAGATATTTGGGAACATGGGGAAACTGAATGCGTTTATCAGGGACCCAAGAAAACACAGCTCCCTCATGTCCAAGATGCTGAGTCTACAGGAGTCCCCACTCTGCAGTCACCGGGAGGTCAAGAGACGATCCATGTGTATGGGTACTTTGTGTGTGTGCACACCTGTGTGTGTGCACAACTGTGTGTACCTGTGTGCACACCTGTGTGTGTGCACACCTTTGTGTACCTGTGTGAGTGCACACCTGTGTGTATCTGTGTGTGTGTACACAACTGTGTATGTACCTGTGTGTGTGTACCTGTGTGTGTGTGCATGTATACTCGTACACTTTAGGTTACGTGGAAGAGTGGGCTGGCCCAGCAAGGACATTGGGCATCGTGTGTGTGGGGGTGGCAGGGGTGGGGGGGAGGCTGAAGGTGTCACCAGACCGAAGGTGTATGTCCTGACAACTTAGAGACACGTTGATCTAGGAAAAGCAGTGGAAAGCAAGCCACCACCATCCCACAGTCAGGCTGCATAAGCTCATTCACACATCCTTATCTTTAAAAGACTTTCCATCTTGGAATACTTTTACATTTATAGAAAAGTTGTAAGGATAACACAGAGAATATTTGTGGGGGTGTGGGAGCAGCTGCAGGGACACTGGGCGCAGCAGGGAGGGCCCTGGGGGCTGGGGAGCCCATGCTGGACATTGCCCTACAAGGCCCTGATTCCTGCCCCATTCGGGTGCGTGCCGGGCATAGGAAGGCCTGGTACTACGGTTGGGGCACTCCCCATGGAATTAGGCAGAAGTCGCTGTGGCAGTGGAGCTCACACTTTGCAGGATATTTTCCACTTTGGAGAGTGAGGAGCTCATCCCTGGCCAAGGAGACCCGACGTCAGAACAGGAGTTGAAGCGCAGAAGGCATGAGGACGACACGACCCCTCCGAGGACCACCTGTGACTTTAGCAGCACAGAGATTGCTGAAGCCAGGCCCTGATGTCCTTAGCAGCAATATGCACAGATGTGCTTGGAAGAGCGGCCACAGATCTGATTCTGGCCGTTTCTCTGCCCAACCTCGCCACCCTCAGGGCTGGCTGTGGCCTTGGGAAAACCCATCCTTCCACCTTCAACCCAGAACCATCTATTGGGCGCCGCAGGTCGCAGTTTCTGTGCTGGCCTCTCTCTTCTGCCGTCTCTCCTCTTTCCCTCTCTCCCCACTCTTTCTACCATTCCTTCTCCCCCTCCTCCTCTTTTCTCTCTCCATCCTTTCCCCCTCCCCACTCCTTTCCCACTTCTCTCTTCCTCCTGCCCTGCCTGCTGCCACTCTCTTTCCTTCCGCCTGATTTTGGCTTCATCATAATCTAGCGTGTACATTTTGATGTTCTCAAGTTTTCCTCACCTATCAAGGGAAAGAAGAATTATATGAAAAAGTAACTATAGAAAGGGAAACCCTTTATCATTTCTGCTTCAATATGAGGTTTTTGGGCTTCAGAAAAAGAGTCTAGACTTCAGAGAGCCAGAGGTCATGGGATCCAGACCAAGGGCACCAGGCAGAGCAGCAGTAGCTGGGATGGAGCCCGCTTTAACGCTTGGTACCCTGCAAGAAACAGGTAACATTGAACGATGGAGAGTGGTGCTCACCATTGGGTTGAAATTGTGTTATTTCCCATCAGCACATAATGTACAGCTATTAGTTTCGTTATAATGGCTTAGGAGTCATCTAGATGTATCTTCCTTAGCTTGATTTTTAGTCTGTTATTTAGACAAATGTTAAGTTGGAGCCTGGCTTACATTTTCATTATGAAACTTCAGAATCCATCCACGCACTGGGATGCGCTTCCCATGGTCAAGTCCCCTCCCTTCATCCCCGCTTCCCAGGCAGAGAGGGGGATGGAGCTACCTATGGTGCTGGCTTCAGGAGGGGAACCCCAGCTCCCTTGGCCTCCACTCTCTGCAAAAGGAGGGTCCTGGACAGGGACAAGGGCTCATTCTCATTCTCCTACCTCAACCAGGAGGCATTGTCTCAGCCCTTCCAGGACCTTGTGGGCTGAGTGTCACTGAAGGCAGGTGCTGTGGGCAGTGCTCTCACTAGCTGCAGTCAGACACAGCCAGGCTCACTTCTGACCTGTCACACCTCTGGTCTTGCCCTGCTGGGAGATTATATCATCTCCTGGAAACAGCAGCCATACTGCGTACTGCCCCTCAGAGTGCTTTGCTCACCACCTCTGACCGTCTTGCTGACTGATATGGTTTGGCTGTGTCCCCACCCAAATCTCACCTTGAATTGTAATTCCCATAATCCCCTCACGTCCTGGGAGGGACCTGGAGGTGATTGAATCGTGAAGGTGGTTTCTCGCATGCTGTTCTCGTGATAGCGAGTGAGTTCTCACGAGATCTGATGGTTTTATAAGCATCTGGCATTTCCTCTGCTTGCACTTTTCTCTTTCCTGCTGCCGTGTGAAGAAGCACCTTCCACCATGATTCTAAGTTTCCTGAGACCTCCCCAGCAGTGCGGAACTGTGAGTCAATTAAATCTCTTTCCCTTTAAATTACCCAGTTATAGCAACTAAGGCCTGAGCTGTCTTTCTCGTTATGCACAGGGACCCATAATGACTGCTGCCCAGGGCCCACCCCTCTCTGTAACACTTCAGTCACCCCTGATGAGGCCTCTTGGATCTGAGGACGCAGAGGGAATGGACGAGGAAGGTTGGGCCTCCAGGTTCCTGATTCCAAAAGCCAGTCTTGCTCCTACCCTGGCTGACTCTGACTTTGACCCACCCACAGAGAGGAGCCAGCCACCTCTGGAAGGCCATGGAGCAGGGACTTGACTTCCTGCAATGCTCTCATTGCCTTGGGGGGCCAGGGGGTGGTTCTGGGGCAAAGGAGCTCACACTCCCCCATCCCCTTGTGCAGTCTGAGTACAATTGTGCACCAGAGCTGAGGATGGAATGGGAAGAGTAGGTTGGGCAGCCAGAGAAACCGGGTTCTCACTCCAGCTGCAGGACCCCGGGCTCGCCTTAACCTCTGAGACCCACGATTTCCTTTTCTGTATAAACAAGGATGTCGCTGCCTCCTGGTGCAGGCTCAGGGAAACAGGAGGAGGCAGCCCTCAGCAGCTGAACATCTTCCCCGTCTCTTACACTTCTTTCCCCTCAGCTGAGGCTTGGCCATGCCAAAATTTGGGGAGTGGGTGACAGACTTGCCAGGTGGGTGTCCCCAGCCCTCGACGGGACCATGAGTGGTTCTAGTGTCCCCTGCAATGCTGCCTGGGATGTGCAGGCTCAGTGCACAGAGATGAGGGACTGAGGCATGGACAGGAGTGCCACCCGCTCCCACTTGCCCACATTTGCAGGACATAACTCTCCGTGGGCGGGGGGAGGTTCAGGCACACTGGGAGACAGCCAGAGGGATGAATAAAGGCTGAATCAACCTTCTGGAGGCCTAGGTTCAAATTTTCTCTCTGCATTTGCTGTGAAACCTCGGGAAAACCAAATGCCTCTCAGGGCTTTCGATTTCCTGATTGGTGAAATGCCAGCCAACGGGCGGTTTCTAAGCCTCACTGCCAGCTCCCTCTGAGCCTCTGCACATGCTGCCCCTCTACTGGGAATGCCCCTTCCCACCATCCCACACCCAGCCTGGCACCCTCACCTTGTCCTGCAGCCTCCTGTGCTCAGTAATGTTCCCCCAACCCGGTGACCTCCCCGCCTTCCCCCAAGTGTCTGTATCACTCTAGGCAGATATCAGATAAATATGCACCACATGGACTTCATTTCCAATGCACCCGCTCGCCTGTCTCCCTGTCTACACTGTGGACTCCTCCAGGGCAGGGAGCAGGTTGTATTCATCTCAGTCAAGCAGCGTCTCTCAGCCTGGCACACAGTAGGCCCTTACAGATAGGGCTTCATTCACCACCCAAAGAAGCTATCCTTTGTATTATATATTATTAATAATATGTATATAATTATGTTATAATAGTGATATATTAATATTATTAATATATTATTAACAAATACAGTAATAATGTTATACTATATTATTTATATTATAAATCTGAAGAGAATTTCTGATGTGAGCTGTTTTCCTATTAACCTGCTAGTTGACAAGGACTTGCTCCCCTGTCACTGCAAAGGCTGTGATGCTGGGTGCTCGCCTTGCTCACGCCTCTGCAATCGCCCTCTCCCCTGACTTCTCCCTCACTGGAGCTAACCTCATGGGGATTGCCTGTGCCCACTCTGTCCAAGGAGTGAGATGTAATTAAGGTTTCCTTTTCCCCTGGGGAAGAGGAACAGGGCTAAAGTGTCAGTGGATTCATAAGCAAGGGTATGTTTCACAGGCCCCAAGGCCCAGACTACGGCTGGGGTTTCCTGTCCAGGCAGACTTCTCTCTGAGTGGATGTCAGCTGTCCTGTACTCCCTGCTGCTCAGATGCACTTTCTGAAGAAGTGGACAGAAGGGATGAATACAGGAATTGGGGTTTGTGCAATGCTGTCTCCAGTAGGGCTGGAGGAAGACAGTGTATGGAGGCCTTTTTAGGGACACACGGGTCCATGAAGAGCCTGGGAAATCCCTGCCTCCTCCTCCATCTGCATTAGGCCTCTTGCATTGCTATAAAGAAATACCTGAGACTGGGTAATTTATAAAGAAGATAAGTTTAATTGGTTCACAGTTCTACAGGCTGTACACAAAGCATAACACCAGTATCTGATCCATTCCTAGAGAGGCCTCAGGGAACTGCTACTCATGGCAGAAGGCAATGGGTGAGCTGGCACATGGCGAAAGCTGGAGGGAGAGAGAGAGAGAGAGACAGTGGGAGAGGTGCTACACACTTTAAATGGCCAGATCGAAGGAGAACTCAGATCAGGAGCTCACTCATCCCCAAAGGGATGTCCCAAGCCATTCATAAGGGATCCATTCCCATGAACCAATGACCTCCCACCAGGACCTACCTCCAACACTGGGGATTACAATTCAACATGAGATTCAAACAGGGACGAATATCCAAACTATATCACTATTCCTTCATCCATCCATCCATCCATCCATCCATCCATCCATCCATCCATCCATCCACTCATCCATCCATCCATCCATCCATCCATCCATCCATCCATCCACTCATCCATCCATCCATCCATCCATCCTTCCTCTCTCTCTCTCACACACACACACACACACACACACACACACAAGCACAGGGAGGAAGAAGAGACTTCCTGGAGAGGCCACAGCCTGTTCGTTAAGAGGTCCCCCCACCCATGCTGGCCGGAAGGCTGGGCCAGGCCCCACTCCTGGTTGATGGTTGAGGCCGCGCTGTGCCAGGCTCGCCCAGCCTAGCAAAAAGGAGGAGCTGCTTCTTCCAGGCTTGCTGGAGCTTCCTGCTCAGCGACTGGTCGGCTGATGGATGGGAGCTGTTGAAATCAGGGAGGATTACAAGCCTTAAGTCCTAGCTCTCTGGCTCCAGAGGTTCAGTAAGGCCATTTGTATATCAGAAGCAATTTTCAAACCTGGATTCTTCCTGTCAAGCTGAAGGCAGCGAGGATTCTGGGAGCTTCCGGGGCCTTGATCTGTGGACTTGATCTGTGGACTGGTTCTTTTTCATATAACTTAAGGATGACAAACGGAGATGTTGGCTCAATTCCCAGTGACCTGAAATCAGTGCTACTTTAAGAATTAGAGAAAGTAGATGGTTGCCAATTGTTACTACCTACTTTACCCCAGAAAATGGGGGTTCTCATTTATAACCTGGGTTGCTAATCACCCCAGCTCCTGGGGCTAGCCAAGGAAGGCGATTTGTAAAAAGTGTTTAAGTGTAAATTGCCTGGCTGTGGCGAGTGCCCAATCAGAGCTCGCCATCATTTCTGTCATTACTAATAGGCCGCCCGCTATTCCACATGGCCTCCTGACCTAGGGCCACTGCGGGGTAAGCAGCTTCATTTCAACCAAGATTTTACTTTCCTCACTTTCCATGGAGGAACAGGCAGGTGAGGGACAGCAGGGAAGTGACAAAAGCAGGAGGATCAAGATTCCTACTCGGTCCCCTGCTGCAAGATCCTAACTAGATCCTCCACTTACCCCAGGGCTTCTCTGCAGACCGTCCTGGGCCTGTGGGCCCCCAGTGAAGGGAAGTGAAGGTTGCTCAGCCTCCTTCTATTCCTCTCCTGCTAAGAATTAGAAACAAAGTGGTGTGATCCCCAAATATGTAGAGTACCTTATAGCCGAGTCATATTTGCCAGATAGGACAATGCAAGAGCTAGTGACAAAATAGAAGAAATTATTCACACACTTGGCAAAGGCTTAGTGCCAAGAACATATAAGGAGCTCCCACAGATCAACAGGAAAAACACAACCCCATAGAAAAGCGGGCACAGCAGATGTTGAGCTGAAGAGGAAATGCCCACGGCCCACAGGCCCAGGAGGATGTGCTCCGATGGTTGCCAGGGATCCGGGGAGCAAACCACGGCCACAATGAACACGAACTGACACCTGGTCAGTTGCAGAAATGAAGGCAGCTGACTACACCAAACAGCGACAAAGATGTGAACCCACCAGGAAGTGTATTAATCCACTCGTCTACACATGTATATGTTGCTAGTGGAAGGATAAATCAGTACAAGTGGTTGGGAAGCCGTTTGGAGGAATCTCCCTGCAGTGAAGGCAGGCACCTGGTGGGCTGCAGTGCTGTGTCCTGGTCTGTAGCATTGAGAAATCCCTGAAAGTCCAGGGAGATATGTTCAAGGCTGATCATCATAGCATCACAGGTGCTGGACCCTCTGCAGAAGAGGAGAGGAGCAGAGGGAGGAACAGGCAGAAGGGAACATGGCCCAGCCAAAGAAAACAGGCATGGCCAGAAGAAGCCTCCCGAATCCTGAAGACATAATCTTAAATTCCGAGAGTGAACTCCCAAGATTGCTTCCACACACTCTACCTTTTTCCACAAAGATTAAAAACGAACACTTAAAAATATACTTTTATTTGATTTTATTTATTGCAGATGCAATAAATTACTTGAAAAGGTGAGCAGGACGTGTTGTGCGTAGGGAGGCAGGTGGCATTTGTGGGGCTGGAAGAAGGTTTCCCATCCCACAGGGTGGCAGTGGCCTCACGGGCTCCTCTGTGTGTGCAGGTGTCCCCTGTCTGCACTCGCCAAGGCAGCATCTCTTCATTTTAAAATCTGCCTATCAACATAACAGCCATGGTTCTGTCTGTTGACTGTACACTGACCGCTATTGGTGCTTATTAACTTGTTGTAAAACAAAAGAGTCGTGTTGATAAGGAGAAGCAGAAGTGAACGGACGGAAGAGATGCCAGTGAGTCAAAGCCGAGGAGCACACACCTTTGTGCTGGAGTCTGGTCTGTGACCTCTGCTTCTTGTGGCCATGACTTTTCAGGCCAGCCGGTGTTGGCTGAGCTGAGCCTGTGTGCTCGTGATGGTGTCAGGCATTTCCACAGGATGTCTGATAAGAACGATCATGCAGGCTCTCAAACAGCCCAGCCTGCTGCTTCCCAAACCATGCTGGACATTTGAAAAGGCTGCGTATTCATTAAGGCTGCAGTCCCCAGCCCTGCCCCAGGTTATTGGAGTTGGGAGGTTTCCAGCGCCCTCCACTCACCTGTGCTAGGTGGGAGGGCCTGGGAAATCCAGGGCAAACCTAGACCGGTGTGACGTGCATGACAGTGTGTCATCACGTGCAGGAGGGATTGTGGGAAAAATTGTGATTGCAATCCCAGGATAAGTCAACTGTGAATGTGCAAACAGGAGCAGGAAGAACCTGGTGTCCCCAACACAGGGAGGCTCCGTGAGCGTGTTACCAGGACTCTGGGCATCGTTTTTACAGCTTCCTGAAGGAGTGCACGACTTATAGCTCAAAAAATCCAGCAATTACAGACAGGGGGCTGTTGATGTAGAGAAAGAGCATTTTTCCAGCCCCCCTGAATGCTAGTTACATTAGAGCCACCTTACATGCCTGTTTCGTCTAATTTTTTCAGCACTCTGAGGGTGGCTATTATTATCCCCATTTTACAGATATGCAAAATGAGGCTCTAAGAGTTTGGAAAACTTACCCAATGTTGTTAGAGACAGAATCAGGACTCAAACCCTAGTGGTGTGTTTAACTCGACACACACACACACACACGTGTGAACACTTGTATGTACACACATCCTCAGTAACCTTCATTCAGCCCAGACCTCCTACCACCTGAAGTTTCTCTCCGCTTCTCCCACTCTAAAGGACAACTTCAAAAACCAGTAAAAACATAAAGCCCCTAAACACCAATAAAATCTCCAAATCATGCTAATTGGTATTGCTTGAGAGCTGATTAGCCAGACCCTATGCTTAGCACTTGACAAATGAGAAATGAAACTTTGAGAGGTGAAATCTCTTGCCCCAATTCTTCATCTCTGAAGCACCAGCCAAGGCCTCTGTCTAGTGTCTAACTTCAGAGCCCAGGCCCCTAAGCTTCACTGGGCTGCCAGTTTGCAATGGTCACCGTGACCATGTCCTCCCAGAACCCAACAGTGTGCACGAAGAGCCAACTCTGGCCAAACTGTGACGTGGGCCCTGACCCAGACTTCCCCACTATGGCCAGTCAGGTGGCCATAGATGACTCACAGTCTTGTGAGTCCTTGTCAGTTTGGAAATTCAGAAAGGTGTAGAAGTTACTTTTCAGGTGGTCATTCTCATGGGAGGATGGATTATTCAAGTCAGAAGACACGTGAATCAAGACCAGAAAGGGAAGTCCACTTTGAGAAATTGAAACTTGAATTTGAAGTCCCTGCTCTTCTCCTGGGACCTTGACCCAGGCTGCCTTTTCCTCTCTGCTCTCCAGTTCCCTAACTCTAAAATAAAAGGGTTCATCCAATAAAAATCTAAGGTCTTTACCAGCCCTCACTGCCTGTGTATTTCAGAACATAAACTTATTGCCAGGGCACCCAACTGCTCTTATATTTATCTCAGTGCTTCTTTTCAATATGTGATTTGTTTGGGTAAAATTACATGGTTGTAATGTGATTTCTTCGAGCTGACAAGAAGGAAAATGGCTTCACAGGACAGCAGATGAGGGAACATTTATTGTGCACAGCACAGTCCTTCAGGTCATTACAGTGCAGTTTCTCCAAGAAGCCCTCGAATGGTGAGCTAATGCTGTTGTAAATGTATTTGCAAGTGTGCCTGGTGCCATCCATGCTGAATGCTACCCATGCAATTTGGCTGTTACTCTGTAATTCTCATAATGGCTTCACTCATCACGCCAAAGTATTAGCTGCTTATAACCTGTTTGAGGTTGTGAAATTGCTTACTATTTGCTTATAGGAGAACACAGAAAAACACCAATCTGTGAGTAGAGAAGTTTGTAACAAATGATTGTCTCCAAGTTGGATAAGGGAAATTTTCAGCTTGCTTATCCTTCCTGCTAAATTTTACAATAAAATTTAGATTATCTCTGCTATACTTGGAAGAACAAATAGAAGCTGTAAAGGATAGGTGGATCCTCCTCAGCATCAATGTCACTGTGAGGCTGCCTCACCTGGAGCGGAGCGGTCTAGGAGAGAAAACAAACAAACAAACAACCAAAAACACACATATACACAGACCATGTAGGGGTATCAGTGGAATGCCTAATAGCAATTAAATATCATTTATAAAGACAAAAGATAATTCTATGAAATTCAATAGAGGAAACTGCAGCTTCAGTGTCATAAATGGTAGCATCCTTATGTAAGAAGCACAGTGGTAAAACCAAGAGTGGTAAACCAAGCGTGGTAAAACCAAGAGCTCTGTGGTGGTGAGGCTGTGCTAGGCAGCAGTCACCACAGAGCTTTGGCAGCTGGGAAGTGGGAGTGTAAAGGTCTCTGTAGCTTGCAACTGATGGACTATCTACCTGGTCTCCTTGCTCTGCTCCCCTGAGTCTTGACTACAACTGTAGGCCAGTTCAGCCACTGCTCCCAAGAATGCTATCAGGAGGGGCCTGATTTTCCGTGTGTACTGCCAAAGAATCCCTGGGCAGGACATGCGGGTTCTCACTGTGGAACCAGGGCAGCATGACTATGCACAAAACCAGGACACCGTACCTCCAGTAGCTGTGGATATTGAAGAGCAATCTATCGTGCATGACGTTCTGGTGGCTTTTGTGATGTTCTAGGAATACAGGACTAGCACGGTCGCCGAGCACATGTGCACTGCTCGGTAGTTATTGTTGGGATTGTTTATGAGAGAGCATGGTCACAGGAGAGGTGTAGGAATGTGCATTTCAGAATTCTTCGTGCCATTAATCATCAAGAGCAGATTCTCTATGGAATTTTGATGTAGGTAGAATTGTTTGGCTGAAAGTTCAGGCCAAAAGCAAAGGTAGATGTTGGTGCAGTGCAAAACCAGGAGGCTTCTGTGCTGTGACATTGTCTGCCCAACTTTACTCAATCTGAGAGCCGAGGTTCTGTGTTGCACTGGAGAGTCTGCTCACCCCTATCCCGAGAAGACAGAACAAAGGGTGAAGACAAGCAGAAAGGCATTAAGTCTACTGGAGCAATGTGACACTAAGGTGTCTTGAAAAATCGTGAACCTAAACATCTTTGTTGAGGATAAATTGAGATGTACCAAGATTTTCATTTTTTACATGGGGATAAAGAAGAGTTTTCAAATCCCTTAGAAAAAACTTTTGCCTGTGGCAAAGAACATTTCTATAAATGTCCACTCTACCAGAAATGTAGATTGCTTTAGGTGTGAAATGTAATTTATCAGCTTCAGGGTTCTCTGTATCCAAGACAACAACTTTAAATACAGTGGGAAAAAAAACATAAAGACAACATTGCCAAGAAAATGTGCTCATTAAAATAACTATAAATGAATAGGTAAATAGCTACTGTTAGCTGTAAACCTCTCTGCCCTTATCTCCAACATAGGAAATGCACTTAGGTACATAAGAAGGTTGAACAAAAATTGAACTCTCCATGGATATAAGGACGAAAACTCTTTGACTCTCCTGAAAGCAAAGGTGTGTTTAATGTACAGTCAGTAGAAAGCTCTTAGGACTTGATAAATCCAGAAGTGCAAATCGCAGTTCAGTTTGGGACCACTCTGATGGTTTTTCTTACCTTAAAAGTATGCCTTCCTTAACTCTCTAATTCATATGCTATTAATGGCGTTGGTAATTCATAAAACGAAGTTCTCAACAGTAGAGGATTAACACCGTGTGTCCCAGTGGACATCTCTGTCTTCCTTCCACTTTAGGATTTACTCTGCCTTTCCTGCATGGGAGACACACTTACTGCTTATTGAGGTAAATAAAAGAGATTTATAAATAGAGAATGTTTAGATAAAGGCAAAACATCATCCATCTGGAAAGAGAAGCTTATCTGCTGTAGATATGTGTTTATTGAGGGAAATTGGCAGCACATTAAACCTTGCTGCCCTGTTTTGAAAGGATATAAAACTACCATTGACTAACCCAGTGGTCTTTCACAGAGCCAGTCCCCTGGGTTCCTACGCCAGATGTATTGGGCTATTTCTCTCCAGGGCAGAGCAAGGATGACTCCAGTACAGTATCAGAGTGAAAAAAAGAATGGAATACACCTTTAACGTGTGCCGGTTCGCATGTCATACTCACAGAGGTGGAAACAATGATTTCTAAAGAGATGTATTTGTGGAGTGTTAAATTTTAGGCTATGTTTAAATTGATACACATTATACAGTCATGACTGGAAACTAAACACACGCTTGAAGAATTCTTCTCTTTACCCCTCCATTTGAAGAAAGTAAAAGAGATCATTTTATTTGATCTAACATGGAAGTTTTTAAAGTTCATCTCTTGCAAACTCATGTAACATCTCTCTCTTTTGCAACTTGCAAGATTCTTAAGCATCTGTTAAGGTTTTGCACCAGGGAACAATTCATGTCACCAGGTCTGGTGTGTTCTTATTTCAAGGGATACCCTCTCAACGTTAGCCAGCCCTACCCAGAACATGATGTGGCTGATTCAGTCAGGATAAGGGCATGCCTGAAGTCTTAACAGCTTATGAGCTAATCTACATTATTTCATTTTATTAAAGGGTGAGAGTTGAATCTGCATACGTTTTGAGAGATAACTTATTCTTCCTTGCTTTGGAACTCAGCACTAAGTGCGTGACTGTCCTTGCTGTTCTGAAGCAATGCGATCATCACGGGGAGAATGGTGGTGTGGCTCTGTTAGAGGCCCAGGTGTTCTGGAAACGGCAACTGAGCTCGGAAACAAAATCCAGGTAGCTATCCCACTTTAAGTCTTCTCTGTGATCCTGACTGAACATAAAACAATTCTCATGTCTTCTCTTGACACAACCCTATGCCTCCTGGTGCTGGTGACACCATCATCAGCTGCTTGTCCGAATTCCCTAGGGCACCCTGGTGGTGACCAAGATTCCTTTTGTGGGCAGTGGGCTTGGCATCCTGCAGCAGTGCCCAGGGAAGGGGAGACCCCACCTTTGGCATCAATGATGATGAATGGTTCATGTTGCTTTGAAAAACTGGGATCAAGCCAGCCTCTATGAATGCCACCTGTCAACCACCGTCCACTGTCATGGGACGTGCTACCCAGAAATTGTGTCTCAACTCAGCATCCCATGGCCTCTGCGCCAGTGTCCAGAGAGCCATTACCAGTACTGCAGAAAGCAGAAGATAGAAGTCAGAGTCCAGTCATAAAATAGGAGGCTCCAGCTGTTATCCTGGTCCCCAAGTGAGGAACACAAGTCCCAGCAGTCACCTGGGAGACATTCACACCCTCCATCTGTAATTGCTTCTCATGGCTTCTGTAACACAGGGCCACACACTCAGTGACTTGAAGCAGTACATGTTTACCTCCTATGGTGCTGGAGGTCAAACACCTAAAATCAAGGTGCAGAATCCCTGGGACCTGTGCATCCTTAAAGGACTGCGCAGATGTGATTCGTGAAGGGTTTTGAGATGCGGAGATTATCCCAGATCATCCAGGCAGGCCCAGTGTCATGACAGAGGTCCTTAAAAAAGAAGGCAAAGGCAGAGTTGTCTATAGAGGAAACAGAGGGCCGTGGGATGCATGGCTGCCCCACAGTTTTGTGGCTTTTTCTGTGATGGAGGCCACAGGTAATCATCACGTCCTCCTCCTTCCAGTCCCTTCTGCTCCATGACTTCCTCCACTGCTCTGGACTGTGCTCCTAATGAGGTGACACAAACCTTCACTGCTGGAGTGCGAGCCTGCAATGGCTCCACTCATTTCTTCTGTATCTGCTTTGGGGTTGTTGTAGTTTTTCACTAACTTTTACTAATGGACATGGAAGTACTAAGAGCTGTCCCAGAAATTTCTCTCTGTTCAGGCATATTGTTCCCTGCACTCACAGAGTGCAGTCAACCAAATTTTCCCTCTGTACCAGGTGTCAATCAGCCCAGCACTGCAGAACTCCCCCTTGGGCCTGTGAGGTTAAATTTATGAGATGTCTTGATTGGTCCGGTGGCAGTTTCAGCTTCTAATTCACTGGAATTGCAGTCGAACTGCAGTAGTAAGTGCTACAGTTTAAATATTTGTTCTCTCCAAAACTCATATTGAAATGGCCATTGTAACGGTAGTAAGAGGTGGAACTGTAAGAGGAAGTTAAGCCATGCTGTCTCTACTGTTGCAAGTGAATTAATGCTGTAATGGGGAGAGTGGGTGTATGATTGCAGGAGCAGGTTTGCTATCAAAGGCAGAGTTTGGTCCCTTGTCTCTCTCTTTCCCTCTCTTTCCCTCTCTTCCCTCTCACCTCTGCCATGAGGTACACATCAAGAAGGCCCTAACAAGATGCTGGGACCTTGGAATTGGACACCTCATCACCCCAAACTATGAACCAATACATTTCTGTTTAATGTAAATTACTCAGTCTTAGGCATTCTGTTAGAGCAGGAAAAACAGACTCTGTCTTAGCAGGTGTAGCAGCAAGAGAAGCAATTTGTACTTCCACCCCCTGATTTCTGCACCTACGCCTTCTGGCTGAGGGAGAAATGCTCTGCGTGCTGGTGACTTGTTCAAGTGTCTGTACAACACCCTGTAATAGAGAACTCAACCCACTCCGGATATTGCTTTAACTGAGTCTTCTGTAGCTCACTACATTTTCTCTGATAGACCCAACTCTCCTGAGAATGGTAGGCGTGCAAACCTTCCGGATGCCAAGAGCGTGAGTCCATGTTCACGCTTCTTTGCCATGCAAAGATTTTTTTGGTCAGAAGTGATGCTGTGTTGAACCCTAGTGGTGAATGCAGCATTTCATAAAGTCCACATATGACAGTGCTGGTGAAAGCATTAGGGGCAGGGAGTGCAAAACCATATCCACAGCGTGTGTCTGTACCAATAAGGAAAATTGCTCTCTTTCCGTGATAGGAGTGATTCCATATAAACTATATGTAATCAGGTGACTGGCCGATCGCCATAGGAAACGGCACGATACAGGGCTGTTGGCAGTTTAGCATTGACTTGTAGCAGTAACCACATAATCTATCATCTGGGAAGTCCATGTTTTAGGGTCCATTCTTAGGTTTTCTGTCACCATGGCCACTTTCTATTAATGTTTTGGCCCCTAGAGCAAGCCGGGGAGTGCCTAGGAAAGAAGACGTTGGGAACACACCCTGTCACCTGCTTGGCTATTGATGGTCTCTTCTGCTATGGATGCACTTCTGTGAGCATGCTCTTGGCACACAAATACCTTTTTATGAACAACAGCCCCATACCTTCTCCCCAGAACTCCTTGTCACCAACATTCCAATTCTATTATTTTCAAGCCTAGGACCATCAGAAAAACCATTAGCCAGTGCCCACACGTGAGCCCTGATTCTCACTTCTGAACATGTCTGCAACAACTCACTGAGCTCAAATTTCTGCTGACTGGGAGGATTTTTTTTACTGCCTGCTGTCTTTCAGATTCTCTTTATTGAGTGTGTAATGCTCTAGGAGTCCACTCTGGTTGGTGCCAGCAATTCAGGCAGAACCATCTATATGCCAGGGCTGAGCAGCTTCTCCCCAGTCAACTGGTCATAAGAAAATCTCCATGAGCCATTTGTGTGAACCGAGGTACAGGAAGAAATATAGCAGGAGTGGGTGTCAGAAGAACCCGAGATGTCTTTCACGTAATTGAGTAGAGCCTTCTGGGTCTGCTCTGCCTGATCCCTTGAACACTGTAGTAACACAGTCCCAGATGACCTGTGATGTGCTGCTAAAATCACATGTGATATGGTTTGGCTTGTCCCCACCCACATCTCATTTTGAATTGCAGCTCCCAAAATTCCCTCGTGTTGTGGGAGGGACCCTGTGGGAGATGATTGAATCACAGAGGCAATTTCCCCCATACTGTTCTTGTGGTAGTGAAGAAGTCTCATGAGATCTGATGCTTTTATAAAGGAAAACCTCTTTTGCTTGATTCTCATTCTCTCTCTTGCCTGCTGCCACATAAGACGTTCATTTCGCCTTCCACTGTGATTGTGAGGCCTCCCCAGCCACATGGAACTGTGAGTCCATTAAACCTCTTCTTCTTTGTGAGTTACCCAGTCTTGGGTGTGTCTTTATCAGCATCATGAAACAGTCTAATACAATATGGGCCTTGATGTCCTATGGTCAGGCATTGTTAAGAGTTGAATTGCATCTCTCCCTTCCCCCCCTTCAAAAAATATGAAGTTTTAACCTCCAGTAGCTCAGAATGCGATCTTGTTTGGAAATGGGGTTATTGCAGATGCAAGTAGTTAGGATATGCTTGTACTGGAGTAGTGTGGGCGGGGCCCCTAGTTCAATATGCCTGGTGTCCTCATAAGAGGAGAGACAGGTGCTGGTAGGGACACACACAGGGAGAATGACATAGGATGACAAAGGCAGAGATTGACTTCATGCAGCTGCAAGACAAGGAACACAAAGCTTTGCCAGCAACCACCAGAGCACACCTGCCGACACCTTGATTCAGACCTTGAGCCTCAAGAACTATGATTTGACAAATGTCTGTGGTTCTAAGCCACCCGGTTCGTGGCACCTTGCTAAGGGAGCTCTAGAAGGTTAAGAGGGGTTATGCAAAGGAAGTAGTTACCTTCAAAGAGAGAACATATTTACTCTAAAACACTAAGCAGTGGTGCCAGCATGTGAGCGCTGAAGCAGAAGAACAAGCCCACCTAAGAACTTTTAGAAATGCAAATTCTCGAACCCCCCTCCAGACCCATTGAGTCAGAAACTCTGGGGATGGGGCCTGGCAATCTGTTCTAACAGCCCACAGGTGTTATCAATGCATGCCAAGAGAACAACTGCCTGGGAAGGTGCAGGGCCTCTACATGACACCCCTGTTCAGTCCAGACCCTCTGTGCATTGCCGGATCCCGCAGAAGTATGCCTGCAAGGCAGCTGGGCTCCTTGGAGGGCATTCTCTTATTCTGAGCCCCACTCAGAAACGGTGCTCTTACAAGGCACTCAGTGAATGTGAGAAAGGAATAGCATGGAGTAGTCACCGGAGGATGGAAAAACTGAAACAACAGCTAAAACAGAATAACAGAAAACCGAAAATAAGGGAGAGAAAATGGCCAACATCCTGGTTGGGGTGGCATGTCCCCGACTCTTCTGGGCAAACCCAAATAAGGAAGAAAGGAGGTGGTGACTGGAGGGTCCCTGGAAGTCCCTCCTTTTCCAGAATATCTGATGATTATCACATACCCTAATTAAAGAAACACTGATAAAATCAGAAACCCAAACCCCTCGTGTAGGACTGGCTCTCCCAGGTTTGTGCGCATTGGCTGTCCTGAGTGTGCATCTTCACTTTCCAAAAACAGCTTCTTGTCTTCGCCTTCATTCTGACTCATCTCTCAATTCTTTCTTGCAATGATGTCAAAAACCTGAAAACCAGCTGGGGCTGGGCTCTCCCTAGCATCTGGAGACCCTCCTGAGCCCTCTGGTCACACATGGATTAGAGCACGTGGTGTGTATGGTATGCACGACCTCTATGTGTGGTAGAGAGGCTCTAAGTCCAAAGCAGCATGATGCTTGCTTTTTAAGTGGCAGGCAGTGCAAGATCCAGTAGCTTGTCCCTCACCTTGAAGGGGCCACCTCAGCATGCCCCAGACCTTCAGGAACTTCATGACATCAGAGACCTCCAAATCTTCACGGGATTTTTCTCTCATCCTCTGGCTTACCTGTATTTTACTGAAGCATCTAAGATGATTGCCACTTCCTCTTCTCTAGGTCCAATTAGCATAACTTTATCACTGTAGTAAACCAATGCAATCTTCCTTGGAATAGTGAGAGAATCAGATCCCTGGGAGTTCCTTCACTATTGAAGGAGAGATGATGTAGCCCTGAGACAAAACTGTGCAGGTACATTGGTGCCCCTGCCAGGTGGAAGCACACCTTCTGCTATAGCAGAATTGCACATTAGAATAGCGAAAAAAATAATTAACCAAGTCAACAGCTAAGAATCATGCTCCAGGGATTATGTTGATTTGCTCCAGTAAAGAGAACATATTTGGAACAGCAGCTTCCATGAGAGTCACCAGTTAACTTAATTTATAACAATCCACAGTCATTCTCCAAGATCTGCCTTCTGCATAGGAAGAAACAGATACTTGTGTAAGTATTGAGTTTCTATTTCCTCCTCTGAATCTTCCAAGTCTTTGATGATGGATCTAATCTCTAACTTATCTGAGGATATGTATTGCATTTGGTCGAATGTTCTGGTAGGTCAGGGACTTGTTAAGGTCTTCCATATGCCCCTTTCCACCATTACAGCCCTCAGTTTCTGGGTTAGGAGAAGTATGGGGATTCTGCCACTGAATATCATGGCAATTCTAACAATAAATTCTGAACATCAATAACAACCTCAAGTCAGGTACACATGAGGTCACAACGACACAAATTTTGGTCAAAATTTCTGACTACCATTAGCCATAGTGTGGGTGGCAGGTTACAGGGCTTGGAGAGAGGCATCTAGGAATGGTATTAATTTTATAGGAAATCTAGGAACCACTCAGAGAATGCGATATTTTATTTTACTCAAAACAGAGTCACTCCTGTAAGTGAGCACAGGGTCACTCAGACAAGGCTTTGAGGAACGGGGTGACGGCATCTCAGGATTCTCCCTCAGGTGCACCCAACTTCTTCTTCAGCAAGGCCTTCTGGACTGTGAGCTGGCTTAGTCCTAGAAATTTGGTGAAAAGCTGTACTTCTCCATCTGCTGACTCAGCTTGGTGTCTGGCCATCAGCCCTGGTATTCTTCCTGTCATACAAAGAACAAGTGACATTTTAAAGTTGCTTATATATTCTATTCCCAGGAAGACCATGATCAATAGGACACTGCCTGAACTCCCTGGCACTCAGACATTCTGATGGCCACATTGTCCCTGATGTTCATGCAGCAAATGTAGCCACCTTGCTCCCGGTAGCTCAACACTGCCACTCGGCCTCTGCTGCCCAGGATCCCGCCACCCCCAGTAAAACCCGGGAGGCTGGCACCTTCTCCCCGGTCACTCAGGTTCACAGGGACAGCTGCCAGGAAGCATCATGAGGGTCAGGGTGTTTCCCTCACTAGGGAGTTTCTCCATGCCTTAGCAAAGGACTCGTGTGGAGTTTTAGTCTGAAAGCATGGTTGTGCAGAACACAAGCAAGAAATCCTTCCCACATTTGTATCCCTTAGGACTTTTGGTGTCTCTCTCTCTCTCTCTCTCTCTCTCTCTCTCTCTCTCTCTCTCTGTCTCTCTCACTTGCCGTGTGTGGGCTCCCTGCAAACTCACTTGCCCTGTGAGTTTAGAGAATAAGTGGCTTATTCTCTAAGGCTACTTCTTAGAGCTTATTGTTAGTTTGTATGCTAAAAAATACACATGCATTCTTATCCACATCATGATGGTTTATATTCTTGGATAAAGACTACATCCTGAGTTGTACATGTATTTAGTTTTATTTCAGTTTAAATATGTAAGTCACATCTTCCTAATGAGAACTGTTTGAGTAACTCCTTGTTTAACATTAATTTTTTAACATCTTTCTAGATGTGAGAGGAAGAGGTACAGTCAGTTTAAAACCCTGTATTTGTGATATCGAATCCCATTTTCACTAATCCCATTCACTAATGTGTTTGTCCATATTTTATTAGGAAAACACTGCCTAATGGCTATTGCATGCCAAACTCAGTCACAGACGCTGGAGAGGAAAGAAGAAAAAGGCAAGTCCAGTCCCTGGAGGAGGTCAGAGCCTAGCAGGAAAGATGGAACCAGGACAGTCAAGGGCGCAGCAACCGATGCCTTCTGGCATTTTGGGGAAGGCTTCATGGAAGATGTGCCAGTTGAGTGGAGTCTTCATGGAGGAATCAATGTTTTCCAGGCCAGAAGTAGAAGCACAAGATTCCAGGCAGAGAGGACTGTGTGTAGAAAATCAGGCCGGGCGCGGTGGCTCACGCCTGTAATCCCAGCACTTTGGGAGGCTGAGGCAGGCAAATCACATGAAGTCGGGAGTTCAAGACCAGCCTGGCCAACATGATGAAACCTCGTCTCTACTAAAAATACAAAAATTAGCCAGACGTGGTGGTGCATGCCTATAGCCTGTAGTCCAGCTACTTGGGAGGCTGAGGTGGGAGAATTGCTTGAACCCAGGAGTTGGAGATTGCAGTGAGCCAAGATTGCAGAGACTTCATCTCAAAAAAAAAAAAGAAAGAAAGAAAGAAAAGAAAGCAAATCACTGGCATGTGTGTGCGTCTGCATGTGTGTGTGTGTCTTGAAGAGCACAAATATATGTCCAGGGGAGAATGGGGAGATGAGTGTGACTGGAGACAGGGCTCTTGGGTATGTTCTGGGAGTAAGAGATGAAGGCAGAAGTGGGAGCTGGAATCAGGCACACAGGGGTCCTGTTCTCTGGAGGTGACGGGTCTTTGTCCTGTAGCAGGGGAGGGACCTTCCACCTTGCAAATAGGGAGTTCAATGGTGTTTCTTTAAGACATATGAGTAAAGCATAGAAAATAGACTGGAGCTGGAGGCGGGGAGACCATCAGGGGCCGTCGCATAAACAAAACCATGGTGTAGAAGCGATGTCAGCAGGCTGGAGCCGAGAGCACAGGGCATGAGGCTCGGGGCCGATTCAGGGCACAAAACACGGCAGAAGAGGTTGTCGACCGGATATGAAATCTAAGAAAAAGATAAAAGATGGCCCTAGGGCTTCGATTAGAAGCTGCGAAATGGTATCACCATTAATTTAGAAAAGTAATTTAAAAGGGGCCTGCACAGGAAACAGACAGAATGAAGTGGGAACACACAGGACTCGGCAGAGGGCCTCAGCCTGGCCACGGCCTGTGCATGCCCAGGCCCCCTCCACTTCCAGGGGCTTTAGCACAGGAAATGGTCATGGAAATGCTGAGCTTCTTTCTATGGCAGCTGATTGTTTACTAAAATAAAACACAGACAAGAGCTTCTGGTAGAGAACAAAACAAAAGCAAACACCCTGTGGCCTCAAAGAAAAAGATCTGGAATGTGTACAAGCCTGTGATCCCCGACATTGCTCACCAGGGAAACCAGGGCGAGGTTAGGAAATCAGAGCCGTTCTGGGGGCAGCACTTACGTGTTGATCTTCCTACAAAGCTTGGCCGTATTCATAAATGACCAGAAGAGTGTGTATTAGGTACATGGATTAAGCCTTATGAACTGTGTTACTAAAGAATTATCTATTTTAGAATACAAGAATAATTCAACAGAACATTGGTTGTGCTGTGTCACTTATTAGGGGGAATTTCTCCTGCTATAACAGTCACCCCCATTTTGATGTTGCACTTAAAAAAATATAGAGGCAGGTTCTCACTATGTTGCCCAGGTTGGTCTCAAACTCCTAGACTCAGAAGATCCTCCGGCCTCAGCCCCGCAAAGCACTGGGATTACAGGCGTGAGCCACAGTGCCCAGCCTTGATATTGCACTTTCATGTTAACATGTCACCAAGTGATGTCACACCTTTATTCTCACCAAACATGGAGCATTAATCTTTTCACATTAATTTTTTCTTTAAAAATCATCTGATCATATTGTGAAAAATGGAGAAAAATCTACCCCACACTTCATCAAAACAATCATGATGGTTAACTTTGTGGCATGGACTTCTCGTCTTTACTACATCATCATTATTAACTATTAGCTATGCCTTATTATTTATTACTAATGTAGTGTGGCTGTGACCCCACCCAAGTCTCGTCTTGAGTTGTAGTCCCCATAATCCCCACGTATTGAGGGAGGGACCTGGTGGGAGGTGACTGGATCGGGGGGTGGTTGCCCCCATGCTGCTCTCATGATAGAGGGTGAGTTCTCACGAGAGCTGAGGGTTTTCTATGGGGCTCTTCCCTCTTCGCTTCCTTCACAGGCTCTCTCTCCTGCCACCTTGTGAAGAAGGTGCCTGCTTCTCCTTTGCCTTCCACCATGATTGTAAGTTTCCTGAGGCCTCCCCAGTCATGCAGAGCTGTGAGTCAATTAAACCGTTTTCCTTTATAAATTACCCAGTCTAGGGTATTACTTCTTAACAGTGTGACAATGGACTAATACAGTTACTATTTTCTTCAACACAGATTGACTTTTCTGAGCTCATAGTCTGCACCAGCCCCCACTGCCCGCACTGTTCCCCTGAGGCCACATGGAGAGCTTTTCCCTGGGGCCTCACAGCCTGAAGGGGGCTCTGCCTTGCTCAGGGCATTGCCCCCCACCCGGGGTTGGGCCATCGTGCTCCTCTCCATCAAAGGCTGGGCACATTCATCACTTCAGATTTTCAGTGCCGTTAAAGAAGCCCAATTCACTGTCTGAGATAATACTTTGCTCTCTGCCCCCACAGGAGTGAGTGGAAGCTGCCAGGTGAAAGCAGGCTGTGGCACCATCCTGAGCAATGTGGCCCATCATCCCAGAGTCACTCACCAGAGACACGGTCCTTCTTGTGTAGGACTTTCTCACGACGTCCTGGCTAAACCCCAAACCCTTCAGTGTCCTCTCTGCATGTCATAACGACGTAGCCAGTGGGGTAACCACGGCATGGCAGGAGTGACTGAGTACTGTTACCAGCAAGCTCAGCCTCTGCGCAGGTCCCTGGAAGGCTGTAGAGTCAAGCATACTGGAGGGTAAAGGCAGCCGTCCCTCTGCAGAGGACAGTCCATGGAGCTGGCTCTGGAGACCCAGGTGTAGAAATACGATGTGCTGCCTGCAGGAATGTGGCTGCTGCTTCATCATCAGCAGAGCCAGGTTGCTGAGACAGACTACAAGCTTTACCTGCAGCAGCTGTCACCTGCAGGGACAGACCCAGGGAAGGGATTCAGGAGGGAGGAAGTAGCCTTCATCTGGCTCATACTCAGCCGGAATCTAAAGATAGAGGTACTGTCTCCAAAGGGCCCTGCCTGCGGGCATTGTGCATCCCTACCTGGCCAAGCCAGCAAATGACCTGGATGCTGGGCACCCAAGGAGGTGGCCCTCGCATCCACTTCTACCTGCTGAGTCTTCCCCTTTCATGATGATTAGTGGTCACCACATCCCACTTGGTGTGCGTCCTCCCTCTGCCGTGTGCTGGTTCCACCTGCTCTCTCTGCAGTGGCCTGCTCTCTGCCCCCACAGGAGCGGGTGGAAGCTGCCAGGTGAACAAGGCTGTGGCACCATCCTGAGCAATGTGGCCACCATCCCAGGGTCACTCACCAGGAGCACAGTCCTTCTTGAGCAGCGATGCTCCCAGGGAACAACCTGTGCTTTGCTCCTCACCAGGCACCATCCAGGAGGAAATGCACAGAGCAGAGGTGAGTCCATTTGAAAAAGTAATGACTCTCGGTTGAGATGCAGGCCAGTAAGTCTACCTCCTGCTCCCCTTCCTGAAGGCTCAGGATGGTGCTGGAGTGGGCACAGGATTCTAGGATGCCAAGACAATGAAAAAAAGAGAAGACAGCATGACTGAGTGCAGAAGCCTAGCTTGTGCGTAAGGACCAGCCAGCTGCCTGCCTGTGCAGGGACCCGCCTACAGCTGTGCCCTGGGAGGGGTTGCTGGTGTGAAGGAGCACCCAGGGCAACTGAGCTGGGTCAAGGCATTGGCTTTCAGACAGACAAGGGGCACAGGAGGTCACTCTAAGGAAAATGGTGCCGCCAGTGTTGATGGTGTAGACAGAGCAGATGGGAGCTGGTGTGGAGGGCAGTGCAGGGTCACTGGGCTCCTGATAGCAAGGAACCAATGCCTTGGGCTGCGAAGTTAATCGTGAAAACCCACAGAAGCTTCCACCCATGGGAGAGGTGGGCCCTGAGTCAGATTCTTGGAAGAAAGAGAGGTGGGAGTCTGTGGTAGGCACCCTTGGGATCACTGAGCTGGGGTAAAAATGAGCCCTCCGGAGGGGAAAGCAAGAACACAGAAAAAGCATTCTGAGGGAGCCCCCACAGGACAGAGCGATGCACACTCATCTAAGGGACCCCCATAGGACAGAGCGATGCACACTCATTTGAGGGACCCCATATGGCAGAGCGATGCATACTCATCTGAGGGACCCCATAGGACAGAGCTATGCACACTCGTCTGAGGGACCCCCCATAGGACAGAGCGATGCACACTCACTCCTCTTAAGCAGAGCAGATGGCCAACTTCCATCAAACGAAGTAAAATACTATTTGTGTTTCTTCAAAAGATGTTCAATGCCTGAAAATAAATAGACTCAAATATGTGTCTGTTGCCAACCCTCTGGGCTGCTGAAAACCTCTGGATATTGAAGCTGAACCAGGGCTGACTGTGCGTGATGTGGGCCTGGGCTCACATCTGTGGCAGGGGCTGCTGTGCAGGCTGAGCTGGTGTCCACAGGTAGGAGGCCTATGGAAGTTGGCACTCCTGGGTCACTGCCCCATGTATGGGGGAATCACAGTTCCCTGCCCTGTGGCAGAAGAAAAATGACACATCCAAAAGCTCTTCCTAAATGCTTTTTGGGGGCAATGTAGACATTGCTACAAAATGGACAAAGACACATGGTCCAAACCTCTGGAAATAACCAGATGATGCTGCATCTTTGTCCCTGCCATGGGTGTGGGTGTATATGCTTATCACGGCAGCTCACATTAGCGAAATACAGCAGTGGAATGACGTAGAATCATGCTGTGTTGAGATCACTACCATCAATTACAAATTTATGATCGCATTTGGTGGGATTGTCATGGCCGCTGTCCAAGTAACTCACATAGGTTTTGTGCCTCATCTTCTCCCTACAGCCTTACGGGTGAGGAGCCCCTGCCAGATGGGAGCACTCGGTGAACCATGGAATATGCTGAGCCTCATCAGGGGATTAGCAGCCCTGACCTCCCTCATCTCTTGTAGATCTGAAACTGAGCATGGGCTCACATTTAAATTTGCAGAGTTTTCCATCAAGAGCTCACGGGGGTTGCAGCCGACAGCTGTGCACCCAGGCGCTGGCGGTGAAGGATGCTCTGGTTCCTGCCAGGTTCAGCTCCTCCTGGATTTACATCCTTTTCCAGGAGCTGTACAGTTTCTCCCCATGATTTTGTTAATGCTGACATTTCAGCACACAACGAAATAGAAAGGTCATCAGCTGGCTAATTTAAAAATAGCATTTTGATCACTCATCTTCCTGGAGTGTCAAGCCCCGCGGAGCTGGTGGAATTGACATGTACTCATCACCACGTTTGGGCTCCTGAAACCAAGCTGGGTAATTTGAAGCCCTGTCTGGGGCAGCCCTGGGACGGCCATCCATCAGTGGCATAATCACCAAGAGCGATCTCCATCAGGAGCGGGCGGCTGAGATCCGGGAGTCTCACTCCTGCCACAAGACAGTTTTGGGGGGTCAGGGTGATGATAGTAAGAATCATTTATTGGACACTCACAATGTATCAGATTTAGCATGAATTACTCAATTCGGCATGAAACAACTCCAGCAAGTGGATGCTCTGCCAATGTGCATTGTTTATAGGCGAGAAAACAGAGGCGTGGGGAGCCTTGGGCGGCACATTCAGAAGGAAAAGATACAGCCTTGAACCTCGTCTGCTCCAAGGGCTCCAGAAAAAGTGCCTCCTGCTTAGTTTTGCATTGTCTCTGCTGTGCCTTTCCAATGAACACAACAAAAATGGAGGCAGCTCTTCACACTGCACGAACATTTTTCGCTTAGAGAAAGCAGGGATGAAAGAGTCAAAAGTAACCTGCACCGCTTCACTCATCATACTCCAAGTGCCTTCTCTCACTCCATCCTTAAAACTCACCCCACAGGCGTGCATGAGTCTGAAAATGAGGACAAGGAGGCTTGGAGAGGTTAAATGACTTACCCAGGACTGCACAGCTTGCATGTGGCAGAACTCGGATTGAATCCAGGACTTCTGATCAACAAGCTCGATGGCTTCAAAGCATAAGAATGATCAAATAATTATAATTAATAGTGATTGAGCAATTGCTGTTGGACTTCTGCACTTGACCCTGTTATTGTGACAACTCTGTCTTCCCAGCGCTTTTTCAGATGAGGAAATTACTGCTGATAAGGACTATGAGACTTACCTGTGGTGGAGAAGTCCCAGTGGCTCCTACAAGCCAGACTCATCTCCTGTCCAGAGCGGGGACACGTGTGCTGCACTCTCCCTGTCTCAGGGACTGGGGAAAATCTATTCACCACCAGTTCTGCCTCAGCATCCTCTGATGACCTGCCCCCTAACTGAGAGTCTCCTCTCTGACCAGGCCCAGGCATCAAGTCCTGCCTGGTTCTCCTTTGGGTAGCCACAGCAAGAACTGCCGTTCCAGGGTCTGGGTCTGCATGGTGAAGCCCTGGGTCTGAGCCTTCTCTTGACATGAGTTTCTTCCAGGACAGGTTCCTCCTTCCCTTGTGATTTTTCTGGAACTTTATGTGGTGAAGCAACCAACACCACCAGGTAGATGCCCAAGGCCCATTCGGGGAACTTCCCAGTTTCTATCCCCACCACCCTGGGCCTCCCACCCTGTGTCATGAACTCTTCACTCACTGCCGCTCTCCACGCCCATCCCTGTCAATCTTCCAGCCATGCACACAGGCCCAGTTAGGAAAGGTCACCCTGTCATGCGTCTATTTCATTGGAGTGATTAACAGCAACTTCTCCACTACATCTCTCCTGGTCTTCTCTGTTCCTGTGTCACTCAGAAGTCTTCGCCCTCCTACTTGGTAGAAAGTTTATTTTCCTTCATGTAATTACAACTCTGAAGATGGTTTCTTTTCTCTCAGTGGGAATCCATTTACTCCTCCATGTAAGCCTTTTTGCTTTGCTGTCTAACTTCCATTCATCGTGACAAAAGATACAGGCACATTTCATTTCACCCAATCCTTTAAAAAATTGGTATTGCTTTTGTTTCTCTTAAATTTTATTCCCTCTGTAAATTTATTACCTCTACATAATGGTGTTCACTTATTTTTCTTAACAGATGAGCAAGTACGAGTCTCTGTAATTAAGGCATGGATCCCAACTGCCAAAATTGGAGATCCTCCACCTGGGAGTTTCCAAATCCTCAGAGGTCACATCCCTGATCACAATGAGAGGCCGTGCCCACGAGGGCAGTCCTGGTTCTACTGTGGTGGCAAATGCCCAGGTGGGCTTACGCTCCAAAGCAGCAGCTCATTCTCCACGCCTGCCACATGTCCAAGTGGGGCAGCCAGGCTGGCTCTGCCTCACGGTCCTCCACAATGTAGGGTTCAAGCAGATGGGGGCCAGGACCATGACTAGATGGTGTGGCACAGGGAACGGAGAACACAGCAGACAACAGGCTGGTCTCAAAGCTGTCACCCTCAAAGGACACATATCACGTCTGCTCACAGTTCACTGGCCAGAGCCAGTCAGTGACTCTAGGCTGGCCAGCCAAGAGGTAGAATCCCCTCCCGGGGCCTGGCTTGGAACATGTGTGAGCAGTAACACGGTCTGCCGCAAACAACAAACCCAATCAGCTTTTGGAGAAACTGATGTGCAGAGAGATGACCTGACCTGCCCAGGTGACC
This sequence comes from Rhinopithecus roxellana, assembly GCF_007565055.1. NCBI lineage: Eukaryota > Metazoa > Chordata > Mammalia > Primates > Cercopithecidae > Rhinopithecus > Rhinopithecus roxellana. Next base: position 50,843,496 of record NC_044559.1, on the reverse strand, counting down.
AGCTCACTAGCGGCACCTGGGCTGCAGGGGACGAGCACTGTCCGTGCCTGGTAGGCCTTGATCTCACCACCGCATTCACCCACCATAGTGCAGGCAGTTGGCAAGGTGGTTTCCTGGCCACTCTCTGGGGCATTCACACCCCACTTCCTGAGGCCATCCCTTCCTCCACATAGGCCTCCAGCTCAGGATTTCCTTTTCTGGGCATCAGTTTCTGTAAGATGTCCAGGCGTTCTCAAAAGTGGGACTTTCAGAATGATGACATTAGGTGTGCACATTTATAACTCAAGGCGCCCAAGACAGGCCCTGCTAGAACCGTGCTCAGGAGCCTCGGAGGCAGCGCCCAGGGCTGGAGGAAGGGGAGCAGCCCCAGGCCCATGGGGCTCCATCTGGTCCAGTGGAGAGGACAGTGGAACAGTGACCCTGACTGCTGGCCTGCCTTGACGGGATGGTTTTGGGTCAAACTGAGTGGGCCACAGGGGGGCCTGATCTCAGGGTGTCTGTTCGGGAGCTTCTAGATGAGTTTAGCATTTGAATCAGTGGCCTCAGTAAAGCAGATGGCCTCCCCAGTGTGGGTGGACCTTGTCCAGCACACCGAGGGCCTGAACAGAGCAACAAAAGAGGAGGGGTATGTGCCTCTTTTTCTTGCCTCATTGCCAGCCCAGGCTGGCTCCTCTCATCTTCCCTGCCCTCAGCCCGGGACTCACATCGCTGGCTACCCTGGGTTTCAGGTCTCTGGACTCCAACTGAGTCACATCCCCGGCCTTCCTGGGTCTCCAGCTTGCAGATTGCAGATCAAGGGGCTTCTCTGCCTCTGTAACGGTCATGATCACATGAGTTGGTTCCTCATAAAGAAAAATCCACATGGATATGTGGACAGACAGACAGACAGATGGACAGATGGCTCTACACACGAGATAGCCCATCGGTTCTGCTTCTCTGGAGAACCCTCATGAGTACACTTGACACTCTCAATTTCCATAATCCCTGGCTCTTGATGTTGTTGTTGGAGACAGATCCAAGTGACCTTCTCAGGCCATCACTACCAGGCCCCCAAGTAGTTGACGCGTTGGACTTGGCCATACCTTGCACACACACATGTATGACCCGGGCTCACCTCTCGACCATCTACTCACAGTCACATATGACAAGGTCAGTGTGCTCTTCATGACCTGAGCTACGTGAGTGCTAATGAGCATTGGCAGCATGTGTGGTGCTGGGCCAAGCTGGGAGAGGCTGAGCACATCCAGTGATGGACTTGCCGTGGTCGCCCGCAGGACCAGAAGCAGGATTTGTATATAGAAAATATCTGCTTCCAGCTTCTTTTTTTTTTCAGGTCCACAAAGCCTGAGATGTTTGACTTTGAAAATAATGGCAAATAAAATGTGATTGAGAAACTGCTTCCATTGTGGTAGATTGAAGTTTATGTTTATAATTCATTCTGGATGAAAGTGACTAGGCCCAAAAGGTAAAACCATGCATTCTCATTTAGAGATGGATTGAAGTTTAGTGTGGAACATCTCATCAGTCACCCTGCAGTGACTTGTGATGTCTCCACTGCACACAGTGTCCTGACACGCCCACGTTACCTCCAGAAGAACCTGCAGTTCCTATCAACATTTCCAGAAATTCAGGCTGTGTCACCTGGGTGTGTCGTATAAGAAGGATGGAGAGAGGAGAGAATGTAGAGCGCTCTCAGCTGCCCCATAGACCTGGGACTTGGTTAGCCATCACCGAGGAAGCTCTTTGACGAAAGAATCAGATGGCATGCACTTTTGGAGATAACCAGAAAATGTCAGGAAGATAACTTCTTAATGGCTTTGTAAAATATACATGGCCATGCCAGCTGGTGGAACGTATCCAAGCCCAAACAGTCATCACCTTGGAAGAAAACGTGCTCAGATTTCTTGCATTGACAAGATACTCTCTCAGGTGCAATAGTTGCAGTTTGAGCAGCGTCAATCTGTGAGTTACAAATGACTGCCAAGGCCCCGTGCGAGTGCACGATTTTCATCCCGGATGCACAGGTTCCTCTGTGAGCATCTTAGAGTCCCCACTGATTTTGAGCTCCGTCAGCTGTGGGTGAGGAAAATGTCAATTCACATGACTTGGACATACAGACGACCCAAATAGCACCCCCATTTCGTGCTCCCCTTGTCTGGGGAACATAAACATCAAGGGAGGGCTCCCAAAACCCATAGAGTCATTGGTCCAGCCAGATAAACCTACAGGAAAAGGCTGGACGAAAGTTGGAAGAACCTTGTGTAACCACACAGAGACGGCTGCACATGACTGTGGAGGACCAGGGCCACGTTCCCAGGGAAGAGAAGGTATGAGACAGCAAAACAGAGCCGGTCAATCCGGGAAGTCTTCTCGGAAGAGGCAAGTTCACTAGCTCCGTGGGACAATGTGGTTTTAGTTATTAGAGATAGGAAGGGTCAGAGCAGGTGTTGAACAGGAGAGGGTTTGGGGAACCGGCTTGGCTAAGCCTGGAAACAGGGTTAAGTCCCACGAAGCCGACTGGACCGGAAGAAGCGGAGCGGACTGGAAGAAGGGAAGTGGGAGTCTGCAGGAGAGGCAGAAAGGCTTCAGAGGGTGCAGGGGGCTGGATGGCTCCATGGCCTGCTGCTTCCCAGACCCCTCCCTGAGCTCTCCTGGAGAGGACTCAGTTTTCTTGTGCATTTTCTTTCTTTTCTTTTTTTTAGACGGAGTTTCACTCTTGTTGCCCGGGGTGGGGTCCAACGGCACGATCTCAGCTCACTGCAACCTCTGCCTTTGCCTCCCGTGTTCAAGTGATTTTGCTGCTTCAGCCTCCTGAGTAGTTGGGATTACAGGGGCCTGCCACCATGCCTGGATAATTTTGTGTTTTTAGTAGAGATAGGGTTTCTCCATGTTGGTCAGGCTGGTCTCGAACTCCCGACCTCAGGTGATCCCCCGGCCTCGGACTCCCAAAGTGCTGGGATTACAGGCATGAGCCACCACACCCGGCCTCCTTGCACATTTTCATACCACCTGTTCTGACATAGAGACGTGTCTCTGAGAGCACAGCTCCTCAGCCTCAGTCACAGGGAGGACCAGGTGATGTTCCTGCTCCATTAACCCCGGTTGCAGACTCAGCCTCTGTCAGCATGCATCTCAGGGACCAAAACAACATGGGTGCCCATGGGCCCTCAGAACCCCTTCCTGAAAACACGTGTGATGGGATTCCTGGCTACAGAATGGAGTCTGTTCGGTCCTCGGGACGCCTCTAGTGACATAGCCACCATTGTAAGGCTACCAGGAGCCACAGACTTCCCACTTCTCTGAGCCAGGCACCAGGGAGAGTGCACACACTATTGCTCATTATCAACAGGACCACACAAGGCAGCTTTTAGAGAGCCCAGGGCTCAGGAAGTTCAAATAATGGGTTCAGATCACAAAGCTGGGATCCTGAGTTGGGATTTGAAGCCATGTCTGTCTGATTCCATTCCTGGACTCTTTCCCTCCCTGCCTCCCTCCTGCCCTCCCTCCCTTTTTTCCTTCTTTCCTTCCTCCTCCAATGCACAATTAGCAAGGTGAGACGTTCAAGAGGTAACTTACTGGGAGAATTCTGACCCTGCCACCGGGCTGCAGTCTGCAGGTTCACTCCTCTGCCCAGGAATCACAATTCCTTCAATCCATGGCCCCTAAGCTCTGAGCAGGAGGAGTAACCACACAGCTGCCTGAGGTTCAGAACCCAGAACCAAACACAGCGTGCTGTCATTTAGTTCCTAGCTCGAGTTGTTCTGTGTGGCTTGGTCTCTGTGCCCTCTGCAGCTGCCTCACGGCCCGGTTATCCTTCCATGGTCAGGAGAGATGCTCCAGGCTGCAACCCTTCCCTTTCCAAAACCACCACCTTTCTCCTCAAGGGACATTTCAGTGTGATGCTTAAGATGCTTGGAGGCAAGTTGTCCTGTAGGAAAACCCACCCGGCTGGGGAACGGGAGGCTTATCTTCTCCTGTAGGCTTCTTTTCCTTTTTTATTTGGAAAACAGAACTTTGGGTTGACCTTACTCCAACCCCCAAGCTTCCCTACCATTCTTCATTGCAGTCCCTGAAATGAGGTTGGAAGGGTCCACTTTAGCCCGTGGCCCGTTATGGGGGCACCAATGCCCGCTCCTTGCTGCAGAGACACATGTGTGGTCTCTGCTCCTCTTCTCTCCCCCACGGCCCCTCGGACGTAATCTTTGTACTTTCAAGTGCAGGTGTCCTCATATTAAGAAGATTCTGAGTTTGAATTTGAGGAGTGTTTGACATTAGCCCAGAGATGGGCACTGTGTGTCCCAGACGTGGACGCAAAATCTAATGGTACTTAGGGTCTCCTCAATTTTGGGAAAGAATGAAAATGACTTGATTGCATGGAGACAGCAGGATTTTGCTGGGTGGAAACAGATGTGCATTGTACAGGGGTATCAAAGGTGTGAGTGAACTCACAGCCACCAGAGCTGCACCTGGAACCACGCCACGTCCCTCCGCACAACCCACTGTCCCACCTCTACCTCAATGCCACAGTGGGGACTCTGCACCCACATTTCTGAGGCTCCAGCTGGCTCCATTTCAGGCTATGCCGAGAGGTGATGGCCGAGGGAGGCTGCTGAGCAAGTGGCTGAGGAAGAGGCTGAGGAAGAGGCTGAGGAAGAGGCTGAGCAAGTGGCTAAGGAAGAGGCTGAGGAAGAGGCTGAGGAAGAGGCTGAGGAAGTGGCTGAGCAAGTGGCTGAGGAAGAGGCTGAGGAAGAGGCTGAGCAAGTGGCTGAGGAAGAGGCTGAGGAAGAGGCTGAGGAAGAGGCTGAGCAAGTGGCTGAGGAAGAGGCTGAGGAAGAGGCTGAGGAAGAGGCTGAGCAAGTGGCTGAGGAAGAGGCTGAGGAAGAGGCTGAGGAAGAGGCTGAGGAAGAGGCTGAGCAAGTGGCTGAGGAAGAGGCTGAGGAAGAGGCTGAGGAAGAGGCTGAGGAAGAGACTGAGGAAGAGGCTGAGGAAGAGGCTGAGGAAGAGGCTGAGCAAGTGGCTGAGGAAGAGGCTGAGGAAGAGACTGAGGAAGAGGCTGAGCAAGTGGCTGAGGAAGAGGCTAAGGAAGAGGCTGAGGAAGAGGCTGAGCAAGTGGCTGAGGAAGAGGCTGAGGAAGAGGCTGAGGAAGAGGCTGAGCAAGTGGCTGAGGAAGAGGCTAAGGAAGAGGCTGAGGAAGAGGCTGAGCAAGTGGCTGAGGAAGAGGCTGAGGAAGAGGCTGAGGAAGAGGCTGAGCAAGTGGCTGAGGAAGAGGCTGAGGAAGAGACTGAGGAAGAGGCTGAGGAAGAGGCTGAGGAAGAGGCTGAGGAAGAGACTGAGGAAGAGGCTGAGGAAGAGACTGAGGAAGAGGCTGAGGAAGAGGCTGAGGAAGAGGCTGAGGAAGTGGCTGAGGAAGAGGCTGAGGAAGAGGCTGAGCAAGTGGCTGAGGAAGAGGCTGAGGAAGAGACTGAGGAAGAGGCTGAGGAAGAGGCTGAGGAAGAGACTGAGGAAGAGGCTGAGGAAGAGGCTGAGGAAGAGGCTGAGGAAGAGGACCACTCTTGTTTTCTTTTTGTTTCTTCTGATTTACTTCTGTAGTGGTGGTTCCTGTGAAGGTCACCTGGGGACACAGCTTCACTCATGCAGTGGAGGCCTCTTCCCATAGACGTGTCTGCTGGAGCACTCTGGACATAGGCAGGACCTTCCACCACACCCCACACACACTCCCCAAAGGCCTGCGTCCTGGTCCTACAACCCTCCTCCAGCTCAGATGCTGACACGCACTGGCCAACACCCATCCCACCCCGGGACCTCTAAGGGTCAGCCCTGTGGAAACCTGTTTCCAGGGTCTAAGTCTTGATGAACTCAATGTCTTCCTGAGATCTGCAAGTGCCTACAGCAGTGCCTGCCTCTACGAGATGGCAGAATCTTCTACTTACCAGTCACCCAGTTAACAACTTTATACCAAACTTGTTATTCCTTAAAGTAAATTCTCTCTGTTTAATGGCTGCTGCAGTGTTTGCCTCCTGGCCAGCTCCTGACTGGTGCCCGGCCAGCAGAGAAACCACACCCACCTCTGCAGGTGACGCACCAAGGGCAGGAGTCCAGGCTCCAGGCAGACTTACCCATAGGCTCAGCCACTGGCCAACCCCAGCATCTTGAAAAAGTCACTGAACTTTCTGTCCCTTGTTGCTCTAGTCTGAGCAATTGGGATCTGCTTCATAGCGTTCTTCTGAGGGTTGAGGCAGTGAGAAGATGATGGTCACCAAGCATTTCCTTGGGACTGTAAGAGCACTCACAAGCATGGGCTGTCATTACCATGGTGACTTTTATAAAAATGCGGAAGTGCACCTTCCAAAAAGTAAAAGAAAAAATTCCCAAATCTTAATTCTAAATAATAACCACTATGCATGTTATATAATTAGCATTAGTGTAGATTTATCTACCTACAACCAGGTGGAAGAATAGAAACATGAAGATGAAAGAAAATGTTTTAACAGAATCAGAATATACATTAGTGTTTAAAAAATACATTACATTTAATTTCACTGGAATTAAACAGGAACAGAAATAAAAGTCAGGAAACTGCTAAATTTTAGAGAAATATTTCCTTTGTTCTGTTTCATAAAAGATCCCTCTGAGATTTTAAATCAAAATGTTATGAAAAATACTGAAGTTTCAGTTCTTTGTTACAATAAGGTTTCCATTTTACTCAGTAATGATCAACTCCCTTGTCTGGAAGAAGAGATTTTTAAAAGGCACAGAATCTTACCCATTCACTTTTTATCTCCTTCCGTTTTTGTTAGAGCCAGTATAGCATCATTATTTTGATTATTATTGTCAAGATTTACAAAACATTCTGTTCTGTAATGGTAATTCTCACCACTGTATATTACCAGGACTGTAGATAGATGAATTAGTGTTCACCATCAGTCCTTCTATCACCGATTTTCCATTCCTGAGAACTCTATTTTAACTCATCTATTGGTTTTCAAAATTCAATTGGCAAATAGACATTTCAAGAGGATGTATAGTTTTGATATTCCCTGAGCCCTTCCACGCTTAAGAATTGGTCTGTGGTGATTCAGCACTAGGAACTGAAAAATTCATTATTATGTATGTATTCAGGAATACTTCAAGCTTCACCTACTGTTATTTTCTTGAACTGGCAACTAAACAGTTATGTAATGAGTTAAAAATGGATCAGTGAGCAAAGTGTTTATGACCATCAGCTTCACCCTGGTACAATGAAAAACTTGTTTACGTTGACCACAGTGATTGACGGTCCTGGGTACCCCAGCTTCAGCTATGGATGCTCTCAGAGGAAATGCCCCATCCCAAGTCTCTCCAGCTCTGACTGGGGACGGTGTGTGGATCCCAGAGGGCTCTTCAGGGAGGCTGCATCTCCCTGTGAATGCAGGGGCCAAGCCTCCAAAATGAGGCTCTTTATTCATTTCCACAGACGCAGGCTTCCATCTTGGACAATTTCCCTGAATCTGAAAAAGCTCCCTTTGTTTGCAGTGCACCTTGTAGTGCAGTTCTGATGGAAACGAATTCCCTTAGCTTTTGTTTTTTTTTTTTTTTCTGAAAACATCTTTACTTTTTCAAGAAATCAATGGTGAGGTATAATTTACATCTAATAACATGCATCTATATTAGGTGAACAGTTGAATGAGTTTTGATGAAAGTATCCATCCATGTAACCACTATGACAATCAAGACACACAGCACTTCCATTACCCTGAGGTCTCCTCCTGACTCTGCGTTGGAATTCCCAGGCCACGCTGCACCCAGCCCCAGGCAGTTCCTAATCTGCTTTCTGGCACTGTGTATTAGGTTTCTCTTGTTCTAGAGTTGAAGGTAGATGGAATCACACAGCAGGCTCCTTATGTCTGGCTCTGTGCTCAGCATAACATTGCCGAGGTCAATTACTGTTGCATCGCCTGTTCATTGTCAGCATTGCCATGTAGTATTTCATTGTGCAGAGATACCCAAACATGTTTGTGTTTCACTCCTTGATGCCTACCGGTGCCACCTCTTGTGTTTTCACCTCTGTTTTTGAACAATAATTTGACTGAGGATAATTGTTGAGGTCCCTTTATGGTTATCATTTCAGCATTTCCAGGTGGCCGAGGTAACAAGAGCCACCTCCATCTGACTCTCCTCACACAGCTTCAAAGATACTGTATAGCAAAATGAGAAGAAATCAAACATGTTCTTCTTAACAGAAAGGCAAAGAACACCACAAACTTCAAATTACCTGTTGGCAGAAAATTAATGAGAAGACTGTAGTGGCAGCATCTCTTGAGCTTCCACTGCAAATCTTTGTGGGAATCTAGTGAAATTTGGGGAAATGCACAGAAAAGAAAGGAAAAAAACAAAAAGCCTAAAATGTACCTAAAAACAAAGACAAAAATAGAAAGTCCATCCTAAATGTAGAAAACTGAAACGATCCCATCAGATCAATGTACTGACTACAGGGAAAAGACTTAAATTAAGTGGATCACAGAAAGACATTGTTTCTGAGGGAGAAGAAGGTAAAAATTGAGGAAAGGGCCCCCATTAGAGACTGGGTGGTAAAGAAAAAAGTGAAAAACAAGGCAAACTGTAGAATCCTCCGTGATAAAATAGTCCCAAAACATCAAAGGCTGCACCCCTGCTGCCCATAACCCCCAAAGTCCACTCAGTAGCTACACTGTCCTATGATGACAGACGTGTCCTGAAGACATAAAACTTGTAATATCCTGCAAACCATCACTATGTGAATAGACATAAGCAGTGTTCCTTCATGCAAAGCTAATGTGAGAATAAAAAGAAAATTTACATCAAAGTATTTCAGTGGATGAATCCACCACCAAAAAGGTGAAATAAAACTAATGCAACACTTCAAAGTAAATCAAATATACTCCTAGAAGCACTGCATGTGATAATACCAAAAATTCAGAAATTCAAATAAAATAAACAGGAAGGGAAAGAAATTGAAGTAGAATGTATTGAACTCAGAAGAGAAAGAAGAAAAAGGTACTATCATTTAGAAATAAAGGTGAATTTAAAAACTGCCTGAGAGAGAATACATTTGAAAAGAAATTTTCATAGAAGAAGCTATAGAATAAAGTCAGAAAAATAGCAGGGAGAATGAAAGTGAAAGAAGGAAGTAAAAAGGGCCAGATAAAAATGGTTGAAATAGACATTAAGCCAGAAAACAAAATCCAACATGCGTATAATTGGAGTTAGCAAAAAAAGAAAAAGCATGAATCACAAGTAACATCAAAACCTATTTGCTGCTTAACAATAACACAAGAAACTTCAAATTACCGATGGGCAGAAGCGAATGGCCAGATTGCAGTAGCAATGTCTCTTAAGATTCCACTCACGGGCACTTTCCAGAAATAAAGGGAAGACCTAAGACATGCCTACACTTTGCAAGGGCCTGCAGAGACCTGGGAAATACGACGCAAAATAACAAACTAAAATAAAAATATTAAACTTTAAAATGTATGAAATAAGATCAGGATCTCAATGCAAAAAAAATGAAAATTAGTTTAGCATCTCAAGGCAACAATAGGGCACAATAAATATGGAAAAGAATATGTTAATTGAGGATTTTATATCCAGCTATAAACACAGTCTAATGTCAAGACTCTCAAATACCAATTTAAATAATGTAAGAGCACAAGGAATGCTGTTCTCATTAGCCTTTGAGGTATCTACTAAAAGATGAGATTCATCCAACCAAGGGATGGCTGAAAAATCATAGGCAAGATGACTGAATACTATTTAATATATGTAATTTAATATTAAGACTGAAATACAGGTGGTGATGAGAGTCAGAGAATAATATGTATTATATATTTTAACAATATGGAAATAACAAAACTAAAAAGGGAGATAAATTAAAAGAGAAAAGGGAAAAGAAAAGTAAGCTTATTGATTGTGATATAAGCTATTGATTGAAATATAGTACAAGTGACTGTCAAGAATACCACTAAAACGAATTTTTTAAAAGGTCAGCAAATTACTAAATAAGGTCACAGAAGACTAATGTGATTGAAAAAGGTGTAAGAGAGAAGGTACCACTAGAACAAAACACAAACCAACGTAAATACGCACGGGGTGATAGGAAAAGAGAATGAAAGGAAAAAGAGAGGACTGGAGAAAACACATCACAGAAGGAAAGAAAAGAGCAAATATGCATGAATAACTATTGCAACCATAACAAGAAATAATACAATTGCAGGAAGCCCAAACATACAGCTCCGTGAATAAATATGAATAAGTTTAACTGACCTATTAAAAGAAAATTACTTTCAGTTTGTGTCAGAAAGCAAGACTCAACTCTATGCTGCAGCTGCAAGACACATCTGCAAAGAAAGTGACTTAGAAAGGCTAAACAGATCAAAAAACACTGAGGAATACCAGACAAATGAAAAAAACTAGAAAACAGAAGTCAGTTAAGTATAGATAGGTGACAGTTATAAATATCTCTGCCAAAAATACGATAGCAAACATCCCCAGAGAGCTAGAAATATAGAAGCAAACAAAAGAGAATCTAGAGACTTAGCAACACGATTAAGGAGGCTGATCTTGTTGAACTATGAAGGGCTTACTCCTTGAAAATGGAGAAAACAATTTCTTCCCAGCCACACATGGCACATTCACAAGAACTGATCATTGATTACATCACAAAAAATATCAATGTATTTTATAAAACAGACATTGCACACAATCCTTTCTGATCACAGTGCAGTCAATCTAGAAGCTAATGACTAAACAAGCAAACAAAAACAAATCATTCAGCCTGGAAATTAAAAGGAAAAAATGAAAATAACCATTCTGTTAAAAAATTCTTAAAGAGAAATTGCAAATTGAAATTACAGAATGTCTTTAAAAACATGGAAAACAGTTATGACTTTCACTGAAAGCAGTCATCAAAGGAAAATCAGTAGCTTTAAATAGTGATATCAATGGAAACAAAAATGTTGAAAAATGAAAAATCTAGAAAAAGAACAAAAAGGAAACCAAAATAAAGCACAGCAAAGCAAACAATACTGTAAGTGAAAGTTAATATAGTAGAGAGTAGAAAAATAGAAAAGCTAATGAGTAATCAACATGCGTTTTTTTTTTAAATGAAAATAGACAAGAAACTATCCAACTTATTAAGAAAAGGGAGGAGAAAGTGCTAAAAAGAGAGAGAGAAAGAAAGGGGAGGAAAGAAGGAAGGAAAGGAAAGGAAAAGAAAGGAAAGGAAAGGAGAGGAGAGGAGAGGAAAGGAAAGGAGAGGAGAGGAGAGGAAAGGAAAGGAAAGGAAAGGGAGGGGAGGGGAGGGGAGGCGAGGGGAGGGGAGAGGGGAAGGAAGGAAAGAAGGAAGGAAGGAAGAAAGCAAGGGAGGAAGGAAGGAAGGAAAAGGGGACAGGAAAGGAGGAGAAGTGAAGGGGAGGGGAGAGGAGGGGAAGGGAGATGGGGGGGAGGGGAGGGGAAGGGAAGGGGGAGGGAAGGGGAGGAGAAAGGGGAGGGAAGGGAAGAGAACCACTAAAAAGTGGGCATATGGGCCGGGCGTGATGGCTCACGTCTGTAGTCCCAGCTCTTTGGGAGGCAGAGGAGGGCAAATCACTCAAGGCCAGGAGTTTGAGACCAGCCTGGCCCACATGGCGAAACGCTGACTCTAATAAAAATACAAAATTTAGCCAGGCATGGTGGCGGACGCCTGTAGTTCAAGCACAAGAATTGCTTGAACCTGGGGTCGGAGTTTCCATTGAGCCGAGGTTGTGCCACTGCATTCTCAGCCTGGTGACAGGTTCAAAAAAAAAAAAAAAAAAAAGTCAGGCATAGGGCATGAATAGCCATTTTTTGAAAGAAGACATGCAAACATATGGAAACCATGCTCAACATCACCAATCATCAGAGAAATGAAAATCAAAACCACAATGAGACACCATCTGACCCCAGTAAGAATAGCTATTATTAAAAAGATTAAAAAATAATAGATGGTTAGTTGGGCATAGTAGCTCACACCTGTAATCCCAGCACTTTGGGAGGCCAAGATGGGTGGATCACCTGAGGTCAGGAGTTTGAGAGCAGCCTGGCTAACAGGGTGAAATCTGTCTCTACTGAAAATACAAAAATTAGCCAGGTGTGGTGGCTGGCACCTGTAGTCCCAGGTACTTGGGAGGCTGAGGCAGGAGAACTGCTTGAACCCGGGAGGCAGAGGTTGCAGTGAGCCGGGACCGCACCACTGCACTAGTCTAGCCTGGGTGACAGAGCGAGACTCCATCTCAAAAAAAATATATAGATAGATAGATAGATAGATAGATAGATAGATAGATAGATAGATGTTGGTGAGGGTGTAGAGAAAAGGGAACTCTTATGCTTTTTGTTGTTGTTGTTGTTGTTGTTGTTGTTGTTTTTGAGACAGCGTCTCACTCATCACCCAGGTGCAATGTTGTGATCTCAGCTCACTGCAATCTCTACCTCCTGGATTCAAGAAATTATCCTGCCTCAGCCTCCCGAGTAGCTGATATTACAGGTGTCCACGACCATGCCTGGCTAATTTTTGTATTTTTAGTAGAGACAGAGTTTCACCATGTTGGCCAGGCTGGTCTCAAACTCCTGACCTCAGGTGATCCACCTGGCTTGGCCTCCCAAAGTGCTGGGATTACAGGCATGAGCCATCACTCTTCTATGCTGTTGGTGGCAATGTAAACTAGTAAAACCTCTATGGAAAACAGTATGGAGATTTTGCAAATAACCATAAATAGAACTACCATTCAGTCCAGCAATCCCATTACTGGGACTCTACTCCAAGGAGAAGGAATCATTGTATCAAAAAGATACCTGCACTGATAAGTTTATCACAGCAGTCTTCACAGTAACAAAAATAGAGAATCAGTCTAAGTGTCCATCAACAGATGATTGATAGAGAAAATGTGGTGTATGTATACCCAGCAGAGTACTATTCAGCCATGAAAAATAATGAAATCATGTCTTTTTCAGCAACATGGATGGAACTAGGGGCCACTATCTTCAGTGACGACTCAGAAACAGAAAGACAAACACTGCATGTTCCCACATATAAGTGGGAGTTAAATAATGTGTAGACATGAACACAGAGAGTGGAGTGACAGACACTGGGTTGGAGCGGGTGGTGTATGATGAGAGATTACCAACCTACAATGCAGGTTATTTGGGTGATGGACACACAAAAAGCCCTTAGCCACTCTGCAATATATCCCTAGGGCGCAATTACACTTGTACCCATTAAATTTATGCAAATAAAAGATGAAAGAGAAGGAGAGGGGGAAGGGATGGGAGGGAAGGGGAAGGAGTGAAAGGGAGAGTAAGCCAGAAACTAAGGAGATTGGTTACCTATGGGGCCTGTTGGCAATGGAGTAAACAGTATTGGGAATGATACTTTTGTGAGTGTTACTTTTGGTATTGTTTTGAATTTTGGAACCACATTAAGGTTTTACATAGTCAAAGTCCTTAAAATACAACATGGGAACGATGTAACACTACTTTATTTCTATTGAATAACGTAAACACACTGAAGGGGAAAATGTTAACCCCAGAATGGTGAACACAATCTGACTACGTAGCATGATTAGAAAGACGGGGGAAAAAGACTATAAACAAATAATAAACCCTAGTGAGCAAGTTTGTTTTCACAGTGATGTGAAATGCTTAGGGATAAAAGGACACTGTATCTGTAACGTAATTTTAAATGATGAAAAAATCGATATATATGTGTGTGCGTAGAGAGAGAACATGCACAAATAACAAATGAGTAAACTGAAAATAATTGGTGAGTTGGAGTAAAATATAAAGGGGCTAATTGACTCTTTTTGCCTCTTTTCTATTTTTGAAATTACATTACAGTACCTTCTCCCAAGATCGTATTATTCCATGTCTTCCGGATCTCTGTCTGTGTTGAAATGTCAGCTTTGCTGCTCTGAAGATAGTGACTCAATTTCTCCCTCTGGTTATTTTAAAGATTTTTCTCTTTGACTTTGGTTTTAAATAATTTGAGAATGATGATCTTAGGTGGGTTTTCTTAGTGTTTATCCTGCTTTGGGTTTGCAGAGTGTGTTCACTCTTTTATTTGGTATTTTAATTAGTTTGTGGCATTGGTTATGACCTAATTGTTTCCCAAAAAAATTTCATACATTGAAGCTCTAACCCCCAGTGTGGCTGTTTCTGGAGACAGGGCCTTTAAGGAGGCAGTTAAGGTTAAGTGAGGTCCTAGGGTAGGTCCCACTCTGATAGGACTGGTGTCCTTTGTAAGAAGAGGAAGAGGTACCGGAGCTCTCTCCCTGCAGGGCCACATAGAGGAAAGGTCAAGTGAGGACAAAAGGAGAAGGCAGTTGTCTGCACACCATGGGGAGGAGGCCAAACTCGCTAGCACCTTGATCTTGAACTTTACAGCCTACAGAGCTGTAAGAACATGCACACATATGTTTATTGCAGCACTGTTAACAATAGCAAAGACTTGGAACCAATCCAAATGCCCATCAATGATGGACTGGATAAAGAAAATGTAGCACATATACATCATGGAATACCATGCAGTCATAAAAAAGGATGAGTTCATGTCCTTTGCAGGGACATGGATGAAGCAGGAAACCATCATTCTCAACAAACTTACACAGGAACAGAAAACCAAACACTGCATGTTCTCACTCATAAGTGAGAGTTGAACAATGAGAACACATGGTCACAGGGAGGGAAACATCACACACTGGGGCCTGTTGGGGCATTGGGGGGCTAGGGGAGGGATAGCATTAGGACAAATACCTAATGTAGATGACGTATTGATGGGTGCAGCAAACCACCATGGCACATGTATACCTATGTAACAAACCTGCAGATTCTGCACATGTCTCCCAGAACTAAAAGTGAAATAAAAGAAAAGAAAAGAAAAGAAATTTCTGTTGTTTAAGCCCAAACTGTGGTCTTTTGTTTTGGCAGCCTGAGCAGATGAATCCATCCATTTGGGGAAATCTTCCGTGAATATTTTCTCAAAGGCTGCTTCAGTCTCCCACCCCCCTTGATTTTCCTGGGACTCTGATCCACATCAAGTAGACCTGTTCACTCCACTCCATATGTATCTTACACTCCACATTTTCCATTCTTCTCTGTGCGACATTTTACCTTCTTTCAAATGAATTGTTGCATGGCTTAGGAATTCTTTCATCTGATATGTCTAATCTCTTCCTAAATGTATTTGTTAAATTACTAATTTAATTCATTGTTATTTTAGAACGAAAGTGCCAATTTAGTTTTTCTTTCCTTTTCAGGGGTTCCAAGTTTCTGATAAGTTTCCATCTTTTTCTCAGCGTTCTTAATAATATTAAACTATTTTAAAGTTTATGATTTTGGCATTTCAGTGCTGAGTTTCAGCAGGCCTTGTAATTTTTTCTTAGAGGTCAGCCTTTGCAGCTTTGCAGATAAAAGGAAATCTTAGAGGCTATCAATGATGTTGTCTTTCACCAAAGAGGTAACGTTTTCTTCTGGCAGGTAAGGAGAGCACCATCAGGTCTCATTGGCCCCATCAATAATCACTTTTAGGGTTTGTTATGGTTGCATGCACTGGCTTTCACGTTGCCCTCAGGATGTGCCCTTGCTCTGTGGGGGCGGGCCTTTTGAGATCTCAGCTGAAGCCTGAGGTGCTTCTCAAAGCCCTTGACATTGGCAGAGTTTGGGCTCCTTTCTCTCCAGTACCCTGTAGCTACTGAAAATCTCTTCAGTTTTTTCAGCTGTCAGCCCCTGTTTACTGCTCATTTCTAGAATTCTTACTCTCACATGAGTAGTTAAGGAGTTATCCAACTACTTTCAAAAGAGTTGTTGGCAGATTTCCAGCTCACTTCTCTGAGGTTTCTTTCTCCCTGGGATTTAGCCCCCAAATTTTTGGCTACTTTGTTATCCTTGAACTCTGATCTATGTTTCTCAGTGAAAATCCTGCTTTCTGCCTGGAGTCTGCCTATCCCCCAGTCTCTCATCACAACTCCACTTCAGTCCTTTGAAATGGAATTCATTCCCAGGAATGACACTAAGGTGAAGCTCTCTTCTACTTAACTTCTCTGGAGGGCACCAACTCCTCAAGTCCCGCCTGCATTAACTGCTGTCTATCCATCCAATTACACATACACATGTACACACACGTGCACACACACATGCACACACACTCATGCACACACACAGACACACACATGCAAGCACACATGCACACACATGTACACACACGTGCACACACACAAGCTCACACACACACACACATGCATACACCCATGGGTTCACACACACATGCTTTCAGTCTCACAGACATACACTTACACTATTTTATATTTGTTTCCCCAGGAAGCTTGTCATTTCTGTCATTGCCAGAACCCATGTACTGTATATTTTCTGAACTGGATTTAAGCAAAGGCCCAAAAGATGATATTTGATAGTTGAAATACTCCCAGAAATGTTAAGACAATCAGTAAATGTCTGAGTAAAGGCAGTATCCTAAACAGAACCACAACCAGTAATGTTATTTGATCAGTTAAGACAGAAAACAACACTAGCATCTTGTAGAGCTACCAATGTTCATATTTAAAAAATGAAAACCTGTTTAAAATATATCATTGGCTCTTCTAAAGCACTATGCAATGTCATACATTTATTGTTAAAAATAAGGATTGGATAATTAAATTCATAACATTTTCCAGCTTATCCATTTATTTAACCATGTGTGATACATTTGATTGAAATATGAAATTTTATACCAAACTGTTAGAATAAAGAACGTTTAATTGCATAAATAATCAACATTTTTCTTTTTAAACAAAATCTATAAATTCAAAAACCAAAATAAGTCCAGGATAAAAAAACATTTGGAAAGTTTCAGAGGAATCAGGAATGAGCCTCTGAAACTGGTGAGGGGAGGCGAGGCAGAGGGCTGGAGCTGAGGTCAGAGGCCCTGGGTTCAAGTCCTGGCTCTCCTGCCTGCACCATGGTGACCTTGTCTGAGTCCCGAGGTGCACATTCATAGTCCTCACACCTTCCTCAAGGGGCTGCTGTGGAGTGAATGAACTCACTTAGGAAAAGCTCCTGGAATGGTGGTTGGCACACAAACACACTGGAGGTTTACTGCTTTTGATTCAGAGACAGAAGCTTCCAGTAGGCCCAGAGCTCACCTGTCAGCAGTAACCAGGGTGGCTCCAAGAGAGACTCAGAGCCCTACCCGTCTTGGGTCCATCTTCCTCTGGGATGTGTAAAGGAAACTCAGAGCCCTGCTCCCCTTGGGGTTCATCCTCCCTCTGGGATGTCTAAAGGGAGACTCGGAGCCTCCCCGTCTGGGGTTCATCTTCCTCTGAGATGTCTAAAGGGAGACTCAGAGCCCTGCTCCCCTGGGGTTCATCCTCCCTCTGGGATGTCTAAAGGGAGACTCAGAGCCCCACCCTCCTTGTGTTCATCCTCCCTCTGGGATGTCTAAAGGGAGACATGGAGCCTCCCCGCCTGAGGTTCATCTTCCTCTGGGATGTCTAAAGAAAAACTCAGAGCCCCAGGCTGCTTGTGTCCTTCCTCCCTCTGGAATGTCGCAAGGTGCTGCTTCTGTCTTTCCCATCATGGCAGGCTCAAGGCATGGGCTGTGGCATTGGCTTCCTGCTCCAGGTCCCCACCACACCCTCAGAAAATGGGGCAGTGGAGCCTGCCCTGGGAAGAGGAGGGCAGAGCCAGCCCTGTGTCACCAGGGGTCAAGACAGGTGCAGCAGGAGGTGAGATATGGCCATACTGTCCTGGGAGGTGTTGCTGTCACCTAGGAGAGACAGCCACGCGAATCAGAAGTGAGTTCAACTGCAGAAAGGGTTCCATGTGACTGACACACTTGTGACCGAAGGATGCCAGCCCTGTGAACCTGGAGGCTTTTCCATGGAAACAGGGCATCGTGGAGACTCATCACGGGACCTGGAGGAAGCAGGATGAGGGCCCAGCTAAACTCTGCTGCTGTCTTGCTCTGTGACATTGAGCTGCTTGGTTGGCCTGTCTGAGGCTTGGTGTCCTGTCTCTAGACTGAGGTGCTTGGACTAGAGACCTCTAAGGTCTTCTCTACTCCAACATTTTACAAGACTGAAATAGACCCATTAAAATGTTACCCAGCTGTCTGCAAATGATGCCATATTTTTAATAATAAGAATGTCTTCCCTTGTTTTAAAAGATGTCACTTGCTCACTTTCTGAGCACCAATGGGTTCTTTCTTTGTGACCTGATAAGTGCAATTAGTAAGTAAACATTTAACACCTGAAAACCAGGCTGGAGTCCCTTTTTTGCCCTTTCTTCACTTCACTCTGACCTCTTGTAAAATAGAGCTAATGAACATCAAGTTTGTCATGAAGGTTGTAAATCCATATGCAAATGCCTTGGATACCAGAGACTACAGAAGGTGACCAGTGAAATACGGCTATCCTCATCCCTAGAAGCGAGCAAGGTGAGGCTACCTCTAATTACTCTGCTTCTCACTATTGAAACACTGCCTGTACTTTCTGACTTGTGAGTTTCCTTTGTAAAAATTAAAAATAAAGAAATATTTTGATAGAAACTCTTGGTGTATCCCAAATAGCCAACTAAATCAAATCTGAGTCCTGCTGAGTGAGTTCTATGTCATAAGTCTGGGCATCTCTGCAGGAGATAATCTGCTTTAAAATAATCATCTACTTGGAAATCTATAATTTGCAAGTCATGATGAGGAGAGTGATCCATGGGAGACCCTCCCAGGGGACACTTCCCCGCACACAAGTCCTGGGGTGATTCACAGCTTTGCATCTTAGGAAAATAAGTCAAGCAATTCCAAAGAGGCCTGTCAGCTCTGCGCCAGTCTTCAGTGCATTCCAAAAGATGCTTTGATCTAATTTATGAAAAGGAGCGTTGCTGGCTTGAGGAATGGAAACAGACAAACTCCCAAGCAAGAGAGCATCAGCAAATCGTCAGAAGAGCTACAGCGTCTCCTGGAGCCAGCATTCAACTCTGGGAGAAGGCGCTAATCCCAGCTGTGCAGCCAGGTGTGAGCCTGCCTGCCGCTTGCACACTGTCTCCAGGATCCCTCTTTCTGGACCAGCCATGCTCTTGTTCCGTTAGAACCCTATAGAAGGATTTAGGGCAAGCGAGCGAGATTGGACCTCTGTTCAGACTCCAACGCACCTGCAAAGTCCCTCTTACCTCCCGTCAAGTTAAAAGTCAACTTGAATCCCAGGCCAGGACTAGCTCCATCTTGTCAGTAGAAGCTCTACCAGCCCTCTGCAGAGGCAATTCAGCACTCAGCCAGTGCAAGTCCACGTGCACCCCAGAGAACCTGGGGATCCCACATCAATGGCTTTGGCAATGATTGAGGTCCCTTCCTGAACTATTTCTGTAAGAAGATCAGCATTTTGGTTTGAAGTATAAACACTAGGGTGTTGTCAACGAAAAGCCTAATTTTCTTGTAAGAGGCATGACATAATTATAAGAACTTCGCATTTAATGTACTTTGGAAATTAATGCAACATATAACATCAGTTTGGAAGTTAATGCAACCTATTAAAGGATTTTTAAAGTGTATTTTCCAATTTAAATGTCAGATCTAAGGAATGTCATATAATACGTTAGCGTGTGTCATAGGAAATGGTGGAATTGTTTCCTTGTCCAAGAATGAATCCAGACTTGCTAATGTGTCTAACCCATTGGGAATCACGGTTTTAAAGGTGGTTTTACAATAATCAGAAGAACAGAGCGAGCAGGCATCCTGCTGCACACCCTCTCCACAACCCTGCGAGGCCCTGGTGGCAGGCGTCCCTGGTCTTGGAGCCAGCATTGGGATCAAACCTCCTTCTCCAGCCTCGGATTCCTGACCTAGCTGTGTCACTTGGTACAGGTTTCCCCAGGGTTGTCAAAGGAGTGCAGCGCATCCTGATTCTCGGAATGGGAGGGGAGGGGTTCATAAGGCTTAGGTGAGAGGAAAGGAGTGTCAGGTTCCACTTCCCCAGGGACCATCCCCAGCACACTGGGCGAGCCGCCCCTAAAGCTGCCTCTGGGGTGATGGTGAGAATCAAGGGAGGGAGGCATCGGGGCACCTAGAACACCCCCACAAGGCAGGAGCCACAGCAGGGCCCGCTGCTTCCCTGCAGAGGCAGTCTAGTGGGCCTGGGGAATCCACAGACCCCTTGTCTTCTGCCTCCTGATGTCCTGCTATCTGTGACTCTCCCTGCAGTGAGGTGAAGGGCAGATGGTGCAGGTGTGAGCCTGCCTCCCACTCACACACTGTCTCCAGGATGCCTCTTTCTGGACCCACCATGCTCTTGTTCACCTAGAACCCTAGGATGCAGGACAGAAAGGAAGGTTGGACTTCCATTCAGACCCCCACCTGCCTACAAAGTCCCTTGTGCGTCCGGTTGAAAGTCAGCTTGATTCCCAGGCTGGGACCGGTTCCATGTAGGAGCTCTACTGACCCTCTGAAGAGGCAATTCGGCATGGACCTGTGCTTGGCATAGTACTGCCCCCACTGGTGGCTCTTCATTTGCAAGGACGATAGTGACAAACCACCAAGTCTTGAACTAGGAACCTTTCTAGAGAGCAAACAATACTAATTAAATAAAAGAACAAGAGGAACCAGATATGTTTATTCAGCTACAGAGAAGTTCCCACTAACACAAATGGAAACTGTTTTTTACACATTCAACTAATGTATCTTTATTGGCAGTAACTCCCTAATATTCTTAGATTACCCATGGCGAACACATTCCTTGTTTCTGGGGAACATGGCCACAGTCAATGACAAAACAGATGCAGGTAGTCGAAGAGCATTTCTTATTTGGCTTGCTAGTATTTTGGTGAGGATTTTTGCATCTATGTTCATCAGGGATAGTGGCCTGTAGTTTTCTCTATCTTTGAGTGTCCTTGTCTGGCACTGGTATCAGGGTGATGATGGCCTCGTAGAAGAGCTTGGAAATATTTCCTCCTCTTCAATATTTTGAAGCATTTGAGAAGAATTGACATTAACTGTCTTTTAAATGTTTAGTAGAATTCAGCTGTGAAGCTACCTTGCCTTGGGTTTTTTTGTGTGTGTTGGGAGGTTTTTGATTATTGATTTAACCTCCATACCTGTTATTGATCTGTTCAGATTTTTTATTTCTTTATAATTCAGTCTTGGTGACTTGTATGTTTCTAGGAATTCGGCCCATTTCCTTTATGTTATCCAATTTGTTGGTGTTTGCTGGTGCATAATAGTTTCTTGCGGTTGTTTATATTTCTGTGGTATCAGTTGTAATGTCCCCTTTCAATTCTGATTTTATTTATTTGACTCTTGTTTCTTTTTAGTAAGTCTAGCTAAAGGTTTGTCAATTTTATTTATCTTTCCAAAACACCAACTCTTCATTTTGTTGATCTTTTCTATTATTTTCTAGTGTCTATTTTATTCATTTCTGCTCTGATCTTTATTATTTCTCTTTTTTTCTATAACTTTGGGTTTAGTTTGTTCTATCTCGAGTCCCTTGAGGTGTAATATTGAGTTGCTTAGTTGAGATTTTTTTAATAGAGGTGTTGTTTTTGTTATGAACTTCCATCTTAAAACTACTTTTGCTGCATTTCATAAGTTTTGGAATGTTGTGTTTCCATTTCTGGTTGTCTCAATATATTTTTTAATTGCCCTTTTGACTTCTTTGACACATTAGTTATTAAAGAATGAAAGCAAATACTTTTGATTTTTTTTTTAATTTGTTTTTTGGTTTCAGTAGTTTTTTTGGGAACAGGTGGTATTTGGTTACATGAATAGTTCTTTAGTGGTGATTTCTGAGATTTTGGTGCACCCAAAACCTGGGCAGTGTAACTGTACCCAGTGTGCAATCTTTTATCCCTCACCACTCCCTACCCTTTCCCCTGAGTCCCCAAAATCAAACGTTTCCTTCTTACGCCTTTGCATCTTCACAGCTTAGCTCCCACATGAGTGAGAACATACAATGTTTGATTTTCCATTCCTGAGTTACGTAACTTAGAATAACGGTCTCCAATTCCATCCAAGTTGCTGCAAATGCCATTATTTTGTTCCTTTTTGTGGCTGAGTAGTATTCCATGGTATATATAGTCTACATTTTCTTTATCCAGTTGTTGATTGATGGGCATTTGGGCTGGTCCAAATTTTTGCAATTGCAAATTGTGCTGCTATAAACATGTGTGTGCAAGCACCTTTTTTGTATAATGACTTCTTTTCCTCTAGGTAGATACCTAGTGGGATTGCTGGGTCAAATGGTAGCTCTACATTTAGTTCTTTAAGGAATCTCCCACCATTTTCCACAGTGGTTACACTAGTTTACGTTCTCACCAGTAGTGTAAAAGTTTTCCTTGTTCACCACATCTGCACCATCATCTATTATTTTTTTATTTTTTGATTATGACCATTCTTGCAGAAATGAGATGATATTGCATTGAGGGCAAACTCTTGATTTTTGAAAGTCGAGCTTTATTGAGAGAAAGAAAAATATGTTTCATAGGACTTTCTAGGGCTAAGTTACCCAGAACTAGGATGATCTGATGTATAAAGAACTGGGCATAGAGAAAGTCATCAAGGAGTTTCTGTAAAGCATCATAGAATGGGGAAGTCAGGAACACAGGGCACATCCTGGCACACAGGAAAGGCAGAGTGTCTCCCTCTCTGAGGGTGAGGAAGAGGGGATGGTAGAATGGGGAGGAGGGGATGGTAGGGTGGAGAGGAGAGGATGGTAGGGTGGGGAGGAGGAGGTGGTAGGGTGGGGAGGAGGAGATGGTAGGGTGGAAAAGAGGGGATGGTCAGGTGGAGAGGAGAGGATGGTAGGGTGGGGAGGAGGAGATGGTAGGGTGGGAAAGAGGGGATGGTTGGGTGTAGAGGAGGGGATGGTAAGGTGGGAAAGAGGGGATGGTTGGGTGTAGAGGAGGGGATGGTAGGGTGGGGAAGAGGGAATGGAAGGGTGGGGGTGAGGGAATGAAAGGGTGGGGAGGAGGGATGGTAGAGTAGGCAGAACATGTGCCCCCATAGTGCCCATGTCCTAATCACCAAAGGCTGTGAATGCCACTTCATATGGCAAAGGGGACTTTGCAAATGTGCTTGAGATTAAGAATCTTGAGATGGGGAGATTACCCTGGATAATTCAGATGAGCCCTAAGGAATCACAAAGATCCTTCCAAACTAAGAACTGTTCCCAGCCCAGAGAACCAGACAAATGGCTTCAGAAGAAAGAGTGTGCCCAACGTCACTGAGTTTGCTGACAGAAGGGGCCTTGGGGCAAGGAACGCAGGCAGCCTCTAGAAGCTAGAAAAGGCAGAGAAACGAATTCCCCTCCAGAACTTCCAATCACAGCCCTGATGACACCTTGATGTTAGCCCAGTGAGACCCGAGCTGGACACCTGCTGTCCAGAACAGTAAGAGAACACATTTGTGTTGTTTTAAGCCACTACACTTGTGGAGATTTGTGGCAGCAGCTATAAGAAGCTAACACAGATGTGGCAAGCAAGGGTGGATTGGGGGATTCTACTCTGCCTACTATCCTCAACCCTACAATCAAAATCCTAGGTTGGAGACAGAAGGAGTCATGAGGACATACACCCAGATGTGTTAAACAGGCACAAATCTACCTCCACTGTGTGACTCTGAGCCCCCTGCAGAATCTACAAACTTTTCTAGGTCACAATGAGAACAAGGCCATGTATTTGTGAATCAAATAACTTAATGCCCCATCACAAAGACGGTATTCCCATCCATCTGTGAGCAGGCCCAGACCTGCAGTCCTGTCTTATTAAGGCACTCACCCCTTTTTACCCTACGTCTAGCCCTTTAGTGCTTCTTCAAGGATGCCTCCTATTGAGGAAAAGGGAGCAAGATAGGCACATCAGAAATTCCAGACATGGAGGCTTCCTCACTGTCACTATGAGCAGACAGGAAAAAAGTGAGGCAGTGGCCACTGCTGCCTCTGGGGAGAAGCAGGCAAAGGCCCTAGCACCTGTCATGGAATGTTCAAGAAAGAGAAGGATACGCTTTTTTTTCTTTTTTGATGGAGTTTTACTCTTTCCACCCAGGCTGCAGTGTAATGGCACGATCTTGGCTAACTGCAGCCTCTGCCTCCAGGGTTCAGGTGATTCTCCTGCCTCAGCCTCCAGAGTAGCTGAGACTACAGGTGTCTGCCACCAGGCCCAGCTAATTTTTGTATTTTTATTAGAGACAGGGTTTCACCATGTTGGTCAGGCTGGTCTCAAACTCCTGACCTCAGGTGATCCACCTGCCTTGGTCTCCTAAAATGCTGGGATTCCAAGTGTGCGCCACCGCGTCCAGCCAGGATGTGCTTTTTATACTAAGCTGCAACCCTAGAGCAGTGCCTGACACATCGTAGGTGATAATGAACACTTGGTAAATGAATCAACAAACTCTTAGACACTTCGTAAACATCTGTTCAATGAAATGAACGTACACCATGTTCTAGATACTAAAATTATCCGAGGAACGGCTGGTCCTTGCCTGCAAGTCCTCAGAGCCCTGAAGAAGCAGCAATACAAGTGTGGAAGACACTCAAGTGCAATAAGAAAGCAAACGTCGGAGAGAGAGACAGCAAGCACCGCCGCCTTGTCCCAATGCGAGCAGCAATCATTGTGAATACAGGAAGAGGAGATCTTGCTAGTCTTTCTGCCGAGGAACCCAAAGATGGATTGTGCTCTCCGTGTGGGCACAGGAAATGAAAGTTGTTGGTCACCAAACACCACAGGGTGTCTGCGCTGCAGGGGTGCCCAGCACTGACCTGTGGGGGAATTGAGTTTCCTTGTGCCCATTTGGAAATACACATTTCAGAAAAGTACCCTCAGCAGTATTTACAGATGTCAGCCGCATGACTCACTACCGTCCTTTGTCTCAGAAGTAGCTCTGTGCCATTTACTCATGGGATGGACATGGGCACCGAGGCTTCATTTTTCCCCCTCCAAGATACAGGATCAGTGGGTTCACTCCACTCTGGTTCTTTAACTGCATTTCAGGATCAAAAGGTTATTTTCAAGTGTGTAGCTAGAGTTTTTCTAGTGTAATTCTTCCTCCAACCTCCGGCAGGGATAGATTTACAAACACCTACAGACAAACAAACAAACAAACAAAAAGCAGTTGCAAATTGATTTGCATAGGTTATCGGTAAGCCCAAAAAAGAAAAGTGAGATGGAAGCAAAAACACTCTTATTATCTCTGGGCTGAAGGATCTGTCTCCCTCAGTGTGTAATGTTTCCATCTGACACGGCATGATATATGGACAGTGACCAGTGACGGCCACTGGTGCCTCAGCACAGCTCTGGTGTGGATCCACACACAAGAACTGCTCTCTGCACAGCACAACTCAACCTCTCTGGGTTGAGCTGCTTGCCTGCAATAGAAACCCAGAAGCTGGTGAGGAGGCCATCAGAGGACAGCTGATGCCTGGAGCCTCTGCATGGCTTGTCTGGGGCTGCTGGCTCACATTTCCATACACTGGGGGACTCAACCAACAGCAAGTTATTTTCTCACAGTTCTGAAGGCCAGAAGTCTGCAATCAAGATGCTGACATGGCTCCTTCTGCAGGCACAAAGGAGGCCTCTCCCTGCCTCCTCCAGCTGCTGGTGGCTTCAGGTGTTCCCTGGCTGGTGACAACATCGCGGCAATGTCTCCCTCAATCCGACCTTGGCCCCTGTGTCGTCTCCTCTGCTCTGTGTTCTATTTTTCCGCCTTGGGCTGGTGACAACATCGCGGCAATCTCTCCCTCAATCCGACCTTGGCCCCTGTGTCGTCTCCTCTGTTCTATTTTTCCGCCTTGTTATAGTTGTTTTGAGATGGATTCTCACTCTGTCACCCAGGCTGGAGTGCCGTGGCAAAATCTCGGCTCACTGCAACCTCTGCCTCCTGGGTTTGAGCAATTTTCCTGCCTCAGCCTCTCAAGTAGCCGGGACTACAGGCATCCATCACCACACCTGGCTAATTTTTGTGTTTTTAGTAGAGATGGGGTTTCACTATGTTGGCCAGGCTGGTCTTGAACTCCTGACCTCAGGGGATCCACCTGCCTCAGCCTCCCAAAGGGCTGGGATTACAGACATAAGCCACTGAGCCCAGTCCTAGTTTTCTGTCTTTTATTCAGCTTGCTAGAAGGTGTGATCGACCATCATCTCACATGTAAGGCCTGTGGTCCCTGCACTCCTGGGGGCAGCGGCTGCTCAAAAGAACAGCATTGATCCCTCAAACTGGGACCTTCCCCAGGCTCCTTGGAGGGAGGAACACAAGCTCCATGGCCACATCCATAGATGTGCTTGGGACAGAGCCCAGCAGCCTAGTTGCTTCTCCAAGTGAGGCTGGTCCCCTGTCTGCTAGGGGCTTCCCTTTCTCTGTGCCCAGACCCCACCTCCAGGCCACACCACTCTTGGCTGAGTTAATCTCAACTGGACTTTCTCAGGGTCAGCTTCTGCAGCTGTTGTAGAGAAGCGACTCACAGTGAGACCACCTTCTTTGCTCCTTTGTTAAGTAGATTTTCACTTGTTCATCCCACATCCTCTCTGCCTCGCAAGGCCCCGAGTCCTTGAGTAAGCATTGGTGTGAGGGGACCTGCGCTAAATGGGCCCATGCATAGGAGAACTGTGGCTGGGCAGGGGCACGCAGGAGCTGACGGAGAGGCACAGGCACAGGTAGTGCCTCAGGCCTCCCAGGGGGAGTGGGGGTGAGCCCGCGGCTGCCTTTGCCCCTTGGTGGAAATCTCTGAGGCATATTCCACATCGAGGGGCAGGAAACTGAGGCCTGTGGGGCCCAGTCGGGCTCACCTCCAGTTTTTCTCAATGAAGTTTTATTGGAACACATTCCTGCATGTCCATTGGTTACTGTCTGTAGCTGCTTTCACGCTACAAGAGAATTGGGCAATTGCCACTGAGGCCTGTCAGGCTCTGAGAATCAACTGGTAACCATGTGGCCATAAGAAGAAAACTATCCCAAGCCCTGATTGGGGATCTAGCATCTCTCAGAGGCCTGGCAGGCCTGCCCTACCTGCCTGTGGTGGGCACAGTTCCTCAGTCCAGGCTGTAGTGGCCCCTGGCCTGACCGGCCTCACTTCCCACTCCCCCCAGTGGTTCCAAAGGTCCCTTCTGTAATGAATCACATGTATGCACCGTGCCTCAGAGTCCACATCCAGGAAGCCCTGAGGGGATGGACCTGAGGAGTTATCACCCAGGATCTCGCAGAGGGATGGTGGACATGGGGGCACCCTGAGGCTCAGGCATAATGGCCATTGAGCAGAGGAAACAGCAACAGAGAGGCCGGGGGTGGGACTGGGCTGTCCTGGAGGTGGTAGTGGAGTAATTAGAAGATTGCATGTGTGGGGTCAGGAGAAGTCAGACCACCATGGGCCAGGCATGGGCCAGGGGATGAATCTTGTCCTGCATCCCAAGGGTGGCCAGGAGTGTGATGTGCCCGGCACCCTGCAGGTGAGGTGCTCCCTGTAGGTGAGGTGCTCCCTGTGGGTGGGGTGCTCCCTGCAGGCGGGTTACTCTCCGCAGGTGGGGTACTCCCTGTGGGTGGGGTGCTCCTTGTGGGTGGGGTGCCCTCTGCAGGCGGGTTATTCCCTGCAGGTGGGGTGCTCTCTGTGGGTGGGGTGCTCTCTGTGGGTGGGGTGCTCTCTGCAGGTGGGGTGCTCCCATGGCACACCTGTGACCACAGTCATAGCAGGCAGGCCATACTGGCTGCTCCTTTGACACCCTTCCTTCTCCCCCTGCCTGCTTCCACTCTTCTATGATCAGTGGTATATTGGAAGGAACCACTCACCAAACAAAACTTTGTATTATATTTAATGAAGAATGTGGGAATACAGAAGGTTTCACAGACAAACTTTGCACGTGAATCACTCTTCCCTCACAGGTGTGGCTGGATTTGCTTCCAACTGTCCTGGGGACAGTGTCCTTTGCTCCTCTCAGTCGGCCTGGTGCCCGTGTCACTGGGAAAAGTCACAGAGCCCTCTCCGCCGAGGTCTGCCTAGTGGGTTCAGGCAGCGCTCTGAGGACTTCCTGCCTCACATCTGGCCAGGTTGTGATTGCGCGGCTGCAGCTCTGATCCTCCTCGGGTTCAGTTTCAAGTAGCCAGGAGGCCTGAAGAGCCATCCCCAGCAGGGCGGCGAGGAGAGCAGTGCACCTGCTCCTAGAACATCTATAAGGCAGTCTTGAAACAGGAGCCTGAGCTTTATAAAATTACCCATTTTCTTGCTGTGAAAATTCAAGCCTTTTGTAGGGCAGCTGCAAAGTCTGTAAGAGTAGCCTCCACATGGATGAAATGATAAGTTTTCATCTGCAGAGAAGAGCTTGTGTTCGGGTGCTGAGAACAATACTGCAAGAGAAACACGCATTTTCCAAGAGGAGGGGAGGTGTCCCCGGTGTCCACGGGAGGCCATCTCCCCCCAGGCCCAGGACCACGGACAGCAGTGAGGCAGCACTGCTCACAAGCTGACGTCATCACAAAAATTTACTTTGTTACAAAAGCAACCTTTTGACGGAAAAAAAAATAGAACCAAAAATCCTGTGGAATGGCACCCTCGACTGTCCAGATGGCGCTGAGAATAAGGATTCTTGTTTAGCGAATCACTCACTCTGCCTTCCCACGCTGCGGAGGCGCTGAACCTGTGGACCCCTGTCCCTAGGGCGGCTCTCAGCCACGTCCAATGCGGGCAGGGCCGTGATGTCAGCCCTGGGTCACTCTGGCCTCTCTCACTGCTGAGGAGGAGGTGCCCACCTGGGCGGCCTGCAGAGGGGCTGGGAGCTGGGGCAGGCCGGTCGCTTCTTCTCAAGCATCCTTCGCTTCTCTTTAGAGTCTCAGGCAGGCTGCGCTTCTGGGGAAAAGGTAGGTGTGGAATTTTTCCACGTTGAAAGATTTGTGTTCCTTGCGTTCTTATGAGCTAATCATTCTGTGTTCCACATGGAGCCTGTGACTTCCGTCTCGAAGCTTCGCTCTCCGCCTGTTCAGCGCCGAAGTCGGCTTCTCCGCAACTTCAGATCAGCTCCCATCGCCCCCGCCGCCCAGGAAGCCAGCAGAGGTGCCACTTCAACCAGACCCTGGCAAGAGCCACGCACGGCCCTTCTAAGAGACTCCACAGCTGTCGGAAAACAACTTGCCGTAGGCCCTGAGTCACTGTTTAAATCAGGGGCTTCGTCTCCAACGTGATGGGCCTGTGGGCCTGTCTGATCCTTTTTCATGCCTGTCCTTAGAAGTAGCCGTCTTCTCATGTGCCTCGTTCTTTGTTCCCCATTAGCAGACAACTGCTGAAAATACTAACTTCCAAATAAAGTAAAAGTGATCCCATATTCATGCAATGCTAATTAAGGACATCCTGAGTTCACTATTGCCCATTTTAAAAAAGGAAGCCAGATATTTTTTCTGCACCCAATTTCGCTGCCTATGGCAGTTGAATGAAAAGAATGTGTAAGAGTGTGTGTGCCTGTGTGCACGTGTGTGGAGGTGCCTGTGAGTCTTCAAGGAAACCTTAGACAGTCTTTTACCAGGAGCAGCTGGAACCTGATCTGACGCACATGAGTATACTTTGGGGCCAGGATACCTAAACTTATGAATCACCTTATTTCTAAATGCCCACAACCACCACCTGAAGGTCACTCCCCAGTGCTGACAGCTAGGTCTGATAGGTCTAGACAATGAGCTGAGAGCTAGGGTCTGATTGGTCTAGACGGTGAGCTGAGGGCTAGGATCTGATTGGTCTAGATGGTGAGCTGAGGGCTAGGATCTGATTGGTCTAGACAATGAGCTGAGAGCTAGGGTCTGATTGGTCTAGACAGTGAGCTGAGGGCTAGGATCTGATTGGTCTAGATGGTGAGCTGAGGGCTAGGATCTGATTGGTCTAGACAATGAGCTGAGAGCTAGGGTCTGATTGGTCTAGACGGTGAGCTGAGGGCTAGGATCTGATTGGTCTAGACAATGAGCTGAGAGCTAGGGTCTGATTGGTCTAGACGGTGAGCTGAGGGCTAGGATCTGATTGGTCTAGATGGTGAGCTGAGGGCTAGGATCTGATTGGTCTAGACAATGAGCTGAGAGCTAGGGTCCGATTGGTCTAGACAATGAGCTGAGAGCTAGGGTCTGATTGGTCTAGACGGTGAGCTGAGGGCTAGGATCTGATTGGTCTAGACAATGAGCTGAGAGCTAGGATCTGATTGGTCTAGACAATGAGCTGAGAGCTAGGGTCTGATTGGTCTAGACAATGAGCTGAGAGCTAGGGTCTGATTGGTCTAGACGGTGAGCTGAGAGCTAGGGTCTGATTGGTCTAAACAATGAGCTGAGAGCTAGGGTCTGATTGGTCTAGACAATGAGCTGAGAGCTAGGGTCTGATTGGTCTAGACAATGAGCTGAGAGCTAGGGTCTGATTGGTCTAGACGGTGAGCTGAGGGCTAGGATCTGATTGGTCTAGACAATGAGCTGAGAGCTAGGGTCTGATTGGTCTAGACAACGAGTGAAACGTGTGAACACAGCCAGTATCCAGTGGGAAGTATGAGATCCTGGAGCTCAAGATGGGTTATGTAGGTCATGAGCCCACGCAAAATAAAGCTGGGTACATATGCCTGTGTACACGTGTGTGTGGGTGTGTGTACACTTGTGTGTGGGCTTGTGTACATGTGTATACATGTGCATGTGTATGTGTCTGGGTAAATGTGTTAAACCTTCTGCCTGACAACAGCACCCAGAACTGGCCAGAAGGAACTGTAAGGGCAGAATAATCATCAAAGACAAAACTGCCATTGGTTTCCTAAGAGCTGTCCGAGTTTAAAAAGCACAGCATCCCATGTCTGCAGAGTGAGCACAAGCTCAGAGTTTGGGATAAGAGAGAGCAGGATTTACACCTTGTCCATGACTCACTTACTTTGTAACCTCAGACTTGTCTCTTTTAATCTTACTTTTTTGCCATACTGCCCAAGGTAATTTATAGATTCAATGTCATCCTCATCAAGCTACCAATGACTTTCTTCACAGAATTGGAAAAAACTACTTTACAATTCATATGGAACCAAAAAAGAGCCCGCATTGCCAAGACAATGCTAAGCCAAAAGAACAAAGCTGGAGGCATCACATTACCTGACTTCAAACTATACTACAAGGCTACAGTAACCAAAACAGCATGGTACTGGTACCAAAACAGAGATATAAACCAATGGAACAGAACAGAACCCTCAGAAATAATACCACACATCTACAACCATCTGATCTTTGACAAACCTGACAAAAACAAGAAATGGGGAAAGGATTCCCTATTTAATAAATGGTGCTGGGAAAACTGGTTAGCCATACGTAGAAAGCTGAAACTGGATCCTTTCCTTACACCTCATACAAAAATTAATTCAAGATGGATTAGAGACTTAAATGTTAAACCTAAAACCGTAAAAACCCTAGAAGAAAACCTAGGCAATACCATTCAGGACATAGGCATGGGCAAGGACTTCATGTCTAAAACACCAAAAGCAATGGCAACAAAAGCCATAATTGACAAATGGGATCTAATTAAACTAAAGAGCTTCTGCATAGCAAAAGAAACTACCATCAGAGTGAACAGGCAACCTACAGAATGGGAGAAAATTTTTACAATCTACCCATCTGACAAAGGGCTAATATCCAGAATCTACAAAGAACTTAAACAAATTTACCAGAAAAAAAATCAAACAACCCAATCAAAAAATGGGCAAAGGATATGAACAGACACTTCTTTAAAGAAGACATTTATGCAGGCCACAGACACATGAAAAAATGCTCATCATCACTCGCCATCAGAGAAATGCAAATCACAATCACAATGAGATACCATCTCACACCAGTTAGAATGGTGATCATTAAAAAGTCAGGAAACAACAGGTGCTGGAGAGGATGTGGAGAAATAGGAACACTTTTACACTATTGGTGGGACTGTAAACTAGTTCAATCATTCTAGAAGACAGTGTGGTGATTTCTTAAGGATCTAGAACTAGAAATACCATTTGACCCAGCCATCCCATTACTAGGTATATACCCAAAGGATTATAAATCATGCTGCTATAGAGACACGTGCACATGTATGTTTATTGTGGCACTGTTCACAATAGCAAAGACTTGGAACCAACCCAAATGTCCATCAATGACAGACTGGATTAAGAAAATGTGGCACATATGCACCATGGAATACTATGCAGCCATAAAAAAGGATAAGTTCATGTCCTTTTTAGGGACATGGATGCAGCTGGAAACTATCGTTCTCAGCAAACTATCACAAGAACAGAAAACCAAACACTGCATGTTCTCACTCATAGGTGATATTTATTTTATGTTTTGTATTTTAGGGACTCATAATCTAATATTGCTTAATTTTGTTGCTTAAGTTGTTCTAGCTTTAGCCTTTGGGAGCTCTTTGATTAGTTCCTGTTCCTATCAATGTATGTGTGTAGGGTATTCTATTGCACTTCCCGGCACTACAAAATATTCCAGGCTCACCTTGTATACTTCCTGTCTTAGTTCTAGAATCAGCCATTTCTCCAAGGAGCTGCAGTTCTTTTTATTAAAGAATGATATTTGGGCCGGGCGCAGTGGCTCAAGCCTGTAATGCCAGCACTTTGGGAGGCTGAGACGGGCAGATCACGAGGTCAGGAGATCGAGACCATCCTGGCTAACACGGTGAAACGCCATCTCTACTAAAAAGAAAAAATACAAAAAACTAGCCGGGCGAGGTGGCGGGCGCCTGTAGTCCCAGCTACTCCGGAGGCTGAGGCAGGAGAATGGCGTGAACCCAGGAGGCGGAGCTTGCAGTGAGCTGAGATCTGGCCACTGCACTCCAGCCTGGGTGACAGAGGGAGACTCTGTCTCAAAAAAAAAAAAAAAAAAGAATGATATTTGAAAACAAGTTCTGAAAAGGATGTATGTTCATTGCTATTGAAATGACATTTATTTTAGGCTTTCCTAGCTGACAGAACAAGGAAATAGTGTGTGTGTGCGTGTGTCCATCTCTATCTATATGAAGCTGACCATGAGTTCTTACCGTTGTCTCCAGCTCTAATCCATTATCACATGGGTCTTTCTAATCTTCTCTTACTTACATGTAAACCCCACTCTTAACAGTGAGAAAATTGGCTCCCACTCTGTCATCCAGTTCTTAATTGTTTAATTCTGGTACAAATATATAGAAGTATTGTAACTGTTAACCAATAACCCAACAGGAATACCTTTATCAATGAGTGTACAGTCTCATGAGCAGTTGCTTTTTCCTTTAAATTTATGGACTCCACTTATTTCCAGAGTTCCTTAGGTCAGTAACTCAACCCCTCAGTGAAGTGGTTTCAACATTTGTAACACAGAATCTCTTTTCCCATTCTGCTTCCTTCCTGGTATCCCACAATCTCCCAATGATTTTTAAAAATTTTTTATACATTCAGATCCTTTCTTTGTGCTCCAGAGTTCTACGGATTTTGACAAATGTGCAGTCTTCTTCATCCATCATTATAGCATCATAGAGAAGAGTTTCTGTGCTTCACTTACTCAGTCCTCCCCCTCTCATTCCACTCCCTTGTCAACTAGTTGTCTGCTTACCATCTCCACGTTTTTCTCTAGAATATCATATGATTCAAACCATAGAGTAAGCAGCCTTTTCAGAATGCCTTATTTCACTAAAAATGTGCATCTAAGGTTCCCTTCCATCTTTTGAAGCTGGTGATTCATCTCTTTATTGCTGAGTAATATGCTATTGTGTGAGTGCACCACAGTTTGCATATCTATTCACCTACTGAAGGACAGCTCAGTTTCTTCTAGTTTTGTGGAGATTGTGAATAAAGGTGCCCTAACAGTTCTTTGTAGGTTTTTGTGTAGTCATAAATTTTCAGATCTGTTGGGTGAATGTTAGGAGCAGAATTGCTGGATCAGATGGTAAGAGTATGTTTAGCTTTGTAAGAAAACACCACACTGCCTTCCAAAGTAACATTTGTATTCTCACCAGTAATGAATGAGAGTTCCTGCTCCTCTAGACCCTCACCAGCATTTGCTATTGTCTGTTTTGTTTTGTTTCAACCATTCTAATGTGTATTTGCCAGTATCTTATTGCTGTTTTAATTTTCACTTCCATAAGACAAATGATGTTGAACATATTTTACTTCATATGCTTATTTGTCATCTGTATATCATCTTTAGTGACGGGTCCTGAGATCCTTTGTCCATTTATTTAAGTTGGATTTTTAAATAATAATAATAATAATAACAATTTTAGATATAAGTCCTTTATGAGATATATGTTTTACAAGTATTTACTCTCAGTCTGTAGCTTGCCTTTTCATTCTTTTATCAATATGTTTCAATTTTAATGAAGTCTAACCTATCAATTTTTAATGGATTGTACTTTGGGTGTTATAGATAAAAATTCATTGCCACACCTAGGTAGCATGGCCTTTGTCCTATATTTTCTTCTAAAAGTGTTAGAGTTTTGCCTTTTACATTTAGCTCTATGATCCATTTTCAGCTACTTTTTGTGAAAAGTGTAAGATTTCTGTCTAGATTCACTGTTATTTTGCATGTGTATGGCCTACAAATTACTCCAGCATCATTTGTTTAAA
Source organism: Rhinopithecus roxellana (assembly GCF_007565055.1). Lineage (NCBI taxonomy): Eukaryota > Metazoa > Chordata > Mammalia > Primates > Cercopithecidae > Rhinopithecus > Rhinopithecus roxellana. The sequence continues at coordinate 50,808,939 of NC_044559.1, read as the reverse complement.
AGACTATCTTTTCTTCATTGAATTGCCTTTGCTCCTTTGTCAAAGATTGGTTAGCTATATTTTTGTATAATTTTCCTGAGTTAATCCATCCTGTTCCATTAATATACAGATGTATTCTCTCCATACCCTGCTGTCTTGAGTTCCACATGTTTATAGCCAGCTTCGGAGTTGGGCGATGACTGTTTTCAAACTTTGTTACTCTTTTTCTTTGTCTTCCTCTCATCCTCCCCCTCTCTCCCCTTCCTCCTCCTCAAGACAAAAATTGACACCTTGAAATATTGAGTCTTTTGATATCTGAACACAGAATCTCTCTACATCTATTTGTTCTTGATTTCTTTTATCAAAGTTTTGTAGTTTTCCGTGTATATATTATGTATATAGCTTTTTTTTATTCCCCCTTTTTTGAGCTGGAGTTTCGCTCTTGTTGCCCAGGCTGGAATGCAAGGGTGAAATCTTTGCTCACCGCAGCTTCTGCCTCCTGGGTTCAAGTGATTCTCCTGCCTCAGTCTCCCAAAGTGCTGGGATTACAGGCATGAGTCACCGCGCCTGGCAGATTATGCATACAGTTTTAAAGATTTGTACCTAAGATTTCTTATTTGAGAGGAGAGACTTTTGTATTGTACATGACACTGTGTCATGTACAATAATTCAAAGTTCTAATTGCTCATTGCTGGTAAATAAAAAAGCAATTAACTTTTGTATGTTATCTCTGTATTTCATGATCTTTCAATACTTGCTCATTAGTCCCAGGAACTTTGTTGTGTATTTGTTGAGATTTTCTACATAGGCAATCACGTCATTTCTAAACAAAAGACAGTTTTATTTCTTTCTTCCCAATCTTTTTCTACTTCCTATTTTTGTCTTATCTTACTAGGTAGGATTTTCAATATTATGTTCCACAGGAGTGGTGAGAGGAGATAGACTTTCCTTGCTCCCATACTTAGGAGGACAGAACCCAGTTTCTCATCACTAAACACGATGATAGCTGTAGGTATTTTGTAGATGTTTTTATCAAGTTGAGAAAGTTTTTCCCTATTTCTAATTTAATACTTTTTAAATCTTGAATGGATATAGAATTTTGTCAAATGCATCTGCTGCATTAATTGATATGATCATATGATCTTTTTTCTTTAACTGGTTGATGGGAGTGTATTATACTAATTCGTTTTCAAATGTTGAACCAATATTCCAAATTTGAAATAAACCCCACTTTGTCATGGTGTATAGTTATTTTTACCCATTGGTGGATGTGATTTGCTATGATTTTGTGATGAAGTTTTGCATCTATAGCTATAAAAGACATTGTCCTGTAATTTTCCTCCCTTGAAACACTGCTCTGGTTTTAGTAAGAGCATACTACTGTCCTCAGGGAAAAAGGTGGGGAGATTCTCCCTCTGCTTCTATTTTCTGGGAGGGATTGTAAAGATTTTCTATAATTACTTCTTACATTTTGGTAGAATTTACCCATGGAACCATCTGGGCCTGGTGGTTTATTTTTGGAAAGTCATTAATGTTGGTTCAATGTCTTCAATAATTTTAGGCCTATTCCAATTGTCCAGTTTTCCTTGTTTGAGTTTTGGCAGTTTGTGGCTTTCAAGGGATTGGTCCATTTCATCAAACTTATCCAAATTATGAACATAAAATTGTTAATAACTTTTCCATTTATCTTTTTAACATTCCTGGGATCAGTAGTAATGACTCATTTTTCATTTCTGATGTTTATGATTTTTGTCTTCTTTGTTTTTGTGTTAGTTGGGCTGGCCAGAGGTTTACCAATTTTAATGATGTCTTCAACGAGCTGACTTTTGATTTTAACATGCTTTCCCTGTTGATTTCTTATTTTTAATTTTATTGATTTCAGTTATAATTATTATTCCATCTTTTCTTCTGCCTGTTTTAGGCTTACATTGCCTTTGTTATTTCATTTCATACGGTAGAAGCTTCAGTTATTGACTTTAGAGTTGTTTTATTTTCTATTGTGCACTTAGTACTTTGTTTTCCTCTAAGTGTTGCTTTTACAGAATTCCACAATTTTTATGTTACATTTTAATTTTCACTTAGTTCAAAATATTTCACATTTCTCTTGAGACTTTTTCTTTGACCCATGTGATGTTTAGAAGTACATCACTTAATCTTCAGGTATTTTGACATTTCCCAGTATCTTTCTGCTACTGATTTCTACTTTAAGTCCACTGTGGTCTGCAAATATACTTTATATGATTTCTATCTTTTTGAACGTGTTATTAAATATATTTTATGGTCCAGAATGTGATCTATTATGGTGAATGTTCCATGTAAGCTTAAAAGAATGCTCTTTTTCTGTTATTAGATGAAGGATTCTATAAATGCCAGTTTGATCAAGTTGATAGTTCGTGGACTCTTAACTATGTCTTTACTGATTTTTCTGTTGGCTTGATCTACAAACTTTAAACTTATTCTATAAACTTTAACATTCCTGAAAGAGGAATGTTAAAGTCTCCAATTATAATAGTGTATTTTTTTCATTCCTTCTTGGAGTTTGATCAGTTCTGCCTCACATATTTTGATGTTCTATTGTGAGATGCATTCACACCTTTATCACAGTATAATTTCCCTTTTCTATCTGAAAATGTTTTTTGTTCAGACCTCTGCTTTGTCTGAAATCAGTATAGCTACCCTAGCTTTCTTTTGCTTAGTTAGCATGATATAGTTTTCTCCACACCTTTACACGTAATCTCTCTGTGTCTCTCTGTTTATAGTAGGTTTCTTATAGACAGCGCATGGTTGAGTTTTGTTTTTTTAACCACTCTATTTGTCTATCAGTGTATTTAGACTATACACATTAAAAATGATTATTGATATAGTTGTATTAATATCTTCTATACCTATAACTATTTAACTAGTTTCTCACGTCCTTGTTTTTGTCTCCCCTGTTGTCTTTGGGTTTCCCTAGGGATTTCTTCTTAAATGGAGTCTATGCCTTTTAACTCTTTCAACTGGATTTCCCTCCTACGATACTGGATCTCTGCTGATGTAATAAGGTGAGGAGGTGTGGGGAAGGGGGTGCATTCCGAAATCTTACAGGATGTCTTTTAGTGGGCCTGTGTCTCTGAGCCTCACCACTGTAGGCTTTTACTCGCTTCAAACTGCCCAGGTGACACAAGAAGGCTAGGGGCCCAGAGTAAGTTAATGCCCTTCCCTCAGGTGGGATTAGCTTCTAGTAAAGTCTTTTCTCCTGAAATTTAGCTTTGCTTCATGGAAAATATTTGGGTTTATTCCAAACTTGTTACTTGTTTCCCTCTGTGTCAAAGTCATTAGGGCTTTTTTTTCTCCTCTTGACTGTGAGAACTTAGGTTCCTGGAGATAAAGCCAATGAAAGTGTGCTCCCTGCCCTGACTACAGCCTCTAGAGTCTCTGAGTCTCTCACTGTCATGCTAATCCACTCTCAGGCTGCAGCAAGTCATCAAAATTATCACGTAAGCCTTTCTACTAGGCTTTAGTTCAAGTGTTTTCTCCTTGGGATGTTGATTTCTGTCCTCATCTGTCTCTCTACATTTCAGGGAGAAGCTTGTTTTGTAACCTCAGTTCCATGATGGAGCCAATAAAGTCATTGACTTTTACTTTGTTCTGCTTTTCCTTGTTAAACTTTCACAGTCTTTAAATGTTATAGTTTAAGCTAAAGTTCCTATCTGCGTTTCTTAAAGATTTCCATTGGAAAGCACCATTGCTAAGGATCATAGAGGGCATCAGCTCCTTACTGCATCTGGGTCAGGCTTTGATCAATGCTGAAAGCCTCTGCTGGACCTGGCATGTTTTACAGAAGGAATGGAAGTTGGTGACTCATTTCCACTGCATGATAGTGATCAGAATCAAGTGCTGACAAGGCCTTAAGGAGCTGCCTTAGAAAATACCACTTGATAAACTGAGTAAAGTGTTATTTAGCAACTGGAAGATAATTAGAAAGCAATTACTGAAACAAAAAGAAACCCTGAGAACACAAATAAACAATTAGAATCCAGCCCAAATTTATGGTCAGGGTCAGAGACTGTATTTTAATACCTGTGTGGTTGGAGCACATTAGAAAATCCAAATTAATGCTTAATTTGCACAACTGACCTACTTATTATTGAAATATGACTAGATATCGAATCGCCTTTTGTAATCAGAGAAAGCTGCGGGTGCTTTTCTCTTCATTAGATTCCAAGAAAATGCAATAGAAAAAATTTTATTGCATTTTTACCAGAGCACCTAAAGCTACATCTCTTACACATGACTGAGGATGCTTTTGAGATAAGAGCCATGAAAGCGAAAAGGTAGCATTTCATCCCACTGTGTTTGCCACATGCCTTCTGCAAGGAGCAAGGTGCTGGGGTCCCCTTCCCTGTGATCCTCCTTGCTCAGTATCGGCTAGACCTTGAGGGGCAGGGGGTGCTATAAGGACAATTCCTGGCCAGTGGCATCCCTGCTTGGCTGCCTTTTTGTGTTCTGGGGGGTCCACTGTTTAAATCTCCAAGAGTCACATTTTCCCTAATCCCTCTCATCCCATCCCAGACTTTGTCCATCCAGGGCCCAACCCTCCTTTCAGACGTGGGCATAACCCAAGCTAGGAGTGGGGAGGCCTCCCCTGGCTTTGTCCTAGGTCCTTTCTCTCAGTAGAGAAGCTTTAGGCCTGAGACTCCAGGGCATCATATGGAAATTTTGGGCAATCAGGGGCTTTCAGCCATGGCTGCTCAACTTTGGAGACCCTGAAGGCACCCTGGATGGAAGGTGAGGCAGGAAGCAGATATATGAATTAGGAAATATTAGAAAATTAGAAAATATAGAAAATTCAAGTGGCATTCTCATGCTTGCAGAGAGTGAGTTTGTGGTAGGACATGTGTGTGTATGTGTGTCATATGTGTGTGTGCATGTGTGTTAGTGTGTGTATGTGTATATGTGTGCACGTTTGAGTCTGTGTGCATGTGTGTATGTATGTGCATTGCATGCACATGTTTGAATCTGTGTGTATGTATGTACATTGCATGCACATATTTGAATCTGTGTGCATGTGTGTATGCATGTACATTGCACTCACATGTTTGAATCTGTGTGCATATGTGTACGTGTGTGCATGTGAGTGCACATGTTTGGATCTATGTGCATGTGTGTGCCTGTGTGTATGTATGTGCATATGTGTGCACATGTCTGAGTCTGGGCGCATGCATGGTCATGTGCACATATATACATGTGTGTGCACGTTTGTATCTGTGTGCATGGATGTACATGTGTATATGTCTGTGTATACGTATGTTGTATGAGTATGAATGTGCGTGTCTGTGTGTGAGTGTGTGTGTGTCTGTGATTATGCTCATTTTGATTAAAGAGTTACCTGGGGGCTGCTCATTTGAACAAGATACTAATTACACAGTCATCCTTCATTGCCTCTAGTGTTCCAGCGTGAACTGGGATGCTCTGGTCTGGATTCTCGGGAGAGAGACAGGAAGAGATAAAGTGCCGGGTTTCCAGGGCTTAAACAGGCACCCTCAGCTTCCAGGGACAGAGGGTCAGAGCACTGCTAGCTCCATTAAGCTGCTAGAATGTTTCCTCTGGACTATTAATTCTTGCTCCAGGTGGGAGACAGTTGATGGTCTTGCAAGCCACGTTGACATGATGCAGTCAGCTGAAGGTGTGTATTTTTCTTGCTGGTTTACTCATGATATAACATGGTATCTGCTGGTGTTGATAGGATCCCCTGACAAACATTGCTCCCATGATCCCTTAGGCACAATTCTGGTTAGATCCCACTGGCCTGTCACCGGGGGCTCCGGTTAGTTGCTGAAAGTCCCTTTGGAAGACTTTTGTAACTTCCTCTGGCTTCTAGGCTTCATGTAATCCTGTCCTCAGCAGCACGAAGCCCCCACAGGAGTGGAGGACCCTGTGGTCACACCCTGCAACTGTCCCCGGGGATACCTCAAAAAACACAGAGTCACACAAGTTGTGTGCATCTCGTTAGAGCTCAGGGCCAGTTTGCCTGTGACTTAAATAAAAGTGGGTCCATGGTAATGTTTTAAGTAGAACCAAGTTCACTAAAGAGCAATAGATAGGTATGTTTCCCCAGCAGGGCGCAGCAGACATTAGAACCTTTCTCATGAAGCCCAGCTTCTGCAATCCTGGGAAGAACAAGGTTCACCTTGTGGGACTACGAAGCTGTGGGGAAGACAAAACAGGACAAGCTGTATCACTTACACGACCCAGTGCAAAAAAAGACCTTTTCAAAAGATGTTAAGAATTGCAGTGTGGCAATTCCTCAAACACCTAAAGACAGAAATACTATTCAACCCAGCAATTCCATCACTAGGTATATACCCAAAGGTATACAAATCATTCTGTTATAAAGACACAGACATGCATATGCTCACTGCAACACTATTCACAAGAACAAAGACACAGAATCAACCTAAATGCCCATCAATGATAACCTGGATAAGGAAAATGTGGTACATATATACCACGGAATATTATGCAGCCGTAAAAAGAATGGGATCATGACTTTTGCAGGGACATGGATGGAGCTGGAGACCATTATCTGTAGCAACCTAACATGGGAATAGAAAACCAAATACTGCATGTTCTCACTTATAAGTAGGAGCTAAATGATGAGAACACATGGATGAATAAAGGGGAACAACATACAATGAGGACTACTGGATATGATGAGGGAAGGAAGAGGGAGAGGATCAGAAAAATAACTCATGGGTACTAGGCTTAATGCTTGGGTGATGAAATAATTGGTACAACAAACCCCTATGACACAAGTTTACCCATGTAACAAACCGGCTCATATACCCCTGAATTTAAAATAAAAGTTAAAAAAATTGCAAGTCAGCAGCAACAGAACATTAAACTGCATGCAGGTGCTTCTGAGTGCCAGGCCTGGGTGACAGCCCCAGTCACACGTCCATGAAGCTGGCCCTGCAGAGAAAGCCTCAGAGTAGACTTTCTGCCCTCTCCCGGTAGACCGGTGGCTCTGCCCTCTTTCAATGCAGCTCATAGATTCCTCCCAGGATTGGAAGCTGAGATGCTACCAGGTCCTCCAGCAGTCCTGAGTGCTCAGACCCAGCCAGTTACCTGTTTATCCAGAAAGTGTTTCTGAGCACTACACAGGTATCAGACACTCTGCTGAGCTCAGAAATGCAGCTACACATAAAACAGACATAGGCCCTGAGTCCACAGTCCAATCGGAAAGATGACCATTAAGTATTTGGTCACTCAAAACATAAGTTATGGGGGTGATAGGTACTACCTACTAGTGCAGGATGTCCTGCAAGGAAATAACAGTAAGCCTCGGTCTATAGACACCCCAGGCTCTGGGTATGCTTGTGTGTACTTGCAGGTGTGTGTATGCATGTGTGTGTGTATATGCAGGTGTATGTATGCATGAGTGTGTACATGCATGCAGGTGTATGTGCATGTGTGTGTACATGTAGGTGTGTGTGTGTGCATGGGTGTGTACATGTAGATGTGTGTACGTGTGTGTACATGCTGGAGTGTGTTTGTGTATATGCAGATGTGTGCATGTAGGTGTACATGCAGGTGTGTGTGCACATTTGTGTGTACATGCAGGTGTGTGTCCATGCAGGGGTGTGTGTGTGTACATGCAGGTATGTGTGTGCATGTGTGTGTGCATGCAGGTGTGTGTGTGAATGAGTGCAAGTGTATGGGTATGTGCACACAGGTCTATGTATGTGATTGTGTGTGAGTGCAAAAGAATGCAGGTGTGGCTTGTGAGTTTTTGCGATTGTGTGTGCACATAGGTATGAACACCCACAGTAGTGTGTAATTGTGTGTGCATACTTGTGAATGGGGTTGTTCATGCACACACACAGGTGTGTGATTGGTGTGTGCATGTACTTGTGCAGGTGTGAGTGTATGTGCGATTGTACATGTGGAGTTGCTGAGGTGTGCATGCAAGTGTGTGACTGTGTGTGGGCGTGCATGCAAGATGTGAGGTGTGTGTGACTATAGTGCTTGTGGGTGGGTGTGAGCGCATGCAGGTGTGTGACTGTGTGTGGGCCTGTGTGTGAGATGTGAGGTGTGTGACTATGGTGCATGTGGGTAGGTGTGAGTCCATGTAGGTGTGTGATTGTGTGTGGGCATGTGTGTGACATGTGAGTGTGAATGTGACTGTAGTGCATGTGGGTGGGTGTGAGTGCATACAGGTGTGTGACTGTGTGTGCCTGTGCTTGTGCAGGTATGTGTGTGGGTTTGTGGGTGGGTCAGTTGCCAAGAGAGGGCAATAGTGTGTCTGCTGTCTTTGGGGAAGTGACCTGAACATGTGCTGCAAGATGAGCAAGACCCTCCCAAGGGAGGAGCGGTGTCTGACCAGCCTGTGGGGAGGAGACAGATTACAAGCAAGATGGCCCCTAAGGGAGGGGCAGCATCCAGGCAGCCTGCAGGGAGGGGATGGAGGACGGAATGGGATGAGGAGTGGCATAGAGACTACCCACCATGAGCAGGACCCATGGCCTGTCAGGGAGGTGGGGCTGTACCCCAAGAGTGGTGGAAGCCCTGAGAGGGTCAGATGGGGGTGGTTAGAGGCCCGGAGCCGAGGCGGGGAGTAGATTGAGCGGATGGTAGAAGGCAGAGAGGATGCAGGGGGCCCTTTGGCAGGGGCCTCAAGTCAGAACTCCCCCAGGGCCCCCACCTTATGTTGGCAAAGAAAGGTGAGGCCTGCTGTGCTGTGACCAGGATGCAGCAGGGATGGCTTGTGAGTGTGATTGTATTGTGCACCCTGACTCCTCACTTCCAAATGCTCTGCCCATCCCATCCACGAACCTCCCCATCCTCCACAATGTTTGGGGAGGCCCTTCCCGTCAGCATGGAGCCGCATTGCAGGCACACGTTTCATTTCTTGTTGAGAAAACAGGCCACATGGTTGTAATTGAGCTGTGTGCATATGGCTTAAGGTTCAAGTTAAAAAAGAATTTCAATTTTTAAAAAACTTTTACATTTCTGTGTTCAAATCATGTGACTATACATAATTATGCAAATATATTTTTGAAATCCTATTATTTTAACACAGCTGCGATTTGTTTTGCTCTTCTCTGTGTGCCCCTCACAGCTGTAATCATGGCAAATAGGTAATTGTGAGCCTTTGTTTTGCATTTTGCATGATTTTGTGTACATTTCTTATATTGCGACATTTTTATGTTATTTAAAATAAAATATACTCATATATAAACATATGTGCAACACAAAAATATTGACAATATAAAAATGCATAATGCTACCAACATTCTGAAAAATCTCCATCCGCATTTTGGGATAGGTTCTTTCAGGGTTCTGTGCATAAACATTCACATGTATTTAAAAGTGGGATCTCATTGTTCATGCTGTTTTAAAGTCAGCCATGTTTACATGTGTATACATACATGCGCACACCCACATGAAAGGTTTTATTGTGTGAAAAAAATATACTGTGATATAATACTGCATTCTAGGTATATAATAAATATTAAAGGATTCATTTAATCAATTCACATTTCTAGCATTTTGTAAAGACAGGGCTAAGGCTGGATGCAAACTTCTGGGCTCAAGTGATCCTCCCACATCAGCTTCCTGAGTAGCTTGGACCATAGGCAGGCTCCACTCTACCTGTGCTGTGTTTCAGGGCATTTTAACTTTTCCCGTTCCCTCCCTCTTTCCCTTTCTCTCCCTCCCTCCCTCTCTTCTTTCTTTACATTTTTTTTTCATTTGAGTACCATAATAGGTTTTGAGGAATAATCCTATAGCCTATATTTTATGTAATTGCTCAGTTATTCTTAGGAGAGATCACTAGAATCAGAATTGTTAAGTTAAAGGCTATACACATTTAAATATTTAATACAAACTTGTCAAACATTTGCAAGACATTTGGGATAATTTACATCCCCTCCAGCGAGGCATATGAATTTTCCCATTAACTTTCCAAATATAGACAATATCCTGTTCATAATTAATGTCAATTTGATAAGAAAGAAAAATAATATCTTATTGTTTGAATTTGTATTTCTTTGGCTTTTAGTGAGGTTGAATTTTTGATGATGTGCATTCAACATTTTGTTTATATTATTTGTTTATTTGTATCATAATTACTGTCAATTTAATAAGAAAGAAAAATAATGTCTTATTGTTTGAATTTGTATTTCTTTGGCTTTTAGTGAGGTTGAATTTTTGATGATGTGTATTCAACATTTTGTTTATTTGGCTTTTGTTGGTTGCCTGTTCAATAGCTTGGAGCATTCATTTGGAGAACGCATACATCACGGTTATAATACTGGGCTGGGTACCAACCAAACATCTATCGAGATCCCAAATCTACCAAGCTCTGAAAACTTGGGTGAGTCGCTTCACCTTTCTGTGACAATAGCTTCTAATCAACAGGGTCATGCGAAGATCTAAAGGGATAATATAGTATCTGCAGAGTGTAGCGCACAGTAAGCCCTAAGTAAAAATCTGTTTATTTTCATGAGATTTTTATTAAAGTATAACATGAATATAGAATTGTGCAAAAAGTCTAAGTGTACAGCATGAAGAATTTCCAAACACAGATTGTATCCGTAGCGACCAGATCACAAAATAAACATTGCTAGAATTCAGAAGCCCCTGGCACGCCTGTTTCAGTCACTCAGACTCTCCTGGGGTAACCACTGTCCCAACCATCATAGAACGGTTTTGCTTGTCATCAGGATTGCTATGAACGGATTCTATATGCCTCCCATCCTCCATCACTGCCAGGTGCCAGCGCTCTTGGGACAGCTCTGCAGCTGTCACAGCCCAGGCATGGGGCTTCAGAAGCCATCTCACCTCTGGACCCACCAGTCACCTGGGCTCTGGCCTCGGCCATTCAAGTCACAACCGCCATTCGAGTCTCTCTGGGGAGACAAGCCAGCCCCACCCTGACCCAGGGTCTTACAGAGTGAGTGCTGTTTTGTACCACTGAGGCTGGGGTGTTTTACTCTGCAGTGACAGATAACTGAGCAGGGTGGAGCTGCGCGTTCTCTTAGGGCCCCTCTTGGCCATGGGGGTTAGGCAGAACCATCGCTCCTGCAAGCTTCTGTTGAGGGCATCCGGAGGCCCATCGAGACAAGGGAAGGGACATAGACAGCCCCTGTGGATGACTGATGTCGAAGAAGACGTGGCCATATTTTAAAACTGCCACTGCCATGTCTACCTTTTTGTGCCTGGCTTCTTTCACTCAACATTATGCTTTTACGACCAATCCAAGGTGGAGGTAGTTGTAATTTGCTCATCCTTCTTGCTGTGTCATCTTCCATTGCCTGCATGCAGCACAGTTTATTCAGCCGTTGCACTGCCCCCGGACGTTTGGGTGATTTCCGGGCTAGGGTGCATTCTGGGACAGCCCCGGAGTGTGCTGTGACCGTCCCATCCACGTCTCGGCTGTGCACACACACATCTCATGTGAACACCTAAGGCGAGGATCGCTGCATGTTCTGGAGCATACCTGATCAGCATTTGTAGGTGAAACCAAACTGCCTTGCAAAATGGTGACACCCATTTACCATCCAACCAATACGACGAGGGCCTGCCTCTCGCCCTCACTGACGCTGTGCTGCCTGAGCTTCCTCCTGCAGCCTTTCTGTGTGTGTTTTGCTATCCCATTATGATTTAATTTGCATTTTTCAATGACTACTAAAATCGAACACTTTTTCCTATTCGATGTCAATTTGGATAATCATGTTTATAAAGAACATGGTCAAGTTTGGGATCCTTTTTTTTTTTTTAATACGTCTGCCTATCTTTTCCTTAGTGATGTAGGTAAAAGTGGTTGATGTGCCCTAAGGGTGAATTTTCTTTGAATATATGTATTGTGAATATTGTCAGTATGTTTACCTACATTGCAGCTTGGCTTTTCATTTTCTTAGTGGAATCTTTTGCTAAAGAGAAGTTTTTTAAAAAAAAACAACAAGTTTTAATGTAGTTCCATTTACCAAGTTTTTTTTTATTTATGGCCAATGTCTACTGTTTCTTTTCCATTTAAGAAATCTTTACCTACTCCAAGGCCTTGGATATTTTCTTATATTATCTTCCAAAAGCTTTATGGTCTTATCTTTCACATTTAAATCTCTGTTCTATTGGGAGATTTTCCCTTGGAGATATCTCATGAACCCATCATTATTGCCTAAAATGACCAGTCTTTTCTCCACTTCATTGCAGTTTAAACTTTATTATATTCAGGTGGCTGGATATAAGCAGGACTGCCTCTGGGCTCTCCATTGCTGTCCCTATTCTTGTTTCTATGCCACACTGCCTTAATAACTATTGCTTTATGTCTCAATGTTTGGTAATATAAATATAAATGCCTCAGGCTTAAACATGTTTTTGTTTCCTTCATTTGCTATTTTTAACTCTTTGCATTTCCATATGAACTATTTAGAATAAAATAGTTAATTCACACAAAAAAAATGTGCTGGTGTTGTAGAGGAGATTTCATATTATAACATTTTTCCATTTATAGGGAATATAAGGGATGAGGTTGGCAGAGAGAAACCTGTCAGGTTACTACAATAGCTGTCTCTTTTGTTTTCTTTTTAAAAATCTGCTTCTGGCCTATCACAGTATGTTTAATATGATTTTTAAAACAAATTGGAGATCTCATAGGTTCATTTGCACATCAATGTGCACCACTAGGTCTGTGGTTTGGGGGTGTATATATGTGTTTTCTCCAGTTTGGGGAAGCAATTTTCTGTTCAACCAAAGATATGGAATCAACCTTAGTGTTCACCAATGGTAGACCGGATGAAGAAAATATGGTGCATATACTACACAACCATAAAAAAGAATGAGATCATATTCTTTGCAGCAACATGGATAGAGCTGGAAGCCATCATCCAGACTGCCTATATGATCCTGGGAGACAAAATAATCTCTACACTGAACTCCCATGACAAATCATTTATCTACACAACAAATCTGTACATGTACCCCTGAACCTAAAATAAAAGTTAAAAAACAGAATACAGTATTACCTTTGACCATTAGTTTTTATTGATAATTTTCAAGAAGATGTTTGTTTAGCAATCAATAATTTTCATATTTTAAGCAAAAATCTGGAAATTATAAAAGTATTTGCCAGGTAACTCTTTCTGCAAATGGTATTATCTGTTAGTAATAAATGCCCACTGAATGCCTTGTATGTGCAGATCCATGCTGAACATGATTGGTGGTGCCCAAATGGACAGTCATATATTATTGTCATTGATATGGTTAGGCTTTGTGTCCCCACCAGAATCCCATCTTGAATTGTAGTTCCCATAATCCCCTCCCCGTGAGTCCTGGGAGGGACCCAATGGGAGATAATTGGATCATGGGAGCAGTTCCCCCGGGCTGTTCTTGTGATAGTGAGCAAGTGTTCGGGAGATCTGATGTTTTTATAAGGGACTGTTCCCCCTTTGCTTAGCACTTCCCCTTCCTGCTGCCATGCGAAGAAGGACGTGTTTGTTTCCCCTCCTGCTATGATTGTAAGTCTTCTGAGGCTTCCCCAGCCCTGCGGAACTGTAAGTCAATTAAACCTCTTTCGTTTATAAATCACCCAGTTTGGGGCAGTACTTTATAGCAATGTGAGTTGTGAGAACAGACTAATACAGTCATCCAGTCATCTTCTAGAAATTTCCATGTGATGGGGTGATGGACATACACAACCTACATACAAATATACATGCACACACACTTACATGCACTCACGTTTACACCCACACATAAATACCTAGACACTCATACACACATACAGACACACATGCACACTCACAAGCACAACCAAACACACACCCTTGCACACACATAGCTCTAGAGAGAATGATCGGTGGGGATGTCCGTGTAGGGCCTCTTGGGAGCTGAAGAATGGGCACCTTGTGACTTCTGGAATGACGCCTTTAGTCTCTTGCCAAGGTCACTGCTTGGGGTCAAGCACATCCTAGATTTTGGACAACCTTCTCTGCACCCTCCCAGTTGTCAAGTGGCCTGAGCTTAAGATCTCCAAACCACCTGTACGGGCTCCAGTTCCGCCAGCTGCTCACCGGGTGGCCAGGAGCATGTTAAGCGCCCCTGATCCTTGGTTTCTTCGCCTGAATAGCGAAGGCGATGATTCAGGAGGTCGGCGTCGGTGGAACCTAAACTCAGGTGGGGGCTCTGAACAAGCACTTTGTCGTCTAGTGAGAGGCGGGGGGTCCCTTAAATAGCACGTAAGGAGCAAATGGCATAGGGACTTTAAACAAGACATAAAAGCACTTCACCACAAGAGGAGGCTTCCGACTGCCGCCCTAACGCCGCGTGTCCTCTGTGCCTTCCCACACTCCTGCCAGCTCTAAGTAGAGCTCTGACTCCAACAGCTCAGCCAGGGGCTCCCTGCATTGAAGGAGGCCTGTTGTCCTGAGTGTGGCTAGCACCAATGAAGCTGGGCATTTCCTGGGACAGCTGTGACACTCCTGACCAACGGTGTTTGGCCGGAACAGCAGCCAGAAATGTGTTTTCTCTGTGGTTATAGCTCTCTCCGAGCAAAGCTACAGAAGGCAGCCGGCTCCACCCGGGGTTGCTCTGCACGTCTTCATCTCTGTGCTGCAGCGTGAGGGACCCATGTCTGATCTACGGAGATTGTTTTCTCTGCCCGTTCTAAATGAAGCCCATCTGTCTTTCCTCCTCCCCACACTGGAGCTCGATATTAGTTGTTCTGAAATGTTGATGCCTAACTTATGCAGGCTACTGGCAAAGTGAATTTTAGTTTCTACTATCATAATGTTTCATTAAAAAAAAAATACCCACACTATCTCGATTTAGAATGATGCTCCTCTCGCAAATTTACCCTGCAAGGAAATTGTCTGCCCAGTGCTTCGGCTTGTGGAGAACACATTGAGAGTTTGGGGCTGCAGATGCACCAAGCGTGGTCAAGGGCTAGGAACTGCAGCAGGTGGAGGGCTGTCGGACAATGCTGGCGGAGGCAGTGCTGCTTCCAGTGGGTGTGGAAGGAGTCAGGCCTTAGCTCCTGACACCAGGACATGGAAACACTGCCCAGGGAGATGTTGCCTGAAGGGCGCCCATGGGCATTGGTGCAGGTCCCGCATGGTAAGAGGCATCGCTGAGTCTCCCCAGCACCCCACCAGGAGTGCCTGGCTCAGAGCAGGTGCCCAGGATGTCTGTGCAGACCTGGTGATGACTGAGGAGAGGTAGGGTCTGCAGAGTCATCTGCAGTCCCTGCCCCTGGGGTTCACAGCTGGTGTGATTCAGCCTCGGGAAGGAGGGGTCTCAGTGCAAAAGAACCAAGGGAAACGGCGGCAGACTTCCATTTGTCTTGTCTGCCTGAGTGTCATTCACAAGGAACTTGGAGTCACATTCCTGTCCCCACAAGCACGGAGCCCCTGGAACCAGCTGCCCACCCTCACCCCAGCTTCCTTTCCTGAAGAGGGTGCTGGAGGTGGTAGGCTTGGCCTAGCCTCCACGTTGACACGCACCAACCCCTGTTCCTCATCCCTTTCTGCCTTCAGTGCGGCAGGTCCCACGACTCTCCCACAATGCTGTTCTGAGGATCCCGTAGGGTCATGGATACATACTCTCTACACAGAGCCAAGCACAGAGTGCGCTCAACAGAAGGCAGCTACAGCAATGGTGATGACAACTGTGTCGCATATTGATAGAGTGATTTGACCTAAGCATGTTTTCTTCTTTTTTGCTTTTCTTCCCGCTTTATTGAGGTATACTGACAAATAAAAATTATATAAAATTAAGGTGTACAATGCGATGTTTTTTGGGTTTTTTGTTGTTGTTTGTTTGTTTGTTTGAGATGGAGTCTCACTCTTTTGCCCGGCTGGAGTGCAGTGGCACGATTTCGGCTCACTGCAACCTCCGCCTCTTAGGTTCAATCGATTCTCATGTCTCAGCCTCCCGAGTAGCTGGGACTACAGGCACTTGCCACCGTGCCCAGCTAATTTTTGTATTTTTAGTAGAGATGGGGTTTCACCATGTGGGCCAAGATGATCTTGATCTCCTGACTTCATGATCCTCCCGCCTCGGCCTCCCAAAGTGAGCCACCGCGCCTGGCCACAATGCGATGTTTTGATGTACATAAACTTTGTGAAATGGTCACCACAATCAAGCTAATTAACACATCCATCACCTCATAGAGTTACTGTCTTTATAGTGAGAACACTTAAGAGGAGTCTAGCAAATTCTGAGTGTGAAATTCAGTATTGTTAACCATAGGCTCCTGCCTTGCATCAGGCCTCTAGATCTCCTTTGTCTTAAAATTGAAAGTCAGTGCCCTGTAACCACAGCCTCCCTATTTACCCTTCCACTCAGTGGCTGGCGGGAGTTTGATTGATTCTAATTCCACACAGAAGTGAGATCGGGCAGAATTTGTCTTTCTGGACCTGGTTTATTTCACTTAGCATCACGTGCTTCAGGTCCATGTTGCCACCAATGGCAGGATCTCCATTTATTTTTTTCTTTGAGATGGAGTCTCACTCTGTCACCCAGGCTGGAGTGCAGTGGTGCGATCTCAGCTCACTACAACCTCTGCCTCCCGGGTTCAAGCGATTCTCCTGCCTTAGTTTCCTGAGTAGCTGAGATTATAGACACGCATCACCACGCCCGGCTAATTTTTGTATTTTTAGTATAGGTGAGATTTCGCCATGTTAGCCAGGATGGTGTCAATCTCCTGACCTCGTGATCCACCTGCTTTGGCCTCCCAAAGTGCTGGGATTACAGGCATGAGCCACCACTCTGGCCCGTCTTCTTTTTTGAAGGCTGTATCCTATCCTATTCCATCACCCCATTTCTGACACGTAGGTTGTGTCCACATCGTGGCTTTTGTGAAGACTTGAGCATATCTGGCTGGAATGACTGTGGCACACAGAAGGCATGGTGTGCTAAGCTTCTGACCACGCCATACCCAGGGGAGTGCCTCTCACGCCTCTTCTGCAGGTGCTATGAGCTACCTGGGCTCCAAAATAAACTTCCTGGCCCTGAAGCCCACTCCAGGACAGAACCTGTGGTCTCAGCAACCACAGCACCATCACCATGAGCACGAAGTCAACCAAAGGACCCTGGGACAATAGTCCCCAAATAAAGGACAAAGTTGCTGAGATGCAAGAAATGTCAGGCAGACATTGGCTCACAAATTTGCAGAAGACTCTCATCAAGCTTCACTGAGGAATGAAGAATATTTTTGAATATAAATGATAGAAGACTCAGAAACATGATTAGTAGCTTTGTCTTGGCTTTGATTTAAACCTCCCTTTGATTTTTATAAGATTTCTCTTCCCTAAACAATAAGTGATAAACTGATAGTATCATTTACATGCAAATTAACGTGTAAACAATATCTATGACTTTTTATTTCTTGCCGTTGAAAGTTTTTTAAAATAAATTGAGACTGATGACTTAAGTTATTTCATTTGGTTTCTTGGAAAACACAGGCATGTAAAGAAGAGTAAAGGGAAGTTATTTTTCTGCTCGTAGCAATATTGAGATGAGACTTTCCTCTTTTAATTCGAATTAAAGATAAATATTAAAATAGAATTAATTAAAGTGTAAGCAGAGATAATTAAAATAAATGTGGTCACTGAAGACTTAAACATTAAAATAAATTAGGTTCATGTAAAAGTTGGGCAACATTGAATCATATTGCATATTTAATCAGGGCTCCATTGAAATTGATTAAATATGCCCTTGAAATTAACTATTGATCATTTTTAACTGGTTGGATGTAACCCAATTTATTTTCCTATGGATTTTGACTGAATTTCATAACTTAAGCAATTTCTAAAAATACCTGTTTACTTCATATTGATAGCAAAGTGTTTTCATGTCAGCATGGAATGGTGTAGCACAGAAAACATTTACAGAAATATTTAAATAACAGTGAGTTTTTGTGCAGCAGTCAGTGTAGTTGTGGTCCAGGGAAAAGATGAAGAAAGAAAACACAAATCTACATCTACATTTAATCTATAGATCATAAATGTATCCATCTAAGTGATCCCAGTATTGCATTTTCAAATAGGGCATAACATATCTGTTTAATCCGAAACTCAGTCTCAAGCAGTCAGTTGAAATGATTACATATTCTCACCCATTTTCATATCACGTGCGAATTTCTCTTCATTTCTTAGTTAGTCTTCATGGTCAGGTTTCAGGACACTGTCTTTTCATTGCTGAGACACATCTCCAATTCCAGGACCTTCCTTTAGCCTACTGAATGCAAGGCCGAACGCAGACATAGGTTGCATGTTAGCAAGGTCTTACCTGCAACTCCATGACAAGGGTCTGAGTTATGGCATCAGAAAGGAGCCATGCTGTGAGCTCTCCTGGGCCCCCAGAGAAAGAACAGCTAAGTGACTTAGTGCAGGGGGAGCAGAAGAGCCATTGAGAATAACAGTTTTATGTGTTGTCAATTACTGGCTTGGATAAAGTTTACGATTCCATTTGATGGCACCTCTCTTAGCATTACTGAAGCAGAAAGAGGATTTTTAAAGAGCTTGTCAATAAAAATCACATGTCTACCCAGCATTTTCCTATATGCAATATTTAACCTCTCAATTTCCTGGATATATAGCTCTGTTGCTAGTAAGTGTCTACTTAAAAAGAAAAGTGGTTCAGTTCAGTCTTAGCAGGACTCCCTTGGAGGGAAGCATCTGAATTCACAGGAGCTCCTTATGCCATTTATAGACATTAATCAAGGCCATTCCTAATGTCTGGGTATGTGCTTGTGTTCAACAGTGTTCCATGATGCAGAAGGTGGTAGGGCCTGGCTGTGTGAGGTGGGTTTTGTGTTCTCACACATGTACACACCTGTTGGTGGCTGCAAGGCGAGCCCTGTGACATGCAGAAAGCTCCCAGGATCTGGCCAGGAGTGCTGGTCTGGACACGGTTTCTCCCCAACATGTGTTTTCATATTGGATAAGTTTTCAAGCTTCCATGAGTCTTTTGTTCCCATCTGAAATAAAACAGGGCTTAACCAAAAATATGGGCAAGAAAACCAGTAGTTTTCAAATATTTTACACAGCAAAGCCATTAAAAAAAATCTCTCAGGAACCCTAGGAGATCAATTGAAAGAAAGTGGAGCTCTCGGGACTGGTGCATGCAGGCCAGGGGCAGGAAGGGATGGCCCACCTTCCCCAACAGTGGCCTCTGACACATCTCTGAGGCTCAGTGCAGGTCCACGGAATCTGACTGGATAACCATCGACCATCAGCACCATATCTCAGCTCCAAGAAGAGACAATTTTGACTGGCAACCTCCTGTGGCCTTGATCACATTATTTATTTTTTTCTAATGAACTGAAAACTTGTCTCTGAAGTGCTGCTTTCCTGAAATAGTTATTATTTGGAATGTGAAAAATGTTCCTCTGAATAAATGGGTAAGGCAGGGGAAATGCTAGTAATTATCTTCAAACTTCACACTTTTGCATTTATTGTGAGGACATGTATTTTAATTATCTACTGCTGCATAAGAAAGCATCTTCAAGCTTAGTGATTTAACACAACTGCTGTATTCCTAATGGTTTTGTGAGTCAGTAATGTGGGATGGGCTTTGCTGGGTATTTTTCTCTGTTTCAGGGGTGTCAGCCAGGGCAGCAGGAGTAAAGACCCTCAGTCTCTGTCTCCCTCCAAGTGCAGCTTCCTCACTGGATGAGGACCCTCAGGTGCTGGGCTTACCATGCATGCCCATCTCTGGCGGATCCATCTCTCTCTCTCTCTCTCTTTTTTTTTTGAGACACAGTCTCACACTGTTGCCCAGGCTGGAGTGCAGTGGCGTGATCTCGGCTCACTGAAAGCTCTGCCTCCCAGGTTCATGCCATTCTCCTGCCTCAGTCTCTCGAGTAGCTGGGACTACAGGCGCCCGCCACCACTCCCAGCTAATTTTTTGTATTTTTAGTAAAGACGGGGTTTCACTAAGTTGGCCAGGCTGGTCTCAAACTCCTGACCTCATGATCTGCCCGCCTTGGCCTCCCAAAGTGCTGGGATTATAGGCGTGAGCCACCGCGCCTGGCTAACTTCATCTGTTACACGGTGGCAAGCTCTAAATGGAAGCCTTCCAAGAGCCAGAAGGAGGAAGCTTCCAGGACAGCTAAGATCTTGGTCCACGGAGGCTCAGTGTCCCCTCCTCCAGATTCTATTGGTCAGAGCAGGTCCCCAGGCCCACCCATCCTCATGGGAGGGGAGGAGGTGGGGCAAAAGACCACATTTCTGGATGAGGGCATGGCAGAACCTGCCACAGAGGAGGGAACGTGACGGCAGCCCTTGCTGCAGCCACATTTAGGAAATAAAATCCTCCATACTGGGAATTCTCAGTCATTCTCCCCAGGAGAAGCACAGATGCCGAATGCTGAGGATGCAGAGGCAGACGTCGAAAGCCCGGTGTCACAGTGGGTGGGCAGGTGGGAGCTGGGTAAGAGGCCAAGAAGGGACCATCCACCTGCTATCTTGGGGACACATCCTCAGTGAAGGAGCCCCCTGCTCTCCTTGGTGAGTGCTCCCGCCCTCCTGTGGCTCCCCCGGGGGCCTATGAGGCAATGGTGCCTCAACCCAACCCCCACCTAGAGGTCACCTCCCAAAAGCCTGAGAGGAGAGGCAGCCTTAGGACAGAGAACTCATGCCTGCCCTTGAAAACCACAGGGGCAATGCAGTGGGCCCCACAGTGGCCGGGTATGAACAGGTCATGTTAAGAGAGCTGGGCACTGGCGGGGGTGGGCGGGGCGGGGGTGCTGGGGAGCTTATCTCTGCAGGTGTCACCTCCATGCACACCGCAGACGCCCTGTGTTCACTCAGAGCCAGTTCCCCTGTCATAGTCGGAGTCATGAAGCAGTTGCCACGCAAGAAAAGGAGCAAAAGGACCCCCCACCCCAGGATGCGCTCATGCAAGATGGGCGCACTCAGGTGCTTGCAGGAGCGCTGTGCGTGGCTCACGCTGAGCGGGCGCTGCCTGCGGACAGTCCCACATGCCGTGGAGGCAGACGGAGACAGTGGACCTGCGCCTTGCCGGGAGGCGCTTTTGCCGTAAAATGACCCACTGCAAGTTAAACTGAACGCTAAGCATTTTTTTTTTTTTAATGAAAACTAAAGGAATCTAACTCAGTTGGAACAAAGATTGGGAAAGGGCTTCATTTAGATGGGCTGAATTGGGCAGCAGTGAAGGCTTCCCTCCGAAGCGCCTTCTACCGAATGGGCCTCTGGAACTGGGGTCCGGCTTCCCCCAGCAGCACAGCAGGGCGTCCTGGCCACCTCCTCTGCACTCTCACCCTAGAGTGGTGGGCTAGGATGGGACACTGACTCCGAGCAGGGGAGATTGACAGCAGTTTATTCGTCATTCTCAGCCCAGGGGGGTAGGTCCCAGCCTACATGCAGGGCCACATGGACCAGATGAAACAGCCAGGGTTGGTGGGAAGCTGGCTTTGTAGCAACCAGGGGGTGCCCCTGGTTCCTGCAGCTGGGGTGTGGTTGGCTTTGTGAGTCATTCTGTGGGTGGCAGAGAACAGAAGACCCCGACTCAGGGGTGAGCAGGAGCTGCTCCTGGTCCCTGCTACAGGAGAGTGGATTTGCTAAGGGGCCTTTACTGTGAGAGCAGAGGTGAGAGGGGACTCAAGGTTAGGCCAGATAAGGGCCTCCCCCGCCCGGCGTCACCAGAGGTCAAGGCAGCCTGTCCTATGAAGTCTTAATTCTAGGTCCTACACCACGAAGGCCTTTGGCTTTGACCTGGCCAAGTCCTGCAGCCTCCCCTCCCCACAGCTGCCTGCCCAGGGCAGGGCTGGGCGAGGGCTGTGCTCACAGCGATGCAGGGAGGGTGGTCCCTGGGGAGCAGCTCAGGCTTATTTTCCATGCAGCTTTCTGAAGATGAGCCTCAATAAATACAGCACGGCTCCCCTCCAGGAAGCTTGGAACACTCATTAGAAATCCATTCCACGTCACTGCTTGGGAAGAAAATAACTTCATTCCGACCCCAGAAGCTTCTAGTTGGCCTTGTAGAACATTAGCAAACACAAATGTTGTGTTTTCCTCTGAAAAACACAAGCTGAAGGCCATCACTTATTTAGCCTACTGTGTTGTTTGAATGATTTGAAACAGAATACGTTAGGAAAATAAAAGATAATGCACTACGCGTGCCACACACCATGTTTTCTGTTTCTTGGGCCAGACCCCTCCCACACCTATGGGGATGAGGGTGTTGATGGAATGACATGTTTATTAAGGAAATGGGACCAAGGATGGTGGGACTGGCTTCCCTGCTCTGTGTGGGAGCCTGTATCACATAGTGGGCCCAGGGCCTCCCAGTGAGCTGACCTCCTGCTCAGTGTGCACGCCTGGCTCCAGAGATTCCACTAGGCAGGTCCATGCTCTGGGCAGGCTGGGAGGATGAAGGAAACAGGGAGAGGAGAGCTGCCCATGGGACTGGGGACCCCAGGAGCAGTTAGCCCAAGCACCAGCCCTCACCCACAGAAAGTGCTAGAGAATTTGCAGGTCCAGCCATGATCTACCCTCAGCATCCCTGGGACACAGGAATGTCCTTCCCACCCTGATGTGGAATCTTCGGACATGGGAAGGAGACGCCTTGCTCCTGCGTTCAGCTGACATGATCCAGCGTTTCTAAAATACACTATGGAAATGAGGAGAGGGAAACCAGACCTTTGCCAGGTGCACGCCAGAGAGAAAGACAGTCGTGTTTCAGCTCCTGGGTGTCTTACAGCAAACTCCGAAATCCGGGTGGGCTGCCCACTGCAGAGCCCCATCCCTCACGGCACCCTCGGTTCCGTGTGCATAATCCATTTTCTCAGGTATGCTTTTCTTTGATTACTGCAGGAAGGACCAGTCATAACCCTGATCATTCAGCTCTGGAGGGCTGTGGAGGGCCTGACCTCTCCTCACGGTGCCCTCTGTCCAGTGGGGGAACCAGTACGGGAGCCCCTGGCCTGGCCTCCATCCTCTGGAGTTGTGAAGGACCTGGGGGTTCTAGGTCATCTCTGAGTGTCATCCTCTCCATCAGCAGAACAGACCCTGGCCCCCTTTTCCTCTCCACCTGGTGAAAGGCACCGGATGTTTTCTCCATCACACATTCTCTGTTTTTCTCTGCTCTTCTTTCCCCAGTTCAAATAAGTCCATGCTCTGTTCAAACCCTTTGGCCAGCAAGTGCCTCTCAGTGAGCTGAGAAGCCTTTAGAGGTTCCCTGAATGCCCTGTGAGTAGCCTTGGTGTGGACCAAGAGGCTTGTCTGAGCTGACTCTTCCCTGTTCCCAGACATGCCCAGGAGGTGCTAAATGACCAGAGATGGGGTGACACGCAGCCCTCCTGCGGCACGTTCCTAGGCTACCTCCACCTTGGGAACCCCATTTCAGGATCCCCACCCAGACCTGGGCCCAGAGCTGCTGCAAAGTGGGTTTTGAGGGGCTCAAGGCTTTGAGGGCCAGAGGGCAGCAAGGGATATGGAAGGCCAGGTGCCTGGTCACCGTATCTGTTCATTGATGCTGAGCTCAGCCCAAGACTGATGCTGACAGAGCGGCACTGACAGTCAAAGCCTAAAGGTGCCATGTAGTAGTCCTTCTGGTTACACCCTTCCCACATTTCGTGGAAAGCCTAGAAATTGGAAATAAAAATTCCTAAGAGTTTTAGGTGTTTGTGATATCAAGAACTGCAACTTAGGAAAGGCATAGAGAGCCTAGCGAGTCCGTGATTTATGGGGAAGACATTCATTCATAGGCAGTACATCCAACATCAGGTGAGCCAGGCCAGGCAGCCAAGTCTGGGCAGTGAGAAGCAGCCCGGGCTGGCTGTGGGCACAGGTGCCGGACAGCGGTGCTGAGTAAACCCCTCAACTCCCACTGCAGACCCTTGGCCTGGCTTCTCAGCTTGGGGTCCTGGTGCTTCTCCTCTTTGTCCACCCGTAGCCCATGACCTTCCCCTCAAAAGGCCAGAGACAGCGAGCTTTGGGGCACAGGAGATGAGCTGTCACATGCAGAAAGGATTTGCCGTCCATGCCCATTCTGCACTCCCATGGGAGAAGTGTTTCCATCCATATCAGGCTCAGGAGGATCATGTAAGAACCGTTCCAGGGTTAGGAACTGAAACCTAATACATTCATTAGCTTAAATAGCAACAAAATCACAGCCATACATGAAGCAAACCCTGGTGAGACTGTTATTAATATTTAACATAAATGGTTTTGAAAATGTGCTAGATGCCAAGATGTGGAAAAGGAAGGTCTCTGTGCTGCATTTGTGATATGAATAATAGGCTTTCGAATGCAAGGAAAAGCCCCTGGGTGAACAGACAGAATCCCAGGCAGAGGCTCTGTCCCCTGGTGCTCCTGGCCTGAGTTGTGCTGAAGGATCTGTGCCTTCCAACGTGCCCTCCCCACTGGCCCCTTCGGTTTGCTAAGACCCGTTCTCCAACCTCAAAAGTAACCCAAAAGGTGGCAGCAGCCTGCTTGGGGCATGCTTCAGTGTTCCTCTGAAGAGGGAGATGGGGAATATTTGGAAACGCAGCATCCCTGCAGCATTGCTTTCCTGTGGAGGTGGGCCCAGAGAGGGTTGGTCTGGGATGCAGAGACATTGGCCCCCATCACAGGATTTAATGCCACACAGTCCTCAAAGCACAAACTCCAAGTCAATACGGACTCCCTCTGCTTCCAAACATGTTAATAATCCTTTCTCTCAGGAATACTTTTTTTTGATTGCTCCAAGAGGGAGCTGGTCATAATCCTGAAAGACATGATTCTGAACATCATAATCCTAAATGTTGACGTTTTGAAAGATAAAGGTCCTGACATATAATTCTGGAAAAATAATTTTAAAAAGTTTCAAGACATTTATTTACACTTTTAAAAGGAGATTTAACCAAAACATATAAAAACACAACAGAAAGTTTTATAGGTCACTTTACACAAAAGGCCAAAAGTAACAGACACACTTTTGCAAGCATAAAGACGCAGGTGTATTAAGGACAGCCGCATGGGTATAACAGAAATGGGCGCATGGACTATGCTTATAAAGAAACAGGCCGAGAAGGGAAAAGTGCCGATGCATGTCACCGTGGCAGCCACTGTGCACACCCAGCTTTGTGGCTGCTCACCAAAGCACCAGGAACAGCCTGAGTCCCAGTCCCGCCTAGCATGAGACAGCTGTCCTGTGATGGGATTTTCAGGACTTTATCCCCTGGGGATTTTAGGCTTTAGGGATTTTGGTTTTTCTCAGTGTTAACATCTGGGTTGCGGTGATTGGGATTGTGTCTTTCAGGATTAGTATCCAAACCCCTGCAAGACCCTTGCTGTCAAAAATGTTTATCTGAATCTCTTTCCAAATGTGTATTTATCTTGATGACTGTGACACCACTATTTTCACAATGTATGTATGAGTCACCCTCACCAAATACCCTGCAGAATGTTTTCTCCTGAGTGCAACGGCCTCTCTTCCTTTGACTCCTAAACCATATCTGGAAGGTGGCAGGTAGAGAAGGAAGCCTGGTGGACCCTGGGTTTCCTCATGTGCACGGGTGTGTGAAGAACTGAGGTGTAGGATTCTTTCGGTTCTGGCTGTTGGATGCCTCCCTCCTTGCTTTCTGAATTCAGAATTTTAGTAAAAAGCTGTATCAGTGTCCTGTGGTAGCCATAACAAATTCCTGCAAACCGAGTGGCTAAAAGCAACAGAAAACTATTCTCTCACAGTTCTGGAAGCCACAAGTCTAAAGTCAAGATGGCAGGAGAGCTGGCTCCTCCTGGAGCAATGAGGCAGCACCTGGTCCAGGCCCTTCCAGCTTCCAGGGGTCGCCGCCCTCCTGGTGCTCCTTGGCTTCTGATAGCATCACTCCAGTCTCTGCTGGCGCCTCCCTGTGCCCCTTCTCTGTGGGTCTGTGTTCCGTGTCTCCACGCAGCCTTCTCTCTCTGTGTCTGTCTCTTCTCTTCTAAGGACACCAGTGGCTGCAGTAGGCCCTGTCCTAATTCACTGTGACCTCATATTAACTAGTTACATCTGTGAAGACCCTGTTTCCTGCTAAGGTCACATTCTGAGGTTCTAGATAGACATGAATTTTGGGGGAACGCTCTTCACCCCACTGTAACAGCAGAAGTCCTATTTCAGTAAGTCCTGTGGCAGCGGCCGTGGGGAGGGGCGTGCACCCTCACTGCTCAGCAGAAGTCCTATTTCAGTAAGTCCTGTGGCAGCAGCCGTGGGGAGGGGCGTGCACCCTCACTGCTCAGCAGAAGTCCTATTTCAGTAAGTCCTGTGGCAGCAGCCGTGGGGAAGGGCGTGCACCCTCACTGCTCAGCAGAAGTCCTATTTCAGTAAGTCTGTGGCAGCGGCCGTGGGGAGGGGCGTGCACCCTCACTGCTCAGCAGAAGTCCTATTTCAGTAAGTCTGTGGCAGCAGCCGTGGGGAGGGGCGTGCACCCTCACTGCTCAGCAGAAGTCCTATTTCAGTAAGTCCTGTGGCAGCAGCCGTGGGGAGGGGCGTGCACCCTCACTGCTCAGCAGAAGTCCTATTTCAGTAAGTCCTGTGGCAGCGGCCGTGGGGAGGGGCGTGCACCCTCACTGCTCAGCAGAAGTCCTATTTCAGTAAGTCCTGTGGCAGCAGCCGTGGGGAGGGGCGTGCACCCTCACTGCTCAGCAGAAGTCCTATTTCAGTAAGTCTGTGGCAGCGGCCGTGGGGAAGGGCGTGCACCCTCACTGCTCAGCAGAAGTCCTATTTCAGTAAGTCTGTGGCAGCAGCCGTGGGGAGGGGCGTGCACCCTCACTGCTCAGCAGAAGTCCTATTTCAGTAAGTCCTGTGGCAGCGGCCGTGGGGAGGGGCGTGCACCCTCACTGCTCAGCAGAAGTCCTATTTCAGTAAGTCCTGTGGCAGCGGCCGTGGGGAGGGGCGTGCACCCTCACTGCTCAGCAGAAGTCCTATTTCAGTAAGTCTGTGGCAGCGGCCGTGGGGAGGGGCGTGCACCCTCACTGCTCAGCAGAAGTCCTATTTCAGTAAGTCCTGTGGCAGCGGCCGTGGGGAGGGGCGTGCACCCTCACTGCTCAGCAGAAGTCCTATTTCAGTAAGTCCTGTGGCAGCAGCCGTGGGGAGGGGCGTGCACCCTCACTGCTCAGCAGAAGTCCTATTTCAGTAAGTCCTGTGGCAGCGGCCGTGGGGAGGGGCGTGCACCCTCACTGCTCAGCAGAAGTCCTATTTCAGTAAGTCCGTGGCAGCAGCCGTGGGGAGGGGCGTGCACCCTCACTGCTCAGCAGAAGTCCTATTTCAGTAAGTCCGTGGCAGCAGCCGTGGGGAGGGGCGTGCACCCTCACTGCTCAGCAGAAGTCCTATTTCAGTAAGTCCTGTGGCAGCGGCCGTGGGGAGGGGCGTGCACCCTCACTGCTCAGCAGAAGTCCTATTTCAGTAAGTCCTGTGGCAGCGGCCGTGGGGAGGGGCGTGCACCCTCACTGCTCAGCAGAAGTCCTATTTCAGTAAGTCTGTGGCAGCGGCCGTGGGGAGGGGCGTGCACCCTCACTGCTCAGCAGAAGTCCTATTTCAGTAAGTCCTGTGGCAGCGGCCGTGGGGAGGGGCGTGCACCCTCACTGCTCAGCAGAAGTCCTATTTCAGTAAGTCTGTGGCAGCGGCCGTGGGGAAGGGCGTGCACCCTCACTGCTCATGCAGTTGTGTCCAGATGGCATTCCCTGAAGCCCCTGCCAAATACGCAGATCTCTAGGTCTCTGGTCTGGAAATGCTGACTGGTACATCTGGATGAGGGTATTTAAGAAACAGCCCAGAAAATTCTTATCTTCATGGATGCTGGAGAAGCTCTTCAGAAATCCTGTTGATTGGGGGAAATCCAATCAACATTCCAGTACATAAAACTTCTACATGGGGAGGAGAAAGAGGGAGCATGTTTATCAGAGGAAGCTAGGTGGGCACTGATGGCTCCCAGCCCTGTGGGTACCAGCCAGCTTGTCCGTTTCTGCCACCTGATATTCAGGGGTAGAGAGCGGCCGCAGGCAGGGAAGGCAGTGTCCTTGCAGGGGAAGCACTGGGAGGCACAGCCCCTCATCCTTCCAGGCTTGACAGAGCTCTAAGGGAGGAACTGGGGCTGGAGGAACAGTGATGTGGCCAGAGACCTGGGGAAGTGACCTTCAGACAATTGCCAGGGTGGACCCTCCAGCCATAGAGGAAGGAGGAAACCTATGGCTCTGGGGACAGCTCAGTTTAGGGTCCTGATGAGAGAGGAGGAAAGCATCACCGTCACCCAGAAGTGTTAGGAGCAGACAGGAGTCACAAAGGAGACCCAGGAGAGCAGAGCAGTGCTAAGGACAGAAAGGGGCCACCTACCCAGAGGGGAGGAGGAAGACAGTAGGTAACTCGTTCACTCCATAGTGACTTACCAAGAGCCTTTGATGCAGGGGATGGGGCTTGGCTCCTGACACAATGACATGGTCTATGCTCCAGACACTGCGATGGGGACTTCCAACTCCACTTCATTCTATTCTAACACCAAGGCAGAGTCTGAGGCTGATTTTACAGACGGCAAAGAAACTGGGGCAGGGTCACTGAAAAATGTCTTCGTTTGCCTGAGGTCATGAGCATCATAGCCTGGGGAGCTGAGATGCAAGCCCAGCTTGTCTAATGTGAGTCCCGGCTTTCTGACGCCACAGCGACACCTTGTTCTGAGAAGACTCTCAGATCTCACAGTCGCCAGCCCCCACCTGCACGGCACTGTCTCCCTGGCCTCACTGTCCGGAGAATTTGCTAAAATGCACGTGCCTTGTCCTGAGCCGTTCACGACCCTATGGAGGAGATCCTTCTGGTGACTTTCTGGATCCAAAGGAGAATAAGAGCAAGAGCACCTGGTGTTTCTCTTACAAGTCTACAAAAAAGCAACCCAGGAGAGAACAAGGAGAGTCCGGGCTCTGGAGTGGCCTCGCATGAGGTATTTATCTCCATGAGCCTCAAGTTTCTCACCTGTCAAATGGGCATAATAATGGCCCATCCCTCATGGACTTTTTGTGTGGACTGCATGCGTTAAAACATAGGGGTCAGGCCTGGAGACTCCGCCTGCAATCCCAGCACTTTGAGAGGCTAAGGTGGGCGGATCGCCTGAGGTCAGGAATTCGAGACTAGGCTAGCCAACACGGCGAAAACCCATCTCTACTAAAAATTAACTAAATGCTGCACGCCTGTAGTCCCAGGTACTTAGGAGGCTGAGGCAAGCCTTCTTGAACCTGGAAGGCGGAGGTTGCAGTGAGTGGAGATCATGCCACTGCACTGCAGCCTGGGCAACAGACAGAGACTCTGTCTCAAAATAAATAAATAGAAATAGAAAAATAAATGAATTAAAACATACAAAAATGCCTAGACCAGAGATCGTCATACAGTGTTTTAGTAAATGTTAGCAATTTCTGTCATTCCACTCCCCTCGCCAACGTGCGGGCCCTTGGCTTGATTTATTGTTTAACCGGTTTGCTCCTGTGCTAAGTCCTCTAAACTTGACTCATAATAGAATATGGGCTCTCCCATGAGGTAAGGCAGCAGCCAGTATGCCCATGACAGGGATATGACCCATTGAAGACAAGGGCAGGCATTGATGCCATATGGAAAGGCCCCTTATTCTAAAAGGAAAGGGAAATATCCTTCAGCCTTCAAGTTTTCTTTTTTCTTCTTTTTTTGAGATGGAGTCTTGCTCTGTCCCCCAGGCTGTAGTGCAGTGGCACGATCTCTACTCACTGTAACCTCTGCCTCCCAGGTTGAAGCAATTCTGTCTCAGCCTCCCAAGTAGCTGGGATTACAGGTGCATGCCACCATGCCTGGCTAATTTTTGTGTTTTTAGTAGAGATGAGGTTTCACCATGTTGGCCAGGCTGGTCTTGAACTCCTGACCTCAGGTGATTCACCTGCCTTGGCCTCCCAAAGTACTGGAATTACAGGCATGAGCCACCACGTTTGGCCAGTCTTCAAGTTTTTTAAAGACACAATTGTCTCTCCTGCTTTTCACCCAACATGGCACATCAAGTGGGGAAAATGTGGCCACATACCCACTGCCCAGCCCACCAGCAGTGCACACCACGGACTGAGCCACCCCCCCCACCACCCAGCCTTCTCATGCTTTTGGGATCCTTCTTGATCCAGGACTCAGGCCTCATTACCAACTGATTTGCTGAAGTTAACCTAGGGGTTGAAATCAACTGGTTCTCCCAGTCCGTAGCTTCTTTCCCCTTACCCATATTATATTTCTGAACCCATGAATATTTGAAAGGACTCCCAGGGAGGACATTAAAACACCAAGCCTACTAGGGCACAGGGACATGGTTCTGGATTCTTGCTCTCCCGATGGAGGCCATCCGATGGCAAAGTCAACATCCAAGGGAGCAAAGTCGACCGTTCCGACGCCCGCCGTGTCTACGGATCTTAACATCGGTGAAGCAGCAAGGATGTTCTTGTTAGGAAACATCCTGAGAGCCCTCTGTTAAAATACTCCTTCAAGATAAAGAGAACTTTGTGAGACACAGCTCTTCCCGGGTGATGTGTGTGTGCAGGGGTGGCAGGTGCAACCACGCTCTCCAGGCAAACATCTGCAGGAGGTGCAGCAGATGCCAGGCCCAGTAATAAGAGGAAGCATGGAGAGGAGGCTCTGGAGAAAGAAACTCACTTTCCTTGCTGAGAGAAAATTTTTTATTGTGGTATTTTCTTATGATTTCTGAGTCTGTCTTGTAAGCAAATACAGGATCTACTTAGGGGTTATTTATTATAAATGAAGTAAGTGAAAATGCTCTGGAGAAGAAAGAAATATGACCACCAGGAAGAACCAGAAAATTGAGCTTTCAACAAATGCACCCATGGCTGGTGTTTCATCTGCTTCTCCCTCTATTTTCTCTTCCTCAACTGCTACTTGAACTGACATGAAGGTAATTAGATTCTGCTTTTTCAAGAGAGAAAGTGTTATTAATTTTCGTATTTAAGACTCTGCAGTCCTCGTGCCTTTATAGAGGACTCTGCCTTCCCCTGTGCTAAGCAGAAGCCCTGACTGCCGTTCCCAGCGGGGACCCTGGGAGCCAGGGAGACTGAGCAGGGTAAGGAAATCCCACAGGGAAAACCCTGCCTCTGGAGACCTCACTGTGGGGTGGAGCCCACAGGCTGTCCAGGGACTGTGGTCCCAGGCACCCAGCTCCACTCAACACCCTTCAGACACCCTGATGCCAGCTCAGCCCAGCACAGTCTGTGCAGGGACCCCTGGTGAAAGGTCCATCACTCATGCGCTGAGGTTCCTTTTCTCACTCTGGACACATCTGCAGCATCTAACGCAGTGGTCATTTGGAAGAGAAAGCTGTATTTGCTCTCTGGTTCACTTGATCCTTAATTTTTACCTTTCTTTTTGTTTGGATGCATGTGCTGGGTATCATTTTTTTTTTTTTTTCTTAATAAAATGCTTTTGCATTTCACGATATCACATAGAAGATATGGTCATGGATCACTTTACTCCCCTACTCTCCCGGTTGGAAATAGGATTTTAGGAGGATTCGCTCTGCTCCAAGCAGCAGGGCCATTGAGTCTAGTTACATATTAGGATTCAACCATGTGGCAAGACCCTGTCTGCTCTTCCTCCATCTGGCAGCCGAGTCACCACTCTCCAAGGTGTCTGGGTAATGATAGGCTGCACGCCAGCCCCCTCAGTCTCCCATGGCCACCAGCACAGAAAACTGCACACACGGGTGCCACTTCTGCTACCAAATGAGCTGTCTTGGGGCTTGGATGCAGGCCCAGCACAACGCTGGGCTCAGTTACTGTTTTGCTCATTTGTTAACTGATTAATTAGTTAATTCGCATGTCTTGATAGACCAGGAACATTTTTACTATTTAACAGGATTTTTGATGGTGGCAGAGAAATGGTTGCTCACATCTGGACAGAGGAGTTTGCAGCCTAGGCCTTCAGGGTGCCAACACCCTTATTTAGACCCTAAACTTTTGCTTGACCACGTGTATATGTCTTAAATATCAGAACCCATTTTAACCATATATATTTAAAAATATTTCAAAAGGAGCTGGGCACAGAGACTCACGTCTGTAAATCCAGCACTTTGGGAGGCCAAGGCAGGTGGATCACCTGAGGTCAGGAGTTTGAGACCAGCTTGGCCAACATGGCGAAACCCCATCTCTACTAAAAATATAACAGTTAGCCCAGCATGGTGGCACACACCTGTAATCCCAGCTACTCAGAAGGCTGAGGCAGGAGAATCACTTGAACCTGGGAGGTGGAGGTTGCGTTGAGCCAAGATATATATATTCTGATATATATATATATGTTAGAAGAGAGAAAGAGACTTCTATGCCAATTAAATAACTCTCTGTAGGAGAAAAGCAATGTGGAAGTAGCTTGCTGGTGTGTACAGGCCTTCCCACCAAAACTGGTCCCTGAGTCCTCCCAAACATTAAGCGTCCAGTCTTTCCTAAAACCTTACCAACAAATATGTCTGATCCTGTCCACTCCGCATGCATCCTGAGATAATCAGGTTTTCATTTTGTCCACCTGCAGAGGTTCCCAGGCCAACTCCCAAACCGTCTGGATTGTTTTCACCTCCTGAGCCATGCCAGGTGCCCAGACCTTCTCATCCCACCAGACCCTTTCATCCTCTCACGTGGCAGGGACAAGGTGTCATCTGGGAGCAGCTTCTCTGCAAATGGGCCTGAGGGGGCTAATGGATGTAACAGCTGGTAATCCTCCTGTGAAAGGAAGGCGGGGAAGCCATCATCTATTTACAGGTCATGCACTTGGGAGAGGCTCTCCAGGCCCATTCGGAGCCATCAGCCCCGAGGGCCCAGCAGCCCAACTTCGCAGGCGCTCCCATTGTCCACAGAGGAACCGCTCTAAGCTGGCGTCTCAGGTCTTCTCCAAGCATCTGTGGATTTGTCCTCAGTGTCAGGCTGCCGTCTGAAGGCCAGACTGCTATGGAATCTTACTCACAGCACATCTATGGAGGGTTTATTTTTGTGAATTGTCAGTCAGCTGAGAATTCGATGAACGCCTGTGTAAACAGAAGGACTCTGCTCTTATGGCCTTTCCCACAGTCTCCAGGAAACGGACCTTTTCTCCACAGCTCAGCAGTTGCTGTATTTCAGACTGGAAACTTGAGGGGAGATCAGATCTCAGGGCTGTGGTTTCTCACCTGCCACGAAGCCCGCGGTTCTCCAAACAGCAGCACTGCCCATTTCCCCCTGTGGTGTGGGTCTCGGCACTTCGGTTGTGTGAAATAAGTCGTCTATTGGCAAACAGAACACAAAACCTCAAGACCCATTTTCTATTTTTGTTTTGTTTGTTTGTTTGGAGACAGGGTCTCACTCTGGATCGCAGTGGTGCCATCACAGCT
Source organism: Rhinopithecus roxellana (assembly GCF_007565055.1). NCBI lineage: Eukaryota > Metazoa > Chordata > Mammalia > Primates > Cercopithecidae > Rhinopithecus > Rhinopithecus roxellana. The sequence continues at coordinate 50,775,635 of NC_044559.1, read as the reverse complement.
TACTGCAGCCTCGACATCCTGGGCTCAAGCAATCCTGTACCTCAGCATCCTGAGTAGCTGGGACCGCAGGCACACAGCACCACACCAGGCCATCGTTTGTGTTTTGTGTAGATACAGGGTCTCAGTGTGTTGCTCAGGCTGGCCTTTTACTCCTCAGCTCAAGCAATCCATTGACCTCAACCTCCCAAAGTGCTGGGATTACAGGCAGGAGCCACTGCACTGGCCAAGACCCATTTTCAAGGGAAAATGAAGGCCGAGAGTCTGGGAGCTCTGCAGGTGTCCTGACCACTGCCCATCCTTGTCAAGGGCATCTGATCCGCACCTTCGGAGCCAGCATCCACTGCCTTCCCATCTAGGTCCCGCCAAATTTCTGTGTCCTACCAGACCCTGTCCCCATCTCTCCTGTTGCTTCTCAGGTTGCCTTTTTCTATCCTGGTGAATGTTCTCACCTGTTTGTCGCCCACCTCCCTACGCAGGTACATGGGAGTGCTATGGGCACCATCCAACACCGTCTCCTCACTCAGGACCAGCGGGCCAACGTGCAGCCGGCACTAAACACAGGCTACATTCCTCTTATATGAGATTAAGAGTGATTATTACATTTTATAAAATGATAATTGATATGTAATATTTATATAGGGATAATTCACTCACTCATTCAATAATATATACGTGCATATTTTACTACAGCTATTGTTTCTTTTTGCCAAGTGACAATGGCTTTCTTTTTTTTGTTTTTTTGAGCTCTGTTGCCCAGGCTGGAGAGCAGTGGTGCGATCTTGGCTCAATGCAAGCTCCACCTCCCGGGTTCACACCATCCTCCTGCCTCAGCCTCCCAAGTAGCTGGGACTACAGGTGCCCACCACCACACCCGGCTAATTTTTTGTGTTTTTAGTAGAGACAGGGTTTCACCATGTGAGCCAGATGGTCTCGATCTCCTGACCTTGTGATCCACCCACCTCAGCCTCCCAAAGTGCTGAGATTACAGGTGTGAGCCCACATGCCTGGCGATAATGGCTTTCTATATAAGGTATTGATGTACATTTCACTATTTATATACTATGTTTGCATTAAGAGATAACTGATTTATAGGAAAATATTCAGTTAATTCTAATCTAGGAGCTCCTTGGCTGTAGAGAATGTTGTGGTGGTGGCTGGTATTCTATGACCTTGTATCTACTCCTCCCTTCTGAGAAGCCATTGAGTGGGATCTCTCTGAGCCCCCTGCAAGTCCTCTGAGGCAAACACCCTTTCGATTAAATACTAAAGAAAGTGGAGAAGGAGGGAGAAGAGAAGTCTGGGGTATGACTCCTCCCCAAAAGCACCTTCCCTTTCAAAAAGCAATGGGCAAGTGGAAGTTCTGGATGCTCTTGTGAATGACTTGCACCAATTGCACAAAGTGAACGAAATTGGGACTCTGTAGGTTGGAGGGTATCCCTGTCCTGCCTAGCCTCCCTGGGAGTGAAGGCGCTCTGGACTGAATGCCCAGGCTCTGCACCAGCATCACCATTTCGGGGAAGACCCCTCATTCTTGCTCATCAGGACCGCGGTGTGTCTGGAGCGCCTGGAGTCTCCAGACTTCAGGAGAGCATGAAGGCTGGCACTCACGGGTTGCTGACGTGCTATTATGACAGGCACCAACTCACCTAAACTCACAGCAGAGTCCTGCAGAGTAGGTGTTATTATTCGTACAGAGGAAGAAACCAAGGCACAGGAGCTGAGCTCGCTGAGAATTTAGAACTACAAATTGATGGATCCAGGGTTTAAACTGGCCAAGCACATGTAAGCACCACGTGATGAAGCCTGGAGCTCATGTGCACAGACATCCGTGTGACAAGCATGCTGTGGGCAACATGGCCAGCTCTCATCTTCGCAAAGCCCTCCGAAAACAGCCTCAGGGGCTTCCTGAGAGGAGGGCTGCATCAAAGGTGTTTCTCAATCTCATGATGCCCTTCTCCAAGGCTCCAAACGTTGCAGGGCCCCGGCCTCCTTTCCACCTCGCTCCTGATTCTTCCAAGAGAAAGGGAGCTGTTTTTCTAAGTCCTCAGAGTCCACGAGATGCCTCTGCTCATGTTTTGGGTGGAAGCCACTGTGTGTCTAAATGTCCCATGTGCAGCCGTCCTTTTGTTACCACCTTGGACCAAGCCCTGGAGCTGAGACCTCAAACCCAGCTGCCTTTCTTTGCTGTCCCACACTGTTGCCCCGTCCCGCCCCCAGATTTCTCCCCAGTGCCCTGAAGCACAAACCTCAGCTCAAATTGTGTGTGGGGGGGGGGAGGGGGGGGGACAGTATGGAGTCACATGCCCCAACCCAACCTCTTCAAAGAGTTCAGCATGACTCTTTCGCCCCAGACCCACAACAAACTGGAGGCTCCTTTTTCCGTGATCACCGCCCCAGGTTGTGGAACTCCCTCAGGAGCCCCCCAGTGATGAGCGAGGCCAGGATGCCAGGAGCATCTGAGCTGCCCAAGCCCCCAACCAAATGCCATCCGACAGCCCTCGCCGCTTTCACCTCCAGCAACACTGGTGGTCCATTCACAGCTGATGGAGCCGACATGGAGACAGAATCTTACAACATCATTGTTTCTGGTCTACAAATGTCTTAAACGAAGATAGCAAGCAGATATCCCAGCGAAGGGCAGCAGAGTTGCAAATTCAAACAGAGTTTAAACCTTAACTACTCCCAGAGGAAGAAGAAGACCTAAGGGTACAACCTCATGAATGATGCTAAGAAAGCTGGGGCTGCCGGACTGTACCCAGCTCCCCAGGAATCCAGGCTGAAGATGGCCCACCCCGCACCAGCAATCAGACAGGATCTGCAGATGAAAAAAACCCAGACAGGGTGGAAGGGACCCGTGGCATCATATTCCAACCCATGGTTAGCACCTTACCCAATGCGCAGCGAGCGGTGCCTCCTGCTTCTTTCTTTGAACACATGGGACACATGCTGGAGCCAGGGGCCAGGGCGGTCCTGTTTGGGAACCCCCTTGAGAGGTTGCAGAGTGCCATGATTGGAAGGGCTGGCTGCTCTGAGGAGGACAGGAGAACTGAGGAGCAGAGTTGGGGTGAGAGATCCTCAAGGCTTTCCTGCACCCCTACTGTGGGAGGAGAGGCCTTAGGTTAGAAGCCTGGGCTTCCATTACAGAGCATAAAAACAGGTAGACACAGGCTGTGCCCGGGGTGCTGGCACCTGGGTTTTCTGATGGGAAGAGCCTGCTCAGCCATGTCCAGAAAGCACTGGGCAGGACCAGTGTTTTACTGGTTAACATCTCACAACCAGCTGGGGTGCAGATGGGGAAGGCTGACTTCCAGCATTTGCCAATTCCTTGGTGTGTATTCACCCCACTACTCCATGCTACCGACATGAAGTCTCTGCAGGGGAAGAGGTGCTCATCGGTACTTGGGAGGCTGGGCAAGCAGGCTCAGGCAAACCGCTGGGCACACACCCCCCCCCCCCCCCCGTGCTCTCTCCTGGCATAGAATTAGGCAACCAGCCGCCCTCCTCCAGCGGCTGCTGCTGATGCAGCATCCACGGGTCCCAAGCCTCTGTGGTGTCCCCTGCAGTCTGGTGCTCTCAGCACAATCACGCTCCATCTCCCCTAGCAGTCCTGAGTCATCTGTTTCCTTTTGAAATGTTTGCAGATGAATTGCAAGAAGCAGCAGCAGAGCTCCAACAGGTTCCTCTTCAACAAATCTGTCCATGTGTGCTTACAGCACTTCTACTTTCCCGGCCCCAGTGACTTGTGAAGTGAACCCAGACTTGTGTTTCTCCTGCCCCAACCTCACTTCCATCAAGTTCCACAGACCTCCATCCTGCCAGCCCCTTGTCACAGGCTTGTCACCCGGCAGTGGATCTGAGTGGGCTGTGATGGCACTCAGGTGTCTCCATGGGCAGGTGCTGCTCTAGACATGGAGCAGTGCAGGAGATACAGGGCTACCAGGGAATGCCAGGCGCCTGGAGTCCGTGTCTGGAAAATTGACTGACTGAATGATTTATATATCTAGACTACTGAGGAGGGAGGTCTTTTTACTGAATCACTGCGGGCGTCCAGGGAGTGGCCTGGGAGGATGGTGAGGGCAGCCCAAGAATTAAGGGGAAAGTGGACAAAGCAATTCAGGGGAGTCTGGCTTGTCTTTCCCCACACGCAGTTTATAGAAGCTTTAAGAATCGATGAGTTTGTATTACTCTTAAATAGTGCATGCAAATGGTGAGTGTCCAGACAGATCCGCAGTGTGTTCCTGCCCCCCATCCTATGCTCATCAGCCCCCTGGCAATGCCCTCCCCGAGGCCCCTTTCTGCAAGAAAGATGTGCACTCACCTCCAGGCTGCTGATGAATCTAGTGTATTTTTCTACTTACCACCCAGGGCTGCAACGGATATTTCAAGGGGTGTTGTTTAGTGTTCTTGATTATGGTTTTGTTTTGTCCTTAAAGCTTCAGCTATTTTCTTTTATAAAAGTAAGATTTATTTATTACAGGAAATGTAGAAAATACCCAACTTTGGAAATGTCTATATTTCTACAAATGAATTCGTGTGGGTTCCTGGGAAGAGCATGGATCGGGGGATCCCATGAAGCTGCTGTGAGCGCCATCTTTCCAGCAACCAAGCGACCTCCGCGAGCTACCTCACAACCCCGTAAAACAGGTGCAGTGTCGTTTCAGAGTTGCCGTGCAGGTCAAATATCCTGCACCATCCTGTGCACCCACAAGACGACTAGCACACGGTTACCTTAGCCTCTGCCCCGAGGCATCCATATCTCCCACCAGGTGGAGAGACCCTGAAACTAGTGAAAGTGGTGTGCCACAGTTAACTTTGGTGTCAACTTGGCCCATGGAGTGCCAGAATTTTTTTTTTTTTTTTTTTTTTTTTGAGATGGAGTCACGCTCTGTTGCCCAGGCTGGCGTGCAGTGGCGTGATCTTGGCTCACTGCAAGCTCCGCCTCTCAGGTTCACACCATTCTCCTGCCTCAGCCTCCCGAGTAGCTGGGACTACAGGCACCCACCACCACGCCCGGCTAATTGTTTGTATTTTTAGTAGAGATGGGTTTTTACCATGTTAGCCAGGGTGGTCTTGATCTCCTGACCTCATGATCCGCCTGCCTCCGCCTCCCAAAGTGCTGGGATTACAGGCGTGAACCACCGCACCCAGGCCAGATATTTTTTCAAAAAATTTTCTGGGTGTGTCTGTGAGGTTGTTTCTGGGTGAGATTAACGTGTGAGTCTGGCCGGGCGCGGTGGCTCAAGCCTGTAATCCCAGCACTTTGGGAGGCCGAGACGGGCGGATCACAAGGTCAGGAGATCGAGGCCATCCTGGCTAACACAGTGAAATCCCATCTCTACTAAAAATACAAAAAACTAGCCGAGGGAGGTGGCAGGCACCTGTAGTCCCAGCTGCTTGGGAGGCTGAGGCAGGAGAATGGCGTGAACCCGGGAGGTGGAGATTGCAGTGAGCTGAGATCCGGCCACTGCACTCCAGCCTGGGCGACAGAGCAAGACTCCGTCTCAAACAAACAAACAAACAAAAAAAAACATGTGAGTCTGCAGACCCAGTCAAGCAGAGGGTCCTCTGTCATGTGGGCAGGCCTCACCCGTCAGCTGATAGCCTAAACAGAGTCAAAGGCTGAGTGAGAAAGAATGCCTTCTCTTTGCCTCTTTTTGGACTGGGACCTGGGTCTTCTCCTGCCTTTGAACTCAGACTTGGACTAAAACTTACACCATCACCTCTCTTGGGTCTCCAGCTCACTAACAGCAGATCTTGGAACTTGTTGGTCTCCATAAAAACATGAGCCAACTCCTTATGGTGAGTCTGTCTCTCGGTTCCCTTGCCACACACATTCACACATACACACAGACACATATTTCCTATTGGTTCTGTTTCCCTGGAGAACCTACACTAATCCACCACGCTTTCTGTGTACAGCACAACGACATTGGCATAGAGTTTTGAATCACTGAGTGAATTAGTAAAGGAATAGGAGTAAGAAAAACTCAATGTGGGTTTTAAATACCATATGGGCAGGCTCACCAAGGTGAAGATGTTTTGGGAAGAGACCTTGGAAAGCAGGAGCTTCAAGCCCAGGAGGAATTGGAGCATGTGTCAGCAGCAGCATACTGGGTTCAGCGGGGCAGATGGCAGGTGAGAGGGGCAGAGAAGAGGTGGGGGAGGGAGGGCGATGCAATCAACATTTCTGAGCTTCCAAAGATGCTGATATTTTGATGTAAGATTTAAAAGAATGGTTGGGTTTGGGAACTGGACAGTGGGGATGGTTACACAGTGAGTGTACCTAAGGTGGAACTGGACAGTGGGGATGGTTCCACAGTGCCGTGAGTGTACTTAAGGTGGAACTGGAGAGTGGGGATGGTTCCACAGTGCCGTGAGTGTACTTAAGGTGGAACTGGAGAGTGGGGATGGTTCCACAGTGCCGTGAGGGTGCTTAAGGCGGGACTGGAGAGTGGGGATGGTACCACAGTGCCGTGAGTGTGCTTAAGGCGGGACTGGAGAGTGGGGATGGTACCACAGTGCCGTGAGTGTGCTTAAGGCGGGACTGGAGAGTGGGGATGTTACCACAGTGCCGTGAGTGTGCTTAAGGTGGAACTGGAGAGTGGGGTTGTTACCACAGTGCCGTGAGTGTACTTAAGGTGGAACTGGAGAGTGGGGTTGTTACCACAGTGCCGTGAGTGTACTTAAGGTGGAACTGGAGAGTGGGGATGTTACCACAGTGCCGTGAGTGTACTTAAGGTGGGACTGGAGAGTGGGGATGTTTCCACAGTGCCGTGAGTGTACTGAAGGCCACTGAATTGTGCAGTTAAAATGTTAAAAAGCAAATATTATGTTTGTGTATTTTACTACAATTTAAATAAAAGAATGGTTGAAAAATGAGTTAGAGGTTTGTATGCAATAAGAATGTTTAGACTATTAAAGAATTTAGGAAAGTCATGTCTGCGCTTGGGAAGTGGGGGAGTCGTGACAGGCTTTCTGATCTTCCGCTGGCCTGTGAATGGCTTTATGTTCTTCTGGCTGTTTTACTTCACTCACAACAGCTGGAGCGCAGCACGTGGGGCGTGCCCAGTGGTGCAGGTGCTGACACGCGGGTCTGCCCAGGATGGGTGCGTGGGAAGAAAACATATCCTCCAGGTCTAGTTCCTCTGGAATCAGCAAGGATCCCGTGGAATGAGGTTCACTGTGGATTCCCAGGAGAACTCTGAATAGCACTGGAGGCCTCAGGTGCACCCACAGGAGCTGCAGCAGCCGTCGTAGGCCATGGCCTCTTGCCCTCTCGCCAGCATAGTGACACACAGAGCCTGCACTGAAGACTGTGCAGGGGAGATGGAATGGGGGCTCCCAGCTGGACCTGGAATAGGAGACCCCATCCCGTCTCCCCCGCCGGCTTCCTTGTGTCATTTGACACCATGTATGGCTGAGAGTTGGTAGAAGAATGAGGTGACCTACGTCAGCCCAGGAGCAGGATGTTTGCCGGCCAGAATAGCACAGACAGATGTGAAGTGACAAACGCTGCCCTTGATGGATGAGGAGATGCATTAGTGAAATGAGAGGGGGTGAACTCTAAATGTAAAGTATCAATCATCAGGTTCGGGGCTGCAGAGGCCCACGGAAGGTGCTGAGCTTGACTGCACTCTATGGCCCAGAGGCATGCTCCCTGGGGGTTGCTGCCAGGCACTCTGACTCTGGGTTCCTGGGGACAAGAAAGCTCTAAGGGGGACCTGCTGTTCACACTCCCCTCCCTCTCCTGAAACCTGCTCAGTCCGGACCCTCCCTCCTACAGGAGCCAGGCCGGAGCACCCCTTGCGGACCCCCCACGGGACTCCTCACGGGCCATTCCGCACCCTTCACTCAGGCCCTGGAGCCTTCCCTTTGTGGCTCCCGCAGAGCAAAGCAGCAAACCCAAGCTCCCCAGACCACCTGACCTGCAGGTGAATGCGAATCCACGCCGCGAAGTGAGCAGGGCTGCGTACAACCACACCTCTCTTGGGGCCTTTTCTCTAATTCTCCGTGAGACTACAGCATTTGGCCTCAAATCTGCAGGGCGGCATGGTAAGACTTAGCACTTTTAAGGAGCCCTGCTAAGAATAGCAGTGGTGCCAACCAGCAAGTGTTTCCCTGGAAACCTGGACCAAGAGGAGCAAGGGAAGGAGGGTCACTGGACAGAGGATGCAGGACTGCAGTGGGACAAGGTGCGGGGTGATGCTCTGCCTTGGGTACAGGGCCCATGTGGAGACGCTGGCCACCCGGATGAGGGGTGCAGGGCAGGCAGGGAGGGAAGGAGGAAGGGAGGTAGGCTGCTGCTGAGGATGATGGGAAATGCGGACTGGGGCCAGCCCAGGGGAAGGGAGAACTTAAGAATTTCCTTGGAAACACGGGGGCTCTGGGAAGGGCTGGGCCAAGCCGCACTGGAGCCCTAGGTTCCTGGGGTTGTTCCAGCATCCGCCTCCTCCAGCCATCTAGGCAGGGACTGAAGCAACCATGGTCTAAAGACCCCACTGACCTTCTGGTCCCTGAATTGCGTGTGGTGGGGGGCACGGCGAGGAGGCTCAGGGCCCCGGGAGCACAGCAAGGAGGGCAGCTAGGGGAGCAGAGGATGGTGGAGGGCAGGAGGGGCTGACAGGAGTGTGAGATACACAGGACAGAAGTGCAGATGTGTGTGGGGGCAGCGTGCACATACGAGTGTCTGTGTGTGTGTGTTTGTAATGTGTGTGCCATATGCGTACAGGACACAGGGAGTATTTATGCATATGTGTATATGCAGGTGTGTACACATAACATACATGAGGCATGTGGAGATGTATATGGGGGTGTGTATGAGTGTGACTGTGTGGGGAGTGTGTGGTCGGGGTCTGTGTGTAGTGTGAGTGCGTGAATGTGTATGTTTGTGTGCTGGGTATCTGTATATGTGTGGGGTGTGTGTGGTGGGGGCGTATGTGCATGTGTGGTGTGGAGGGGTGTGTGTGATAGGTGTGTACGTTTCTGTGTGTGTTGTGTGAAGTGGGAGTGTGTGTTGTGTGTTGGGGGAGTGTGTGGTGGATGTGTATGTGTGGTGTGTGGTGGGTGTGTATGTTTTTGGTGTGTGTGGGGAGTGTGTGGTGGGTTTGTAGGTTGGTGTGTGTGCTATGTGAGGGGAGGGTCTGGTGAATATGGGTGAATGTGTGGTGGGTGTGTATGTTTGTGTGTGGTTTGTGTGTGTGGTATGAGTATGTGAATGTGTATGTGTGGTAAGTGTGGTGGGGGTGTATAGATGTGTGGGGGGGATGTGTGGTGTGAGTGGGGTGGTTTGTGGTGTGTGTGTAGTGTGTGGTGTGTGTGTGGTGTGTGAGTGTGTGTGTATATGTGGGTTTTGTGGTGGAGGAGAGTCTGTGTGTAAGTGTGTATGTATGTGTGGCTAGTGTGTTAGGAGTGTGTGTGAGTGTGTGTATGTGTGGGTAGAGTGTGGTGGGAATGTCTGTGTGTGAGTTTGGGGTGTGTATTGGGTGTGTATATTTGTGTTGTGTGTGGTGTGTATGTGGTGTATGTGTATATGTGTGGGTAGTGTGTTGGGAGTGTCTCTGTGTGTGTGAGTGTGTGTGGGGAGTGTGTGGTGGGTGTGTATGTTTGTGTTGTGCATGTGCTGTGTATGTGGTCTGTGTGTATGTATGGGTTGTGTGAAGTGGGGGAGTCTGTGTGTGTATGTGTGGGTAGTGTGGTGAGAGTGTCTGTGTGTGTGTATGTGTGAGTTGAGTGTGGTGGGAGTGTCTGTGTGTGGGGGGGAGTGTGTGGTGGGTGTGTATGTTTCTGTTGTGTGTGTGTGGTGTGTATGTGGTGTGTGTGGGTTCAGTGTGGTAGGAGTGTCCCTGTGTGAATGTGTGAGTGTGGACGTGAGTGTGTGGTGGATGTGTATGTCTGTGTTGTGTGTGGGTGGTGTGTATATGGTGAGTGTGTATGTGTGGGTAGAGTGTGTGTGAGGGTGGGGGTGAGTGTGTGGTGGATGTGTATGTTTGGGTTGTGTGTGTGGTGTGTATGTGGTGTGTGAGTGTGTGTGTGGGTAGAGTGGTGGGAGTGTGTGAGTGTGGCTGTGTGGGGGGGGAGTGTGTGGTGGGTATGTGTGTGTGTATGTGGTGTGTGGGTAGTGTTGTGGGAGTGTCTGTGAGTGTGGCTATGTGTGTGGAGTATGTGGTGGGTTTGTATGTTTGTGTTGTGTGTGTGGTATGTGGTGTGTGATTGTGTGGGTACAGTGTGGTGGGAGTGTGTGAGTGTGGCTGTGTGAGGGGGTAGTGTGTGGTGGATGTGTATGTGTTGTGTGGTGTGTTTGTATGTGTATGTGGTGTGTGGGTAGAGTGTGGTGGGAGGTGTCTGTGAGTGTATGAGGGTGGGGATGAGTGTGGTGGATGTGTATGTTTGTATTGTGTGTGTGGTATGTGGTGTGTGATTGTGTGAGTGTGATGGGAGTGTGTGTGTGTGGCTGTGGGGGGGAGTGTGTGGTGGGTGTGTATGTTTGTGTTGTGTGGTGTGTTTGTGTGTGTGGTGTGTATGTGGTGTGTGAGTGTCTGTGGGTAGAGTGTGGTGGGAGTGTCTGTGAGTGTGGCTGTGTGTGTGGAGTGTGTGATGGGTTCGTATGTTTGTATTGTGGTGTGTGTGTGTGTGGTGTGGGTAGAGTGTGGTGGGAGGTGTCTGTGTGCGTATGAGAGTGGGGGCAAGTGTGGTGGGTGTGTATGTTTGTGTTGTGTGGTGTGTTTGTGTGTGTATGTGGTGTGTGGGTAGAGTGGTGGGAGGGTCTGTGTGTGAGTGTGTGAGTGTGTGTGTGGGTTGAGTGTGGTGGGGTGTCTGTGTGTGAGTGTGTGAGTGTGTGGGTTGAGTGTGGTGGGGTGTCTGTGTGTGAGTGTGTGAGTGTGTGTGTGGGTTGAGTGTGGTGGGGTGTCTGTGAGTGTGTGTGTTGTGGGTTGAGTGTGGTGGGTGTCTGTGTGTGTGTGTGTGTGTGGGTTGAGTGTGGTGGGGTGTCTGTGTGTGAGTGTGTGTGTGGGTTGAGTGTGGTGGGGTGTCTGTGTGTGAGTGTGTGAGTGTGTGTGTGGGTTGAGTGTGGTGGGGTGTCTGTTGTGTGTGGTGAGTGTGTGGGTTGAGTGTGGTGGGGTGTCTGTGTGTGAGTGGGTGAGTGTGTGGGTTGAGTGTGGTGGGGTGTCTGGTGTGAGTGTGTGTGTGGGTTGAGTGTGGTGGGGGTCTGTGTGTGTGTGTGTGAGTGTGTGTGGGTTGAGTGTGGTGGGGTGTCTGTGTGTGAGTGTGTGAGTGTGTGGGGTTGAGGTGGTGGGGGTGTCTGGTGTCTGTGTGTGAGTGTGTGTGTGGGTTGAGTGTGGTGGGGTGACTGTGAGTGTGTGTGTGGGTTGAGTGTGGTGGGGTGTCTGTGTGTGAGTGTGTGAGTGTGTGTGGGTTGAGTGTGGTGGGGTGTCTGTGTGTGAGTGTGTGAGTGTGTGTGTGGGTTGAGTGTGGTGGGGTGTCTGTGTGTGTGTGTGTGTGTGGGTTGAGTGTGGTGGGGTGTCTGTGTGTGAGTGTGAGTGTGTGTGGGTTGAGTGTGGTGGGAGTGTCTGTGAGTGTGTGAGAGTGTGTGTGGGTTGAGTGTGGTGGGGTGTCTGTGTGTGAGTGTGTGGGTGGGTGAGTGTGGTGGGGTGTCTGTGTGTGAGTGTGTGTGTGGGTTGAGTGTGGTGGGCTGTCTGTGTGTGAGTGTGTGTGTGGGTTGAGTGTGGTGGGGTGTCTGTGCGTGAGTGTGTGAGTGTGTGGTGGGTTGAGTGTGGTGGGGTGTCTGTGTGTGAGTGTGTGTGTGGGTTGAGTGTGGTGGGGTGTCTGGGTGTGTGTGTGGGTTGAGTGTGGTGGGGTGTCTGTGCGTGAGTGTGTGAGTGTGTGTGGGGTTGAGGTGTGGTGGGGTGTCTGTGTTGTGAGTGTGTGAGTGTGTGTGGGTTGTGTGTGGGGGGGGGTGTCTGTGTGTGTGTGTGAGTGTGTGTGGGTTGAGTGTGGTGGGGTGTCTGTGTGTGAGTGTGTGAGTGTGTGTGGGTTGAGTGTGGTGGGGTGTCTCTGTGTGAGTGTGTGAGTGTGTGTGGGTTGAGTGTGGTGGGGTGTCTGTGTGTGAGTGTGTGAGTGGTGTGTGGGTTGAGTGTGGTGGGGTGTCTGTGTGTGTGTGAGTGTGTGTGTGGGTTGAGTGTGGTGAGGTGTCTGTGTGTGAGTGTGTGAGTGTGTGTGTGGGTTGCGTGTGGTGGGGGTGTCTGGGTGTGTGTGTGGGTTGATGGGTGGGGTGTCTGTGCGTGGTGTGTGGGTGTGTGTGGGTTGAGTGTGGTGGGGTGTCTGTGTGTGATGTGTGGTGTGTGTGGGTTGAGTGTGGTGGGGTGTCTGTGTGTGTGTGCGTGTGTGTGGGTTGAGTGTGGTGGGGTGTCTGTGTGTGAGTGTGTGAGTGTGTGTGGGTTGAGTGTGGTGGGGTGTCTCTGTGTGAGTGTGTGAGTGTGTGTGGGTTGAGTGTGGTGGGGTGTCTCTGTGTGAGTGTGTGAGTGTGTGTGGGTTGAGTGTGGTGGGGTGTCTGTGTGTGCGTGTGTGAGTGTGTGTGGGTTGCGTGTGGTGGGGTGTCTGTGTGTGAGTGTGTGAGTGTGTGTGTGGGTTGAGTGTGGTGGGGTGTCTGTGTGTGTGTGCGTGTGTGTGGGTTGAGTGTGGTGGGGTGTCTGTGTGTGTGTGTGTGTGTGTGTGTGTGGGTTGAGTGTGGTGGGGTGTCTGTGTGTGTGTGTGTGGGTTGAGTGTGGTGGGGTGTCTGGTGTGCGTGTGTGCGTGTGTGTGGGTTGCGTGTGGTGGGGTGTCTGTGTGTGCGTGTGTGCGTGTGTGTGTGTGTTGGTGTGGTGGGGTGTCTGTGTGTGTGTGTGTGGGTTGCGTGTGGTGGGGTCTGTGTGTGGCGTGTGTGCGTGTGTGTGTGGGTTGCGTGTGGTGGGGTGTCGTGTGCGGTGTGCGTGTGTGTGTGGGCTGAGTGTGGTGGGCGTGTCTGTGTGGGTGTGTGAGTGTGTGGTGTGGGTTCCGTGGTGGGGTGTCTGTGTGTGCGTGTGTGCGTGTGTGTGGGTTGAGTGTGGTGGGGTGTCTGTGTGTGCGTGTGTGCGTGTGTGTGGGTTGCGTGTGGTGGGGTGTCTGGTGGTGCGTGTGGTGCGTGTGTGTGGGTTGTGTGGTGGGGTGTCTGTGTGTGCGTGTGTGTGTGGGTTGCGTGTGGTGGGGTGTCTGTGTGTGTGTGTGTGTGGGTTGCGTGTGGTGCGGTGTCTGTGTGTGCGTGTGTGTGTGTGTGTGGGTTGCGTGTGGTGGGCGTGTCTGTGTGTGTGTGCGTGTGTGTGTGGGTTGCGTGTGGTGGGGTGTTGTGTGTGCGTGTGTGTGTGGGTTGCGTGTGGTGGGTGTCTGTGTGTGCGTGTGTGGGTTGCGAGTGGTGGGGTGTCTGTGTGTGGTGTGTGTGGGTTGCGTGGGTGGGGTGTCTGTGTGTGAGTGTGGTGTGTGGGTTGCGTGTGGTGGGGGTCTGTGTGTGCGTGTGTGCGTGTGTGTGTGGGTTGCGTGTGGTGGGGTGTCTGTGGTGCGTGTGTGGTGGTGTGTGGGTTGCGTGTGGTGGGGTGTCTGTGTGCGCGTGTGTGCGTGTGTGTGTGGGTTGCGTGTGGTGGGGTGTCTGTGTGTGAGTGTGTGTGTGTGTGGGTTGCGTGTGGTGGGTGTCTGTGTGTCCGTGTGTGCGTGTGTGTGTGGGTTGCGTGTGGTGGGGTGTCTGTGTGTGAGTGTGTGTGGGTTGCGTGTGGTGGGGTGTCTGTGTGTGAGGTGTGTGTGGGTTGCGTGTGGTGCGGTGTCTGTGTGTGCGTGTGTGCGTGTGTGGGGTTGCGTGTGGTGGGGGTCTGTGTGTGTGTGCGTGTGGTGGGTTGAGTGTGGTGAGGTGTCTGTGTGTGCGTGTGTGCGTGTGTGTGGGTTGCGTGTGGGGGGGTGTCTCTGTGTGAGTGTGTGCGTGTGTGTGGGTTGAGCGTGTGGTGGGGTGTCTGTGTGTGAGTGTGTGAGTGTGTGTGGGTTGAGTGTGGTGGGGTGTCTGTGTGTGTGTGTGTGTGTGTGGGTTGAGTGTGGTGGGGTGTCTGTGTGTGTGTGTGTGTGGGTTGTGTGCTGGGGTGTCTGTGTGTGCGTGTGTGTGGTGTGTGGGTTGCGTGTGGTGGGGTGTCTGTGGGGTGTGTGTGTGTGTTGTGCGTGTGGTGGGGTGTCTGTGTGTGCGTGTGTGTGTGGGTTGCGTGTGGTGGGGGTGTCTGTGTGTGTGTGTGGGTTGCGTGTGGTGCGGTGTCTGTGTGTGTGTGTGTGTGTGGGTTGCGTGTGGTGGGGTGTCTGTGTGGGAGTGTGTGTGTGGGTTGCGTGTGGTGGGGTGTCTGTGTGTGCGTGTGTGGTGTGTGTGTGGGTTGCGTGTGGTGGGGTGTCTGTGTGTGTGTGTGCGTGTGTGTGTGGGTTGCGTGTGGCGGGGTGTCTGTGTGCGCGTGTGTGCGTGTGTGGTGTTGTTGCGTGTGGTGGGTGTCTGTGTGTGCGTGTGTGGTGTGGGTTGCGTGTGGTGGGTGTCTGGTGTGTCCGTGTGTGCGTGTGTGTGGTGGGTTGCGTGTGGTGGGGTGTCTGTGTGTGCGTGTGGTGTGTGTGTGGGTTGCGTGTGGTGGGTGTCTGTGTGTGCGTGTGTGCGTGTGTGTGTGGGTTGCGTGTGGTGGGGTGTCTGTGCGCGTGTGTGCGTGTGTGTGGGTTGCGTGTGGTGGGGTGTCTGTGTGTGGTGTGTGTGTGTGTGGGGGTTGCGTGTGGTGGTGTCTGTGTGTGGGTGCGTGTGTGTGGGTTGCGTGTGGTGGGGTGTCTGTGTGTGAGTGTGTGTGTGGGTTGCGTGTGGTGGGGTGTGGCGTGGTGCGTGGTGTGTGGGTTGCGTGTGGTGCGGTGTCTGTGTGTGCGTGTGTGCGTGTGTGTGGGTTGCGTGTGGTGGGGGTCTGTGTGTGTGTGCGTGTGTGTGGGTTGCGTGTGGTGCGGTGTCTGTGTGTGGTGATGTGCGTGTGTGTGGGTTGCGTGTGGTGGGGTGTCTCTGTGTGCGTGGGTGCGTGTGTGTGGGTTGCGTGGGTGGGGTGTCTGTGTGTGCGTGTGTGCGTGTGTGTGGGTTGCGTGTGGTGGGGTGTCTGTGTGGTGTAGCGTGTGTGTGTGGGTTGAGTGTGGTGGGGTGTCTGTGTGTGTGTGTGTGTGGGTTGAGTGTGCTGGGGTGTCTGTGTGTGAGTGTGTGTGTGTGTGTGGGTTGAGTGTGGTGGGGTGTCTGTGTGTGTGTGTGTGTGTGTTGAGTGTGGTGGGGTGTCTGTGTGTGAGTGTGTGTGTGGGTTGAGTGTGGTGGGGTGTCTGTGTGTGAGTGTGTGGGTTGAGTGTGGTGAGGTGTCTGTGTTGTGTGTGTGTGGGTTGCGTGTGGTGGGGTGTCTGTGTGTGCGGTGTTGTGTGGGTTGCGTGTGGTGGGGTGTCTGTGTGTGCGTGTGTGCGTTGTGTGTGGGTTGAGTGTGGTGGGGTGTCTGTGTGTGCGTGTGTGTGTGTGTGTGGGTTGCGTGTGGCGGGTGTCTGTGTGCGCGTGTGTGTGTGGTGTGTGGGTTGTGTGGTGGGGTGTCTGTGTGTGAGTGTGTGTGTGTGGGTTGCGTGTGGTGGGTGTCTGTGTGTCCGTGTGTGCGTGTGTGTGTGGGTTGAGTGTGGTGGGGTGTCTGTGTGGTGGTGTGTGTGTGGGTTGCGTGTGGTGGGGTGTCTGTGTGTGCGTGGGTGTGTGGGTTGCGTGTGGTGCGGTGTCTGTGTGTGAGTGTGTGCGTGTGTGGGGTTGCGTGTGGTGGGGTGTCTGTGTGTGCGTGTGTGCGTGTGTGTGGGTTGCGTGTGGTGGGTGTCCTGTGTGTGCGTGTGTGCGTGTGTGTGGGTTGCGTGTGGTGGGGTGTCTCTGTGTGCGTGGTGTGCGTGTGTGTGGGTTGACGTGTGGTGGGGTGTCTGTGTGTGAGTGTGTCCGTGTGTGTGGGTTGCGTGTGGTGGGGTGTCGTGTGTGCGTGTGTGCGTGTGTGGGTTGCGTGTGGTGGGGTGTCTCTGTGTGTGCGTGTGTGCGTGTGGGGGTTGCGTGTGGTGGGGTGTCTGTGTGTGCGTGTGTGAGTGTGTGGGTTGCGTGTGGTGGGGTGTCCTCTGTGCGTGTGTGTGTGGGTTGCGTTTGGTGGGGTGGCTGTGTGTGAGTGTGCGTGTGTGTGTGTGGGTTGAGTGTGGTGGGGTGTCTGTGTGTGTGTGTGGTGTGTGTGGGTTGCGTGTGGTGGGGTGTCTGTGTGTGTGTCAGTGTGTGTGGGGTTGCGTGTGGTGGGGGTGTCTCTGTGTGCGTGTGTGTGTGTGTGGGTTGGTGTGGTGGGGTGTCTGTGTGTGCGTGTGTGCGTGTGTGTGGGTTGCGTGTGGTGGGGTTCCTGTGTGTGCGTGTGTGCGTGTGTGTGTGTGTTGCTGTGGTGGGGTGTCTGTGTGTGGTGTGTGTGGGTTGCGTGTGGTGGGGTGTCTGTGTGTGTGCTGTGTGTGGGTTGAGTGTGGTGGGGTGTCTGTGTGTGTGTGTGTGTGTGGGTTGCGTGTGGTGGGGTGTCTGTGTGTGCGTGTGTGTGGGTTGCGTGTGGTGGGTGTCGTGTGTGTGTGGTGTGTGTGTGGGTTGCGTGTGGTGGGGTGTCTGTGTGTGAGTGTGTGTGGGGTTGAGTGTGGTGGGGTGTCTGTGTGTGCGTGTGTGGGGTGAGGTGGTGGGGTGTCTGTGTGGCGTGTGTGAGTGTGTGTGTGTGTTGCGTGTGGTGGGGTGTCTGTGTGTGGGTGTGTGTGGGTTGCGTGTCGTGGGGTGTGTGTGTGAGTGTGTGGGTGTGTGTGGGTTGCGTGTGGTGGGGTGTCTGTGTGTGAGTGTGTGCGTGTGTGTGTGGGTTGCGTGTGGTGGGGTGTCTGTGTGTGAGTGTGTGCGTGGTGTGGGTTGCGTGTGGTGGGGTGTCTGTGTGTGAGTGTGTGAGTGTGTGTGCGGGTTGAGTGTGGTGGGGTGTCTGTGTATGAGTGTGTGAGTGTGTGTGTGGGTTGAGTGTCGTGGGAGTGTCTGTGTGTGAGTGTGTGAGTGTGTGGGTTGAGTGTGGTGGGGTGTCTGTGTGTGAGTGTGTGTGTGGGTTGAGTGTGGTGAGGTGTCTGTGTGTGAGTGTGTGAGTGTGGTGGGTTGAGTGTGGTGGGGTGTCTGTGTGTGCGTGTGGGGTGTGGTGTGTGGGTTGGTGTGGTGGGGGTCTGTGTGTGCGTGTGTGCGTGTGTGTGGGTTGCGTTTGGTGGGGTGTCTGTGTGTGCGTGTGTGAGTGTGTGGGTTGCGTGTGGTGGGGTGTCTCTGTGTGCGTGTGTGAGTGTGTGTGGGTTGCGTGTGGGGGGGTGTCTCTGTGTGCGTGTGCGTGTGTGTGGGTTGAGTGTGGTGGGGTGTCTGTGTGTGAGTGTGTAGTGTGTGTGGGTTGCGTGTGGTGGGGTGTCTGTGGTGCGGTGTGTGCGTGTGTGGGTTGAGTGTGGTGGGGTGTCTCTGTGTGCGTGTGTGTGTGGGTGCGTTTGGTGGGGTGTCTGTGTGTGTGGGTGAGTGTGTGTGGGTTGTCGTGGCAGTGTCTGTGTGTGAGTGTGTGCGTGTGTGGGTTGCGTGTGGTGGGGTGTCTGTGGTGCGTGTGTGTGTGGGTTGCGTGGGTGCGGTGTCTGTGTGTGCGTGTGTGCGTGTGTGGGTTGTGTGTGGGGGTGTCTGTGTGTGCGTGTGTGCGTGTGTGTGGGTTGCGTGTGGTGAGGTGTCTGTGTGTGCGTGTGTGCGTGGTGTGGGTTGAGTGTGGTGGGGTGTCTCTGTGTGCGTGTGTGAGTGTGGTGTGGGTTGCGTGGGTGGGGTGTCTGTGTGCGTGTGTCGTGGTGTGGGTTGAGTGTGGGGTGGGGTGTCTGTGTGTGTGTGCGTGGGTGGTTGCGTGTGGTGGGGTGTCTCTGTGTGCGTGTGTGTGTGGGTTGCGTTTGGTGGGGTGTCTGTGTGTCGTGGTGTGTGGTGTGTGTGGGTTGCGTGTGGTGGGGTGTCTGTGTGTGCGTGTGTGCGTGTGTGTGGGTTGCGTTTGGTGGGGTGTCTGTGTGTGCGTGTGTGCGTGTGTGTGGGTTGCGTGTGGTGGGGTGTCTGTGTGTGTGTGTAGTGTGTGTGGGTTGCGTGTGGTGGGGTGTCTGTGTGTGCGTGTGTGCGTGTGTGGGTTGAGTGGTGGGGGTTGTCTCTGTGTGAAGTGTGTGTGTGGTTGAGTTTAGTTGGGGTCTGTGTTGTGGTGAGTGTGTGTGTGTTTGTGGGGTTGAGTTTGTGGGGTGTCGGTGGTGAGAAGTCTTTGTGGCCGTGTGTGTGGCTGTGAGTGTGTGTGGGGTTGTCTCTGTGTGAGTGTGCTGAAGTGTGTGTGGTTGAGTGTGGTGGGTGTCTGTTTGTGAGTGTGTGAGTGTGGGGGTTGAGTTGTCTTGTGGGTGTCTGTGTGTGCGTGTGAGTGTGTGTGGTTGAGTGTGGTGGGTGTCTGTGTGCTGAGTTGTGTGAGTGGTGTGGGTTGAGTGTGGTGGGGTGGTGTCTGTGTGTGAGTGTGTGAGTGTTTGTGGGTTGAGTGTGGTGGGGTGTCTGTGTGTGAGTGTGTGAGTGTGTGTGGGTTGAGTGTGGTGGGGTGTGTGTGTGTGAGTGTGCCTTCTGTAATTACACACTGGCGTTTACTGAACACAGCCCTGTCACACCAGGCCCTGGGCTGAGTGCCTTGCGCCTGCACCTTCCTGACACTTGCACTTTGCTCAGCATGAAAAGGGCCGCCCGCCGCAGCAGGGGGACCTACGCGGACCGAGGGGAGCCTTGGGTTGAATCAGGCTCCGACTCTGACTAGCTCGGCAAAATTTCAAGCAACGGTAGCTACAACAGGAAGTGACATTGAAATAAATAAATGCAGCCCACTAAATGGAAACCGAGGGAGGCCCAGCCCAGCCACCCCATAGTTGGATCCCAGCCACGCCTGCAGCCACGCCACAGCCTTCCGCCCTGAGGGGAAGTGGGACCCACGGAAGGTCAAAGTGGAAAGAAACAACTCAGCAGATTGCAGCTTAGAGATATTTGGCAAACATCCCAAAACATGTGACTCCACGAACACACTGCCAGCCCCCTCCCAGGCTTTGGGTGGCAAGGGACCTGGGAGGCCTTGAGAGCTTCGGGTTCGTGGGCTATTCTGGCTTCCAGCAGGCGGTGTAGATGTCCGTGCAGTGTGGACAGTTCCCACACCGGACCCTTGCTGGGATGGGCAGCGTTCTCATCATCCCTCCTGTCCAGGAACCTAAGGTTCGGAAAAGTCGGGGTAGGGTCTGGAGGTGGCTCATCGGAGGAACCCGGCTGCTCTGAACCCTTCTCCCAGGGTGGAAACAGAGCTTGGCTATCAGTGTCCTGGGGCTGCTCTGGGAGCGTACTACAAACTGGGGGGCCCAGGACAGTAGAAAGGGATCGGCTCCCATGCAGGAGGCCAGAAGGCTGAAATCGGGGCATCAATGGGACCGTGCGTCCTCTGAAGGCTCCACCAGAGAATGCTTTCCTGCTTCCCTGCTGCCCTGGATCCCGGCAATCTTCAGCATTCCTTAGCACGCAGCTGCATCACCCCAGTCTCTGCCTCCTCGTCTCCCGGCTTCTCTCCTGTGTGTCTCTCTCCTCGTAAGGACACCAAGCCCTAATCCAGTGTGGCCACATCTTAACTTCACTCCCTTTGCAAAGACCTCTCTTCTAAACCAGGTTGTACTCACAGGTACCGGGGGTAGGACTTTGACACATCGCCCAGTGGAACCCAGCATGGAGGAATTTGGACTGAGAGTCAGAGTCTTGCCAGTCAGAAGGGACCATCGCTGTCAGCTCAGGGGGCCCGAGACTTCTCCCCACGTGCAGACCGAGACTTCTCCCCACGTACAGACCGAGACTTCTCCCCACGTACAGACTGAGCACTGCAAGGCTTGCAGTGCTCGAGAGGTCTGAAAACAGGGCTCAGAGGGAACACGACCAGGGACTCCCTAAGAGAGAAAACAGAACACAGGTACAAGCAGAGGGACCCTCCAACCTGGAAAAGCACCGGCAGGTGGTGCATCTCTATTGTCTCTGGAGGAGGCTGCAAGTTCCTGATCCCTAACCCTCGCTGACCCCAGCATTGTGTTTAGGGGCCTAAAGAGGGGCATTGCCGGCAGAATTACAGCTCCTGCTTGTGTGCCTGGAAGAATGCAGTAACTGCAGCCTTTTCTGAGTAAGCACAGGCTTTTGCTTTTGCAGACCTGTGCTCCCTGCCATGTGCAGGAGCTGGGCTTGTGAGAGGAGCAAAGTGAGGGCAAAGAGAATGGCTGAAGCTCTTGACTTCAGCAAAGCTCTGCTCATCCACAGCCTTAGAATAAAATCAGTTGGATACTTGAGAAATCAGAGGTGAATTTAGACATCGGCTCAGTGATTATATTTCTGCATGTTATCATAATGTCTGGAGCATGGTGGTCAGGGAGCAGGACAAGGCATGCATTCATTGAGAAATTAAGTGGTTTGTTGAAGCCTTAAGAAGATCATGGCATTATCTCGCAGAGTAAAAGCCGTATCCAGGAGAGCAAGAACAAATCAAAAAAGCCCTGCTCGCTCTGCTCTGGGAATGAATCGAGCAACTGCCAGGCACGTGGTGTCCCAACTGATCTAGATAAAAATCAATTTCGTTATTTCTCATTCTGCAAAACTGGAATTAAGGCTGGCAGAAAGAATATCTCCATTTCCAATTCAGCAGAAAGCTCTTTCCTTTTTAAATAACTCAGGCTTACTCTTTGTCCTTCCCTTCCTTCAGCCCCCTAATAATAACAAATAATTCTTTTTTTTTTTTTTTTTTGGAGGCTAACAAAAGACAGCTTTGGAATTTGGTGGGAAACATTTATAATATTTAAAAATTGGCTTTTAGAGAATGAAACTCCCGTCCATGCATTTCTTGGGGATAGAAGCAAGTCGAGGTTCGAGGAAGCCTTTTCCTGAGGCTCCCTGGAGGGGACCCTTTCCCTGAGGTCCCTTTCAAGGGATCCCTTTCACTGAGGGCGGCTGGCTCTGGAGGAGGCCCTGACAAGGCTCTCTAGGGGACAGACGTTCACGAACGGCTACACGTTCCCTTTCTCTCTCCCCTCCCTGCCCCCCTCCCTCCTGAAGACAGGCTCTGGGGTTCTGGGACAGGATCGAATTCCCCAGGCAGAGAGGACTCTTCTTGGGCCCTGCTGAAACCTGCAAGCCTGGGAGGGCAGATCCTGTCCCACACTGGGAGGTCGCACAGATCTTCAGTAGTTCTGTGCCTCAGGGTCCTGGCTGGGAACAAACTCGGTCCTCCAAGGGGAACTGGGGAGCCTCAAATGCGGAGTCTGTAGGGAGAGCCACAGCAGGGTCCAGGCAGTTCAGACAGGGTGGGAAGCCCGGGGCCGGCAATGCCACAGAGCCTTCCCAGCCCTTGGCCTGCAGGGGCCCAGGTGGGTGCACTGACAGAACCCAGGTGAGTCAGCCAGAGAGCTGCCCAGCAGAGAGCGACCACTGCCTCCCAGAGCTGCTGAGGCCACATGCAGGGAGCAGGGGAGGAGGGGAAAGGAGAGGAGGGGCCTTGGGCTCCTTCGGGTTCCCTGCCCAGGCGCTGGCGGCCGGGACACTGGCCAGAGCAGTGCTGTCAGATCCAGGCTCCCACAGCACCCCACAGGGCAGCACAGGTGGGGAACAAGTGGGTGATCTCCAACTTTGAAGCCGTCCTGGCAAGCCCGCGGGAGAACTGTGCAATAGAGGTCTCAACAGGCTGTCCTGTGTGTCCACAGCCTCCATGGGAAGAGATTCTAGATGTATTTTGTGCTCTCTGATGTGTGCGTGACATTTCTCAACAACCCGTTTATTTAGCAACATCAGTAAATGAATGTGTCATTGGAACTGTTTTGTCAGGGCCCCCACATTCTTCCGCCATGACGAGTGGTCTTTCATCGCTAGTGACAGCTCTCTGCCCGGATCAGAGTTCAGCAGATGAGTCTGTCCCCACCATCGCTGGCTTGTGCGGCAGGGAGGGTTGGCCCACGGTTGTCCTGCCTTAGGCGCAGGGGGCTACAGGGGCTGCCGGGGGCAGGAGAAGAATCATCTGGGAGCCAGCAAGTGACTGAACAGCCACTGGATTGCCAGTTCGGTAGGAGGTGAGGGGAGAAACCCGAGTCCCTGGAGGAGAGACACTGCGTGGACCTCGCCTAGGTAACAGGGCACAGAACCCATGTCTGAGACTGGGAGTTTGAACTCAGCTCCAAAGGACGACTGGGAATTCGCTTAAGGAGAAAGGAGGGCGGAAGTGTGTTCCAGGCAGTGGAACAGCCTGCAGGAAGGCCAGAGCTGGAAGGGATCGTGGCTCAGGAACAGGACATGGCTGGTGTCGGAGGGGCCGTCTCATGATGAATGGGGAGAGAGCAGGAGAGAAGGGGTCGCTGTAGACACAGAGGGGCTGTGCTGATCCCCGTCCTGTATATTCAGAGTGTTGGGAGTCCCTGAAGGGTCACAACTGGCGGTGGTGAGATCCACAAGTTTCAGGGAGAATTTACCTGCAGTGCAGGGATGAGGTAAACCAGAGGCACTGGGGGCGCCGGGAGCAGGTGGAGGAGGCAGGTGTCCAGGCCAGAGAGGCTGGGCTGGTCAGGCGGGCTGCAAAGGCCAGGAGGGAAGAAGGTGAGGCTTAGAAGGAAGCAGAGTGTCTTCAGAAGGCATCCTGTGGACGGGCGCCTGTGTGCCTGCCACTCCTCTCTGTGCGCCTTGCCCGAGCTGGCATCTTTGGGTCATTTGAGGGCTGATTCTTCATCTCATCCGTCCATGTGAAGAACAACCATGAACGCACCCTCATCTGCAGTCACCCACCAGCATGCAAGGTGCACACAGGCCCAGAGCTGTGGTCTCTTCCTTACAGGCAGAGTCCCCTCCCCAGGGCCCGCCTGGTGCTGGAAGCTCAGTGGGCTCAGGCTTCATGCCTGC
This sequence comes from Rhinopithecus roxellana, assembly GCF_007565055.1. Lineage (NCBI taxonomy): Eukaryota > Metazoa > Chordata > Mammalia > Primates > Cercopithecidae > Rhinopithecus > Rhinopithecus roxellana. The sequence goes on along the minus strand of NC_044559.1, from coordinate 50,752,624 downwards.
TGAGCGGGACAGGGCAGCCTTCCCTGGCTCCTGCTGCTGGGAGCTCCCTCACTGCTGAACATGAACCCAGAGGCTGTGGCCTGTTTCTCATCCTGCCCCCTGCCTTCCTCTTGTGGAGAAATTGCCCAGGAGCAAATGGAAAATTGCTGCCTTTGGAACTCGAGGCTCCCCAGGAGATGCAGCAGCCTGAGTCCTACTCCAGCAGCCTGTCCTAATAAGAAGAGATTTGAACACAGAGACACGCAGCTACAGAGCCATGTGATGGCTGCAACGATCTCTACAAGCCACGGAACTTCATGGATCTCCGGCTACCACCAGAAACTAGGGAAGAGGCATGGAACAGATTCTTCCTGTGAGTTTCGGGAGGAACCAACCCTGCCCACACCTTAATTTTGAACGTCTGGCCTCCAGAACTGTGAGAGAATATGTTTTCGTTGCTTTTAGCTACTCAGTTTGTGGTACCTGGTTGTAGCGGCCCAAATAAACTGACACCCAGGCTTTGCTGCAGATGGGGAAAGAGGCATGGGGAAAAGGACTGTCCAGACTCCAGCACGGGCAAGGGGATGCCCGTCTTCCTTCTGTGGAGTACGGAGGAGATAAAAGATCTTGTTTGGTTGGAAGTGCCTTATTTCTATGTGCAGAGACTCTCATGTGAATTCACAAATGGCATCAATCTGCCTACGTATTAGGGTGCAAGGGTTCTCTGAGCTCACAAGGACCTCAGAAGTCCTGAGTCTGCTGTGCATTAGGATGTGAAGTTTGGATGTTTGCCCTCACCAGCACCCCCTCACACAGATGCCCTGGTGGGCCCCCAGCAGGCCCTCCGGCCGCTTCTGCAAGGCGGGATTTTTCATGCTAAAGGGGGTGGGTTCCTGACATGTCCCAATTCCAAAGTAAAACTAAGCTCCAAGTCTCCCATGGAGCATAAACACATCAGAATATTTATGTCTTATATTTCTGCTGGAAATTCAGCATTCTGAATGCTGAAACCTAGAGTCACTGGGCAGAGAGAGCTGGTTTTTAATTGGTGAGGAGTCGGGAACTGCATCACCCACAGCCTGGGGATGGAGCTGGATGTCCCTTCCCCAGCTCCCTCTTGCTCTCTGTCCATCTGCAGGCATAGAGAAAGCTGACAGGCAAGTCTCTTTCCACTGATAGCTGGAATTTGGCATTGATGGTGTGAGCTCTCTGCAATCAGCTTAGAATTGCATGGCGCTGTGATGGAAAATGGGGTTGACGCTGAGGCTGAAATACCGCTGTGCTCAAAATGAGTTGGGTTGTACTTGAAGAGATCTCCTCACAGAATCTTATTGTATAACTTATTTTTTGGGATAAAGAAATCCCTGTAGGCCCGCCTGTGGGTGTTACGAGGTTCCTGAATGAGTCCCGGTTCTCAAGGCTTTGAAAGGAATCCCTGCCGCTGGGATGGGGGTGCCCAATTTCAGAGAGCAGGCGTGAACGAGAGCCAGAGATGCTTTAGAACCTGCTTGAGAAAGATCATCTGCATTCATTTCATGCATGCTCCAAGAATGTGAGTAAAGCCTGGAGTCTTCTAAAAGAGTGGAATCAAATACGATATGTGGAACTAAGTATCTGTGTCTGCCACTCATTTTCCATTTACCCAGCTAGAGCTGCTCTCTGCTGTATCTGCCCTGCCCTGTGCCTGTGGATGGGCCAATGCAGTCAGAGGCCTTCTGATCCCACTGGATGTAACCAAAGGCACAGGGGCGGGGGCCAGCAGGGAGAGTCCTAGTGGGGAGAAGAGGAAGGTCAGGGCATCGGATTCACTGGCTCGTTCCCTGCAGGGTGTCTCAAGCTGGCGTGTCCCTGAGCCAAATGCCCATCTTGTCTCGCTGTAGCCCTCCCCCTGCTGGTCTCTCTGCCAGCTTCAAGCAAGAGCTCCATCTCCGTCTCCCAGCCCCATCTCCGGCTTCAGGGAACCACAGCCACACTGATACTAGCACCCAGATCCCACCCTGTCCCTTACAGCCTCTCTCATACATCGTCTCCTCACTGACACTCCCTGAGCTGCCATTGCAAGTGAGTCATGGCTTCCTGCAGGGCCCTGGCACACCAAGCCCCTCATAGTCACCGCTATTGATCTTTCCACTTAAGTGCCAGTGATACCGTGATTTTGTGTGGGTCTTTGAAGAAACTGTCTTGCCAAGTAAGTATCTGCTAACTGTTAAGCCACATAACATGCTAGTCTTTGTATCAACCCTATTAGGGTTTGTTTTTCTGCTGTGTTCTAGATAGCTACACACCCCACCAAAATCATTTCTTTATTATCAGCTGAGTCATGTCTAAAAAAATGTCAAGTCATGGAGACTTCCTAGAGAAGGGAGGGGGTTTCCATTTCCACAGCACTGCATGGCTGGAGAGCAATTGCAGGGGCATTTGAAGAGGTCCCGCCCGCAGCCTGTGAAAGGGTTGGCCAAGGGGAAGGATTGGAGAGAAGCTGTCTATGACATGAGTCTAGGCCGTAGGTCGCCTTATGTGAAAGTTATTTGAGGCTACCCGTCATTTCTTACATATTTTAAAGCACAATAGACTCTAGGCCAAAGAGAAAATGTGCAACACAGGCCCACAGACTCATTCATTCATTCAGCAAATCATCATGGAATCGTATGCACATGCCTGGCAATGTTCTGGGTGCTGGATCACAGTGAGCGACACCGGCCTTGCTCTCCGCCCTCTAGATACTCACAGTGCAGGGTGGCGTCGTCCAGGAAGCAGGTGGCAGAGCTGTGGCCGGCTCCACAGAGGACAGGGTTGAGGTAGGATGCACACTTATGATGCGGTGTTCCATGGTCAGGAAGATCAGGGAAGGCTTTCAGGAGGAAGTGGCATCTGAGCTGAGGACTGTGAAACTGTAGGAGTGCACCAGGCAGAAAGGGCGGGTGAGCGGGGTCCCAGACAGAAGGAAAGATGGTGCTAAGGAGACAGGAGAAAGGGCCAAAGATGTGGGGCAAATGGATATGGAGGGATGTGGGTTGACCTGGGGTGAATTGCCAGGGAGGGTTATACTAAATAATTCTGCTTTATCTCCAAGGCAAGGGAAATCACTAACGGACCTTAGTTCGTTAGGGACAGTCAGAGATTTTCATTCTTGTGAGATCACCCTGGCTGAGACCAGAGCAGAAGCAGGGGCCTCTGGAAATAGGGAGGAGGGATGCACACAGGCAGAAACACACATGCACACACACATGCACTCGTCACACAGAAACACACACGTACACATACACACACTCGTGCACACAGCTACACATGCACACACATATGCACCTGTGCACACAGAAACACACCTGCACACACACATGCACTCGTCACACAGGAACACACACGTTCACATACACACACTCGTGCACACAGCTACACATGCACACACATATGCACCTGTGCACACAGAAACACACATGCACACACACACTCGTGCACACAGCTACACATGCACACACAGCACACGTGAACACATCACACAGGTATGCACACATCACTTATTTATGCACACACATAGACATACATACATGCACATGCATGCACACACTAGTTCCAATAATAACACAGGCAATGCCATGGTTCTTGTGTGGTAGCTCCTGCGATCTGCTTGGTTTAGGCAACCCTTGCAATATCTGCCAGGAGGAGGTGGTTGCATAAAACCACTTTAAGTGAAGCCGGCCAGAGCCTGGATGAGACACGCGCCGTGGGTCGCTCTGGGTCACTCCCCAGCCCTTGAGAGCGCCTGCGTTTGACTCTGTCGTGGTGAGCTGGGAAACGGCCCCACCGGCAGCTGCCTGTCTTGCTTCCTCAGTTGATTCTGCACCAGATATTTCTGGAAGGAGTGAACAAAGCTTCCTGTCATAGCCTAGATTCCAGGATGAAAAATTGCAGTGATCGGCCTTATCTTCCATGCTTTAACCTTCATTATGTCAAATGTTTTCTTATCATAGAAATTGAATAGCTTCAATCCAGTGCTGGGGTCATATTCCCCATAAGTAAAAAATAAAAGTACTCCCTGCCGTCAGCATGCACCGCAGGACTTTCGGCCGTCTCAACCTAAGGGACACGTATGGATCTTACAAACGGGAAGAGCATGCTTTTTTCAAGCCCAAAACCACCCTTACACTCAAATGTAAAACTTAAAAAAAGTCTATTAATCTGCTGCGTCGTGGGAACAGAACAACCCTCCTTTGTAGAAAACAGAAGACCGAATGGTCAGTACACAAAGTACGTGAGCAGCGGCGAATCTGTACAGGGCTGCAGTCTCCATTCTCACCTCCTTGAAGGAAAGAATTCGTCCGAGGGGGATAAGGCAGAGTGAGAGACCGAGGCAAGTTTAGGGCAGGAGTGACTAACGTAGCACCTCTTGGTGCCATTGAGCCATAGACAATATGTCTGCAATCCTAAAAAAAATATTAAACATAATTCGGCCAAGTTTATCTTCTTTTTCCCCTAGAGATAAGGGGAAGCAGATTGCCTTGTGCCTTGAAGATAATAAAATTAGCTGCTCTGTCCTCCAGGGGCCGTGGTCTGGCCCTCTGTCCTCCTAGGGGCCTGGCCATAGCAGTGTGATCCTGGAGAGCCCCAAGGCTCTCCCACCAGTGGATGACTTGGGGAAGGAAGGAGAAGTGGACTGTCAGGGTAGGACGACAGCTCCATCACCTCTGTGTCCCAATGCACAACCCCCCAGTGCCCGTGCAGCAGAGTCACCCATGACAGCAAGCAGTGTGACCACAGGGGTGACCACCAGGGTGACCACCGACACCGCAGCCCCAGATGCAAGCCCAATTCTGGCCTCTATGCTTTGGGCCATGTAGGGAATAATATACAGTTTTGGGTGTGCATTGTTCCCATTTTATTGATGAGAAAACTGAGGCTCCTGGTGACTTTGTGCTCTCCTGGTTTTCCAAGCCTGTAGCACAGTCTCTGATCTTCACACCCACTGTTCAAGACAGACACAAATCATTTCCCAGGTGGGCATTTTCACTGGAGTTGAAAATGTTCATTGTGGGGATTTAAGTGGCTCCAGGTCCCTGAGACTGTGTCTACTGCAACAGATTGACCTGAAGAAGCTGGAAGGGGAGTGGAAGGAAGCAAAATTTGTCCCAGTGGCCATGGAGACCCCTGTAAGCGCACCTGAAGGTGGGAGCCAGTTGGAAACCAGGCTTCAGGGACTGCAGGGTTCTCAGGGCACCCTCAGCCCGAGGACCACGGGGCCCATGGCTGGTGTTTAGACTCTTTCCAACCAGCGGCCCAGGTCACTGGTGTGCGTGCATGGAAGTGTTCATGTATCTGCACACGTGTGTGTCCATGCATGTAGGAGAGTACCCATTAGCTCACTGAACCATGCTGCAGGTGCAGAGCCCCACAGCCAAGCTGGCTACACCTCCCACACTGGCAATCAGGAGCTCCAGTGCTCAGATGTGCCGGCCGCCTGGCAGAGGAAAGTGTGGCGACTCCAGAGCCCTGCTTGGCTCACAGGAGTGGTGACAGCAATGATGCTGGCCACCAAATCCAGCCCCACATATAGAGGAATCTCAGCTTGAAGGCCCCTCTTGGGGGTGGTGAGGGAGGCTTCAGACCATGTCCAGGAGCCATGGCTATGTGGCAAGACCACCAGGATCCCCCGACTCCCAGGAAATGAACTAAGACCTTCCTTGGGCATCCCAGCAATGGTGGTAGGAGCAGTGGGTTAGGGGCAAGGGGAGCAGGCCAGGGATTGATGCCCATGGATGCTGATGTTACCATTACCGGGATTAATAGGACCAAGAGACTGGTGACTGCAGACACATCTGTGCTGGCTCACATCACATACGTGAAGAAACAGAAGACAGCAGAGATCGGGTGACATGCTAGGCACCATCAGCTCCTGGATTCAAACCCACCTTCATCTAGCCACACAGCTGGGCTTTCAGCTTTTCAGTCAGAGAGAGAAGAGCTGAGCTCTACACGCAGCTTTTCTCTTGCACATTTGCCCTACTGAGCAGTCTCCTAGGTCTTAGCATGCATGAAAAAAAAGTCCAAGTCTCTAAGTACCAGAAGTTTACAATTTAAAAGATGTGAGGGAGATGATAGAAAACTTTTCAGCAATCTAAGTCCCCACCCCTTTCCAAGCACATTTGAGAGACCAGATACCACTCCTGACCTCCCAGGTCTATACGACACATGGCTCCTCGGTTTTGGATGCCATTCCTGCACCCACCTGGCCTCCCCACAGTCCTCTCTGAGGCTTGACGCTCTTGGATGCTCCTGAAACCTGCAGAATGAGGCCGCACTGCGGTGCCAGCACTGCCAGCCCGAGTCTGACTCTCAGCATTGTCCCGCACAGGCTCTCCACAGGGCTGCTCCATGCTGCACCCTTCATGCTGCGCCTCTGAGAGATTTTAATCCAGTGGGCTGGCAGGCCCAGGAATCTGCATTTTACTATTGAGTGATTCCGTAGCCATCATCTTGGGAGATCACAGCTCATTGTGGAAAGCTGTAGTCACATGATGCTGTGTGCACCAGCCCCAGGAGTGAAGGCTGTGGAGAGCCCAGTCTTGGCCATCACATTTGCCTGCTAGCCTCTGCAGACCTCTGCCCTGCAGCCCAGGATGCTGGGGCATCCCTGACCTTCCTCTTGGATGGTCCATCTGAGAGCTGTTCCAGGTGAAGATTCCCCCAACCCCTGCTGCACCCCCTGCAGATCCTGCCACCCGACAGGGAGGGGTCAGGGTCACCCCACCTCAGCTGACCTGATAAAGTAAAATTGCAGGTTTCCCACCTGGATGTCGCTTGGAGCCGTCCACTGTGTCCCTGCCTCCTGGAGGGAGCCAGAGCTCTGGGATGTGTGGGTACCTGCTTTTGCCTGGAAGGTTTTGCTCATTTGGACAGGTGAGGCCAAATTGTCCTGTGTTCTACGTGAGGCCCGCCTTCTGAAAAGATTTCCGGGCCTGCCCGGGAGCATGTTTCCCAGCAGAGAATCTGGGTTTCTGGAACAAGCCCCATAAGAGCTACAGAAAAAGAGTTCCAGGCTGCACCTGCCCCGCAGCCAGACCCCTTGCTTCCCTCCCAACCAACTAGCCCTGGGTGACCCTCCAATTTCCCTTGGGATGAGATGGGAGCCTACCATGGCTGGCCCTAAGTCTGGGCCCAGCTTCCCTTTGGTTCTGTGTAGACAGAAAGCTTAGGGTGCACCCAGGGAAGATGGCCTTTGGGCCACACAGGCCTGGCCCTGAGCTGACTGGTGCAGAGCCTGGCACAGGTGGCATTTGGTAAATGCTGGCTCTACACCCTTTTTGTTGCTGCATGTGGCTTGGAGAAGCCCAGGCCCCTCTAGTCTGCCCTGAGTGTTGATGTCTTGCCTTAGAGAGGCCTTCCTCCAATCTTGTGGCAAAAGCCACCACACAGACCGTACATAAAGTCAAACATTGCTGCAGGTGACCAATCCCTCTACATGTTTTCAATCCAGGTATCATTTGCCATGTGTTTACTGACCCAGGGATTAGATGGAATCACTTAGGAAAAATGTTTAGAAGGAGAAGATACAATTCAGTGCACATCAGTCCTGTGATCAGCTCCACCTTCCTTATTCTCTCCTTAAATTCTAGGTTCAGATTCTGTTTTCTGATCATCCCCTACTCGTTCTGAAATGTAGCTTTAATGTGACGGGAGCAGGAGAGCTGTGCAGGAGACACATGCTGGAGGGAGCCTGCGGGGCATCTCTGTAAAGGGGTGGATTTTTTTAGCTGAATGGAAATGTGCTGGAATTCACGATTCCTGCCCAGTGATCACCAGGCAATTTCTAGCAAGCTACGCTGCAGAACACAACCGCATTTGATGTGGTTCCCATGTAATTAGAAATCCATGAGAGCTGCATTGACTCTTGAAGCAGAATAACCCACATCTGCTGTTAGTCATGCACCATATTCGTTCAGCAGCTGATGATAACCTGATGACACCCATAAATATGGTAAAATTGGCATAAAACCTTGTGCAGGTTGTCGTCGAAGTGCAGTGGTCAAAGCCAGTTACCTGTAAACCTTCTGTGGCTTGTTTGCATCCATCACGCATGTGCTGGGAGGAAGAGCATCCCCCAAAATCCATGTACATCTAGCGCCTCAGAATGTGAACTTTGAGAAGAAGGTCTTTTCCGAAGCCATTAATTAAGATGAAGTCACACTGAACTAGAAGAGGCTGTAAGTCCAATCATGTGTGTATTCATAAGAAGACGAGAGGAAGACACAGGGAAAATGCTGGGAGAGCTGAGGAGTCATCCTCCCCTAGAGCCTTCATGGGGAGCGCAGTCCTGTAGACATTGTAAGTTTGGACTTTCGGACTCCAAAAGAGTGAGAGGAGAAACTTTCATTGTTCTAAGCCACCTGGTGCTCGGTCATTGGTCCTGGCAGCCCAGGAAGCTGACACACACCCAGTCAGAGAGGTTTGTCCTACTCTGAGGGCTGGTAGACGAGGTCACCCTCCAAGGACCAGTGTGGTCATTGGCCTGCATAGAGCAGGATCCTGTTTAGGATAATGTCTTTTCCCTTCACCACATTCTTCTATATTTTAACAGGTGTCATGTGGAAACATACCTGATTGTGTTGATTTTTTTAAAGATTTATAAATAGTTTGCTATCTTCCCAATGTTGGCAAGTGGAAAAGGCTAGAATCACTTCTGATCACCGTGAAGCGAATGTTTGTTATTTGGGGACTCGTGATGTTTGCAGCTGAAGAAGGAAAAACCATGAAGTGTTGGATGACTGCAGGGTGAAGAGGACCTGTCTGAGAGTTGGGGTGCAAGTAGCTTTCTTACTTGAAAAGAAATATTTGAGGAGATGCAGTGGCAACATTACTTCCCTGGAAGGAAAATTCCATGATAAACCAGGACCTTGGTTGGATCCTGTGTGTCCACTCAGGGCCACAGGATGAAGGGATTGGGGCATCTGGCGGATGGGGCACCTGGGCTCTCAGCAGAGCCAGACCCCTACCTGGCCAGGAGACCTCTGCCAGCTTTGACATTCCAAGGTCAATGCCAGGGAGCAGGTCTCCTGGCCTCATGTCCCCAAACTCAGTGCCAAGCCTCACTCTCTGAGGGACACCTAGAAAGTATGTTCCCAGGAAGGTGGCCTCAGGTGGCCACACCAAGGGCCTAGTACATAATGCCAGGGGCTTCTCGTAGGAAGCCCAGCAAACCCCAAAATGTGCAAATTCACACTTGTGATAAATGCAGGGTCGCATAAGACTTTTAGCCACCATCCCCAATGCAACTTTTTAAAAAAGCAAAACAAAGAAATTTCAAAAACGTAAAGATCGAAGCTCTGATTTGGTGCTTCCTTTGTATTGGACACAGGAGCCTCAAGCCCAGTCCTACAGGAAGGTGGGTGTGCAGGTGCATCTGTGGCTGCCCAGGGCAGGAATGGGTCTGGAGGGCCTGGGGGCAGATGGTACCCCTGCAAGGTAAGAATCACAGTGCCCTGAGTTCTCTCTGTGTCCTGGGGTGCCAGTTCTCATGGCCTCTGCGCCAAGCTCATTGTGCTGTACCTGGGCAGGGCTGCTGTTTTCTGGCCTGTGGGTGCTGGCTGCAGTTGGGCTGGGCGTAGACCTGGTGTTCACCAGGATGGAGGGCCATCAGGAAGCATAGAGGCTTGTTGAACTCATGGGGGTGAGAAAAGTGACAGGTGTCAGGCTAAGTCCTGGGCAGGGTGTTGATCTTCAAAGATGTGCCCATGTCCAAGCACAAGGCAGCCCAGACCCTCCCCCTCACCAGAAAGTGGGTATTTGTGGTACCTGTCCTTCCCGACAGGCCACTGGATTAATTATCCAAGGACCATGTTGTTTTGGCTGAAAGAAGTTTTGCCCTGGCATTTTGCTCTTAAATTCGGCTAACTTTTTATCCATACTTAACCATGCTGATCCTTGTACAGAAAGCAAGTTGCAAAGAGGCTCACATGTACACCTGACCAGGGGCCCGTCTCCCACGTGGGATCACAAAGACTCAATGCCCAATTATTCTCTGATGCTTTTAGAAATGCTTTGATGGATTCGGAGCTAGAAAGCGTTTGCTCTCTCCACTTTAGAATGGCAGCCTTTCTGATATTAGCCAAAATAGGAAAAAAGAAGGATGGCGTGGCTTATGTCCCCTTGCTGCAATTTCTACTACCATCAAGGAATTTGTTACCACTATTGGAAGAATTATGAAGATGCTCAAGAAAATAAGCTGTTAAGAAAAGGCATTTAGATATAATAAAATGAAAGGCAGTGTTTCTTCTTGCCAAAGGAATTATGCAAAGGGACATAAAATGCAGTGTTATGGCTGGAACGTTCTAGCTAATATTTCCTGCTCAGCAATGACATGAGGACGGCTAGAATGGAGTAGAAAAACAAGCTGAGGATGGACTTGACTACAATCTGACATTTTTCAAGGGACAGTGGGCCTCCCTTCACCCTTGCCTGAACCCGGAGGAGGACGCTCAGTGTCCTCAGGAGCAGCTGATGCACACCAGGGAGCAGCGGCTGCATCGGCAAAATTGTTAGGAAACTCCGTGTTGCCTACATTTGTTCTTTTCTCTATAAACCTGGAATCAGTAAGCTTTCCAGGACCATCTTTCTGTTGGTTTTGGGGGAAACGGGTTAAAACAATGAGCCCAAAGAACTTCCTGAACCCGGGAGGCAGAGGTTCCAGTGAGCCAAGATCACGCCACTGCACTCTAGCCTGGGCAACAGAGTGAGATTCCATCTCAAAAACAAAAAACAAAAACAGAAAAAAAACAATGAGCCCGAATTAGCTCACTAAGTGTGCGCTTTAAATGAAAATAACCCTTGGGACTCCACATAGGAAGTGGGAATAAGGGATAGGGCTGGTCAGCCAGGAATGGATTTAGCAAGCTGGGTCCTGTTGACTTTACTTTTTCATCTTTCGGCATTAGTTAATTTTGTCAAAAGCCTCTCTTCCTTGGATAGGATTAGACCCAGTGACAATGACTGACCAGAGACAGCTGCCCTGGGTCATGGCCCGGGACCCCGAGCAGATCTGCCCAGCAGAGGTCGGAGCACCAGCCTCTATGGTAAGGCAGTTTTCACTGCACTCACTCGATTAATCAAATCAGCTCAATCCATACACGCAATTCTTAATATGTATGAATCGATCCTACGTGTTGTAAGCAAACACGGACACATTCAGCTCCTTATTTACTTAGCCCTGATCTAAATAACGATGTGCTTTTTTGCTGACATCTTCTGACAATTCAGTCTTTTTTTTTCTTTTGTCCAAGAAATGTCTCTAGAGGTGAACAGATCTGAATTCATTTCACATTTTCAGCATGGATTCTTTTTATTTCTTGCCTTAAAAAAAGAAAGACAAAAACAATGAACTGTGCACTGTAAATAAGGAGAAAGGAAATCCATTTTTTTCCTGATGATAATGCTTAAACCTATTTCCCTTGATGAAACTCTTATGGTAATACACAAGCCCCATTATAAATACATTTATCATATTTTATGCATCTGGTTCTAAAGTTATAATATTTACCATGAACCAACACAAATTCCATCATCACATTCATGAGTAAGCTTAGTTACACAAGAAATGGCACAAACACAAACAGGAGTGAAGAAAACAAAGACGAGAATGAGGAGCTGCAAGAGGTGCCACCCTGACGTCAGGGCACCTGCTAGGGCAGGGGCTGCCTCCACGGGGGTGGGTGGGAGCAGGTTGTACCCTTCTGCCTACCCCCCAGGCCTCACACTGGGACTTTCCCACCTTCCCTCCGCTGCTCTGCAGCAGGACTGAAATGACCACAAGTGGCATTTACCAAGGCACCTGACTGACCCCTCATTCTGCCACCTCTGATCTCTTGCTGTGGTCTCCATTGGGAACAGCCAGCCTGGGGCAAGAGGGCAGAGGAGCTTGGTCCCTGACACAGAACCAGGAAGGACAAGGAGCAGGAGATTCGGTTGGGCAAACGGAGCAGCATGTCTTCCACGAGCCTGTTCATCTTTTCAGCCTAGGCCACCCTCTGAGGACCCATAAGAGTATCTTAACCAGGCTCCTGTGGCCCTGCAGGTGCCTGAGCATCCTGGGCTTCACTGTCAGCATCTGCTGTGTGGGCTGAGCACAGGGGCTGGTGCTACATTCTCTACCAAGGCCCTGGATGGTCCTACAGGGCTTCTCTGAACTTTCCTTTCTATCCAGAGATCCCAGGAAGAATCCCAGCCTCACATCTCACTAGAGATTGTTGATGCCTTTGAAAGAATGAAGGTTCCCCTATATCCCTGACAAACCAGGAAGCCTTTGGTGCCAGCGCTTTGCTAAAACTGCTTTGCTGTGGCCCCCCAAGGAAGGCTGAATGGCAGTGGGACTCTGCCAGCATCTGGCCACATATGGAAAGGAAGTGGGTAAGGAGGAGAGGAAGCCAGAGAGATGACAAAGCATGTTTGGAAAGTACATGTTCTCTGAGTATCTGTGACACCTCCCTACCTGCCTGGATCCTGTCTTCCCAACTCCACGGTTATTTAGGATAAACTTAGAGGGCTTTTCTCTGCTGTTTCCGACCAAGGACAATGCATCTTTGAAAATGGGTTTGGAGTTCTGAAGTCCTGTTTTGAAATCCAGGGAAATTCCCTCTCTTCATCTCAGCAGCCCCTGCCATGTAACTGGTCATTCTGTCACAACTCAGCACGACTTCGTGTTGCATATTTAATAATTGCTGTGCACGGGGCTTCTCAATGTCAATCACCTGAGGAAGAAAGCAGCTGCCAGGGATTAGTGTGGCTCAGGGAATGGATCCGTAATTAGACTTAACACTCTCCATCAGCTCTGAAACCCAGTAAATCTCACAGGACTCACCACAAGGGACCGTGTGGCATCCACAGCAAGTCACCCCACCGTGACTGCAGCTGACGTGCCCTAGGGAAGAGGAGGCAAGGCGTGCAAGGGGCCTAAAGGGCAGAGCTTACTCCACACACATCTGGAGCATGAATCCAGTCGGGATGCTGTGTCGGCCCATGAGGTTGCAGGTCTGAATGCACAGACTGTCCTAGAGGGCTCCCAGCTTATCCAGTGAGACAAAGAGATAGGCTGGTCGTTGCTACGCAAAGCTGCTAGGGTGCAGGTCAGCAGGGCAAGCAGAGGCCGTAAACCATATTCCAAGTGCTTAGAAGGTAAAAGTCAGGCTAAAAAATTGCTAATATAATACATTCTCCTTCTGATCCCAGCAAATACACTTCACAGGACAGCATTGAAAACCACATGTGAATCTACTATCTGGATAGCACTGAAAGTTGGCAAAATATCAAAGATGATAAAAGTAATCATCATTGCATGTGTCTGAATTCTGTGCTGATTGCCTGGTGAAATCGGAATAATAAAATGAAAACACAAATTCTATAAAACAGAATCTATCAAACCATTTTGTTTGCTTTCATTTCAGCAAAATGTCTAATTATGATGTAATTAAGGAGCACTTTAGAGCTTGCATTTTTCTTTGGAACTTGTATATTTGACAGTAATGTTATATAGAGTTAAAAACAAAATTCACTGGCATTCAAAAAAACTTGAAAATTTATCAGAAATTAAAATAAATATAAAATTTCAAAAAGTATAATTATTTTATACATTGCAACACTATTTTTTCAAGATAGTCAAATATCTATTAACACTGGAACACAAAATAGAAATTATAATTAAGAAATATGAAACTATTACCAATAAATTATTAAAATAAATCTGAATTTTCATTACTCAGTATCCATCCAGTTGACCAGATAAAGAACTGATATCATGCTTCGTTCAGACCCCTTCTCCAACTAAACAGATCTCAATAATGTTGTTATTTAGAAAAGGATCTTTCTTTTCCTTCAGGTGCAATGCCACAGAAATTCTTAAAGTTGCTGTCAGGTTTGGAAAAAAGCTCTGGGATCTTTTGTTTCCTGAGATTTGGGGGGAGTTTTAAGCTTGCTTTTTCTCATTGTGAATACAAAATCCTTCTTGACTGAATGGATCATGCTAGCCGGTCTGGGGCCAGTATCAAGGCCTTTGTTGTGGTGGCCTCATGCACTTTATCTTAGCTTTGTTGGGCTCCATATTTCCTTTCAAATTAGGAAGAAATAAAATGACAAATTGCAGATGTTATCGGCGAGGCCGTTCCAAGATGAGGGCCAAGGAGGAGGGATGCAGGGGCCTTCCAGGCAGAGGATCCAGGCAGGACAGCGTAGCAGGCTAAGCAATGACCCCCAAAGACACTAGATTCTAATTCCAAGAAACCGTGTCAACTTATATGGCAGAAGATCCGAGAAGCCATGGCAACTTATATGGCAGAAGATATGATTAAAATAAGGATCTTGAGATGGAGAGATTATCCTGGATTATGCAAAAGGATCCTAAATCATACGTATGTATCCTTGTAAGAGGAAGACAGAGAAACATTTGACACAGACGGAAGAGGGTGGCCCATGCGACCACAGAGGCAGAGATTGGAATGATGTAGCTGCAAGCCAAGGAATGCAGCAGCCACCAGGAGCTGAAAGGCAGGAGACAGATTTTCACCTGGAGCCTTTAGAATGAGCAAGGCCCTGCACACCTTAATTTAAGCCCATTGATACTGATCTTGGACTTTCGTCCTCCAGAACAGTAAGAATGTCAATATGTGTTGATTTAAACCAATCAGTCTGTGGTCATCGGTTACAGCAGCCACTGAGAACTCAGACAGACAGTGCAGTGGACTGGCAGGCAGCTCACACACGGGGCCAGATGGAAGATGGGGATGGACATGGGCTGCCAACAAGTGGCCGTGGGGGGCCAAGCATGGCTCTAGGTTGAGGGACCAAAGCCTGTGAAGGGGTCTGTAACACGCGGCAGGCGACACTGTGGTGTTCTGAGCGTTGGCATCTGACTCCTGCCAGGGTCGGGCCCTGCTGTCCCAGGAACCTGTGATAGTGGAACTACACACTGAAGCAACTGAGACACATAGTTCAGCCCGTGGAACCCACACAAAGATGTCCCCAGCTTGCAGAATCCTCAGCAGGCCCACTGCCTGGTCCCTGACCAGAGGGTGGGCCGGAGAGTAAAAGGCAGCACTTGTCACTTTCGGTCATAAAATACAGTGTCTGATTCTGCAAAATCTGCACAAGTATTTCACCATGTGGATATGTTGCCGGGACCTTTGCAGGGTCTTTGGAGGTCTCCAAATTTCAGCCTCAGGTCAGTAAGAACACAGCCTCATGTCAATAATAACACAACCGTTCACATCTGAGGTGGAGCCCAGCGCCTGGTACTGTTTGAAACCTGCACTGAATGAATGAAAAAAGAAGGAATGGACTGATGTATGAATTTTGTGTAGGGGAAGGTGAGTCCACTTTATAACACGCTGTACACTGCCACAGAGCCACCATCGTCTAACCGGACCATGGATCCGCAGGGCAAGGGTCATGAAAGAGCAGCCCCCGTGCTGAGATCCCCCGGACCCAGCCGTCATTCGCTGTCAGTCACACCTGGGAGAGTAAGCAGCCCAGCCTGCATAAGCCACCACACTCATCCACGCACTGCACGTGAACCTACCCTGGGTACGTTTGACCGAGAATTGACAAGACTTCCCAAACACAAGATGGTTTTACGTTACCTAAAGCTGCACATCGTCTTCAAAACTTGATTAATACAGTTATACTTGGACTTGCTTTGATTGTGCCGTTAATTTAGAAGGGTCAAGAACCCCAGGCTCTTCTCCCTGATTTTTTATTCCTTCCCCCCGATGTAAGGGTTTTAGAGGGAAAGCATTATGATTTAATGAGGTAAGTCCATTTCCTCTTATCTTTTTATGCATCTCATGTATTAAGCCTGGAATACGTATTTAATGAGGGCCCACCAGGGATGGCCACACAGAAATGACGATGGCCTCTGGCTTCCTCCTCCTGCTGGCAGGAGCGTTCTCCCGGGAACCGGACATGGGGCTGGGCCTGGGGCGAGCAGATCTTCCAGGAGGGGAGGCTTGGGCACAGAGAGCCACAGGCTTTCCCCCAAAAGAAAGACCCAGGAGTGTGCCTAGAACCTTCTATTAGAACCCAACCATCAAGACCAACTTCTGGGGTTCCTGGCAAGCTCAGATCTGGGGTCATGAATGACACACAGTGTGTCTGACTTTTGTGAGTAGAATTTATTCCGAGCCTGATGGAAAACCACAGAGGCGGTGACTGGTTCCTTTCATCACCTCCCAAGACAATGGAGCAGAACGCAGCTGGCAGGGAGAACAGGGTAAGGCGGGTGCCAGGCTGCTTCCGTTTCCAATACTGTGTAGGAATGTGAGTGCACAGAGCGTATACAGGTGCACACAGGTGCGCACGTGTGTTTATGCATGTGTACATGTATGTATATGTTCATGTGTGCACACATGCTCATACACGCACACACACGCTTAGCACCCTGCACTATTTTGTGGAATTTTGGTTTTCCGTTACCATTTCTCACAAGGTCTACAGCATAGTTTCTTGAGAGTTGCATCCCAGGAAATGGAGAACATGCACCATTTAGGGTTTTTTTTTTTTTTTTTCTGAGACAGTCTCACTCTGTCACCAAGGCTTGAGGGCAGTAGTACCATCTCGGCTCACTGCAAGCTCTGCCTCCCAGGTTCACACCATTCTCCTGCCTCAGCCTCCCAAGTAACTGGGACTACAGGCACCCATCACCACGCCCAGATAATTTTTTGTTTTTAGTAGAGACAGGGTTTCACCGTGTTAGCCAGGATTGTCTCGATCTCCTGACCTCGGGATCTACCCGCCTCAGCCTCCCAAAGTTCTGGAATTACAGGTGTGAGCCACCATACCCGGCCCCATTTAGATTTTTAATTAACACTCTTGTAGGCCGTACCCAGAACTGGGTGCTGCGATGAGATGGGATGTGTGTTGAAACGTACATATTCATGCCACAGGAGCCCCAGGGAAGCAGGACCCAGCCCAGCCATCCTCACATGAACTCAGGGCGTTCCCCGCTAGTTCATGTTTTCCCTCTGGGACAGACCCAATGTCTAAGTTTCCTGGACTCCAGTAACTCCATGGTGTCTGTGGTCACCCCACTGGACCCCAGTGGCAGCCAGCCTCTTATGAAGACTCACTCTCTCATTTGAACCATCTCCAGGGAGCTCAGGGTCCTGGCCTAACATGCACGTGACCTTGAACCATTCAGCCCATGTCAGGGTCTCTGCGTCCTGCAGGTGCAGGGCAGAGGCGGAAGGAGGGGATAGGAGAACCCCTTCCAGTGGTAGCCGTAGAGGACTCTGATTCATGTCCCCAGAGTTTAATTAGACTGCTGCTTCAGGCTCGCCTGTTTTCTAAGTGTACTCAGTAAGGGCTCCTCCCTCCACTTGAAAACAGATCATACACTCACCCTGGATCCTGTGTCTCCGGGACGGTCCCCAGTAGGCGGCATCCACAGTCAGGCCTGACCTGGGGGCCGGAGTGAGAGGCGGCAGGGAGTGAAGCTCAGCGGCTGCAAGTCCTCGTTTGTCTACCCGGCTTGTCAGGAGCAGACGAGAGTAGCTTCCAGACCCTGATATATGACACCAAGGTCAAGGTCAAGCCGCCATAAAGAAGGTGTTAATGGCACTGGAGACAGAGCTGGCCCTACATCCCTGGGTGATGTAGCTGTAAATCAGTCTGCTGGGTCTCGGTGTCTTCGAGGAGGGAGCACGCCCCTCCCGCGTGCGTCCCCTGCAGCTGTGTCCTCTGCAGCCCTACAGGGAAGCCCTAGCTGGGCTGTGAGCTTCTCCAGACGTCTCTGGGTCAGCGGGAAGGAACTTGCCCATCTGCCGTCAGCCAGATGGGACCCATGAGCCCCTGGAGGGTGCATCAGCTGCAGGCATCCAGTTTCTCCTCACAAACCAACTAGGCCAGCAGGGCCCCCAGAAACAGAAGGGACTGAGGCGGGCCGTGATCCAGCAAGGCCCACGAGGATGAGCTCACCATGGGGGCAGAAAAGGGTGGGGTCCAGACACAAGAGAACCCTGCTGCATTCTGCAGGACGAGGCTGACCTGAAAGCTCCCCTTGCCTGCAGGGACAAGAACGACTTCTTATTCTCACTTCCGCCACCTCCCAGGATGCTGCCTTTCTCAACACCTACCCTGGAAGAATCTGCAGGTGTCACCCTGCCAGGGTTCTGATGAACGCATATTTACACGAGTACTATTTCTCCTAAGCATCCCAGACAGGGGCAGCCCAGCAGCCTTGGGAGGCAGGAGCCAGCTTCCCCCTATCAGAGCCAGAGGAGACCAGGCCAGTGAGAAAAAGAGAGGGACTCCTTCTCTGTCCTGGGGTCCTCAGGCTCCCACAGGACTCAGGGGTCCTCGCATGAGCCCTGCTGACCTTGGCCTGGCATAGCCCCTCCCAATCCACTGAAGTGTGTAGGTGAATGGCA
Organism: Rhinopithecus roxellana; assembly: GCF_007565055.1. Classification (NCBI taxonomy): domain Eukaryota; kingdom Metazoa; phylum Chordata; class Mammalia; order Primates; family Cercopithecidae; genus Rhinopithecus; species Rhinopithecus roxellana. Next base: position 50,734,247 of record NC_044559.1, on the reverse strand, counting down.
GGCACAGCGCTGGGGCACAGCTGCACTGAGCAAGCAGAGTCACTCCCCAGGGGTGCCGGGCTACAGGGACAGTTGTCAGGGCCAAGACCCTGCATCAGGGGCTCCTTGTCACTGTCTAGAGGGGCCTTTGCACTCCCAGCCCAAGGGCCCTGGATGCCTTCCGCCTGCACACGCCTCTCCTGGCCCTGAACCCATGTCTGAGCTCTTTCTCCCTGCTCCTGGCCACAACCCCCAGATGGGTCCCTTTCCTATCATCCCCAGGTGGCCCCACCCTCCCAGGATCATCCTCAGCCCTGCAGAGGAGGCACCTCCATTTTCACACCTTTGTTCTCAGCAACCAAAGCCAAAGATTTTCACAGCTGTGCATCCTGAACCCCGAACCCCTATCAACTGTACTTCCCGAATCCAAACCCCTAACAACTGTGCATCCAGAATCTCAAACCCCTAACAACTGTGCATCCTGAATATCAAACCCCTAACAACTGTGTATCCCAAATTCCCATCCCCTATCAACTGTTTATCCCGAATTCCCATCCCCTATGAACTGTGCATCTCGAATCCCAAACCCCTAACACCTGTGCATCTCGAATTCCAACCCCCTAACAACTGTGCATCCTGAATCCCAACCCCCAACAACTGTGCATCTGAAATCCCCAATCCCTATTAACTGTGCATCCCAAATTCCCATCCCCTATCAGCTGTGCACCCTGAATCCTGAACCCTGAAGCAAACCCCCTCCCCGTCACCCACCTGGATGACCTAAGGAAGCCGCAACATCATTCCAGAAACCATGCTCCTGTCTCCTGACTGAGGCTTGCTCCCAGCTGCTGGCCCAGCAGGAGTGCTACGCTGCCCAGTACCTAGACCCTGCGTCCCAGCTCACTGCTCCTCAGCCTCACCAGCCACCTCTGACAGAGTCCAGCATGTTCTCCCTCCTACGCCTCCCAGATCAGGTACACACTGCTCTCTCCAGTCCTATGGAGGGCTCCCTGCTCTGGTGGTCTGTCACCTGCCCTCTGGGTTGCAGGGAGGGGACCAGATGAGCCTGCCAAGGCCAAGCTGGTACCATAGCTCAGGCAGATATGCCTCTGTGCACAGCCTTCTGCAGAATGGATAGGGAAGGTGGTGACTTCTTGTTGTACGATATACTGTTTGTTTCCTGTTCCCTGTTCTCCTATGTCCCTGTGACATAAGAGATGGGACCCAGGTCTGGGTGGCCTGGGATAGCAAGGGAGGTATGTTTGCACTTCCTGCTTAGCCATCCTCGAAAGCCCTGCAGGGATAGTCAGGACACTGGGGTAGTGGGAAATCCTGCTCCTCTTGGCTGGGCCTCACTGGCTGGACTGATCAGGACGTCTGCTGTTAGACCCATCTGGGCTGAGACCCGGCTCTGTGCTGCTCATCACCTTGGAAACACACCTTCCACATTTCCGTGTGCCGTTTCCAGTCAGTTTACAGAAGAGGCCTGAGGTGAGTCCCGCCTGAGTGGTGTGAACAGGTTAAGCATCCTCTCTGAGCCTTACTTTCCTCATCTGTAAAATGGGAATATGCACCATATCCCCTAGTAGGTTGCTATTGAGGCTTGGTGCTTGAGGCCACGCAGGCACACAGGGCACACGCTACGTGTGTGTCATGCAACATAAAACCTGTCTGCCTGCAGTGAGCCCAGAGGTGCAGCTACCCACAAGGGAGGGAGAGCCCGAGATGCTGGGCCCTGAGGACATGCCTCCAGCAGTGTTTCTTGACAGGGCCAATGTGGTCACAGAGTGACGCCCCTCAAGGATATCCACGTCCTGATCCAAAGAACCCGTAAAGACATTACCTTACCTGGCAAAGGGAATTCAAGTTGCAGATGGAGTAAGATTGCTCATTAGCTGACCCTGAGCTGAGACGATCATCAGGATGATCCAGTGGGGCTCCATGTAATCACAGGGGACCTGAAAGTGGAAAGAGGGAGGCAGAAAAGGAAAACCAGAGATGTGGCACTAGGAGGACTCTGCCCGCCTTTGCCAGCTCTGATGATGGAGGAGGGCATGGGCCAAGGAGAGCAGGCAGCTCGGGGGGCTGGAAGAGATGAGGAAACGGCTTCTCCAAAGCATCCGGAGGGAACCCTGCTGACACCTCCATGGGAGCCCAGTGAGGCCCATTTTGGACTCTGAGCTCCAGACCTGGGAGCTGACTGACAAATCTATGTGATCTGAGGCCACCAAGCCTGTGGCATGGGGATGAGTGACAGTGGGGTAGGAGCTGTCGTGCCCTTGCCGTCTTCACCTCTCCCATCAGGCAGGACCTCTGTGTCAACAGCTCATCTTCCTGCATCTGTGGCATCAGCCGAGATCTTAATCCAGCCTTTTTCAAGTTTGAAAGGGTGTATAACTTTGTTAAGACAGCCAGCCCCTTTCTAAATTACAGCTGCTTTGTATAAATTATAGCTGCTTTTTATGTCCATAAATCTGTCCAAAGGCCTTATTTCTAGGCAGAGTAATATCTTTTTTTCCAGACTTTAAGACATCTATTGGCAGCATCACTGACTGTTCACTTGCTTTTTGTTCTTTTTTCTGTTCTTTCTTCTCCCTTCCCTCCATCCATCCATCCATCCATCCTTCCTTCCTTCCTTCCTTCCTTCCTTCCTTCCTTCCTTCCTTCCTTCCTTCCTTCCTTCCTTCCTCCTTTCCTCCCTCCCTCCCTGCCTTCCTCCCTCCCTGCCTCCCTCTCTCCCTCTCTCTCTTCCTTCCTTCCTCTTTCCTTTCCTGCAGGAAGTCCAGGCCAACACTGTTCCTGGTGGCTGCCTTGGCACAGCACAAACACAGCTGGCACAGTACAAGCACAGCTGTCCCTGAATGCTGTACAGTGACCTGTGGGACAGCTCCATGCAAGGCCACCAGCCAGAGAAGATCTGTGGCCATGGCCGACTTTGCACTGAACAGAGAGGCAGCAGGGAAGGTGCAGGCAGAGAACCAGGGGCCAGGACATGTGCAGGTGCCTGGTCCTCACTTGCCTTGTTTGAGGTGAATGGGGCTTGTGTGATGTGAAAATGCAACTTCCACCCATCTCCATTTGTTGCAAAAATAGTACCATGAACCTTTCACCAGGTGAAATGGAGGCAGGATGATGACAACGCCAAAAAATAGTACCAGGAACCTTTCACCAGGTGAAATGGAGGCAGGATGATAACAACACCAGGCATTTGAGACATTTTCATGCTTTTTTGTAGAGTCCTTGTGATTTCTACATAGATAATTATGCCATCTGCAAATGGGAACAATTTTATTTCTTGCTTTCCAATCTGCAGGCCTTAATTTTTTTTCCTGACCATTGATCTGGCTGAAACACCCCACCTTAGATTGAGTAGGAGTTGTCAGAGGGGACGGGTGCAGTCAGTCTTTTATCATTAAGTACGATTTCAGCTGTGGATTTTTAATAGATGTTCTTTATCAAGTTGAGAAAGTTCTCCATTATTCCTATCTTTCTGAAAGTTTTTGTTATCAATGGGTGTGCATTTTGTCAAATGCTTTCTCTATAAGAGTTCGTATAATCCTGTGATTTTTCTTCTTCAGTCTGTTGATATGGTATATTGTGTTGATTGATTTCTAATATTGAGACAGTGCTGCATACCTAGAATAAACCCCACTTGCTCATAATGTATAATTATTTTTAATTTATTACTGAATTTTATTTGCTGATATTTTGCTAAGAATTTTTCCATTTATATTCATGAGATAGCGGTCTACGGTTTCACTGTTTTGTATTGAATAGTCCTATAATTATTCTGGAAATTGAATTCATAATTTTAAAATTTCACACAAAAAGTCATGAGGCCTAGATGGTTTCACTGCAGAATTCTGTGACATCACGTGGTTTTAGCATCAGGCCAATACTGGCTTCATAAATCAGTTGAGAAGCTTTTCCTCTCCTAGTTTCTGGAGGATATCGCATAGACTTTGGGCTAATTGCGTTACGACTATCTACTAGAATTCTGCAGTGAAAGCATCTAGGTCTAAGTTATGAATTCAATTTCCCGAATAGCTGTAGGGCTATTCAAATTATCCGTTTCCTATTGGGTGAGTTGGGTAGTTTGTACTTTTCAAATAATTCCTTTATTTGATAGAAGGTGTCAGATTTAAGTCTGCAGAGAGGGTGGCTTGTGATATTCTATTATTTTCCTTTTGTATCTGCAGGATCACAGTGCATTTCCTATTTGTTTCCTGGTATTGGTGATTTGTGTCTTCTCTCTTTTTATTGCCTTAGCCTTGTTGGAGGTCTGTCCATTGTATTGATCTTTATAGAGAATCAAGTTTTTGTTGACTGGTGTTCTGTATGGTGTGTGTTTGTTTTCAATTTCATTGACTTCTGCTCTTCATTATTATTATTTTTTCCTTCTGCTTGCTTTGAATTTATTTTGTTCCTTTTTCCTTTTTTGAGAGGGGAGCTTAGATGATTGATTTGGAAGACTACCTTCTTTCTAATGAGTATTTTGTGCTATGCATTTCCCTCCCAGTGTTGCTTTACCTGCTACCTACTCATTTTGATATGCTGTATTTTAATTCTTATTTAGTTTGATAGACTTAAAAATTTTCCCTAAAACTTTCCCTTTAACCTGTGGATTATTTAGAAGTTTGTGGTTTAGTTTCTAAGTGTTTGAAGAGATCCTTGCTTTCATTCTGTTATTGGCATGTAGTTGATTCCACTGTGGTAGAAAAAGAAAATGTGCATGACTTCAATTCTTTTGAATTTTCTCAGGACAGTTGTGGGCCAGCATATGGCCTATCTTGGTCTTGGTTCCCTGGACACTTGTAAAGATTGTTTACCTGCTGTTGTTGGGTGGAATGGTCTCTAAACATTGATTAGATCTTGTTGGTTGATGATATTGTTGAGTTCTGTATCCTTACTGATTTTCCATCACTTGTGGGGAGCACAGTGTGGCAGTCTCCAACTGTAAGTGTGGATGTAACTATTTCTCTTTCAGTTCTATCAGTTTTGCTTCAGATATTTTGAATTTCTATTCTTTGGTATGTACACATTTAGCAATGTTTTCTCGCTGGATTGACCCTCTCTGTCTCTAGTAATTTTCTTTACTGTAAAGTCTACTTTATCTGATATAACCATCACTGCTTCCTTTTGTTTAATGCTTTCATGGTATATTTTTTTTCCATCCTTTTTCTTCCAACTTGTATATACCATTTTATAACAAGTGAGCTTCTTGTGGATAGTTTATATTTGGATCATGTTTTCTTTCTTAAAAAAATTCACTGTGATTCTCTTTGTCTTTTAATTAGTATATTTAAACCATTTAGATTTAATATAACTACTGATATTTTATGGCATGAATCTGCTCTTTTATTTTGTGTTTACTGTTCTATTTTTAAAATTTCTCTGTTGTCTTTATTCTGTCAGTTTTAAAACATGTTTCGAGTTCCAGTTTAATTTTTTATAATGTTTTTGATTGTATCTCTTTGTATAGGACTTTTAGGGATTGTTCTATATATTGGTAGATAATGTATGTGTATTTATATATACACACACACATACACACATATATCTTAAGTATATATTTATCTGGTGATATATGTGTGTGTGTCTGTGTATATGATATATACATATTACATACAATATATACAAATGTTCCTCAGCTTACTATGGGGTTACATCCCTATAAACCAATTGTAAGTTGAAAATATTTTTAGTTAAAAATGCATTTAATATCCCAATAAACCCATCACAAAATTGAAAAATTGTAAGTTGAACCACTGTTAAGTTCAGATGCTCCTCGACTTACAATGAAATTACATCCTGATAAACTTGTTATAAAGGCAACAAATTGTGAGCCCATCCATTGTAAGCCAGGGACCATCTGTATATGAATTTTATATATATATATAAAATATATATATTTATATATTATGTATATATTATGTAAGCTATATTACCATAAGATTATGACAATTATAAGATATAGAAGGGTAGATGAAGAGACATTCATAGCCTACTCTTGTCAATATTTTACCTAGTCAAGCAGTGAAGTATACAAATCTGCCTTCCCTTTATCTCTTTTTTCTTCTCCATTTATAATGTGATCACCTTAAATAGTTCCTCTACCTGCCTTGTGAAACAGATCACATGGTGCTATCATTTTTCTTTAAGAATCAAGCATAATTTAGAAAACTTGAAAGGAAAAGGGAAGTCTATTATATTTGTCCATTTGTTTGTTCTATTTGTCTTGCACCCTGATGTTCCAAGATTATTTTTTTAAATCATTTTGCTTCTGTTTAGAGAACTTCCTGTAGTCTTTCTTTAGTGTGGAGTTTTTGGTGACCTGTCTTAGTGCTCCTCCAACTGAGAATACCTAGACTTCTACTTTATTCCTGAAGTATATCTCTTTGGATATAAAATTCTGGATTGACAGTTTTTTCTTTTCAGCACTTGAAAAATATTATGCCACTTCCTTCAGCCTTCATGGTTTCTGATGAGAAATCCACTGTTCTTCCAATTATGTTTCCCCCTCCCTTCAGGTAATACATTGTTTCTCTCTGGTTATTTTTAAGATTTCTTTTATTTATCTTTCATTCCCTAAAGTTATATATATGTGTGTGTATATATAGATATATATATATATATATATAGAGAGAGAGAGAGAGAGAGAGAGAATTCTGGATATATCTCTCTAGAGAGAGACAGGGAGAGAGAGAGAGTTTCTGTGTATTTCTTTACATATATACAGTTTCTGTGTGTTTCTGTGTATTTATATGTATAAACACACACACACACACACACACACACACGCAGAGACATACACACCCTATTTGTTCTGTTTCTCTGGAACCAGATTGGTTCCAGAGAACCAGAGAGAAAATTCTGGATATCTCTCTCTCTCCTTCTCTCTCTCTCTCTCTCTCTCTCTGTCTATATCTATATATAGATATAGATAAATATCTAGATCTATAAATGTATCTATATAGATATAGATATAGACAGAGAGAGAGAGAGAGAGACAGAGTGAGATGATAAGAAATTGGCTCATGTGATTACAGAAGCTAGCAAGTTCCAAGACCCACAGGGTGACTGAGCAGGCCTGAGACCCAGAAAAGTGGGTGGTGTAGTTGCAGTTTAACAGTCAGACTTGACAGCCAGGAGGAGTTCATGTTTCACCGAAGGCGGGAAAGTTCCCATTATCTTAGTCCAAAGGTGGTCAGGCGGGAGGAGCTCCCCTTTACTTACCGTAGGGCTTCCTTTCATTCTCCTCAGGCCTTCAGCTGATTGGATGAGGCCACTCACACTGGGGACGGCCTTGACTTCACTCCGTTCACCAATTCAGACATTCATCTCACCCGGACCCTCACTGACACACCTAGAGTCACGTCTGACCAAATGTGGGGCACTCCGCTGTCCAGCCCAGATGACCCCTAAAATTAACCACCATGACATCTGCCATGTAGGAATGCATCTATCAAAACTAAGACATTAAAACCCACACAACGAGACTAAACTAAAGACATATTGGGATTTCCCAGTTTCCATAATGTCCTTTTGCTGCCCTGGGATCCAGTTCAGAACCCCACGTTTCACGAAGCCATCAAACCTTCTGAATCTCCAGCCTGTGCCAGAGCCTCAGGCACTACTTTGATTTATAACTTTGACTGTGTCGAAGTGACTTGTTTGGTATTTGTAGAATGTCCTTTCACTTGGCCTGAGTTTTTTTAATAATTAAACTGGAGATACCTGTTTTGGGGAGATGACCAGGGCGGTGAAGTGCGTGCCTCCTCACATCCCATCGGGGTGCCGACATCCACATAACCAAGTGCAGGTGAGTAAACCTCGAACACGGGGTTAAGGTGGTGTCTGCCAGGTCTCTCCCCGATACAGTTACTGTTTTTCCCTTTTACCTCTATTCTTTGGGAAGTGAGTCATTAAGTCCAGCCCACCCTCAAAAGGGGAGAGGATTCAGCTCCACTTCCCAGAGCCAGGAGTGTCTACGTACATGGTTAGGAATTCTTCTGAAAGGAAGGTGTGTTCCTTCTCCTCTCTTTATTGATTTATCCAAACATCTGTTCAATCATCCTCATTTCAGAGGGAGCAGGTGGAGACTCCCCTGTAGGCATGGACTTGGGTATGCTCCTTGTATACTCTGGGATATAACCCAAAGTCCAGGCTCTCCACTTCCCAGGAGGTCTACACCGACATGGTGGTGTGGGTCCCGTGCCTGCTGGCAGGAGTCCAGAGTTCCTCTCCCTGCCTGTCCTTCTCTGATCCCACTCTTTACTTTCTAAGGCCTCTTTACCTTCCCTTTATTTCCTCTGCCAGCTCAACAGTTATCTTTCCTTTGGAGGATTTCTGGAAGTTTCTGCTGTGGAGATGACAAAAGGAAACAGCCTGTATGCTGAGCAGGGCCCTGCGAGGCTTTGTGCTGATTCCTGTTGGCAGCCCCGGTACACATGTGTTTCAGGTTGCTGGCTCCACGCAGAACCCAGACCCTTACAGGGTCAGTCCAGCACCACCAGCCCAGGAGTGCTACGTGATTAACACTGGCCCCGTGCCGTGGGGGTTCAGCCTGCCCCGTGCCTACCGTCTCAGCCTCCACCACGTGGGAACCGACAGAATGTCTACTTTGTGTGCCAGACACTGGGATGTGCTGCTTGGCAAATATAATATACCTGACCCTTTGCTTTATGTGAGCAAAGGGAAGAGCAAAACCCCTCCTTCACTCCTTCCCTGACGCTGCAGGCTGCACGTAGTGAGGGTGCGGGATGCCATGAGGATGTCCCATCAGTCTTGATCAATGGCGTTCTGCTTGCTCTCGCTGTCACCTAAGCATAATGATGCTGGAGACACAGAGGAGGCTCATCTCCAGGGCTTTGAGTGGATCTGTCAAGGCCTGAGAAACCCAAGAAAAAATAGCGGAAGAGGAAGAAGGAAAGACCTGTAGATTCAGTCTGCAGTAAGAGTCCCCTCTCCACATTTGCTCTCCAATGCCTGACTCAGAAAGGGCTTTTATTTGCTGAGAGGAAATGAAGATGGTCTGAGATGTACCAGGGGCAATGGCCAGGCTGAAGATGAAGCCCTAACCTGCCAAGGCTGCCTGTTGTGATGGGAAGAAGCAAGGTCCATTGTTCCTGGCAACAGCTGAGAAGGGTTGGCTGTGGAGAGGGATCTGGGCAAAGCCACTGGCCCACCAGCAATGAGGCTCATCTAAGCAGGTGCCTCTGGACCCGGAGGGAGGCACTAAGAGGCCAGGACAGCAGCAGAGATCAGGGTGGAACCCAGGCAGGAACAAGGGAGCAGCCAGGACAATGTTAGTCACCCTCATTCAGAGGGAGTCAGTGGAAGCGCCCCTGTAGGTGCCTCCTGGCGGGAATGGAAGCTGCTGCTGCCCCATTTAACGTCCAGAAGAGCCCAGAACTCCGCCGTGGGGCAGGGCAGGCAGGGAGCCACAGCAGGAAAGCGCCAGGACTTCTGTTGATCCATATACGAGATATGGAGGTATTGTCTGGACTGAGATTGAGAGGTGCTCATATTTGTGATGGAGTGGAAGGCTGGTGACAGTCTAAAGGAAGGGGCAGGCAGAGGGGTTAGCTGCACAGGACTAGGACATACCTGTAGCACAGGTGCAGACTGCAGCACAGGGGTGGGGACCACAGTACAGGTGGGGATCTCAGAACAGATGGGGAACTCAGGCCAGGTGGAGATCTCAGGCCAGGTGGGGAGTTCAGAGCAGGTAGAGAGCTCAGGACAGGTGGAGAGGTCAGGACAGGTGGAGAGGTCAGGACAGGTAGAGAGCTCAGGACAGGTGGAGAGGTCAGGACAGGTAGAGAGCTCAGGGCAGGTGGAGAGCTCAGAGGAGGTGGGGATCTCAGGCCAGGTGGGGATCTCAGGCCAGTTGGGGAGCTCAGAGGAGGTGGGGATCTCAGGCCAGGTGGGGATCTCAGGCCAGGTGGGGAGCTCAAGCCAGGTGGGGAGCTCAGGGCAGGTGGAGAGCTCAGGACAGGTGGGGAAGTCAGGACAGGTGGGGGATCACAGCACAGATAGGGATCTTAGGACAGGTGGGGACCTCAGCACAGGTGAACCACTTATTCAGACCTGCCTCCAGCCAACCCCGGCCTCCTCCCCTGTCTTTTCTTCCCACAGGTACCGTTTCTAACACTGTTCCCAGCAGCCTGGAGGAGCTGCTGTCAAATGAGAAACTGGCCAAGGCAGCCCTTGCCCAATCCTTGCCACAGGGTAGAGGGAGACTTCCGTCTCTGATTTCATTAATAGGGGAGAGTCCGGTCAAAGTTTTTGTGGTTCATATGTGGGACAGTGTGTTTTAAAAGTAATAAATGCCTGGACCTGCAGGCAGCATGTAGACTTTTAATAGTCAGACTAGAAGAATATCAACTATTTCAGAAACCTATGTATCAATGGTCTATGCAGGACTGTTTGGAGAATTTCTTGGCGAGAAGAGATCAGTTTGTCCTTAACCCTGCCTTTGAAGCTGACCAATAAGTAATGCCTCTTGGATAATTTATCTCGGCTATGGGCTTTATTAGCAAATATTTAAAACAGCTCCAGAGAATCATTATACAAAATCAAAGTAGATGATTAAAAAGCTGATTTGCTCCTGAGTTGAAGAAAATTATGCATGTGTTTGTGTACATATATATAAACTGATGTCAAATATGAGCTGGAGCAAGCCCATATGTTAAAAATGTTTTTATTTTAAAACTTCAAATACATCAGATGTTATTTATTTGCATTTAAGGTTTAAACGAAGAGGAAAAAATTTCTCCCCACAATTAAGTCAAGGCCAGGACCACAATCTTGCAAAGGCCAGATTCTATCACTCTGGTTAATTGGATCTGTCTTCAAGGTCACCCTGTCAATACCTCAAGGGCAGCAGAGGGCACAGAGACTGCTGGGAATGGATGAGCACGAGGCCGGCTCCCGGGGCCTGGCTCAGGCCTGTGGGGAGCTCTCAGTCGCCACCCCAGCCATCTTTCTCAAGGCAAGTGATCTGGGGTGGCAGTGCCCTCCACGATGTCCTGGGTAAGTAAATGACTGTGTTGTGCTTGAGAGATTTACAGCCTGCCCCATTCTCCTGTTTATAGCTTTGGAGTTATTTTTAACCTCACAGAACATCTAAAATGTCCTCCCCAAGCTCTGTGGCATGTGGACAGCCGGATAAACTCAGAGGACGCTGCGGGCTGCAGGATCCTCGGGGGAGGCAGGAGCGGGAGAGTCCCGACCTGTCAGCTCCCTTCTCTTTCTCACGTCTGTGCTATGCACTTGGGGCTGGGCTTGCAAAGGCCTCTTCAACTTGAAAATGTAAATTGGGGAATGTGTTCACAAAGCCCCACTCCTTGTACGCTCAAATAATCTTCCGTTCAGCCCTGAGAGAATTTTCTCACCTCAAGTGAGAAGCACAAGAGAACCGGAAAGAGATAGAAAATCAAGATCCCTCTTCCCTGGGGAAATCGAAAACAAGAAGGTGTGGATGAGGATGGGTGGAAACTGTGGTGATTCTGGGGCCTTCTGCTGCGTCCAGCGCTGGCGTTCAGACAAGGCAGACCTTGGTGTGTTTGCTGGGGATGATCAACAAAACTCCGTGTGCCTCGTTGCTTCCTGGGTCCGAGATGGTTGAGACTGTCGTATTAATGAAGATTCCTATAGAAGTCGAGTAGATTTGAGTCAGAATGGGTCTGGTGTCTGCGACGTGATAAGGCGGGACATGAACATTATGCCAGCCTTGTTGTGCTAGCTTCGAGGGTGTTTTGAGCCTTCCCCATTCTTCCCAGTGTGATTTTATTAATCCACTGCAGCCGAGTTGCTCGCTTGGTCACAACCTAGAGCAGACCAGAGCACCACCCAGCCACGTCCGTTAGGTCCCTGGTGGTCGCCATCAGGCCAGGCTGTGGCACCGTGCATTGCCAAAGAAAAACACATTCAGACTCAGGTCAAGAGAGACTTTTATTCAGAAGGATGATTGCCACAAGAGGAGAACCCCTACTGCAGTAGGGAAGGGTGTCCTGCAACAGGGAGAAGCTCAGACCACGAGATCTGTAAGAGTCCAAAAAGTCAGGCGAAAGGGATTCTCTCTATCTTATAGCGGGAAGTCAACAAGGCTAGGAAGAAACAGGAAGGGGCGGTGTGTGGCGTGATGAAATGATTCATCAGGGAACGTTCTCCGGAGTAGCTGTTGGTGAGAAGTTGTTCCACACTCCCATGCTCCAGAGTCGACCAAAGTTCAGAGCTGGGGAAAGGAGAGAGGCCTGTGTCAGGGAGGAAATGAGGTTTTGTCTACCCTTTTAAGTGTAGCATCTGGGGCCTACAAATTAAACTGGCAGAGGACAGATTCCCTGGAGGGAAAGGTTACTTTCACATGCAAAGCTCATCGACGCAGGAGTGCCCAGGGATGACAAAGCAGTGGCTAGAATCTGGGGTGCAGGTACCCAATTCAGCAGGGAGAAGGGATAAGAGAGAGGAAGCCTTATGGGAAGAACAAATAGGTTTCTTTAGTTACGACAATGGGTTTTGGGCAGAACAAATGAGAGAGGAAAGCATGTAACAGTGCCCGTTTATGCAGCTGTGAGTGGTCACTCTGTCTTCCCCATGGACATGAAACTGTCCTGAAGACAGGATTTTTGGTAGATTTACTCTTGCTCTCTCTCCTGGGAGCAGAACTGCCCTGAAGAGGAAATGTATGGCTGCTTTATTTCCCAGAAGTTACTGCTTTCAGTCAGATAAGGGGAGCTCCAAGGAGGCTCCTTCCTGCGTCTGTTGAATCTCAGATATCTTCAGCTTAAAATAAGCTTCATACCAACTCTGGACTTCCAAGTGCATCCCCATGCCTGACGAAAGTTTGGCCAAGTCAAATTAGTGGGCATTTTGCCCACAGTGGTCAGTGGAGACAAGTATTACACAGTTTAGCTCATCATTCATGTAGCAAAGCCTGGGGATGGGGAGGTCTGGACGTGGCCTGTCCTAGGTAAACAGAGGCAGCTGTGAGCCTCTTCCAAGTTGTGTGGACTTTGCAGTGAGCCCTTTCCCAGAACACCAGGGTTGGGGGGATTTAACTTCCCAGAGCACCTGAGCGCAAGGAGATAATTTAACTTCCCAGAGCACCGAGGGATAGTTGGGGGGCGTTACCTGTTGCTATTCCCCAGGGTCACACGAGGCTGGGCAGTGATCTGGTGGGTTCCAAGGCAGGGCGAGGCTGTGGGAGTCCTTTATCACTGGCATTGCTTTTCAATGCTCTCCAGAGAACGCCCTCTTTACTGCCTGTGCCTCGGGTGGGCCTGCCTGCCACACACCCTGGAGGTTACTGCCAAGCCCAGGTATTACAGCAGTGGGGAAGGAGCCTACTTGGGAATTGCGCCAGCAGAGTGGATGATGAGAATTGAGAATTTTAAGAAAATAGAAGAAAACAATCCAGGGCTTCTTCCTCCTGAGTATATTTGCAACTCTGATTTCAAACACGTCTTTGGTCAACTAAGCTCAACGGACCTTCTGCATGGCTGGGAGTCTCCCTGAGGTCTGCATTTCCCAGGCTTCAGGAGCTGGACCAGACCACATTGGGAGTAGCCAGGCTGGCTCATGCCCCCTATTGAAGGCACCCACATGCACCAGTGGGTCCACATTCCTGGGCTACACTGCTGGACACAGGACATCTCAGTGGCCTTGGAGGAAGCAGAGAACTGCTCTGCCTCAGTGCTTTTCATCAGAGACATGTGCCCTGGCTGCAGGCACACACACTGCAGGGCTGTGATTCATATCTGAAAATTGTCCCAGCCCATCAGAGAGCTTCCCAAAGGGCAGTCCTGGAATATATCTCAGCATAGACCTTCCACAGGGAACGCAGAAGTGTGACAAGGAAGAACTCAGATTTCAGAACTTCCTTGCCTAGGGACGACAGGTGTTGGCTGCGAATACTTACTAGCCCTGCCCACTGCACACAGGAGACACCCAGGAGACATTAGCAGGCACAGCAGGCAAAGGGGCTGGAAGGCTTAGGACAACCCTCATACCCACCCACCCCCGGCAGCCCACATTTGCATATGGGGAGACTCACCTGCTTCTGTTTCACAGGTGAGTGCCTCTCAGGCTGGTTTTCCAGGTTACTGCCACTACTATTTTCTCCCCAAGCCATATTGCTGGTGATATCTTTGGGATGGACTCAAGAGGAAGGGGACAATCTCAGGTAGGATGAGGGCTCCAGGGAGGCAATGTATGGAGCATCAGGTGGCCACCGGGTTGGGCAGGAGGGTCAGGAGGCTGAGAAGTGGTCAGGAAAGAGAGGACGCTGTCCAGCCCAGCCCAGGCACATCAGGGCAGAGGAGCTGAAGAAAAGATGAACAGAGACCCCAGGCAGGACTTTCCTCTTTACTGCAAGTGTCTGTCATAGGCTTTGCAGGCTGCCGGTGTCCCCAGGATATTTCCAGCATCTTCTGCACTGCTGCTAAAGTCTGCCTCATGCCATCAGGGGCTCTGTCCCCAGCAGGCTGATAACTCCTCTAATGAGGGCCTTTTATGCTTATTGGTAATTGGTAATTGTTGGTTTAAGATCCCAAATAATTACTGACACAATGTCTTAAGAAAAAGAAAAGCAAAAAAGTCACCTGGTTCAAGCACATCACCTTGGGATCTACAGAGCACAGGGAGCTGGAACTGCATTTTCCATACTAGAAGATTCCACCATGAGCTTCCAGTCACTGGGTTTGGACTCTGAATGCATCTGAGAGTGGGCACAGCAGTCCTAAGTGCTGGCCGATAATTCTGTCAAGTTAGGTGCAGATCAGGATGGCAAATCCCAGGCATTCACTCCCCCGCCTGGCCCAGCAGGTGGCTTAAATGACCTGTGACTTCACGAAGTCTGGTCGTTGGTTATGAGCTTTAGACCAGCTATCAGGGAAGAAGAAAAAAGACATACCAAGACATTGGATCAGGGGAACAAATGCAAACAAGTTTTGTCTCCACTGAGCTCTGCAGAGTCGATTTGAAAGGGTTTCTGTTGTGGTCTCAGAAGACTCCCAGCAGGGACAGGGACTTTTTCCTCTTGTCAGAAGCTGTTGGTGAGTGAGGCCGGAGGGACCACACTGGGCAGTCTAAGGACCCTTTGAAGCTCTGGGCTTTCGCACCTAAACCGTCTCAGGGCCTCAGTCTGTGGGGCTCTGGCTTTGCGTTTTTCCACAGGAAGGGCAAGGAGAGAATGTGCTTTTCCAGAGCTTGAGTGGTCATGAGAAGAGACAAGAAGGCAGCTGTTGGAGGGAACCAGGGAGATGTGGGAAGGAAAGCCTCCTCCTCTGCAGGGAGGGCAGGAGGTGCTGGGCTGGAACCAGGGAGATGTGGGAAGGAAAGCCTCCTCCTCTGCAGGGAGGGCAGGAGGTGCTGGGCTGGAACCAGGGAGATGTGGGAAGGAAAGCCTCCTCCTCTGCAGGGAGGGCAGGAGGTGCTGGGCTGGAACCAGGGAGATGTGGGAAGGAAAGCCTCCTTGTCTGCAGGGAGGGCAGGAGGTGCTGGGCTGGAACCCAGACAGAAGCCCAAAGGCCCAGCCAGCCCCACCAGATGGCCAGGCAGGTGGAGCTCAGGTGAGACACGCAGGTCACAGCAGAGGCAAGGGTGGCCCTGTGGCCCCAGGCAGCCCGGCCTCCACCTGGGCCATAGCAGCATCAGCAACAGGGAGGCATAGGGGCTTTTGCCACAGACTCTGCCAGAGGAGGGGCATCTGGGCTGGGAAAGATGAGGTGGAGATGCCAGGTGGGCAGCCAGGTGGGGAAGGATGGCAGCCAACTGAGCAAGAAGCCGCCCAGGGAGTCACGCAGGGGAGGGCAGGGGTGTCTGCAGTGCAGGACCCAGGCTGCCTCTGCTCATCTCTGCACAGGGTTGGGAAAGCAAAACCCAGGGAGGCTTTTTGGCTGTTGGTGTCTGGGGAAGCTGGGGGATGGCTGCCACGGGGGCTGTCCTGAGATCCTCAGCGTGGTTATCGTGGGATTCTTCGGGTGTCCTGCTGGACTTCCTTCTGAGCTTTTCCGGACACTCAGACTTTCTAGCCCCACATCTCCACAGCGTCAGCAGGCCCCCTTATCCCCCTTATTCCCTTATAGTCATGGAAAGCTATGGGGAGGCCTCCCAAAGGCATCCCATTTTAGCAGACCTGGTTATGTACTTCATCTTCTCAGAGCTCTCGCAGAGTGTTCGCCAGCCTGCAGTTTCTCTAAATAATCCGTGTGCCTGTCCCCTCCAGCTCTCCCTGCTGCCCCGGCCATTTCCGATTTCAGTTGCTATGAGCGTCTGAGGGGGCCCGGCCGTGGTCACGGGCCAGAACGCAGCTGTGTTTCTGCAAGTCTGTTTTTAAAATCCCCTGAACTGGACTCATTTTGCTGCAATTTTGGATTTGGGTCCCATTTGCTCAGATGGTTTGGCTTCTGGGATGGCCAGAAGCAATCACTTCCCGCATTTCTTCCACTCTCTCTAATTTTCTTCTGATTTGCGGTATCTTCTCTGATTTGTACTCAGGGCTGCTCTGCTCTTGGGCTTCAGTGCCTGGAGGGGGAAGGAGGCGGGCAGGTGGGGAAGGCCTGCAGGGCTGGAGTTTAGCGCTCTGAGGTCTCAGCACCTTGGAAACCCATGGGTCTGGGAATTCTTTTACTGTGCCATGAAGTTCTGCGAGGAGCCACAGCTGAAAATGGACACAGTAGCTCTTTCCTGAAAAAGGGGGCTGAGTCCTCTATGGCAATTGTGGGAGGATGCACCTCGTTGGCTCAGGAGGCAAAGGCTGGGGAGGCAGGATGGGGATGAAGACATAAGACATGGCAGCGAAAGTTTAAAGACCACAGGACCTGCCTTCTCCCTCGCTCGGCCCATGAGTCCTTCAAGAAAGTTCCTTCAGAGCCAAGACCCCTTGCCTGGGTGTAGCACTCAAAGGAGTGCTGGGCGGCTTCCCTCCATTTGGTTCTAAGGTGTGCAGAGGGCTCAGACCTTGTTGAAAAAGGAGGAAGCTGGGCGGCTTCCCTCCATTTGGTTCTAAGGTGTGCAGAGGATTCAGACCTTGTTGAAAATAAAAACAGCCACTGCAACTCTCATCATTCCTGTAATAATCCTTCCGTTTGTTGGAGATGTGCACTGACGTGGACTGCTGTAAACACACATGCAAGGCAATGAAGCCCTGTGCAGTGGAGCATGGGGAGACGCAGGCCCAGCCCTGTAGCTGTGTCCAGGACTCTCGCATCTGCACCGCTGAGATTGGCCTGGTGGGCTGGGACCCACAAGCCCCCTGCCCCTGCTGAACATGGTGCGGGGCCTAACTGTGAGTTTTGTGTGGCATCTGTTAGACACAGACAGACTGACAGAGCAAACTGTGAGTTTTGTGTGGCATCTGTTAGACACAGACAGACTGACAGAGCAGGTTGTCCCTCCTGCCCTGTGGCCAGCACAGGGAGAAGAGGTGGCCTAGAGCCAGAGTCATCCAGGCAGTGGTGGCCACAGGACCTGGGAGAATCCCAGAGCCGTGTGACTGTGGTCAGGGAGGCTGCCTCTTGGCTGCTGCCTGCTACTGCTCCGAACTCCCTCTCTCAGGTAAACCCGTGCCCAGCATCAAAAATGAGATGATGAAAGGGCCGGATTTAGAACCAGCACCAGGGCAGGGCCTGCCCCAGGTCACCAGTGCCATCTGATGTCATGAAGTGGGTCTGTGGCCCCCTGGGTGCCTGGGCTGGGATCCGGCAGCCCTTCCAATTGCTCCAAGTGGAAGAGGACCCCCAGGGAGTCCCACAGGAGCAGAAGGGCCGTCCTGAGTTTCCACGAAACATCTCTCTGGCCCTTCCTGGAGCCCTGCTTGCTGCCCCGTGTCTGCTGCACTTTGAGAACCAACAGAAGCTCTGCGTGTTATTGTGCGTCTGAAGTTCTTGGCCTGATGGTGAAAACATCAAAGCCCGACCCAAAACTCTTGTCCTCTGGGTGTATGTGCGTGTTTCCTGGAAGAACATCCACAGTTTTAATCGAATTTTAAAGACGTCTGTGGTCCCCACACCACCCTCCAAATTAAAAATGTTTGCTTGATACTTTTACACACACACCCTCACACACGTGCTCTCTGTCTTACACACACAGACACACCCACGTACATTTCCTTTGTCAGCAATGACTCCTTTCAGCTAAAGGCAGCCCATGGTGCTGGCACCGCGTGCAGTGAAAGCTCTCTGCTCTCGCTGGCGCTCTACTGAACTGCGTTCGAAGTGTCCAAGCACCTTCTCCCAGACTCTACCTGGGTGCCAGGCCTCTCTAGGCATTTTATTTATTTTTCTTGTTGTTTGCTTGCTAATAAACCATACTGGAAATACTAATTCAACCCTTGACGAACCCAAAAGCTTCGGCTACATTTGCCTCTGCCTGTGAGTATGTCTAGGGATTTAGGAGAGTTTTCCAAAAATTATTGGAGGAACTTCTTTGTGCTCTTCTAGAAGAATTCGGCATAGCTGAGAACACCCACGGAGCCCTCTTTCTCTCTAGTTACTCAGTCCCAGGGCAGAAGACACCCGGTCGCATCTACACCACAGACAGCGGGTTCTGAGGCCTTGAAACAGTGGAGCAAGAGGGGCTGCTATGTGCTTCATGCCCGGCGCCTCCTGCTGCCTGGAGGACACGTCACCAGCTTCAGCTGCGGAGGGCCTTCTGCCGTTTCGCCAGGCTTCAGGCCTCTAAAGCGTCCAGCTCCACACTCCTGTCCCTGTCTCCAGTCCAGGAGGTCAAGCTTGGTCCCCGCTGTCTATTGGTTTTATTGGTCTTGGAGACGACATTGCTCTGAAGAGGGAGCTGTCCTGGGAGGCAGCAGGGATCGCCAGCTCTCCCCACCTCCCTGTCTCCCTCATCCCTGATCCTTGGCTCTGGCTGGCCTTCAGTCACTCAGTGGCTTACAGGTGGACATTTGCCAGTTTGCTTGTATGCAAGCAGTTTTACACATTCATTAGACAGAAAAGAGAAGCTGACATGTATTTTAGCAGCTGAATTTAAAAGACTTTGAAGGGATTATGCCTCAGGAAAGAAGTGTCCCTTCCCACCGTCTGTCAGATCTGGAAGAACTTTATCAGGATGCTGACCCTACCCGGTGCGGCCAGCCCGTGGCTGCTCACAACCTGGAGTATGGCTCCTTCCCCCCTGTCTCTCTCTCAGCTTCTCACTCATCTGTCCACCTGGTGCACTCAGGTGAGAATCAGGATGCAGATGGTTACAGATCTATTCATAAAATGAGATTGCATGATTTAACCAGGAGCATCTGCTGTTGGTGCATCTAACTTCTATGAGGAGCAACTGGACACTGGCTCATAAACTGCCAGTACTGACACCCATCAGGAGCTATGGTCCCAACTGTGATCTGGCGCTTTCCCCACTCGGAGACCGCAGCAGACAATCACATGGTGTCCCAGGTCGGCAGCTGGAGGGGTGGTGGCTGCTCTTTCTGAATGTGGTTCCCATACACACGTGGGAGGGAGCAGGACGGAGGCAGTTCCCTGCTGGGCTCCACCGGGCCTTCTGGGCATTCTTTCATGCAGATACTTTAGGTGTTAATAAAAGATGACCCCAGCTGTTCTCGTCGGGTTCATGCACACCTTTCCACATTGTGAAACCCGTGCTCAGTCTCCAGCCTTCGTTATCCATCCTCTGCCACACTCATCTTCAGCCCCGCGCCACTCCTTCCTTCCCTTCTCCCTGTCTGCTCTCGGCCTCCAGGGTACCCCTCTCCTGGGTCTTCTCCTGCAGCTCTGCTTCTCTTTCTCAGAATCCAGACTGTCCCTGGCTGGTGGCCACTCAGCCCCTGTCCTGGAAGCTTGTCCATTCTCCACCTCGGTTCATGCCTTAGGTGATTTCACACGGTACCATAACTCGGGTTGCCATTGTGTGCTAGCAACTTCCTGTCCAGAACACTAGCTCTGCCCCCTCAGTCTCCAGACAGTGTGTGTCCGAAGCCCCTCAGCATCATATGCCCAGGAGCAGCTGGAAGTGAAGATGCCCAAATGGGTGCTTGGCTGGTCCCATCCTCACAGCACTCGTGGTGTGTTCTCTATCTTGGGAAGTAGAAACTTCATTCTTCCAATCACTGAGGTCCAAAGACTTGGGCTTTTGTCCTTGTGTCACATTTCTAATCCACTAACTAATCATTATGCCTCATTTTCAAAGTCTATCAGAATCCAACCACTTCCTGCTGTCTGCCATGAAGACCCTAGTTGAAACCTCCTTGATGTCTTGCCTGGCTTATTGCACAAGGGTTCACCAAGAGACAGGTTTGGTTTTCTTTGACTGAGTTCACTGCTATGACCCCAGGCCCTAGACCAGCACTGCAGGGAGTAGGTGCTCAATAGGTATTTACTGAATTTATGTACAGTCTTCAAACTGGCCACTTTTCTCCAATCTACTCCCCATAGAAGCATTAGAGGCATCATTTAAAAAGTATATTATGTTTGTCTTCTGCCTAAAACTTTCCAGTACCTTACCCTCACTCAGGCTGAGTCACAGCCTTACCCTCACTCAGGCTGAGGCACGGCCTTACCCTCACTCAGGCTGAGGCACAGCATCCTGCATGCTGTGAGCGCCTTCACACTGCCCACCTGCCTGGCCCTGGCCCAGCCCTGCTGACCCCCTGCCCTCCTCTTCTCCTACTTTCCCACTGATGCTGCCCAGCCACACTGGCCTCCTTGCTCTTATGCCGACCAAGCACAGCCTGCCTCAGGGCCTTTGCACACAGGCTTTCCCCTGCCCAGACACCCACAGGTCTCAGCCTGCTTCATTAAGCTTTCTGCTCCAATGTGACTTCGTCAGAGTAGCCTTCTGTATTCGGTCATTCTTGCATTGCTATAAAAATTACCCAAGACTGGGTAATGTATAAAGACAAGAGGTTTAATTGGCTTATGGTTCTGCAGGCTGTACAGGAAGCACGGTGCCAACATCTGCTTCTGGGGAGGTCTCAGGAAACTTCTAAGCATGGCAGAAGGTGAAGAGGAGGCAGGTGTCTCACCTGGCAGAACGGAAGCAAGGGGCAGAGGAAGTGCCACACACTTTTAAATGACGAGATCTCCTGAGAACGTATTCACTGTGATGAAGACAGCACCAAGCCACAAGGGGTCCTCCGCCATGACCCAGACACCTCTCACGAGGCCCCACCCCCAACGCTGGGGATTACTTTTCAACAGCACATTTAGAGGAAACACACATTCAGACCACAGCACCATCCTTGACCCTCCGTGATGGTTATTTTCCATTTGCCCCTCCATATACCCTTCTCGGCAGGCACCTGGAAGGCACAGACTCCATAACCAAAGCTCTCGTGCCTCTGGCTTCTGGTTGGGCTCAGTCAATGGAAGGCAGCAGCTTAAGACAAGGAGGGAGGAGGGAGAAGAGGGAGTCAGGGCTTACCCCCTGGCCCCTTGCTACCTCTCTTTGACTTTGGCAATAAATGCGTCTCTCTACCTATGACTGCAGTCCCAGTAGGCAGCTCCTTCTTCCATACTCACAGCTCTCGCCAGTTCTGGGAACACTGCTCTTTTCTTTTTCCTCCTCAGGCTTAAAGATGTACATGGCTCAATGCTGTTTCCACTCCTGATGCTGCCACCATTGCTTCCAGGCTCCTTTAACCCCTCACACAGCTCTATAAATGATCCTCCTGCTAACTCTCTGTAGTTAAACACCCTGAGGTTGCCCTCTCTGTCCTGCTGGGGTCTGGATTGATACAGCATCCTACTTCAAGCAGCTCTTCCTTCCATGTCTGCCTGCCTTTGCATTATTTGTCATTGAAACTTCTATTAGCCGGGCATAGTGGCATATGCCTGTGGTCTCAGCTATTCCGGAAGCTAAAGCAGTAGGATCGCTTGAGCCCAGGATGTCAAGCCTGTAGTGAGCCAAGATCGTGCCACTGAGATCCAGCCTGGGCAACAGAGCAACACCCTGTCTATAAAATAAATAAATAAATAAATTAGTAAACTTTGGTGGAGCCTATTACACACTGACTACTTTAACAATGTATTTTCCCTGTCTTTTGGGAAGAAGAGACAACATGCTTGGTCGCTGTCTGTGGTCCTGAAATGTCTTTCCCTATGAGGCTGGGGATGTGACTTTTGGAGGCTCATCTCTGTCTCCCGAAGTGATGCTGTGCTTGCACAAAGCATCATGAATCTGCTTCCATATCCTATCTGTTAAGTTTTAAACCTAGGTCTGTACAGCTTGAAAACCGGGGCCTTCTCCTTGGCAGTGACGCCTCCTGAGGTTATATCAGACCCTCAGTTTCTTGAGGCCTTTGTCCTGGGTCAGGAAGGGAATGCACATCCACAGCCCCCCATGTCCTCTTCCTCTCATAACTGCTCACTGCAACCAAGAACCATGAATTGAAAGTCTAAGTTGCATAACAGATACAATCCCTCCAAGGAGGCCCACCCTCTCCACTAGAAACCCTCATTGCACAAGCAGAGCTGGAACACAGAGGCAGCTCCAAGCACAGGGGAAGAGCTCTCATATCCCCCAGCCTCATCAGCATGAGAGTGGAGTGGTGCTGCTAATTAAATCAATTGTCCAGATGGCTTGGCAAATTGCTCAAGCCTCCTTTAGAAAGAAATCTCATGCCATTTAGTTGGAGCAATATTTTTTTATGAATAAAATAATTAGAAAAATATATGTAAATGGAATATAATAATCCATTAGCAAAAATTATACCCTTGTCTTTTTTCCCTTTAACTGTGAAACGCTGAGAGGCAGGATGCCACTCAGAGACCTCTGAATCATTGTAGGAAAGCCATGGAGAAACACTTTGGGGTCATCAGGATTTACACCGGTCATTTAAGTCTTGGGAAGTTCCATTTCCCACCAGCCAATGAGGGTATAAGGTTTAGGGTTCAAATCTGAAAGAATAAAGTTCTAGTCTGAGATCAGGCATCAACTCACCATGTGGTCCTGGTTAAGCCAGCAGAGATCCTTCTAAGCTTCAGACTCCTTACTTCTGAAATGTGTTAGGGAATGGAAAGGACTGCAGAATTTTGGACAGTGGCCTGTGTTTCCAGGGTAATGACATTTGCTGCACAATGTTATTTGAGAATGCATTGGCATGTGCTGTGATTAGGAAATAAGCTAAGCTCTGATGTGCTGGGTTGTGCCACGAGAGATTAAAGGCTACGGGAGGGTAGATTAGCCAAGAAGAACAAGGGGCTGTGGGTGGACAGAAGCTGTTACAGGGCAATGACTAGGGTGTGTGTGTCCTCAGACACCCCAGGGGACCTGTGTGTCCTAAACTTCCCAGAAGCACATAGCATGGCAGCAACTCTGCTCCTAGGGGGAAGACAGGGCTGGCTGCCTTCACACACAGGCACAGGAGAAAGGTCCAGAAGGATGTGCAAGCATGTGGCAGGACCAGGACAAACTCCCCAGGACTGCTCGACAGATGGGGTGGGGCTGGGTGGGGAAAAATGTGCTATTTTAGTAGCAAATCCCAGAACCATGTTGGGCTTCCTTCTTCAATGCAGGGGTGTTTCCCCATGGCGGGGGCTGCAAGTTCTGTAATAGCCCTCCCAGCCTGGACTGACGTTGCATCTTCCATGCCCCAGCTAGATTCTGACCTCTGTCTTTCTTTCCTGCATGAGCCTCCTCTCCTCCAGCGATCCTGTCTTCCTTCCTGCCAACCTCTGCCCTCTTTTCGTCACTCCTAAAGCCCATCATTACTGATCACAGTAATGACCACATCCCCTCAATATATTCCGGTTCCACCATCTCCTCTCTGGCCAAAGCCTTTAGCTCCCGCCCTCCATCACCGCAATCCCAACACGCCTCCACCCCACCAGCTTTCAGGATGATTTCATCACGACGCCCTCAGTTGTCACCTCCCATGTCCATGCTTTTCCCTCCCTCAAACTAAAATTTACTCTTTGGTTAATTTTCACAATCACTGCTGTGCATGCTCCCAGATCCTCTGTCCCTCCCTGTCTTTGTTGCACTATATTTGGCTAAATTTCAACCCAGGTTAGATCCAGCTCTCTGCTGGGTTCATTGTCTACTGCCTGTGTGACTGAACATGACTGAGGGAACACACAGCCTTCCCAACTGGCTCTGCAAATCCAAGTTTGCTGCCATCAAGGCCACTCTGACGCTGCCCAGAAATCCTCAATATTTTCTTGGTGTATTATTCTCCCACCCTCTAACGCCTCCTTCAAAACTCCTCCTGCCTCCTGAAACTTGCAACAGCCCCTTGGTCATGGTGACCTGCTGCCCTTGCTTCCCATTTCCCCAAGAAGATAGAAACAATCAGAACACAGTTCTCTGTGCCTCCCACCTCTGCCTACCCATCTGGATCTGTGTCTATTTACTTTACTTCTCTCTAGTGCCACATCCCAACCCCTCCCCTAGTGCCTGTGGGCCCACCCTCTCTCCTGCTCAAGGACATTGCTATAGTGATTCTCCCCTCTCTCCCCAGCATTGTCAAACCTCTCACCGCTGGATCCCTCCAATCTGCACAGAAACATGCCGTGGCTTCTCCCCTTGAAAACTAAGAGTAAAACATCTCTCCACCCCTCTTTTTTCTGCAGCTATTGCTCCACCTTCTCCCTCCTTTCTTTAACAGCACAACTCCAAAAGTTTAAAAAAAAAAAAAAAAGCTGTTTTGCCTGTAGTTTCTTTTGAATTTAATCCAAGAAGGTTTTGGCTCTCAGCATTGGCTGATGTTACGTTCATCCTGATGGGGCAGAAGAAAACGAAAAACATAACAAGAGGTAAACCCTGGCCTCAGGAAGTGGTACCCACCCACCCAGATGCTTCAACCCCAATCCAAGTGGCTGCCCTTGATCCCTTCCTTACCATCAGCTGCTCACATGGGCTCTACCCGCCCTACAGGAATTCCCGAGTCTTTCCTCACTGGACTTCACTATCTGAGACCAAACTGCCCTGCTGTCTGGTCTCTCGACCTGCCCTCACAAGGCTCACCTCTTAATTCTCACAACACCATTACAGTCACACCTTTTATTCCAGCTTTAAAGGTGAGAAAACTGAACCCCAGAAAGATTTGTTGTTGTTTGTCCATAGCCACAGATCTAGGCAGCACCAAAGCCGGCGTGGGAGCCCTAGTTTTCCTGACACCAAAACCGAGGTGGTTTTTGTAGATTTTATTGGAGAACAAGAAACGTGGCACCAAGTAGTCAAGCGTAACTCTGATTTTCTTTCTCCCTGAAGCATGGAAAATAGAGGACAGTTAAATGGTCTGGTCACCAAAAATGGAAAGAAAGAAAACATACCACGGGAAAACCGTTTCAATTTTTCTCCAAATGGTTTCAAGCAGAGCTTACACTCTTAGGCCACGCCGATCAAAACAAAGCAAGTATATTTTAATATAAAAAGTGGCATTTTCTCTTTTTAAAATTTATGTGTGAAAGTGCCTTTTCAACTTCCTTTTTAATGCTGTTTGACATTATGAGAGGGAAAAGTGGTAAATCGATGTCACACTCTTTATCATGACCTAGAAAAATAGTTGTGTTAAGCACTAAGCCACATCCTCGGGTACTGTGTAATTATTTCCCCAGGAATATGCACGTTGGCAGTTGTAAAAGTTGTACTGTACTTTATCATGCTAATCAAATAATGCCTTGCAGATAGCAATGACAGCTCAATATTTTAATCCAGCTTGTAGAGCATTGTATACTTTATTTCATCGAAGGCCACTGTCAAATAGCGTGATAATATTCAGGGGGCCCCGGAGCATGCAGGAGATCGATGCACTCCTGTCCATCCTTCTCAGTATTTTACATACCTGCAGCATCCTTGACATGGAAGCAAATCTGCCCATCACCCCACTGGGCCGGGCAGGTGAAAGCTCTGTGGGAGCTCTCTCACACCTTTCCCTGTGCCCCTCAATTGTATTTTCAGTGGTGCTTTAAGAACTTTGCCTGTGAACTGGACGCAGTCCTGTAATCCCAGCACTTTAGGAGGCTGAGGCGGGTGGATCATTTGAGGTCAGGAGTTCGAGACCAGCCTGGCTAACATGGTTAAACCTCATCTCTACTGAAAATACAAAAATTAACCGGGCGTGGTGGCATGCACCTGTGATCCCAGCTACCTGGGAGACTGAGGCAGGAGAATCGTTTGAATCTGGGAGGCGGAGGTTGTAGTGAGCTGAGATTGCTCCACTGCCCTCCAGCCTGGGTGAAAAAGCGAGACTGCATCTCAAAAAAGAGGTTCACCATCACCTGAAAACAAGTTCCCACCTCCTAACCTCCCCAGATTTGATGTTTCAAGGCCAAGATGACCCGAGAATGGCTCACTCAAATGATTTCACCCAGGAGCCCATCAGATACATGAGTTCAGTCTCACGCTCTGAGAGTGTGTCTGCCAGCCTTGACCACGACAAGCGTATAAATCCAGGTATGCGATGTGGTGACACGGGCGACCTCCTGGGAAGTGCTGACAGGCTCTTCCATCTTAAATGGATGGCCACTCTCTTCCCGGTCATCACCCTCACCTGTCCTTCCCTTTATGAGTTTCCTTCCTTCCCCACAGGGATGCATTAGGTTAAGTGCAGCAAGGATGACAGTCAGTAGTTTCAAAAAGACAAACCAACACAAATTCCCCTGTAACCAATTTTTCTTTTTCCTATCAGAGAAAGCCAAGATAAACCAGTCATACAGAAGGAGCATTGCACTCTGAGTGTATATATGATTGCAAGAGTTTAAGGATATATTTTCTACTTATAACTATAAAGGAAATTGCCCTCTTAGCTTCCCATTTTTTCTTGACATGTTTCTATAAGAAGACAAAATTTTCTCTTAAGGCACAGACGACCTTGATTGCTTGGAGCTTGCAATTTCTCTTCCTAATTACTAAATTAATTACCTCTGGATGTAGCAATGTGTTTTCTAGACAGATAAATGCTGTTGTTTTAAATATGGTTATAGTGTGAGTACATTTTGGCATGTACAGTATTTGCCCTTCATTCTGTTAGAATGAACTGGTTTTTGAATTAGGCATGCTATTTATTAAAAGTACCACTTTCTTTCACTTATTTGACAGTGTTTATTTTCCTTTATTTCTTTTCTTTTTTTTTTTTTTTTTGAGACAGAGTCTCACTCAGTCACTGAGGCTGAAGACAGTGGCGCAATCTCCGATCACTGCAATCTCTGCTCACTGCAATCTCTGCCTCCTGGGTTCAAGAGCTTCTCATGTCTCAGCCTCTGGAGTAGCTGGAAGTACAGTAGGTCTCTGCATGTCAATTAGCCCACACATGGGAGGACCCTGGGAGGCTGAACCTGCAAGTCGGGGACATGGGAAGATCTCTAGGGGAAGGAGTGGGCAGCACAGGTTCTCCTGAATAGATGGCCAAGGACAGGTGCTGGCAAGGGAGAAAGTCACCCACACCAGGCCTCCTTTCATGGGGGAGCTGGGAGTTCTCTTCTCCCGTAGCACGTGGACAGGCCAATGGTCCTGAGGGCGATGTGATGCATCCGCTCCTGAAGCCAGGCCGGCTCCTCCACCCGTCGGCCTCCCTGCACCTCTTCCCCATCTGCCTGGAGTCCCCAGCGGCCACTCCAGACTGTGCTGATCCACACGAACCTCTCCAGAGCCCTTGGCTGGCTGTACCCAGCAGGACTTTGGTGCAGGGAGGCTGCGCTGAGAGCAGCAATCACCCTGGTTCCAGGTTAGGGGGCAGGATTGGGGGCTGTGTCCTCCCTCTGCTGCTTTTCTAATTCCATGAACTTTCCCAGAGGAGCTGTAGTTGAGTAGGTGACCTTCTGTTCCTGAATGTGGCTGAACTGGATGGGAAGGTGTCTGTGAGAAGCGCTGGCACTGCAACTGAGGAGCCCGTGAACGTGGGCGCCCTGCCCAGGCCACCCGCCTGAGGCCACAGCCCCTGCACACTGACCCGACACTGCATGCCCACTGGCCTCCAACAGAAGCCCAGAAGCAGCTCTTAGTGTGCAAGTTATTATCACATAAAATCTATTTCATTGATAGAAATAGGCCCTGTCACTCCAACCCCTGTCTTTCTGGTCCTGTGAACTCCTGGGGTGCCCCAGTTAGCACACATGCCACTTTTTCCTCTTTTGCCTGCAGTGTGACCTCGGATAACAACCAGAGTTTGAAGAATTACCATAGCCCTTATCATCAATGTCACATGTGAGCATCCTCCTCTGCACAGTGAGAGTGACACGCATTTCCTAGAGCCCGTTTGGGAACCGACGCTGCAATCCTTGTGAAGTGCCTGCCAAACGCTGCTTGGTGTGAGGCAGACACTTAACCCAGGACAGGACGCCGAGCGACCATGGGGAGCCCATCTCCTCTCTCCTGCCTGATTAACAGTCCCGGGCGGGAATTACTTCTGTGACTGTCCCACCCCCCAGAGCTTTGCAGCACTCAGAGAGGCAGTGCTCGAGCCCCTGAATTGGACCAGTCACCCCAGAGCTGGCCCACCCTCCTGGGAGAGCCTGTTCTTCCTCCAGGGCTTCTCTCCAGGAGCAGCCCTGGGAACTGAAATACTAACCTCCACCCTCAGAAAAGCATGACTGCCAGCGGCTGAACAGTACCTTCAAAGAGGCTGTCTGAGTCACGAGCCCCGCCGTCATCCACTCTGCTTCGTTCACTTGGGGCCACGGCCTCTTCTCTTTCCCTGGTCCTGGGCCTGGTCACTGAGGCATCAGTTCACTCTACAGGGAGGGCCCTGCCCCATGGGAGGGCTCTTAGTGTTTTGTCACCAACTACACTGACACTCGGAGGATCTTGATTAAGTACCTACTGGATGCCAGACCTGAGCTACTGCCATGAGGTGAGCCCTGCACGGGACACTCAGGATCTCCCCTCGAGAGGCTCAAAGCCTCTTCACTGCTGAACGATAGGGGAAGGATGGCTGGAGGGGAGGGATAGACGCTTCACATTCCTCGGCCTAACTCTAGGCCAGGTGTGCCAGGGCTACACTGGCGTTCCTGCCAGGCCCTGCTCCCCAGGCCATGTGAACTCTGCTGGCACAAGCCATCCCTCACACGCCTCTGGGACCCCTGAGCCCTCAGCGCACTCCTTCATTGCACCTGCTCTGGGCCGACACTGCAGGCAGCAGACAACTCCACCTGTATCAGGAGTAATGCAGGCAACAAGCCGCCCTGAGGACCCTCTGGAGACTCAGAGATCAGCAGGGCAGGTGTTCGTGAGGGAGAACTGGCCACTGAATCTGCACCTTTACTAACTTTGTTTGCCATTTCATCCTCAGGAATCCCTGAAAGGAGGCGGAATTACCTACGTTTTACATTTGAGGACAGGGGTCTCAGCACAGCAAATCTCCTTATTCCATAGCCACGTGGTACGAAGGGATGGCGCTGGGATCTGAGACTTCACTGGTGTGCCCTGCCCTTGCGGTGCCCACCTTGACGGCCAGGCCCCAGCTGCCCCATGGAGGTGCCCACAGAGTCTGCTCCTTGGTGCTCAAAGCACGCCCTCAGACTCATCAAATTAAACTTCCTCATTATGGTGCTTTTATAACTGGGCATTACTGCAGATGAAAAATTTTGAAAAGATAAAATAATTTTGACTCGATTTTGCTCTTGTCATTATGGAGAGCAATGAGTCACTGAAACAATCGCGGGTGCCGGCCGTTTTCATTTCATGCATTGTTTCAGAGGAAAACGCTCACCCGGTACCGTCCCGCAGCGTCCCGTCTGCTCTCAGGAGCATACCCTTTCCTGGCTGGCGTGGTGTAACGTGGCCACGGTGGCACGCAAGAAACCCTCACCAGGAGGGAGCTTCAAAATGATGCCATCTTCTGTGCTAAACAGTTACTGGAAATAACAGGATCTGGAAAACACACTTCTGTTAAATTCCCCACATGGACTTGCCTGTGAGTCTTTTAGAAAACAGCCTGATGAGACTGTGAATTGGAGCTTAACTCTCCTACCTGCCTCAGGAGCTGAAATAAAAATGAGGAATGACTGCAATGCTGCTCCGCTCAACTCCATTTTAATTGAAAATTATGTCTAAGATCGCTGCCTATCTGGACTTCGCCTGTCTCCCTCTTTTCAGAGTGCATGGATTTATGCACCTGCTCATATTAAAAGCCTCACTATTTCCCATAAATATGCATGGGTTCCTGTTTGTTTGTACAATAAATATTACAAAGATCATAAGGAAATTAAAATGGAGCCTGAAGATGGCTGTCCCCCGATGATATACTATGCATGAATCATGTCCTCAAGAACTATTATCCCCAAACATCAGGGACCCTATATGAATGTTTACTCCTTGGTTCTAAATTGCAGAAGAGAGAACTTCCTAATGGATTTATAGTTTATCAGTGAGTTTCAGGGAAGCCAGAGACGGATGGGCTCTCTCCAATAGAGCATTCATTTACAAACAATCGACCACTGTTCAATTCTGCAGTCCATTTGTTTTGGTAAACCAGAGCACTACTTATAAATCACTTTATTTTTAAAGATAAACATATTATCTACACAAACATAGGAACTACATTCCTGTAGATCAAGTTAATCAGGAGGTGTTTATAGAGATGTTTTAAGGTAAAAAGGTCAGTTTTCCTTCTTAAGCATTCCATTTCTGTCTTGGGGACAGGGACATTGGTCTAAAGATGTAGATTTAAATAAAATTAGGTTTGTATTATAAATTAAATGGCTCTAAAGCAGAAGCATGACTTGAGGATTGCTTTCAAATTGAGCAATAAAATAGCCAGTCCTCTCGGAACGCCCCTGCACCCCTGCTATAAGCAGTTTGCCCTGACGGCGTAGCTGGTGTTGGAGGCTGAGAGCACAGAGACCTCAGCTCATGGCTGCACCAGCCCCACCTGACCCGGGCAGGGTGTGGAATGCCAGCCTCGCACCAGCAGGCACACGGCTGTGCTCCTGCTGTGTCCCAGGGTCTGAGAGCATCCTGGTCCACAAAAGATGCTCAGTAAATATTTGCTGAATCATTGAAGATGCAATGAAAACATTCCCACAAGGGGCAATATTGGGTGAATCTCATGGGATAATAAATGGGGAGCATGACAGGCACCCCCCAAGTTCCTTAGGGTCAGCATCCAGCCCAGGCTTCAAACCGGGTTCACTGAGTCCTTTTTCAAAAGACTGAAGCCGGCCCAGGTGCCAATCTCAAGGCTTTCTGAGGATCAGCCTGGACTCAGGCAGAGACCCCATGGCAGCCCCTCCACAGGGCAGAATGCTCAGGAAGCTTGGCTGAGTATGGGAGTCAATTGCAGCTGCCAAAGTCTGAACCGGCCAGAGGACTGGTGACACCAAGACACTGCTTATGTGGGAATATCTGCTTTCCCTTCATCTATGTGACTTATCCAACAGGCTGCAGGCCCTATGCCCCCCAAAATGTGGAAGTGTCCACCTGGTGTGCCTCAGACCGAGAGTTGGAAAGGATACTCTTGGGTGGCCCCATGGGCTAGAGTTAAGAAGGGTTGAGAGCAAGAAAAGGCCACTGCGTGGGATTAGGTTATAGCTGGCCTTTCAGCAGCCATCTCTAGTGGAAAGGCAGCCAGGCTCACCGTTCAGGGTGAGATGAGAAGACGCACCTGCTGGAGGGGGTGGGATAAGGTGGGGGAGGAGCTCAGGGTGGTGGGACGTGTGGGCAGATCAGCAGAACCTGCCAGGCCTTTTGCGTGTTAGGGGCTCTCAGCCAACCTTGCTGAGAGTGTGCTGGACTCAGGGGAGACCAATCCCACAGCTACACTATAGTCACCCAGGGCATCTTCTCCCAACAGGAGACAGGTATTCCAAGCTGCGTGAAAATGATCCAGTTCAGGATGGAACAGGCCTCGCGTCCCAACTGTAGCTCCTTTGAATTTCCTCTGACCATGTGCCTCGGACCGTGTAACCTCCAATGTGCTAAACAGCAACAATTGGGATTGCTGTGCAGTGGAAGGGACTCCAGTTTACACGTCTGCATGAGTCTAGCAGAAAGTAGAAGACCTCTGGCCGATCAACATTTAAAAAAGGAAGAAGATGGGAGGCCAAGGCGGGCTAACTGCTTGAGCCCAGGAGTTTGAGACCAGCCTGGCCAACATGGCAAAACTCCATCTCTACAGAATTAGCTGGGTGTGGTGGGCATGGTGGCCTGTGCCTGTCATCCCAACTGCTCGGGAGGCTGAGGCACAAGAATCGCTTGAGCCTGGGAGGCGGAGGCTACAGTGAGCAGAGATCACGACACTGCACTCCAGCCTGGAAGACAGAGTGAAATCCTGCCTAACAGCAACCAAACAAAGAATTGTAAGAGGACACTTATCTGGGGGGCAGTTGATGATTCCACCAAATGCCCATGGCTATTCTCACAGCACAACCATGGTCCAGCTTCTCTCCAGCCATGGCTTGAAGAGAAGAATGGTCCTGGGCACTGCCCACTATGCCACAGCTTCCTCCATATTGCATAAGGCCAGCCTCAGCAGGTGAGATGTTCATGCGGGTGGAAGAGCTCGGTGCAGCCAGCCTGAAGCACCTGCATTAGACGAAACCCACCTGGGGCAGAGGGTCCACAGAGACGAGAGGTACTGCTGGTCTGGGGCCACCACTGCCTGCACCTTTCCCTAGCATAGACCAAGAGGCACTCAGCTGTCCAGCAACACCAGGAACTGGAGCTCTAGCTTCCTTGTAGGAGAGGAATGAGTAGCCAAGCCCAGGCCCACTCTTCCCTGCCTGGATGGCCTTCCACAGGGACCACCAGAGAGCAAGGACTGCTCCAGCCTGCAGGGAGCCCTTCTGGTCCCTGTTCAGCCTCTGCTGCTGACCCTGGTTGATGCCCCCAGAACCTGGGGGCTGCTCCATGTGCAATGAGATGGAAACCTCATGTCCTTGCTGCAAGAAAGATACGACTCAAGGTCATCTCACTGAATCCTTCTCCAGGTCCTGATAACTAGAAGCCTACTAATTTCATTGTTTTTATATAACAAGAATCTGGAGTTCCAAGGGATTAATTAACCCCAGAGTCACAGCTGCTAATTGATGGAGCCAGTTTTAAAGCTCTTACCCCAAATCCTACCACCTCCATGAAGAAAGAAGACTTTTGCATTATTAACCAGGAAAGCTTTGGGGTCCAAACGGTCTGTGAGTGAATGAATGATCTGGGGACAGGGGTCACTTTTCAGAACTACAGGAGTTTATAGGAAACAAGACCCATGACTGCCTTCCTGCCACAGACACACACAGACACAGAGACACACACACACACAGTAAACCAAAAATAAAATTCAAAGTCCCCCAACTGACTGAATGGACTCCTCCTGTTGGCCAAAGGGATTCCAAAGAAATCTAAAATCCTAGTTCGGGCCATAACGGGAAGTGGGGGTTGGACGGCTTCATTATACCTTCCTTCCTCTGGAATTCAGGCACAGGTGACCAGCATTAACGTGAAAGCAGAGATCTTAAGACTGACAAAGCAGACTCTTGGTAGCAATAAGACACCACATTCTAACCTGACGCTAGCATAAAATCATATGACAGATAGCAGGCCCTGAAAGAAATCAAAGTGTCTTACCTCAAAATATATTCTTTGACCTATTTTGAAATGGCCCCGCAAAGCTATCTCTTGTGGGAGAAATTTGCATTCTGTAGAGAATCCCCTTCCCTTTCAGGTCATTTTCTGATCCCGAAAAAAATTAAGTGAGAGCCTAGCACCTTTTAAAGGTCTGAATAGGAAACATTTGCCATCTATTGCTCCTAAGGGCAGCCACCCAGGAGACTTTATCTAGATAATAAGAACATTGGTCTCTAAAATTCCTTATCTTAACCCAGACACTCCTTTCTACTGATTCCAGTTCTTCAGATAATAATTTAACTATTTCAGCCAATTGCCAATCAGAAAATGTTTGAACCTTATCGGTGATCTAGAAGCATCTGCCTCACCACCACTTTGAGCTGTCCCACCTTTCCAGACGAAGCCAATGAATACTTTACATGTATTGTTTGATGTCTTATGTCTCCCTAAAAGGTATAAAACCAAGCTGCCACCCAATCACCTTGGGCAGATGTTCTCAGACCTCCTGAGGCTGTGTCATGGGTCACGGTCCTCACATTCGGCTCAGAATAAATGTCTTCAAATATTTTACAGAGTTTGGCTTTTTTCATCAACAACACACATGAACACACATGCACACGCAGACACACACACACAGACACACACACGCAGACACACATGCAGACACACACATTAGTGATGTTCACAATGGCTTCTTGAACCCCAGCGTCTCAAGGTCAAAGAGCATCCCACCAATGACCACCTTTTCTGCACAGTCCTTTCAAAATAATGGACAGAACAGGGCTGTGATTTTATACGGCCTCCTCATCAGCACTCTGTGGCAGCTCGTTATCCACATGGTGCAATTGTTTTGGCAGCTTCTCCAAAAGAAGGTTGCCCTTTTTGAAGTGTAGTTTGCAAAGTAAAACTACTGAGGCATATTCCTGAGCTGAAACTCTTTAGGTCCCTTTGTCAGGAAGGACTGAACTGGGCTGCAATCGGCTCTTTATTCTGGTGTTGCTGCTGGGTGCCTCCCTCCATCTTTGCCTTCAGGCATCTGTGGCCATCTGTTCTTCCTTCTCTAATGAGGACGTAGGAACTGTCTTCCCTCCACACTGCCAGGTAGATACTCAGAAATATGGCAAGTTGTGGCTGTGAGCAGATCCTGTCCCAAGTTCAGTCCTGGCCACAAAATATCAGCATCAAGACCAGAGGGGACAGGAAAACACAGAAATCAACATCCTGTCATTTTTATGAAAAACTTTATAAAGAAAGTTTAATTTAAAAATCCTTCTATGCTAAAGAGTAAATTATCTGTGAGGTTTGCAAAAAACTGTAATCCAAACATCTAGGTAAATGAAATGGCTTTTGCACACACACAAACACACACACAAGCACATGCATGTGCACACATGCACAAATGCACATGCACACACACCAAACACACACACATCTCCATGCCTGTGAGACCAGGAGCCACCCATGAGCTAGACTCCCTCAAAACTCCACCCAATACCAGCAACAGGGACACCAGTGACACTAATCAGGCCCTGGTGCCAAATGTCCTCCTCAGGAAAGGTAGATGCTCTCATGTGTTACTGAATTCTCTGTGTATTCTGGTTCCTAACCTATAAGTCAAGGTAACTAGTGGCAAGCCCTCAGAAAAAAAAAAAAAAGGGTTTGGGTCCCAGATGAACAGCTCTGGGACATCCCAGGTGCCCACTCTTAATCTCTTTTAAGTGAGGAGCAAAAGCAGGCTTGGAGTACAGGGCGTTAGTACAAGCCCTGGCTGTGACTGGGCACCACCACTTATAATATGAAAGTAGTGGCTGGGTGTGGTGGCTCACACCTGTAATCTCAGCACTTTGGGAGGCTGAGGGACATGGATCACCTGAAATCAGGAGTTCAAGACCAGCCTGGCCAACATGGTGAAACCCCGTCTCTACTAAAATACAAAAAATTAGCTGGGTGTGGTGGCGCATGCCCATAATCCCAGCTACTCAGGAGGCTGAAGCATGAGAATCACTTGAACCCAGGAGGCGGAGGCCGCAGTGAGCCGAGATCACACCACAGCACTCCAGCCTGGGCAACAGAGTGAGACTCCATCTCAAAAAAAGTAAATAAATAAGTAAAATAAAATAAAATAAAATGATTTTAAAAAATGAAAGTAGAAGTATCATTTAAAATTCCTAATATAAATATTAGTTGACTTAAAAAATAAGCCTGCCTCACCTCTTTTTACCTGGTGGTTGTGTGTGAGGTGTCTGTGTGTGGGGTGTCTGTGTGTAGGGAGTGTGGGGTTATCTGTGTGGGGGCCTGTTGGTTTGGGGGCATCTTTGTGTGGTTATTGTTTTTTCCCAGCAGCCAGAACATGAATGTAGCTGGATTGTGTGGCTGGAACAACTGGGTTTTAAGAGAATATCATTTAAAGTGATTTTTTTAAAAAAAAAGAGTATGATCAATGAAGGAAAAAAGAAAGCAAGAACCACCATTGGGAAGCTGGTTGCCCCAGAGAATACAGTTTCCCAGTGTCTATTTAAAGTCTCATATTTGCTTCAGATAGTATTGAGTCGGGAAAAATCCCTGGGCCTTTCATGTGAAGCACGATTGTTGCAGTCAGCAGGCTGGTGAGCTCCGGCTCAGCAGGTGCAAGATCGCACTTAGCAATGGATCGCACTGATGCTCAGGAAACAGCAGGTAGTAATATCCCCCTATTTGTCCCTTGTGCTTATTGATGGTTTGCACGTTAAACAGGGATTTTCTTTCCACACGTTAGGGAGATGTCCATGGCCCAGGCAGCTGTCTTCCTGAGGTTCAGTCTCCCAGGGCGTTTCCCAGGAAGGCACTGGAAACTCGCTTTCAATCCCAGAGTGAGGCAAGCCCTGTGTGGATGCTGCTTACAACAGAGCATAAAGTGATAAAGTAATAAGAAAGCGAAATTTGTTAAAATAAAAAAAAAGAAGTAAGAGGCCTCTACTGGGTTGTACTTAATGATCAGTTTCTACTGCAAATGTGAACAAGCACAGATGAAATGAACCCATATTTATGACGATCTTCAAGAGGAAAGATGAAATGCCTCCCTTTGCACTGAGAGCCAAGATGGGTGTTGTGCTGCCCAAAATTCAGTTCCACGGAAGCCACTGCTGCGACCCAGTGACCCTCAGCAGGACTATTATTAACCACCCAAGGTGGGTTCTTGCTGAAGAGGATGATAAGAGCTTTTACGTATCTGCATGCCAGATACTCCACAAGCCATTCTCTCTCTAACCGTCACAAAACCTCCATTTGGAAGTTACAGGAATGGTTACAGTTTATGGAGGAAAGACAGAGCCAGGGTTGCTGTAACCGACCAGAAGGCTGCCTGCTGCTACCTGCTCCCACTGGAGTTTGCATACATGTGTGTGGAACCTGGAGGCTTGTCTTAGTCCATTTTCTGCTGCTATAACAGAATACAGCAGACTGGGTTATTAATATAGAACAGAAGTTTATCTGGCTCATAGTTCTGGAGGCTGGGAAGGCCTCGAACAAGGTGACAACATCTGCGAGGGTCCCATCATGGCAGAAGGCAGGAGGGTGGAAGTGAGCATTTGAGACAGAAAGAAAATTAGACCAAACTCATCCTTTTATCAGGAGCCCACTCCTAGGATGACTAACCCATGAGCTCATGACCCCTTCGAGCCCACTCCTAGGATGACGAATTCATGAGCTCATGACTGCTTCAAGCCCACTCCTAGGATAACCAACCTACAAGCTCATGACCTTTCCAAGGCCCCACCTCCAATACCATTACAGTGGTAATTAAATTTCAATGTGAGTTTTGGCAGGAACATTCCAAACCCAGTGAGGCTCCTTCTCATCACAATGCCATTGCTTCTTCCTCCGTCCCAGCATGCTGATGAGGGAGTGAGTTTATATGTCATTTCGCAGGGTTGTTTTCATTCCATTTGAAATTCATGCTTTGGGGTAGTTAAAATCTAGATATATTATTGGAGCTGGAATTGCATTTCAAAGGAACAGAACTAGGAATGAATCAGTGTCTATTTCAGCACAATCATTAGCCTTATGTTCAAGTAGTGAAACATTCACTGGCCTCAAGTCAGCTTTGTCCCCCAGAAGCTCACTCCCGTGCTGGGTCTTTCTCGTTGGTTTCATTTCCTTAAAAGCACCTGTTCTAACTTCCTTTCTGCCCCATCTCCAGCCATGAGCACCAAAGGTCATTTTGCCAGCACATCCCAATGGAAATGCCTTGTAGCCATTTTTATATTTAGTCTTGCCTTGGCTTATCTTTATCAGATTATTTTATTGTAAGGATGATGTACATGATCTACAAAAAATAAAAATAAAAAATAAAAGTCTTTTCTCAACTCCCCTAGAAAGCACGTCTCCCCATCCTCATCTACTCCCCTCGACTCCTTTCTCTTCTTCCGTCTCCCTTCTCCTCCCTCCACCACTGTTCTTATCACAGTAACTGCTCACCTCAATTCCCCAAGAATCTGTTCTTCTCTTGCTCTCATTTCAGTTCCTAGAATATGTTTCCTTTCAGTAGAAAAGCAGAAAGAACACACTTTAAAGTAAAGGGCCCACCAAACTTCGCATCCCATTTGTCTCTGCTTCCCCTAAATTCCAGGGTGCTTTCTCTGGACATGGTATAGGCATGGAATATCATGCTGGATGCTGTAGAATTGTATGCATACACTGGCTTTTACAAAAATGTTAAGGTATAAATTGCATAGCATAACATTCAACCATTTTATGTGTACACCACAATGATTCTTAATAAATGCATCAAGCTGTGGAAACATCGCCACTTTGCAGTTTGGGAACATCTCTGTTACCCCAGTGAGTCTCATGGGCATTTATAGTTAATTCTGTTCCCAGCCCCAGCCCCAGGCAACCCCTGACTACTTCTGGCTCTGTAGATCTGCCTGTTCTGAATACTTCCTATAAATGGACTCATGAGATACCTGGTCCTGTGTGTCTGGCTTCCTTCGTGGGGCGTCATGCTTCCGAGGTTCAATCACGCTGTGGCGTGTCTGCGTTCTGCTCCGTGGAATGCACGCCCTGATTTCTCACCTGGTTCCCTGGTAGATGAGGACCTCTGCCCAACAGACATCATGCATGAATTCAGACACAAGAGTGGACAGCTGTCCTCCTTGTTTGCTAAGCCATGGCCCAGGCAGTTCATTTATTTTCAAAGTTTTATCTTTATGTCTTTGCCATCTTCAGTGTAATGTGTTCCCATCTTTGGCTATTTCAGGCCCTTTGCACACACAAACTTGGATTTTTAGAAAACACCTAATTGCTCCTTATGCTTATTCCAAGTTGATGGTAATAGCTGTGCTTCCCGCTGAGACCACAGGGCTCAGTAATGAGCTCCCTCCCTCTGCGCTGTGCCTGGAGGATCAACTGCAGATGTAAGTAGGGGCTGGCTCAGTGGCATCAAGTGCTGTTACATAAAGCAGAACTAGGGAAATGGACACAAGGCCAAAGAGGGGATGTACACATCTGTGTGTTGAGGTACATGTATATGAGTGCATGCATGCGTATCCCCGTTTGTTTTTTATGAGAAGCGAGCCAGGAGTCAGTGTGGAATAAGACATGCAGTTCCTGAAAATAAACATATTTCAGCTACAGCAGTGGTCCCTTGGATGCTGCTGCACGTTCCTAGTCGGGAGCAGAAAGGGCCAAGGAAGGTGGATGGTCCCACGGTCCAAACCCTCTGGTGATGATCCATCATCAGCCTGGTCAATTTCTAGACAGGCGACTGTCCCCAGGGCAAGGAGGGCCAGGCACAACTATGGGGCTCAGGATCCCTCATTTGACCCCAATGGAGCAAGGGAATACACACACCCCTAAGGGAGGCTGAAGGGGAGGCTTCTTTCTGTCTGGGGCTTCCTGACCATCATCAATCAGGGATGCTTTGGTGTCCAGAGTGGGCAAGGGAATCACCAGCTTTAGCTTGCTGCCCTCGTGTGTCGCAGGTCCTAGTACGGCTCCCAGCAGCAGCTGCGACAGGAGGATGTGCCTCCTGGTCTAGGAGGTTGGGAAGTTTCCAGAGCACCATGCACTGGCTGCAGATCCTGCAGAGCAGGGGACGGCACCCCGGCTCCTGGACCCTCGGGGCCTTTCCTCAGCCTGCAGGGGCTCCATGAATGTTAGCTCTGGTCCAGCAAGCAGGGGCTTTAGTAGGAAAGGCAGCCATGATTCCGAGGGCTTGGGGGTAGGCAGACAAAATGACAGAGACCGTGAGGGTCTGGGTGGCATCCAGGAACCCCACCCAGTGGGATATGTCCGGAGGCAGTCAAGGCCTGTTCAGAAAACCTGGTGATGGAGCAGGTTCTCTCCCTGCCACCTGCATGACCTTGCTGCTCACAGGAACACTTCATGAAGGATGGTGTCCAGCTGCTGGCAGGGCCTTTGGGGACAGGAGGCAGCAGTCCTTGTACATCAGCATCAGGCCCACACAGAAAGCACCAAGTCCACATTGGGGACACGCCACCATCCTTCGCTGAGAGTCCAGTGACCTGGGGTGTCTGAGAAGAAGCCTGCAGCTTGGCCACTGTGGACTCACATGTATGTGAGTTGTACATACATACTTGGGGACTCCCTCCCCAAGTGCCCAGCTCTCAGAATGTGCTTGCTGGCACAGCGGATTTTAGGAAGGGAAAACGCTTCTGTTACAAACTGTTCCGGTAGACGCAGGTCAATGTGCATTTGTAAAACCCCCAGAACTGCAAAGCAAAGAGGGAACCCTGGTGTCAGCTGTGGTCTTCAGTGACTCAGTGCAGGTTTCTCAATTGTCCCAAATGTCCACATGAATGCAAGATGTCAAAATAGGGAAAGCATTGTGTGCAGTGGGGTGGGAAAGCATTGTGTGCAGTGGGGTGGGTAAAGGGAACATTATGTACTATCTCAAATTCCTGTCAATCTAAAACCGCACTAAAAGGCTAAGTGCAGTGGCTCACGCCTGTAGTCCTTGCACTTTGGGAGACCAAGGCAGGCGGATTACTTGAGGTCAGGAGTTCGAGAGCAGACTGGCCAAGATGGTGAAATCCCCTCTCTACTGAAACTACAAAAACTAGCCGAGCACGGTGGCGTGCCTGCAATCCCAGCTACTCGAGAGGCCGAGGGATGAGAATTGCTTGAACCCAGGAGGCAAAGGTTGCAGTGAGCCGAGATCGCACCATTACACTCTAGCCTGGAGACAAAGCAAAACTCCATCATAGATAGATAGATAGATAGATAGATAGATAGATAGATAGATAGATAGATTAATAAATTGCACTAAAAAATGTAAAGTCTTACTTATTTAAAAATGGTAATTTTGTAAAGTGCCTGTTGAATCAACGAGCAGTGCCCCTCAACAGGTGAATGTGGCTCCTGTCCGCAGCTTGAGGGAGACCTGGTTTCCAGCCTGCCCTTGGGGTCAGGGGAGCAACGCTTGGGGAGCTGCCCACATTTTCTAGGTCCCCCTTCCGGGTCTTTGGGCACTGGGGAACTATTGTTTCTTTCTGTTTCCTTGCGGCCTGGGTGAGTGGATTGTGTGGGACGTTAACACAGAAACGCGTGCAGAGCCAGCCTCCCCACTGCGGGCAGATGAGCAGGCTGCTTCCGAGACGAAGCCGATGGCAGGGCTCTTTCCTAATTGGTCTAACCCCAGTGGCAAGTCAGGTGCTCTCTGGGAAGAAATTAGTGTCTCAGGGTGCACTAATTCTCCTTCCCAGAGATTAAGACGCACACTCCCAGGGCTTTCCGCATTAACATGCAGCTACAAATGCATCAATTATCTCATCAGCATCCCTCCTGCAAGGCCTTTCTCTCTGGGCTGCCTTGTGGATGGCATGTGTGACTCACCTTGTGAAACAGCAGAGGATGAGACTCCTAGTGGAGAGCGGAGGCTTCAGAGCAGGTGGAGCGGGGCTGGGGGCACCTGCTCACCCATCCCCAGAGGCCTTCCTCAGGGGGTCTTTACGCAGTAATTGAGACGAACTGTAATAAGAAAAGTGATCGTTTGGCACCTGGGCATCTTGGTAGTGGGTAAAGGTGTAGAATCTGGCTCAGTCCTCAGTGTCCCACAAGTGCTTTCTCTCCTTATCACCACATGACGGATGGTGAAACTGACACTCAGAGGGTTTCAGTCGCCTGCCCAAGGTTTCAGGGCAGAGGAGGCAGAGACGGGCCTTGACCTACCAAGACTGACTTCGAAGCCATTGCTCCATCCTCCTTGCGTTTCTGGATCACTCCTTGCTGGGGTGCCCTGAACCCAGGGCTGCCCGTGTGCTCACTTGAGAGAAAGGGCTGCAGGGAGTGGCCCTCACCTGCCCTCCTTGGACAGGGTAGCTCCAGGTGGACAAAATGGAAAGTGGGATAGCTCCCACCACTGTCTCCAGCCGGATCACACAGCTGCCCCTCCTGCTTCCCCGAGTGCCTGGCAGCTGCCCAGGCTGCCCCGAGGTGCTGTGCTGTGCTGGACTGGGTGGTACCCAATTGTTCCAGGAGTGGAACCGTGGGGAGCGCGGGCTCTGAGTCGGTCAGCTCCAGCTTAGACTCATGTCTCCCTCTTGCTGATTGAGGATAGAGATATTTAATTGACCATGTGCCCCTGGGAAAGTTACATCACCTTTCCATGCCTCAGTATCCCCACCCCTTGAAGACTCTATCCCATTCCTTGGCTCAGACTCATTCGTTGTGGCTAAAGAAACCCCAAAAGAGGCCCCCGTGGTGGCAGAAGGTGCCTCTGTGATTCTCGGGTCCTCTGGGCATGCGAGGCACTGTGTGCCTTGAGCAGAGTCCCCATCTGGTGTCCTGCTTGACCATGTCTGCTTTAGTAGCCTGTCCTGTGGGATGGCTGGGAGTCAGTGCACTTGTGCAGATTCATCCACAGTGAGAGGGGGTCCTCCTTCTGCCAGGCTGGGTGGTCCCAGGTCAGGAAAAGGGAGCAGGAGCAGTGACCCCCACTTGCCATTTTGGGTACCCCCACCCTGCAGAAGCCCACCCTGCTCTTTTCCAGTGGGCCTACCTTCCCAGCCACACTACCATTTTCCCCCTCCCCTCCTTACACAAACGGCTTGCCATAGAGGAAGCCCAGTGCAGGACGATAGAATCAGTATTTGCCACAAGTCAGCACCATCCAGTGAAGGAAGCTGACCTTGTATCTGCTCGGACCGCATTCTCTTCACTCTCGCCCTTGTCCTTCTGTCCACGCAGGTTCAGTAGAGAGGAATCCATCACGTTTGATTGCAGTAGGCTTCCTGTATAATTGTCTCCCTAATCAGTCGGTGAAGGTGGGACTGGCAGTTTGGCCTGCCTGGATGCTTCGTAAGTAAGTGACCAATAACGTATATTAAAAGAAGGAAGGGAACCAGAGCCAGACAAAAGTTAAAGCAGAAAAGCAGGTTTCATTCAGGAACTACTGCAGTAGGGGCAGTGAGACCTGGTTGTGGACTGGGCTGCATTCTACACACAGCAAGAACAAGAGGGGTTTATAGCCGAGAAGCTCGGGCAGAAGGGGTGGTGCCCGGAAAATCTCCAAGAGGGGGCCTCAGGGGTGGGAGAATTCTTGCCAACCTGGCCAAACAGGACTCTTGCCAAAGGTGGGCCAGGATGAGTAGACACTGACAGTGGGGGAAGGACTCTTGCCAAAGGCGGACCAAGGTGAGCAGACACTGAGAGTGGGGGATAAGGATTTGATCAGGTAGGAAGGGTGGAAGCTTCTCTCTGAACTGACTTAGTGGGGTTCTTGCTGGAACTAGACAAATCAGGCCCAGCAAGGATGAGGACCAAGGTCACAGCCTAGTCAAAAGAGGAGCCTGACTAAAGTCTGATCAAGCAGAGTATCCTTTCAATGGGAAGAAAGGAAGGAAAGAAAAAGGTAGGGGAAGAAAGGAGAGAAGAAGAGAAAAGGAAGAAGAAGAGGGAAGAAAAGCACTGTGGATAGGATTAGTGAATTGACAGGTTCGCTGGTTGATGGATCCATTCAATGATGGATTAATTAATGAATGGTTTAGTTAATTGACATAAAGCAATCAGTACAGTGCCACTTGGAAGGAACACATGGTTTGGTGGATGGATAAAAAAAGAGTGAGCGAATTAATGAAATGAACGATAAACTAATAAGAACATGTCATGTCTGCCTTACAAGTAGCAGATTCAAAAATAAAATAATTAAAAGGCAACAAAATTTAAATATCTTGTCTGTTAATTTATAAATTAGTAAAATCTGACTTTTTAAAGAAGTATCATCACTTTGACACCAATTGTATTTACACAGGGTCATAAGTGCTTAAGGATGGTCCTTGCAATAATTTTTTCCCTGATTCTGATTCAGAAAGATTTTGAGCCTCTCTCAAATGCAAACAACACGAATCATCCAGAAAAGCATCAGGTGCAGATGCGCTGCATCCCAGTTGTGTCGGAGGCCAGGTCCTTGTTCCATGTCAGTTTCCATGAGGAAATTGACTCGTTTTTTTAAAATCTACATGTTTATTTTTGGAAGACAGAAGGGAAGGGACGCCAACACCTCTCTTCCTTGCTCTGATAATGCACTTAGCATTATCAGCGTGCAAGCAGCAAAGAACCTTCCCCTTTCTTTACAGAAGAGGGCTAGAAATGGCCACTCCATGCACGGAAGGAAGCCCAGTGTCGTTAGTCAGAGGGAGGCAGGTGAGGTACCACTCCCCGCAAGAAGGGTAGGTGTGTGAGAAAGTGGCATTCTCATACCCAACTGCAGGTGCAACCACTCTGGAAAACAGCTTGGAGTTTCTTATAAAAATCAAGCAAACAACTACCACTCAACCCAGCAATTCCGCCCTAAGGTATTTACACAGAGATGAAAACATATGTGCACACACAGGCTTGTGCAGGAATATTAATGGCAGATTTCTTTACAATAGCCTCAATCTGGAAACCAAGAAAACACCCATCGAGGAGCGAAAAACACCAACTAGGGTGTATTTTACAACAACTCATCTAT
Organism: Rhinopithecus roxellana; assembly: GCF_007565055.1. Taxonomy (NCBI): domain Eukaryota; kingdom Metazoa; phylum Chordata; class Mammalia; order Primates; family Cercopithecidae; genus Rhinopithecus; species Rhinopithecus roxellana. Next base: position 50,689,849 of record NC_044559.1, on the reverse strand, counting down.
GGAATGAAGAAAACAACCACAACATGCGCATAGCAACACAGGCTGCTCTCGCAAACACCCCACTGCTCGTGCATAGCAACACAAACCCTCTCACAGACACTCTGCTGCATGCATACAGCAACACAAACACCCTCACAAACGCTCCACTGCATGCACACAGCAACACAGGCTGCTCTCGCAAACACCCCACTGCTCGCGCATAGCAACACAAACCCTCTCACAGACACTCTGCTGCATGCACACAGCAACACAAACACCCTCACAAACGCTCCACTGCATGCACACAGCAACACAGGCTGCTCTCACAACCACTCCACTGGGTGAAAGAGACAGGAAAACACAAACGCTCAGATGCACAGAACGCATCTACGCTGCTGATTCTACAGCAAGCAAGTCCAGGCAGCAGGGACAGGAAGAGAGCAGCAGTCGCTCAGGACAGGGGGTGAAGGTGAGACTCCAGGGCACTGACTACAAAGGAGAAGCAAGTAATGCTCTGGAGTAAACACTTGTCAAAACTCATCAAATTGTCGCTTATCATGAGTGTGTTTCGTTGTATGGAGGTTCTGCCGCACTAAGGTGATTTTGAAAGCAGACTGTTTAGAGCGCAGCGGTGGCTTTGGGAACTCCCTCCACGCCCTCCCACCCTACATCCAGCCACTTCACATCTGTTCAGGGAAGCACCCTCCCTGCAGAGTGCCGCCGCCCCACGGCAGGAGCCATGCATCCCAGCCTGTGGCTGTCCAGCCCCAGAAGCCTGTTGCAACTGGTCCAGCATCTGGCTGCCTGGCCAGCTGGGGCTGGAGCTCAGAGCCTGCCCGTTGCTGGCGTCACAGAGAACACTGCCATTTCTCCCCCTTCCCTTCCGAGCAAGGCATGCTCCCAACAGAAATTTGTGCTCATCCCGTGAGCTATTTTCTTTTTCTGTTTTGGTGTGTTTGTGTGTGTGTTTGTTCATCTGGATAGAGAAGCCGAATGTGAATCGGCTTTGCATGTAAATAGAAGTGCAAACCCTTGCCCAGCAGTGGAGGAGGTAGTTTGCCTGGTTCCCTGCCCAGACCCTCACAGCCCCTCTATGGGCTGACCTCCATCCTCACCAACCCCCAAACACACTTCAAAGGGCTTCTCTAACTGGGTTACAGATGGCCTCCTCTGACAGCCGCCCTGGACACCAGCACTGTTTCCCCTGCAGTGGCGCCCACACTCCACTTTCCCAGAAGACCAGCGCAGCCACGTTTCAGCCAAAAGCAAACCAAAAGGAGAGCAGGCTCTTATGTCAGTGTGTTTTCAAGGTCATGAAAATCCCACTGTTTGACCAGGATTTCTTTGTGATTTCAACTCTGACTCCAGGGCTTTGAAACATGGGTCTTCAGACTCTGGAGGCACTCCGGAGACATGTTCCCTCCGCTCCTCTGTCCCCTCCCTCCCAGGCACCACTTGCTGAGCTGAGGCTTGAGGTCCTGCCCAGGTGGAGCACAGCCTCCCTCATACTCTGAACACTCCTCGGCCCCATCCCTGCCTGTGGCAAACTCACCTCGCCACCAGCAACCACTCTCGGCTGTGAGGCCCCATGCTGGCTGTGCAGCCTCTCACGGTCAGCAAAAGAATGGTCCCACTGAGCCTCAGTGAATCCATGCAAATGCGATTTTAAATCGTGGGCTGGCACACCTTTTCTGGAAAGGTGAATGTGGTCTCTGCCATACGTCGAAGACATCCTTAGCTTGCAGGCCATACAAACCAGGGCTCGATTTGACCCATGGAACCCCCACCCTCAACCCCACCTGAGGAGGGGAATGTGAGTCCTAGTGTAGGAAGGACTTCCTCTGCAGACCCCAAGCCCAGGTGAGCAACCTGTCTGATTTCTCTTTTACCCACAGATAACTGAGGTGCCAGCGTTGCTAATTAGCCAGCCCAGATTTCAGAACCAGCAAGTGGGGACACCTCCCACCAAGAGGCAGCTGACTCAGTCAGGGTGACCTGTCCATGAGCACAACCATGGGCTGTGGGGCTCTCAGAGCCAGGGACAGAGGAGTTTTTGACCCTGGTCTCCTGTGAGCCTGACCATAACCCAGAGCCCAGGAGGGCAAGTCACTCCCCAAGGCCTGTCTACCTCCTAGACAGGGCATGTCTCTGCTGTGCCACTCTGTTTTCCTACAGGGCAGAGAGTGGGCGGCAACAAATGGCACGGCCAGCCTCCTTCACTGTCCTTCCTCACTCAGAACAGACCAGCCCTGGCTGCTCTCACTGTCCTGCTTGAAACAACCAGTGTGGAAATAGTGCATGCACCAGTCTCTTCAGACCCAAGGAAAATGGTAATGTCTGGGTGACCCCACAGAACCTGAGGTCAGGTGCCTGCACACCCAGCAGGAGGGAAGGCCATGTCCACAACCACTTGGGCAGCCCTGGAGCCTGATGGAGGCTCTCTCTGCAGGTCCTGCTAATGCCACAGCCTGATAATAGGCCCCATGGCCACACACCACACATTTGCAATGTGCCCCGCCCTCCAGAGACGTCACTGGATGATTGCTCCTGGCCCCCTAACTGTGCAGCTTGATGCACGTGTCTTATTCTGTTGACCAGGGGCCTGAGGCTCAGGTGTAGCTGTCGGTCACAGAGCAGTGAGTGGGGCAGTGGCAATGTGAGCCCTAGCTATTAGAAGTGCTGCTGGACTCTGGAAAGGGGACAACTCCACTGGCTTCAGGAAGGCTTAGGGATGACGGCTCAGACAGTGATATGGTTTGGCCGTGTCCTCACGCAAATCTCATCTTGAATTGTAGCTCCCATAATTCCCTTGTGTTGTGGGAGGGACCCGGTGGGAGAGAACTGAATCATGAGGGCAGATTCCCCTGTCCTGTCCTCAGGGTAGTGAGTAAGTCTCACGAGATCTGATGGTTTTATAAGGGGTTTCCACTTTCACTTGGCTCTCATTATCTTCTCTCATCTGCCACCATGTGGGACATGCCTTTCACCTTCCACCATGATTGTCAGGCCGCCTCAGCCACGTGGAACTGTGAGTCCATTAAACCTCTTTTTTTGTAAATTGCCCAGTCTCAGGTATGTCTTTATCAGCAGCGTGAAAATGGACTAATACAGACAGAGACAAGCAGAATTGCTCTCCACATCATCCCTGGGAGAGGCATCATATACACTGAGGAGAAGAGCTAAGGTGCACATATTCTGCTATGCAGGGCAGGTTGAAGGCTCTGTTGCAGCCTCTACTCAGGGAAGCCGGCGAGTCCAGCTGAGCTGGTCCAAGTCAGATTCTCAGTACCTGAGAAGAGGAACTGTTTCTCCACTGTGGCCACTCAGCACTCATCTGCTACCACGCTTGCCGACACCATAGCTGATTTCTCCTGGGGCCAGCCCACCTTGAAGGGCTTGGACGCCAGGAATTGCCAATCCAGGCCATGAGCCATTTGGGGCTTTCCCACGAGAGGCCTCTGTCAGCCATCCCTTCAGCACCTTGGGCCTGACACCAGGCCGTTGGCTCTCCAAGGCTCTGACTTTCATTACATGAAAAAGACATCTGCACATGCCTGTTTCTAGCAACACAATTCACAATCGCAAAGATATGGAACCAACCTAAATGCCCAACAACCAACAGGTGGGCAAAGAAAATGTGGTATATATACACCATGGAATACTATTCAGTCACAAAAAAGAACAAAATAATATATTTTGCAGCAAAATCTTTCATGGAGCTGGAGGTCATTATTCTAAGTAAAGTAACTCAGGAATGAAAAACCAAATATATGTTCTCACTTATTAAGTGGGAGCTAAGCTACGAGAACATAAAGGCATAAGAATTATATGGACTTTGGGGACTTGGGGGAAAGGTTGGAAGGGGTCAAGGGATAAAAGACTACATGTTGGGCACAATGTACACTGCTCCAGGGACAGGTGGACTAAAATCTCAGAAATCACCACTGAAGACCTTATCTGTGTAGCCACAAAACATTTGTACCCCCAAAACTATGGAAACTTTTTTTAAAAAAATTAAAAATGGCTCCGACTTTGAAGTCACTATTTTGATCCAAGAGTTTCCCCACCACTGGTGTGTGGGGCAGGTTGTTCTTAGAAAATCACTTTCAGGACCACCGTCCTCCCTAACAGGGCCGTGTGTGTGTGACGGGGATGTGGGGGGTCTTGTGGCATTAGGCAAAAGTCATGGTCCCTTCTGTGCTTGAAATCCCCCAGACACTGTCCATCCTTGTATTTTCAAATGTGATGCATTTACTTCGTCTGTACCCCAGGCATGTTCGAGGGAACTGTATTTGTGAGAAGAAAAGCTAATTGGTGTTGTCCTGGGAAGAACTGCCCTGCTGCACTGGCATGCCTGGGAAGGTGGCAGGTGCTGCAGGCAGTGGCCCCAGGCCCAGAGAGTCCAGGTGCGTGGCTCCTGCTTTAGCACAGACCTGGCAGGAGGAGTCCACAGGTATTTGGGATTACTCTAATTTAGGCAACTGTATATTTGCTGCTTGGAGAATAAACCATTAGCTGATTCTAATTGCTTAACATTTGGAAAGTTAAACCTTTTCTAGGGGTTTGATGTGAAAGTTAGGCACTTTTCTCTGGAGATAACAGAAGTGTCCTGGCCTGTGCCTGCTGCTGTCAGGTGGCCCGAGATGGCAGGCTTCGGTAAGCATCAGGGAATCCGCACAGCCCCCACTGACGTACAGCAAAACATCTCCCCAGCAGGAGGCCACAGTCCAAATCTGATTTAGTGGCGAAATACAGCAAATATCAACGGGAACCAAGAGTGAGATCTCAGGCCCAGAACGATCTGAGATGGGGCCGGCCTGTGCCCTGACAGGTGGGCCAGGGTCGGACAGCGGGGTCCATCCTTTGACCTCATCTACGGCTCCTTCACCTTCAGAAGAAATGGCCTTTGAACGTGAAACTGTTTGAAAACAGTCGGGTGTCTCCACAGCAGTCCCTGGAAAGCACCTACGATTCTTCATTCTGAAGTAGGCACATTTTTCAGTTCAGCTGTATTTTCAGCTCAACCACAGAATGCTCTCAGGGCCAGACAGGAAAACCTTCCTCAGGGGAATTATTTAGGTTTCCACAATAATTCCGAGCCACTTTTGATCAGCCTTTAGCCGGGGCAACTTTCCCAGGCTCTCATGGGGGAGCCACAGATGGGCCTCGGGAAACTGACAAGAACAGTAGCCACCACTACCCTGCATGTTGTGCGTCTCTTCAGCCACATCAGCTGATTCTCACCACCATCGCCAGGCCCAATGCATGCAGACAGGAGCGGAATCCCTCCCTGGCCTCAAGGAGCTTGCAGTCTTCGATCTGCCAGGAAGGGCCCCATCTGAGGGGAGGAAGCGGGAATGGGCACGACAAGGAGCCACTTGCCTGGGCAGCAGCACCAGTGAAACTCCCCATGCAGCACAGGAAGTACAGCGCTTATGAAGAGAAACTGCCCTCATTGGATTCAAACTCATCCCCCGACACTGGGCCAAAAGGAGCTTTGGGAAAATCACCCCTGCTGGCATTATTCCGAAGGCCAGATAGAATTCTGGAAAATTCTACCAAAACCAGCAGTGGTCACAAGTTTCCCACAGAGCCCCCACCACAACTCCTCCCATAAGAAAGCACAACCCAGGAGAGTGCCTCAGGTGCCGACCACCAGCACCCCAGCTTGGACAGCCTTGCTCTTCGGTCAGTTGGACTCAATCCTGTTCCAATCCCAGGAGCTGCAGAGGTGTAGACAGGGATGCCCACGGCTCCTGTCCAGTCACTGTAGGAACAGAGAGCTCAGGGTGCAGCTCCCATATCCTGCCATCAAGCAATCCCCTTGTAAGAACTGCCCCTGGGACCAGAGAGACGGGAGAGAAGAGAGTGTGCTTGGTCTGAGTATTCCTAACTGTCTGGCAATTGAAAACTCTCCCAGCACTGACACTTTCCATATGGGGTCTTAAAGTGACTGCAGCCTTTGGGGGGAGCCACGGAGAGGCTTCATGTCTGTTATTTGCCAGATATGTGATCTTGGTCAACTTATTTAACCTCACTGTGCCTCAGTTTCCTAGTTTGTCAAGTGGGCCAATCATACACCAGCAGAAACCCCTTGGATGGTGCCGCCCTTTCCATTGGGTGGGACATTCACTGAGACGGGCCATCTCCATGGGAACTACATTTCCCAGCTGCCCTTGCAGTTCAGTGTGCTCATGTGACTGAGCTCTAGCCAATGAAACCTAAGAGAAAGCCATGTGTTCCAGGTGTGGCCTGACCCAAGCAAAGCTTTTCTGGGGCTCTCCTCCATGCAATTTCCCCTTTTCAGACTGTCTGGAAAGGAAAGGATTTTCATGGCAACCTTGGAAGCCATGTGTGTTGAAGAAGGCATATCTCCATCAACCTGAGTCCCTGAGTGATTGAATGGTGAGCGTGCCCAGTCACCAGCTCATCTGCCCACTGCTCTTAGCCAGAAATCAACTTCTACTACCCTTGAGCCATTTCCTATTTTGGAGTCTATTTGTTTCTCTAGTTAGTATTAAATGACACATAATACTCCATAGGGTTTCTGGGAAGAATAAATTTATGCAAAGAAGATATAACAGAGACTACAACACAACAACTGGCTGCTGCTATTATTCCCCGGTCTCCACCCCAGCCCAGCCCTACAGTCCCTGCTTCCATGTTTATGGTCATTGTTTACGAGCACATCTGAAGCTCAGGTCCACTGGAGAGAATTAGACGAGCCCCTCTCTGGACAGAGAGGGTCAGAATACACAGGAGTGTTTGCAGCAAAGGAGAAAAGCTTTCCCAGAGGAAGTCCTTGGAGTGATCTTTAGACATGAGAGAAGAGACAGGGTATCTTACTCCATTTTCTGTCCCAATAAGTGAATATCTGAGACTAGGTTATTTATAAAGAAAATATCTGTATTTCTTATAGTTCGGGAGGCTGGAAAGTACAGTGTTCAGGGGCCACTCCTGGTGAAGCCCTTCTTGCTGGTGAGAACTCTCTGCAGAGTCCAGAGGCTGTGCAGGGTATCGAATGGTGAGGGTCTCCTGAGAGATGGCCAAACTGACTTCTATAATAGACCCACCATCATGATAACCAACCCACTTCTTCTATAATCCATCAGTCCATGAATGGCTTAATTCATTCATAAAGGTACAGCTTTCCCAAAGGTTCCTCCTCTCAACACAGCTCCACTTGAGAAATGAACTGTTGGGGGATATAGTCAAATCATAGCATTCCACCCCAGCTCCCCCAAACTCATATCCTTCTCACACACAAAATACTTTCATTCCAAGCCAATAGCCCCAGAGCCTTAACTTGTTCCATCAGCAACTCAAAAGTCCAAAGTTCCAAGTCTTATCTAAATCAGATATGGGTTAGATTCAAGGCATGATTTGCCTTGAGGCAAATTCCTTTCAGCTGTGAGCCTGTGAAATCAAATATGTTATCGACTTCCAAAATACAGTTACAGACAGGCATAAGAAAGACGTTCCCATTCCAATTCCATATGACATCTTCAACTCTAGAAGGATCTTTCAGTCCTTTTACTGTCTCCTGGACATACTGGGGTGGAGGTTGTTCCCCCAAGACTTTGGGCAGCCATACCCCCATTGCTTTGCTGGACTCAGCCCACACTTCAGCTCTTCCAGGCTGACACTGTACCCTAATAGCTCTTCTGCTCCAGGGTCTAGGTGGTGACTCCACTCACACAGCCCCACTAGACACTGCCCTGGTGGAGACTCCCTGCAGCAGCTCCAGTTGTGCCCACATTTCCACTTGGCATTTTGCCCTGGCAGGGGCTCTGTGCTAACCCACCCCTGCAGCAAGCCTCTGCCTGGGCCCCAGGCTGTCCAAGGCATCATCTGAAATCTGGGTGGAGGAAGCCGTGTCTTCACAGCTCTTGCACTCTGCCTGTCTGCAGAATCAGCACCACCCGCACAACACCAAGGCTTGTGCTTTATACCTTCCAGATCAATGGACTGAGCCATACCTGGAGTCACTTAAGCCACAGCTATGGTGGCCTGGGAATGCTGCACCAGAATGTGGGGAACGGAGACCCTGGGGGGCTCTGGGCTGTGACGCTGTGCAGGGCAACCCAGATCCGTCCCTGGAAACCATGCTCCCCTCCGAGAGTAGGTCAAAGGGCGAAAGACCCCACAGCCATTTCAGACGGCTTCCAGGCTAACCTCCTGTGTCAGTCCCCACAGCAGGCTCTCGGCCATGCCTTCAGTCTCCTCCCCTGGGCATGCTTGTCCACTCTTTCCATGGCCAGGCTGAGAGTGTTCCAAATCCTTTTGCTTTGCTTCCTTTTTAATTATAAATTCTGTCTTTAAATCATCTCTTTCCTCTCCTATTTTACAGTGAGCAGTTAAAAGTCTTGAGACTTACTGCTGTTTCGTGGTAGGTTCTGGGCTTACTCGTGACTGTTGCCTCTTTCTTCTTCCCATGGCTCCTCTGCACTGCGTTGCCATGCGGCAGCTTGAATGCCCTGCTGCTCAGCTGCTTCTTCTCTCTGCTCCCCTCCTTCATCGCTCCTCAGTTCCACGTTCCGTAACCTCCCAGGACTGGGATGCAATTCAGTCAGTCTTTGCTATTTTGTAACAAGGATGGCATTTGCTCCAGTTTTCAATGCCTTGCTCCTCATTTCTCTCTGAGCCCTCCTCAGAATGGCATTTATTGTTCACATTTTTATCAGCAATGTGGTCATGGTCACATAAGTAATCTCAAAGCAGTTCCAGACTTTCTCTAGTCTTCTCTTCCTCTGAGCCTTCACTAGAGTCCCCTTGGTGTCCTATTTGTAGAAAGACAGGCTTTACCCAGCCCCCTCCTTCAAATTCTTCCAGCCTCTACCCATTAGTCAGTGCTAAAGCCACTTCTGCATGTTAGGTGTCTGTGGAGCTGCACCTTATTTCTTGGTACCAGGTTTCTGTCTTAGTCTGTTTCTATTGCTATAAATGAATACCTGAGACTCGTTAATTTATAAAGAAAAAAATGTATTTGTTACATTGCTGGAGGCTGGAGAGTCTAAGATCCAGGGGCTGCATTTGGTAAGGGTCCTTCTTGCTAGCGGGGACTCTGCAGTGGCCTGGGGTGATGCAGGGCATCACAGGACTAGGGGGCCCATAAGAAATGCTCAAACTGGCTGGGCGTGGTGGCTCAAGCCTGTAATCCCAGCACTTTGGGAGGCCGAGACGGGCGGATCACGAGGTCAGGAGATCGAGACCATCCTGGCTAACACGGTGAAACCCCGTCTCTACTAAAAAAATACAAAAAAACTAGCCGGGCGAGGTGGCAGGTGCCTGTAGTCCCAGCTACTCGGGAGGCTGAGGTGGGAGAATGGCATAAACCCAGGAGGCGGAGCTTGCAGTGAGCTGAGATCCAGCCACTGCACTCCAGCCTGGGCAACAGAACGAGACTCCGTCTCAAAAAAAAAAAAAAAAAAGAAATGCTCAAACTGAGTTTAGTAACAGACCCATCTTCATGAAAATTAACCCGCCACCTCCATAACCCACCAACCCATGAATGAATAAATTCCTTCATGAAGGCAGAGCACTCCTGACCCACGCATCTCTCAAATGCCCCACCTCTAAACACTGCTGCAATGGGGACATGAACTTCTGGGGACACCTTCAAAACATGGCAGGGGTTGGAAGTTTCTGACTTGGGAATACCCTTGCTGATGGGGAAAGAGTGATCAGAACAAAAAGGGAAAATGGTTCCCTGGGGGCCCCAGAAAGGTGCCTGGGGGTGCTGGGCTTCCAGATGTGATGGAAGATGCTTGCCTCATGTCCAAATCTAACTCCAAGGCAGAAGTGCCTTAGGGGCCAGGGTGTTTTCCATGGCTAGGATGCCATGGTTGGGGTGGCCTGGGAACGCTGCAGCAGAATGTGGAGAGCTGAGTCCACATGTGGGCGGTGGAGACATTTCCCCGACGTTTTAATTTCCTGAATTGCACGGGACTCATGGGAAGTGGTATGACCCTTCTCCAAATCACTGCACTTCCCATCAGCCCAGCAGGACAGGGAACGCGAGGCGGCTGGGTTGGTGTGGGCGGTGGGCGATCCACATGTCTGTGACATCTGTGTGTGGAAGGCTTGTGCTCTACTAACACGCTGCTGGGCGCCACGCCTTGGGGGGAGGCCCCCAACTATATCTGGTCTGTGAGATGGATGCCCCATGGGAGCAAAAAAGAAAAGAGATGCAAGGCAGAGAAAAGAGACAGGGAAGAGAAAAAAGGATGAGGGAGAGACTGCGACAGAGATGGAGACAGAGGGAGGAGCCGTGCTTAGCTGTGGCTGACTCACAGCTGATGGCTCACGTGGCTTAGCACTGTGGATGAGACCTTGGTACTGCCTCTCAGGGGCTCCGTCATAGCCATTTAGTTACTCAGCTTCTCTATGTCTCCGGTGTAAGACGGGGATGAAAATAATCACAGGACACAATGAGGTGATGGGTGCCAATTGCTCTGACTGTCTGAAATATGGTAATTAATGATTCGATAAACTATCCCTACAGCAGTAGCTTAAACACTGACAAGGAGAAAAAAAAATAGAGTCTTTTGTTTTGACATAGTTTTCAGATTTCCTCAGCTACCAAGAAGCAAGCTACAGCCAACCATGACCTAAATAGCAAGCAACTGGAGGCAGATAAGATAGTTGTGAAGGTGTCAAAATTAATAAGCCAGTTGATGCAGGTGGATGAGGGGGGACCAGGCTGGGAAGAGATGGCATGACTGGGGCGCGTCGCAGACCCTGACACTCCAAAGCGCTCCACGTGGCTTTTCTTTGTATTTTCTCTTTCTTGAAAAAGCGGTGTGAAATTGTTTGTATTGCTATAAACAAACACACACAAACAACTGCAACTGATACTGTGCAATCTCTGCAGTGGATGACAAATACCTCCCTGGTAGGAGGCTGAAGGAAGCGGTACTTCCCAGTCTCCAGGGACAGCATCTGAAGCCTGGCCGGGTCCACGATGAGGCGAGGCTTAGCTCCATCCCATTCCCCTCCGGGCCCAAGCAGAGACCTCAGCTACCACAGGGGACTTAGGAACCCATGACCTTGATCCTGCCTCGAAGCTCATGGCCACAGACACTCTGTTCCACTCAGTCCTCCTCAGGGGGGCTGCTTGTTTCCACCCCCTTCCCCCACCAAGTCCCACCAGCCCCTCTCCCTCTGGCCGCTGAGCCGTCTCAGGAGTGCCCCAGCTCTTTAGGACCCGGCTCCTCTGCTTGGGTAGGCACAGCTATCAGCATGGTTTGTCAGGAAGACAGAATTACTCCAGGTATTCCAAGCACAGGGGCATACATGGCCATCGGGAAGGCCAGAGGAACAAATGGCTGGGAAGCCCCTACCAGAGAAGGTGAGCTGCAGGAGCTCACCTGAACCCCACGGTGAGTCCCTACTGCCCTGGCCTGGAGTCCCCAGGCTCAGTTCCCCCGCCACAGCAAAGTGGGCAATTCGCAGAGCTCTCGAGGAAACTCTCAAGTTCCTCTGGCTTGCCATTGCCCTCTGCCAACTGCGCACACATCTGCTTGCAGCCGTGATGAAATCATGGCTTCTTCCCTTCCATACTCAACTAACATGCTTGGCTCCTGCTGGCAGGCTCCAACCAGCACCGTTCAGAGTAGAGGTTCTAGGAAAGTCAGAGGATGACATAGACAGGGACGCACATGGGAACACGTGAAGGTGCAGGCCACACACTTCACAGAAGCGGAGGCTTCCACTTGACAGCAGAGTCTGGTTACACTTGATGAGGAAGGGGTGGCGAGCCACAGAGAAACGCTGGTCTCTAGGAGCCCCCTAGGCTACTGTGCCACAGAAGCTCATTTCTCCTCTTTTAGGTGAATTTGGTTACTATTTCCTCAAAACCTGATTAATATGAAAGGTGAGAGTGAAGACACCTGCAGGGGGAGGATACCCCAAACAAAAACCGGTGAGTGCTTAAAAATAGGCATTTTCTAAGGACAACAAAACCCAATTCAAAAATATGTAATGCAAAGGGCACTACTTTATAATAGATGGGCAGCACTTAAAACTCAATAAATATTTCATCAGAGCTTCATCCTGCTAGAGAAATGGTTAAGGAATTATGCAGCACAACGGCGCGTGCAGCAGCAAGGGGCCTTTCTTCATCCGCATTGGCAGCAGGAAGAGAGGCCTCCCGGGCCGATGGATGAATCCCTGGGACTCTGCCAGTGGCCTCCATGGAGATGGAGATAGAGCTGTGCCTGGAAATGACTCTGCTGAGAAAGACAATTTGGAGCAGAAGTGGCCAGTCCAGTTTCTATTTCCTTTCAGCCCTGATTCTGCACAAATATTCTCTTTCTGGCCTCTCAAAAATGTATCCCCTTGGGGAAAGACAACATTCCCAGAATGCAGAAGTCCTGCATTCTCAGCCTTCTTTAGAATCTGTTGATGAGCAATGTCTATGTCAGAACAGACTCAGCGCTCACAGGTTAGACCATGGTCCCAAGGGGGCACCCCGAAAGTCTACATGTACGGAACCCTTCTCATAGCCACATGTGCTTTCCTAGGAGTTCCATAAGCCCAGCTTCCAAAGCACCCTCATCCACTGCAGGACATATATCCAGCATCCAGAAATGGGACTGGCACTGCAGAAAACATCAGGCACACAGGTGAGCTGCTCTTCCTGCCCTCAAGGAGTTTGCAGTTTGCTGGGGATTTATAAAAGCACACAGGAAGGCATGTGAAGACCCTCTCAAACAAGACAGAACAAGGTGCAGAAAGCAGTAGATTTTGTGACTGAACAAGTCCACAGCTCTAACAGCCCCTGGGCGCAGCTGTCAGAGTGGCAGACCCGGAGGTGCACGACCCAGATTCCCTTGCAAAGAAGAGCTTGCTGCCTAGCTGCTGGTGTCAGTAGATGACCTGCAGTTGCCGGTCATCTACCCCCAGGATCTGCCTCAGCAACCGGGAGCCACCTCAAAAACGGCCATGTTCTGTAAGGGTAGCCACACCAATTAATGAGGAACGGGTATAAAGGCCAAGCCATTCTTGCCCCAAATGGGACAACTCCAGTAGGGTCTACGGAGGCATCACAGAACGTACTTACAACTCTTCCTGCCCAAACTCCATGCGGCAAATGTTGATCCCAAAGAGCCTTCCCAGTGATGATTCTGCAAAGTCATTCTGTCCTGGAGTAGGCGTCTCAGGGATCCCAGCTGGTGACCATCCGCTCAGCCTCCATCCACGTTTTCTGCCTCCCAGCTGTCTCTGCCTTGTGGTAAAGATCTGACCTTCACTGGAGCCATCCCCAGATGCTGCCTCCTCTCTCCCCAACCCCACCTTGTCCCCTAGAGCCCTGTTTACTGTAACACCCAAGGCCCTGCCCTACTGCTCATTTGCTTTGGAAGCTGATGACCCTTCTTTCATGTAAAATGTACCAAACCCTCTATGATTTCCCTGCTGTGGTCCTTGCTCCTTCCACCCCCGGTCAGTATCCCTGCAGTCGATTCCTCTGCTCATCTGCTTTGTGAGTGACAGCCTTCTGGACTCAGTCCTGTGTTGCAGGAGTGCCTTTAGGGTTTCACTGATCACATCTAAGCAAGAGACTCCCCAGTGTCTCCAGGCCCTGACTGCTCTCCTGAAGTATCCAGTGCTATGACTTGGTTGGTTCCTGCAGCCTTGATTCCTTCAGGCAGTAAAGAACTTGCTGTGATAAAGGAGTTTGATCCTCCAACAATAGCACCCACCACATGGCCTGTGTGGCATCACACTAAGGCTGTCCATATTCAAACAAGCAAATCTTTGGAATTCTATGTTTCAAAACCTGAAAAACAAGAAAATATTTAACTTAAAAGAAATTAGGCCAGATGCAGTGGTTCACACCTGTAATCCTAGCACTTTGGGAGCCTGAGGCGGGTGGATCACGAGGTCAGGAGATCGAGACCAACCTGGCTAACATGGTGAAACCCTGTCTCTACTAAAAACAGAAAAATTAGCCGGGCATGGTGGTGCATGCCTGTAATCCCAGCTACTTGGGAGGCTGAGGCAGGGGAATCGCTTGAACCTGGGAGGTGGAGGTTGCAGTGAGCTGAGATCATGCCACATGCCACTGCACTCCAGCCTGGGCGACAGAGCGAGACTCTGTCTCAAAAAGAAAAAAAAAGAAAGAAAGAAAACGAAATTACTCTCTGCTGATAACGTTTCAGCCACCATGACACCTTGGAGATGAAGAGGTTCTTAGATGGAGACTCCCACTCTGGCATCAGTTAAGCTTGCAAAAACTTGGTCTGACCCTGATCTCTGTGTTTACCCTTAGAGTCGAGCTCAAGATATGCTGACTTTCAAAGCACATATTTATAGTCTTGAAGGTACTCTAAAATGTTCACGGTCCGTACTTTGACCTCTGTTTCTCTCATGCTATTTAAGATACATGGCACGAGAAGCAGCTGAGCTTCTTAATAATATGGTCAGATAGATATTTGATCTAGGGTGAGCATAAAGAATCAAATTATGCAGGTGACAAAAAGCTCCCTGGGAATCATTTTGAGTAGGTGATAGGACCCTAGGCAAGTAGTCCTTCTGATGGCTCACCAATGCACTCATCAAAGCCCAGGCTTCTTTTCCATTGAGCCAGGTAATTAGATCAGCATAGACAACAATATCTGCATTGTATATTCAAAGCTGGTGATGATCTGGACAACAATATCTGCATTGTACATTCAAAGCTGGTGATGATCTGGAGAAGCAGAATAACTGAATAGTTGATAATTGGCCATGATTACCTCTATTGATTTTTTCCAGGAAGTTTTATCTGACATGGTTGTTTTTAAATATGAAATTAAATGAAAGCTCCGTTTCCACCAGAAAAGGAAAGTTTAAGTTACAAACCAGATAAAAATATACTTCCGTAGGAACAAAGTCATCTCTGTAAAGAGAAGTCGGGATAATTGTGCTAAGCAGTCATCATCAGAAGCAGAAGCCATTAAGTGTTATTGAAACTTAGGGTATCCCCTCTAGCAACAAGAGTCCACAGTCTGATGAATGTCAAGTACTAATCCAGCACTAATGTGATTTAATTTTATGAATTGTTTGCATAAATATTAGAAAACATCTTGAGAGAAACATACTGTATTATACATCTGTGTACATGGTGGATGCCTGCAAATGCTCTAGCCCAGCTCCTGAATAATTCATTTCAGTCATTTTATTTACATAGGAAAATGATCCTTGATTTGCTTGGCAGATTTTAAGCCACAGTTTCTATTGGTAAACTGAGCCCCTAGTGTGCAGCCAAAAGGCACAGGGCAGTGGGAGGTACTCTGTAGAGCAGACAGCAGCCTTTATCTCATGGAATTCTCTGATTCTTTAGAAAACAAGTATGTTTGATCTGGCCCATTTTAAAAAGTCTTAGCTCTGTAATGGTACTTGCCAATCTGCTTTCAAAAGAAACATTCCCCCTTTCTATGCCTCTTTCATCCTATTTATGAATGCCCTCTTCTTGCTCTCTGTCATTAAAAAAATGCTTTTCATTCTTTTATTTTTGTCTTTGTCTTGAGAAAACAAGAGAATGGGGAGATGAGCTGAGGAAAAATCTTTGGAGGAGGCATGACAGATGCTGAGGAGATTTAGGGCTCCCCTCCCCTCCTCAGCCACCACTTGGAGAACTTGGGGGTGAGAATATGCAAGGGAGGATAAGTCCGAAGGCTCTGATACTTGTCAGTGATGTGGTGACCACAGGGAATGAACTCCTTGAGGATGCTTAGTAGAAAACCACTCTCCAAACTCTTAGCTCCAGCTCCTTTCCTTCAATGAACTCCTTAGACCAGGGCGTCTCTCATTTGATGAACTTTAGCTCTCCTTTCCCATCATAGCTGCCCAGGTCCTGGTGACTCCCTCTCCAGTACTCTTCTCTGAGTCTCTGGAGTATAGGATTCCAGAAGGAATTCCCCACACTTTCAATATTGTTGGGAAAAGGAAGAAGACAGGGACTTCTGGGGCTACATATCCCTGAGGATGACCTCGGTATGTATATCCCATTGAACACCACCACCATCTTGCCCGCCTTCTGCTCTTCATTCTACAGTCACAAGACTGTGTTCCTCAGGCAGAGGGAGGACACCTCTGTGGGGCAGGCATGTGGTTGCCCAAGGTGGGCAGATTCCCAAGGTGATGCGAGACCTCCGTCAAATTTATTCTCTTCGTCCCTTTCTCCCTCCCCAGACCTCGAGTCTCCCTCCTTCTCCATTCTGCTCCTCTGCCTGCTCCTCCTTCTCCATTCCCTCCTCCTACTCCTAGGGAGCAGTGTCTGGACATGGGAGTTGGTGTCCTGCCAGAAGGGAACTGAGGAAGGGGCTGTACCAGAATCCTCTTCCTCTGGTTGGGGCTCACTCGCAGATGGGTAGTGAGACCTCCTTATGTGGTGAGCAGGGTGACTGTGTCCTCAGGACCCCCGCCCCCGTCTTGTCCATTTTCTCATCTCCAGCGTTTGCTCTCAAGCACCCTCTCCTTGCCCTCTTAGACCTGTTCTCCGTAATGCACAGGGAGTGGTAAGTGCCAATAAGTCCTTCATTCAGAAAAAAGAATCCATTCCAAGAGCACAAATCGTCAGCAGTGGGCACCGTCCCCTGCCCCAAATGCCTTGGCCACTTCCACATTCCCACAACGCAGGGCCAAGGCAGCCTATGTGGGAGCTCAGCCAGTGGGCTGCTGGAGCCGGAAGTGCTTTTACTGTACTTCCGGGGCATCCCAGAACAGCACCCGGAAAGACAGAGAGTGAACACCCCAGCTCCCAGCCTTGATGCGCTCTGTGGGACCTACAGGGCCTCCATCGCCCACTGCAGGACTGGACCAAAGTTTCCCTCAGTGAGACTTTGCCGGATACTGCACCCCCATTTCACTCTCCCTCGCCGGTTCCACCTCCCAGCTCCTCTTTATTTTGGAACACCTAGTGGCCTCCCACTCCCACTGAATCCTTGTTTCAGGTTCTTTTTCTAGAGAACCCAAACCAAGACATATGCATACAATGGAAATTCCCCTTCTCTTCCCATGCCTAGACCCAAGGGCCTCCCCAGAGGCAACTCCTCGATGTATTACTTGTTTTAGGAGCGCACTGGTCTGGTAACACAGAGCACAGACGTTGGCTCCAGTTTCCTCATCTATAAAATGAGATGATAGGGTATACATAATAGGATGACTTCCTTATGAGGGGTGAAGTAGTTAATATTTGCAAAATGCTTAAGGTGGTGCATGTAGACAGACAGCACTAAGGAAAGTTCGTTAACTAACTACCTTCATACATGCTCGCATCTGTAAACTTCTGCCCTCCAGTTTCGATTCTGACTTATTGCTGGATCAAGGAGTCCATTTTCACTGAATCCCTGTGCCGTCTCAGCTACCTGAGACTTGGATGAACGGGAGGTACAGGTAGCTACTAGAATCTTGTACCACAAACCTGGCAGGACCTTGATTGCTGGGAGATTAGGACACCGTTCTTTTTGGAACTCAGCCAATTCGTAAGGCTTCTTCTAAGCATAGGTCAGGTGAGAGGCTCTAGTGGACACCAGGAGACCAAGGGCTGGCTCTCAAAGTCTCAATCCTTCCAGAGTGAGTTCTCAGGGAGCATGCCCCACATCCCAAGAAACAAAAAAGCAGCTGGAAGTTTGCTTTGCCATGGGAGCGCCACTCAGCCAGGCCCCTACAGAAGTGTCTAGGCTGTGTCATTCATCATACCATATCCAGCAAGGCTAAAGTTTGGCCATTCCCAAGAAAGATGTACTCAGTACCAGAGATCATTGCTTTGCAGTTACAAAGAGTGAGGAACTTTGGCCTGAAATTTTTCCTGGAATCTAAAGTCAAAGTTCATCACACTTACAGCAAGAACAGTGATAGCAGCCAGAAAATATATCAGTTTCTTGATAAAACAATTAGGGAAAACAGCTAGACAGCAGCTGATCAGTTCATCAAATAACCCATTCCAAGACCAAGAACCAAATAAGATTCAATAAAATATATTGATTATTTTGGGTTGATCTATATGACTGTGAGAATTAAGTCTGGGATTTCAGACTCATTAAATCCTTCCTCTCAAGAGTTTTTAAGACTATTTTAAGGAACACTTTTTCTGCATTTGGCTCCCATTGTTGAAATTTTATGTTCTTTAAGATTTGTAGAATTTTAATAATGTATAGGAGGTTGTTAATTTCACTTCTTATGTCTTTAACTTTTTTTTTTTTTTTTTTTTTTTTTGAGACAGAGTCTTGCTCTGTCACCCAGGCTGGAGTGCAGTGGCGCTATCTCAGCTCACTGCAACCTCCGCCTCCTGGGTTCAAGTGATTCTCCTGCCTCAGCCTCCTGAGTAGCTGGGATTACAGGCACACACCACCATGCCCGGCTAATTTGCGTGTGTGTGTGTGTGTGTGTGTGCGTGTGTGTTTAGTAGAGACAGGGTTTCACCATGTTGGTCAGGCTGGTCTTGAACTCTTGACCTCGTGATCCACCCGCCTTGGCCTCCTGAAGTGCTGGGATTAGAGGCGTGAGCCACTGCACCCGATTGTCTTTAACTTCTTTTTACCAAGATGACTGTGTGAAATCTCTTACTGGACTGTGTTTTTATTTCTGCCCCTTTAATGATTTCCAGAAAATCTTTAGATTTCACAAGCAAAAAGAAAAAGCCTTTATCGGGAGTCAATAGACCCTGAAAAATAAATCGCTCTCTGAAATGTGAGGTATCAACAAAGCATAATTTTACTTTCAACACATTGACCTGAAATCTTTCTGTGACCAAAATAATCCCAGGTGAGATTTAAGTACTTGTGGAAACTAATTAGCTCTCTCTTTCCATAGCAACATCCCACAGATTGGGTGGCAGGTCTCAAAGAATACACCTGATCTTACCCTGTAAGTAATGACAGAATTCAATTGCATAATGAGAGGAGAAATCCATTAGTATTTATAGACCCCCAGAACCATCTTTATTTTTCTCTTAATATGACTTTAGATCTTTAATCAACATTTCCTTAAAGCATGAGAGGTAGAATTTCTTGAAGATACTGATGTGTGCAGTAGTTAATATCTTAATTTAGACCCACCCACTCAATCCAATGCATGTTTGAAAAAAAGGAATAGATAAAAATAATTACCAATTAATACAAAAACATGAAAAGCAAGAATCTTGTACTCATTAGCTCTATTCAAGACCCACGGGGGAACCAGTAATTGCTTAATTTGTAGGGTTTCCCTCAGGTGCCCATGGATCTGCTTTAGAACAATACCTATGAGCTCACCTTGCAGTCTCTTGCCCCTTCTGACCTGAGCTAGGTGTCAGATGAGATGGCAGGGGTCCTGCCTTCCATAGTTCTGAAGGCCTGTGGCGCCTTATGCTGGCTGCAGGCCTCTGCATCTGTCATTCTCCACCTGCACATCCAGATAGTCAACCCCTCCTACCTGCACAGAAGAGAATCCTTTAAATAGCACCGTACCAAAAAAAAAAAAAAAAAAAGGTTGGTTTCCACATCTTTAGATAAAAGCTTTGTGTCTTCATTCACTTAGCCAATATGTAAGAAGCATGCCAGTGATGTATTGGGAGAATGGTTTCTAGGGGAAAAAATGATGTATTTGTGGTGTTTGTCAATTTCTGGTGTAAATATTCTTAGCATGCCCATTTCACCTACAAACAGAACATCACTGGATACAGAGTTGGGAAAAGATGCATAGAATTGATTCTCATGAGCTGGCGCAAACCTGCTCCAGCACCCCACTGAAAATACCTGTTCTTTTGTGGACATGATGTAAGATAATGATGCTACCAATATACACGACAGCATGTGCCCGCTTCTAAGGAGCTCATAATGCAGCCAACAACACAAAGTGTGTGTGAAAACCTTTCTTCTGCAGTATGACATTATCCAAGTTTATTACAGAGGCATTCTCTCAGAATGTTATGGAAAGTATAACTAGAGATACGCAGGTGAGCATGTGTCTTAGTCTGTTTCTGCTTCTTTAAAAAAAAAAAAAATACCCGAGACTGGATCATTTCTAAGAAACAGAAATGTATTTTCTCACAGTTCGGGAGGATAGAGTCAAAAATAAAGGCGCCTGCAGGATCAGTGCCTGGTGAGAACCTGGTGTGTGTTTTCAAGATGGTGCCTTGAATGTGTGTTCTTGCAGGGTGGAAGGAATGAAAAGGCAAAAGGAATGAAGAGGTGAACTTGCCCCCAAAGCTTTTTATAAAGCACTCATCCTCTCCATGAGGGAAGAGTTCTCACCGCCTAATCACCTCCCGAAAGCCCACCTCTTAATACCACTGTACTGAGGATTAAGTCTCAACACAGATTTTGGAGGGGACACAAACATTGAAACCACAGCAGGACAGGAAGGAAGAAGCCATGAGTGTGTGCTGCCGTACTCAGGTTCCCAGAAGAAATATGGAAATTGTTCATCTCAAGAAATATACAGGCCGGACATGGTGGCTCATACCTGTAATCCCAGCACTTTGAGAGGCCAAGGCAGGCAGATCATGAGGTCAGGAGTTCAAGACCAGCCTGATCAACATGGTGAAACCCTGTCTCTACTAAAACACACACACACACACACACACACACACACACACACACACAAAATAGCTGGGCATGGTGGCACGTGCCTGTCATCCCAGCTGCTCAGGAGGCTGAGGCAGGAGAATCGCTTGAACCCAGGAGGCAGAGGTTGCAGTGAGCCGAGATAGTGCCACTGCACTCCAGCCTGCATGACAGAGCAAGACCCTGTCTCAAAAAAAAAAAAAAAGAAAGAAAAGAAGAGAAAAAAAGAAATGTACAAGAAGTTAGGAAAACGTTCATAATTTGCAGATAATCACTTAATATATAAAAATAAAATGCGTACATTCTAAACTAGGACCAAAAAGTTTAGTATACCCAATGAAATGCAATAAAAGATGGGAAAACATGGGAAATAGAACACATGAACGAGGATGAAAGAAATAAGGCAAAACAATATCCATATTCAACGTAAAAGGCTTGAATTTCTTTGTCATAAGTCAGACATCAGATTGAATTCAGAAAATAGCTGTAAGAAACAAATTTAGCAAGAAAGAAAAAATGGTTATAGCAATATAGAAAAATATTCTTAAAAAATATAAACTCATGAAAATCAATGCAGTAATATTAATATAGACAAAGCATAACTCCAGGTAAAATCATGGTCAGTGACAAGGGCTTTGCACCGTCATGGGAGAACTAGAACGAGGTGTTGTAATCACGAACATATGCACAAAAGATGTGCCCTGTGTTTCTGTAGATGAGACTTAGTTGATCATGAATTCGTAGTTGCTATTTCTATTATTTATCAGAAAACAAGAGTTATCAAAAAGGCCTGGAAGTGGTGATGGGTTCAACTTTGGACATGTGAAGTTTGGGGCCATTGGGATTCTCAGAGTCACGTGACAGAGCTGATCAGGGATGAGGCATTCACCTTCAGGAACATGTTTGGAATATTATCCTTTCCCTGCAAAGATCCAAAGACAATTTTGTACTAAAATATTCTGATCATCACAAGCAAGAGATTTGCACATAGAATGAAAGTACATTAGAGTGGTAATGATAGAGAGGTATTTTTCTGACAAAGGATGGGATGGATGGAATAATAGAGTCAGAAAAACAGAAAGAACAGGGAAAATGTCTTGAGAGTACTTAAAACCTTGCTTGACTCTTAATGAAAGTTGCTATATAGGCTACAGGTGATGGGTAAATATTCACCATGTATCTTTTGAGGCATAAAGCGTTTTGCTTCCCAAGCATTGCCTATATAAAGACTTAAATGGCTGTGCCCTCCTGTAGCTTGAGATATTGCTTCTGTCTATCACAGTGGAAACCTGTCCAACAGAATCTCTTATCTGTCAACCAGATGAAGCTGGAGCCTTTCCTGGCTGCTCTGATAATCAGCATTAGAGGGAAGGGGTGGCAGTCTCCACTGCAGAATGATTTGTGTCGATTGCCGGGTTTTAATGAGGAGTGGAAAGCATTGTGCATCTTCAACAGTGTGTATGCTAAATCACTGGCTTTCACAACCTCCCTAGAAAAGCCATTTGTTCTGTAATTATGTAACACCCATATATATGTCACAGAAAGGCAGTGAGTTTACTATTTTAAATTAAATTTTAGTAGTGCTAGGAATCTCCGCAAGCCAAGCCGGAAAACAGTCTACCCATCATGTCTTCATTCTCTTTGGGTATCTCATAGCAAAGAAATTCTTTTTTGTTTGAGACAGAGTCTCGCCATGTCACCCAGGCTGGAGTGCAGTGGCACTATCTTGGCTCATGGAAACCTCTGCCTCCCTGGTTCTAGTGATTCTCAGGCCTCAGCCTCTTCAGTAGCTGGAATTACAGGCATCCACCACCATGGCCCAGCTCATTTACTATTTTGGTTTTTTGGGATTTTTTTGTATTTTTAGTAGAGGTGAGATTTCACTATGTTGGCCAGGCTGGTCTCAAACTCCTGACCTCAAGTGATGCTCCCTTCTCAGTCTCCCAAAATGCTGGAATTACAGGCATGAGCCACCATGCCCAGCCAAAACTCTCTTCTAATGTAAAAGTTTTGTTTTGTTTTTTTTCCCTAAAAAGTGAAAATTGTTTTAAAGCAGAGAAGAGCACCATTTAATATGGCTAGATTTCAGAAGTGGGCACGCCGTTTCGCACTTTTCAAGCTTCCCACAGTCACAAGCTGAATGGCTCCTCTTCCCACTCTCCAGCAAGAAGCAAGGAAGTGTTTCCTTTTTCCCTGTCATCCTGGAAGGCAGAAGTGTAGGGTAAAACCCTGGGCTTGAGCATCGTGCAAAATCAGGCACAGTGGCTGCCCTCGCTGTGAGCCATTCACTACATTATTGGTATTGTCAGGTACTTAGCCAAAATGTTCATTACTTCATGCATACCTAATGTGTTTCCTCAAAAAAACATGCTCCCGGAAAAAGTGACTTGTTTTTATTGAGTGCTATCTGCAATGAATATCCTCCTCTTCTCCCTCAGTCTGCATATCTGACTCAAGACAGCTTCTGTCCCACAGAGGTGAGGGATGGGGTGGGAAATCTGTGGAACTCTGGATTTCTTGGGATCCAACTAGGAAAATTCTGGGTCTTCTAACAGAGAGCATTTAATAGAGGAAATTGTTGCATGAGCAATGGACTAATTGAAAGAGGAGGCTGGGGCAAAACAGAGAATAATAGCATGACAGGAAGCTACTCACCAAACTTGGGAGGCCTGTGTCAGCGGATACCACAAGCCAGAGCCTTCAGGTGGGAAGTGCCAGAGGAGTCACCCAGCAGGAACTGGGACCCTGGCAAGAGAGATTGTCCAGCAGAGCTGGAGCCATGAAGGAGACACCACCATTTCCAAAAGTGTCTCACAGAGCCAAGTGGCAAGGAAACGCCGGTGCTCTCCGCTTGGTGCCCTCCCACCTTCCTGTAGTGCTTCCATTCCCCAAGCCAGCCTGGAAGCAAGAAGACAGGGGAGCCTGCACGTGGCACTTTCTGCTGTGCAGAGTGAGGCGATCAAAGCCGATGTGAGGGGCTGCGCTCCTGTTCTCAACTGCCCTCCCCCCCCACCCGCTTCCATGCCTTTTGTCTCATGACCTTGAAATCACTCTTACTAAATGGGCAGTTTCTATTTCCACACCACGAATCTGGGCCCAGATATGTGACTTGCATTGGCCCGAAGAGCGGGACACAATGACCATGTGCGAATCTGGACCGAGGCCTCAAGCAGCCTTGATTGTTTCCACTTTTGCGTTTCTTCATCATCAGAAGCAGCACATGTCAGGGCTGGCCCTGCAGACCCTAGGGGGATAATGAGAGACATATGGAGCGAAGCTTCTCCAGCCAAGCCTAGCCTAGAGCAGAGGCCACAGCTGACCCTTGGATTAATGAACAAGGCAGCCCATTCACAGATGATGTGCAGATCCAGCCAAGATCATTGAAGTTTATCTTAGATCTGCTGGTTCCCAGCCAGCCTGCAGATGTATGGGTTATAATAATAAAGTGTGATTTTAATACGTGAGGTTTGGGGGTAGCTTTTAATGCAGCAAGGGTAAACGGATAAAGATAAGATGCATATGAAAGCAAACCATCCGTTGACTATACTAACATATCACATAACTATAAAACCAGAGAAAACCTATCAGGGTTTCTGAGACCTAGCACAAGGATCTTCTTGGTTGCCTCAGAACATCCCGCTTTACATCCGCTAACACTAAATTTAGTGAGCCAGGTGGTCTTGCTTCCCATAGGAATGTGACTGCTGTGGCTGATACAGGACACAGGCATGTCCCCAAGCCCTGAGTGATGGGCCAGCCATGAGAGCAGGCTGCCTTGGTAGTGCCACCCCAAAAACAAGGACTGCTCAGAGGAGGTCACCTGAGCAGGGCCCAGACTGATGGACATGAACTCCTGGGAGAGTAAAGAGCACAAGTAGCACTCCAGAGAGAGGAAATGGCCTCAGCACAGGCACCTGGGCAGGAGGGCAGGAGCATCAGTCATTTGAGTTGCCTTGAATCTACAAGTATGGCAAGAACTCCAGGTGCCTGTGGGGATCCAGGAGGGTGAGGCTGTAAGTCTGGGCTGGAGACACAGGAAAGGGCCATGGACAGCAGAGGGACCAGGACCCTGGCCAAGGTGAGCCACAGGGAGGGTTTGACCCCAAGACGCATGTGAAATTAGGCAAAAATTGTGTACCATTACAATTACTCTTGAAAATCTCTACAATCCCAGTTTTTGTGTGTGTATTAGCTACATACCCCTGTGTAATAAATTATCCCTAAGACTTAGTGGTTTAAAACAATGAGTATTAATTATCTTGCAGGCG
This sequence comes from Rhinopithecus roxellana, assembly GCF_007565055.1. NCBI lineage: Eukaryota > Metazoa > Chordata > Mammalia > Primates > Cercopithecidae > Rhinopithecus > Rhinopithecus roxellana. Next base: position 50,665,071 of record NC_044559.1, on the reverse strand, counting down.
TCTTCTGAGGGGAGTCAGGAATTTGGGTGTGGTTTAGTGGGGTGACTGTGGCTCAAGTTTCCTCTTGGGGTCGCATCAGGGTGTCTGCTGGGACCGTGGCCCCATCTGAAGGCTCCATGCAGGGAGGACCTGCTTTGATGCTCATTTCCACGGTCAGGCAGAATTCAGTTTTCCCCAGGAGTTTTAACTAGGGCCTCAGTGTCTCTCTGTCTTTTGGAAACATGCCTTCCTTGGTCCCTTCCCATATGGTTCCCTCAAAAGGGCAGTTTACAACATGGCAGCTGGCTTCCCCCAGAGCAAAGGAGTGAGGTCAATGTCTTCGTAAGATATTCTCAGAAGTGAATACCCACTGCTTCTGCCATATTCTATTGGTCATAAATGATTCACTATATCCAGTGCACAATCAAGGGGACGGGACTCCAAAGGGTACAAATACCAGGAGGCAGGGGTCGTTGGGGTCGTCTTAGAGGCTGTCTACCACATCCTGATTAGCCATATGACGTGGTGGCAGGATGCTCACTCTGGGACAGGCACATGGGCACTGAGGCTGACTGGAGAGTGTCAGGCTCCCATGCTCACTGGATGTTGTGAGTGGTTCTGTCTCTCACCTGAGTGTATATTAATATGTTATGCTGAAGATGTGTGGTTTAATATACTTAAATTAAATATGCATAAAACATGGCACTGGTCTAATTTTTTATATATGCGTGTGTGTATGTGTGTGCATGTACATAGGAAATAAATAATTCCAGAGGACTGACAGTGAGTTAGAGGAGGAAGGTGAGGAATGAATGGGCACAAGAAACCAGTTCAGAAGAAACGGTCCAGATGGGGAACAGAAAACATCTTTGGACAGGCATAGATGGAGGGAAGTATTTGAAAGGCATTTAAGATTTCAAAAGGTCAGCATTGGTGATGGACCAGTTTGATCAGAAAGAAGAAGACAAACGGTTAAGATTTCTCCTACGTGAAATAGGATTTCTCATGTATTCAACCTAGGTCATGCTAATACATCGAAGCCGGCGTCCAGGGTTAGGAGGGTGCAATTCGCGGGAGGAGGGCAGATACCCTTTGTCTTAAGTCCAGGATTCCCCTGGGATTTCTGCACCACAGCCTCGGCCGTGCCTCCTGGTGTGCATGGTGCAGAGTTCAGGGGACAGGAGCAGCACCACAGCACTGGGCGGAGGTGAGTGGCTGGAAGATCAGGCTCCTGGACATCCTAGAAAAACATTTCCCATTGCCTGGTAAAATTTAGGGTACAGGTTGCCACTTGATTTCTTTCAGCGCAGGGATCCCTCTCTGAGAAGAGGAGGTTTTATATATATGTGCTTTTTATGATGTTATGTTTTGAAGTGCGCTATTCCAAGGTTTTGGAGCAAGGAAAGAGGAATAGTGGGTGAGTGGAGGGAGCTGGCTGGGTGTCTGGACAACACGGTAGGGTCCCTTCAGCCTTTCCTATGTGTCTGCATTTCCTGGCCCTCCGTGCTGGGCACAGCCACCTGCTTTGTGCTTCAACTACCCAGGGACGCCTCCTTCCATACCTACCTCCTCAGCCTTCCACTGGAAAGATGCTGAAAGATGCTCATTTGCCACTCAAGATTTAACAAGTCTGACGGTTGTTTTCCTTCTAATATCAAGAGGTTCACATTGCCAGGTACTCTGGTTCATAATAAGAGTTATTTCTCCCTGGAGAGGCATTCTCTGATCTTGTTAAAGATGGGATTGTGACAGTATCTATAATTAAGAATAGTTAGATGCAAATGTGGGAAGACGTGTTTGAAAACCTCTGGATGATAATCTCCATTTAATCATTAAGTTAAATTGAATGTGACTGAACACTCAATCTTGCCTCATGCAGCCCCCTTTGTTGCAGCCATAGAGCTTTCTGTGCATTGGACACTCGGTTGGTGGTGGATTCTGTCAGAGTAGGTTTGTAGGGGTTGTTCCCAGAGCACCGATTTTAAAAGCAGCTTTTACACCTGCATACAGTGTTCATTGACTCTTACTCCCGATGTATTTTGCATGCCTCCCAGTGGAAAGAGGGAGAAATACACACAGGACTCCATAATCCACATGGGCCCAGGAGGCTTGGCAGAGGCCAGTTGTTGGAATCATCAGAATTGTATTTGAGCCTTGCATTTCAGTCAAAGGCATCGCCAGGGACAGTGTAGTTACTGCAAGATCTGCTCGACACAGGAGTGGCTGGAGTTAGTAAGTGGCCATGGCGTGAGCTGCTTCCTTCTATTTAATAATTTTAAACTTTGAAGTATTAGTATTTTTATTGATGCCTAGACTGCTTCCAAAGTAATCTGGAAACACAACACTGAGGTTATAAAATAAAAAAGCAGCCAACATAAATAAAAAGATGAGAGACCACTTCCAGTCCTCGAGCGGGGCAGCTGGGCGTGAGGGGAGGCGCAGATTGAGCCTGATGGGAAATCCTAGGCCAAGTCCTACTGCTGTGACCAGAGGCAGCAATTAACCCTGAGCTTCCTAACAGTCAAGGGACGGGGAACACAAACCAGGTCACATGGTCCTCAGGCCTGATGAAGAGGAGAGATTGCCACCAAGAGAGTCACCTTCCTGGTACTGAACATGGAGGGGAATTTTCCTGAATGTTCACCACAACAGCCTTACGACGAAGACATGTTCAATAATAAGGTTGGCTTTTATGTTTTATTATTTTTTATTTCTTTATTTTTTTATTTTTTTGAGACAAGGTCTTGCTCTGTCACCCAGACTGAGGTGCAGGACCACAATCATAGCTCACTGTAGTCTCAACCTCCTGGGCTCAAGTGATCCTCCCACCTCAGCCTCCGGAGTAGCTGGGATTACAGGTGCACACCACCATGCCAGGCTAATTTTTGTATTTTTTGTGCTTTTTGTAGAGATAGAGTATAGCCATGTTCCCAAGGCTGCTCTCAAATTCTTGAGCTCAAGCTATCCACCCACCTTGGCTTTCCAAAGGGAAAGGATTGCAGGCGTGAGCCACCACACCTGGCTGAAACTAGAAAGTTAGCAGAAGGATTTAGCTGAGGATTTTACAACAGGCTCAATCTGCACCTCCCCCTGCATTCAGCTGCCCCACCCAAGAATTAGGCCCAAGGATTTTTTGTTAATCTTTGATTCCTAAAACTACAGATGAAATTCTGAAAACAATGCATTAAGTTTCAAGAATGTTTGCCTGCACTGCTATTTAATAATATGTTGACATCAGTAAGGAGTAATTCACTTTGGTTCCCCTGGCCCTTTTCCCTAGACATCCTAACCCTCCAGATAATCTAGAATTTTCCCTCTTTCCTTCTTGTTCATTCTTCACCTAGGCCAATTTCCATGGCCTCTACACCAGCCAGTGAATCTCAAGGTCACCCAGGAGGAGTTGCTCTGGCAGATTGAAGATGACTGCATTCTCTTTTACACTCACTCCAGTGTTAAGTTTTTGTTTCTGGTCCCTCCACTGGAATCTGGGTGAGATCTGGAATTGCTGTGACCAGCAGAATACAATGATAGAGATAAGCCTATGCCTTGAGAAATGGCAGCTTTCACTTGCCATCTCTAGGATGTTTATTCTGGGGGAAGCCCCCTGGCCATGTTAAATGTCTGACTACACTAAGCTGCCATGCTCTCAGGAAGCTCAGTTAGCCTCAGAAGAGGCCTTGTGGCTGTGCCAGTCAGCACAAGCAGTTCCAGCCATCCCAGCCCAGGAACCAGACACATCTTAGACATTCCAACTCCAACCACACCAGTTGGGGGAAACATCAGAGCCAAAGACATGTGAGCTCAGTGGAGCAGACTCAGCTGGCTCCAGCCCATCAAACCACTCCAGCTGAGGATCCAGGCTGTGCTCTATCCAAATTCTGGAACTGCAGAAGCGTAAGCCTATAAAACGTTGGTTACTTCATACCATCATATTTTGTTTGTTTGTTTTTGTCTGTCTTATGCACAGACAACTAACAGAGGATTTGCACATTGGAATGTATATCCTCATCCATTCTTCCATCCAATTGTTACTTGGAGCTATCCAAGGACACCCCACCTCCAGGCCCCTGCGTTATCCAGCTGGCACTAGGAGAATTTAAAAAAACAAATATGGAGAGAGATCGAGAGAGAGAGATGACAGAAGGAGAGAGAAAAAGAAGGCAGGTGACAGAGAGAAGAAAAAAGAGAGAGCTGAGGAAAGAAGGAAAAGAGAAGGGGTAGAGAGAGATGGACTAGATGGATAACAGATAGAAAAATAGATATTTGGTGAATGAATGGATAAATGGGAGAAAAACTAAGCATTGGTGCCTTAGCAATGTGAAAAGACGTGTCCTGTCTCAGATGGGCTAACCAGGCCAAGCACCTGGAATTCAGGAAAGGAGACTTGTCCAAATGTCATACTGGTTTATGTCTACAAGAAAAAAGGGCCCAGTTGGTCCAAATTAGTATTTTTAAAAAGAAAGCATTTGTTTTCCTGCCACTACCATGGACCAGCAGAATTCACTACACTCAGGAGAGGGTTTCTAATTCACTGGCAGAGGCGATTTATAGCAGACTTCATAAAGCAAAGTACCCTTGCTTGATGGTTGAAGAAGAATGAAATAAAATAAAATTGCTTGCTGTCTCTCCACAAGACCACCCCCGAGTCTAACTGGGCTTCCTCACAGCATGGTGGCTTAGTGTGGTCAGACGTTTAACACAGGCAGCTGGTTTCCCCCAGAGGGAGTGTCCAAGAGACAGCAAGTGAAAGCTGCCATTTCTTAAGGCTCAGGCTTGTCCCTTTCATTGTATTCTACTAGTCACAGCCATTCCAGATCCCAACCAGATTCAAGGGAAGGGCCCAAGGACCTCCCTCTCATGGAGTTAGTATCAAAGTGTTTCTGCTGCCAGCCGCACTCTCTAAAGAAGAGAATGTGAGGCTTGGCCTGGAAGGCTGGTGCCAGAGCAGAGTCAGGCATCCTCCCTGGATCTTCTTCCATCACTGAGTGACAGCCAGAGCCATGGGGGAGATCTTTCATGATGGAAATAAAATTTTCCTTTTCATTGGTATATCTACTGCAAATAATTTTATATTCATTCTTGTCACACCAAGTAAACTTCCAAAACGTATTCCAGGTTGCCACAGCCTGTTATGCAGAGTGGCACAAGCTACATGACGTGTTATCAAGCTGCAAGTCTTGGAACTCCAAATAAATTAAATAATAACAGCCTTCATAAATTGTATAAGTTCCAGGGACTGTGCCTGAGATCTCGAGCCAAGTATTGACAGACATTCTGCTTCGGAGAGAGCACATTCATCTTGGAATTCCTTTAGTCGTGTGTCAATTGACAATGAAGACTTTCCGTGAAAGCTGTGTTAAGTCGAGCATATTAAGAGAGGCGGTAAGGCCTGATTGTGAACAGAGAAGAATGTCCCTGAGGTCACCCCGGCATGAAAAGTTGCAGCCCAGTGACAACTTTGCAAGAAACTTGCACTGCCATTCCCAAGTCACCTGAGCAGATGGCAGTGGGTGTTCATTCTCACCCTTTATGGCTGAAGTCAAAAGAGAGACGAAAATAAAATGATGGGTGCAGACATGAAGACTTGTCCTGCCCCCAGGTCAGAGGTCCCAAGTTTCTTGGAGTGAGGCATTGTTAATATCATGTTTGCTTTCCATTTGCTCCCACATGACAGTGATCTTGCCATCTCGCAGAGGGAGCAAGGGAGTCACAGACCCCTGAAGGCATGAATCCCTATTCAGAGTCATGTTTCCACTGGTGGAAGTAGGTAGGAACCCAGGTCTCTGTAGCCTCCTGAGACAGCTGAGCCACTCACCTTCTCGTGGAGCCTCCTCAGCCTGATGGCCAAGGTTCTTGATCTGACCACACTCATGGTTCCAGACTCAGGTTCTGTTGCTTCTTCTCACAGGCTACTTGCTTCTGCCAAGCTAATCTCTCGCCAATTCCCCATCCCCAAAGCCCACTGCTTGGGCTGAAGCTATGTCTGCAATCCTGGAAGATGCTGAGAGCCCTTGCCCTGTGTTTGGACTCCATGCTCCGACCCGTCTCAAGTCTGTTCAACCCATTCCCTTAGCTAGTGAGCCACTGCCCCCACACTCAAGCCCCTGAATTACTGCTTTGTTTGTTTGTTTGTTTGTTTTTGAGATGGAATCTTGTTCTTGTCACCCAGGCTGGAGTGCAATGGTGTCATCTTGGCTCACTGCAACCTCCACCTCCTGGGTTCAAGCGATTCTCCTGCCTCAGCCTCCCAGGTAACTGGGACTACAGGCACCCAGCACTACACCTGGCTGCTTTTTGTATTTTTAGCAGAGATGGGGTTTCACCATCTTGGCAAGGCGGGTCTCAAACTCCTGACCCCCAGTGATCTTCCCACTTTGGCCGCTCAAAATGCTGGGATTGCAGGCGTGAGCTACTGCACCCTCTCTGCCCCTCTGAGTTAGGCCCTTTGGGGACTGGAGCCGTGCCTCACTCTCTGCCCCTGGGGGACCAGGTCCCTGTCTCAGTCCTGTCACTGGAACAGGGCCCTGTTTCAGTGCCTTCTCTGCCCTGCTCAGGTGTGCATGGTGGAGGAGCTCAAGAATTGCTGAACCAAGAGGTGAAACCCAAATGGCTTATGTGGCTCAGTCCTTAGGTGTTTGGAATGGAAACTTACCTGTACCTACCACCTCTCTCTTGCTGTGTTCCCCCAGGGGTCCCCACTGAGTATCCAGGGAGCCTCAGCAGACTGAGCAGATCCCTGAGAATGGGCCTGAGCAGCAGGTCTTGGCTGGTGTCAGAGCAAAGGCCAAGTCATGGGGGGATCGTGCTCCACTGGGAAGGCTGGGAGCACCTGGCCAGCTCAGGCAGGGGGATACAGGGACCACAACTCACTGTAGCACAAGCAACAGCAGGATGGATGCAGAGTCTCTGGGGCCCCCGCAGGTGACAGAAGCTGATGTTGGGGGCCTGTGTCTCCCAAATGGCCCTCATGGGCTGTGTACCAGAGCAGAGAGGGTGGGGTACTCCGTGGGGCCTCATTGGCCTGGACATCCTCGTATTTGGCTGGGGAGAGGTCGTTTCCTTGTTGGAAAGGGCACTTGGTCCCAATGTCTGACCCTGCCACCTAGCAGCTCCATAAAATTTGAAAAACACATCCTTTCCCTCTCGGAGTCCACTTGACTGCAGGTGGGGCTGCTTTGAGATCCAGTACAGTAATATATGCCACAGTGTTTTCCATTTGCTTTAATAGTTTGCTTATTATGATTCTCAATTTGGCTTTATTGATTTACATTGAGAAGTAGAGAGAGAATAAGGAGAAGGTTGATTAGATGTTCAAGACTAGGAAACACACATCTAAGATATTAAGACCATCTAATTAAGGGAATTCAGTTTTATCTTTCTCTGCTATTTCTCCAAAGACCCCTGCCTTACTGAGAAGCTGACGCCGCGGCCCTTGTTTCTGTTCCCATGGTGATGTCTGCCTGCCAGCCAACTACATACTGCTGTACAGACAGTGCCTCTGGAGAGGGCATGAGTACCTGCCCAAGGTGGATTAGCTGAAGGACCTTCCCTCCATCCATATTCTTCTGTACTAGAGGTGATGATAGAACTAGGTCACATTCATCTCAGTGTTAGCTAAACTCCATTGGATTCATCATTACTGTCCTGCCTCCATTTGTCCACCTGTCATTCATTCCTAACCGGCCCCCATCAATCGTGTGCCCTCATCACTGCATGGAAACAGTCATTGTAAAAATCACAGGGACGGTGACATCTCTGAGTGGTTTCCTTCTGTGTCCCTTGTACTTGGCCTCTCAGCAGCACTCTGCATTGCTGACCTTCTATGTGGAGACTCTTCCTGGGATGGCATAATTCGGCCCATCTTCCTACAAACCTCAGGTGCTCCCTCTCCATTTGCAGACCCTCCCTTCTCCATCAGCCACCAAATATCAAAGATTCTCAAGGCTCCTTCTCTCTATTTATAGCCTCTCTAGGAAATCCTGTCTATTTCCATGATTGTAATTGCCACCTGCAATCAATCAAATGCCCATAGTACATTTCTATCTTCACTCAGACTTTGTGCTCCAAACCTGTATCCATCAAACAGCCATTGGACATCTCATAGCTATTTAATCTCAACATATTAAAAAATTAACTCACAATCTTCTCCTCCAACCCTAGTGTGCCCCAGCATTTTCTTTTCTAGGAAGTGTCTCCACCATACAATCAACTGGACAAACTAGAACTCTAAATTGCATTGCAAACTCCTCTCTCTCCTTTATGCAGCCACCAAAGGTAATCCTGAACCAAGCCCTGGAGAGATTACTTTCTGTGTTAGTCTTTTCTTGTGTCACCATAAAGTAATGCCTGAGAGTGGGTAATTTGTAAATAAAAGAGGTTTGCCTAGCTCACCATTCTGCAGGCTATAGAAGCCTGGCTCCTGCATCCACTTCTGGTGAGGCTTCACGAAGCCTCCAGTCATGGTGGAAGGTGAAAGGGAAGCAGGTGCCTCGCATGGTGAAAGAGGGAGCAAGAGAGAGATAAGGGGGAGGTCCCAGACTCTTACAACCAGGTCTCATGTGAAATCACCCAGAGAGAACTCACTCATCACCAAGGGGATGGTGCTAAACCACTCATGAAGGATCCGCTCCCATGATCCAGTCACATCCCCCCCCAGGCCCCACCTCCAACACTGGGATTCACATTTCAACATGAGCTTTGGGGAGGACACACAACCAAGCCTCATCACCTCGTAAGTCTGTCTCTGCCAGATCGTCACTGTTGTTTTTGTCCAAGCTACCACCGTATCCTGCCCCGTGATAGCTGTCCTCTTCTATCAGATCTCTCCCTCTAACCCAACAGAGAGATCTTTTAAAAACTGGCTAGCCCCAGTCCCTCATCCCAGTGCTCTGGGAGACCAAAGCAAGAGGATCACTTGAGGCCAGGAGTTCAAGACCAGCCTGGGCACCATAGTACAAAAAGTTTTAATGTAAAAATATACAAAAAAATTTAAGAAGGAAAAAATAGCTGGGCCCAGGGGCTCATGCCTGTCATCCCAGTTTCTTGGGAGGCTAAGATGGAAGGATCGCTGGAGCCCAGGAGTTTGAGGCTACAGTGAGCTATGATTGATTGCACCACTGCGTTCCAGCCAGGGTGACAGATCAAGACCCTGACTCTAAATAAATAAATACTAAATTAAAAAGTCAAAACTGATTATGTTTCCTTCTTGCCTAAAATCCTTCCCATTTTTACAGACCTTAAGATAACTTCCCATTATTAGAATAAAGACCAGAATTTTTAACTTTTCTGTGAGTCCTTGCACAGACTCCACCATCCGCACCAATTCTCATGCCTCCTTGAGGACGTTCTTAGGCCTGACCACACAATCTTACAGTGTGAAGAGCACAGGCCTGAACACATGAGATCTGTTTTGGTCATGTTTTAACCCTGTGCCTAGCATTACATTTGGTCCAAAATTAGTGTTCAAACAATATTTATAAATACATGAGTTAGTAATTGTTTTGGACATTTCACCATCTCTGGATATCCCCAGCCAAGAATGCACTGAACCTGAAAACTCCAACCAGGCCAGGCTCACACCAGACACCCCAGGGCAGGCACTCAAAAGGCAGCTGCCGTGATGCCTCTGCAGAGAACTTCCCTCTTTGCCAGGACCAGTGTTGATGAGGCATTGCTCACTGTGCCGCAGAAAACCTCCCCTGAGAGGCTGCTGGAGTACCCAGCTTTCATTCCCTCCAGTATCAATCACACACGGCTCCGGTTTAGACCGTGAAATGTGCCTGTCTTCATGAGCGCCATACATCGCGCTCTTTGCCTCTGATCCTCAGGGTGAATTTAGATGTCTTGTTATTGCCCAGTGTGCCACCATGCTTTGTTTCTCTTTATTTCCATTTAAGTTCAGCTGGATGGTTTGTCTCACCTCAAGTCTGAAATTGTGCATTTTCAATTGAAATGTGTTTATGAAATGGACAGAGAACAGTTTGACTGTAAATTTATGGCTTAGCATAAGTATTGGTTGGTTACATGAAGTCTACAATTGCTTTCAGAGGAACAGTGACTCAAAAAAACAAGCCACATCTGTTTACATGAAAGTGTTTTGGGGTCTAGAGCTGTGAATGGGACACAGAGTGATTGAAAAGGGTAGATTCAGTGGGTTATGAACAGGGAGGAAAGTGGGTAGAGTCTGGGGAGACCTGGAAGTCAGTCCACATAGCAGGTGAAAGATCCCCGGCCACCCCAGAAACCACCAAGCTCTGAGCCTGAGGACGTGGAGGTTTGATGGTGCATGAGTTCCAGATGGAGAGCTGAGACTCCTTCCATCCTAAACGGTGGGATGGGATAACCCAACAGTTAGGCATCCTGGGGGCAGGTGTCATAAAGAGCACCAAGCTGAACGCAAGTCTCTGCAAGCACCTGCTCCCTTTCACTCCTCTCCCCAGCAGGGAATGCATTGGGAGCAGAGGGTGGAGAAGACAGGGTGGGAGCTGGGCTAAGATGGGCAGGATGGGGCTGGGAATCCCAGCTTCCAACCACAGATCTACAATCCACATGCACCATGCCAGGACATCTGTGGAGAGTTGAGGCAGCTCAAGGGCACAGAGGTCATCTTCAAATTGTACTCTCATCTCTCATTCCTTCGTGCATTCTTGCTAATAAAATATGAGACAAATATCAAACAGCAGAAACAAGTGCCTGTGCTCACAGTCTCCACTGCTCGATTACAGCCAGTTCTACTAATGAGCATGTTAGTACAACCATATATTAAAGACCTGGCACTTTTTATGAGTGGTAATAGAGCACTTTGCCTCTCATCTGAAGACATTATTTGCCCTGAAAAGCGCAGTCAGGCTTGTTCTGATTTCTCTTGCAGTAGCTTCCTGGCTCTATGAGCCTGGTCAGAGCCCAGTAGTAGGGCACCTTGAATCAATTAAGGGTGTTTACTAACTGGTGACAAGAAAACAGCCCCAAGATCAAGAAGGCATTCTCAGAGAGACTCATCAGCCCTCCTTCCACAGAAAAAAGGATGTGAAGTCATTATTGCTAAGGATATAAAAGTCTTCAAATGCCATTCTAATATGATATGTTGACAGATATTTGTTTCCATGAAAAGCAATGACTTTTACAGGAGAAACAGATTGGAAAATGATTAAATGGACACAGTGTTTCAGAGTGAAGCTCCTGGGACCACGTCCCCTGAATGATGATGCTGTCCGTTGCAATATGTGGTTCAAGCAGAAGCTCCCGGTGCTGTCTTGCCCCATCCAGACCCTGAAGCCTATCCTGGTAGGAGACTTCTCCCTTGCCAGCGAGCCCAGGGGCAGAATACAGAGGGGCTGCTGCAACATTAGGAAGAGAACCAAGAGAAGAGTGTAAGAAAAGAGTGTGGTTGAGATTTCTCAGAGCAGGAGAAGTTTCCATTTTTTTCTTTATTGAATTGCAATTACCATATTGATCCTTGATGTTATCACAGTCATCAGTAATCCATTACCCTTTATCTAGCACTTTTAGAATTTTCAGAGTTTTCACATATTATGCTTCTTCTAAGTGACAAAAGCAGAGATAAGATTCTGCATTGGACTGGAAGTTTCTCTTGGTTCAAAGAGGGATTTTTATAGGGTCTTCTCACTTGGCCTCTAGTTACAAGGTCTTTCATTACATTTTAGTTTGCAGAAGGCTTATCTAAAGGCAAAGTGGCACTTAAAAAATGAAAACCTCCACAGAATATTTTAGGTGTGGTTTCTGATTTTAGCTTCCCACATCTTCACAGAGCAGCAGTACAAACCATTTTGCACTTTGCCAATTTAGCCACTCTTGGGGCAGCAAGGTTCCAAAATGTGAGGTATAATGCACACTTCCCACATCAGGTACTAGAAAAAGTTGCACTCCAGAGCCAACGTGACAGCCCCCGGGTGAACAACATGGTGCTTTCAGTGAGCCTGAGCTGGGTCCCATCACTGGATGTTGTAAGAGTTTGGTTCATAACTTGATTACGAATGCTACCCAATGTGCAGAATAAGGTCACATGATGTATTATGAAACCATTTCAAGAACACAGAGAAAGGGCTGGGAGACACATGAGTTTATGGACATGGACACAGTCGTGCCTGTGAATATGCACAGGTGCTTGGCAGAGCTCACACTGGGGGAGTGAGCACTCCAGGTCTGAGCTCTTTGGAATGGGCTCTGCTGGAGCGTCTCCAGCAGATGAGATCTTGGTATTAACATGCTCTCTAACAGATCTCTTTCTCAACTTAAAGGCAAAATTGTTCACACACTAAATTGAACCAACAACTAAAGAGCAACCCTCTCGAATTGGTAGAATGTCACTAAATATCTGAGTTTAATTAATTAATCTCCATTGTCATTAGAAATATGTTTGAGAAAGAATGTCTCAACTGTATTGATCATGGCTTCCCCACCTGGGGTTTGGAGGACTGACTTCCTCCTTACCTGCCCAGCAGGGCTCTTCCAGTTTTCAGTGTCCATGATACATCTTACTCAGGGTGCCCAAGAGGCTTCCAAAAATTAAGACACTGATGAGTTGTCAAGAGAACGAGGCACTCACCTTGTGTAAGATCTAACTTTTTAAAAAATGTTAAAACTCAGAAGTATTGTCAGATGCATATTGCTTATGTATACATAAATTTATCTATAATTTTGCCAAGGAAGCTAAATAAAATGTAAACTATAAATTGGTGATGTGTGGCCTTCTGTAAGCAAAGAAAACAGTAGTAGATGTGATCATAAAATTAGACCCAGATTCTTATTGGCCATCATAAAACATGGATGAAACACTAAAGCCAGCAACTTACTTTACAAAATAGCAAAACTCCTCTGGGTAGACAGCCTGTGCTTATTCTCAGAGGTTGCACTAGTTGTTAAAACCCGTAACTTAAATCTACTACAGTAAAGGGAAAATGGGCAGTCCCTGAAGAAAGCAGTAACTTTCCAGGGCTTTGGATCATTCTGTTTAATACCCAAAAGCTAGGTCCAATGCATAGCTCACATGTTAGCAGCTGCCCAATACTTGTTGGGAGTCTGAGTATTGCAAGTTGTATTAATCACTCTTCTGTGATTTTTGCAATTTTCCTTAGACTGTGACATGAAGATGAAATGAGAATGGGAGACGAAACATGGAATTTTAGAGTAAAGTGGATCTATGAGACCATTTATTTTCATTCCTTCTCAACTGAGAATGTTAAATATTGAAGAACCGATTTGCCAGGGTGATAGGGAGTATCCTGTTTTATCGATCTTTCCACCACACTCTGCTGCTTTCCTGCTAGAGAATGTTTTGGTATCTTATAACAATCTATTGCTAGCAGCTGGACAGTCTGAAATAAATGCTAGTTCCTACATATGCTTCCACTCCTTCATCAGTACATAGTAAAAAATGCATTACAATCCTTCCTCAATCTCAATTTTGCCTTCCACTCTTTTGTTCAAAAATATTTCTCGTGCACCGAATATTTGCAGGCATTATGCTGAAATGTTTCCTGGTGCCATAGAGCACATGATCTACCAGTGAATGAATGGACACATTTTGTCTACCCCATTAGCAAAGACTGATGGAATGATGACACCCAGGATGTGAGCATGTGAAGAAATGGGCAAACTTAGTCACTGATAGGAGGAGTAAAAATTAAGTACAGTATTTTTAGCGGACAAATTGAAAAAAATACAAAAAAGTGTTATGTCCTTTGGTCTAGCAATTTTACTTCTAAGAATTTATGCCAAGTAAATAATTAGAAATACATTTGATAAATTATATTTTAGGATTTTCAACACAGTACAATTTACATTAATGAAAAACAGAAAAATTATCTGAACATTAAGCAGTAGAAGAATGTGTAAGTAGATTATAGTATGTCTATACAATAGAATTCTATAAACCCATTAAATCATATCATATGAGACCACTGCTTGGCATATAATAACTTCGCAATGCTTTACAGCTATAAATTCATCTTTATGATATTGAATCTTCCTATCCATGCACATGGTATATCTCTCTATTTACATAGATTTTCTTTAATTACTTTTTAAATAATTTTCATAATGTTTACACATATTTTTATATTTATCCCTTGATATTTTCACAGATATATTTTGTAAGTGTTTGTTGCTAGCATTAGAAGTGTAATTTAAATCAGCACATTGATAAAACAGCCACCATGGCTCTCTGTTGGTTAGTATTTTTCTTGTATATATTTTGTCTAATCTACAAAAGCATACATCTTATCATAACCATTTTTATTTTTTCAAAAGATAACTAATAATGATGGTCACAAAAATAGGCTGAAAATTCTCACCCCAAAATGTTAAAAACACATACTCCTGCACAGTGTCACCAAAAGAAATTCTATTTACTTAATTATTTTAATGCTTGTAATTTAAAAAAATCCAGCTTTCTGCTCTGAATACATATTAATTTTCTAATTTGAATAAATACAGCATGACATTTTTATTCAAAAGTAGTATTTTTCTCAACCTCCTCTATGTACTCCCCCATTCTATAAACTATTAGAGCATATAAACATGTTTTCTTCTGCAGATCCCAAATATCTGCACATTAAACTACATATCCAGAGATAGCATTTCTACTCTTACCTTGTAATTCCTCAGTTACAGCTCAACAAACACTGCTTCACTCAACCTTGCTTCCTATAACTCCAAAAAAAAAAAAAAAAAAAAACAGGCTCTGAAGCTGGAGATATTATATATGCACAAATATTGAGTCTGAACCTCAGAAAAGAAGGTCACCATCTGTAGAGCACTGAAAGGAAAGATTCACCTTGTAAAGTAAAATGAAAACTTCAGACCCAGGATGAAAACTTGCCATTAGTAAAGGTGCATTTCTTTCCTGTTCAAGACAGCAGTTGATACAAGTGTGGATTACTATCCAGAGAAGCATGGATGGGATGGAACACATGAAGAGGTTCATAGACCGGGACCTTCAAAGATGAAGATGCTCACAGCCTCATCCTCCACACAGCAGATGTTTGAGATCATCAAAGCAGATGGAGGTTCCATGTAGCCCAGTGGACTGTTGACTCCAATCTACCTATCAGAAAACCATGTCTCTTTCAAAGAGGAGGAGGAGGCAGAAAGGGACAAGAAAAACTGGAATGTGGTGCTAACATTGGCACTTCTGAGGAAGTGACACAGAAATGTACTGATATGGTTTGGCTGTGTCCCTGCCCAAATTTCAACTTGAATTGTATCTCCCAGAATTCTCCCATGTTGTGGGAGGGATCCCGGGTGAGGTAATTAAATCACAGGGGCCAGTCTTTCCTGTGCTATTCTCGTGATCGTGAATAAGTCTCACGAGATCTGATGGGTTTATCAGGGGTTTCCACTTTTGCTTATTCCTCATTTTTATCTTGCCACCACCATGTAAGAAGTGCCTTTCACCTCCCACCATGACTGTGAGGTCTCCCCAGCTATGTGGAACTGTAAGTTCAGTTAAACCTCTTTTTGTTCCCAGTTTCGGGTATGTCTTTATCAGCATCATGAAAACAAACTAATACAATAAATTGGTACCAATAGTCTGGGGCGATGCTGAAAAGATACTCAAAAATGTGGAAGCAACTTGGGAACTGGGTAATAGGGAGAGCTTGGAACAGTTTGGAGGGCTCAGAAGAAGACAGGAAAATGTGGGAAAGTTTGGAACTTCCTAGAGACTCGTTGAATGGCTTTGACAAAATTGCTGATAGGCATGTGAACAATAAGGCCCAGGCTGAGGTGGTCTCAGATGGAGATGAGGAACTTGCTGGGAACTGGAGCAAAGGTGAGTCTTGTTATATTTTAGCGAAGAGACTGGTGGCATTTTGCCCCTGCCCTAGAGATATGTGGAACTTTGAATTTGAAAGAGTTGATTTAGGGTATCTGGTGATAGAAATTTCTAAGCAGTAAAGTATTCAAAAGGTGACTTGGGTGCTGTTAAAAGCATTCCATTTTAAAAGGGAAGCAGAGCATAAAAGTTCAGAAAATTTGCAGCCTGACAATGCAGTAGAAAGGAAAAAAACATTTTTTCAGGAGAAATTCAAGCCAGCTACAGAAATTTGCATAAGTAGCAAGGAACCTGATGTTAATCCCCAAGACTATGGGGAAAATATCTCCAGGCCATGTCAGAGACCTTCACACAGCCTCTCCCATCACAGGCCTGGAGACCTGGGAGGAAAAAACATTTTCTTGGGCAAAGCCCACGGTCACCATGCTGTGTGTAGCGTAAGGACTTGGTGCCCTGTGTCCCAGCCACGCCAGCCATGGCTGAAAGGGGTTAACATAGAGCTCAGGCTCTGGCTTCAAAGGGTGAAAGCCTCAAGCCTTGGCAGCTTCCACATGATGTTGACCCAGCAGGTGCACAGAAGTCAATAATTAAGGTTTGGGAACCTCCACCTAGATGTCAGAAGTTGTATGGAAATGCCTGGGCGCCCAGGCAAAAGTTTGCTGCAGGGGCAGGGCCCTCACAGAAAACATCTTCTAGGGAAATACAGAAGGGAAATGTGGGGTTGGAGCCCCCACACAGAGTTCCTACTGGAGCACTGCCTAGTGGAGCTATGAGAAGAGGGCCACCATCCTCCAGACCCCAGAATGGCAGGTCCACCAACAGCTTGCACTGTGCATCTGGAAAAGCCACAGACACTCAACGTCAGCCCATGAAAACAGCTGGAAGGGACACTGTACCCTGCAAAGCCAGAGAGGCAGAGCTGCCCAAGACCATGGAACCCACCTCTCGCATCAGCATGACTTGGATGTGAGACTTGGAGTCAAAAAAGATCACATTGGAGCTTTAAAATTTGGCTGTCCCCCTGGATTTCAGACTTTCATGGGCCCTGTAACCCTTTTGTTTTAGCCAACCTCTCCCACTGGAAATGGCTGTATTTACCCAATTCCTGTACCTCCATTGCATCTAGGAAGCAACTAGCTTGCTTTTGATTTTATAGGCTCATAGGCAGAAGGGACTTGCCTTGTCTCAGATGAGACTTTGGACTGTGGATTCTGGGTTAATGCTGAAATGAATTAACGCTTCGGGGTACTGTTGGGAAGGCATGATTGGATTTGAAATGTGAGGACATGATATTTGGAGGGGCTAGGAGCAGAACTATATGGTTTGGCTGTGTCCTCATCCAAATCTTAACTTGAATTGTGTCTCCCAGAATTCCCCCATGTTGTGGGAGGGATCCAGGGGGAGGTAATTGAATCATGGGGGCTGGTCTTTCCTGTGCTACTCTCATGATAGTAAGTCTCACGAGATCTGATGGGTTTATCAGGGTTTTCTGCTTTTGTTTTTTCCTCATTTTTCTCTTGCTGCCACCATGTAAGAAGTGCATTTCACCTCCCGCCATGATTCTCAGGCCTCCCCAGCTATGTGGAACTGTAAGTTCAATTAAACCTCTTTTTGCTCCCAGTTTCAGGTATGTCTTTATCAGCAGTGTGAAAACGAACTAATACACGTACTTGTAAAAACATGAAATACCAGAGGGCCCACCACAGAAGCCTGTGTTTTTCATCTCTTAATTCTCTGGCTTGACTCCTTAGTCTACGGTTAACTGGGTAGTGGCTGCCTCTGGAGGGGAAGTGTATTAGTCAGCTTAGACAACCATACCAAAATACCATGGCTTAAACAACAGAAATGTATTTCTCACAGTTCTGGAGACCAGAAAGTCTACAATCCAGGCACCTGTAAGTATAGTTTTTGGTGAGGGCTCTCTTCTTGCTGTATCCTCATATGGTGGAGCAAGGGAGATCTGGGGTCTCTTTCTTCTCTCATGAGGACACTAATCCCATCATGAGGCTTCACCTTCATGACCTAATTTCCTACCTCATCTCCAAATACCATTACATTGAGGGCTTCAAAACATGAATTTTGGAGGAACACAAATATTCAGCCCATAGCGGAAGGCAAGCATCAGTGTGTATGCCCAGACCTCTCACCCTGCTCCCAAATAACCACCTAGAGCTGTTGAGGACAGTTCTACTTTTGCTCCCAGGAATGCCTGAAATACTGAAACAGGGTGCTAGACAATTTGATTCCATGTTCAGAACTCACTCCTGAAGACAAGCATGGATGTCCTATTTCATTTCCCATTCCAAATGATGCCCAACTATGCCAATTCATAAATCCTTAGCAATTAGATACAGAGACCAGGGGACAGTATTTATTTCCAAAACATAAGTTAATGACTTAGAGATTATTTTAATCAGCATATCCTCCATATGTAAATTCTTTTTCATTAGGAAATTTTTAGAATTAAATCTATTTTGCCATGTAGGAAAGTCTGAGAAGGTCTAACTCTAAAAGTGTCTCTTTTTCCTCCTTGTTCTGGTCAGAGAGCCCTGCCTTGCTCCAGGTCAAACCAGTATCTTGCTGGAATCTGCTCCTGTGCTGGTTTTTGCTGGAATATATGAAGTGCCTTCAATTTTTCCCAAGTTGAATTCTTCTTTCCTGCAAATTTGAGAGAAGATTACAAAATTTCCAGCTCTTTCTATGGCTATCTTTGGTGAACTTGAATCCAGAACCTGTCATATAATAAAATGTAGAACATGTTTTTGTTGCTAGTTGCAGACATTATTTAGGGGAAAGAAGGCAGACAGTGCACAGCACATGAGAAAGAAAGAAAGAAAATGATTGGGTTTTGGCTTATCTAAATGACACTCAGTTTGTGCTTGTTATCTAGATGCCACAACCTATGAATTTCAACTAAGCTGAGAGAAATCACCCTTCAGGAGTTTCAGCTTTCGTGTGTTTTTTCTCTCATTGACATCCATGACCTTTTGAGGCCTGTGCTGTTTGGGGATGTCTGATCTCTGCCATAGCCTTCTTCTCTCCAAAAGCTGCCTTTTGTCAGTGCTCAATTCCCCAGGGCTTCAGTTAACCTTCATTGCATTCGGTGACACTGAAGTCTGAGCCTGCCACACCATACAAACCATTGCATGCCTACTCCTTTCTCCACCCCAGCCCCAGCGTGAATCTGACCCAGCATCACTCAGCAAGGTCTAAAAACCAGCTGCCTCCACAAGGACCTCGTGTACCACAGCCACACCCAAAGGCTTTCTCCGGTGTGCATCATTGGTCCCCAAATGCTAGACTTGTGGAAGCATCTTATTGGTGCCATGTTGGGCGCCAAGAGGGTGGAGGTTCGGTGTGGATGTAGTACCTGAATCTCACACTCATCCCTCATTGCCTATAGGATTCTGATCTATAAAATATAAATGGGCAGAACTAAGCAAACTGTTGGGGAGTGGGGCTTGGGTAGGGAGTTCTGGCCCAGAGAGCTTATGGAATGGAAGAGGTGACAGATTTTCTGGAACCAAGACAGCCATGTCTTTGAGTGACAGGGAGAGAACCAGGGGGAGGGTTTGTGTGGGAGAAACCATCTTTGAAATCTTCCACCATCAGGAACACACAGGTGGAATGTGGGCTCACCCCTTCCTTATTCTGATTGGTCTCCTTCCTCCCAGGTGAGGGAACGTGAGTGCTGGTGGAGCGATCAGCAGGGCTGCCATACCTGGTCCTTCCTGGGGAGGAAGGGTTGACACAGCCCAAGGTGGTTGCTTGTGGGAATTCCACCAGTGTTTCAGTGTTGACCACCATTTCGGAACTGGAGTTCCATAGTCATCATTTTGTTAGAGTGTCATATTCTTTGTTATTGTTTGAAAGAATGATTCTGATCACAGCAAATGTATTTTGTGTGTGTGATTCTTATCGTTTTTTTAAATGGAGACATAATTTTATCAAATGCCTTTTTTAGTTTTACTAATCTAATTTGGTGATTTTTATTCTGATATGATGAATTTCACCCTACTGATAGAATAAATTATGTTCATGGATTTTCAATTATTGAATCAATCAACTCTTTATTTAAAAAATAGCTTGCTTAATGGTGTTCTATTACCTTTACAATGCATGGCTGTCCTTTTTCTCTAGATTCTGGAAGAGTCCCTTAACTTTCCTTCTACATTTCTGGTGCAATTCTCCACCCCAGGGGGCTCTATTCCTTTCTGCTGCTTTTATTTCTGCAATTGCATGTTGGATTTTGCTGCTGTCTTTCTGACTTCTGCAAACTCCAGTTACCTCCCTACCTTGCTCACACTTTCCTCTCCTTTTCTCTCTCTTTATCCTTGTTGCGTTCTGCCTCTGTTCTTTCATACCTCTTCAAGCTAAGAGTTTCAAATATGTAATATGTAATTTTCAAAGATATGCCTTTCCCCCCAGTCTTCAGACCAATGCTCCTTTTCCTTGTATCTTAGTATGTTTCGAGTTCATGATATGTTGCTATGGTTGTTTCCAGGTATCTGGTGCACAGAACCCCAGAAACTCAACAACTGCCTGAAGACGGTGCATCTGGAGTGGCTTCAGCCCCCAAGGCTGGTCCCATGGATCCAGGCAGCCCCCTGCATTGTACAACAATTATAGCCACGCAACCCACCACACCAGTGAGATAATACAACCTTGCATTTGTGGAGTGCTGTGTCTTCTCTTACATTAATGGTATCAATGTCATTTTTGTCTTTTCCTGTATATCCATGATATTTAAATAACTCATAGGTTTAAAAGGTCATTTTGTTACAAACTATCCCCAAATCTCAACAGCCTAAATCAGTAAGGGTTTGCTTCACACTGATGCTGCACCCTCACTGAAAGTTGGGGAAAGAGGAGGTGTTTGCTGAGGCTGGGTCTCCATCCAGGATCCAGCTGATGGAGCACCCCTGTCTCATGCAGAGGTCACAGAGCCCAGCCTGGCCATCACTAGCCAACCAAATGCACAGGAGGCTGCTGCTTATGATCCCTGGCCTGGACAGGCAGCTCTGCCCTGTTGTGGGAAGTCAGGGATCCTGAACAGAGGGACTGCCTGAAGCCATGGCAGAAGAACATAAATTGTGAAGATGTCATGGACATTTATCCCTTCCCCAATCAATACTCTTGTGATTTCCTATGTCTGTCTTTACTTCTCTTAATCCCATCATCTTCGTAAGCTGAGGATGAATGTCACCTCAGGAACCTGTGATGATTGCGTTAACTACACACATTGTTTGTAGAGCATGTGTGTTTGAACAATATAAAATCTGGGCACCTTAAGAACAGGATAACAGTGATTCTCAGGGAACAAGGGAGATAACCTTAAAGTTTGGCTGCCTGTGGGCTGGGCAGGACAGAGCCATATTTCTCTTATTACCAAAAATGGGTAAGATAAATATCGCTGAATTCTTTCCCCAGTAAGGAATATTAATAATTAACAGCCCTGGGAAAAGAATGCATTCCCAGGGCGGGGCCTCTAAAATGGCCACCTTGGGAGTGTCTGCCTTTATGCAGATGTAGACAGGGATGAAACACGCCCTAGTCTCCTGCAGCACCCCCAGGCTTGCTAGGATTAGGAAATTCCAACCTGGCAAATTCTAGTCAGACTGGTTCTCTGCTCTTGAGCCTTGTTTATCAATGACAATGCATGCACAGCTGGACATGGAAGTTCATTAATGATTCTAGTTTCACCCTGACCTTGTGATCTCGCCCTGACCTCCTGCCTTGTGATCTTTTGTTGCCCTTGAAGCATGTGATCTCTGTGACCCACACCCTATTCGTGCACTCTCTCCCCTTTTGAAAATCACTAATAAAAACTTGCTGGTTTTATGGCTCAGGGAACATCATGGAACCTGCCAACATGTGATGTCTCCCCGGACACCCAGCTTTAAATTTCCTCTCTTTTGTACTCTTTCCCTTTATTTCTCAGACCAGTCAATGCATAGGGAAATGGAAAATAACCCACGTTGAATATCGGCTGTGGGGTTTCCCCTGATACTGCCCTGTTCCCAGAAGGAAGAGGAGGGGAAACATGGAAACATCAGAAGAGCACACTAAGGACTCCGGGGTTCTTGAGTGAGCTAGAGGCTGAGCACCAGCCTGCCCAGGCTCCCACCTATAAACCCAGGGTTGCCAAGCATGATTTCTGGATGGACACACGTCCAGAGGACCAAGTTCTGCTCACTCAGGACACACCTGTAAACCCAGCCTTGCCAAGTGTGATTTCTGGATGGACACACACCCAGGGAACCACGTTCTACTCACCAGAACATGGCTGTAAACCCTGCATTGCCGAGCGTGATTTCTGGATGGACACACGTCCAGGGGGCCACACTCTGCTCACTCAGGATTCCCTGCTCCTCCAAGAATGCTCCTCTTCCCTTCTTTTCAGCATGTGGCCACACAAATCATTCACTAATGTAAAAGCTCCTGATTTGCTTCCCTCACGGACTGCCCCTTCTTGGTCTCCACCATCAGCAGGATGGTCCAGAGAGCTCCATCCTGGGCATCTTACCACCCTGATGCTCTCCTAAGGACCCTGGGCACCTTCTCCAGACCCACAGGGTCCATGTGGTCATTTCCTTTCAGACCTATGCCCATGGCACTGCCTCTACCACTGGATGTAGGTGACCCATGACCCCACGGGTCCACCCTGCCATCTGCACCCCAACTCTGCAGCTCCTGATCTGGGCTGCTCTTGCCATGGGTTCTCAGGTGCTGCAGCTGCTGCCCTGGACATCTCCTGGATGCCCACGTCTCCCCTCCTCATTGCTGCTCTTCCTGCAGTGGCTCTGGAATCACCCACTTGTCTCAACTCCATTTCCAATGCCACCCCATGTTCCTGATGACCCACCAAAATGTTTTGCCTAAATTGCAATGACAGCTGACAAATTAATCACCAGGCATTGCGTCCAATCCATGCTCTACACGGCAACTGGAAAAATCTTTTAAAATGCTAATCTGATCACATTGCTGCCCAGCTGGAAGCCCCATGACTTCTGATCACCCTTGGGCTGAAGTCAGATCCCCAATCTGGCCTCCCAGGCTGGGTTTACTGGCATTCCTCCCTTCGTTGCCACAACCCTGCCTGCCTCTGCTTTCTGGACAGGAGAGCCACATGGGCACACAGCACAGGACCTTGTGTTTGGCTTAATGCTTTGCTGTCACCATCTTAAAATTCTCAATAATTTTTAAACAATGAGCTCTGTCTTTTCCTTTCCCATTGAACTCCATAAATTATGCAGTGAGACTTGTTCTTGGAGAGGCCTTTTGACAACATGGGACTTTGTGCAAGCCAGTCCCTCTGTCGGGAATGTTCTTCTCTTCCCTTGTCCCCACCAGCCTTCAGGTCCTGGGATTTACTTCCCAAGAAAGACTTCCTAATCCCCCAGGCTTCCAGAGACCCCCGGTGTTTCTTTGTAACCCTCATCATAGTAGTAACCAGGGTCAATCTCTCCCTAACCTGTAAGTTCCCAAGGGTGGGACACCATCTGTTCACCAATGCAGTGTGGCTGTGTGGCATGACCAGGAAAGAGACAGATTCAGGAGACAGGTGGCCCAGGCTCAGCTCTGACCTATTCTGCTTACTTGCTGTGTAATTCTGGGGAAGTTAATTAAGCTGTCTGTGCTTTAGTTTCCCAATGGGCTAACAATAACATCCAGCTAAATTTGCATTTTAGATAAACAACAAATATTTAGTCATATGTGTGTCCCTTAAAATCTTGAGACATACTTATACAGAAAAATAATGCATTGTTTATGTGAAATCCAAACTGTGAAGGGTTACTGTGCAGATGAGACGTGCCCTGCAGGTAGGCATTGGGTTGCATTCTCCGTGTGCCTCCGGAGGACCAAGCCCCATTCTGTTCACTGTTGTTATCAGGAGTCCAGACTCAGGCCCTGGAATTTGCTCAGTAAGTAAGCAATTGCTGAATAGATGAGTGATGACTTCAGTGAGAATTAAATGCTGTGAAATACATAAGACACTGAGTTCAGTGCCTGTTACACAGTGAACATTAGATAAATATTGGCCATTATTATTTTATTGTTAGAATAAAGTTTCGTGGTAAAGGAGTGTTTGTCAGAAAAACTGTTCTGTAATGAGGCCCAGATCACCCGGCCAGATGTACAAGTGTTTCTTGGAGTTAATTTTTGTTGAACGTTTGCCTCAAGAGAATGTGGAATATATTTTTCAAATTCATTACAGGAAGTAGGTTTGCAACTAGACGACCGCCCTGGATGCTCAGACCTGGCTCCCCTCTCCTCCCAGCCTCCAGCGCTGGCAGTCCTGACAGTTATCTGCAGGGTTTCCACCAGCCTCTGAGAACGTACCACGTTGCCCTCCTGGACCACCAGCCTGGGAACCTCCAAGAGGCAAGGTGTGGGCTTGGGAGCCCCTTGCTTTCTTCCTACCCTCAACCCAAGCCCCAGGAGCCTCACCAGTCTCTCATCTCCAGATTAAGTGAGCAGAAGTGCAGGGCACTGCGTGAAAGTCGAATTTCAAATAAATAACCATTTTTGTTTAGTGTGAGTACACCCCATGCAATACGTGGGATATACTTATACTAAAAAATGATTCATTGTCTATCTAAAATTCAAATTGAATTGGGTGCCCTTGTCTATCTAGTAACCCTATGCTCATGTCCCCACCCACCCCAAGGCCTCTAGGCCTGCATCTATTTCCCCCCCACCCATGTGAGGCCAGCAGGAGGCCTGGCTCATCTATCGTCCTCACTGCCACTGTCTTCATGCTCAGACCCCTCTCCCATCGTGCTGGGGCGCCCCTTCCTAAGCTGTCTGCAGGGAAGTCGGTCTGAGTCTGGGTTCTGAGGACGGGGAGATGGAAGATGATGGGCCTGGCAGCCGCAGAGGCACTTCATCTGCTTTCCTGTCTTGGATGTCGTTTATTTTCTGTTCAGGAAAGTTCTCCCACGACCGGAACATTCATCTGTCTCATTGTCCAAAGAGCCGTCTGTGCTTCCAAGAAATCTCCCTTCCTGGAGCCGTGGGTCCTGGCCACCTCCTCTCCCCGCTGCATCGCAGCTCTCCAAGTCGCACACACGTGACAATCCTGCTGACAATTTCTTCACCATTCGATTATAAGCCTGTGACTTTTCCTTCCTTTTCACAAGAATGATGGACTCTCCTTGAGTTTTATTTTAGCTTACACTGGAGTTTCTTCTTTCTATCCCTTTTCCCCACACCCCAGGTGGTCTCACCAATATGACAAGATTATAACAGGACTCCAGGAAGTCGCAGTGCTGCCTTCACGAATCTTGTAAATTGAGAGACTTTTTCTCAATACTGAGCCATCAGGGGTAGATTTCTGTTCACTAATAATATGATTTCAGAATATTTAAAGGATCTCTTATCCTTGTGAATCTTTGACTTTAGAGTTACAAATTAGCATAACATGTTCTTAAATTAGAGATTATCGGTGAATAACTACATCTGAATCCTAATCAAATTTTTCATGTCAGCGAGGTGGTTCACATCAAAGTGGAAAAGGGCTTTTAGCTCCTCATAATGAATCTTGCTTTTTGCCTCTAAGTGCAATCACTCCGAGGCTACAGATGATTTAATTACCACGATGGGCGCTGTGTGCTTTAACCTGCCTTTTAAAGCAAAGCAACGAAGAAGAGAAAAACTGTGGCTAGAAGTGAGGCAACACCCTGCCTCATGGGACGGGCTGAGGAAGCGCTCCCCTTACCGCTCAGCTTCTCTCGTCGATTCATTCACATTTTTGCAGGCTACTGTGTGCCAGGTAGGGAGGGAAGGGCAAACAGGAAAGACGTGATTTTTGTTCTTGAGGAATTTACATGAGGTCCCTCCTATCAACCAGAAGGAAAGATAACCACATGCCAATAGTCCAAAATAAAGTCAGGTCAAATTGAAAATTATTTAAAGTCATTGTGTGTACAAAAGAACAGTCCATGAACCGAGGAGACCTCTCGCCAAAACTGCAAGAGGAAGCTCAGAGGTGTGGCCTGATGCGCTGCTTTAGAAAGCAAAAACGAGAATGTGTGTGGCCCTCTCCTATGCATAAGCATGTGTGTGACGTCAGCACGTGACAAGAAAGCAAAGCATCAGTCTCATGGTCAAATCGAGCCTTTTCAGGGAAAACAGGATGGCGTAAGTTTTGGTTACACAGCCACAGGCAGTTGGCCTAGAAGTATTCATCCAAACTGTGGCCTCCGATTTTACTTTTCTTTAACACAATCCAGTGTGGACTGTTTTGGATTTGTTTTTGCAGATGGTTTTAAGTTCCACGAGTAATCAATACAGTTTTTAGTCAAACTAATTTCAACAGTTAAAGACCTGGTCTGATCTCTGATTATTAACTCCTTCTCATGTTCCTGCCATCATTTTTCTGAGAAAACTCTTGGATGTAACCACCCTCCATGAGAAGACAAGGAGTGTTTACCTAGCCCTTTGCTCCAGGGCAGGTGGGCAGAATTGGAAGAGGAGGAGTGGACGACATAACTTCTGGTCTATCCTCAGACAAGTCCTACCTCTAGTTTATCAACACGCCCCTGTCACTGGGTATCCTCTGCAGCTCACCGTCCGTGTAGCTGGGGTCCATGCAGCCTCCTCTCACGCTGAGGCCAAACATAAGAAAGAGCTGAAGGCTGGGTGCTGTGGCTCACACTTGTAATCCCAGCAGTTTGGAAGGCTAAGACAGGTGAATCACTTGAGGTCAGGAGTTTGAGACCAGCCTGGCCAACATGGCAAAACCCTGTCTTTACTAAAATTACAAAAAATTAGCCGGGCATGGTGGCACATGCCTGTAATCCCAGCTACTTGGGAGACTGAGGTAGAAGAATTGCTTGAACGCTGGGTGGTAGAGGTAGCAGTGAGCCGAGATCGCACCATTTCACTCCAGGCTGGGTGACAGAGCAAGATTTTGTCTCAACAACAACAATAAAAAAGGCTCATGACTGATGGACTCTCTGCCCCAGTTGTCACTCTATTTTCTTACAAATAGTTGCAAAAGTTAAACCACATGGCTCATATAGTCACTGAATATTTTATCCCTTTAGAACATTTAAAACCCTATCTTTGACTTAGTAACATCCACAGGACAACCCAAACAATAGCAGGGTCTGTTGCTCTTAGTCACAGGCGAGACCAGCACCCCTGGACTATTCAAAGTAGGGCAGAGTGGATGGTTTGTAGACTTAGCCTGCAAGTGATGAGTCCTAATCCAGGAAAATTAGGCCACGTGCTGGTTGACTCTTCCGGGCTTGGTTCTTGCAGAGGTTTTGAGGTTTTGTTGTTGCGTACTGCAGCAACTCTGGGAGTTCTCCCTAGAGGTTTCCACAATAATGAATGAGCTGCCCATGCCCCAGTTAGGCAGAGAGGTCAGATGCAGCAGAGGGACCACAGCCTGGAGGTGAAGGATGCTGTCCTCAGCCCTCAGGAATCTGGGAAGGCTGACTGTGCCTCCGTCCAGCTGATGACCATGGGCCCTCATACACGGATGAGTCATAGCTCTGCCTCAGACTGCCCCAGAATCCCAGGCTCAGGAAATATACGATATCCATTCCTTCAGATGGAGCAACAAAGTGAGTTGTTAAATCCCACCCTTTCCAGAGAGTTCATCGAAGTGCCAGGCCTGAGCTGGCTGTTTGCATGACTTATCGACCACTCACATCACTCAGAAGGCCCGTGTTATTTTCCCCTATCTGTGTGGGAGGACACTGCATCCCAGAAGTCTTTAATAACTTGTTCAAGGTCAGAAGGCAAAATAGGATAGACACTATATCCAAATTCAGAACTCTGCACCCAAAGACCCTGCTCCTAAAAGCCCCTCTCCCTTCTGTTTTGAAGACAGACACACATCTATTCGTGAAGAGCTAAATGCCCATCACCTGGGGCATGAACACAAGCCATCTGCTCACAAGGGTGCCCTCTGGCAGGGCTTCCCATGCTGCTTTTGGAACGCTGTCCCCACACGGGTCTGCAGCACACCTGGATAGCCTTGACATCAACTGTTGGCTAGGAGAGATGTTCTTTATGCAGGAAGCCACATGGATGTTGAAAAGACCATAATGGGGATAACACAGTATCTGCTACTTGACCTCACAGTAGTGTGGCAAAGCTTCAGGTAGCGCTCACTGCAAGCATCCACAGGCCTCCTGCAGGAAGCAGCCCGGGGTGGCAGTGGCTTCCTGCAAACCCCCCAAGGGCTCTCCCTTGTAGTAATTACCACCTTGGGACTAGTATGTGCAAACTAGAAATTGCCAGTTACTTTTTCCCCTTTATAATGAGTCTCCATTTGGACTAGTTGTGCAAAAGAAACTGCAAATAATTGAATTGCTGAGGACATTGCTCTGCACATCCTAAAAGCTCAACAAATACCTTTTAATTGAATTGAACTTGGCTAAGTGAACCTCATCTATGTTTCAAGCCCTACAGCAAAAGGTGGCACCACTGACCCAAGCACACCAGGCAGCTGGGGGCGATGTGGAGACACAGGCACTGGTGTGCCCACCTCAAGGGATCAGGCTGCTGAATCTGCCCTGGGACCACACCCTGGGCTTACTTGGGCCCTCTCCATCTTCACTCTGCCACGACCTTTCACGACACACACACCCTGGGTACCGTCTACCTGTGTTTACCGGGGACATCAGAGCCCAAGTCAGATGGCTGCAATGGGCAGCCGGGGCCTTGGAGGGCCCTGAGATTTTTGGGGCTCAGCCTGGGACTGTCACATTCAGGAAGTCCTGAGAATCAACTCCCTATGTGGGCACCTGCCCTGAGATCTCAGTGCTTTCATGCACTCAGCAGGTCCTGAAAGCAAATGACCCATCCCCTCCTTTGAATCCCACAAGGGACCCCACCTTCCTTTGAACCTTGCAGCGGCTCCAGTAGATCCCCCTTGTCGTGGGGGGACAATGACCTCCTTCTAAATGCCCCTCCCCAAGTGGCCACAGCTGGAGCCCAGTGAGCAGGACAGTGCAAAGTCAGGAAACCTTCCTGTGCTGTGAAATTGACTCACATGATGGTTCAGTTGATGCGTCAGCTTGAGTGGGCCACAGTGCCCAGATTTTTGGTTAAACGTTAATCTGGACATTTCTGTGAGGGTGTTTTTGGATGAGATTTTAATCCAAATTGTTGGACTCAGAATAATGCACATTGTCCATCATAATGTGTCTGGGCCTCGGCCGATGAGTGGAAGCTTTAAGAGAAAAAAGCCCGAGTTCCCTGGAAAGAAGAGGAGATTTCTAAGCAGACGGCCTTCAGATGCGAATTGCAACCCAGGGAATTGTTGTTCCCTGGGTCTCAGGACTACCCTCTCAGCCTGCAGGATCTGGAATGGCCACACATACACCCTACTGGTTCTGTTTCTCTGGAGAATCCTGACGAATACACTCACCAAGGCCGTGTGTGTGGGGACAGGAGTGAGTGTGCCCCCGGCACAAAGCTGCCTCTGGCTGAAGAGCTGTTCTTCTGTGACGGCGTTTGAATGAACTCACATTTCTCAGTTGGTGGACCGGGAAATACATGTGCTCCAGGATGAAATCTGTGTTTTGGGATGAAGTCAGGAACTGCTGTTTCATGCTTGGGAAACATGGGAGAGGGGGAGAAATGCAATTTTGTCCTAACTGTTGTAGTATTTTTTTTCCCACCAAGTGTCTTGAAGCCAGTCTTCTATGGAATGTCCTTTGACACCACCCACAAGGGCACGCCTCCAGAGACAGAAGGCAAGACTTCAGGGGCTGCTGCCTTCTGGATTGGGAAGGGGGTCCTGGGGGAGCCAGCTCCGCACAGCCTCGGCCTCTTGGGCAGGCTCACCAGTGCTTAGCTTCAGCCTCCAGAATGAGCAATCTCTCCAGCACACATCTGCACAGTCATAGGTCCTAGGCCTCCCCTCCCAGTCGCATCCCATCTTTCAATAGCATTTTTGCATCATGTGAATGTGTGAAAGATCCCCAGCCCCTCCAGATGGCTCCAAGCCTCCACGACCATGGACCCTTCCATCTCTTGGCATCCAAGTGGGTTGCCTCCGGGCCCCATGCCCAGGATCTGCCCAATGCAGCCCAGATGCCCCCTGAACCCCCAGGCCAGTCAGCGACCACCCCATTCCAAATCACCGCCAACCCCTACCCTTCTGCAGGGTCTCCAGGCTGTGAGTTCCCAGAGCGTGGTGACCCGACCAATCCATCTCTGTGACTCCAGATGCCTGCGCCACACAGAGCCATCAACAGTGCCCAGTAAATGTCTGCTGAATGGAATGGGTGTGATAGCATCACCTCACGTTCATGAGCATTTAGGAACTTACAAAGTGCTTTTCCCTGCATTAGCTCATTGAATGGAATTGAGAACACCTTGGTCAGCCAAGTGACGGCCTCTTTCACCCTGGCTATTTGTAAGTCACTGATGGTTTTGTAGCTTCCAACAGTGTCCTGGAATAAAATAGGACAGCTCCTCTTCCTCTCTCCTCACACTGGCCTTGGGCATCTCTAACAAGGGTGGCCTGGGCTCTTGTTCCCTGCTTCCATCCCCTCCACTGGTACCTGGAGGAACCCTGGAGTCTGGGACCACCAAGCCTGCTCTGTGCTCCCAACATGGTCATGGTCTTCCCTAGCAGGTGCTGCCATTGACATTCCTGGGCTCATCCCCTTGGGTCCCCACTTTTACTTTATTTTAAATCTAGGCTGGGCATGGTGGTTCATGCCTGTAATCCCAACACTGGGAGGCCAAGATGGGCAGATCACTTGAGGTCAGGAATTGGAGACAAGCCTGGTCAACATCTCTACTAAATCTCTACTAAAAATACAAAATTTCTACTAAAAATACAAAAATTAGCTGGGCATGGTGGTGCATGCCTGTAATCCCAGCTATTTGGGGCACTGAGGCAGGAGAACCTGGGAGTTGCAGTGAGCCGAGATGGTGCCACTGCACTCCAGCCTGGGCAACAGAGCCAGACTCCGTCTGAAAAAAAAAAAAAAAATCTAGAGATGATTTTCCTCCTTTGGCTATAGCTCTCTGCACTCCCATTTTGAGCCTGGCATGTACTTTGTAAAACTATCCCATTCTCTGTGCTGTTCTGTAGAGGGAGTGAACTTTGCAAAAGAAGCATCTCCTCATATTGAAGTCTGGGAGGAAGTTACAAACGAAATTATATTTTAAATAAAGAAAAAAATAATGAACCCTCATGTGACTGCAGAACGATGCTTGATGTCTGCTCACTGCAGGAGCCACAGGATGAGGTTGATCCAGCCAGAGGTCTGCACACGATGCAGTGAGCGGTGTCTTCTCCTGCCCTTCCCTCAGAGAGCCTTCTGTTCCCAGATGAACGGCTGACCCTGATTTCCTTAACTCCCCTGCAGGAGGTTCCCAATTCCCCTGAGTGCATCTAAAGGTGCAGGCCGGCTCTGCAGGGACTAATGTGTGCTCTGCGGGGCGACGGTCGGGGTCAACTGATGAGACTTAGCTGTTTCACAGAGTCCCTAACATTCTACTGAGGCTTTGGAAAACTTAATTCCTGCCAAAATAGCCTATCATTTAGTGGTTTCCAGCTTTTGAAAACAGATCCATTTTGGAGGAGCTGTTCCTCAACATGGAGAAAATCAGAGAAAGGAGCTCCAGGGAGCTCAGGTGGCAAGCACTGCCCTCTGTGAAATGTGGAGCCCAAGGGTGGCGGATGCCCTGAGGATGCACCTGAGCACTTGTGTCCCCCAGTCGCTGTGACCCGGGGCACCTGTGTCCCTGAGCACCTGTCACCCTGAGCACCTATGACCCTGAGTGCCTGTGACCCCTGGGTACCTGTGACCCTGAGCACCTGTGACCCTGAGCGCCTGTGACCCTGAGCCCCTCTGCCCCCTAAGTCTCTGTTACCCCCGAGCACCTGTGACCCTGAGCGCCTGTGACCCTGAGCGCCTGTGACCTTGAGCCCCCTCTGACCCCCAAGTCTCTGTTACCCCCAAGCACCTGTGACCCTGAGCCCCTCTGCCCCCCAAGTCTCTGTTACCCCCTGAGCCCCTCTGCCCCCCAAGTCTCTGTTACCCCCAAGCACCTGTGCCTCCCAAGTCTCTGTTACCCCCGAGCACCTGTGACCCTGAGCCCCTCTGCCCCCCAAGCCTCTGTTACCCCCGAGCACCTGTGACCCTCAGCACCTGTGACCCCGAGCACCTGTGACCCTGAGCCCCTCTGTCCCCCAAGGCTCTGTGACCCCCGAGCACCTGTGCCTCCCAAGCACCTGTGCCCTCTGAGCCCCCACGCTGCAGGCTCTTCTCACAGCTACCCAGTACCTTGGCTACAGGTGCAGCCCTGGAATTCAGGGGAGGTTTGCTGCCCAGTGGATGTCCCTCAGCCTCCAGTGAAGTGCTCGTCCTCACTTTCTCCAGGTAGACAGTCCTAGGGGCTTCTCAGGGGTCTCCAGGAACAACAGAATCTGCCTGTGGTGGGGACCCAGGTGCTGCCTGTGGAGATGCTCTCCTGCTTCCTGGGATCCCCAGGGAATTCCCTGCTCCAAGCCCCAGTCTGCTTGCAGGGAGCCAAGCCAAGACAACACAGCGGCAGAGCCATCCCCAGCAGTGTTCTCAGGAGAGTTGAAATGTGACCCCCGTGCAAGCGCTTCTGACCAAGCAGCAGAGACTGGCTGGGAGACAGGGCAGTGGCGCACAGTGTTCCAGAGCTGCATCTTTGTAGAAGCCTCCGTGTCTCTGGAGGGTGGCGAGAACACGCCGCTTCCTCGCTCTGGGTCCACTCTGCCTCCACACAGAAGCTTGCCCTGGAGACCTGCTGATGGGAACCTTGATCAGAAGGACAGGAAGCCCTGTGTCGCTCCCCTTCACACCGAGGAGAGAGAAAAGCCTTGTGCCCCTCTCCTTCACACAAAGGAAAGAGAAAAGATGATTTGGCCGTCAGGGAGACATTTGTAAACCTGCCTCACCCAGGGCAAGCCCACCCCTGTGGTTTTCTACTGGGTGGACTTTCCGCTATAAAAGGTAAACATCCCCCCACCTGCGTCTTTCCCCACAGGAGGGGTTGACATTAAGGCAGGATGGAGACAGGCAGGCAAGGAGGGAGGTCCCAGAGAGGGGAAGAAGCTGCTTCCTTTCCCTGGGCTTCCTGTGAGTTGAGCCCCGCAGCAAGACCACCATGGCCACGTTGGGAGGGAGCCTGGGAAGGCTCTGGCTGGGGATGAAGCAGTGAAGGGAAGGGGCCCCACCCCCACCTGCATGTCCCCAGGCGGCCTGGGAGAGCAGTAGCAGCCTGAGAGAGGCCCTGGAGGCACTGCAGATGGGGAGATGGGGCCAGAGGAGTGGGGAGCTGGCTCCACAGGAGGTGGGGTGCAGGTGCGGAGATGGGGCTAGAGGTGTGGGGTGCAGGTGGGGAGACGGGGCCAGAGAAAGTGGCTTTGCAGGGGCAGGGCGTGGACGTTGTGGTGGGGAGCTTGACTCAAAGACCCTAGCAGAGAGGTGCAAAGGCTCAGCAGGTGCCTGTGGGACAAATAATGGATGATGTCAGGAGGGGGAAGCCCTTTTGTCAACTTGGCAGTGGAGCTCTGCATCTTCGCTGTTATTAGGAAATCGAGGACACGAGCTCTCTTGCTAAGTTCAGGGGTGGAGGGAGCCGTGCACAGCAGGCTCCATTTAGGCTGAGGCTGTTCTCTGGTTTCTCATTGGGGGCGGAGGAGGGGTCATCAGGACTTGGTGGAACTTGAACGCTTGTCAGCTGGAACCAGCCCCACCTGAGCCCAGCCCAGACATCATGGCCCTCCCTGCAGACATGTTTGAGGTCTGAGGTCCTGCTTCAGGTCAAGCCGCTGCTGTTGGCCCCAGGGCTCTGTCCCCGCTGCAGGGGTGTCCTCCAAGGAAGCTCCAGGTGTGGGGATTTGTCTCCTGGGCCTCCTTCTCCCTGGGAATGATGAGCTATTTGAGCCCAAGTCACCACAGGAGCCCAGAGCTGAAGTGAGGGAATCCTAGCGCCCAAATGTCCTGCCACGCACTCAGGTAAGCAGGCAAGGGAAAGCCCTTTGCCAAATGACAAATGACAATGACCAACACCCTTCCCCAAGTCTGTCCTTCCCCGGGCTGCAGGACATTGTTGTCAGGAACTAGAAGAGCCTACAGAAAATTCTGGGCTTAAAATCTGGGACTGCAGCAAATCCCAGATGCAACTCACTCCGCAACAAGACAGTCTGGAACCACCTGACTGTTGTCCCTCTCTTAGGAATGACTTCCCAGTGGGGCCTGGTGGCCTGGTGTGCAGTGCATGTCTTCCTGGAGGGAAGCCTTGGGCTGTCTCGGTGGAAACCTTTTTCCAGCCAAGACTCAACCAGAAGTTCACATGTGCCCTCCTTTTGCTAATATCCTGGCCAATGACCCTAAACTTGCGATCTGGGGCTACTGTGGGCGTTTTCCCGGACCCCTCTGAGGGGCCCTGCAAGTTCTTCAAGGAGAACAGGGCCTCCCACCTCAGAGTGAGGGGTCTGTTCTCAGTTGTCAAGGAAAACAGTGTCCGCAGAAAAGACTGAAGTGCCTCCAACTGGCTACGCTGCCGGTGGTCACTGATGTTGCCTCCATGTTCCTGCTGCTCTCCTTCCCCTCCGCTGCACAGCCAGGCCTCCAGCTGACTGCTTCTGCATCCACTGTCCGCGTGCTGGCTTTCCTCACCTCGCACTGCCGGGGTCCCCCACCATCCTTTCGCGGGGTTCTCAGGAGTCCTCAGGGCCAAGAGACGCTTGCTCAGGCCCCTGTAGACAAGCAATAAGTTGTTCTGTTCAGGCTGAGACATCCCCGGCCCTCAGCTTACACCTAGTGCAAAAAGGATCCACGCACATTTCCAGCCTCCTTAAACCACAGGAGACTGGCTGAATAGAAATAGCACTGTGTATTTTGCCTATTTTTCTTTTGCAAATTTATGATGACACCCTTTTATTTATTTATTTTTGTTTTATTTTATTTCTTTTGAGACAGAGTCTCACTCTGTTGCCCAGGTTGGAGTGCAGTGGCATTATCTCAGCTTACTTCAACCTCCACCCCCTGGGTTCAAGAAATTCTCCTGCCTCAGTCTCCTGAGTAGGTAGGATTATTGGTGTGCTCCACCATGCCCAGATATATATATATATTTTTTTTAATTTCAGTAGAGACAGGGTTTCACCATGTTGGCCAAGCTGGTCTTGAGCTCCTGACCTCAAATGATCCACCTACCTTGGCCTCCCAAAGTGGGGGGATTACAGGTGTGAGCCATCATACCCAGCCTATGATGAAACCTTAAAATGAAATTCCTATTTTCATGGTAGGTACTAGACCCTATACCTTCCCTACCATGCACAGTGATACCAGACAGTAGGGTCAAACTCTCAGCCCATTATTTGCAAAACCACATTTTATTACCTAAAAAGGGAAAGAGGGTGGGTGTCCTCAGTCCTCCCTCCATACTCTGACCAAGGTCTGCTGGCCACCTGGGCCCAGCCTCTGAAGAGGGCCCTGACCAGTGTCTCTGAAGCACTTGCTCTTCCTTCACCCTTATTTTGAAATTACCAAGTGTCAGGGACACCCTCATCTAAAGATGCGGGAGGGCCCTGGAGTTCTTTTTGTCACAAGCAGAGGTGGACAGCCTCCTCCGCCACTGTCTGCAACTCTTCACTCTCAGGCAAGCCCCATCAACAAACGCTCTGTCTCTCACACACAGGTGGTCTGCTCCTACACAACACACATCGTCTCTCTGCTTCTCTCACACTTGTGCTCACGCACGTCCATTTTGGTGGCTTCCTGGAGCTTCCATAGCTGTCATCTGAAGGACAGCAAAGACAGCAACCCAACCCGACATGCCTTCCTCCCTGACTGCACAGCAGAGGCCCTGGTTGGGGCTGAGCAAGATGCACTCCTGGGAGCCACTCGGCCTCTGCAGTCAGGGTCTAAACCCTAAGCTGAGCAGCAGGAGGCGTCCCTGACTGCAGCCCAGAGACAGAGGCTCCTGATGGTTGTGGGGATGAAGGTGGAGCATGATGGGCTCCTAATGGTCATGGGGATCCAAGACAGAGAATGATGGGGAAGGGTGGGACGCTTAAGGGACCCTGTAGGGCAGGCTGTCCTTCCTATCAGCATCATCCTCTCAGTGTAAAGCAGGCATTGAACAAGGCCACTATGAAGGGTGCCTTGTGGGTCCATGCAGCTCTGGCCTTAGTAGGTGACTCTGGCTATTTATCAAATGGTACTTTGTTCACATCATTATTTAAAGGCAACATGTGTGTACACACAAGCTTACATGCACACACCCTTCTACTGCGCCTGACCCAGAGGAGGGACTCAACAACTCTTACTTGGTTAACATTACATGAAATAACTGAGGCTGATTCTATAATAAAATAGACTTTCTGCTGAGAAACACCATTGATTCCCCCTTCCTTTGGCAATGGGGATGAGTCACCGACGGCCACACCATGTTCTTCTGAAGTCACTGCCCTACATCTGTGCGTTACATGAAATCAATGGCTCTCCTGCACGGTCAGGTTGTTCAATTAAACCCACATCTCTCCCTGAAGTATGGCAGCTCTCGGCCAAAGCAATACTGATATTCAACAGCCTCATCTTGAATTGGGAAAAACAGGTCTCAGAGCCCAGCAGCACGGTGTGCATGCCCCGCTCCAGGTGCCCGCTGGAGGCCTCTGCAAGTCATTCAGCCAGGAGGAGAGCACGGGGCCTAAGAAGTCCAACCTGTCACTCTTGCCACTTGATAGACGAAAACGAGGGGTAAATTTAGGATGCACTGGTATCTCTCAACAGCACCAGGAAGGACCTTAAGTCCACACTCCAGAGGGGCTTGGGGGGTGTCAGGGATCAGGGTGTGACAGAAGAGAGAACGCCCAGTCTGGGTCGCATTCCACTGCCCCAGATCACAAGTGCATGAAATTCTCTCTACGCGAATGTATTCCAGTTTCCAAGGCTTCCTTTCCTAGGATCCTTGAGAAAGTGAATCTTGCCAATTTCGACATAAACTTTTTCCTTTTTCACTTAAAATCTGCTCTCTTCAGGATGTGGACAGAACTGATGCCGAATTCTGTCCATTTTCATCCTTTCTTCCTGGCAACAGCCCGGGCTCCAGGCACCCTGTGGACTGTTCTGGCATCAGAGGAACAGCACTTGATCTGTGGTCGGGCAGGGACCCCTTCCCACCTCAGGGTCCCCACCTCCAGCCCCCTCTCCTGCAGCATCAGCTGTGTGTCCTCTTCCTCCAGGCAGGCCCCCAGGCCCTCCTGCTCTCCACTAGTGTCACGGGAAGCATTCGACTACTCGCTGGACAGCAGCTGGGCATGCTGGCTCTGTCAGGCTGCCTCAGATCCACCGGGGCAGGTGGCTCCCCAGCCAGGCTTGTCAGTGGCATGGTGGGGAACTCCACACCCAGCACAGACTGGCGCCCAGGCAGGGCCGCACACTGGGAAGAGAGGCACAGCCTGCTTTCTAGTTTCTGGCCATGGATGAGGTTCTTCTCCCAGGGTGCCAGAAACAAGATATTTAGGACCGCACTTTAGGCGGAATAAAAAAACCCACACGTTGACAGAAGTTACGGGTGAAAACATAATTAATACATGAAACATATACATGGGTTTGGCCAAGAAAGGCAGGACATTGGAGGGGGAGGTTTCCAGGTCATAGATGGATTCAAAGATCTCCTGATTGGCAGTTGGTTATAATTAATCTTTGCCTGAAGAGTTTGAAGTGGGCATAAAGAAAGCTTGGGTTGTGGTGGGGGGTTGTGGAAGCCAAGGTGCCTGTCATGTAGATGCACCTGCCCTGGTGCAAGGGAAGGAGAGGAGTCGGGGAGGCCTCTGCACTTCAGCCTAGGAACCTGGGTGGATGGTGGTGTTATGGGGAGGAGGGGTATTAAGGATCATCTTGAGACTTGCACAAAGTCAGAGAGCCCAGGAGCAGACCCAGGGCTCTGACTCCCAGACCCAGGATCTGAACACAGTGGCAGAAACCATGTCCAGGGCCTGCTTGTGTGACATTCATGTCGTTAGGGCTTTGGGACTATTTAGTGCTTAACGGATTCCAATTCCTTTCATCCCAGCGAACGGATACTTTTCAGGATAACATGAATTGAATTCATTTTGTCTGAGAATGCCTCCCCCTAGAACCCACAGAGAGGACCCCACAGGGTGCAAAACCAGGAGTGGGCGCTGCTGCTGACAGCGTGTTAGCTACATGGTGGCTGCACCACAGGAGGGGGCCACAGGCTGCTCTCCACCACTCCTTCGCTCTGTACCTGGGTCAGCTGGGGCCCTTGAAGCAGGTCTCACAGGGGCTATTGGCAAGGGAGTAAGGAGGCTCCCAGAACCTGCCAGCCTGGTGCCCCACAGAGACCAGCAGATGTGGGACCCCGGCCACCCTAGGCCTGAATGGGCAGCAGGAGGGAGCAAGTTCCATCCCAGAGAGGCCACCAGGAGGAGGGAGCTGGGAGGAAGCACCTGTTCTCACTCTGCCACACTTCACCTCCCACACATTGGCTGACAGAGAACGGGGGAGCCCCTGAGAGCTTGCTGGCCGCCCTGGAGCTACTGTCCTGTAATTCCTGTGATCACTCCCCCAGCCACATTACTTCCCACAAGAAAGAGCTCATCCCATAACAAACGACAGACGCAAAGCCTTGGTGAAGGGAGTTGCGGGTGGGTTGGAGCACTCTGTACTGGGTGACAGCTGCTTTCCCCCTTGGACTCACCACCAGATCCCCCGACCTGAACAGAACCCCAGCTTTTGACCTCCAGTCACCTGCCCTGATCCACACAGCACCCAGGCTGGATGTGGAGCTCCCGCCGTTTGCTGTAATGGAATCCTCCTCATTCTCCCCTCCCTGAGCATACATGTGCACATGTATGTGTGTGAATTCCCTGGACACCCACACAGCTATGTGTTTATAGGTACCCCCAAAACTATACAACTATGCACACACACACATGCATGCGTATGTGAACATACACATGCTTGCACACATACACATGCACACACACAATAGTCATGCCTATACATATGCACATAAGCACATACATAGGCACACACTCATGCACACATGCACATACACACATATATACACACATGTATTTGTACACATACAACCTACACTGGCTGTGTTATAGGGAAACACACAGGCTCTGGAGCCACAGGAGCCAAGGGTGATCAGGCAAGTGAGCTCAGGCCAGGTTTAGACCCTGACAGTCCTCAGTTTCAGGAATATAAGGAGATGACACCGGCACCAGCTTGCAGAAAGGGAGTTAAAAGAGGAATGTTTGGGAGAATCTGGGGCAGGTGCACAGAAGTGTATTTTTATATGCATATGTTCGTGTCTGTATGCACACAAAGCCTTGAAAAACGAAAAGTCCAAGGGGAGCCCTTGGATGGCCGTCCAAAGGCCACCGTGCCTCAGTGCAATTCACCTCACTGCAGCCACCAGAAGCGCTTCCAGTCTGAGGTCTGGACGCAGACAACATTGATTTTATGATGGATGGGCAAAGACAACACATTTGATCAATAACAATGGAGCTCCATGGCCAAGAGGGAAAACACAACAATTAGCCCAGTGCCGCCGTCTGAGAAGGGCTGGGAAGTGCATGTTAAGACTGTCATTGGCGTGGACCACAGGCAGCAGAGGAGAAAGAGCCTATTCTTCCCAGGCAATTCAGATACCCATCTGTGCTCCAGCAGCCACCTGAGCCCCTGGAGCCCATCTGCAGGCCGTAAAGAGGATGGCCTTGGGGACTGAACAGGAGGGTGTGCAACTGACTCAGAGAATCCAAGATGCCACATGAGGGCTGTGGTTCTTGACAAGATTCCAGAGCACACAGGTGGAGACCGCCATTGTCCTTGGAGCAGATAGCCCCAGGAGCAGGAGTGGCCCTGTGGGGCCGAGACAGCTGCTGCTGTCTCAAGGACTGGCCCAAGGAGACTGGCCAATGTTCCCTGGGCAGCAACGACAGAGGGTACAGACTCCCGGCCAGCTCTCCTGCTGATCCCCGGGAGGTTAGGATGGCCACCTCTGCAGGCTTTTGTTTACAGTTTTGGCTGAATATATTTTAATCATTTTTATTGAGGCAAGATCTACATACAATTAAATTCACCAAGTTTGTGCAACTTGATGAGTTTGGACAAATGTACACAGTAGTTTAGCCACCACCACAATCAAGATATAGAACAACTCCATCTTCTTTTCTGTTTTGTTTTTTGAGACAGAGTCTCACTCTGTTGCCCAGGCTAGAGTGCAGTGACGCAATCTCAGTTCACTGCAACCTCCACCTCCTGGGTTCAAGCAATTCTCCTGCCTCAGCCTCCCAAGTAGCTGGGATTACAGGCATGTGCCACCATGCCTAATTTTTGTATTTTTAGTAGTGATGAGGTTTCACTATGTTGGCCAGGCTGGTCTTGAACTCCTGATATCAAGTGATCCACTCACCTTGGCCTCCCAAAATGCTGGGATTACAGGTATGAGCCACTGTGCCCAGCCAAAACAACTCCATCTCTGCAGAGCATTCTTCCTATCCCTGTCTGTCAACTGCTCCTCTAACCCCACTCCTAGGTAACCATTGCTCTGTCTTCTGTTGCTAGAATTTTGCCTTTTCCAGAAGTTCATGTAACTGGAATAATTCAGTAAATAGTCTTCGTGCCTATGGTTTTTTTCACTCAGCCTCCTAACATTACTGAGATCCATTCCTGTTGTAGCCGCAATTGCTCTCTTCGTTGCTGAATGGTATTACCATTGTCTAGCTAGGCCACCGTTTGTGATTAAAATGCAGTGATTAGAATACATGCAATTACTCCAGCACCATTCACTGGAAATGCCATTCTTTCCCCTTTTAATTTCCTTCTCAGCTTTGTTGAAAACCAGTTAACCACGGGTGTGTGGGGCCGTTTCTGGACGCTACAGTTGTCCTTCTGCTGTCCGTGTCCATCTGTGTACCGGAACCACAATCTTTTCTTTGTGCTTTAGTCAGTAACGATAAAAGCAGTTGGATGATTTCATTTTGATTTGCTTTTTCAAAAACTTTTAAA
Source organism: Rhinopithecus roxellana (assembly GCF_007565055.1). Lineage (NCBI taxonomy): Eukaryota > Metazoa > Chordata > Mammalia > Primates > Cercopithecidae > Rhinopithecus > Rhinopithecus roxellana. The sequence goes on along the minus strand of NC_044559.1, from coordinate 50,624,292 downwards.
TAAATTCTTTGTTTCTTTATGAACCTAGGAAATGAAACTTGTAGAGATTGTAATTGGGCTTCTACGAATGGGCAGATCAATTTGAGAAGAACTGGCATGTTGACAATATTGAGCTTTCTGTTACATGAGCACGTTATTTTTCTCCATTTATTTAGGTCTTCCTTAATTTCTCACAGGAGTATTTTGCAGTTCTACAAATCTTGCATATGCAGCATGTTGTTGGATACACTCTTACGTATTTCACACGGGGGATATGTGGCTACATATGTGGATGTTTAATATAAACATCTTTTTATTCACTTTTGGTTTTCACTTTTTGGATTCTCTAGTAAATAGCATATCTAAAGTCTAATTTTATTTATAAAACATAAAAAGTATAATTCATTGTTTTGTACATGAGACTAGTATCCTGTGACCTTATTAAACTTACTCATTAATTTTAGTAGCTTTTTGGTAGATGCATTAGGATATTAAATAAAAACAATCAAATACTCTATGATGAAAGAGAGTTTTACTCCTTGGTTTCCAATCTATATGACTCTTATCTTTTAATTTCTTTATCTTGTCTTATTGCACTGGTGATTTGGAGGGGGATTAAGTATGACATTAGTTCTAAGTTTTTATACATACTGTTAATTGGGTCAAGGAAGTTTGCTTCTATTTCTAATTTTCTGAGAATATTTTTATAAATGGATATTGAATTTTGTCAAAGGTTTTTCTGTATCTACTGAGATGATTATATGGTTTTCATTTCTATTCTGTTATTACAGTGAATTGCCTTGATTGATTTTTCAATGTTAAACCATCCTTACATTCATAGAATAAAATTCACTTGATCAGGGTAAAATAATCTTTTGACATAGTACTTGATTCAACTTGCTATTATTTGGTTGAGAACTTTTGTGAATATCTTCATGAGAAATATTGTTTGTGTTTTCATTTATAATATATTCTGATTTGGGTGTCAGGGTAACGTCAGCCTCATAAATTGAGTTGGGATGTATTCCTTCTTCTATTTTTTCTTATTTATCTTGTGATGTTTTTCTTTGACTTGCACACACACAAAGAATGTTTAATTTCTAAAATTTTGAAAATCGTATTGATTTCTTGTGTTATTTGCTTGTGTTCAGAAAATATGCTCTTTACTTTCTCAACCCTCTCAGATTTCTTGAGGCCTTAGGACCCAGCACGCGGTGCAGCTTCAGTGCTGTGTTGGAGCCTGCTCACCCACACTGGTGGGTGCCAACTGTGCCCGCTGCTCCCCAACTCCTCACCGAGCAACTCTGCACTGGTCACTTGAAATTGGCCATCATGGAAATATCTGCAACACCAAGATGGACAAGCGCTCTGCATCTGCACCTCAGACGGCAGGTATTTAAAGAGCTGGTTGTTAAGTGGTTCTCAGCACACCATGATTTATCTGTTCGAATGTTTCACATTCCTTGATTAGTTCTGTATCTATGTGTACATACATTAAGATAAACCTGAGTCCATGAGATGTTCCCAGCGCTCCTCCATCACCACAGGGCTCTCCCAGGCTTTCCTCCTGACTTATTTGTAAACTTAGCTCCCATTATCTACAATTTATTTACTTATTTATTCAACCTTAGTACGCATGTGGGCTGCTTTAGAACTGTTAAACTGTGCCCATGTGAGAAACAAGTTTACCAACAGTGCTTACATATAGTTGTGGGCTTGGGTGTTTTTTCTTGTTTGTTTGATTGTTTTCTTTAGCCTTCTAGTAACCAGTTAAAACACAGTTTTCCAAATTAGGGAGGTTAGTTATTTTTTCCTCACCATGCTCAATGTGGACATGTCACACATTTGTGATAATGTAACCAAGCAGCTTAACTTCAAAATGTATTTTAAACATTTTTGTTCCTTTCTCTCGAGTTTTAGGATATAACCTTGAGGCAAACTGCAGAAGCCTTTTTTTCTTAGGTTTAAAATAGAGTCCGCATCCCTCCCTTTCTCGCCGTATATACTCCCTTCACATCTATCTAATGGTATGTTAGTATTAATTGTGTGTCTTCTTAGAAGTTCCAGGGGCTAATCTTGAGACAGACCAAGCCTGGAGCTGCAGGTTTCAGAGACAACTTCAAGGCGGCTGGTGAACAGCCCGGCCATTGCTGAGATGACGCCAGCCTGCATTCCTGGTGAACTGGGACCCAAAGATAGCCACCACAATGAGGCATGCTGACATTGTACTCAGCCCAATTCCTCATGCCTTCTTTATCAAGTTTTTCCTTTTTAAAAACCCCTGCCTTTCCCCCAAAAATCGAAGCAGTTACTTTGGATGGGAATCCGGCTGCTTCTTCTGTGCTAGTTTTAGTTAATAAATTTGCCTTCTTTCCACCAGACCTCGCTCTTGTTACTTGGACTCAGCATGTGGCAGCCATCCAGACCTGCTTTGTTAGGTTACAATAACGTTAGATATATTTGCCACAGTCTGCATTCCATCCTGGGATCAATATCCAGGTTAGTTTTTCTAAATTTGCATACAGCAAAGCTCACTCTTTGTGCATACGATGATAGGGGTTTTGAAATGCACATAGGATGCTTACCATTTTTGATGTTCTTCATTCTTTTTGGAGGATCCAGTTTCCTGTCTAGTGACATTTCCCTTCAGACTGAATAAGTTGTGTCAGCATTTCTTACAACAAAGTCTCCTGGAAGCAAATTCTTTTAATTTTCCTTTATCAAAAATGGTTTTATTTTAACATTTGAAGAATGCTTTTACTAAATACAGAATTCTGAATGTTGTGTATACCTAGAACACTAAACAGAGTTTTTTAATTTGTTTATTTATTTATTTGCTTTCAGCACTTTATAGATGCTCTATTTTCTTCTCTCCCTAAGTGGGTTCTGACAAGGCACCAACCCTTCATTGCATCATAGTTGTGACTAAGGTGTCCTTTTTCTCTTGCTACTTTCAACATGTGCCTGTTTTATTTGCCTTTCAACAATTTGATAGGGATGTGCATAGGTGTCTTTGCGGTTCTCTTTCCTGATGTGCAGTCAGCATCTTCCTGTTTTATATCAGGTATAGAATGTTTTTGAACACTCTATCTTCAAACATTTCTTTTCTCCGCTTCTGGCAATCCAATTATATGCACTTGAGCCTGTCGATATAATCTAGCAAACCACTCAGGTCTTATCTAAAATACTAAAAGGAGAAAAAATGTTTTATTTGCCTTTTTCTTGGATAATTCTATTAATACCTTCAAATTCAATTACTGTTTTATCTGTCATATTCATTTGGCTTTACACCCATCTCCTGAATATTTTCTCTCAAAAATTAAGTTTTTCAGTACTGGAATTTTCATGTTTATTGTATCTATTTCTTTACTGAGACTTTCTATTTCTCTGTAGATCTTCTTCAATTAGAAATATGACTAATGTGAGAGATAAAAACATCAGTGGGGGCAGGTGTTTCGGGGGGAGGGCACAGTTTTGTATGTCTTACTTCAGGAACCCTATTCAATTATCACTGTGAAGGACAGAGAAAAATCTCCTACTACTTCCCACAGGAGAAGGGGAAAATATCTATGAACTATGCACAGAGCCCCTGCTCCCCTAGCAAGGCCTGCCCACAAGGGAAGCAATTTCACTATAACCTGAAGGTGGTTCCCCAGAGCCTAATCCTAACTGAACTGGGAAGGAGAAATATCCCTGAGTCTCGCTAAAGGACTGAGATCTAATCATAGGACTACAGAATAGCTCTCCCCTGCACCTTACCACCGCGTCAGCAGGGTGACTGTAATGACGGGACTACAGCTAAAGGAAGTGCAAGACCCATGCCCTATTGAAAGAGTTTCCAGGGAAGCCCAAAGACAACAGGAGAGACAAGAGTAAGGCCACTGGAGGAAACGACAGCCTCTGACACCTACAGCTACAGCAAACAATAACCACGTCTCACTGCCAACTACATACAAAGACTCACACTGAAGGCCGATCTCCCTCCTAGAAAGAGTGGACAGCATGCGGGGACAGATGAGTAACAGATGGGTAATGTAAGTAGAGAGACAGAAACTCTAAGGAGGAATCCAAAGGAAATGCTGAAAATAGAGAAAACACTGTAACGGAAATGAAGATGCCTTTGATGCCCATCAGCAGACTGGACATAGCTGAGGAAAGAATCAGTGAGTTTGAAGATATATCAATGGAAACTTACAAAACCGAAACACAAAAAGAAAAAAGAAGGAAAAAGATGAGAGAGAATTTGTAATAACTGTAAGATAATTACAAAATGTATAACATTTGTATAATAAGAACACTAGGAGAAGAAAGAGAGAAAAGAACAAAAGAAATATTTTAAGTAGTAATAACTGATAATTTATCAACAGGTAAATTTATCAATCTACAGAACCAAGAAGCTCAGAAACGCCAACCAGAATAAATAGCAAAAATGTATATTTTGGTATATCATATTCAAACTTCAGAAAATCAAAGATGAAGAAAAAAATCTTGAAAGACATCAGAGGGGGGAAAAAAATCTTACCTATAGAGGAACAAGGATAAGAACGCATCGGACTTCTCTTTAGAAACCACGTAAACAAGAAGAGTGTGGAATAAAATGTTTAAACTGCTGACAAAAATCACCAACACAGAATTCTGTAACCAGTGAGTTTATTTCTTCAAACTTGAAGGAGAAATAAAGACTTTCTCAGGCAAACAAAAATGCAGGGAATTTGTTGCCAGTAGACCTACTTCATGGGAAATATTAAAAGAAGTTCTTCAAAGAGTAGGAAAATAACACAGGCCGGAAACTCACATCTACACAAAGAAATTTAGAGCATTGGCAGGCACAGTGGCTCACGCCTGTAATCCCAGCACTTTGGGAGGCCAAGGTGGGCGGATCACCTGAGGTCGGGAGTTTGAGACCAGCCTGACCAACATGGAGAAATCTCGTCTCTACTAAAAACACAAAATTAGCCAGGCGTGGTGACACATGCCTGTAATCGCATCTACTCGGGAGGCTGAGGCAGGAGAATTGCTTGAACTCAGGAGGATGAGGTTGCAGTGAGCCAAGATTGCGCCATTGCACTCCAGCCTGGGCAACAAGAGTGAAACTCTGTCTCAAAAAAAAAAAAAAAAAAAAAAAGGAAGTTAAAGCATTAGAGAAGAAATAAAATGCAGGCAAAATTAAAATACATCTTGTTTTTCTTTATTTAGGATAATTATAATAACCTCTTTAAAATACAGTTCTAACATTTTTGTCATCTGAGTTCTTGCTAAATTATTTATCTTTTCTTCCCTCTTCAGAATGTATTTTATTTTCTTGTTTTTTCATATGTCATTTAACTTTAGACTATATTTTAGAAATTGTGAGCATTGAAGTGTTGGGATTCCAGATTCTGTTATTTTCTCAGAAAATTTAGGTTCTCTTTGTCTTGGCAAGTAATTTTCTCGGCTGAGTTTGAACTTCAAACTCTCTATCTTAGGACAACTTCATTCAGATAGTTTGCTTTTAGTTGAGCTGCATGAGTCTGCTCTGCACATGCGTGTTTCAGGCTATTATGGTTTGGATTTGTGTCCTTGCCCAAATCTCATTTCGAACTGTAATCACAATGTCGGAAGAGGGGCCTGGTGGGAGGTGATTGGATCAAGGGGATGGATTTCCCCTCACTGTTCTCAAGACAGTGAGTTCTCCTTAAGTGAATTCTCACAAGATATGGTTGTTTCAAAGTGTATAGCACTTCTCCTTTCTCTCTCTTCCTCCTGCTCCAGCCGTGTGAGGACATGCCCACTTCCCCTTCACCCTCTGCCATGATTGTAAGTTTCCTGAGGCCTCCACAGCCATGCTTCCTGCACAACTTGCTGAACTGTCAGCTAATTAAACCTCTTTTCTTTATAAATTATCCAGTCTCAGGTAGTTCTTTATAGCAATGGAAGAATAGACGAATACACAGATCAATCAGAGATGTGGGTAGAGCGGGTGGAGTATCCCTTCTTTGCCTCTTCAACAATTTCTCTGCTCTCTGCAGTGTCTGCAGTGTCTGCATGTCTCAGATTGACTTTCTGGTTTCCTAGGCAGAAAGGCTATAGGATTTTCCATGTGAGACTCTGCTGCCGCTGTGGACGCTAGGCAGACTGCATTTGGCATAGGCTAAGCCTCATAGATTCATAATCCATGTTTCTACCCCTTAAGTAAGGAGTCCTTCCCTACCACTTTTAGTAAAGCTTAACTACTTCTGCTTTCTTTCTAGCACAGAACATTTGTTTCTTTGTATTGCATTCTGGATTTATAGTTGTTTCCTGAAGAAGGATGTTATCTGCTAGAGCTTTAGTCCCTCATACTCAAAAGCAAAAGATCACTTTCATTTTTGAAAGATGTATTCATTAGTTATAAAATTCTCATTTGAGAATACTTTACTTTTAGTACTTTAAAGATGTCATTCCATTTTCTTCTGGCTTGCACTTTTTTCTGATGCAAAGTATGCAGCCATTCTTATCTTTATGACTAATACAGTTTGGAATTTTCTCTCCACCAAATCTAATGTTGAACTTTGATCCCCAGCACTGGAGGAAGTGCCTAGTGTAATGTGTTTGGGTCATGGGAGCAGTTGCCTCATCAATGACTCGGCTGTCTCCATGATAATAAAGGAGTTCCCATTCTATTGGTCAACCTAGAGATCTGATTTGCTAAAAAGAGTTGGCATCTTCCTCTTTTCTCTCTTTCTTCTTCTCACCATGTGATGCCTGCTCCCCTACACCTTCCACCATGAGCAGAAGCTTCCTGAGGCCTCACCACAAGCAGATGCTGGCACCATGCTTCTTTTACAATCTGCAGAACCATGAGCCAAGTTAATCTCTTCTCGTTATAAATTATAAAACCTCAGGTATCCCTTTGCAGCAAGACAAAGGGATTAAGACAATGACTTGTAAATAATTATGTAATATGTTTCCATGTTCCTCTTATGTAAACTGCTTTTAAGATTTTCCTTTTGCAGCAATTTGATTAATGTGTGACCCAGTGTTGTTTCCTTCATATTTTTTCTGCTGGAAGTTTGTTCATCTCCTGGAATCTATCACTTTATAGTTTTTAACAAATTTCAAAAATGTTTAATATTCTTCACATAATTTTTCTACAGCCCCTTCTCTGTTCTCTGTGTGTAGGACCATTACATTTGTTTTGGACCACTTGATATTCTCTCACAAGTCCTGACGCTCTGTTCATTTTTTCCATCTTTCCTCTGCACTTTATTTTGTTTAGGTTTTATTGTTATGTCTTCAAGTTTACTTATCTCTCTGTGTGTGTGGTGTGTGTGTGTTCACAGTGCAATCTGCTAACTTTCTCTTTCACATTGTGTATTTTTGTTCTCCAGAAGCTCAATTTGGATGTTTTTCTTCATATTACATTTCTTTTGCCATCATGCTCATGTTTTCCTATGCATCTGTGTGTGTGTTCTGTCTTAATGCTTTTATCTGCAGATTCCATAATCTCTGTTATTACTGGGTACGTTTCTATTAACTGAGTTTTCTCCTGGTTATGGGTTTTATTATTACGCTTATTTAGTATAAATGGTTCTTCGTTGGATGCCGGGCATTATAAATGTTAATGCTATTGGGTGCTGTATCGCTTCAGGGAATGTAGAACCTTGGTCTAGAGCTCTGTGATATCGCCTACAATCAGCTTATTCTTTTGAAGTCCACTTGTCAGTTTTCTTTTTGGCAGACGATCCATGGCAGCCTCTCATCTAGGGCTAGCTTACTCTAACTTCCAAAGCAGCATCCTTCCACGATCTCTGCCCAACACCCACGCATTACTCTAATTTTGCTGGTGGCTGTATAAAATTTACTATACGTGTGTGAACTCTAGGAATCTTTTGAACTTCTGTTTTCTAGTGGTTCCTTTCCCAGCCCTGTGGAGATTTAGCCACACACAGTCACAGATTAATATTGAGGCAAAGATTTGAGAGGACCCCTGTAGATCTCTGGAATCCTCCCTGCACCTCCCTTATCTCTGGTAGTCTGCATTGCAAATCCTGACTGCCTTGGCCTCTCAAAGCTACTCAAATCAGCAAAATTGCTGGGCTCCGTTTGATATTCCCTTTTCTGTGCTACGGCCTGGAAATTTCTTCCAAGCAGTAAGCTGTATAATTGTATGGCTGGCTTAGTTTGTTTCCGGTCTTTCAGGTATTATTTTGTTCCTGTGCTGACTATTGTTTAAGGTTGGAAATGGTTGTTTCATGTATCTTATTTCATTTTCTAGTTATTCAAGCCAGCAGGTTGCTGGGTGGAAGCAGCATTTCTCAGCAGGTTGTTTTTCACAGTGGAATAGATTAGCAATTCTCCAAATGCTTTCTGTATTGCAACATGGTAAATACCATAATGATGACGTTGGGTGCTAGGTTTCTCACTATTGGCAAAGGGAGAGACAAATATGAAGTGTAGCAAGGCTGGGAAGATTTCCATTATACTGGATGGGAATCAGAGTTATAAGCATGAACTCATGGTTTATTGACACAGACATAAATATAAGTAGAAAGACAGGCAGGCAGGTATGCATGTCTCTTATTTTGTTTGCTTAGAGACATGAAATTAATGACACCATTAGCAATGAGCCCACTGGTGTATAGATCTTTGTTTCTAAACACTGTTTCTCACTAAAATAATAAGTCACTTAGATAAGTGACTAATTCTTAGGCTGAGTCAGGAAAATAAGTTAAGCCTGCAACATATTTTTGTGCAAGAAAATAAGGATATGATCAAAAAGTGTTGGGAGCACGTCCAAGCACAGAGAAACCAGGATAAAAGGCTTTTTACTGACCACACATGAGACCATTTGAGCATCACAATTAATAAGGATACTAAAGGATTTTAACCCATTTGATAAAAAATAAACTGAAACAGATAAATAATTGGTTAATATTATGTCAGTAATTTATAGATTAATAAAATAAGGAGATACTAATAAAGTAAATGTGGCAAAATATTTTAAAAAGATGAATCTGAGTAAAGAGTAGATGACAGTTCTTTGTGCTATTCTTGCAAACTTTCATAAATTTGAAATCATTTCAAAATAGGAAATTAAGAACATTTAGATCATTAACATGAAGTCCTAGTAATGAAGACTTTTTAAAGGGAGGAAGTCACATTCTTGACTTGTAGTAATTATTCTACAGTTTTGCAGCTGGGCTTAAAACTCCCTGTGCCTTCCATTCATCATGGAACATACTGATTGGCAGCTCTCTCCTTAACAGGCAGTCCCTGGTCCTGACAGTGCTGGTAATGAATGGGGACCTGGGTGTGTATAATCTGACCTTTTGGAAGAGGGATTTGACTTAGTTCACATAGTAAGAGCCTTCTGCACAGCATTGAAATGTGCAAGTCATGTTAAACTGATACATCCGTAGAAATCCACCATGATCTCTAAAATTTTTATGAGGTTATGCAGCATGTTTCTGTGACAAATGAATTTTTAAAGTCTTAAATGGCATAACTGGTTCTTTGTAAGGGCATCTTACTATTGAATTTCTAGGTTTTCTCCTTGAAAATCTTTCCACTTTTCTTTTCATAGGCTTGTGAGTATTTATGAGGTTTTATAAACCAACCAGTGTATCAGTCACAACACTTCTACTGCACTTTACGTCATTCCAAGTCTTATTTATATATAGGATGATTTTTACCCATTGCCAAAGGACTTGTAAATACAGCTCTTTGATATTTCCCAACTCCAGTCGAACTTGTTGTATGTGAAGGAAACCACAGCCTACGGAAAGGATGATATCTGCTTTGATGATGGATCTTCTGTGAAAACTCAGCAAGCATTTCATTTATAAAGAGTCAGGCAAGTCAGATTCAAGTGTTCACATTTGCAAGTAAAACACAGCACTATGGGTACCATTCACCTGTCTCCAGGAAAATACCACCTGCCTGGCTTTGGGGCATGGGAGAGGGCTGGGAAATTAGAGAACCCAGCAGCTTTTGAAACACCAGCCTGGACTTGGGAGAAGCAGATAATTTCCTGGCTGTCTGGAGGAAACCCGATCCTTCCAGAAAGTCCGTGAATGGAATGAGGGTAGTACAAGATGGAGTGTGGTTATGTGGCTGACGCCTGGTGAACACTCAGAGCCCCGGCTTCATAACTGAAGCAGCCAGAGTGGAATAAGGTTGGGATAGGGAGAGATCCAAGGGAGTGGGAGTGATGCCTTGGGAGTGACGAGTCTTCATTCCATGGAACTCACTGGTTGCATTGTAGACTATTCAACATCCTTAACCTCTGGTATCTAAATGCCAGTAGAGTCCTGGGCCTGTGACAACAAGAACACCCTTACTCATCTCCCATACTCTCCTGGGAGTGTTACTGCAGCAGTGGAGAGCGGTCACTTGAGTAATCTGGAGCTATAGTGACCTGACCCGTCTACATCTAAAGCAGAGGCTTTCCTCCCTTTAGATGCTAATTGCACACATGGTCACTCTAGGGTTGCTTCAATCAGTTGCTTGTTATGGTCCATTAGGAGAGGAGGTAAGATTTCTTCAGGACTCTGTAATTAGCATTATATTGAAAAACACTGAATAGATTTTCCCTGGGGTGTCCAGACTCTACATGGACCGAGAACATAGGCAGGTGATCAGTGAGGTTTAGGGGTATGGCCCTTCACCAGGACATAAAGCCCATTCTCGGCCCATCTTGTGAGCTGTGCCAGGTCAGAGATAACCAGCTCCACACACAGTTGTGTCTTTCCACAAAGTCAGACTTTTACTGACACTATTTCAATCACAAAAGGCATGAGCCATAAGGAGTTCCCTAGGAGGTAATTCTCCTTAGTATTTCCTGTTCACTAAGTAGTTAGAACCATAGGCACACAGGCTCAAACCACCGCATGAGTCATTCAACACTACAAACCATACATGATAGTCAACTTCATCAATATATAAATATTCTAGATTAAAGATTCCACAAACAAAGTAAAATTAACATCAAGAGGAAAAAGATAGGAAAAACGGTTAACAAACCAGTCCAGGGAAAGTGACAAAGAGGAAAACAGCCTACTGGTCTGGGCCAGGAGGTCCATCAGTCTTGTAAGGAAGCGTCTTTGATATGACAGAGCCTTTGGCAGCAGATGCCAGTATTGATCGCAAGCGACAGCAAGACAGTGACAGTTGAGACAGCTGCTTCGAGCTGCCGAAACCTTGCTCTTTTATGGTTACAGAGTCTTCTGGTGGGGACTGATAGTGGAAGAGTGTGCTGCTTTTTCATATCCTTATTTGGCTGGATACAGTCTTTATGTTTTATTGGTTTATTAAGCAAAACATCTTGTCCTTGTTGGCAAAGTGCCCTATGAAATGTACAATGGAATCTGTTTCTAAGATGGAGTTACTTATGTCAAGGGTGCCCAGGAACACCCAGACCTATGATGAAGGCCCCATTGGCTCTGAGCACTAGGCAAGGAGTGGCCCCTGGAGATGGAAGCAGCTCTGCTGCAGGAAGACCTTAAGCTGCAAGAGGATCAAGAAGAAAAAGACGGAAGAACTAGGAGTGAACAGAGCAGTAGGTGCACACAAAGCCAAGACTGTGGGAAATCAGAAACCTTATCAGGACATTGAGGGAAGAGGTGAAAAGCTATAATCTCACAAAAGGATTCCCTAGAAAAATCCCAAATCCCCCCACTACCACACATTCCAGGGAATTTAGGGCAACTGCATTTAAAATTCATTGAGTGATAGAGGATCTCACACGGACACATTCTGATCTAGAAGGAAAGTTAGACAACACGTGTCTCTTAACACGGCATACATTGGAAATAAAATCCTAATCCCCACAATGAACCAAACGAATCCCCTCTTGGCCAAGGGAACCCCACAGAAACTTGAAAAACTGAATTCCTGGCCATGCCATGACAGGAAGGGAGGTCATTCTACCTTCTCCCTTTTGGGGTTTACGCACAGTTGATCAACGTGAATATTAAGATGGAGATCATAAGACTGATAAACTGACTCTGTGTGGCAATAAAATGCCTAACTCCAACTGGACTTTGGCATAGCATCACACGACAGGTAGCCGATCACAAGCCCTGAAGGAAATCTAAATATTTTACCCCAAAATATATTTTTTGACATATTTCGAAATGGCCCTACAAAGCTGTCTCTTGTGGGGGAAATTTGCATCTGTAGAGAATCTCCTTCCCTTTTTTCCCAGATCTAGGAGAGACTGAGAGAGTTCACTAAGAGTCTGACACCTTTTAAGATCCAAAAAGAGACATTTACCATCCATTCTCTCTGAAGCCTGCTACCTGGAAGCTTTATTTACATAGTAAGAACCTTGGCACCCACAACCTCCCTTGTCTTAACTCAAGCAATTTTTTCTACCGACTTCAGCTCTTTCGACAAAGCTTCACTCTTTCAGTCAGTTGTCAATCAGAAAATCTTTGAACGCACCTATGACCTGTAAGCCCTGCTCCTCACCCCTGCCTGGGAGATGTCCCACCTTTCTGGGCTGAACCAATGTACACCTTCCTTGTATTCATTTATGCCTTCACCTGTAACTTCTCTCTCCCTGAAATACATTTTTAAAAGCTATAACCCAACCACCTCGGGCACACATTTCAGGCCCATTTGAGACTGTACCCCAGGCCATGGTGACTCATATTGGCTCAGGAAAAAAAAAACCTCTTTAAATATATGATGATATTTGGCTTTTTCATCAACCATGGGGACATTTCTGAGAGGCTGAAAGCAGACACAGAGTTAAAGAGGTTGCCATGTTTCTTAAGAGAAGATGAGGATCTGTGCTGAAAACTCCAGAGCATTCTGACACGGGACAGAATGTGTTGTGCCCTGACATGCACCCAGGAACAGAGAAGCTTTCACAGTGCAGCAGGCTCCAGACCAGCTCAGCTCCCACCTCTGACCTCTGCCTAGGGATAAAGGGGCAGGATGGCTCAGAGTGAGAAAGTGATGTCCAGGGAACAGAGCACCAGGTGTTGCTTAGCTATGCTGTGGGGAGGTCCAGAGAAATCCAGCAGGTTCCCAATCTCCTCTAGGGAAGGCCAGTGCAGCAGCCGTAACTTAGGACCTTCCTGAATGTGCTGATACACGTCATGGCTCACACCACACAACGGACTTCAATGGCTTGTCATTAGCCAACATGTCCCCACATTTGACACTCTTGCCATGGCTGGCAGCAAGGTCACAGTCTCACTTTTGGAAGAGGAAGCCTCCTGGGCACCTCCCCAAGATCTTGACTGAAACTGTTAGTCACTGCAAGAAAACCAGAAGCTAACGTGCCACCATGTCAGGGAATGCTAGATTTTCTCATCAGGCTCAAGAGAACACCATGGACCAGAAGCGCACATTCCGAGCAAGGCCATGCCAGGCTGGGATCCCACAGCTCCCCTGAGAACTGGGGACACTCCACAGCAAACATCACATCAAGCAACATCCCTGTCTAGGGGCATTATTCCATCCATCACATTATGCCAGCTTTGAAAGGTGTGTGAGTGAGTGTGCAGGTGTGTGAACACATATTCATAGCTATAAACATGCAAACATATTCACGTGTGTAGAATGTGCACAACACATACATATGTATATATTTGTATATGTATATGTTAACATACATAAAAGTACATGTGCATTTTTATGTGTATGTGTGTATACTATATGTACTAACACAGTTATATAAAATCTGACTTCCTTATGCCCATTTTAAATTATTGACTATGGCTCTCCTTCCCAAATTTACCATGAGGCAGGAACAAACTCCCTTTGCCTGTTCAGCAGAATTGGCAGACGACCCTACAGAAAGGGGATTAGAGTTGTACCTCTGAGATCAAAATCTCACAGTGTTGGTTGACAGCTTTTTTCCTCCCTCCAGATTTATGGTGTTTTAATGAGCAAACCAGTGGCAGAGAATGTCATTATCCTCTCCTTTCATAGCCAAAGGAAGGATGGGCCACAGCATAAGTTCATACAAACAAACAAATTGAAGCAATTTGCACTATTGCCCAAATGGTTGGCTTTTTAAATCCCTCTGTTTCAGTCTTAATTGATTCAGAGAATATCCACATTTGGCATTATTTTTCCCTGGATAATAAATGAACTTGCCCTGCCCTCGACCCTGCCAGTAGCCGGAAGGGAAATATTGGAGAAGCAGTTGACAGGAGGGGACCACAGTCATGAGTCAGCTACACACTCCTCTGTGTGCCTCTCAGCCTCCTGCTGCAATAACTCTGTTTCATAAATATTTAATATTTTAGCTATGTTATCTTAAACCAAAAATTGACCCTTATTCAAAGTAATCATATAAGTGATCAGTATTTGCACTGCCTGAGGAAACAGGAAATTTGCATCTGGCTTCTCTGAACCAAAATTAAACATTTATACATTTTATTCACATTGCTTGTCATTAGGCCCAACTTACTAGGACTCTCTGCATTTGGTTCCACACTAGAAAAATACTTTCTATTTGAAATAAAATTGCCCACGAAAATTACACTTGTTCTAGGAATGGTAGTGTGCCCCTCTAAACTTCTCTAAAAGGTCTTCTCAAGGAATTAAACATTTGTTGGGAAAATATGCTGGACCTTTCTTGGAGAATTCTACATCTAAGAGGGCTCACATGTCACTAATCATACCCCAGCACTGTTTGCTTGCTTTTGCTTTTTTTTTTTTTTTTTTTTTGAAATGATTCAATTTTTAATACCAACTTTGCATCTAGACTATTATTTTCCTTTTTCTACTAACGACCAAGAAGGGAAGGCAGACAGAGGGGCAGAAGGAGAAGGAAAATAATAGAGACGTTGGCAGAAGGAAATGAAGACTGAGAAAAGTTGGAAGATTTCTAACACCGTGAGAGTGAATTTGAGTCATCTTCAAGAGCTGAAGTTGAGTCACTTGGGTCTTTTTCAGCCTAAGATTTAAGTAAAATATTTAACAGGATGATGTGACCAGCACCCATGAATTTAGAAGAGTCTTCTCTTTGGCACTTCCTTTTCACATTTGCAATTTCACAGCTTCCAAGACAATGGGCTTGATTTACCCCATTTTATGTGGCCCCCCAGCCTCTCAGTAACTTTCTTGGGGTCCTGATTAATGAGTCTCTGCGGGAATTCCTTGTGAAATGACGTGATTGGCCATTCACTTGCCTATATTTTATTTTTAATCATTTTTTTTTTAACTTTTACTTGGCTTTTGATTTTTTTAAATTTTTATGGATACAAAACAGTTGTATATATTTTGGTGATCTGTATGGTAATTAGATACAAGTATATAATGTATGATGATTAAACCAGGGTGATTGGAATATTTATCACCTCAAATGTTTACCAGTTCTTTGTGTTAGAAGCATTCCAATTCCACTCTTTTAGTTATTTTAAAATATATGATCAATTATTATTAACTACAGTTGCCCTGTTGTGCTGCCATACACTATCAGGGGTAGCCAAGGGAGAAAATACAATCATGGGTTCTTAGTTTCAGTTTATGGTTGGGCAAGTAAAGCCTCTTTCTCATCCCTCTTTTCTGCATATCACCAGAGACAGAAACTAACAACATGGCTGCAGGCTGCTAAAAGCCCACAACAAAACAAAACAGAAAAACAACAACAGCAAAACAAGGCAGTTGGACACGCTCGCACTTGGTCTTATTCTTTCTGTTTAACTGTATTTTTTTACCCATTAACACACCGTTCTTCATCCCTCCCTCCACACGACTCTTCCCAGCCACTGGTAACCATCATTCTACTCTCTATCTCCAGGAGTTCCATTTTTGTGTTAGCTCCCACATAGGAGTGAGAACATGTGATACTTGTCTTTCTGTGCCTGGCTTATTTTACTTAACATAATGTCATCCAGTTCCATCCATGTCATTGCATATGACAAGATTTCATTCTTCTTGTGGCTGAATCATATTCCACTGTGTCTGTGTACCACGTTTTCTTTATCCATTCATCTGCTGATAGACAATTCAGTAAAGTTGTAGAATACAAAATCAATGTACAAAAAAGTAGCATTTCTATATACTAAAAACGAACAATCTGAAAAAGAAACCAAGAAACCAATCTCATTTACAATTGCTATAAACAAAATAAAATACTTAGAAATGAACTTAATCAAATTGAAAAAATCTTTACAATGAAAACTGTAAAAATAGATGAAAAAACTGAAGAGGACACAAAGAAGGTGGCAAAATATTCCATGTTTATAAATTGGAAAAATCAATATTGTAAATGTCTATACTACCCAAAGCAACCTATGAATTTAATGCCCTGTCTATCAAAACATCAACGACATTCTTCAGAGAAATAGAAAAAATAATCCTAAAAGGAATGTGAAACCACAAAAGAACCGCAATAACCAAAACCATCCTAAATACAAAGAGCAAAGCTGGAGGCATCACATTATCTGACTTCAAATTATACTACAAAGCTACAGTAATCATTGTTTTAAAAAATTTACATAGATGTACAAAACCAACTAATGTCAATGTAATGAATTATTATAAAGCGAACAACGCATAAGCATCGTCATGCAATAGAACATCGTCAGCATTGCGAACATTTCCTAAGTGACCTTTTTCAGTCATAACTCCTTCCTCTTCCCTTAATAGTAATCTCAATTTTAATCTTTATGGTCATCACATCCTTGCTTTTTCTTTATAAGCACTACCATTTTTACCATTAAACACTGTGGTTCAGTTTTGCATGCCTGTTTTACTTTATATAAACATAACCATCCCTTATGTAACCTTTTCTTTCACACAGTATTACATGTGTGAGATTCATTCACATTGATACATATGGCTGTGGTTTCTTCATTTACTTATTACCTCTAAATCTGAGTTGTTTTCATTCGCTACTGCAAGTGATGAAGTGCATGGTATTCTGAAATATACTTTCAAGTGCATAAACTGTCATGGGGTAGACGCTTAAGGTTGGAACTGCTGGGTCTTGAAGCATGTGTATGTTCAACTCACACAGACATGCTGAACAGTTTTCCAGAGCATTGTTCCAATTTACATCCATATCCAAGCATATATTAGAGTTCCTAGTGCTTCATATCCTTGCCAATGCTGAGTATATTCTTCCATCTCTTAAATGTTAGCCATTGGGTATTAGTATCCCATTGTGGTTTTATTTAGTATTTTCCTGATTTCTAATGAAGTTGAGCAGGTTTGTCTGCCACTTTATCCTCTGTTTTTAGTTTTTTCCCATATGGCATAATTTTTAAAGACTATTTCTGCCTCAATTTGTAGTGGGTGCCAACAATGTAATACAACTTTGCTGTAAATCAAGTGATGACACAGTGCAAATCTTTAATTTTGGACTCAATTCTATAACATGTGTTTAAATGTCCGTTTCTGTGCCAATACCTTTTCTCAATTACTGCAGTCTAGCTATCTAGAAAAGCAAGTGCTTTCGCTTTGTTCTTTGCCTCAGGGAGTGCCTTGCCTACTTTTGACTTCCTTGACATACAGAATAGAGCAGAGGAATAAAAGCTTCAAGAATTTGTCTAAGAGCAAGCAGGTGATAAGCACACCCTCTTCCCGGAGCCTGGCTAATCAGCTCTTATCTCATTTAGACCATCCATTTGCACAGTCCTCAGTAGGTGATGGTGTTCCTCCAGAAAGACGATATTCTCAAGTCTCAGGCACATGTTCACCACTTTTCTATTCTTCACTCTTTCCTGCATCTTCCACATTGGGGTCAATTTTTTACTATCTTTCAGTATTTCTTTCAGTGCACATTTGCTGGTGACATATTTTGTGACTGTGTTTTCCTGAGATCTATTTAATCTTCATCCTTGAAGGACAGTTCTGCTGGGGCAGTAGTTACTTTCACTCCATTGTTTTCTGCTTTTTTTGCTTATTTGTCAGCTGGATGAGAAGCCAGCTGTCATTCATTGATGTTTCTTCTGGCTGCCTTCAAGAGATTCTCTCCATCTCGTTTCAGGTTTCTCAATGACATGTGGAGGTGTATCTTTCTTTTATGCATGCTGTTTGAGGTTTGCCAATTGATGTTATTTACCAATTCCAGAAAATTCTCAGTCACTGTTCTTTCAACTTTCACTTCTGCCCATCATGCCCCATCCCTCCTTCTGGGTCTGCAACTCAGTGTATATTAAATCGACTTTCTACGTCCTCTATTTCTCTTACCTTCTTCTATGTATGCAGGATTCTTGTGACTTGCTGTGATTCATTCCAGAGAGATTTTTTCCCCAATAACTTCCAGTTTACAAATTACTTCTTAAGCTGTGTCTAGTAAGCTGTGAAGCTAGTTCATTGTATTTTTAATTTCAGTTTTTATATTTTTATTTCTAGAAGTTCCCATTTGTTCTTTTTTAAGTACGCTGTCACTTTTTATAGTCTTCAGCTCTCTACTACATTTTTTATTTTTCTTTTATCTCCTTGAACAAACAAGTATGGCAATTTTGAAATTGGTAACTGATAAATCTAGTTAAAATTGAAGATTCCTTAGGATTGTCTATGCGGAGAATCATGTCATTTGCAAATAAAGAGTGTTTTATTTCCAACTTTTCTTTTTTTTTCTTTTGAGGCAGAGTTTTACTCTTGTTGCCCGGGCTGGAGTGCAGCTGCACGTCGGTCTCGGCTCACTGCCACCTCTGCCTCCCAGGTTCAAGCAATTCTCCTGCCTTAGCTTCCTGAGTAGCTGAGATTGCAGGCCCCTACCACCACGTCCAGCTAATGTTGTATTTCTGGTAGAGATGAGGTTTCACCATGTTGGCCAGGCTGGCCTTGAACTCCTGACCGAAGGTGACTCACCTGCATTGGCATCCCAAAGTGCTGGTATTACAGGCACGAGCCACCGCTCCCGGCCTTACGCCTTACTTCCCACTTTCTATCTTTATTAGTTTTGTTTGTTTGTTTGTTTTTTGCCTTATTGTCCTCACCAGAACTAACAGAAAAATGTTCAATAGACATGTTAAGAGCCAACATCCTGGGTTCTAATCTTAAGGGAAAAGGATTTAATTTTTCACCATGGAGCTGCCTTTGCTCTCACTCATATGAACACTGTCTCGGCCTCCTTCTTATCCTGTCCCTGCTTGTCATCCTTGACCTGCATATTTGGAGGCAGCCTCCATCCAGTTTCCATTTTCATGTCCTGGGTAAATAAGGCCCCACACCCTGAACCACTTGACCACTTTGTTTCTGCTTTAAGCCTGGTAGACCTGATAATGCAACCCTGGAGTCCCTGTGCTTACCCCTCTTCAAATTTACCAGTCCAATTTCCTGTCCCAGGAAACCCAACCACGTGATGTTCTGGACCCCAATAAAGGCTTCAGCTCACATGTTATCCCTCTCTCTGTCTTGTCCCCACCGGTTGACTCTGTATGTCTCGACAGCTCCCTGTGTTCCATGGGCCCTTCGAGGCATGCTGCCCGCTTTTCCCTGGGACCTGTGAGTAGGAGAAATATTTTCGTGGTTCCAGTCTAAGTGGCCCTCACTGTGCTGTACCCGACTACACCAAACCTAACCTAAATACCTCAGTCAACACATCACAGCCTAAGTGCGGTGTTAGAATTTCTTTATGTAGATGCCTTTTATCAAGTTGAGGAAGTGTTTTTCTGTTCTAAATGTGCTGAGAATTTTCATCATTAATGAGTGTTGAATGTTGTCAAATGCATTATTTGCACCTACCGAGATCTTGCAAGAATTTTCTCCTCTTTTCAAGTGGGGAATGACATTGATTAGTTTCCAAATGATCACCCGCTTTGCATTTCCGGGAAGCACTTCACCTCTCCACGATGTGTGTATGTAGGTACATATGTATGGTATATGCACGTAGCATGTATAATGTGTGTATGTAGTGTGTATATGCATGATGTATGCATTTGTGTATATATATGTGTATGATGCTGGATTTTGTTTGCTAATCCATTGTTAAGAATCTTATCTCTAGATTTACAAGGATATTGGTCATTTTCTCTTATTTTAATGGTTTTGCACGGTTTTGACTTTAGAGCTATGCTAGACTCTTAAAATGACTTTAGAATTGTTCCCTCATTGACTGAGCTCTGACCGTGTGTGTGAGATTTGGTGTCCTTGCCCTTGCACCTAAACAGCAACTGTGTGACAATATAACTCGGCTTCAAGGCATGAGAACTCAATCAGTCCATGTCCAGTGGAGCGTTAGTGCTTCCAGGATCGTTGACTAAGCCCATGCCAGGCCATTGTCACTGTTGGAGCCACACAGCAGCAGGCAGGGACCATGCTGCATGGGGCTCTGCAAGAGCCAAGCACAGGCTGCACGGGAACAGCCAGGGTGTCCACTTGCCCCTTCCCGGGGAGCTCGGGAGACCCTCTTGGGAGAAGTGATATTTGGAAATACTGGGGGGTGCCCAAGATGGCCGAATAGGAACAGCTCCAGCCTCCAGCTCCCAGCGTGAGCAATGCAGAAGACAGGTGATTTCTGCATTTTCAACTGAGGTACTGGGGTCATCTCACTGGGGCATGTCAGACAGTTGGTGCTGGTCAGCGGGTGCAGCCCGACCAGCAAGAGCTGAAGCAGGGCAAGGCATCGCCTCGCCTGGAAAGCACAAGGGAGAAGGGAATTCCTTTTCCTAGCCAAGGGAAACTGAGACACAAAACACCTGGAAAATCAGGTAACTCCCACCCCAATACTGCACTTTACCAAGGGTCTTAGCAAACAGCACACGAGGAAAGTATATCCCACACCTGGCCCAGAGGGCCCCACGCCCACGGAGCCTCCCTCATTGCTAGCACAGCAGTCTGAGATCTAACTGCAAGGCGGCAGCAAGGCTGGGGGAGGGGCGCCTGCCATTGCTGAGGCTTAAGTAGGTAAACAAAGCTGCCTGGAAGCTCGAATTGGGTGGAGCCCACCGCAGTTCAAGGAGGCCTGTTTGCCTCTGTAAACTCCACCTCTGGGGAGTATAGCTAAACAAAAAGCAGCAGAAACCTCTGCAGATGTCAATGTCCCTGTCTGAAAGCTTTGAAGAGACCAGTGGTTCTCCCAGCACGGAGGTGGAGATCTGAGAACAGACAGACTGTCTGCTCAAGTGGGTCCCTGACCCCTGAGTAGCCTAACTGGGAGACATCCCCCACTAGGTGCAGACTGACACCTCACACCTCACACGGCTGGGTACACATCTGAGATGAAGCTTCCAGAGCAAGAATCAGACAGCAACACTCGCTGTTCAGCAATATTCTATCTTCTGTAGCCTCCGCTGCTGATACCAAGGCAAACAGGGTCTGGAGTGGACTTCAAGCAAATTCCAACAGACCTGCAGCTGAGGGTCCTGACTGTAAGAAGGAAAACTAACATACAGAAAGGACACCCACACCAAAACCCCATCAGTACGTCACCATCATCAAAGACCTAAGGCAGATAAAACCACAAAGATGGGGAAAAAGCAGTGCAGAAAAGCTGGAAATTCAAAAAATCAGAGCGCATCTCCCCCTCCAAAGGAACACAGCTCATTGCCAGCAATGGAACAAAGCTGGACAGAGAATGACTTTGATGAGTTGAGAGAAGAAGGCTTCAGTCAACCAAACTTCTCAGAGCTAAAGGAGGAACTACGTACCCAGTGCAAAGAAACTAAAAACCTTGAAAAAAGAATGGATGAATGGATAAGTAGAATAATCAATGCAGAGAAGACCATAAAAGAACTGACAGAGATGGAAAACCATGACATAAGAACTACACGAATAATGCACAAGCTTCAGTAACCGATTCAATCAACTGGAAGAAAGAGTATTGAAGATCAAATAAATGAAATGAAGTGGAAGAGAAGTGTAAAGAACAAAGAGTAAAAAGAAATGAATGAAGCCTCCAAGAAATATGGGATTATGTGAAAAGACCAAATCTACATCTGATTGGTGTGCCTGAAAGTGACGGTGAAAATGGAACCAAGTTGCAAAACTCTCTGCAGGATATTAGCTGGGAGAACTTCCCCAACCTAGCAAGGCAGGCCAACAATCAAATTCAGGAAATACAGAGAATGCCACAAAGATACTCCTCGAGAAGAGCAACTCCAAGACACATAATTGCCAGATTCACCAAAGTTGAAATGAAGGAAAAAATGTTAAGGGCAGCCAGAGAGAAAGGTCGGGTTACCCACAAAGGGAAGCCCATCAGAGTAACAGCAGATCTCTCAGCAGAAACTCTACAAGCCAGAAGAGAGTGGGGGCCAATATTCAACATTCTTAAAGAAAAGAAATTTCAACCCAGAATTTCATATCCAGCCAAACTAAGTTTCATAAGTGAAGGAGAAACAAAATCCTTTCCAGACAAACAAATGCTTAGAGATTTTGTCACCATCAGGCCTGCCCTACAAGAGATCCTGAAGGAAGCACTAAACGTGGAAAGGAACAACCAGTAGCAGCCATTGCAAAAACATGCCAAAATGTAAAGACCATAGATGCTAGGAAGAAACTGCATCAACTAACGAGCAAAATAACTAGCTAATATCGTAATGACAGGATCAAGTTCACACAAAACAATATTAACCTTAAATGTAAATGAACTAAATGGTCCAATTAAAAGACACAGACTGGCAAATTGGATAAACAGTCAAGACCCATCAGTGTGCTGTATCCAGGAGACCCATCTCACATGCAGAGACACACATAGGCTCAAAATAAAGGGATGGAGGAAGATCTACCAAGCAAATGGAAAACAAAAAAAAAGCAGGGGTTGCAATCCTAGTCTCTGATAAAACAGACTTTAAACCATCAAAGGTCAAAAGAGACAAAGAAGGCCATTACATAATGGTAAAGGGATCAATTCATCAGGAAGAGCTAACTGTCCTAAATATATACGCAACCAATACAGGAGCACCCAGATTCATAAAGCAAGTCCTTAGAGACTTACAAAGAGACTTCGACTCCCATACAATAATGATGGGAAACTTTAACACCCCACTGTCAACATTAGACAGATCAATGAGACAGAAAGTTAACAAGGATATCCAGGAATTGAACTCAACTCTGAACCAAGTGGACCTAATAGACATCTACAGAACTCTCCACCCCAAATCAACAGAATATACATTATTTTCAGCACCACATCGCACTTATTCCAAAATTGACCACATAGTTGGAAGTAAAGCACTCCTCAGCAAATGTAAAAGAACAGAAATTATAACAAACTGTCTCTCAGACCACAATGCAATCAAACTAGAACTCAAGACTAAGAAACTCAATCAAAACCCCTCAACTACATGGAAACTGAATAACCTGCTCCTGAATGACTACTGGGTACATAAGGAAATGAAGGTAGAAATAAAGATGTTCTTTGAAACCAATGAGAACAAAGACACAACATACCAGAATCTCTGGGACACATTTAAGTAGTGTGTAGAGGGAAATTTATAGCACTAATTGACCATAATAGAAAGCAGGAAAGATCTAAAATTGACACCCTAACATCATAATTAAAAGAACTAGAGAGGCAAGAGCAAACACATTCAAAAGCTAGCAGAAGGCAAGAAATAACGAAGATCAGAACAGAACTAAAGGAGATAGAGACACAAAAAACCCTCCAAAAAATCGATGAATCCAGGAGCTGGTTTTTTGAAAAGATCAACAAAATTGATAGACCACTAGCAAGACTAATAAAGAAGAAAAGAGAGAAGAATCAAATAGATGCAATAAAAAATGATAAAGGGGATATCACCACTAACCCCACATAAATACAAATTACCATCAGAGAATACTGTAAACACCTCTACGCAAATAAATGAGAAAACCTAGAAGAAATGGATAATTTCCTGGACACTTACACTTTCCCAAGACTAAACTAGGAAGAGGTTGAATCCCTGAATGGACCAATAGCAGGCTCTGAAATTGAGGCAATAATTAATAGCCTACCAACCAAAAAAGGTCCAGGACCAGATGGATTCACAGTGGAATTCTACCAGAGGTACAAAGAGGAGTTGGAACCATTTCTTCTGAAACTATTCCAATCAATAGAAAAAGAGGGAATCCTCCCTAACTCATTTTATGAGGTCAACATCATCCTGATACCAAAGCCTTGCAAAGACAGAACAAAAAAAGAGCATTTTAGACCAATATCACTGATGAACATCGATGCAAAAATCCTCAATAAAATACTGGCAAACTGAATGCAGAAGCATATCAAAAAGCTTATCCACCAAGATCAAGTGGGCTTCATCCCTGGGATGCAAGGCTGGTTCAACATATGCAAATCAATAAATGTAATCCATCATATAACCACACCCAAAGACAAAAACCACATGATTATCTCAATAGATGCAGAAAAGGCCTTTGACAAAATTTAACAGCTCTTCATGCTAAAAACTCTCAATAAACTAGATATTGATGGGATGTATCTCAAAATAATAAGAGTTATTTATGACAAACCCACAGCCAATATCATACTGAATGGGCAAAAACTGGAAGCATTCCCTTTGAAAACTGGCATAAGACAGGGATGCCCTTTGTCACCACTCCTATTCAACATAGTGTTGGAAGTTCTGGCTAGGGCAATCAGGCATGAGAAAGAAATAAAAGGTAATTAGTTAGGAAAAGAAGAAGTTGAACTGTCCCTGTTTGCAGATGACATGATTGTATATTTAGAAAACCCCATCGTCTCAGCCCAAAATCTCCTTAAGCTGATAAGCAACTTCAACAAAGTCTCAAGATACAAAATCAATGTGCAAAAATCAGAAGCATTCTTATACACCAGTAACAGACAAACAGAGAGCCAAATCATGAATGAACTCCCATTCATAACAGCTTCAAAGAGAATAAAATACCTAGGAATCCAACTTACAAGGAATGTAAAGGACCTCTTCAAGGAGAACTACAAACCACTGCTCAGTGAAATAAAAGAGGGCACAAACAAATGGAAGAACATTCCATGTTCATGGATAGGAAGAATCAATATTGTGAAAATGGCCATACTGCCCAAAGTAATTTATAGATTCAATGCCATCCCCATCAAGCTACCACTGACTTTCTTCACAGAATTGGAAAAAACTGCTTTAAAGTTCATATGGAACCAAAAAAGACCCCGCATTGCCAAGACAATCCTAAGCCAAAAGAACAAAGCTGGAGGCATCACGCTACCTGACTTCAAACTATACTACAAGGCTACAGTAACCAAAACAGCATGGTACTGGTACCAAAACAGAGATATAGACCAATGGAACAGAACAGAGCCCTCAGAAATAATATCACATATCTACAGCCATCTGATCTTTTCAAACCTTACAAAATTAAGAAATGGGGAAAGGATTCCCTATTTAATAAATAGTGCTGAGAAAATTGGTTAGCCATAAGTAGAAAGCTGAAACTGGATCCTTTCCTTACTCCTTATATGAAAATTAATTCAAGATGAATTAGAGACTTAAATGTTAGACCTAAAACCATAAAAACCATAGAAGAAAACCTAGGTAATACTATTCAGGACATAGGCATGGGCAAGGACTTCATGTCTAAAACAACAAAAGCAACGGCAACAACAGCCAAAATTGACAAATGGGATCTAATTAAACTAAAGAGCTTCTGCACAGCAAAAGAAACTACCATCAGAGTGAACAGGCAACCTACAGAATGGGAGAAAATTTTTGCAATCTACTCATCTGACAAAGGGCTGATATCCAGAACCTACAAAGAACTCAAACAAATTTACAAGAAAAAAACAAACAACCCCATCAAAAAGTGGGCAAAGGGTATGAACAGACACTTCTCAAAAGAAGACATTCATACAGCCAGCAGACACATGAAAAAATGCTCATCATCACTCGCCATCAGAGAAATGCAAATCAAAACCACAATGAGATACCATCTCACACCAGTTACAATGGCAATCATTAAAAAATCAGGAAACAACAGGTGTTGGAGAGGATGTGGAGAAACAGGAACACTTTTACACTGTTGGTGGGATTGTAAACTAATTCAACCATTGTGGAAAACAGTGTGGCAATTCCTCAAGGATCTAGAACTCGAAATACCATTTGACCCAGCCATCTCATTACTGGTTATATATACCCAAGGGATTATAAATCATGCTGCTATAAAGACACATGCACACGTATGCTTATTGCAGCACTATTCACAATAGCAAAGACTTGGAGTCAACCCAAATGTCCACCAGTGACAGACTGGATTAAGAAAATGTGGCACATATACACCATGGAACACTATGCAGCCATAAAAAAAGGATGAGTTCGTATCCTTTGTAGGGACATGGATGCAGCTGGAAACCATCATTCTTAGCAAACCATCACAAGAACAGAAAACCAAACATTGTATGTTCTCACTCATAGGTGGGAACTGAACAATGAGATCACTTGGACACAGGAAGGGGAACATCACACACCGGGGCCTATTGTGGGGAGTGGGGAGGGGGGAGGGATAGCATTAGGAGAAATACCTAATGTAAATAACGAGTTAATGGGTGCAGCACACCAACATGGCACATGTATGCATATGTAACAAACCTGCACATTGTGCACATGTGCCCTAGAATTTAAAGTATAATAATAATGAAAAAAAAAGAAAAAAAAAAGAAAGTACTGCTTTGCTATATGGTGGTCTGAAATGCTTTAGGCACCGTTAAATATTTAATTTCATTTTCTAGATTTTTTAATACTCTTAAAATTCTCTAATTCTCTTTCAATGAATTGTTTCAGATGCAAAAAGTCTATGCTAAATACTAGAGGCACAAAAAGAGGGTGGTCTCCTTGAGACCTTCAGAAGGGTCTCTTAGCCAGAATGCAAAGTCTGGGGGTGAAGTGCAAGGGTCAGACTGAGCAGGTAGCCAGGTCCCAACCTTGCAGACTCCAGCTGAGGCAGTGCAGCCTGACCGAGAGGGCTCTGGGGAGTCAGCGGGGGAATGTTGGGGCTTCAGGTGTATGCACTGGGCAGAGGGAGGAGCCTGGCCTTGAGACGCAAGTCAGAGAGAATGCTCAGGTCAGCAGGGAGAGAGAAAGCTGGTTCAGACTGGGACATGGTGAGTGGGAGGGCCTTGGCACAGCCAAGTGGGTGGTCCTGTGGGCAGG
Source organism: Rhinopithecus roxellana (assembly GCF_007565055.1). Lineage (NCBI taxonomy): Eukaryota > Metazoa > Chordata > Mammalia > Primates > Cercopithecidae > Rhinopithecus > Rhinopithecus roxellana. The sequence continues at coordinate 50,597,341 of NC_044559.1, read as the reverse complement.
TGGGGAAATGCTTATGCAGGGGAAACACCAGGTACAGGCCTGGAGATGTAAATCCATGCTTCCTCTGTGAACAGAAGTCCCCTGTGGCCATGAGAGTGGATGAACACCCACAGTGAAAAGAGGAGGAGGCTACCCACAGAGCCCATGCGAATCCCAACACTCAAGGCCCAAGAGGAGGAGGAGATGCTCTCAGAGAAACTCAGAAGGAACCCCCCCACCCCCGCAGAGACACAGAAAGAGGTCAGGGCTGGTAATGTCACGTACACCCAGACAGGGCCAATGTGACTGAGGAACAGAGTGTCTTCCTTCACTTTTCTTCTGACCAGCACCTCTGATTGCCCCAAACGTACCATTACAACTCCCAGAATGTTCCAGTTACCTATGACTGGGGCAGGAGATGACAGGGAGCTTGCGGCTTCAGCCCTGCAGGGCACATTTGCTTCCAGCTTCCGCTACAGACACACACACAGATGTCCACCGGCAGATGGGTCTCCTGCAGCCCCAGAGGTCATGGGTAGACCCTGGAGATAGTTACCACCTTCCAGGTAACCCAAGTGGTCACAGTCACACTCAAAGAGGCACTTTGTACAGGTGAGTTTGTGCCAAAGAGAGGCAGGCAGCCAAGGAGCAGGGTTGGGAATGTGGCAGAGATCTGAAGCTAAGACCACTTTGAAGACGGAGCCCTTCTTTCTTCATGGAGCTCATCAAGGACAGGAGGTGAATACAAGCACATCTTTTTCTCAGTAATCAAAGTTTGATTTTAAATTATGTAAGTTGGGTGGTAACTCCCGGAGGTTAAGTGCTTTCTAGTTTGCTTTGCGTGTGATAGCTGGTGGCAATGGCAAACAGGGCCTGGGAAGAACAAATGCACTTAGGAAAGGAGATGGTTTGAAATGCAAATTCCCCATCCACCTCCCAAAAGAATCACTCCCGCACCGTCCGTGTAGTCAGTGCAAGACTCAGAGCGAGAGAGAGAGGCGGGAGCACCGTGTGTGGAAGCCAAGCGTGGAATGTGAAGATGACCCATGTGGTGCCAAGAAGAGCCACTGAGCATGAAGCTAGCTTTACTCTCCAGATGCTGGATGACTAGAAATGTTGTAAACTCTTCTAAACCTTTAGTTGTCTTATCTCTGTAAAGGGGAGCATAGCATCTCACCTAGTTAGCCTCAGCTTTGTGAAGACGAAATGAGATGATACAATAGAACTGGTCCATGAGTTGCACAGTGGAGTGAATGTGCTGGTTGCATGGAGGGATGGGCCACCTCTGCTCAGGGTGGGTGAAGGGAGAGTAAATGTCATCCCGCACTTAAGTTCAAAAGACCAAAGGCACAGCAGCTTGACGAACACATGCAGCTTAGCAGAGGTTTAAGTGGTCGATAGGTCAAGTTGAGTCAACAGTGTCATCACAAAGAAGTTCACGGGCCTGCAGACCAGCCAGATAGACACAAGAGCACTGGGGATAACAGGCGTAATGGAATCAGGGCCCCACTTGCTCCACTCCACATTCCTCTGTGACACTCTAAGCATCGACTGAGAGACTGGGGGAGTGCCTTGCACTGGGTTGGATTCAGATTTGGGCACCAGTGTCTAGGCACTCTTCACCTTCTGAGAAGACTGATCAGGAATCGAGGGGTCAGAAAACAAGAGGAGCAGGAAATGGTTGAAGAGGTGTCTAACTGGCACTGTCTCCTGGCACATAACTGCTGAGATGATTGTCAAGAAGAAGCAATGCTTGCTTTAAATGGCTCCTGAAAGCAGAAATTCCAAGACAGAGAGGCCGAGTCACCAGGGAGATAGAATTTCATCTTCTCCACTAGGAGAAGCTTAATAGCAAAAAGTAGCTGAACCTCCATAGGACCCTTGACAGGCAGGTCTGCTCAGTATCAGCCTGTGTCCAACATGGCAGAGGAGTTTCCAATTTCGTTTTAGGGGAGGTTGACTGAATGATGTCTAGAACCTTCCAACAACCTCCAGGTGCTGGAAGATTTGCAACAGGCCATTCACAGTTTCCCAATTGCTTCCCAAGTTCCTCATAGGGCTCTGTAATATCTGATACGCAAGCCAGGTGGTTACAGACACATGTATCATATTTTTCTGAAGAGTGGCACACAGTACTTTGGAAAATAATCCAATCTCCTGTGGACAGTGTCTCAGTGTTTCAGTGGGCAAGCAAAAGACATGAGGATGGGGTCAGCGTGCCTGAGGCAGGAGCTGAGAATGGCCATCCCTCTTACTGAGACAGCTGCTGGCAGAGATAATCCAGGGCACCAGAACTGACATGAAAAAGCAGCAAACCAGAAACCACAGGCACAGTGGGAACCCTCCCGCCAGGCCACTGCCGCCGATGGGAATGGTAGCCCTGCTCTGCCCTCAACACGGCAAAATAAAATGAGAGCGCAAGCCGACCATTCCCTTATCCTGAAAGATTTGGAACAAAATCTGTGCAAGAACCCATCTCAAATCCAACAGCAGGTAAGCAAGGAATGAAGCTCTCCACAGACAGGAATTAACAAAGAAACACCTCCCTAGATGCATGGTGATTTAGTCACCAAAAGAAAAGTAATAATCTGTGTAGTCAGAAATGTCCGCCTAAGAGCCAGGCTTACTGCATATCCAAAGAAAAAGTTTACATTGCAGTTCTGAATTTGTTTCGGAAGGTTTCAAATGGCAGAGCACTCTGCAATGAGGACTACCACTCTCAGCTGAAAACCACGATTGCTGAATTACAAAGGACAGTGGAGGGAGAGAGCAGAATAGAACCCTGGCGAAAGTGTGATCAGTGAACTGCCGGACCAACCGAAGGAAACCTCCCCAGACTACAGAGGAAAAGCACCAAGAGAGAAATAAAAGCAAAATATAAAACAAAATCACAAGATATGTGCTCTTAAAACTAAGTGGTGAAAAGTGCAGGCTGTGGAAATGAAGTCCCTGGGGTTCAAATACAAGCTCTGCCGCTTACTGACTTTGTGAGTTCTGGCGAGTTCACCACCTTCAGAGTCTCTGTGCTCACAATTAAAATACAAGGTTGCTTGTTGAGTTGTTCTGAGGATTGAAAGGGGTAATGGAGTCCACAACAATTGCCAAGCACATATTCAGCACGTGATAAGCAATAACCTTTTTTAACCTCAAAAAAGAAAAACCTGCCAACGATTACAATGGAAAACGTATAAAAAGCGCATCTGAACACAAGATGGCAAAATGTGTAAAGCTGAAGACTTATGAGAAGCTATTATAAATGCACTCAACATGTAAATCAGTTTAACCAGGAAAGGGTAAGAATCAGCTTGGTTTTAGATGTTTCTTCTTCAGAGGGTGTTGACGATGTCTTCTGCAAATCTCTGTTGGCACCTCCCTTACTGAGATCCACAGGCCACCCTGGTTCACCCAGCGTTACAGGATGCAAAGGCCAGTGCCCGGTCCTGATGCCGCTGCTGCCTGTGTAAGGCTCCTGCCTCCATTACAGAGGACATGGAGAAAGGACACACGGTTTCTGCTAATTCATGGACTATTATTGAGCACAACAGAGCACAGGTGAGCATGAGCCACACTAAAAAGCAAATGGATAATACTGGTCAGGCGTGGTGGCTCACACCTGTAATCCCAGCACGTGGGGAGGCCAGGGCGGGCGGATCACCTGAGGTTGGGAGTGCGAGACCAGCCTGGCCAACATGGAGAAACCCCCATCTCTACTAAAAAATACAAAACTAGGCAGGCGTGGTGGCCCATGCCTGTAATCCCAGCTACTGGGGAGGCTGAGGCAAGAGAATCGCTGGAACCTGGGAAGCGGAGGTTGCGGTAAGCTGAGATTGCGTCATTGCACTCCAGCCTGGGCAAAAAAAGCAAACTCCGTCTCAACAACAACAACAACAAAGGATCATACTGACCGTTGACGATCAAAAAATAAACAAACATATGATAAATGCTGCCATGCTTTTCCACAACAACAGGTAGTGTCTAAACAAAATTATTTTTAAACAATAAAAGTAAATAAACTGAGCCTCTAATTTAAGAACCTAAGACAAGAATCATGAAATAAAGAGAAAAGAGAAATCAATACAGTTAAAAAGAGGAAGAAATCCATTTAAAGTAGTAGAGTTCATAAATTTTGTTTGTGGGCTTTTAATTATGGCAAAAACTGATAACAAAGATAAGTGAATTAGATAAACATGGGAGTTATAGTCAAGCCGAGGAAAAGAGAAAAGGAAAATGTAAAACGTGGGTGTCAAAACAGATGAAATGACAGGCAGGGAGCAACTTTTACAAATTGTCATGAGAAAATACTTTCAGAACTAGGACTAACTCTCTTCCTGTTCACGATTTTAGTAAATACTCTAAACCTCTAAGTTTAAAATCTGCCTGAATGTTAGCAGCTTGAGGCCAGGGATCTGGGGCTGTTTTGTTCAGAAATGACACGGAAGTCTCTCTCTGCAGAAGTGCCTGGCACTGAGCAAGTGGCCAATGAATGTTTGTTGAATGAATGAATGAGTGAAGGGAGGCAGAAAGGAAAAATAAGGGAAATCTGCAAAAAATTAAAGGTATTTTTAGGAAAGCAAACATTTCCAAACTTATTTAAGACAATGCTAGAAAAGATAAATGAACCAGTAGCCATGAAAGACATAGCTCCAAAGGTGAGACTAAGGTTCCTTCCATCATATAATATATTATGCAATAGTGAAATATAGAATGAGATAGAGCCATATATAGTCACATGGAAAGGTTTCAAAGATTTATTATTAAAAGAAAAGGACAAATGGAATAATATACATTCAGAATTATTCAATTTTATTAAAAATACAAAGAGGAACATTTTATATTTCTATATGTGCTTATACATGCTTTGAAATACATAGAAAAAAAAAATCTGTAAGAATCCATAGCTGGTGGCTGTGTTCGCTTCTGCGGATGGAACAGGAAAGGGGGAATGGAATAATCTGGAGAGATTTTTGCTTTATCTGTATATTTAAAATTTCACGTAACAAAAGCATATTCATATATGGCTTATAGTTAAAAATTAATTTAAAAGATGAAATGTTTAAAATCACCCAAGAGCTAACCTCATAAAATACGCCAGGTGCAGGCATTTTGACGAGCAGGTTATTTCAAAACCAAAAAGAGATCATTCTTATGCTATTTAAATTATTTCAGCACATAGAAATTTGGAAAGCTTCCCAGTTCATTGCACATAACCCTGACACCAAAAAAATTTTAGAAGCACAAAAATAAAACTATATAATAACCTTAGCTATAAATAAATATTTTTAAATTCTAAATAAGTACTAGCAAATATAATTTTTCTAGTCTCTTAATATATCAAAATAACAGAAAATGACCAAATTATTTTTTCTAGAAGCATGAATAAATTTATTAATATCATTCATCATAGTAAGACCAAGAAAAACAAACTATATCATTATTGTAATAACTGCCTAGAAGCCATTTGGCCAAGTTCAATATTCATTTGTGATTTTTATAGATTATTTGTAAAATAAGGATAGAAGAATATTGCTCAGAATATTTTAAGATAACATAAAAAAGATTTATTTCAAACTATTAGCCCTTGCTGTCTGTATATAGTAGAAAAATACAAACTGTTTTCTCCTGCTATACTCTCAACACTCAGTACAAAATACTTCTGTGGCCAATCATGTGGGTTTTTTCCCCACACACCAAGCAATTCACCAGTGGATACCAGTTGAGCATCCTAAGATTTAATTCAGTTCTGACATTGATCCGAGTTAGCACAGACCCCACAGGCCAGGGGCTCAGTCCCACAAGACTGCCCCACCCCAGATGCGAATCGCAAGTCCCGACCTCCAGTACTTCTGACCGTCCGGCTACAAATTGAGGATTCTTACTACTCCCTCCCTTGGCTTTGATTATTTGCTAGAAAGTCTATTACTGGCTTATTATAAAAGAATTTACAAAGCATACAGATGAATATTCAGATGGAAGAGATGCACAGGGCAAGGTATGGGAGTGTGGTGGGGGCACAGAGCATCCAGGACTTCCTCCGTGCACCACCTCTAGAGACCACCATACTCTTCCATGCACCACCTCTTCGACGCACCACCACCCTACACCTCTACATGTTCAGCAACTCAGAACTCCCTAGGTTTTTTTATGGAGGCTCTGTCACGTAGGCATGATCAGCTATTGACTTGACTTCCAGACCCTCCAGACCTCCATCCAGGAGCTCCAAGCTCCCAATCCTGGCTCGGTCTTTCTGTTGACCAGTCCTATCCAGAAGCCCACCAAGGGCCACTTCGTTAGAGCAAAAGCTGCTCCTATCACCAAGGTAATTCCAAGAACTTAGGAGCTCTGTGTCAGAAACCAGGATCACAGACCAAATATGAGTGCAAAGATGCTCCTAGAACCCCTATTGCTCAGGAAATTACAAGGGTTTCAGAAGCTCCATGCCAGGAATTAGTGACAAAGACAAAACATAGATTCCTCTTATAAATGACCGTATCACACACCTAAAACAAAGTTGTTCATCATCACTACTATCTCTGAAATCAGTGCAAACTTTAAAATATAAAGAATTTCTGTTGTGATTTTTATAGACGATATGATTTAATGTCTATTGAAATTGCATTAAATCTGTAGTTAATTGCAACAGATTTAATGCTATAAATTTAATGCAATTTCAATAGAAATCAAAGATAGTTTGACTTGACAAAATTTTTAAATCACTTTGAAAAAGAAAATATATAGGAATATTAGAGAAGAAGACAAAAAGAAGACTAATAAAGGTGCTTGCCCTATAAAATATCAAAAAATGCATCATTAGAATAATATGTAAGTGTCTCACAGAAATACAACACACAAGGTATGGGGGAAGGGGTTCAGGGTATTGGAATGAAAAATAAACTAAGAACAAATCCAAGTACATACAACTACTTAGACTATGGAAGTGGGATTTCAAATTGGGGGAAGATGACTTATTCAATAAGTGGGTGTTGAGAAAATGGGAAACCATAGGGAAGTAATGTCTAGATCCCTTTTGTATGACCTATATTAAAATGCGTCTTTGGTGGGTCAAAAACTTAACTGTGAAGTAAGCCATAACTGTATTAAAAGAAAATGCAGATTAATTTAACATGTAGAGGAAAGGAGAGTCTAAACACAATGGCAGGTAAAAGAAACAACAGCCACACTGGCCTGTATAAAACACAAAACTCTGTATCTGAGAGCATCATAAACAAAATTTGAGTGAACAAACTCTGGGGAAATATTGAAGGCACACCTGACCACGGTTTAATATTCCTAATACACAAAAACTTATAGCAAATCCATTTTAGAAGCTTACTGTGGAATAGAAATACATGCAAAGTCGATTCACAAGAGAAGACTGGCTCATAAACATATGAAAATATTCAGTCTCAAGAGGAATGAAAGAAATGTAAACTGTAACAACAACGTAACAGTCAAGCTGCAAAACAGATTGGTTTCACGTTCTTAATATGCTAATAAAAACGGTAATAGAACCCAAATAACACTCATGTAAAAATAAAATTCAATGTTTATAATGCATTTGATACATTTGGACACCCATTCCTGATTCACAGAAAGGAGAAAAAAAAAAAAACAACTTTTGAAAGCTTGACATATTGAAATAGTTCTACTACATGTAGAATCATAATTTATAATTAAATACTAAAAGCCTCTAGTTAAAATAAGGAAAAACCAATCCATTAACTCTCACCATAACTACTTAAATTGCTTCAGATGTGTAGCCAATGCACTAAATCATGAAACAGAAAAGAAAGAAAGGATAGATTTACCTTGAAGGGAGATTTCTTTAATCAAAGAGAGAGGCAAAAATTGCAGCAAATTGAAGTGATCATGCAAAGTCATAAATAAAATTATAAAACCTAGATAACATTATTTAAAACAGCTGGTGACAGATACCTGGACAGCAGGAAACAGTGGGCAAAAACCAGGGGATAGTTCATACTGTTTTCAAAAAATCCAATTGACAGGAGTAAGAATTGTGAATTGGTGGCATTTGGGGATCAAGGGAGCTGCCCAGCACCCAGGCTGTGGCTGCAGAAATGACAGGCAGCCCACCCTCTGATGCCACAAAATCAGAAGTCAAAACAGGAAAGTGCTGGAAATCTCAAGGGGAGACTGGGAGTGAGTGCTCTGCAGGAGTAAGAAAAAATTTAAATATGAACCTCCCCAGATCAGGGGCTGGCAGCTAAGCTGTGCCTATGTGGGGAACATTACAGGGGACTCAGTGGAAAAGCCACAAGATCAAGGAGGGAGTTCTTCTTGGAAATTGGAGCTGCACAGGTGGGATCTGTGATTTTGCTTTATTGTTAACTGAGAACATTCCCGATCCTGCAGCTCAGGTGGCAGAAAGCTAGCACCTCCAGGGCTTGGCATGTCGCAGGACAGAGCCGTAGAGGGCAGAGCTGCTGGAAATTCAGAGGGAATCCCCAGAAATAAGAAAACCCCAGAAAAGCTGGGGCCCCAAATTTGAGTATAATTTTAGCCCAAATCTTTGAAGGATTGCTAAATTATTCAAGCAACAGTCAAATACCAAATACATACAGAGCTATGACAAGTTGGTTTTAAAAGTAATAATAAAACACAAATATTGACAAATGCAATTTACAAAAGTAGGCTGCATAACTGAAGCTGAAATACTTGAAACCAGAGTAGAGATTTCAACAGCTGCATAATGCAATAAAAGCAAAGTTTGTAATTTGAGGCCAGGCAGATTAATTACAAGGTAAAATAAAAATAAACAAACACTCAGAACACAACAGATTCCAGAATCACTACACTATACCATCTACAGTGTTTAATGTTTAAACCTAAGTTACTAGACATGCAAATAAACAGAAGAGTTTATACCCAGGAAAAGGAGGCAGTATTGGTGACTCAGTCAAGAGGCAGTATTGGTGACTCAGATGTTGGTTTTAGCAAACAAATATTTCAAAGCAACTCTTAGAATTAAATAACAAAAATATCTCAACTGAGAAATGAAAAATATAAAAATGAAAAATTCTAGAGTGGAAAAATAAAATAACTAAAGATTGATGATGACACAGAAGAAAGGGCCAGTTAACTTCTATGTTGATAAAAAGAAATTAATGAGTCTGAAGAACAGCAAGAAACAAGATTGAGAGCCTCAGAGACACTATCAAGCAGTCCATAATACATATTGTTAGCGTCCCACTGAGAAAGGAGATAAAACGGGACAGTAAAAAAAAATCCTGTGAAGAAATATTATACAGAAACTTTCCAAAGTTGGGGGAAAATGTTAACTTACAGATCCAGAAATGGCAGTGAACTCCTAGCAAGCAAAACACAAAGAAACCACTACTAGTTACATACCAATAAAACTGCTGAAACTGCAGGGCATAGTGGCTCGTGCCTGTAATCCCAGCACTTCGGGAGGCCAAGGCGGTGGATCACTTGAGGTCAGGAGTTTGAAACCAACCTGACCCACATGGTGAAACCCCGTCTCTACTAAAAATACAAAAAAATTAGTTGGGCATGGTGGTGCACGCCTGTAATCCCAGCTACTCATGAGGCTGAGGCAGGAGAATCACTTGAACCTGGGAGCAGAGGTTGCAGTGAGCTGAGATCGCATCACTGCACTCCAGCCTAGGAGACAGACCAAGACTCCATCTCAAAAAAGAAAAAACCTGCTGAAACTAAACAGAAAATTTTTTTTCCTAAAGCCAGAAAAAATAATTTGTTACATACAGAAAAGCAATAATATAATTAACAGTCAGCTTCACTAGAAACTGTGGTAGTCTTAGGAATTTTTTTTACATGCCGATAGAAAAGCAAATGTTTAACAAAACCTCTACATTTAGCAAAACTCTCCATCTTTAGTGAAGATGACATGAAGACACCTTCAGATAAACAAAAGCTGAGACAATTGGTCACCAGTAGACATACACAACAAGAAACGCTAAGGGACTTTCTTCAGACTGAGGGGAGAGAACACCTGCGAGAACCTTAGATGCACGGGGAGTGCCACCATGGGCCTCCACATCTGTGAGTTGGATTTGACCAGCTGGAGATAGAAAAATAATGAAAAGAAGACCTGCCTCTCTACTGAATATGTGTGGACTTTTTTGTTATTATTTCCTAAACAATACAGCATAACAGCTATTTACATAGCATTTACATGGTATTAGGTTTAAGTAATCTAGAGATGATTTAAAGTGCATAGCTTACATGCAAGTACTGTGCCATTTCATATTATGGCCTTGAGCATCCACCGATTTTGGTAACCAACAGAGGTTACCAAATATTTTGGTTCCAAGGGAGGAACCAATTCTTTATGGCTACTAATAGACATCTGTACAGAGCAACAGAAATATGAACTATATGGCTAAATAAAAGCAGTTACACCTTTCTTCCTTTCTTCTTTTCTTTGAAACATATATGATTGCTTAACTGAAAAGCATAACACGGGATTGATTTATAATGTATATAAATGTAACATACATGGTAACAACAATAATAAAGATAAGAGAACTGCAAATCTATTTTGCAAGTTTACTTTACCTCGAGTAATTCCATATTAACGCTAAGTAGATTGAGATAAATTAAATACTATAATCCCAAGAGCTTGCCACCTATAATTAATTCAGAGATAATATAGCTAGGAAGACAATAGAATTTAAATGAAAAATTCTAAACTTCCTGATTAATACAACGTATGACTAAAACAAGAGACAAATAAATAAGACAAATAGAAAATAAGTGACAAAATGGCAGACCAAAATAGAACTACATTAAATATAAATGGATTAAACACTTTTATCAAAAGGCACAAAATGGCAGACCAAAATAGAATATATCAGTGACTACATTAAATATAAATGGATTAAACACTTTTATCAAAAGGCAGGGTTTACTAGTCTCAAGAAAAAAAAAAACTGATATTTACAAAAGTTGTCCTTTAAATGCAAAGATACAAAGAAAGTAAAAGAACGGAAAAAGATACACTATGTAATGAGTAAGCATAAACATGCTACAATGACTATGTTAACATAAGACAAAAGAGTCTTCAAGACATGGAGGACTGTTAATAAAAAAGAGATATTTTACAATGATAACAAAGCCAAAGCATCAGGAAGGCGTAACAGTCATAACAACAATGCGTCAAAATACGTTCACCAAAAACTGAGAGAACTATAGAGAGAAATGAGTTTATGGTGAAAGTTAGAGGATTTAACACACTTTCTTCAATAATTGATAGGCCAACTTAAAAATGAGTAAGGATATAGAAGATTTGATATTGACATTATCAACCATCTCAGCATAATAGAAAATTGTAGAGCACTACCTCTAATCACTACAGAACACATTTTTTTTCAAGTGTAGGAGGAATGGCTGCCAAAATAAACTATATGCTGAGCCATAAATTCTGTTGTAATCATAGAATATTTTCTACAATATTTCAATCTTTCAATTTTAAAATATTAAAATACTGTAGAAAATATTCTCTGATTACAACAGAATTAGGTTAGATACCCACAACCATAAAACATCTTTAGAAATCCAAATATCTGTAGATTAAACACTTGAGCTTCAAATAATCCCCAGGCAAAAGAAGAAATTAGAAAAAAAATTGAGATAATACATGGAACCAAATGAAAATTAAAAGGCAACATATCAGAATATGAAGAAACAGCTAAGGAAGTGCTTAGACTAAAATCCAGAGCTTTAAAGGTTAGTGTCAGTAAAGAAGAAAAATTTTAAATTTAATAATGTAAATTTCTACTTCAAGCAGGTAAAACAAAAGAACAATTAAACTCAAAGATAGGTAGAAGGAAATAATAAAAAGAAGCAAGGGAACCAAAATAGAAAAGTAAAGGAAAGCTGGTTTCTTTGAAAAGATCTATAAAATTGAGAAACCTGCACAACAACAACAAAAAAGGACACAGTTTACGAATATCAGGAATAAAAGAGGAGACACTACTATGGGCTCTACAGATATTAACATGATAATAAGAGAAAGATAAAAACAATGTTATGTCTATAAATTTGATGCCTAAGGTTGAAAAACACAAATTGTCAAAACTGGCACAAGAACACACAAAAATGAGCAAGAGCAATGGAGGAAAAAAACAGAAACTTTCTAACCTCATGGCAGGAGCTGTTTCACTGGGGTGGGTGAGATTGTGTGACACATTTGTTACAGACAACTCGCATCCCTCCATCTGAGAAGAGCACCCTCCTTCCGCAGGGACTGAGAATAACACCCTCTGATGCAGGATGAGCCTTCATGAAACATAGTCGGCAGCAGTGTGGAGGGCTACCCAGTCTATCCCTGCGGGAGAACAGAACCATCCCATCCCCTCAACACCGTCTGGGGACAGTGGAAGGGGCCCTGACCCTCCTGTGTATGGCCAGGCAGATGGCTGCCACTGTGGCTCTGCAGGAGCCTCCCCATTGCTTCATGGTGCTTTCCTTAGCCGGGTGCATCCTCACTCTGACTCTGTAGTCATAAGGCCGAGGCCTGCTGTGGGGGCTGCAGGGACAGAGGCTGACACATGGCACCATCCCTTAAGAGGTCAAGAGACCACCAGACAGCAGACCCACACACCAAGACAACAGTCCTCTTTGTCCAGCACTGGTGAGTGCCATCTGAGGGCCACCAAGGAAAAAGAGAACAGAGAACATTTTGGAGGAGCCTCCTCCCTCCTCCTCTTCTCCCTGGTCTTCAGGGAAAGATGGTGTCAACTAAGTCAACCTTTCAAAACCACCTTTCTTTTGGTTTATTTCTGTTTTCCACCTATAAAAGGCAAGGGTGCACTGGTAGATGTTGAACAAGAGGTTCTTTTGCAGTGTAGTGGGGTAAGGGTGAGGAAGCCAAGGATTGTAAGATGCTAATTTCCAGGATATACATACTCCCACCACGGCCATTATCAAGTTACAAGGGTAGCTTCGGTAAAGGTGGAGCTGGGAAGAGACATGCATAGTCAGTTGTGGGATGCATCTGAGCCGGCTCCAGCCAAGCACTGCAATTGGGCACACAAAACAAGTCTTTTCATCCCTGGCTGTTCAGTATAAAAACTCCTATAATCCATTTGGAGAGCAACTTGGAGATATTTATCAAATGCCTTCAAAGTGATCATGACTTTTAATCTAGTAATCTTATTTTTGGTCATCTATGTAACACAAAAATAGAATTATTCATTGCCATCGCTTTATAATAACAGAAATTGGAAATCACCTAAATACTTAAAGATAAGTAGACAGTTAGGAAAATCATTGCAATTATTTTTAAAGATGTTTCTGGGTTGTTTGTTGAAACTTTAGGAAAGTTTATGATCTGGTGACTTCACTGCATGGAGATACCCTGGGGGCTGTGGACGTTGACCCTGCAGAACAGGTTCTACCAGGTGCATGGACTTTCTGCTTTTCCTCAGTGCCTGCCGAGGGGAGGGGAGAGGAGGTTCCAGAGAGGACCAGGCTGATGATCCTCAGTGTGGCTCCATGCTGGCTGCAGTGATTGACAGCCTCTGCCTTGGGTGAACTCTGGTGGCACCTGAGGCAGGGGCTGCCCCTTAGCTTTGGAGCTCCAGGGCTGGTTCCCAGCCAGTGCTGGGCAGACAAATGAATGAATGAATGAACTAATAATGAAGGAATAGATATGCAGGTTCTCTGTCAATAGAGCCAGGCAAGCCAGCCACTGACCAAGAGGAGTTTCTGAGGAACCCCACCCCACACAGCCCAACTCAGCTTTCCCTACCTGAAGGGGAGGCTTGGGAAAGAGGCAGGTTCATGCCAGGGCTCCCTCTACCTCAGAAGATTCTCAAGCAGCAGCCATTGCCCTGTGTGATCCAGCCATGAGGCCAGAACCACACAGCTCCATGATCTCATGCCTCATGACAAAGATGCTGTCAGGGATGTGGGAACTCATGCCTCTTGATGAGGATGCTGTCAGGATGCTGTCATGATGATGATGTGGGAAGGGGCTTCGTGGTACAGTCCCTGATCATCAGGTCACACTGTTGCCCCTGGAGCTAAGTCCCTGGCAAAGCTGTCTGGCCTCTGGAACACTGGCCCGGAAGGAAGACACTGCCAGCAGCTACTCCTCTGGAGGGCATGGAGACTTGGGGATGAAACAGCCGGTGCCTATAAATCTAGGCACACAATGGGATGTGACTGAAGTCTGTCTGCGGGGCACACACAGGGAAAGTCCCTTTCATCTGCAGCTTGGGGCCAGTGCCATCCGGTCATACAGTGAGTGCTTTTGTGTTACCTTTTCTTATGTGCTAGTTGACAGTCCTTGGAGCAAGTCAGACATGACTATTTCTCCAAATTCCTCTTGTTGGAAAGAATCAGTTCCAATCGAGCCATCTCCAATCCCATGGGGCACTGGCCCCTAAGAGAAGTGCCAACTGCTTTGCCAGCGATGTGTGTTTATGCAGGAAATGTGATCAAATGGTCAAATGAGGGGCTCTTTAGTGACTTCCCAGCAGCATGGATGCCCTTTCCCCACACCCTGGCCATCAGAGCATGCAGGGAACACACCCCTAAGGACAGTTCCGGAAGAACTCAGCCAGCTCCATCTGGATGGAGAGAGAGTGGCAGCTACTGGGAGAAGCCCTCGGGGGAGGGGGTGTCCCCTGTGGTCAGCTGAGCTCACTGTGGGCAGCAGCATGAACAGGTCCTGAGGCACAGGCGAGAACGAGGAGGACACAGGAGCCCCATCCCACAGCACGTGGGCTCCATGTGGGTTCTCAGTGGGGACAGGCTGCATGTGGCACTCAGACCCTAAGTCCCCTCTGGTTTGCCCGGGGTGTGTAACTCTGATTTGGAAATAATCCAGCTCTTCAGGAGCACAGGCTCGGCCATTCCCACCTCGTCTTCTTTCTTCAGTGTCCTGTGTGAAGAGCACATTCTAAAAGCACAGTAATTAAAACCACTGGAATTCATTCATTGAGCTTGTACTTATTTAGTACCTACTAAACGCAAGACACTGTTCTGATTGTGGGGGACAAAGCCAATGAAGCTTATATTAGAAAAGAGATGACAGGCAACCAATAAATAGGTAAGACAACTCAGAGTGTGATGAATGCTGTCAGGAAGATGAAGCAAAGGCAGACAGTGACCCTGAGAGCCATGCTACCTTGGCGAGGGGAGCACAGGAAGGTTTTCTGGAGGGCAGACATTGGAACTGAGACCTGAATAATGGGGGAAAAAATAAAGGGCAGCCAATGAAACAGAATGGGAGCTCAAACACATGAGCACACAGAGCACAATAAGGACACGTCATGACCATTTATAGACAGAAGGTTTACTGGGTCTAGGGAGCCGGGGAAGTTGGCTGCTTTTTCGAGTAATGCACAGTCTAATCCACATATGAGTTAAAGATGTAAGTGCAAAGAGCCATCACAACAGAGCCCTGGAAGATGCCGTAGAGAAGGTCCGCTCGGAGTAGAGACTCAGGAGAGACAGTGTAACGTGGTGGTTAGGGAGACCATCAGCATCAGGACAATCTGGTGGATTTTCAAATCTCAGAAATAGGATGTATGGAGGCAAGCAATAACTGAGAATGGTGGATGTCCCTGATGGTGTCAAGGAGCCACCGTGCCAGATGAACCACCCACCCCACCTTTCTTCTTGTTGCATGAGACTGGCAAGGCCCCCAACTCCTTAAAGCAAATATGTATATAAAATAAAATTTAAACATTTAAAAACCTCAAAATTAAAAAGTCCTCCAAATTTTTGAAATGGAAATTATCGTAAATCCAGCCTCACAGGGCTTGGGGAAGACTTACTGAGCGAGCTAACTCACAAAAACCATTAACGACATAAATCAGAGGGTTAATAAATTTAATGAACGAAGTGCCCCAAAAATCAATGAGAAAAAAATGAGATAAAATGAATATAGGCAATTAACAAAGGAAGGAATACAAATGGAAAATAAATGTATGAGAACATGTCACAGTTATGTAATTAAATTAATGGGAAATTTAGCAAGATAACATTCTCGTCCTGCCAACCAAGGATTTCAATGACTTTAGTATCTGTTGTTGGTGAAGCTGCAGGGAAGAAAAAATGGGGGCAGTGGAAGTTCTAGGAGTCACCGGAAACATCAGACCTCCAGCAGTTTGGAGTTGGGGACTGGACACCTCAGCGGGGAGTGTGGGCGAGTCTTACTGAGATAGCCCACAGCGCCGTCGAGGACAGCCTGGGGGAAGCACCTGAGAGGGGACCCTCAGGAGACTCTGTTTTGAGTGTACAACATGGGCTTGGAAATGCCCCAGGAGCTGGCTCAACAAGACGTAAATGGCTTTATTTGTATTTTTTAAAGCCCCACTGTGTTTTAGATCCAATACTTTAAAAAGAAATACTGCCTCTCAGTTCTGAAGTATTATCAAGAGCGTGGTGTCTCTTCAATATAAAAGCAGCACCTCCAGAAATATCTTCCTATTAGAGGCATTGATTTTTCCAGGTCTCTCATATCTTTGCTAAAGGACTTTGCTCCAGGAGCTGGTATTTCCACACTGTTGTCCTGACACGCAGATCAACAGGTGTCTGGCTGGGTGCTGGTTCTATCAACAACAATAAACTGCAGGCACATTCCTGGCTAATAGAAATCACCTTCCAGCCCTGCTCTGAGATTGAGATTCCAGACACCTGGTAACCGAGCTTTTGCAGGGCAGGAGCTCCCGGCTCCATGCCTAGTGAAAACATATTTGCACACCGTGCGTGGCAGGGCTGCTGCCTTCTCCTTGCCCTTATTAACATCACAGCTGACAAGGGTCCACTGGACCATGTGCCTCGGCAGCCCTATCACCATGCTCCAGGCTCCTGTCTGCTTCTCTCCTTCCTGCCTGAGGAAGGTATTTATGGCTCCCAAGGGGTCGTAAATGTTATGACAGTGAAAACAGTCAGACTGAAATCTCTTGTCTGACTCAGCACTGTTGAACATCTATTTAGATCTTGAAATTAAAATCTCATGCCTACAAAGTCCTTGAGAAGATAGCAAAGGACATCTCAGTGCTGCATTTCATGACAGAAAAGCATTCAATCATGCACACATTATGCCACACAAAAATAAGCTCCTTTGTTAATTTAAGTCACCAGAATTTATTAATCATCTATTGTGTGTGGGACTTTGTTCTGGGGACCATAATAGCAGCTGAAATGAAAGAGGCACAATAGCCAGGCTCTGCTTCCTGTGGCAATTTCAAGCCAGCGAAACACATGAACAATTAAACTCCATTAAATTCCTACACAAGGTAAGACAACCTACGGCTAAGTGGAAAATCATGGAAGCCAAGGAAATGGAGCAATTAACTCTCAAACGAAAGGGACGATCTGGGCAGAGAGATCACAAAGTAACCTTTTCTCTGCAAAGCTGCTCTTCCCAGAGTCCCCTGTTCCAAAGACAGGCACGGTGTGCACCTGTCCCAGCTGCCAGACCCCAGTATCACTCTGATCTGCTCCTGTCCCCTAGAGCCCATGTTTAGTTTATCCCTGGGTCCTCCCTCCCCAAGCCGCTTCTCTCTATCCCAGTGCCAAGCATCTGCTCCTGGTTTCCACTGCCTCTCCTGGGGATGGCTTCTCACTCCAGTCTTATTCACCGGACACACCAAAGCTAAAATGAATCTTACAAATATAAGTAGGATCATGTCAGCACCTGGACTAGAACCATGTGAGGGCTCCACATTGCCCTCAAGCTAAAGTCTGGAGTTCTTAACAGGCTTGGGAGGTCTCCTCACGCTTCTCTCCCCACTCACACTGTCTTCGTCATCATCCAGCTCCTCACTGCAACCTGCTCTGCTCTGCGCGATGGTCTCCCAGACCCCAGACTGGGCTCTTCCTCACTCCTGCAATGTCCATGCAACCTTCCTGTCTCCCCATGGAGGTCAACTCCTCTGAGACTCCGAGGCTGGACTGCGAGGCTTCCTGCTCCTCCTACCATAGCTCCTGGCACCTTACCCAGACTGTGATTCCCATGCTGAGTGAGGATGGCCTGTGAGCCAACCCAGGAGCTCCACAGGATGGGGACACAGCACCTGTCGAGGTCACCTTCTCCTCTCCAGCACCTCGCCCTGTGCCTGCCCTGCAGGATATGTGGAAGCCCTTTCCATGGCGGAGACTTGGGATGTGAAGCACCAAAAACTGATAACAGGAGACAGTGGGAAACGTGTTTAACATGTGCAAAGGCTCAAAGGCAGAAAATATGTAGGCCTTTTAGAGAATTACAAAAAAATAGGCATGTGATGACATAGTAGGTTGGAAAGGCAGATTGAGGCCAGGTCATAGAAGGTCTTGAATGTCAGGCTAAGGAGTGAGGAGAGACTGCTGCTGCCACAGACAAGATTTGCTGTCTGACCCTAAACAATCTAAGGAGAAAATCCAAAGAAACATACCAAGCAACAGTTTTCAGGATGCCAGGCTTGGGGCAATGAAGAACAGCAACACGTGAGAGTCAGGTGTGTTCATGAGGTGAGCCCTAGGAGGCTGCTCTTCACTGCCTTGAGGGAGCCCCAGGCCATAGCACAAGGAAAGGGAGGCCCAGTGGGGCCTGGTGGTTCCCATGAGTTCAGGAGACAGAACTGCAGTCCTGGAAATCCAAAGCGACCAGAATCTGAGAAGCAGAGTGCTGACCGAGAAAGAGCCCTAACATTCTGCAAAAGAATGCCCTGAGATATTCAGCAGAGTACTGATGAGTATGGGGTGGTGGATGTGGGAGGGACTTACATGAGGTTAGGGAAAAAGTTACCCCAAAAGATTAGAAAACTGTGCTTCACACAGGGCCATAACTTGTGCTTGTTTCCACCAACCAGATTTAGAAACCGTAATTCATAGTACATTTGGAAAAATATTCAGGAAGGTCTCGCCTCGATTGTGGGCAGTTGTTATTTCTAGAGAGTGTGCTGCTGTGAACCTGCTTCACAAATCAGAGAAGCAAGACCTGGAAGAATCAAGCTGTTTCCCATTAACTTAACTGTGTCTCAGAACAACATTCAGTAATATTTACGGGAATATAAAAATATCCACGACAGTCCAATTATCCCTGATGAGCGTTGATGCAAAAATCCTCCCCAAAATACTAGCAAACTGAATTTAACAACATATTAAAAATATCATTCATCATGGCCAAGTGGGATTTATCCCTGGGATGCATGGATGGTTCAACATACATTAATTAAACAATGTGATACAGTGTATCAACTGAATTAAGGACAAAAACCATATAATGGTTTCAAATGGTGCTGGAAAAGCATTTGATAACATTCAACATCCCTTCATGGTAAAACCCTCAAAAAACTGGGTATAGAAGGAACATAACACAATACAATAAAAAACCATATAAAACAGATGCACAGCTAGCATTACACTCAATAGGGAAAAACAAAAAGCCTTTCTTCTAAGATCTGGAACACAAGGATGCCCACTGTCACCACTGATAGTTAACATAGTACTGGAAGTCCTACCTAGGGCAATTAGACAGGAATATGAAATAAAAGGCATCTAAATTGAAAAAGAAGAAGTCAGATTATCCTTTTTTCAGATGATGTAATCTTATATTTGGAAAAACCTAAACCACTCCACCAAAAAAACTATTAGAATTGATAAACTAATCCAGTAAAGTTGCCAGATGCCAAATCAACACACAAAAATCAATAGCATTTCTGTATGCCAACAGCAAACAATCTGCAAATGAAATAAAGAAAGTAATCCCATTTATAACAGCTACAAATAAAATAAAATACCTAGGAATAAACTTAACCAAAGAAGTAAAAGATCTCTATAATAAAAACTATAAAACATTGAAATGAGAAATTGAAGGTGACATTTAAAAAATGAAAAGATATTCTATGTTTATGGACTGGAAGAATAAATATTAAGATGCCCTTGCTACCCCAAACAATCTACAGATTCAATGCCTTTCCTATTAAATTACCATTGACATTCTTCACAGAAATAGAAAAAAAAATTAAAACATATGTGGAACCACAGAATACCCAGAATAGCCAAAGTCATCCTGAGCAAAAAGTACAAAACTGGAGGAATCATACTACCTGACTTTAAATTATACTACAGAGCTATAGTAACCAAAACAGCATGGTACTGGCATAAAAAGAGACACGTAGACCAATGGAGTGGAATAGATAACCCAGAAATAAATTTATACATCTACAGTGAACTCATTTTCAACAAAAGTACCAAAAACATACATTAGGGAAAGGATGTCTCTTCAATAAATAATGCTGGGAAAACTGAATATCCATATGCAGAAAAGTGAAGCTAAACCCCTATCTCTTGCCATGAATCAAATCAAAATGGATTAAAGACTAAAATCTAAGACCTGAAACTATGAAACTACTAAAAGAAAACAATGAGGAAACTCTCCAGGACATTAGTCTGGGCAAAGTTTTCTTGAGGAATATTCTACAAGCACAGGCAACCAAAGCAAAAGTGGACAAATCGGATCACATCAAGTTAAAAGGCTTCTGCACAGCAAAGGAAACAATCAACAAAGTGAAGAAATAACCCACACAACAGGAGAAAACTTTGCAAACTATCTGGCAAAGGATTAATAACTCTTGAATATATAAAGAGCTCAAACAACTCAATAGGAAAAATATTGAGTAATTCAATTAGATATAAGCAAAAGATATGAATAAACATTTCTCAAAAGAAGACATACAAATGCGAAACAGTTATATGAGAAGGTGCTCAACATAATTGATCATCAGAGAAAAGCAAATCAAAATTATAATGAGATATCATCTCATCCCAGTTAAAATGGCTTTTATTCAAAAGACAGGAAATAACCTATGCTGGCAAGATTGTGGAAAAAAGCGTGAGCTTATACACTGTTGACGAGAATATAAAGTCATACAGTCACTTCGGAGAACAGTATGGAGGCTCCTCAGAAAACTAAAAATAGAACTACCATACGATCTAGCAATCCCACTGCTAGGTTGATATGGTTTGGCTGTGTCCCCACCAAAAATCTCATCTTGAATTGTAATCCTCACAACCCCATGTATCAAGGGCAGGACCAGGTGGAGGGAATTGGATCTTGGAGGGGGCAGTTTCCCTCATGCTGTTCTCGTGACAGTGAGTGCGTTCTCAGGAAATATGATGGTTTTATAAGCGTCTGGCATTTCCCTTGCTTGCACTCACTCCATCCTACTGCCCTGTGAAGAAGGTGCCTGCTTCTCCTTTGCCTTCCATAATGATTGTGACTGTCCTGAGGCCTCTTCAGCAATGTGGAACTGTGAGTCAATTAAACCTCTTTCCTTTATAAATTACCCAGTCTCAGGTATTTCTTCATAGCAGTTTGAGTATGGACTAATACATAGGTATATGCCCAAAAGAAAGGAAATCAAAGTATATCAAAGAGATATCTTCATTCCAATGTTTATTGCAGCATTATTCACAATAGCCAAGATTTGAAATCAACCTAAATTTCCATCAACAGTTGAATGAATAAAGAAAATATGGTGCGTGTTCACAATTGAGTACTATCCACATGGTGCGTGTTCACAATTGAGTACTATCCACATGGTGCGTGTTCACAATTGAGTACTATCCACATGGTGCGTGTTCACAATTGAGTGCTATCCACATGGTGCGTGTTCACAATTGAGTGCTATCCACATGGTGCGTGTTCACAATTGAGTGCTATCCACATGGTGCGTGTTCACAATTGAGTGCTATCCACATGGTGCGTGTTCACAATTGAGTGCTATCCACATGGTGCGTGTTCACAATTGAGTGCTATCCACATGGTGCGTGTTCACAATTGAGTGCTATCCACATGGTGCGTGTTCACAATTGAGTGCTATCCACATGGTGCGTGTTCACAATTGAGTGCTATCCACATGGTGCGTGTTCACAATTGAGTGCTATCCACATGGTGCGTGTTCACAATTGAGTGCTATCCACATGGTGCGTGTTCACAATTGAGTGCTATCCACATGGTGCGTGTTCACAATTGAGTGCTATCCACATGGTGCGTGTTCACAATTGAGTGCTATCCACATGGTGCGTGTTCACAATTGAGTGCTATCCACATGGTGCGTGTTCACAATTGAGTGCTATCCACATGGTGCGTGTTCACAATTGAGTGCTATCCACATGGTGCGTGTTCACAATTGAGTGCTATCCACATGGTGCGTGTTCACAATTGAGTGCTATCCACATGGTGCGTGTTCACAATTGAGTGCTATCCACATGGTGCGTGTTCACAATTGAGTGCTATCCACATGGTGCGTGTTCACAATTGAGTGCTATCCACATGGTGCGTGTTCACAATTGAGTGCTATCCACATGGTGCGTGTTCACAATTGAGTGCTATCCACATGGTGCGTGTTCACAATTGAGTGCTATCCACATGGTGCGTGTTCACAATTGAGTGCTATCCACATGGTGCGTGTTCACAATTGAGTACTATCCATATGGTGCGTGTTCACAATTGAGTACTATCCAGCCATAACAAAAGAATGAGGTCCTTTTATTTCCAGTAACATGGTTGAAACTGGAGGACATTATGTTAAGTGAAATAAGCCTGGCACAGAAAGACAAACTTTGCATGTTCTCACTCATTTGTGGGAGCTAAAAATTAAAACAGTTGAATTCATGGAGATAGAGAGAGTAGAATGATAGTTATCAGAGGCTGGGAAAAGTAGTGGGGTTAGGGGAGGAGGTGGGGACAGTTAAGGGGTACAAAATATCGTTAGATAGAATAAATAGGAGCTAGTATTTGACAGCACAGCAGGGTAACTACAGCCAACAGTAATTTAATATACATTTTTAAATAACTACAAGAGTATAATTGGAATGTTTGTGACACAAAGAAATGATATATGCTTGTGGTGACGGATGTCCTATTTGCCCTGTGCGATGATTACACATTGCACGACTGTATCAAAGTATCTCATGTATCCCACAAACATATATATATATACACACACCTACTATGTATATCAACATTTTAATAGTTATATCCAGCACCTAAGTAAAATGCCTGGCATCTAATCAAACATGAACAAATATACAAAGACATGGGAAAAAAAACCCAAGAGGAGAAAATTAATCAATCAGCCAAAACCAATCCAGAACCGACACAGATGTTACATTTAGCAGACAAGGGCATTTAAAATGATTACATAGTATTCCATATGTTCAAAAGTTTCTTAGAAACGTGAAAGATATAAACTAAAGAGCAAAATAGAAATTCTGAAGTCAAAAACTCCAATGTTTGAAGTGAAAATTACCCTGGATGTGTAGATCACACGCTGCAGAAGAAAGGAAGAGTAAACATGAAGACGTAGCAAAAGAAACTGCTCAAAATAAAGCGCAAAGAGATAAAAAATATTAGAGAAAAATTCAATCAGTTCCTTATGAGACAACCTTAAGAGATTTAACATACCTATATACTGAATCTATAAAGGAGTGGATGGAGGGAGGAGCAGAGCAAAAAGTAAAGAAATCGTGGCTAAGAAGTTTTTTGTTGGTAACTTAACTGATATTGATAAAATAATAAATCTACATATCTAAGAAGTTTAATGAATCCTGAGCTTAAAATGATGGTAAAACCTGTGATAAACAGAACATCTTAAAAACAAACAGAGAAAAACAAACTCATTATATACAAAAAAAAAAAAAAAAAAAAAAAACCCAAGGATAACAATGACAGCCTGTTACTCATCAGAAATAATGTTAAAAGACCAAAGCAGCCTCTTTAAAGGACTGAAAGAAAAAATTATAAACCTAGAATTCTATACACAGACTAAGTCTTCCAAAAACGAAGGCAAAATAGACATCTGCAGAAATGCTAATGCTAAAAGAATTTATAACGATAATAATTTATAACTTATAATGACAATGCCTGCACTATCAGCAATGTGAAGGGAAATCCTCCGTACAGAAAGAAAATGATTCCAGATGGAAATATAGGTGTGCAGAAAGGAACGATGTGTACAGGAAACAGTACTTACCCTGGCAAACGTATAAGATTTTCCCCTTACTTATATATTTTTCAAAGTTAATTGGCTGTTTAAAGAAAAATTATGATAGTGTGGAGTTGATAACACATGTATAAATAAAATATTTGACAAAAATAGCTTACCAACTGAGAGGAGAAAGATGGTAGGTGCTATTTTAAGGGTCTCCTGTGTGCAGCAGTATGGTATCTCTTCAAGATAGACAGTGATAAATTAAAGATGAATGCTATAACTCCTATAGTAATCACTAAATTTTAAAAAAGCATTATAATTAATAAGCCAACAGATGAGTAAAATTATAACATATCTACCATTAAAAGAAAGCAAAAAAAAAAAATAAAAGTGAAAGGGGAGCAAAGAAAAGATGGGACAAATAGAAAACACAGAGCAAGTTTAATTAAGAACTGAAACCTATAAAATCGATAGTCATATTAAATGTAATCTGACTAGACATTCCAATTAAAATGAAGATATTGTCAGATTGGATGAAAAACAAGACCCACATATCTGCTTCTTATAAGAAAGTTGCTTTAAATATAAAGACAAAAATGAGTTAAAAGCATACAGAAAATATATATCATACTAACACTGTCAAAAGAAACTTGGACTATTTTATATCAGACAAAAAAGATTCAGAGCAAAAATTCTCAACAGGGACTTAGAAGGCCACTTTACAGTGAGAAGGGGATCAACTGATCAAAAAGCTCAAACAAATGTAAAACCTTTATGAACTGAATAACTGGTAATAACTAAAAACCATTGTGAGCTTCACAATACATTAGGCCACAGTTGATATAAGTGCAGAGAAAAACAGATAAATGAACAATTCGAGTCAGAAATTCCACTACTTTTCCCTTCATAACTGATGGAAGAAGTAGAAAGAAAATCAGCAATGATACAGTCCACTTTAATAATACTATCAACAAACTTGTCTACTTTTGTAGAATACTCCACCCACCAACAGCAGAATGCAGACTCTCTTCAAGTGTACACATCAAGTTTACCTGTGTAGAGCATGTCCTGGACTATAATAAAAGACTAAACAAATTGGAAAGGTTTCCAAGTCATAAAATTATGTGCTCTGAAAAAAAAATGGAATTAAATTAGAAATTAATAGCATAACGCTATGTGGAACATGCCCAGATATATGGAAATAAAATAACATACTTTTAAATAACTCATAGGTCAAAGAAACCAAGAGGTAAATTATAAGGTATTTCAAACTGAAAAAAATGAAAACGCATTATATCAGAACGTGCAGCTAAAGGAGTAATTAGGGTGGAATTTATAGCACCAAATACTTGTAGTAGAAAAGAAGAAAGGTCTTAAATCAGGGACAACAGCTTCCTTTCTAAGAAACTATAAAAATAATGGTAAATTAGACACGACATGGTGGCTCACAACTGTCATCCCAGCACTTAGGGAGGCAGAGGCGAGTGGATTACTTGAGGTCAGGAGCTTGAGACCAGCCTGGCCAACATGGTAAAACCCCGCCTCCATTAAAAATACAAAAATAAGCTGGGTGTGGTGGCGGGTGCCTGTAATCCCAGCTCCTCAGGAGGTTGAGGCAGGAGAATCACTTGAACACTAGAGGCGGAGGTTGCAGTGAGCCGAGATCGAGCCATGCACTCCAGCCTGGGTGACAGAGCAAGACTCTGTCTCAGAATAAAAATAAAAATAGTGGTAAGTTAAACCCAAAGCAGAAGAAAGAAAAGATAAAAATGGAAGCCAAATAAAAAGAAAACAGAATGAATAAAAGCAAAACTAGTTCTTTAAGATTACATAATTGTTAAACTGATCAAGAAACAAAGGCAGAAGACAAAAATTACAATATAGGAAGAGAGGTGATGACACTTCAACTCCATCGATAGGTATTAAAGAATAATGAGGAAACGTTATGATCCACTTTAAGCCTATACATTCAAAAACATATATTAAATGAAAGATTTCTTGAAAGATACAAACTATCAAAGCTCACTGAAAAATAAACAATGTTAATAGCCTTATACCTATTTAAGAAATAAAATTTGCGTTAAGAACATTATACATAGCCGGGCACGGTGGCTCACGCCTGTAATCCCAGCACTTTGGGAGACCAAGGCGGGCAGATCATGAGGTCAGGAGATCAAGACCATCCTGGCTAGCACGTTGAAACGCTGTCTCCACTAAAAATACAAAAAATTAGCTGGATGTGGTGGCAGGCGCCTGTAGTCCCAGCTACATGGGAGGTTGAGGCAGCAGAATGGCACAAACCTGGGAGACGGCGATTGCAGTGAGCTGAGATTGTGCCACTGCACTCCAGCTTGGGCAACAGAGCGAGACTCCATCTCAAAAAAAAAAAAAAAAAAAGAATATTATAAGAATATTATACACACACATAATACACACACCCACTGCTCTGTGACCAGATCCCTTTATTAGTAAATTATAGCAAATATGTTAGAAAGAAATATATCAGTTCACCACAAACATGTTCATAAAATTGAAGTGGAGGTAATACATCCCAATTCATTATTCGAGACCAGAATTACCCCAATTTCAAAATATATCATCAGAAAAGAATAGATAAATATCTCTCATAAACATAGATAAAGAAATCACCTAAACACAACTTTAGCAAATTATCCACCATTATATTATAACAATAATATATCAGGACCAAGTACAGTTTATCCCACAAATATAAGGTTTGTCTAACATTTGAAAATCAATCAATATGTCACCATATTGATGAACTGAAAAATAAAAGCTATATGACCATCTCAGTTTAACAGAAAAGATGTTTTATAAACTCCAACATCTGCTTTCTTTAAAAAAAAAAAAAATCATAGCAAACAAGAAATAAAAGCAAACTTCCTCACCCAGATAAAGGTCATCTATAAAAAAATTACAGCTAACATCATACTCAATGCTGAAACAGTGAATGCTTGTCAGCTAAGATCAGGAATAATACAAGGATGTCCACTGTGACCATGTCTATTCAGTAGTATTGGAGGTCCTGTCCAGTGCACTCGGGCTGGAACAAAAGACGTACAGACTGGCAAAGCAGTAAAACTGTATTTGTTTCTAGATGGCATGATCACCGATAACAAAAATTTGGTGAAATCTACAAAAGCTACCAGGGCAAATAAAATAGTTTAGCAAAGTTGCAGGATAATACACCAATATTTAAAAATCAATTTTATTACTATATCCTAGCAAAAATATTCAGAAATTTAAATTTAAAAAATACAATTTATAATAGTATTAAAATATGAAAAAGACAAATCCAACAAAAAACACGTACATAGTGAAAACTCTAAAATACTGCTAAGAGAAATTAAAGACTTAAATAAATGAAAATACCCATATTATTCAGAGGTCAGAAGACTCAGTATTGTTAAGATGTCAGTTTTCTCCAAATTGATTTAGAGATCCAATGCTATCCCAAACAAAATCTCATAAGGCTTTCTGTTGAAACTGACAAATTGATTTGAAAATTCATATGAAATTGCAAGGACCTAGAATAATGAAAAAGAATGTTGAAAAAGAAGAAGAATATTGGGGAAATCACTCTACTTGAAGTCTTATTGTAAAGTTACAGAAATCAAAATGTGTGTTGTAATTCAAAATGGACAAGTCAAAGGTATTGTACAGAGTGAATAAAACTCTACAGATTCCAGCAACAGATACATTAGTACAGACACCGATTTTGACAAAGGTACAAAATCATTCAGTGGGTAAAGGATAGCTTTCAACAAATGGTGCTGAAAATCATTAATCTTCTAAATGCAAAAACTAAGCTTTGAAAGCTGCCTCACATCATGCAAAAATTTAACTCAAGTGTTCCACAGACATAAATGTAAAACTCAAACTCTAAAGCTTCAAGAAGAAAATACAGGTAAAATAAAATTTTAGGTAAACACTTCGTAGATAATATACCTAAAGCACAATACATAAAATTTAAAAAATTATAAGTTGGAACTCATCAAAACTATCCATTTCTGTTCTTCCAAAGACAGTTTAAGAGCATGAAAAAGTATCATGACAAAGTATTTGCAAATCGCACATCTGACAGAGAACGTCTGTCCAGAATCTATCGAGAACGCTCAAAACGCAATAAAATATAAAAACCTAATTTTTTAAGTGGACAAAATATTAGAGCAGCTGCCTTATCAAAGAAGATATATAGGTCGTGAGTAATCACATAAAATATAGCATTAGTCATTAGGGAAATGCAAATTAAAACCATGAGGAGAAACCACTACATACCTATTAGAATGACAAAAATTAGTAAGACTGGTCATACCCAGTATTAATGAGGATGTGGCAATTAGAACTTTCCTGCATATGAAACAGTACAAACACTTTAGAATGCAGTTTTCCATACATTTCAGCATGCATTATTTTTTATTGATTTATTTATTTATTTTTGAGATGGAGTTTCGCTCTTCTTGCCCAGACTGGAGTGCAATGGTGAGGTCTCGGCTCACCGCAACCTCCGCTTGCCAGATTTAAGTAATTCTCCTGTCTCAGCATCCTAAGTAGCTGGAATTACAGGAGTGCACCACCACCCCTGGCTAATTTTTGTATTTTTAGTAGAGAGGGTGTTTCACAATGTTGGCCAGGCTAGTCTCGAACTCCTGACCTCAGGCAATCTGCCTGCCTCAGCATGCATTTAACATACGATCTTGCCATTGTACTCCCCAGTGTTTACCCTGGTGTAAACGAGGCACGTGCCCTACAAAGATTTTTACATGAATGTTCACAGCAGCTTTATTTGTAAGAACCAAAAACTTGGGGTGGGGGGATGGTTTCACCCATAGATGAATGGATAAACATACAGTGGTATATATACACAATGGAATGGTTCTCAGGGGCAATACAAAGTAATGAATATTGGTACATGCAACAACATGAATGAATCTGCAATAATTATGGTGAGTGAAGACAGGCAGATAAAAATGAGTATGTCTGGCAGGGCGCGGTGGCTCATGCCTGTAATCCCAGCACTTTGGAGGCCAAGACTGCAGATCACGAGGTCAAGAGATGGAGACCAGCCTTGCCAACATGGTGAAACCCTGTCTCTACTAAAAATACAAAAATTAGTTGAATGTGGTGGCAGGCACCTCTAATCCCACCTACTTGGGAGACTGAGGCAGGAGAATCACTTGAACCCAGGAGGCAGAGGTTGCAGTGAGCAGAGATCGTACCACTGCACTCCAGCCTGGAGACAGAGCAAGACTCCATCTCAAAAAGATAAAAAACAAAAGAATATATCCATTACGGTTCCATTTCTGTGATGCTCTAGAGTTGCAGTGACAAAAAGCAGATGAGTATGAGTAGGTGCCTGGAGAAGGGTGTGTACATAGGGTCAGGAGGGCAGCATCATTAAGAGACATGAAGCTTGTGGAGTGATGGACAGGTTCATTCTCTTGATTATGCCAATGATGTTATAGATGTATGCATATATCAAACTTACCAAATTGTACACTTTAAATATGTGCAATTTACTGGAACTAATAAGTATAGTAAGGTCACAAGATACAGGTTCAATATATAGCTGAAAATAACAATTGTATTTCTGTATACAAAATATAAACCATCCAAAAATGAAATCAGGAATACAATACCATTCACAACATCAGTACAAAAGATAAAATACTTAGGAATAAAATTAACCAAAAAAATGCAACACTGTTGCACTGAAAATTTCAAAATATTGCTGAGAGAAATTAATATCTAAATCAATGGAAAGGCCATCCAAGTTCACGGACTGGATGACTAAATGTTGTTAAAATAACATTTCTCTCCAGATTGGCCTCTAGATTCAACACAGTCTCTGTCAAAATTCTAGTGGGCTTTCTTGCAAAAGTTGACAAAGTGATCTTAAAATTATTTTTTCTTTTAACTTTTATTTAAGGTTCAGAGGTACATGTGCAGACTTGTTAGATAGGTAAACTCAAGTCATGGGGGTTTGTTGTACAGATTATTTTGTCACCTGGGTAGTAAACATAGTACCCAATAGGTATGTGTTCTGATCCTCTCCCTCCTCCCAGCCTCCATCTTCAGGTAGGCCCCAGTGTCTATTGTCCTCCTCTTTATGTCCATGTGTTATTATTTAGCTCCCACTTATAAGTGAGAACAGCAGCATTTGATTTTCTGTTCCTGTTTTAGTTTACTTAGGATAGTGGCCTCCAACTCCATCCATGTTGCTGCAAATTACATGATCATATTCTTTTTTATGACTGCATAGTATTCCATGATGTGTATGTACTACATTTATTTTTATCCAGTCTACCACTGATGAGCATTTAGGTTGATTCTATTTCTTTGCTATTGTGAATAGTGCTGTGAGGAACATACTCATACATGTGTCTTTATGGTAGAATGATTTACCTTCCTTTGGGTATATACTCAGTCATGGGATTGCTGATCAAGTGATAATTCTTGTTTAATTCTTTGAAGAATCACCACATTGCCTTCCACAATGGCTAAACTAATTTACACTCTCACCAACAGTGTAATAAACATTCCCTTTTCTCCACAACCACACCAGCATCTGTTATTTTTTCACTTTTTGATAATAACCATTCTGACTGGTGTGAGATGGTATCTCATTGTGGTTTTGATTTGCATTTCTCTAATGATCAGTGATGTTAAGCTTCTTCTAATATGCTGTTGGCTGTGTGCATGTCTTGTTTTGAAAAGTATCTGTTCATGTTCTTTGCCTACTTTTTAATGGGGTTGTTTCTTGTAAATTTAAGTTCCTTATAGATGCCAGATAATAGACCTTTGTCAGATGCACAGTTTGCAAATATTTTTTCCCACTCTGTAGGTTGTCTGTTTACTCTGTTGATAGTTTCTTTTGCTGTGCAAAAGTTATTTGGTTTAATCAAAACCCCGTTAGTCAATTTTTGCTTTAGTTGCAATTGCCTGGGGCATCATAAAATCTTTTCCAGTTCCTATGTCCACAATGGTATTTGCTAGGTTGTCTTCCAAGGTTTTTATAATTTTAAGCTTTGCATTTAAGTCTTTATTTTATCTTGAGTTGATTTTGTATATGGTATAAGAAAAAGTTCCAGTTTCAATGTTCTGCCTATGGCTAGCCAGTTATCCCAGCACCATTTATTGAATAAGGAGTTCTTTCCCCATTGCTTGTTTTTGCCAGCTTTGTCAAAGATCAGATGACTATAGGTGTATGGTATTATTTCTGAGCTCTCTATTCTGTTCCATTGTCTATATATCTGTTATTTTGTGCCAGTACCATGCTGTTTTGGTGATTATAGGCCTGTAGCATAGTTTGAAGTCTAATAAGGTGATGTCTCCAGCTTTGTTCTTTTTGCTTAGGATTGCTTTGGCTACTCAGGCTCCTTTTTGGTTCCATATGAATTTTAAAATATGGAAGTCCAAAAGATATAGAATAGCCAAAACAATTTTGAAAAAGCAGAGCAAAGTTAAAAGACTTCTAAGTTTGTTAGAAGTATTATCAAGATAGTATGATCTGGCTTAAGGATAGACATATAGCTCAGTGGAACAGAATTGCTAGTCTGAAAACAAATTCTAATATTTATAGTCACTTGATTTTGGGGAAAGGTGCCAAACAAGCAATAGGCTGGGGACAGTATTTGCAAAATACATATCTAATAGAGGTCTTCTGTCCAGAATACACTAACAACTCTTACAACTTAATAATAAAAAGATAATCCAATGAAAACATCAGCACACAATTTCAATAGACATTTCTGCACTGAAGATGTACAAATAACTAATAGGCACATGAAAAGATGCTTGACACAATTGGTCATTGGAGAAATGCTAAATGCTAATTGAAACCGCAAGATACTGCGTTCCAAGATGGCAGAATAGGAACAGCTCCAGTCTACAGCTCCCAGCGTGAGTGATGCAGAAGATGGGTGATTTCTGCATTTCCAAATGAGGTACTGGGTTCATCTCACTGGGTCTTGTTGGACAGTGGGTGTAGCCCACGGAGTGTGAGCTGAAGCAGGGCGGGGCATCACCCCACCCGGGGAAGCACAAGGAGTCAGGGAATTCCCTTTCCTAGCCAAGGGAAGCCATAACAGATGGTACCCGGAAACTTGGTACACTCCTGCCCTAATACTGCACTTTTCCAACATCTTAGCAATTGGCACAACAGGAGATTATATACCGTACCTGGCTCGGCAGGTCCCATGCCGAGAGAGCCTTGCTCACTGCTAGCACAGCAGTCCAAGATCAAACTGCGAGGCAGCAGCAAGACTGGGGGAGGAGCATCTGCCATTGCTGAGGCTTGACTAGGTAAATAAAGTGGCCTGGAAGCTCAAACGGGGTGGAGCCTACTGTAGCTCAATGAGGCCCGTCTGCCTTTGTAGACTCCACCTCTGGGGTAGGGCATAGCTGAACAAAAGGCAGCAGAAACTTCTGCAGACTTAAACATCCCTGACTGACAGCTTTGAAGAGAGCAGTGGTTCTCCCAGCAGAGTTTGAGATCTGAGAACAGACAGACTGCCTTCTCAAGTGGGTCCCTGACCCCTGAGTAGCCTAACTGGGAGACATCTCCCAGTAGGGGTTGACTTGACACCTTATCCAGCTGGGTGCCCCTCTGAGAAGAAGCTTCCAGAGGAAGGATCAGGCAGCAAGATTTGCTGTTCTGCAATATTTGCTGTTCTGCAGCCTCCACTGGTGATACCCAGGCAAACAGGGTCTGGAGTGGACCTCCAGCAAACTCCAACAGACCTGCAGCTGCGGGTCCTGACTGTTAGAAGGAAAACTAAGAAACAGAAAGGAATAGCATCAACAGCAACAAAAAGGACATCCACACCAAAACCCCATCTGTAGGTCACCATCATCAAAGACCAAAGGTAGATAAAACCACAAAGATGGGAAGAAACCAGAGCAGAAAAGCTGAAAATTCTAAAAATCAGAGCACCTCTTCTCTTTCAAAGGATCGCAGCTCCTCGCCAGCAACAAAGAAAAGCTGGATGGAGAATGACTTTGACAAGCTGACAGAAGTAGACTTGAGGAGATCGGTAATAACAAACTTCTCCAAGCTAAAGGAGGATGTTTGAACCCATCGCAAAGAAGCTAAAAACGTTGAAAAAAGATTAGAAGAATGGCTTACTAGAATAAACAGTATAGAGAAGACCTTAAATGACCTGATGAAGCTGAAAACCATGGCGTGAGAACTATGTGATGCATAAACAAGCTTCAGTAGCCAGTTCGATCAAGTAGAAGAAAGGATATCAGTGATTGAAGATCAAATGAAGGAAATGAAGTGAAAGGAGAAGTTTAGAGTGAAAAGAAATGAACAAAGCCTCCAAGAAATATGAGACTATGTGAAAAGACCAAATCTACATTTGATTGGTGTACCTGAAAGTGACAGAGAGAATGGAAACAAGTTGGAAAACACTCTTCAGGATATTATCCAGGAGAACTTCCCCAATCTAGCAAGGCAGGCCAACATTCAAATTCAGGAAATACAGAGAATGCCTCAAAGATACTCCTCGAGAACAGCAACCCCAAGACACATAATTGTCAGATTCACCAAGGTTGAAATGAGGGGAAAAGTTAAGGGCAGCCAGAGAGAAAGGTCGGGTTACCCATAAAGGAAAGCCCATCAGACTAATAGCAAATCTCTCAGCAGAAACTCTACAAGCCAGAAGAGAGTGGGGGCCAATATTCAACATTCTTAAAGAAAAGAATTTTCAACCCAGAATTTCATATCCAGCCAAACTAAGCTTCATAAGTGAAGGAGAAATAAAATCTTTTACAGACAAGCTAATGCTGAGAGATTTTGTTACCACCAGGCCTGCCTTACAAGAGTTCCTGAAGGAAGCACTAAACATGGAAAGGAACAACCCGTACCAGCCACTGCAAAAACATGCCAAAGTATAAAGACCATTGATGCTAGGAAGAAACTGCATCAACTAATGAGCAAAATAACTAGCTAACATCATAATGACAGGACCAAATTCACACATAACAATATTAACCTTAAATGTAAATGGGCTAAATGTCCCAATTAAAAGATACAGACTAGAAAATTTGATAAAGAGTCAAGGCCCATCAGTGTGAAGTATTCAGAGGACCCATCTCACATGCAGAGACACACATAGGCTCAAAATAAAGGGATGGAAGAAGATCTACCAAGCAAATGGAAAACAAAAAAAAAAAAGCAGGGGTTGCAGTCCTAGTCTCTGATAAAACAGATTTTAAACCAACAAGATCAAGAGACAAAGAAGCCCATTACATAATGGTAAAGGGATCAATTCCACAAGAAGAGCTAACTATTGTAAATATATATGCACCCAATACAGGAGCACTGAGATTCATAAAGCAAGTCCTTAGAGACCTACAAAGAGACTTAGACTCCCGCACAATAATAATGGGAGACTTTAACACCCCACTGTCAACATTAGACAGATCAATGAGACAGAAAGTTAACAAGGATATCCAGGACTTGAACTCGTCTCTGCACCAAGCCGACGTAATAAACATCTACAGAACTTTCCACCCCAAATCAACAGAATATACATTCTTCTTAGCACCACATCACACTTATTCCAAAATGACCACATAGTTGGAAGTAAAGCACTCCTCAGCAAATGTGAAAGAACAGAAATTATAACAAAGCGTCTCTCAGACCACAGTGCAATCAAACTAGAACTCAGGACTAAGAAACTCAATCAAAACCGCCAAACTACATGGGAACTGAACAACCTGCTCCTGAATGACTACTGGGTACATAATGAAATGAAGGCAGAAATAAAGATGTTCTTTGAAACCAGTGAGAACAAAGATACAACATACCAGAATCTCTGGGACACATTTAAAGCAGTGTGTAGAGGGAAATTTATAGCACTAAATGCCCACAAGAGAAAGCAGGAAAGATCTAAAATCGACACCCTAACATTGCAATTAAAATAACTAGAGAAGCAAGAGCAAACACATTCAAAAGCTAGCAGAAGGCAAGAAATAACTAAGATCAGAGCAGAACTGAAGGAGATAGAGACACAAAAAACCCTTCAAAAAATCAATGAATCCAGGAGCTGGTTTTTTTAAAAGATGAACAAAACTGATAGACCGCTAGTAATACTAATAAAGAAGAAAAGAGAGAAGAATCAAATAGACGCAATAAAAAATGATACAGGGGATATCACCACCAATCCCACAGAAATGCAAACTACCTTTAGAGAATACTATAAACACCTCTATGCAAATAAGCTAGAAAATCTAGAAGAAATGGATAAATTCCTGGACACATACACCCTCCCAAGCCGAAACCGGGAAGAATTTGAATCGCTGAATAGACCAATAACACACTCTGAAACTGAGGCAATAATTAATAGCCTACCAACCAAAAGAAGTCCAGGACCAGACGGATTCACAGCCAAATTCTACCAGAGATACAAAGAAGAGCTGGTACCATTCCTTCTGAAACTATTCCAATCAATAGAAAAAGAGGGAATCCTCCGTAACTGTGTTTATGAGGCCAGCATCACCCCGATACCAAAACCTGGCAGAGACACAACAAAAAAAGAGAATTTTAGACCAATATCCCTGATGAACATCGATGCAAAAATCCTCAATAAAATACTGGCAAACCAAATCCAGCAGCACATCAAAAAACTTATCCACCATGATCAAGTGGGCTTCATCCCTGGGATGCAAGGCTGATTCGACATATGCAAATCAATAAACATAATCCATCATATAACCACACCCAAAGACAAAAACCACATGATTATCTCAATAGATGCAGAAAAGGCCTTTGACAAAATTCAATAGCCCTTCATGCTAAAATCTCTCGATAAACTAGGTATTGATGGGACATATCTCAAAATAATAAGAGCTGTTTATGACAAACCCACAGCCAATATCTTACTGAATGGGCAAAAACTGGAAGTATTCCCTTTGAAAACTGGCACGAGACAGGTATGCCCTCTCTCACCACTCCTATTCAACATAGTGTTGGAAGTTCTGGTCAGGGCAATCAGGCAGCAGAAAGAAATAAAGGGTATTCAATTAGGAAAATGGGAAGTCAAATTGTCCCTGTTTGCAGATGACATGATTGTATATTTAGAAAACCCCATCGTCTCAGCCCAAAATCTCCTTAAGCTGTTAAGCAACTTCAGCCAAGTCTCAGAATAGAAAATCAATGGGCAAAAAATGACAAGCATTCCTATACATCAATAACAGACAAACAGAGAGCCAAATCATGAGTGCACTTCCATTCACGATTGCTTCAAAGAGAATAAAATACCTAGGAATCCAACTTGCAAGGGATGTGAAGGACCTCTTCAAGGAGAACTACAAACCACTGCTCGATGAAATAAAAAAGGACACAAACAAGTGGAAGAACATCCCATGCTCATGGATAGGAAGAATCAATATCGTGAAAATGGCCACACTGCCCAAGGTAATTTATAGAATCAATGCCATCCCCATCAAGCTACCAATGACTTTCTCACAGAATTGGAAAAAATCTACTTTAAAGTTCATATGGAACCAAAAAAGAGCCCACATTGCCAAGACAATCCTAAGCCAAAAGATCAAAGCTGGAGGCATCATACTACCTGACTTCAAACTATACTACAAGGCTACAGTAACCGAAACAGCATGGTACTGGTACCAAAACAGAGATATAGACCAACGGAACAGAACAGAGTCCTCAGAAATAATACCACACATCTACAACCATCTGATCTTTGACAAGCCCGATAAAAACAAGAAATGGGGAAAGGATTCCCTATTTAATA
This sequence comes from Rhinopithecus roxellana, assembly GCF_007565055.1. Taxonomy (NCBI): domain Eukaryota; kingdom Metazoa; phylum Chordata; class Mammalia; order Primates; family Cercopithecidae; genus Rhinopithecus; species Rhinopithecus roxellana. Next base: position 50,560,644 of record NC_044559.1, on the reverse strand, counting down.
AATGGTGCTGGGAAAACTGGCTAGCCATATGTAGAAAGCTGAAACTGGATCCCTTCCTTCCACCTTATACAAAAATTAATTCAAGATGAATTAAAGACTTAAATGTTAGACCTAAACCCATAAAAACCCTAGAAGAAAACCTAGACAATACTATTCAGGCCATAGACATGGGCAAGGACTTCATGACTAAAACACCAAAAGCAATGGCAACAAAAGCCAAAATAGACAAATGGGATCTAATTAAACTAAAGAGCTTCTGCATGGCAAAAGAAACTACCATCAGAGTGAACAGGCAACCTACAGAATGGGAGAAAATTGTTGCAATCTTCCCATCTGACAAAGGGCTAATATCCAGAATCTACGAAGAACTTCAATTTACAAGAAAAAATCAAACAACCCCATCAAAATGTGGGTGAAGGATATGAACAGACACTTCTCAAAAGAAGACATTTATGCAGCCAACAGACACATGAAAAAGTGCTCATCATCACTTGTCATCAGAGAAATGCAAATCAAAACCACAGTGAGATACCATCTCACACCAGTTAGAATGGCGATCATTAAAAAGTCAGGAAACAACAGGTGCTGGAGAGGATGTGAAGAAATAGGAACACTCTTACACTTTTGGTGGGAGTGTAAACTAGTTCAACCATTGTGGAAGACAGTGTGGTGATTCCTCAAGGATCTAGAACTAGAAATACCATTTGGCCCAGCGATCCCATTACTGGGTATATACCCAAAGGATTATAAATCATGCTGCTGTAAAGACACATGCACACGTATGTTTATTGCGGTGCTATTCACAGTAGCCAAGACTTGGAACCAACACAAATGTCCATCAATGATAGACTGGATTAAGAAAATGTGGCATATATACACCATGGAATACTATGCAGCCATAAAAAATGATGAGTTCATGTCTTTTGTAGGGACATGGATGAAGCTGGAAACCGTCATTCTGAGGAAACCATCGCAAGGACAGAAAACCAAACACGGCATGTTCTCACTCATAGGTGGGAAATGAACAATGAGAACACTTGGACCCAGGGTGGGGAACATCACACACCAGGCCTGTTGTGTGGTGGGGGAAGAGGAGAGGGATAGCATTAGGAGATATACCTAATGTAAATGACGAGTTAATGGGTGCAGCACACCAACACGACACATGTATATATATATATGTAACAAACCTGCACATTGTACACATGTATTCTAGAACTTAAGGTATAATAAAAAAAATCCACAAGATACTATGTCTTTCTTTTCTTTTCTTTTCTTTTTTTTTTTTTTTTTTTTTTTGAGACAGAGTCTCACTCTGTCACCCAGGCTGGAGTGCAATGGCACAATCTGGGCTCACTGCAACCTCCACCTTCCAGGTTCAAGTGATTCTCCTGCCTTAGCCTCCTGAGTAGCTGGGATTACAGGTGCACGCCACCACCCCTGGCTAATTTTTGTATTTTTAGTATAGATGGGGTTTCACAATGTTGGCCAGGCTGGTCTCAAACTCCTGACCTTGGGATCTGCCCACCTCGGCCTCCCAAAGTGCTGGATTTACAGGCGTGAGCCACCACACCCAACCACAAGATACTATTTCACATCCACTAGAATAGCTATACTTTTACAAAGACAGACGATGACAAATGTCGGAAAGGATGTGGAAAAATTGGAATGCTCATACATTGCTGGTGGGAATGTATGATGGTGATATGGTTTTGCTGTGTCCTCTCCCAAATCTCATCTCAAATCATAATCCCCAGGTGTTGAGGGAGGGACCTGGTGGGAGGTGGTTGGATCATGGGGATGGTTATCCCCATGCTGTTCTCATGATATTGAGTGAGTTCTCATGAGATCTGATGGTTTGAACATGTGGCACTTCCCCCGCCTGCCCTCCTGCCGCCATGTAAGATGCGCCTTGGTACCCCTTCACCTTCCACCGTGATTGTAAGTTTCCTGAGGTCTCCTAGCCACGTGAAACTGTGAGTCAATTAAACCTCTTTCTTTACAAATTACCCAGTCTCAGGTATGTCTTTCTCACAGTGTGAGAATGAACTAATAAAGTTGGTGTGGCTACTTTGGAAACCAGTTTGTTAGTTTCTTAAGAAGTTAAGCATACATTTACCATATGATCCAGTAATTTCAACCTTACATATCCATACAAGAGAAGTGAAAATATACATCCACACAGAAACTTTTACATGTTTCATTGCTGCACTTTTCATCATACCCCAAAATTGACAACACAAATGTCCGTCAACTGTTAATGAGTAGACAACAGAATACAATTCTGCAACAAAAGGGAAGGATGTCATATACATGCTAGAACATGGACGAGCCTCAAAACATGACGTCGAGTAAACAAAGTCAGACATGAGAATCTACAAATTGCATGATTCGATTTAGAAGAAATACCCAAAAGGGGCAAAGCTACAAAGAAGGAAAGTAGATGACTAGGCAGATAAATGCACACAAGGGATCATGCTGGGTGATGAAATGCACTAAAGCTGATTTGTGGTGATGGGTGAGCAACTTTGTGAATTTACTAAAAATCATTGACTTATAAACTTGAAGACAGCAACATACATAAAATGCAAAATATACCTCCATTGAGATATTTAAAAACAAACAAAAGAAGTGGTTTAAGAAAAGGTAACAAGTGTCTCTGAAAGTTTTTGAGGATCTGTGAATTGATCCAACCTGTGCTTTAGAAAGAAAACTCCTGTCGTTGTATGAAGGACGGATTGGGTATGAGAGAATGACAGTTTTAAAGCTGTACAACTACTAAATATGACACCTTTCAGTCAAATGCATCATGTGGTATGAAATGTGAGGTTACCTAAGGTCCATTTCCGAAACCCAGGTAATAGACTCGACGAAACACTCTCCTAGCTTCCTAGCCACCCCCAGCTGCAACAGAAAAATCCACCAAATCACATGAAATTAAAGAAAAGTGAAGGCTGTCAAGTGAGGACTTCCTTCTCACTGCCATCTACTGTGTTGTGACGTCTGACAAAGGCGGATGTGGGTTTTTGAATTCACTCCTCATGCAGCAAAATTCTTTTTCCTATCACAGCATATTTTACTGATGTGACAAGTTGGAAATATGATAGTGATGATGTTCTGTGCCAAAAACCGTTCAGCAGGTGCCTGAACTTAGCTCACCGTTTGAAAGCTAGAGCCATCTGCCAACTGTAGGCAAACGAGTCCTGAGAAACCTCAATGTGGAGGTTAAGAGTAGGTGATGTACATGCCAATCCCAACTCTGATTTTGACAACTGACTCATTCCAATGCAAATACATTATATGAGTTACAGGTATGATTTTGTGCAACATCAAAGCTTGTGCGAGCTTGTACAAAGGGACTTTGCCTGCCTAACAATTTCTTGCTTAGATCTCTAGAAGGGAATTGCCATGTCACTTTCCTTTCTTAAACATTCCCTTATCCTGTCCCTCAGCATACTCCAGGCCTAATGCAATCCCTCTTCAGACACTTTGCTGAAGTCATTAACATTTAGATTTTGTTCTTCACTTCCTTTGAACAACAGCTGGTTTTAAGCAATAAGCCACAGCCAGACAGAAACACGCCTTGCCCAGTTTTCACTCACACTGCCACCAGCTTTTATTCACACTGCCACCAGCTTTTATTCACACCACTAGGGAGAGATCATTCCCTCACATTTGTCTAAAATGCAACCAGCATCAATGCAGCTCATGTTTAAGGTTAAAATGAGTAAGGAATAATCTCTTCATTTGAGGAACGGGGGTGTAGGCTTCACATTGCAAAAGAGCTGTTCACAAAATAAGAAGCCATCTTTGACAAGTGGGCTGGATGGGTCTGCACTAAAAACCCCTGCACGTGGGGATAGGAAGAGGGGTGGGAGAGGAACACCACAGGAAAGGATGTGAAAATATAGGGGAGCTGACTGTAAATGCCCAGAGGGCTGCCATCTGGAAGAGCAATTAGGCTCTAGACCCTGAGTATCGAGGCTGAAGGATAGAAGCCGTGGGGGAAACGTGGCCATCAGTCTCAGGAGGTTTTTTCCAGTTGTCCAGCGTCAGTGTGTGAGTCCTGCAGGGGCCATTGAAAACAATATGCTAAGAATAGATAAGGCTCAAGGACAGTATCTCTAGCTAGTGGCACTTTCAATGAACTCCAGTAGTCAAGGACAGTATCTCTAGTTGAACTTTTAATGAACTCTAGTAGGCGCCAAGAAGGCAGACAAATAAGAAAGAACTTAGAGACATGGAACTAAGCAGAAGGTTACATCTGGGTGCAGAAAGTTTGTTTTGCATTGTGTTATTTTTGCTGACGTGGGGTTTATGGAGCATAAATAAAGTGAGGCGGAGGCTCTAGGCGCGGCCGCCATGTTCTCTGTTTGTCTTTGTCTCTTGTGTCTGTTCATTCTCCACCACCCCCAGCGCGGTCCTCAGTAAGTCCTTTGGAAGGGCTCACCATTCAGAAGTCACCAATGGAAAATTAGAACAGCCCAGCACCGGAAAAGGTTGGATTTAAATAATCTACAATTTCTCTTCCAACACTGAGTCTATGATCAAAGATGATCTTCAATTCCTTTAAAATATTTATATTACATGATTTTATACTTTTGACAAACCTGAGCATTAAACTAAGGGAAGATTATGTCAAGTGTGTATTAAAGGAGAAATAAAAATATATAATTCATGTTAGAAAGTGTGATAAAAACTATGAGTTTATATTTTTAAAGAGGCAACAAATTATGGGGAAAATTCAAACACATATAATACTTCATGCCAGATGATTGACTTGTTTTCTATGATTTTATCATTAAACAATAGTCAAAAAGGCATTTGCCTCTAACAACTCATCAGAGATTCTTTACTTATGATCACTAAAATGTAGGCCACATTTTGTTGGTATATACTTTTACTAGTTTTCTCGTAAAGATCCTTAAATGTCATCAAATTTGCAAAAACGTCTGCGAATTCCCAAAATGCACAAATCTCTGCATTTGGCTTTTGGTTTTGGGCAATATTGCAGACCAGACGTCTCAGAAACCTTCATTCTGGGAAAAAGAAACACTAGGAATGTTGTGGACTAAACTTATCACAGGAACTAGTCCACACTGCGTACAGCACAGAGCTGGAGGGTCAGGAGGGCAGCAGCCCACCACCTCAACAGTGTGGTTTGCAGGGAAATCTGGGCACCCAAACACATCCAGTTGCCCAAGTGGGGCTGCAAGGGGGAGATGGTGTCAAAGGACATAGAAGGCCAATGGTCTGCCCAGCAGAGGGCATGGGGTTGCTGTTGGACCCTGTGGGCCCACAGGGCTGGTCATGAGGGACCAGAGCCGAACTTGGATTGCAGGAGAGGGAAGACATGGTTGTGGCTGCCGGATTCCCTGCATCTGCCTCTCAATCTGACCACAAAGGCTTTCACTCTGTTTCCACCTTCTAAAATCACATATGACTTTTTCTTTTGGCCAATTCTATTCAGGAGTCATACAGGGAAGGGAATTATGGGACTACTTCCAGGTCAGCTTAGCTAAGTTAACACAGAACAAAACCACTGCAAGGTATTCTACTACCACAACGAATCTACATGGTGCTGGAAAAATACACAAGACATTGTCTCAAGTATGCAAATGAGCTTTAAAAATTAAGGTAATACTCAGAGGCTGCCAACAAAGTCAGTATTTAAAACTAAATGAGCACCACGTCTGGCAAATACCCAGGGTAGATGCTGCCCTCCAGGGACTCGCACCCCTGCAGGGAGGCAGGATAGGAAGCCAGAACCCCTGTAGGCCCACATCCTGGCAGAAAATAAAAGTCAATCTCAACTTCTAAGCAAAGAGAGCAAGGGAACTTGAGTCTCCTGGCCCTGGCTCTGGGCACAACGGGACGCCGTCCCCCAGGATGTGGATGTGTTGGCTTTGAGAATTACCATCTCCCTGTCTGCGTGGCGCAGCAACACGAGCTGAGGTTCAGATTAAAAGGGTCCCAGATAGGAAGTCTCCCAGGTTCCTGAAAGAAGCAAATCCACATCTTTCCCCTGAAAAGGGGAAGTCTCAATCATAAGGAAAAAACACACCAAGCAACAAATAAGTAATAAAACAGGGAAATAAAGGAACTTGAGCAACAATTGGGAGAAATAACAAAAAGCAGAATCAGACCCCAAAAGTTCAGATCTTAGAATGTTACACTCGAAATATAAAATAATTATATGTTCTATGAACAAACAAAAGAGAGACAAAATATCAACAAACAATAAGAGATAAATGATCATGCAGATTTAAAAATAAACAGAAAAACTCTTGAAGAAATTGACAATATGTTAAAGTTAAAATGCATGGGATTGAACAGACAACTAAACCAGGTACAGAGATAATTGGTGAATGGGAAAACAGATCTCAATAAGGTATCCAGAGCATCGCATCAAGAGACAAAGAAATGGAAAATGTGAAGGAGATGGCAGGCGAGATGCAGAAACCTAGCACAAGGCTCATCAGGTGAGAAATCTAGCACGTATCTAATGGAAGTTTCAGAAAGGAATGTAAAGACTGGCAGAGAGGCAGTATTTGCAGATACAATGTCTGGGAAGCTTCCATGAACATGAAGAACATAAATTCTCAGAATCACAAACACAATGAATTCTAGAGAGTAAATAAAAAGAAATCTCATTATAGCTTGCCATACAGAAATTATAAAACAGTAAAGTCAAAAAAGTGCCGGGCATGATAGCTCATGCCTGTAATCCCAGCACTTTGGGAGGCCAAGGTGGGCAGATAACTTGAGGCTAGGAGTTCAAGACCAGCTTGGCTAACATGGGAAAACCTCATCTTTACTAAAAACACACACACACACACACAAAAAAAAAAATTAGTAGGCCATGGTGGAGTGTGCCTGCAGTCCCAGCTACTCAGGAGCTGAGGTGAGAGAATTGCTTGAACCAGGGAGGTGGAGGCTGCAGTGAGCGGAGATTGTGCCACTGCACTCCAGCCTGGGATACAGAGTGAGATCCTATCTCAATAATAAGAAGATCAAAGAAGGTCTTAAAAGCACCCAGAAAGAAAAGAGAAATAATCTAAAGTTGGATGACAATGAGTCTGGCAGCCTTCCTCTCAGCAGCAACAATAGTGGCCAGAAAAGAGCAGACTGGTGATTTCAATATGCCAAGAGAAGTTATTCCTCAGTCTAGAGGTCTAGAGAGTCACACCCAACAAAACCCCTAGAACCAGAGCAGAACAAAGACACCTCCAGCTGACAGATCTTGAACTTACTGGTGATAGAACCCCACAAAGGAGACTTCTTTTGGGAAGAAAGGAAGGTGATTCCAGAAGGAATTTCTGAGATGGAAAATGCATCTGTGAAAAAAGAGAACAGTAACTACGAGTAAATTAAAGCCAGCATTAACTGTGTTCTTTTACCAAAGCAAGACTAATTTGTAAAGTGAAAAATAATAGGGTACAGATTTCCGCTTTTGGAAATGGCAGATTAGGAAGTCTGAACCAGGTCTTCATTGAAACAGTGAGAAAGACTGGACAGAATTTATTTTTAAAATGCATCGAAGACACAGCATCCAGGATTGGAGGAAAAGCATGACTCAGGAAGGTGAGCCCTGGCTTTCGGATCACTGTCTTCCGTGGGGCTTGAATTTTATTCCAGAGAACAAGGCCGAGAAGACTGACAGCCCATTTTACACCAAAAATTAAATCACAGCCACCTGGAAAGGGTAGGAAACCACTTTAGCTTGATAAAATTTTTCTACCTTAATAAAATGTGTTTATGATAATAACTGAAGAGTAAGAAATTGAACTATTATTATTCACAGATGATATGATTGTGTCTGCACAATAAAATTCAAAGTTATGTTCAAACAAACCATGAACGTGAGCAGGAGAGGTCTGGAAAGTTGTTGCATACACATTTAATGTGTAAAGACCATCGGTATTTCTACCGAGAGTCAGAGTTTAAAAATACGTTTTATAAAGACACTATTTACAATAATGTCAGATATATCTAGTACCTAAGAATGAATCTAATAAACAGTATGCAAGACCTTTATGTGTTAAAAAATGATTGAGAGAAATTAAGGAAACGCTGAAGTAACAGAGGAATAAATCATGTTCATTTGATTTAAAGGCAATAATATAAAATGTCAATTTTTTGCAAATTGATTCAAAACAGTCCAATTAAAATTACAAATTTTCTGTTGAACTTACAAGCTTAGTCTAAAATTTAAATGGGAAGGCAAAGGGCCCAGGCCGGGCTGGACGGTCGGGAAGAGGAAGAATAACGGGATAGCTTGCTCCACCTGACGTCCACATTGATGATAAAGCTGAAGTAAGTAACACAAACTGGTACTGACATGAGGATACACATACCAATGAAACAAAATAAAAAGTCCAGAAATAAACCCACACGCACAACATACGCAGACACCTGGCTTATGACACAACGGCACTGCGGAGCAGAGGAAAGGATGGCATTTTCTATAAATAATGCAGGGCTGACTGAAATGTAGACCTAACTGTGGAAAGCAAAACAGCATCACTTCTCAACAATAATGTAAGATGCGTTTTCATGGCTTGGAGTGGGGGATGTTTTCTTAAATAGAAAATAAAAAGTATGAACTATAATAGGATTGATAAGCTTGACTATTTTTAAATTACAAATTTGTGTTCATTAAAGGTCATCATTAAAGCTGAAAAGGCAAGCTGACTGAGAGAAGACATTTACAACACCATATCCAACAAATATTTCATGAAAACTTCTACCAAGAGTGTGAAAGTGACGGATAATGCAGCAGAGAAAAAATAATAGGAAAGAAAAGGCAATGAACAAAAGAAGGCATTCACATCATGAAAAAATATGCAAAAGCTTACTCAGTGACATTCCTAGTCAGGAAATGCAAACAGAAACCACTATCCAATCCCGAAAAGAGCTCACATAAATGGGGTTCTAGTACCCAGTGTTGATGAGGATCTGGACAAGTGGGAATTCTCGCTTCTACTAGGGGTTTACAATGTTACAAACACTTGAGAAAACTGTTTGCTACCACCTGCTAAAGTTGAGCATATCGTGCCCTATGACCCAAGAATTCCACTTCCTGGTATCTTTCCAATAGATACACGTATGCACTGGAACCACAAAATAAAATGTGTAAGAATGTTGATTGCTGCAGCATTCAACATTATTATTATTGCAACAGCATTCTAAACTAGAAATAAACTCAATGTTTTGCAATAGAATAATGGATATATGCATGTGGCTGATTTATGTAATGAAATACTACAGAGTGTGAAATGAATAAATTACTATGGCTTCACTCCACAAATTCCATCACTTGCCAAACCAGTCCCTTTTGATTATAGATTTAAATATGAATGACAAAACAATAAAACCTTAAGATGAAAATTAGCAGAAAATGGCCAGTCTCAGTGGCTCATGCCTGTAATCCCGTACTTTGGGAGGCTGAGGCAGGCAGATCACTTGAGGCCAGGAGTTCAATCCAAGCCTGGGCAACTTGGCAAAACCCCATCTCTACTAAAAGTACAAAAATTTGCCAGATGTGGTGGCACATGACTGTAATCCCAGCTACTCCAGAGGCTAAGGCACGAGAGTTGCTTGAACCCAGGAAGTGGAAGTTGCGATGAGCCGAGATTGTGCCACTGTACTCCAGCCTGAGCAACACAGTGAGACTCTGTCTGAAAAAAAAAAAAAAAAAAAAAAAAAAAAAAAAAAAAAAAAAAAAAAGATGTCAGGTGCTCACACCTGTACTTCCCGCACTTTGGGAGGCCAAGACAGGCGAATCATGAGGTCAGGAGTTTGAGACCAGCCTAGCCAACATGGTGAAACTCTGTTTCTACTAAAAATACAAAAAAAATTAGATGGGTGTGGTGGCGGGCGCCTGTAATCCCAGGTACTCAGGAGGCTGAGGCAAGAGAATCTCTTGAACCCAGGAGGTGGAGGTTGCAGTGAGCCAAGATTGCACCACTGCAGTCTAGCCCAGGCGACAGTTCAAGACTCCACCTCAAAACAAAAACAAAAACAAAAACAAAAACAAAGAAAGAAAGAAAGAAGGAAGGAAAGGAAGGAAAGAAAATAGCAGAATATCTATTAATTGGAAGTTGGAAAGCATTTTTAAACAAGAAGCAAAAACACAAAGGGAAAGAGATACATTTGATTATGTTAAAATAAAAACACCTGCTGATAAGGTACACCATAAAGGATGGGGCTATGTAGCAACAATTTTTTTATTAACAAAAATCTAGAATATATATAAAAAAGAACTTCTCAAGTCAACAAAAATATATAATCAACTCAACAGAAAAATAAGAAAAAAATCTCAAACACATCTTCTACAAAAAAAAAAAATAATAACCAAAAAACATATGAAAAGATGCTGAGCTTCACTAATAATCATGGAAATGGGGAGCCAGAACCATAAAGACTATCTCACACCCACCAGCTCTGGAAATATTTTTAAAAATCTTACAGTAGTAACTTCTGACAGGTAGGAGAAGCAATTGAATTTTGGGTGGGAATGCAAAACGATGCAGGCACTTTGAAAACAAATAAGCATCCTCTCATTAAATTAAAAGATACACATACCCTATGCCCTGAAATACACACACACACACATATATAGATATATATATAAACAAATTATATATATATTATATATACACACAAATTATATATATTATATATACAAATATATATAAAATATTTGCTTATATGCAGCAGGAAACAAGTTTAAGAATATTTGTAGAAGCTATTATAGTAACAAAAACCTGAACATAATTCACTGACAGAGAAATGGGTAAACAATTTCATCCCCATTTAACAGAATGCTATAAAGCAGTAAAAATGAATGAACAATGATTCCTTCCATTCATCACCATGGAAGAATCTCACAAACTTAACATTAAACAAAAAAGCAAACCACAAAATAATGCATATAGTGCAGTGACAATTATATAAAGTCAACAATTTTGCAAACCAAACAAAATGCTGTTTAGGAATTGGCACATGTGTAACCAAAAAAAAAAAAAAAAAAGAGTAAGGATTTGTACCCACAAAACTTGACTCTGATGGTCTCAGGAAGGGAGGATGATGCTGAGGGAGGATGATACCATGGCAGACTTCAAAGAGTTGCTAATGTTCACTCTCATTAATTGGTTAGTGGGTATGTGAGTGTTTGGTTTATTAGTATTACATTATACCTATAGAATATCTTCTATATGACTTTTTCTAAAAATGCAATAAAACATACCCACTGCATATGTGACTTGGCTTCTCCTTTGATCTCTAAATTTTCCCTTCAGTCTTTCCTTGGCCAGCCCTCTTTCTATGGGAGAACCTGACACCAATGTATGTGTCCAGCACTTCGCTCTCATGGATTTGTCCTGTTTCCAGGTTCCATTTGAAATCCAACGGCTAACTTAAAGCCATGGAGCCCTATCGTCCCCTTTCCAGGTTGCGCTAGTTCTTACCTACTGCTGAAACTGATAACAGAAACACCATGAATGTTCAATGATGCGTTGAACAGCGTGAAGAACGCTTTTGAGCATGGGTCTCTCTGGGTGTCGCTCACTCCCATGGAACTCTTTCATTGCTGATAGCAATGTGAGACCCCTAGGGTGATCTCGGAGTTGAGTTTTGATGACATATTTTGAATTCCACATGACCCTCCCTTCCATACCAGTCCCAGATGGTGCACAGCACTAACCGCCTTTGTCACTGAATGTCAGGAATGCTTACACCCAAAGGTAGAAGTCAAGAATGAACTCACTTCTTCATGGGGCACACAGAGAACCTGGATTGCCTGGGGTTTCTCTGAACCTCAGAGGTATAGTATCTCTTGAGAATAAAAATAACAAAGATTCAAAGATGGTGCACATGTCCTAGCCAGTAGGCAGAATGAGTCTTCACTCTCATCACTGTTGACAGCTGTGGCAGCCCTGAGGAATCTACAAAAAGCATCCTGGAAAAGAAAGGGAATGTATAAGGGAAGTAACAGGGAGGGAAGAGGGGAAAGAGAGAGTGCACAGCAGCAGCAGGTGACAGGACAGAGGTAGCGCAGGCCGAAAGTTATGGTGAAAACTCTTCATTATTTCTTTAAGTGACCATGCACAGGAAGGAGACACAGTGGCACAGGGACACAATGCCACAGATGAGATAGGGCGGCTCTGCAAAGTGTCTTGGCTCCAAGGCATCAATGTGCCTCACTCCAAGCTCTCCAAGTCTGCGTGCATCCTGGTGTAGGATGGCCACATCCAGGGGCCAAGCAAGCTGTCCTGATCCCTGGAGTCATCATGGAGACTGCGCTGCAGACCCCCAGCCTCCCACGTCTACGAGGGATCCATCTGGAAGTTGAAGGAGCAGTGTCCTCTGTTAACTGGGTGGGATGCTATGTGCTGAAGACTGTGAAATGGACACACGGACTTGTCAGTGGACGTGTATGGCCTGGGTTTGCCTTCCCCTTGCCGGTTCAGAGGACCCACTCTCTCTCGCGCGCGTCTCTTCCATCCCCTCACTCTGCACTCCTTGCAGCGGTCTCTGAAGCCAAGCCAGGGTCTGAGGACAGGGAAAGGACAAAGGATCACAGAGCAGGTGTCAGGGAGATTTTCCAACAAGTTTTAAGAGAGCTCTGGAAGCAACTGGGCATGTAAGGGAAATGGATCACAGGGAAGAGCTTTGTGTCTCCTTCCTGTCTCCTGAAGCACACAAGCTGAGAACGTCTCTCTCTGAGAACAGCTTGGATCACTGCTTGGAGATGAGCCCATATGGATATGACGTCATCAGGTTATACACAACCAATTTTATGAAAACATAGTATGTGCCTCATGTTATTAAAATGGCTTTAACAGTTGCAAGATTAAACACACCTGTAAGGAGATTAGTGAGGGAACCAGGTAACAAGCTCTGGACAAACGGGGCATAAAATCCCTCTTGTCACTTTTTTGAGTCTGATCTGCCCTCAGAGACTTGCCCGAGTCTCCCCTTACCTTCCCCTGTCTTGTCTGCAGCCTTGGAGATTCTAAGTCGTTGGATACTGGTACTCATTAACGGTTAAACAATTGGCTAGAATCATCCTCCTCCTCACAATTAACATGTTCATGCCTTTAAAAGTTTACCAATGCCCCTGGCCTGTTGACATGATTACTGTAATTATCATTTCCATTTAACACATCGGACCATCCAAGTTCAGAAGGTTCAGGAAAATTTCCCACATCTGCCATCAGTTGAAAGAAGCTGAGATTGAAACCCTGGACTGTCTGACTTCAAAGCCCTTGGTCCCAACTACAGGCCACAGGGACCAGCCTTCCTTCCCTGACTTGACTGCAGGCTCCCCTGGGGCATAACAGGATGTTGGCATTTAGCAAGGGGTTGGTCAAACAGCTGACACTAGCTAAATGCTGATTAACAGAGGTACGATGGGAAGTTTGGGAATTTTAACCCATATAGAACAGTGTTTGTTTCTTCCTTACATTTACTCATCCCAAACTGATGGTGGAGTTCTGCAAGAATATGGATACACTTCATTAAACACCTATATTAACCGCTGCAACTATACACTCTTTATCACTCAACTTGAAAATTGCAATAATTCTTTTTTATTTAATTGCAATAATTTCTTTTTTATTTAGGCACTTTCTTGATGGCGCTGTTGCTCTTGAAAGGCTTGCAAATGCATCTGGTTTGTAATCGTTTATATATATTCCCACTTTAAATGGACAAATGTGGTGGCTTTTCTTGTTTTTTAGAAGAAACGAATGACTAACAAGCAAACCTTTCTAAGAATTTAGATGGTGTGAGAAGGTTTCTTTCTTCCTATAAACGGTTTATTTTTCTGTAGTCCTGTAAGACACAGTATTTTCTGTAGTCCTGTAAGACACAGTATTTTCTGTAGTCCTGTAAGACACAGTATTTTCTGTAGTCCTGTAAGACACAGTATTTTCTGTAGTCCTGTAAGACACAGTATTTTCTGTAGTCCTGTAAGACACAGTATTTTCTGTAGTCCTGTAAGACACAGTATTTTCTGTAGTCCTGTAAGATACAGTATTTTCTGTAGTCCTGTAAGATACAGTATTTTCTGTAGTCCTGTAAGACACAGTATTTTCTGTAGTCCTGTAAGACACAGTATTTTCTGTAGTCCTGTATGATACAGTATTTTCTGTAGTCCTGTAAGACACAGTATTTTCTGTAGTCCTGTAAGATACAGTATTTTCTGTAGTCCTGTAAGATACAGTATTTTCTGTAGTCCTGTAAGATACAGTATTTTCTGTAGTCCTGTATGATACAGTATTTTCTGTAGTCCTGTAAGATACAGTATTTTCTGTAGTCCTGTAAGATACAGTATTTTCTGTAGTCCTGTAAGATACAGTATTTTCTGTAGTCCTGTAAGACACAGTATTTTCTGTAGTCCTGTAAGATACAGTATTTTCTGTAGTCCTGTAAGATACAGTATTTTCTGTAGTCCTGTAAGATACAGTATTTTCTGTAGTCCTGTATGATACAGTATTTTCTGTAGTCCTGTAAGATACAGTATTTTCTGTAGTCCTGTATGATACAGTATTTTAGTTGATTGAAGCACAGTCGTTGAATACAAAGCTGACCCTTTACAACCTGCCAAAGGACAAGAGTCAAACGCCACCCAAACGCACATGGACGCAGGGAGGAGAGCCCAGTGTGACTCTCCGGTTGAGTTCTGTGCCCAAAATGCAACATGATATTATCAAAGAGCCATGAAAACTTCTAATTAGAATGTGCAAGAGGACAAACTAGACTCAAAAGAAAACGAAAAATCAAATAGGCCAGTAACCATTAAACAAACAGGACAATGTTTTCGATGAATTGTCTTACAAAAATCTCTAGTCTCAAAAGTTTTGCTGAAGTCTTTCCCATTTTCAGCTGGGAGGATACATTACCTTTTCATAGGCAAAAGATATGAACAGCTTCAAATGTTAAAGTAGCCAACCCTGGCCACCATGCTCAGTGAGCCACAGTGACATATGGAGCAAGGGAAAGTCATGGGGGAGGCAGGTGGAGGTGAGGCCCTTGGAGAGGTCAGGCCACATCCCCTATGACTGGAGGGAAGGAGGAAGGAGGGGCAGGGGACACACCGATAGCCATCCTGGAACAGGATGGGAAGAAGCAGAGACTGGGGAAAGCAGGTGTTGAGAGAGCACCCCATTTGTAGAGGATCTTGAGTGCAGCTCTATCTGTTGTATTAAATGGGCTATCAGAACCCAAGGCTGAGGACAAAGGGCATCCAATACCTCAATACTTCACCTTTTAAAAGAGCTGCAAACAGCTAGGAACAGATTTCCCTCATTGCTTAAGAGGGGGGCTCAATAGTTCTGCTGCCTCCACCAGGGGAGGGGCAGGACTCCCCTGCCCAGGCCCACAGAGGCAGCAGCACAGGGAAAGGGAGGAGAGGAGAGTCAAGGTTTCAGAGCTTTGGCTGGGCGCAGTGGCTCATGCCTGTAATCCCAGAACTTTGGGAGGTAGAGGCAGGTGGATCAGTTGAGGTCAGAGTTCGAGATCAGCCTGGACAACATGGTGAAATCCCATCTCCACTAAAAACACAAAAATTAGTGGGGCATGGTGGTGCGTGCCTGTAATCCCAGCTACTCAGGAGGCTGACATAGGAGGACTGCTTGAACCCAGGAGGTGGAGGTTGCAGTGAGCCAAGATGGTGCCACTGCACTCCAGCCTGGGCAACAGAGACTGTGTCTCAAAAAAAAAAAAGATTTCAGAGCTTCGTGCACTCTCTGCCTAGGGGGAGAGTGGGTGGCCCCCTGGGCACAGGGATCCCAGGAGCAAGGGGCTGCTGGGAGCCAAGTGAGAGGGTGTTGGACAAGGTCGGCTGAAGCGACTCCTTCAGGACTGGGAAGGAAGCACGGGAGAGTCCCCTGCTGTGGCCCCCTCCAGGTAATTCACAGGCACCTGCCCGAGGACAGCACTGGAAGTCTGTAGTTTGGAAAGCACCAAAGAAGCAGGACAGCAAGAACCCGCTCAGCAACCAGGTGACTGAGGAACATATGACCCTTTCCCTATGCGTCCCTCCCACCCAACACACAGTGGAGACGGGGACCCAGGAAGGGAGGGAGGAAGAGTGAAAACATTGACCTGCTCCCTCGTGGCCAATGGCTGCAGCCTCACACGGCCACAGGAGGAGATGGACAGAGCTCAGGTTGGACAGTTACTAAATAAAAGTGACCGGAAATCTACTGAATTCTGCCAAACTACCAGCAAGAGGCAGAAATAGGGCTGCAGCACAGCTGAAGGCAATGATAAGAAAACATTACAATCCTTTTATGTCTACCCCAGAGGGCTGATATGCCAGACATATGTGTTTGGACCACTGGTGAAGGAGAATGGAAAAGAAGGAGGATGGGCAAGTAGAGGGGAGTCTGCGTGTGCCTGGGGGCCCCCAGGGGGCTGGGAGTCCATGGAACGATGAGATTCTCACCCCTAAAACACAAAGCCCAGGCTGGACACAAAGAAAGCAAAAAATGTGTAGAATTTATTTGTCAACTACAGGCCATCAGAGAAACAATTAATAATGATGTCTTCCTTTTTTTAACATGGTAACTTAAAGTCAGTTACAGAGCAAGGTTCTATTTTAGACTTCCCATAGACAACACAAAAGCTAGCATGTGCACCATTCCATTCAAACTCTCACTAATTCGAGATGCATAAGGGTCTCTCTGCATGTGCCTGCCTACAACCTTTGTTTGTCTGACGGTTGGAGACAGGCTGGTACAGCAGGTGAAGTGTGATTTCTGGAGCCAGACTGCTGCACTTCAAATCAAGCCCACCACTGACTCACTGTGTGGTCGCAGGCAGGTTATGTATCAACACCCCACCGCCTGCACGCTTTGATCGTGAAGTGCTGGTTGGCGTTGTCTCAGCCTCATTGTGTGGTGTGGTACAGACACAGCTTCAAGGCCCCACTCCGAACTGGATCGCCACCTAGAATGCGCTGGGGAGAAATCCTGGAGCTGCCACTGGTCCCCTAGTCAGGCCATGCAATGAGAGCCTGTTTGTAGAAAGGAGTGAGGTGCAGGACAGGGGCTCTTCAGACGCCCCTTCCCATTGAGGGCAGAGACTTTTGGCCTTTTCCGCAAGTCCATCTCCCCAGTGTCTGCATAAGGAAGTAAGGTGTGCCGTCTGCTTCAGCTTAACAAGGCTTCACAGTGTCTCCCGCACACAGCGCTGATGAAGCTCGCTGGGGTCCAGAACCAACTGGAATGACGTGACTTGGGGATGAGCACATTTCCTGAGATCTGCAGATCACAATGCCTCCAATCAAGCTGGACAATTCTGGTGTCCATTTGTCTGCAAAACCCTGCAACTAAAAGGAAAGACAGAGACTGTTTTGCTCAATTTAGAGTCTACTTGAAATTAATGCAGAACAACTATTCCAAATTCAAACCTTTCAAGGGACAATTTCCATTAAGTCCAAACTCAGCTTCATTGCTGATCCACTGCTGCAAGGAGTAACAGCTGTTAGGGGCACTATAACTGCCATTGAACCACGGAGGCCATAAGCTCTAAAAAGGAAACTCTTTTCTTCTGATGGTCACCAGGAGAAAAGGAGAGTGAGTGGCACATTTCATGAAATCTGATCACACTGTGGGCACCCACCAAATCCTCAGAGCTGTCCTGAGAGTCATCGCACGGAGATGCCAGCTGCCAAAAACACTCCCCTCACCCTCGGTGGGTGAGGCAAGGCAGGCATGATGAATAAGGAGGGTTGAGGGAGGGGAAAGTGTAGCAGGAAGCAGAACACAGGTCCCAGCATGTCCAACCTCAGAACGAAGTTGGCGCTCTGAGGACAGGCTGGAGATGATTTCCCTCCGTTCATCAACCATTCAGGACTGAGCCCTTACAGGTGTGTCACTGAGGACATGGAGCAGGTGGCCTGCTGGGTTGCAGCCAGGACCAGCTGTGTGTCCCAGGGCCTGCAGCACCACCTCCATGTCTGGACATAGCCTTCTCCAGGTGACAATGACCAACACAGACATCTCCATCCACTCACACCTCTTGGTGCCTCTCCAAGGTAGCAGTGTTCTGGAAACCTCTCTCCCTCTAGGTCAGCTAGTAAGACAGCTACTGAGGCCTGACACACACCTGTGTTCCTGGCTCCTGTTCAGACCCAGGCAGTGACAAACAGCCTCAGGCACTGCAAGGACCTGGACATGGGGAAGCCTGGCCTGGTGTGGGGGCTTCCTCAGAGGCAACCCAGGTCCGGGTCTCAAACCCCTCTGCTTTTCCTTGCATAAAACCCAGATTAAGCTTCACTTAAATAGAAAAAAAAAAAGAAAGCGTTTTTTTTGAAGGAAGTAACAAAATGTATTTGAGCACAGCAGGAGAGAAAAGCTGGCTGGGCCTGAACTGCAGCCTCTCACTGACCACTCGCAAGCTTCACTCTCCCAATTGCTCAGTTGGCTCTGGTGTGAAAAGGATAGAATGGCAGGCAATGATCTCAATGTCCTTCCCAGCTTTTAAAAATCCCCTGGGACCACGCTATTGTCGAAAGTAAAAATACGGTGCCTATGTTGATTAGAAGTATGATTTAGGCCGGGCCGTGGTGGCTCACGCCTGTAATCCCAGCACTTTGGGAGGCTGAGGCGGGTGGATCATGAGGTCAGGAGTTTGAGACCAGCCTGGCCAACGTGGTGAAACCCCATCTCTACTAAAAATACAAAATTTAGCCGGGCGTGGTGGCGGGCTTCTATATCCCAGCTACTCAGGAGGCTGAGGCAGGAGAATCATTTGAACCTGGGAGGCGGAGGTTGCAGTGAGCCGAGATTGAACCACTACTGCACTCCAGCCTGACCTGGGTGACAGGGTGAGACTCCATCTCAAAAAAAAAGAAGTGTGATTTAAAATGTTTCTTCTCAGGAAGAGCAGTGGGCTTCCCAGTCACTTCGGGAGAGGAGCTTTCAGCCTGAGAGCCACCTTCTCATCCGCCAAGCTTGGGCCTCTCCATCCAGTGAGCGAGATCCCCAGCTGCCAGCCCCAGAACGTTTCTGCTGTTCATTCACTGGCATCTGGGCTCTGGGGACCAGCAATACTTTCCTATTACATCCTCTAACAAATCCAGAGCCTCATTTCCATAAAGGGTTATAGGAGGAGAACCTTCCTAAATTACTCTCCAAAAGGAATCAGTATGGAAATAAATGCCTTCTCGACTTTGGCTTTATCAATTGTGGTTTTGAAGCAGGTGGCAATCAGTCTGTATTTATTTTGGGAGAACAGCTTGGACTTGATGTTATTACCTAAGCACTCTGTACCCTCCGAGGAGACGTGTTCAACATCCGTGGGGTGCTGATGTGAATTACCCAGAAGGGCCGCCTCTCCTAATTAGTTTGATTGAAAACTCAGCGAAACTTGACGGGCCACTCACTTAGGAGATCCCTATGCAAAGTGTTTGCAAGCATGCAAGGTGCAACGTTCCAGTGACAACGTCCAGGGAAAAACCACCACCCATCCCACCTCGGATCCTGGCAGTCGATCCTGGCAACACCTGCCTCCCAGCCACTGTGCACAAGGAGGAGGTCAAAGCCGTCCCCAGCATCCTGGACCCAGCCTCCTCTCAGGTGTTCGGGGCCTGTCCAACCTGTTCCTCCAGAGATGGGCACCTGCTGTTGGGTTTTCCACATTTAAATAACTCAGAAAGATGTCCCCAGTTCCCCCTTAGATCTTCATGGCCTTTTCCTCTGTCAAACCTACTCTAACTATAATTAAATTATGACCCACATAATTATTGGATGAATGTTTGTCTTCCCCTACCAGGTGAAGTTTGGTTCTGACAGGAACCACGCTTGTCTTGCTCACCTCATCAACCTTGTGTGAGCACAGCGTCTGACATGTAGGAGACACTCAGTGAACAGTTGGTGGATGAATGAATACATGGATCACTCCATCAATCCGTTTGTACAGTGATATCTCTTTGATTGGGTTATTCAATTTTGAAGAACACTCATTAAAATGACCAGGGGACAGTAGAGTCTTTCTCTCTCTTTGACATATTCATCCAGGTCAGAATAAGATTACAATGCACCCCTCCTACAACCCCAATGTGTTTGGGATCCCACAGCCCAGCAAACCCTCTCAGGCTCCATGACAGTGGTTTCCCAGACTCATCCTAGAGGAAGAACCTGCAGCCCAGGGCAGACTGTGCTCCTCACCATCCTCGGGGATGGGCCGTGTGTGTTTTGCGTTGCACTGGCCCCTGTGCTGCCTCTCTCCTCATAGGATGCACACCTTGTCCAATTTCCCCTGAAGCCTTTGCTGCCTGTGTTCACAGAGCAATGGAGAAGTCTCAGGTTTTGTGTGAGAATTACAAGATTTACAGCTTAGCAACTAAGAAATGCAAGAAGTCCTTCTGTTAGCAACATATAAATGCTAACGGGAGCCGGGCATGGTGGCTCATGCCTGTAATCCCAGCACTTTGGGAGGCAGAGGCGGGCAGATCACTTGAGGTCAGGAGTTCAAAACCAGCTTGGCTGGTTTCATGGTGAAATGCCATCTCTACTAAAAATGCAAAAAAATTAGCTGGGCATGATGGTGCGTGCTGTAATCCCAGCTACTCAGGAGGCAAGGCAGGAGAATCGCTTGAACCCAGGAGGTGGAGGTTGCAGTAAGATGAGATCGTGCCACTGCACTCCAGCCTGGGTGATAGAGTGAGACTCTATATCAAAAAAAGAAAAAAAAGAAAGAAATGCTAACGGGAATAGCTTTTACCTTGTCTGAACAGAAAACCATGCTTCCCAGAGGTCACCTTTGGGTGAGGACTGGGAGTGGCTCTCCTGCCCAGGAGCATTCGCAGGCAGTTCACCCCCACGCGATTCCGAGTTCTGACTCACAGGGAGCGCCTCCCCAGTGGGGGCAAAGGCGGATGCCTGGGAACATGCGTTGCTGTCACTGCACTGTTTCCTGCGCGTGGCAGAGCTGGAAGGGCTTAGCACGGGGACCTGGTAGCCTCTGTGTGGAGTGGAGAAAGCCTCACCCAAGTGCTTGTGAAGAGCAGCCAGCCTCCACTTCCCTGGCCCTGCACATGTGGCTCTCAGGCCATTTCTGCTTTGCTTTCGGCCATTACTCCATCTCATTTCTACCCACTCTGTTTGCGCCCCACCCTGTCCACCTAAAGGGAGCCCCTGCAGCCCTGTGGATGGCCAGCCTCCTAGAGGCCAACACCCTCCAGATGTCACCAATCACACCCTCAGGCAGAGGCCCCCGAATGCCACTCTCACCCCAGCTACTCAAGATGTGAGATTTTATCCTGTTCATAAAAGGAAAATTATGTTCTCAATAAGAACACTTAATATTCACAAGTAAGAAATCACAGCTCAGGCTGCACCACAGTATTGAGAACTTAATAACAGGAGGTTAATAACCATAAAATACTGCGAACCATTTTCCTGCAGGACTGGAGAACAGTTCCAGCTGTTGACGAGTAAGCTCCTGTTTCTGGAAGTAACCTGGAAGGAGCAGAGACACTGACCTCCCGGAGCCCCTGCATGGCTACCCACCTGTGTGGCGGCCATGGAACTCTCTAGTGGAGCTGGGGGGGCGGGTCACCGATTTGGGGGTTTTCAGATAGTGTTTAGGCTACAACACAAATAAAACACAAATACAAAACAGGATAAGCTAGAAGAATGGGAATCATTTATCATGAAGGCAGCATTAAAAACAAGGCTTGTTAACTGACCTTATTTCTGTGTTGCTAAGTGCCTTCAACAAGCCCACAGAAAGCACCCTGTAGACAGCCTGGGCCCTTGGACAACTCCCCCAGTGCTTCCTCTCAGACACCTGCCTCCAGGCGCCCAAGCCCATTGCCCACCCCTGGCCTCCAGGTGGCTGGGGTGGTTAGAGGTTTCTTTTCTATGCCAGCACCAAGTCTACATGACCCAGCCCACAGATGGAGAAAATGCTGTAATTAATAGGAAACACAGTCACAAAGAACTGATTCTTAACAAGCCTGCTAGAATTTTTATTTCTAAGCCAGCCAATGCTTTTGATGTGGTCAGCTGGGAAGCTGTGGTCCCACCTCCTCTGGTTGCAGACGTTGGCCTCACCAGGATGGTGCGGAGTTCCAGCAAGGAAAAGGGCTGGATGCAAAGGAGAGTGACACCGTGTCAACAAGACTTGGATGTGAGTTATGGAGACTGAGCTGGAGGCACTATAAATTCCTCTGAAGGTCATCCAGAAGGACTTTTGTAGAATGAGATGCCTCGTTCAAAATTCAAAACCCTCTTAGCTATGAGGGTTCGGGGATGTTTGATGAAAATCGTTTTGCTTTGTACTTGGTCGGGAAGAAGCAGTTCTTTGTGCATGCGCGCACGCGCACACACACACACACACACACACACACACACACACACGCAAATGGAAGCTCAAGTCAAAGCTGTTTCCCAAGCAGATTCCTGAAATACTCTGGGCAAAAATTTATAACAATTTTAATGGGAAAGTTACCAGCAGCTTCCCACTTGACACCTCTTCACTATATTGGAAGTCACCATTCCTCTGAGCCAGGTAGATTGATGGGCACAGCCACGCAGAATGAGCAGTTCTGCACATCCATCAGCCACAGGGAGAGCCACGCCGTGGCTTAGGGGACATTACTCATGGTGCCAAATAAATGCTCACAATAAATAGGTCATTTTACTCAGGTTTTGGGAAAGCTCCTCCACCCCAGGCATTGCAGGGCACAGGTTACTAAATACCCACACCAAGCCCAAGGAAAACACCCTGTAGACAACCTGGGCTCTCGGGCAACCCCTACGATGCTTCCTTTAAGAGATCTGCCTCCAAGGGGCCCAAGCCTCACTGTCACAGGGCTGGCCTCCCACTTAGCCCTGGGCAGCTGGCTGCCCTCTGAGTGCAGAGGCCCACAGTGAAGGATCACCCAGGAACACAGCCCATGTCGGCACTGTCCTGTCCTGTGCCGACAGCAGCTTGGAAGCGGCATCTCACTCAAAATGCAACAGGCAAGCAGTTATTACTTAATGAATTCAAGACACGCTATTTGGAGGAGCTGGAGTTTCCACTGTGGAAATGATGAAGGCTGAGGGATGGTAAGAGTGGGCACACAGGCCTTCTGCATGTCTGTGTCCACAGCTCCACACAAGGCCTAGACATCTGCTGCAGTCAGGACCACAGAGCATCCGAGCAAGCCAGGCCCTTGAGCAGTCGGGACCTCATGGTCCAGGGAGGTAGAGGGCTAGAGCCTGGTGGGTATGAGGTGGCCACAGCAGGGTGAGGAAGAGAGTGAGCCTGGACACAGGAGCACAGAGCCCAGCAGCAGGTCCACATCTGGTGCTTAGGCTCCTGAGGTACTGGGGCACAAGATCCAGAGTGCAACGAGCTCAGGGGTGGGAATGAAAACCAAGAGAGGAAAATGGGACCCCAAGGACCACACTGGAGCCCCTATTCCAGAGCCAGCCAGCTGACACAACAGGATCCCCAAATGCAGAGGCAGGGAGGAGCCAGTGCAGAGTGCAGTGCCCCAGAGTGTGACCAGCTGCAGAGCTGTGGGGGAGGGAAACAGGGGAGAGGTGGAGGGTGTCCACGGAGGAAGCAGGGACTGGAGACTCAAGACTGGGTCTGCTTATTTCTCATCCGCTTGGTCTTTTGATCTCAGAGCAACAAACTCCCATTTTCTGACTTCTTTTCCAACAAAATTCCTTTTCATAAAAATGTCGAGCTTAATGGGTCTTATAGAAGCTGGAGCCCTGAGATTTAATCCAGTGTGCTGCCTTCCTCACTCTCTCCCAGTGAGGCACACACACACACACCATATACACACAATACACATTCACACAACATACAACACACATAAATACAACATACACACAACACACACAATGCATACTTACAATGCATGCATAAACACATACAACATACTCATACACTACGCAACAGAGACACACAACACACATGCACACAACACATATGCACATAGGATGCATGCAATACACACAACACATAACACATACATAAACACATACAACACACACACAACAGACAACACACGAACATGCACATACACACCACATGCACACACAACATATATACAACACACACTTAAAACACATAAACATATAAAACACACATATGCATGCAATTCACACAAACTACATGTGTACACACAGACCTGTTCAAGGATCAGCTCAAATCTAAAAATGCAACACATAAAGTTACATCAAATCTGCCCCTCACCGAGAAGGTGGAGCATAAGCCTTGATAGGGTGTGATGAGAATGAAACTTTACCTCTGTGGCCTTCCTCCCCAAAACTTATAACCCCAGTCTAATTATGAGAAAAACATCAGACAAATCCCAACTGATAGGAATCTTGGAAAATATCTGGCGAGTGCTCCTCAAATGATCAAGGTCATAAAAAGCATGGAGAGTCTGAAAAACTGTCACAGTCAGAGACTGAGGAGACAGTACGACCAAGTAAAATGCAGGATCCTGGGTAGGATCCTGGGACAGAAAAGGGACATTAGGTAAACACCAGGGAGACAGGAATAAAATGGGGACTTTAATTAATAATAATACATCCCTATTGGTGCATTAGTTTTGACAAAGGCATAGGACTGTACGATTTTTATAAGAGGGGAAGCTGGCTGTGAAGTATGCTGAAGCTCTATATTTTTACCACCCTTCTGTAAATCTAAAACTATCCTAAAATTTGAAAGTTTGTTACAAATGAAAAATTTTAAAACAATTACATCAAGCTCGCCATGGCACTTTTGGAAGGCATGCATTCAATCCAGCACTCAGATCATAACCTTCAGCCTGTTCAGATCCTCCTGTCAGTCTGGCTGAAATGAGTAGACTCCATAGGACATCATCACCCCTTTGCTCATATGCCTCTTAGAAGTCACAAGTAACCTCTGCTATGGTTTAAATGTTTGTCCCCTTCAAAACTCATGCTGAAATTTAATTGCCAGTACCAATATTAAGAGGTGATACCTTTGAGAAGTGATGAGGCCAGGAAGGCTCCACCCTCATCTGGGGTTGATACTGTTATAAAAGGGTGAGTTCAACCCCCTCTCGTTCTCTCTCACCTTCTGACCTTCTGCCATGGGGTGACAGCAAGAAGACCCCTGCCAGACACCAACACCTTAATATGAGACTTTCTAAATTCCAGAACTGTGTGAGCCAATAAATTTCTGTTCATTGTAAATGACCAGTCTCAGGTATTCTGTTAGAGCAGCACAAAACAGACTAAGACAATGTCTAAGGGTATTTATTATTAGGTTGAAGTAGTGGACTAGGATATAAATTGTGGCGTATTATAAATAATAACATTTTAAAATGAAACTGTTACATCAGACTTAAATGCATCAAATGGATCTAAATAGCAAGGCATTTCATATCCACCATCACCCATTTTAAAAATTCAACAACAGGTTCTACTTTTACAGCCAGAAATTGTACATATTTCTTCCTCTTAAACGTCTATTTCAATTCCTCTTCTTCTGTAGAATTTTATCCCAACAAAATGTTTATGCTTGCAACCATCATCCTATTATACTTCCCTGCAAGTGAATATTGACACTGTGTGTGTGTGCGTGCATGTGTGTGTGTGTGTGTGTGTAAATTTCCAGTGACTATAAGACATTAAATGTTGAGAAAATTTTCTTCTGGACTGAAGTTTTCTACATTACTACTAGTACAAAATTAATCAAAGCAGTATAAATATGTTATCTACATTGTGATAGATACATATTAAGCTTAAAACTAAAATTTTATTAGAAGTGTATCATTTAACGAAATGGATGGGGCTGATTTTTCCAGATGGTTTATTTATCTTTGAATGACAGTATTACTTAAAGCTAGATTGGGACTTAGGCCAAGGATTGATTCTATTTCTGCTTTATTGTTGTGAGATTTTTTGTTTGTTTGTTTGTTTGTTTGTTTTTGCTTGTGTTTTGTGGGTTTTCGATTTTGTTTCTGTTTTTGAGATGGAGTCTCACTCTGTCACCCAGGGTGTGGTGCAGTGGTGTGATATCAGCTCATTGAAACCTTCACCTCCCAGGTTCAAACAATTCTCATGCCTCAGCCTCTGGAGCAGCTGGGACTACCGGCACGTGCCACCATGCCCGGTTGATTTTTTGTATTTTTAGTAGATATGGAGTTTCATCATGTTAGCCAGGCTAGTCTTGAACTCCTGGCCTCAAGTCATCCACGCCCCCTCGGCCTCCCAAAGTGCTGGGATTACAGGCGTCAGCCATCACACCTAGCCAACTTATTGTTGCTTTTTAAATAAATGTATAAACTGAGAAAACTTGTTCACCAAAAATGTGTAAGTCAGAATGGAGTTTTATTCTATCACTAAATATTTTGAACTTCTTCCAAGGTTCATGCTTAAAACCACATATCCAGCTATCATTCAATGATAGTGAATTGTACTTATTTATTAGCTCAGCTGCCAGACTAGGACTAGGTCTTTGTCTTGAACCATTGGATTTTCACAAAGGACTCCAGCCCAGTCCTTGGGAGCATTTGTTTTCAAAAGTAGTCAGTGTTATCTCATATTGCCCCTGACCAGGTGCTGGTCTTCATAACCCAGGTGTGCACTGGGGTAAAATCCAGGGTGGTGGGGGTCCTGCCCAGGTCTGCCTGTACTATACAAGGTAGGAGATGAGCAAACACAGAGGAGTAACTGCAGCTCCCAGGCTGGTCAGGTTAAGGAGAAATTAAGGATGTGGAAGGCACAGACATTGATCTCTTTAAAGTAGTCTATGTGTACAGATGCTCACCTGCAAAGTCAGCATGACCCCAGGAATGCATGACCCTCAGACGCAAATGAACGTCAGCAGCCTATAGACTCCAGGAGCACACAGGCCCCAGAAACACATGGACCCCGAACACAGGGACCCCAAGAACACACAGGCCCCCAGAACAAGGATCCCTGGAGCCCAGTGATGCTGAGAACAGGAACCCCAGGGCACAGAGATCCCAGCAGCACATAGACCCCAGCAGCACACAGACCCTGAGAACAGGGACCTCAGGAGCACAGGGGCCCCAGCAGCACACAGACCCTGAGAACAGGGACCTCAGGAGCACAGGGGCCCCAGCAGCACACAGACCCTGAGAACAGGGACCTCAGGAGCACAGAGGCCCCAGCAGCACACAGACCCTGAGAACAGGGACCTCAGGAGCACAGAGGCCCCAGCAGCACACAGACCCTGAGAACAGGGACCTCAGGAGCACAGGGGCCCCAGCATCACACAGACCCTGAGAACAGGGACCTCAGGAGCACAGGGGCCCCAGCAGCACACAGACCCTGAGAACAGGGACCTCAGGAGCACAGGGGCCCCAGCATCACACAGACCCTGAGAACAGGGACCTCAGGAGCACAGGGGCCCCAGCAGCACACAGACCCTGAGAACAGGGACCTCAGGAGCACAGGGGCCCCAGCAGCACACAGACCCTGAGAACAGGGACCTCAGGAGCACAGGGGCCCCAGCAGCACACAGACCCTGAGAACAGGGACCTCAGGAGCACAGGGGCCCCAGCAGCACACAGACCCTGAGAACAGGGACCCCAGGAGCACAGGGGCCCCAGCAGCACACAGACCCTGAGAACAGGGACCCCAGGAGAACACAGACCTCAGAAACTCACAGATCCTGAGAAAAGGACCTCACGAACACATGGACCTCAGAAACTCACAGGCTCCGAGAACAGGGACCCCAGGAGCACAGGAACCCCGAGAAGGGGGACCCTAGGAGGACATGCATCCTGAGAATGGGAGCCCCAGGAGCACACACACCCTGAGAATGGGGACCCTAGGAGCATACACGCCCTGAGAATGGGGGCCCAGGGAGGACACACACTCCAAGAATGAGGCCCCAGGAGCACATGCACCCCAAGAACAGGGACCTCAGGAGGACACCAATCCCAAGAATGGGGACCCCAGGAGCACACAAACCCCAAGAACAGGGACCCCAGGAACACATGCACTATAAGAATGGGGACCTCAAGAGGACATGTATCCTGAGAATGGGGACCCCAGGAAGATGCACACCCTGAGAATGGGGTCTCAGGAGGACATGCACCCCAAGAACAAGGACCAGAGGAGGACACACACTCTGAGAATGTGGACCCCAGGAAGATGCATACCCCGAGAATGGGGACCTAAGGAGGACACGGACCCCAAGAACGGGGACCGCGGGAGGACATGCACTCTGAGAATGGGGGCCTCAGGAGCACACGCATCCCGAGAATGGAGTCCCCAGGAGCACATGCACCCTGAGAAGAGGGACCCAGGAGGACACACACCCTGAGAATGGAGACACCAGGAGCACATGCACCCCAAGAACAGGGACCCCAGTGTGACTATCACTGTTCAAGGGAGCCGGGCTATCAGAACAAAGAGCCACTCTTTCTGGAAGCCACCACCCCTGTGCCCTGTGTGAGTGTCCGTCTGTGACACTTGTGGGGTGAGTCCTGAGAACTCATGTCAGGGCCATGGAGAAGGAAATGACCTGGAGAAGAATATATTCTGACAGGGCATCTGCTCTCAGCAGCCGCTGTCCTCTGAGCATGGGCTCCTCCTGGAAAAGCCCCAGCTGCAGGAGCCGGCGGCGGGGAGGTAGGGGTGGGCCCTGCACCTGAGCATGGAGGAGGCTGACGGCTGAACCACCACAGGGCAGGTCAGTGTCCAGCAGCCTGGTCTGTCAAGTTTCTGTGCCTGCACCCCTCACAGGTTGCTCAGCTAGTCCAAGACAGCCCCATGCCAGTGCGAACACCACCTGCTCTTGCCCACCCCACATGAATGGACTCCAGGGAGGGACCTCACTCAGAGCCACCAGGAGGATGCCGCCTACAGAACAAATCACACCCCCTCCAGGAGGCTGCAGCTCAGCAAGCCTAAGAGCCAGCCCTGTTCCCTGCCACGGTGTCCAAAGACCAACGAATTGCTCAAGTATCCCCCCACTGCCAGGCATAAACCAACCGAAATCCCTCCTGCCTCATTTCCTCACGTCTTGAGGAGGCAGCGCTGGGGAGATAAATGTCAAAACCCACTTACTGAGCCTATAAAGAGCTCACTGTGAAGCAAGAGGGGTCGTCACTCGCAAGCTTCCCCGGCGCCTGGCATTCGCAGAGAGAGCAGCACCCACCTCTGGGCCAGAGAGAGAGTGGAGTCCTCAGGTAATGAGGCAAGATCCCCAGACAAAGAACTTCCAAAGAGGAGGCAGGACACTCGGCGGGCAGAGGCTCAAGCCTTCCTAACTGAATGCACGCCTGAACTCTCGGGCACATTTAGAGCTGAAAGGCCAAGAAGGAAATAATGTAGCATCCCCCAAATTCCAGAGCATTATTGGGAATGTCCTAGGCAAGGTAGTAGGGGAAGGTGGTTATGGACAGGTGGGGGTCCAAGCCCAGAGGAGTGGAGAGACCACAGTGAAGAGGTCAGGGAAAACACAGAGCGGGTTTTGCTGCCCACAGAGACCAACAGAGGAAAGTGGGGCTGGCTCAGAGGATCCCAGGAAGACCCCTAGAAGGGCAGAGCAGTCAAGTCATCACCAACTCAGCTCTGGAGCAAGTGGCCCTGGACTGCAATCCCAGCTGGGTCCTGGCGGGTGTGAGACTCGGTAAAGGCAAATGACCCACCTCTCTGAGCCTCAACGTCATCCGCTATAAAAGAAGACAATGGGCCTGACGCAGTGGCTCATGCCTGCAATCCCAATACTTTGGAAGGCCGAGGCAGGTGGTTCATTTGAGGTCAGGAGTTCAAGATCAGCCTGGAGCCTGGCCAACACGGTGAAACCCTGTCTCTACCAAAAACATACAAAAAAATTAGCCAGGCATGGTAGCAGGTGTCTGTATTCCCAGCTACTCAAGTGGTGGAGGCAGGAGAATTGCTTGAACCCAGTAGGCAGAGGCTGCAGTGAGCTGAGATCACGCCATTACACCCCACCCTGGGCGACAAGAGCAAAATTCCACCTAAAAAAAAATTTTTTTTAATTTAAAAAAGAGAATGGCAAGTCCTTGTGCATAGGACCTGGCAAGTATTAAGTCACGTCAGACAGGGTCTGCACAGCCCCATGCAGCAGGGGGCATGGGAGCCCAGGACGGGTGATTCCAGCTGACGCCCACCCAGGCCCTGGTGTGGTGAATGCTTTCCTAGGCTGCCTCCAGAGCAGCGGCGTTGTGCTCACAGCCATCGAGAGCTGCGGGGTCAGTCTGAGGACCTGGCTAAGAAGGGCTCTGCAGAACTCAAATGCAGTTTGACAAATATTCCCTGACACCTGCTCTGGGCCAGGGCTATAACAATGACTCAGGTGCCATCCCAGCCCCTGGGGGCAAATGCTAATGCCTTCTGCAGGCTGTGGGGCCAGGAGGTGGCCACACACCTAGTAGACACAGTGCCCAGGCTCCCAAGAGCTGCGTGGCCTGCTCCTGCCCCTCCAGGACACGCCCAAAGGGCATCTGCTGGCAAAGCCGAGGCCTCCCTCCTGAAAGCCCAGATGCTCAGAGTTGGCCTGGCCCCAAGGGCTCCAAGGAGCTATTTTCCACTTTCTCTCAGCACCCGGCTCACTTACAGCAACAGCCAAATAATTACCAAGTAATTATAGTTAACAGTCCATAGTTATGCTTCCGAAATAAAATGTAACCATGGTACTAATTTCAGATGACAAAGGAGCAGAGATACACTCTGGATTTCAGGAACGTGCTCCATGAGAGCCAAAGGCTCTCCCCACGCCTGTCCAGCCAGAGGACTGCCCCGCCGTCAGACCCCGGGGCACACTCAGGACGGGCCTGACTCATTCGGCCCAAGAGGACCCTTGAGGCTTCAGTACTAACCAACAAACAAACTCCACTGATGACAGCACAGCAAACCTCCAGGAATCCGTGCATGTCAATTCCAGTGGATTCTGGAACGTCTTCGTAGGCTAATAAGTAATAACAGCCCAATTTTTATGACATCCCATAAGCTTATTTTTGCAATTTGAAACAACTGAACACTGAATTGCATTTTCCATTTAGCCCAGCTACAAATCCCACAACTGCTACTTTAAAAGCTACTGAGGCTTTGTGATGTTGCCTTAAAGAACCAAAGGACAGTTATTGGCAAAAAAACAAACACCAAAAAGTAATTTTATGCATGGCAGTCCCTTGCTGCAGAGGCCTCTTAAAAAGAGGCGGGTGAGCAAGGGGAGTGTTGCTGGCTCATTTCCTTTGTCTGGTTCCAGGTCTCCTGACACTCCACAGCCCTCTGTCTGTGCCATAAATGTGGCTCCGGACCACTAAGGACTCAGGCTGCTTTGTGAGGCCCCCTTTGAGCAAAGCATCGTCATTAAAATTCACAGCAGATGCTATTGAAAACATGTAATCTACGCACAGAGGAAAACAGTGAAACAGAGAAATATACTAAGCCTGGAAAATTACTAAAGAAAATTTCAAATAACAAAACAAACACAAAAAAAGAACATTCCATTAACAGCATAAAATAATTCCTCTTCTGGGACATGCTTGGTCCTTCTCCTTCCACCGGCTCTGCTCAGGCTGGCAGGATGTGCAGCCAGGTGGAAGTAGCCATGGACTCTGCCTTCTTCCTTCCAGGACTGTTTGCCCTGAGAGCTCTTCTCCTTGCCAACGATGAACCTAAATTCTAGAAGAAAACATGACCCACCACACCTGTGCTCTCTCCATCCTTGAGACCCTGCCTGGAATGAGGCAGGGTAGGCAGCTGTGCTCTGGCCTGTCAAATGTGGACTACAGTGAACCTGCAATCCCAGGTTTTACCCACATTTCCCTCTAAGAGGTCCCTCACCCTCTTCCAGTCCCACTCACCAGTGAAGTATGCCAGATGACCTCTAGGATGAACGACCCCTGAGGCACTAACTGACTGTGTGGAGCCTCCTCCGCCCCCCAACTCACATGGAGCAGTGACACGAGAAAGAAGTCAACTTGTATTGGGTGAGGCTACTTAGGCTTTGTTTGTGGTTTATCTGTTTGAACAGCTGGGGTTCCCATTTGCTCTAAAACACCATCTGCCAGCCCACTTATTCCACAGGCTCAAAGACTCACCCTGGTCCCAGCCTCCTCTCTCCTGTCCCTCCAGACAACGCCCAGCGCCACCCGGGGTCTCCTGCTCAGAGGGAGGTGGAGGCAGCATGTGGGGGAGAAGGAGGGGGTATGAACAAGAGTCAGGAGGTCACGTCTGCACAGGGTCTCTGTGGAAAGGGGGGCTGGGTTTCCCAGATTCCTCCACCTCTCAGAGTCAGACAGAATGTTCTGGAGAAGCCATCCTGAGCTCACAGGAGCTCAGCTGGAGAAAATCAAAGTATTTCAAACAGACCAGGAGCCCAAAGCTAGGAGTGCCATCCCTCCCTTGTCACAACCCATGGGGACTTCTGGAGGAGAAGCTGTCCCACCTGCCACACACACTGCCAGCGATCTGGGGTACCACCAGCACCCCAGAAGCTAACCATGAGTTCTGTCCATGCTCACTGTCTTAGTCTGTTTTCTGTTGCTTGTAATGGGATGCCTGAAACCGGGTTATTTAAAAAGAAGACAAAATGCGTTTCTTACAGTTATGAGGCTGAGAAGTTCAAAGTCAAGGGCCACATCTGGTGTGGGCCCTTTCGCTGGTGAGGACTCTCTGCAGAGTTCTGAGGTGGCCCAGGGCATCACACGGCCAGGGCCTGAGTGTGCTCACGTGCTAGCTCAAGTCTCTATTCTGCTTCCTATAAATCCACCAGCCTCACTCCCACGATAACCCACTAATCCATCAATTCATTAATCCACTAATCCATGACTGGATTAATCCTTCACGAGACCCAATCACCTCTTTAAAGCCCCACCTCTCAACACTGCCACATTGGGAATTAAATTTCAGCCTGAGTTTTTGAGGGCACAGATATTCAAACCACAGCACTCATCCTGCCCTGGACGGTCAGACTCAGTGGGTGAGTGGCGGGAGGCCCGAGGTGGTGCAGAGCAATGGCCCTGGGGAGAGGACCCCGCACCCTCCCCAAATCCTGCCTTCGCAATCACCTGCTCCCCTGGCAGAAGGCATGCAGCCCCCTCGACGCTGCCTGTTCCCCTCTCGCCTTTCCGCTGGGGTGACCACAACAGTTGCATTAGAAGGCAGCGGTGGAATCACATTATGCACCTAATTCACACTTCTCCGGGAAAGTGCACCCCAGCTGAGCTGCCACCAATGGGAAAATTAGGGATGAGAGGAAGAAGCAACCTGCAAGTTAAACTACCGACACTGCATTCTGCATCCCAGACGACCTGGTAAGGAGTTCTCTGGGAGAAAGATGGGCTAATATAATTTAAGTCTGGTTTACCCCAAATCCCCCAGATAGCTACTGCTATAAGCCAAGCAAAGAGGACCATCATTATCTGAAAAGGGGTGCACATTTTGAGGCTAGTGCCTGAGGAAGAGTGAATCTTCTGTGTGCTCTCGGTCATCCGGGTCCAGCACGCACTGACCCCACCATGTTTCCTTTACGTCAGAAAGCATGTAAAACGGAGGCCTGCGCCTGAGCAAAAGGTAAGTGCAAGGTGGGGGGTCTCTCTCACCCCACAGCTTCCTATGGCTCCAGGACTTTATATTACTCCTATCACCACTGGTCCCGGGGACTCAGGCCAAGTAAGTGCTAGGCGGGGCGTCTCTGTCACCCTACAGGTTCCTACTGCTCCAGGTGGTAGCATATTACACCTATCGTCCCTGGTCCCAGGGACTCAGGCAACAGCTTGAGGGACTGGCCATCCTCCCCTGGTCTCACCTGCCGGCAAGAGAAGGGGCCAGGTCTTCCTGCTCTCACTTTTCTCAGGTACAGGAATAAAGAGCCAGGAACAGGATTAGAATCCTGCCTCTCCCACTTGTGAGCTGAGGAACCTCTAGCGAATTGTTTGCCCACCTGCGCGTCTCCACAACCATCAAATGGAGGTGATGAGCGCTACCTACACTCTCCCTCGTAAAATAAAAGGAGCCTCTGAATGTGCTCAGAATAGCCCTGCTGCACAAGGTGAGCACGTGAACCCTGTGAGCTCAGCAGCAGCTGCCTCACTCCTCCCTCACTTAGGTGGGTCTCCTCCGAGACTCCGAGTTCACACACGTACCCACCCAAGACTTCACTGCTCACCCACGTACCCCCGCCTCTGCTTTCTTTCTCTCTCCCACTCCTCCTCCATTACTCGCTCTTGACAATGGAAGGCACAGACCCTTCCATCTCTGCTGGCAACGCTTTTCCTGCACCTGGGAGAATTCGGCTTTCGTGGCACGGCCTTCTAGGGGCAAAGGATGAAAATCCGTTCTTCTACTCTACCCTGATGAGTCCCCTCCGAGAGCCACACATTGGCGAATCTCATTCTCACCTGGACTCAGTTTCCCCTCTGAAGCCTGAACCCCAGCCTTCCACTGTCTCATCACAGCCACATGCCCGGGCCGGGGTGCAGTACCCATACCCGTGCACCTGCCTGTGAGCCCTCTGTCTTCTGCTGGGCTCTCTCCTCCTTTCCAGTTGGGTTTCACGGCTCATGTGAGAGCAGCAGGGGCCGGGGACTGCATGTGGGCAACGCCGCGGGCTGAAGGAATGGCATGGCCCTGGCAGAGGCAGGAAGTTGAAGAAAGCTGGAGAAATGATGGTTAGTTGGCTTTGCTGTTATTTCTCAAGAATGAAACGGGGGTATCACAAATAAGAGTTTTGGAACTGGCTTCAGATGAATCTAATTTTAGTGTCTCCCATAAGACACGAAATGCTTAGACACACCCACATTTTTATTTTTTGAATTGACAAATAATAATTGTGCATATTCATGGGGTACACAGCAATGTTTCAAACCGGCCATGCTCCTCAATTTCGTATGTAGGGAGACAGTGCCTCTTAGGTTGGAAGCTCATTTGACTGACATCCCTCACCAACTCTCAAGGCCCTAGTCCCTGCCATCATCCCAGTCTGCATCCCCTGGAGGGAGGCCCAGAGACAGATGTGCCCACCACTGGCCCAGGGGCTCTCTTCCCCTGGGTCCACAGGACACCTTCTCCATGGCCCTTCTCTGCCTCTTACTTCACCTCCCAGCTGTGTCATCCTGGTAAGGACCCTTGATTCACCTTAGGTAGTGCCGCTGCTCATGGCCTGGGGAGTGGTGGGGGCAGGGAGACTGGCCTGGGGGACCCCTGCAGGTCCACCTGCTGACACTGGGTCTGGCCTCGGGACAACTGTTCACTGAGGGCCAGTGCTTGGGGCAGCCTCCCACCCTCATCACTGACAGCCTGTGCTAATCCCACTGTGAACCCTCACCTTCATTTCCCAGGTGAGAGGAGCTGGCCCTGCGTGTATGTCCTGATGAGGGAACGTGAAGGAATGAAGGGTACACACTATGAAGACATGCTCAGTCCTTCGGAAACAATATCTGATTGTTCTTATAGCTTTGCCCTAAATGCATTTTGTTTGGATAAGTGCATTTAATGGACTTAAACTGCAACAGTTAAAATGTGCAAACATCTAACAAATATCTGCTCTAAGATCACCTTATCTTCAAAGGCTCTTCACCCAGTCTATAGATAGAACAGCAGCTGTCCACCCCAGCACTGGCCACCTGCCCTGCTTACATGACAGACCCTCACCCCAGCCCACATGGGACATGAGGACAGGATGAGGGTCTGCATGGCCACATCCACTAGAGTGTGGGCTCCTCTAGGGCAGGGTTCCCTAACCCCCAGGCCACAGATCGGTGTTTAGGAACCAGGCTGCCCAGCAGGAGGTAAGCCGTAGCCCAGCAAGGGAAGCTTCCCTCTGTATTTACAGACACTTCCCATCACTCATCGCTCCTGTTACCGCCTGAGCTCTGCCTGCCATCAGATCAGCAGCAGCATTAGATTCTCATAGGAGCACAAACCTTCCTGTGAACCATGCATGTGAGGGATCCAGGTTGCACACGCTCATGGGAATCTCATGCCTGATGATCTGTCACTGTCTCCCATCACCCCCAGGTGGGACTGTCTAATTGCAGGAAAACAAGCTCAGAGCTCCCACGGATTCTACATTATGGTGAGTTGTATATAATTATTTTATTATATATTACAATCTAATAATAATAAAAATAAAGCACACAATAAATATGCACTTAAATCATCCTGAAGCCATTCCCTCCCCCGATCCCTGGAAAAAACTGTCTTCCACAAAACTGGTGCCTGGTGCCAACAAGGTTGGGGACCTCTGCTTCAGGGGGCTGCAGTGCTCCTCCCAGACCCTCAGCCCCCAAAGCAGTGCTCAACAAATGTTGGTTGAGTGAATGAAGCAGACAGCAAGTAAGCACTCACTTGGTGGCTGTATGCTGAACAGGGAGGATTTAAAATATTCATTCTTTGTTTGCTTTAAACGGAGGCAGGGCAAACCCTCTGTTTATAGGAGCATAGACCTCCCCACCTTATTTCATTGCATGCTAAGACACCAAGTGTTTTCTAAACCACAATAACACAAATGTCACAACTTGAAAGATCTGGTGAGTCACTGATTAGCCCAGGGCTCTGGCAAGTACCACGTTTTAGGGCTGACGAATGTGGCCATCCCTGGGGGCCATGTGTGGTCTTCAAGCATGCTCTCAGAACACCACGACCCAACCCAGGGTCATTATCCCAGCGGGGCTTTTGCCCACACTCACAACCAGGCTCTCAAAGTACCTTTATATTCTAACCGACCCTCCTCTGCCTCACTTAAGGAAAATGACTTTTCTCGGGCAAATAGCAATATCAAGCTCTCCCTCTCCCCACTTCAAACGTCACTTTTGTTTACCGCCAGCTCTCACTGCATGCAAATGCGACCATAAATAGAGATACAATCACGGTGGATAATTGAAATTTCAAAATATTAAGAACTTAGAGTTTTAGGGATTTGGTTTTATAATAGAAACAAATAAAATCTTGCCACATTGGCAAATACAAGCTGACAGTTAAGAAATTAGATTTGCATACAAAATATTTCATTTTGTGAATTAATTGGCAGCAAACTCTGCTCCTCATCTGCGGGTAATTTGGTGGAGGGAGAAGGTGTTGAACGTCAGGACTCTTGAAGCAACACAGCCCCTAGTGCGGAAGCTGCCCAGGAAGCCTGTGGACAGGAGGAGGAGCACAGGCTAACCAGGCTGCCAGGCTACAAGCAAGGTTTTTGTTTGTTGCTTATTTTTTAACCGAAAGGAGCCTAATGTTTTCTTCTTCTCGTCTGAAACACAGAAAGACGAAAGCTAAAGTGACGTGGCCGGCCTGTTGCTTTGCCCCAGGAGGTGTCCACAGTTGACCCTCTGGTCTCTGATCTTGCAGATCTGGCCACACCTCGAAATGCAAATCAGCACAGCTCACGTGGGCCATTTGGGATGGTGACAGCGTGATGGGAACCTAGTACAGGAAACCGATGTGACTTTGCAACAGCCCGAGCTCCTGCTCATATGTCTTGAGCACGAGGCCAAGATGCGACTTCTCCAACTGCCCGTCCCCTGTCCCCTCGCGTGGGCAGCCTCCTGGCTCCAAGTCCCCTGGGGAAGGAGCTCCTCACCCTCCACCTCCCCAGCCCAGAGCAGAGCCCCTGCGATGCCTGCGAGGGTGAATTGTAGGTGTCAGCTGGACTGGCTGAAGGATGCCTGGACCGCTGGTAAAACGTGGTTTCTGGGAAAGTCTGTGAGGGCACTTCTGTAAGAGATGACCGTTTGAGTTGTAGACTGAGTGAGAAACATACACTCTCACCAAAGTGTGTGGCCTCAACCAATCCTCAAGGCCTGGACAGAATGAAATGTACAGGAAGGGCGAGCTCTTTCTCCTAGAGACCCCAGACCCACCACACCGCGCGGTGCCCTGGCCTCTGTCCCCAGAAGGAGAGGTGTGTCCTGGGCTTCCTCATGACCCGGCCTCACCTCTCAGCCTGAATTACCTATTGGCTTCCCTGGCCCTCGGGCTTGCAGATGGCAGAGTGCAGGACCTCTCAGCCTCCATCATCCT
This sequence comes from Rhinopithecus roxellana, assembly GCF_007565055.1. NCBI lineage: Eukaryota > Metazoa > Chordata > Mammalia > Primates > Cercopithecidae > Rhinopithecus > Rhinopithecus roxellana. Next base: position 50,522,683 of record NC_044559.1, on the reverse strand, counting down.
ATAAGCCAGCTCCCCAACACGTCTCCTCTTACCTGTCACCGGTTCCTCTATCCCGCCTCCTGTCCGTCGTATGGCTTCTGTTTTTCTGGAGGATGATGACTAATCTGCCCCTGTGGCTCCAAAGCACAATGCCAGACTCCCTGCAGATGTCAGAACGTGCCAGTGACCCATGACCAGGGGGTCTTGTCCCAGCCCCGCTTCCTCTCAAGCACCGATGAGCTGATTAGGCCAGGCTGGCATCAGCACCACGTCCTGGCACAAAGCACCCAGCGGAGATGCTCACTCCTGGCAGGGCCCCGCCTAAAGGTGTAGGCAGGGCTGTCCTGGAAGTGGAAGGAACTGGAGAAAACGGGCAGGCTGAGCACACAATGGGGAGGAAGACTCCGGACACCAAAGATGTCCTTGTAGCAGGAGGACACTTGTTTTCACAGAAGTGGAGCCTGGAGGGTGAGCCTTGGTACTTGAGGTAGATCCTTCCTTTCATACAAGGAGGTAAAGGAGTGGGGCGGGGGGACTTCCAAGGGTTCCATCTTCCAGAAGGCGTGAGATGGGGTTCTCATGTCCTCAATTCTACAGACCTCCCCGTCTTCTCCATTGGTGGTCATATATCTGTGAACCGAGCTTCTCTGGCCAAAGGACCGCCTGTGCCTTCTGCAGCCTGGAAACGGTCTGGGGGCCTGGTGGGCAGGGCTGCAGGATGGCTGGTCCTTATGGCATAGTTTCTACAGGAGGACTGCCAAGTGTCAGGGGAGGGGCTGAGGCCCAGAGCCAGGAGGGAGCAAACTAGACAAGCCTGTCTCCAGGGAGGTCAGGTTTCCCAGGGAAGGCAGATGCACACCACACTGTGGGAGCAGCGGTCAGCACAGGCCAAAGGGGGTGCTGATCTCACATCAGAGACTTTACATGCTCTTATTCATTTATTCATTCACCCATGTATTTATTTCGTATATTTAAGGTATATAACGATGTTCCCATACACACACGGAGTAAATGACTACTACAGTCAGGAAAATTAACATATTCATCACCTTCCACAGTTACCTCCTTTTTTTTTTTTGGAGTAAGAGCACCTGAAGTCTACTCTTTCAGCAAATTTCCAGTCTACAATACCATGTTATTAGCTACAGTCCTCGGGCTGCACGTTAGACTCTAGACTTCTCACCTTCCATGGATTTCCTCCGCCATTCCCCTGGACCCCCAACCACTCCACTCTCTGCTTCTATGCAGTCAACTTTTTTTTTTTTTTTAAGATTCTGCACATAAATTATATTCTGCAGCATTTTTCTTCCTGTGCCTGGTTTATTTCATTTAGTGTAATGTCCTCCAGGTCAATCCATGTTGTCACCAACAGCAGGATCTCCTTCTTCCTAAGGGTACCAGGATTTCATTGTATGTATATACCACCATTTTTATCTATTCCTCTGTCAGTGGACACTGAGGAGGGTTCCCTATCTGTCTTGGCCATTATGAACAGTGCTTCAGTGAACTTGGAAGTGCAGATATATTTCAACCTACTGATCTTATTTCCGTGGGATATATACCCAGAAGTGGAGCTGCTGCATCATGGGGTAGTTCCCATTGCAGTTTCTTCAGGAGCCTCCACACTGATTTCTGTAATCACTACAAATGTAGACTCCACCAATAGTATACAAAGATTCCCTTTCCTCCACATCCTCACCAGCACTATGTCTATTGAAGTCTTTTGCCCATTTTTGAATCTGTTTATTTGTTTGTGTCTGGTTTCTTGTTGTTTTGATTGTGTTTTCCATGGAGTTGTATGTTCTTTGCTGCGGAGTTGCCTATATTTTAGCTAGTAGTCCTTTATCAGATATATAGTTTGTGACTATTTTCTCCTAATTCATAGGCTGCCTTTCCACTGGTGATTGCTTCCTTTGCTGTACAGAAGTTCTAAATTTGACATAGTCCCGCCTATTTATTTTTGCTTTTGTTGCCTGAATTTTTTATGTGAATCCAAAATATCGTTACCAAAACTAATGTCAAGGAGACTTTCCTCTATTTTTTCCTCTAAAAGTTTTGCTATTCAGGCTTTCTATTTACATCTTTGGTCCATTTTTATTTGATTTTTGTATTAGGTGTAAGATAACGGTTCGGCTTCATTCTTCTGCACGTAGACATCAAGTTTTTCCTGCACCATTTACTGAGATGATCCTTTCCCCATTTCTAAACATCATTTCTATGAAAATGGTATCTTAGTCTGTTCTGGTTGTCAACAAAATGCCATAGATTGGGTGGCTTATAAACAACAGAAATTTATTTCTCACAGTTCTATAGGCTGGGAAGTCCACAACCCAGGTGCCGGCAGACTCAGGGTCCTGGGAGCCCCTCTTCCTGGCTCCTAGGACTGATGGTGTGTCCTCGCACGGTGGAAGGGATGACCAAGCTCCCTTGGGCTTATTTTATAAGGGCGCTAATCCTACGGATCAGTCTGCCATCCTGACTTAATTCACTTTCTACCTACTAATACTATCACTTTGGGTATTAGGATTTCAACACATGAATTTTGGAGACACATAAGCATTAGACCATAGCAAATGAGAACAGGCAGCTTAGGCTTTCCACAGACGAACTTCCAGCTTGGTGGAGATCCGCCCAGCCAGGAGGCAGATCTACAAATCGATCCTTGATTAATGCTCCGTCTTTAAATATGAAATCCTGCAGGCAAAGAAATTGGGAAATTCCCAGCAATTGGTGTGAAATCCCACTCCAATGTAGCTCTCCTCCCACTCAGAATTGCACAAGGCATGTGGGGCGAGCGGCAGGGACTCTGCTGCAAAACAAGGGTACCCAGAGCCCAGGATGTATGATGGGCCTGGGCAGGGCTTTCCATGACCCAGAACGGGCTGCACAGTCCACCCTTTCTCCATCAGGAGGCAGCAAAACAAATTCCAGAGTCATTTGTGCATCGAGGTCACATGTATGCATTTGATGTTCATACCAGTCTTTCATAATCACGTTTAATTCTCTTTCCACACAGTGGGCTGAGTCATTCCTTATCACTTTGCTGACAGCAAAACGAAGGCCCCCTTGGTATTTCCACAAACTCCTGGAGCAGGGAATCCCCTGAATGGAGCAGAGCAGTAGGATTTAATTTGTGTAGGAGCTCTGAGTGGAATAACAAAGTTGGGAGTTTGAGGCAAGTGGGTAACGGTGATTTGGTGGTGTTGGGGCAAACGTGGAGTGGAGCAGAGGGGAAGGGCGCTGGTTCTGGCTGGGGTGGGGGAAATGGAATGGAAGGAGCCCCCAGGAGAATGCTTCTCAGAAGCCCAGGTACAGATGTTAAGGAACCTTCTGAAATCAGGGACAAAATAAAGATGAACACTTTGCAAGCGCCTCAGAGGCCACCAAAACCTAGAAGAAACCTCCTACGATGCAGTTCTTCTGGGCTCCTTCCTTCCTGACTCAGAATTTCCTACATTCTCATTGCCACTCTCTTTCACTGAGCAAAATTTTATATCCATAATATTAATCACCTGTTAATGCAGAAATTAAGATGAAGTTGATTATCATTGTTGAACACATATTCAAAATATTTGGCCAATGCCAAAACAGCCCGGGTAATTTCTCTCCATCTAATTACCTCCAAACGCAGCCGGGACTTCATTCCTATTAACACAGAAGCCCTAAAGCCCACCAAGTAAAGCCGAATCATAATTTGAGCCTTTTGTGAAAATAGTGCATGAAACCAGAATTGGCTAGCTTAGCCAAGTGAGCTCAGGACTGAAAACTGGCTTTAATTCTCATTTTCTGAAAAGTAGTCAAATGCCTTTAATTAAAACATATCCCTTGAAATTGGTTTAGCATAAATGATTTTTTTAAAAAATCAAACTTGAGCCAGAATCTAATTCTGATATCACTGAGGGAAGGAAAACCACAACTCTGATGTATCTTGAGCGGGGTGAGGGTAGAGGCTGCAGAAGGACTCAATGTGCCTTAAGACCTGCCTCAGGCTGCAGTGAGCTGAGATTGTGCCACTGCACTCCAGCCTGGGCAAGAAAGCAAGACTCCATCTCAAAAAAAAAAAAAAAGAAAAAGGAAAAAGAAAAAAAAAAAAAAAAAACCCAGCCTCAGGTGGCACTTCTTCCAGGAAGGCTTCCTGTTCTCCCCTAGTCACAATTACTATACCAATCCCTCTTCGCTTCCAGGACTCTGTCCTCCCGAGACAGCACTGTCTACCCCTGATAGAATAACAACATTTGTGGTTGTTACGGATGTGACCATCACCACACAGTGCTGTAAGCTGGGATGGCAGGTGCTGGAACATATGGATCCATTTTTCCAGCCCATTAGAAGATGACCATGAGAACAGGTCACAAGAGCTGATTGGCATTACCAAGGAGAAGAAGTCCCCCAGAAAGGAGCTGCAGTGTTTAGTGATGGCAGGCACGTAGGCACTGGGGAAAGAGAGTGGGTCTCAGGGCGAGCAGTGTGGGCCTCTTCTTCCTCTGCCAGGACTGCTCATGACTGTGGTAAAACTGACAGGTGGCAGGAGGCAGTGGCTGAGCGCCACACCTGTCATGGAGACAGCCATCAGCCAGGCTGGGACACTTCTCTGCAGTCAACATGGTAGCTCATTTGTCTCTTCCAGGTGGTTTACATTTTCCCACAAAAGGATGCACCGTGACCCTGCGCAGTTGCAAGAGATCCTCCCTCGGGGTCCTTTCAACTCTGAACAACCCTGGGTGACAGGGGTGCATCCTCAGTCCCGGGGCAGAGACAGAGATCAAGGCTCCCAAGGCCTAGGGGAGCAGCTCCAGGGCCTCTTCTGAGTGCTGGAGTGGGACCCTGAGCCTGAGACCATGCAGAGCCTCTCGCGACCTCTTCCCACTCCCACTGTGACGATGGTGGGGTTGAGAAACAAATGGCATCAAATCAACCACCCCACTGAAACAGTTCCTTTCTGAGTCCCCTGGAAGGTGTCACCGGAGGACGCTCCAGTATCTGTAGGCAGGCTGGCCACAGCACACGCTCACGTTTTGAGTTAAAATGCAATTTGCATTATGCATCACTGACATGAGCTACCAGCCTCTCTTGATGCCCATTTCATGAGACTTGGACGCTGTGCCCATAGTTTAAGTGTTATGAGATTCCTGTTTGTTTTCGTGCATTTATTTTACATTACCAGTCAGATCTGTAGTAATTTCTTGAGGAGATTTCAATCAAAACCATGATCGTCAATGAAAATATTGTTTTCAGAACAGAAAATACAACATGTTTTCTAGGGACCCAGGCAAGTTACAGCAATTTTCTGCTGCTCACTAAGGTGAGAAACAGGACCACATGTCACTTAGTTTTCATTTTATCGAATGGCATCCTGACTTCACATAAACTGTTTTTGCAAATATGATCATGTAATTGGAGCATCTGTCTTGATCATTATTTGGCAAATGTGTTCTTTTAGCACCAGTCCAAATGAAATTTGGGAAATTTGGCTAATCACAATTTAACAGATGTTTTGTCCAGTTCTGTGCAATCCTAATTTTAACAGCCACAAATCCCTCCATTCACTGAGGCTCTAATTGGAGTCTCTCCAGGCCCATAGAGAACGGTAAAGGTGAGAAAATAATAATTTCAGCGCATCTAGTCTTGACCCTGTAGCTTTAATTAATTCAAGTGAAATCCCATTTGACCTTGATAGCAGTAATTATTTAAAGCAAGCCCTGACAAAACATTTCACACTGTGTATTTTTCCACAATCTAGCTCAGTGGCCTCACAAAGCCAACATCCCAAATATTCTCCAGGAAAAGTCCGGTGCTTTTCCACATGGGTTCCAGAGTAAGAGCCCATTTATGCAAAAAAGAAGCTGGAGTTTATTTCAAAGTACCGAAGATGCAAAAGGCAACGTCTTCTTAAATAAGATAGTCTTCTCATTCTAACCGAAGACAGCAGGGGGCCTCGTCTAAGGTGTAATAACGTCGGACCACAGCGGCAAAGACCTGAGGTAAAAACTCAACGCTCCAATGACGCCTTCTGCAGGAAAGCCGCCGTGCTCTCTGCTGTGGGCATAATCGCCCAGGTGCCAGCGTTTGCCTCGCTCCCAAGCACTTGTTTAAACCCTAGGTGGTTGGCTTCTCAAAATAAAATGCACATCTCATTTTCCTCTGAACAACAGTGAAACTTTTTTTAAAGGACAAAGGTAAGAGAAATTAAAGGGGTGGTAATAACATGACTACAGCTGGAAGTGAATGGGAGAGACACATTTTGATGAAGAAATGAGATTATTTTGGCTACACAGAAAATCTCTAGTCCCCATTGCTTCCACTTAGAACAAAATTGTGTCTCTTTCCACGAATAAATCAAAAGAGGTTTTTAATCATTTTACTTGAAGAAAAGAGCATGGTCTCTCGTTTCCCTGATTTTCAGTAATGGAAATGGCTGCTCAGCCCAGCCCTCGTTCCTTAAGCCACTGCAGTGACATCCTCAATAGCTCAGGGCCTGGAGCTGGACGCCTCGCTTGCATTCAGCCGCCTGCTAACCAGCTGTGTGACTTTGGGTAGCCTCAGTTTCCTTATCCCAAAAGTGAGGAGGGCATGGCACTTACCTCTGAAAGAGATCAAATGAAAAAAACTAAAAGGCAGAAATGAAGTCCACAGGCAAGCAGCCCGGGCGGCGCCCTGACAGCCCGGGCGGCGCCCTCAGCCTAGTTAAAGATCGACCCCGGACCTAACCGATTAGGTTAATTAGGTTATCTATAGACTCCGGACATTGTAAGGACAAACGTTGTGAAAGTCTCTGTCCTGCTCTAATTACCGGTGTCTGCCACATATCTTAGTCCTGGACCCAGTACAAACACAATCCCCTATTTTGTCCCAACTTCCTGAACCCAACACAAACACATCCCCCCACACATCTCAGAAACACCACCTAGAGAGCCCCTGATAAGATCACAACCGTTTGTAGTTTTACTAAATGCGCGGGAACAAATGGAAAACTGTTAATTGTATTAACCAATTACCAGTTGTAATGCTGCAACCAAAAGAATTCCTTTGTACCTCTGTAACCTTACATATCCTGTATGCATCGGGCTATAAAAAGCGGCCACATGCATCATTCAGGGCCCTCTTGTATGTTGTAAAACAGAGGGACCAAGTTCGAACTTGCATTAAAGATCTTTGCCGCTTGGCTTTGACTCCGGATTCTGGTGGACTTCTTCGGGGAATAAAGGGTCTGGGCATAACATTTGGGGGCTCTCCCGGGATTCCCCCAAGCCCACCAGACCCCCAGTCAACGGATCTACTAGGATCAATCTGCTAATAGGTGAGCCGGCTCGTCTATGTTTGTCTGTCTGTGTCCTGTCTGAATTCGCGGCTCTCTAAGTCCGCCTGAGGCTATTAGCCTGTCTGTATTCGCGGCTCTCTAAGTCCGCCTGAGGCTATTAGCCTGTCTGTATTCGTGGCTCTCTAAGTCCGCTCTGAATCAATCTGTGACTCGCGAGGTTTGAAGCTGAAAGCTGGCATAGGTCCTGGCGGACGCGCTATAGGACAGCCAGCGGAGACCGGTGGGAGACGTCCCCCGGCTCTCATCTGGTTCTTGCCTGAACTCTGACCCAGATTTCTGGTGCGCGCCTGCGACTGACGTAAACTTGTTGTTGATATTCCAGCAACTCACTTTTCCCTTGCAGGACCTGTTCCGCAACTCACTTTTCTCTTGCAGGACCTGTTCCAGCAACTCACTTTTCCCTTGCAGGACCTGTTCCAGGCGCCACTCCGGGTGCTACTGTTCAAGATGGGTAATACCTAGAGCACTCCCCTATCTCTCCTTACAAGTAATTTCAAGGATGTTAGGGCAAGGGGCCATGATCTTGGTATGGACATCAGGAAGGGAAAGCTAATTACTCTGTGCCGCTCCGAGTGGCCCGCCCTTAACGTAGGGTGGCCACCCAAAGGGACATTCTGTCTTCCTGTCATCACTAGAGTAAAGTCCAAGGTTTTCCAGCCTGGGCGTGCTAGTCACCCGGATCATATCCCATATATCCTCGTATGGCAGGCTCTAGCTGGGAACCCGCCCCCTTGGCTGTCCCCTTTCCAATTAGCCTCTGAACCCTGTAAGGCACTGGTTGCTTGGCCGCTAAAATCCAAGCAACCAACTGCCCCCCCCATCCTGTTCTACCTGATAGCGAGGACCCGCTGTCCACAGAACCCCCTCCGTACCTCTCCAGGCCGCAGGCCTCAGCCCCCCCCCCAGGCTGAGCCACGGGAGGGAGCAGGCGGACGGGAGGCGGCCAGCGCACCCGGACCCACTAAAAGGGAAAGTAACTCTGAAGGGCCGGCGTGGGTCCTCTGTAAGCTGAGCGCCGGTCCCCTGGGCCCCGCTTTTCTTTCTCTACACTTTGTCTCTGTGTTTTATTCCTTTTCTCAAGTCTTTCGTTTCCACCTAACGAGAAACACCCACAAGTGTGGAGGGGCAGGCCACCCCTTCATCTGGTGCCCAACGTGGAAGCTTTTCTCTAAGGTGAAGGTACGCTGGAGCGTGGTCATTGAGGACAAGTCGACGAGAGACTCCCGAGTACGTCTACAGTCAGCCTTGCGGTAAGCTTGTGCGCTCGGAAGAACCTAGGGTAACAATGGGGCAAACTAAAAGTAAATATGCCTCTTATCGCAGCTTTATAAAAATTCTCTTAAAAAGAGGGGGAGTTAAAGTGTCTACCAAAAATCTAAATACGCTCTTTCAAACAATAGAACAGTTTTGTCCATGGTTTCCGGAACAGGGAACTTTAGATCTAAAAGATTGGGAAAAAAATTGGCAAAGAATTAAAACAAGCAAGTAGGGAAGGTAAAATCATCCCGCTTACAGTATGGAATGATTGGGTCATTGTTAAAGTAGCTTTAGAACCGTTGCAAACAGAAGAAGATAACATTCCAATTTCCGATGTCCCTAAAAGCTGTGCAGTAGATTGTGAAAAAGAGGCAGGGATAGAATCCCGGAAAAGAAAAGAAAGTTCACACTGTAAATGTGTAGCAGAGCCGGTAATGGCTCGGTCAACGCAAAATGTTGACAATAATCAATTACAGGAAGTAATATATCCTGAAACATTAAAATTAGAGGAAAAAGATCCAAAATTAGCAGAGCCATCAGAGTCTAAACCACGATGGCCAACTCCTCTTACAACAGCTCAGATGCCTGCAACCTTAGAACCTCAAATGCAGGTTAAACAAGTACAAACTCCAAAAGAAGATCAAATAGAAAAAGATAGAGTCTCTGTCACGGCAATGCCAATCCAAATACAGTGTCCACAATATCAGCAGGTAGAAAGTAAGATCCAGCCGCCAGTACCCTATCAATACTGGTCGCCAGCTGAACTGCAGTATCAGCAGCCCCCAGAAAATCTGTATGGACAGCCAGGAACACTTCCAGTGCCACAGGGCAGGGCGCCATATCCTCAGCCGCCCACCATGAGACTTAATCCTACAGCACCGCCTAGTACACAAGGTAGTGCAATACATAAAATTATCGATGAGGCAAGAAAACAGGGAGATATTGAGGCGTGGCAATTCCCAGTAATATTAGAAGCAAGACCACCTGGAGAAGGGGCCCAAGAGGGAGAGCCTCCCGTAGCTGAAGCCAGATATCAGTCCTTTTCTATAAAAATGCTAAAAGAGGTGAAAGAAGGAGTAAAACAGTATGGACCCAACTCTCCTTACATGAGAACATTATTAGATTCCATTGCTCATGGACATAGACTCATTCCTTATGATTGGGAGATTCTGGCAAAATCATCACTCTCACCCTCTCAATTTTTACAATTTAAGACTTGGTGGATTGATGGGGCACAAGTACAGGTCCGAAAAAAAAAAATAGGACTGCCAATCCTCCAATTAACATAGATGCTGCTCAAAAGTCAATTACCGATGAGAATGCCCATAAAGTCATAGTGGAGTTGATGGCATATGAAAACGCCAATCCGGATTGTCAATCAGCCATTAAGCCATTAGAAGGAAGAGTTTCCGCAGGATCAGATGTAATCTGAGTACGTTAAAGCCTGCGATGGAATTGGAGGAGCTATGCATAAAGCTATGCTTATGGCTCAGGCGATCACAGGAGTTGCTTTAGGAGGACAAGTGAAAACATTTGGGGGAAAATGTTATAATTGTGGTCAAATTGGTCATCTAAAAAAGAATTGCCTATGTCCAAGATGTAAAAAGGGACAACATTGGAGTAATCAATGTCGTTCTAAATATGATAAAAATGGGCAACCGCTGTCGAAAAATGAGAGGAGGGGCCAGCCTCAGGCCCCGCAACAAACTGGGGCATTCCCAATTCAGCCCTTTGTTCCTCAGGGTTTTCAGGAATAACAACCCCCACTGTCGCAAGTGTCTCAGGGAATAAGCCAGTTATCACAATACAGCAATTATCCCCCGCCACAAGTGGCAGTGCAGCAGTAGATTTGTGTACTTTACAAGTAGTCTCTCTGCTTCCAGGGGAGCCTCCACAAAAAAAAATCCCCACAGGGGTATACGGCCCATTGCCTGAGGGGACTGTAGGACTAATCTTAGGAAGATCAAGTTTAAATCTAAAAGGCGTTCAAATTCATACTGGTGTGGTTGATTCAGACTATGAAGGTGACATTCAATTGGTTATTAGTTCCTCAATTCCTTGGAGTGCCAGTCCAGGAGACAGGATTGCTCAATTATTACTCCTACCTTATATTAAAGTTGGGAACAGTAAAATAAAAAGAACAGGAGGGTTCGGAAGCACTGATCTGGCAGGAAAAGCTGCATATTGGGCAAGTCTGGTCTCTGAGAGCAGACCTGTGTGTAAGGCCATTATTCAAGGAAAACAGTTTGAAGGGTTGGTAGACACAGGAGCAGATATCTCTGTCATTGCTTTAAATCAGTGGCCGCTACCAAAGCAAAAACTGGAGACTTTACACTTATTAGCAAAGGAACAATTAGCAAAGGGACACATTGAGCCTTCATTCTCACCCTGGAATTCTCCTGTATTTGTAATTCAAAAAAATCAGGCAAATGGCGTATGTTAATGGACTTAAGAGCTGTAAACGCTGTAATTCAACCCATGGGGCCTCTCCAACCTGGATTGCCCTCTCCAGCCATGATCCCAAAAGACTGGCCTTTAATTATAATTGATCTTAAGGATTGCTTTTTTTTACCATTCCTCTGGCAGAGCAAGATTGTGAAAAATTTGCCTTTACTTTACCAGCCATAAATAATAAAGAACCAGCCACCAGGTTTCAGTGGAAAGTATTACCTCAGGGAACGAACAAGTTAAACGAGCCTTTATCAATTCCGGTGCGTGGCAGATTGGCCTTGCTGATTTTGTGGGAATTATTGATAATCATTACCCAAAAACAAAAATCTTCCAGTTTCTAAAATTGACTACTTGGATTTTACCTAAAATTACCAGACATAAACCTTTAGAAAATGCTCTGACAATATTCACTGATGGTTCCAGCAATGAAAAAGCAGCTTACACAGGGCCAAAGGAGTGAGTAGTCAAAACTCAGTATCAATCAGCTCAAAGGGCAGAGTTGGTTGCAGTCATTACAATGTTAAAAGATTTTAATCAACCTGCTGATATTATATCAGATTCTGTATAGGTAGTACAGGCTACAAAGGATGTTAAGACAGCTCTGATTAAATATAGCATAGATAATCAGTTAAACCAACTGTTCACTTTGTTACAACAAAAATAGGACATGAGAAATAGAGGAAGGTAATAACCTGGGGAAGAAGTTTTGCTTGTGTTTCACTAGGAGAAAATCAGCTTCCTATTTGGATACCCACTAAACATTTGAAGTTCTACAATGAACCCATCGGAGATGCAAAGAAAAGCGCCTCCACGGAGACGGAAACACCGCAATCAAGCACCATTGACTGTCAGGATAAATCAAGTGGTGATATTGGAAACACAGATAAAGTCACCACGCACCAGGAAGGCAAAGCTGCCAACCTGGGCACAGTTAAAGAAGCTGACGCTGTTAGCTGGAAAAAGCGTAGCCAGCACAAAGGTGACACAAACCTCAAAAAAAAAAAAAAAAAAAAAATGCTGCTTGCAGCTTTAATGGTTGTATCAATGGTGGTAAGTCTCCCCATGCCTGCAGGAGCAGCTGCAGCTAATTATACCTACTGGGCTTATGTGCCTTTCCCGCCCTTAATTCGGGCAGCTACATGGATGGATAATCCTATTAAAATATATGTTAATAATAGTGTGTAGGTACCTGGTCCTACAGAAACTGTTGCCCTGCCTAACCGGAGGAAAAAGAATTGATGATAAATATTTCCATTAGGTATTGTTTCCAGTTACAGTGTGACTGGAATACTTCAGATTTTTGTATTACACCCCAAGTTTATAATGAGTCTAAACATCACTGGGACGTGGCAAAACGCCATCTACAGGGAAGAGGAGATAATCTCACTTTAGACATTTCTAAATTAGAGCAACAAATTTTGAAGCCTCTCAAAGTCATTTAAATATTGTGCCTGGAACTGAGGCATTAGATCAAGTGAAAAAAAAAAAAAATTCTTTATGGATTAAACCCCACGACTTGGATTAGGTATATTGAGAACTCTACTGCAGTAAATTTTGGAATTATGTGTCTCTGTTTAATCGGTTTGTTTTTAGTGTGCTGGACCAGTCAAAAAAATCCTATGCCACAATCGAGAGAACGAACTAGCCTTCATCGCCATGGCACATTTATATAGAGAAAAAGGGAGAAAGAATGTTGCGGGAAGTCAGAGACCTTGAATGGAGGGACTGGCTGAAGCCACGGCAGAAAAACATAAAATATGAAGATTTCATGGACATTTTATTAGTTCTCCGAAATTAATACTTTTGTAATTTCTTATGTCTGTCTTTACTTTAATACTTTTGTAATTTCCTGTGTCTTTAATCTCTTAGTCCCACCATCTTCTTTGTAAACTGAGGAGGATATATGTCACCTCAGGACCCTGTGATGACTGAGTTAACTGCACAAATGGTTTGTAGAGCATGTGTGTTTGAACAATATGAAATCTGGGCATCTTGAAAAAACGAACAGGATAACATTGATGTTCTGGGAACAAGGGAGGTAACCTTGAACTGGCCGCCGGTGAGCCGGACGGAACAGAGCCATATTTCTTCTCTTTTTGAATGCAAATAGGAGAAATATTGCTGAATTCTTTTTCTCAGCAAGGAATATCCCTGAGAAAGAGAATGCGCTCTAAGGGTAGGCCTATAAACGACCCCCTTGGAGGCGTGCCGCCTTTTACAGTTGAAGCCGAAGGGATGAAATAAGCCCCGGCCTCCTGTAGTGCTCTCAGGCTTATTAGGATGAGGAAATTCCCACCTAATAAATTTTGGTCAGTCAGGTTGTCTGCTCTCAAACCCTATTTCCTGATAAAATGTTATCAATGACTATGCGTGCCCAAAATTTCATTAGCAATTTTAATGTTAACACCATCCTGTGCTCTCATCCTGCCTCCACTTACTTTGTAATATTGTATTACTTTGTAAAGTTTGTAATCTCAGTGTCATGATGACAATGGTAAAATTCCTCTATGTTTCCCCTGTTAGCCCCCTTCCTTGAACCCCTGCTAAGTCTACTATTTCTGCTTACCATAGGACCTTGTGTTATTAACAGAATTTTGCGGTTTGTCAGGGAAAGGTTTGACACCATACAGCTCATGGTCCTCAGAGCCCAATACCAACCTGTAAGCGCTGAAACAGAATCAGACTTACAAGACCCAAGATTGGCTCCAGATGTACCTGAGAAAGGGGGGAATGAAAGAGATCAAATGAAAAAAACTAAAAGGCAGAAATGAAGTCCACAGGCAAGCAGCCCGGGCGGCGCCCTGACAGCCCGGGCGGCGCCCTCAGCCTAGTTAAAGATCGACCCCGGACCTAACCGATTAGGTTAATTAGGTTATCTATAGACTCCGGACATTGTAAGGACAAACGTTGTGAAAGTCTCTGTCCTGCTCTAATTACCGGTGTCTGCCACATATCTTAGTCCTGGACCCAGTACAAACACAATCCCCTATTTTGTCCCAACTTCCTGAACCCAACACAAACACATCCCCCCACACATCTCAGAAACACCACCTAGAGAGCCCCTGATAAGATCACAACCGTTTGTAGTTTTACTAAATGCGCGGGAACAAATGGAAAACTGTTAATTGTATTAACCAATTACCAGTTGTAATGCTGCAACCAAAAGAATTCCTTTGTACCTCTGTAACCTTACATATCCTGTATGCATCGGGCTATAAAAAGCGGCCACATGCATCATTCAGGGCCCTCTTGTATGTTGTAAAACAGAGGGACCAAGTTCGAACTTGCATTAAAGATCTTTGCCGCTTGGCTTTGACTCCGGATTCTGGTGGACTTCTTCGGGGAATAAAGGGTCTGGGCATAACACCTCCAGGGGTGCTGGGAGCAGCAAATAATGCCCAGTAAGTGTTGCTGTTGCTTCATGGAGGGCACACCCAGGAGATACTGCTGGGCAGGTCGCAGGACCTCCTGGTCCAGCCATTCCAAAGGCCCCCCATACTCCACCTAGTGTACATCCTCACAGTCACTCCCCATCCTATTGACCACCCAGCCCACTCTCTCCACCACCACGGGCAAGGAACACCAAAGCCTCTGTGACCACACCTCACAGGAGGAGGAGATGCTCTGTCTTGGGAATTCCTGATGGGCTGTGGTGAGTGGCACCTGTCACCTCCCGCAGAGGGGCCCCATTGTCCCCCTACATGTCCATGTCCCTCTAGAGCCGAGCACAGGTCTGACCCAGGTCAGGCATCCCATCATGTGTGTGACTTTGCAGGTCAGTCTCGCGGAGAATGGTCAACCTCTCAGCCTGAGGTCACACACTCCACGAATTCTCCATTCCCAAGAAAGATCACAAGATGCTTAAAACACTCAAATTACCTAAAATTCACTCTGATTTTTAAAAAATCCACGGGAAGGATATCTGAGTAAATGCATTGAAATATTTCTTAACTTCCTTTAAATAACCACAAAAACACACAACTGGGGGAAAAAATCTGCATCTACCCTAGAACCAAGGAGGCATTTAGTGAAAAGAACCCAGGCCTTGGAGTAGGAACCAGGAGGCTACTAACATGAGGACCTCATTTCTATTATGACCTTCAGTTATGATTCAAGTATTATTCAAAAGAAGAAGGTCAAAGGGCACCTGAAGGAGTGACCTCAGTGTCCATGACATGCCACCTTCACCGGAAAGCAGAAAGAGGCCCTCACTGCCCCTGCTTCCCTGCCAATAATCCCATCACCCACACATCAGCAAAGCATGCCAGTCGAGAAATGGTGGCTCTGAGGGTTCTCATGTCAGAGCACGCCCCTCCCCTCTGACCTCCTCTCACCCCTGAGACCACACTTTCACTCCCCAGCAGCTGAAAGGAGCCTCTACCCATGGAGCTGTGCTAACCGGGGAGCCAGGCAGAGAGAATGGAGGGAAATCAGAAGCATGGCTGCATGGGGCCCCCGTGTCCGTGTTGCAGGAGGTTTGCAATTCTGCTGGCTGTGCAAAGGGCAATGTCCCCTCTTGCAACCCCACCGGCTGTGCAGGGGGTGATGTCCCTGTTGCAATCCTGCCAGCTGTGCAAAGTTGATGTTCCCTCTTGCAATCCTGCTGGCTGTACAGAGGGCAATGTCCCCTCTTGCAATCCTGCTGACTGTCCAAGAGGCAATGTCCCCACATTGGGCATGCCTAAGGAGTCTCAGCGTGTTTCCTGAAGCAATGGGTCTCCAACACTTTCAGCAAAGTTTCAAGTACAAGCTCCTACGTAACAGGCACAGCTGCAGATAGAATAGGATGGTGAAGACCCTCTAGCTTAGAATGTTTCTGTTTGTTTCTGAAAAGCCTCTGGAACCTCCAGGGAGGTACAGATCCAGTTTGAAAACCACGGCCTCTGAAGGGCCTGAGGCGGAGCAGGCACGGGCGCCAGGCCTGCCAGTGCCGCCTGTGAGTCAAAGACCCTCCATAGCAGCAACTGGTGGCCCTGGGATTCTCTAACCTGAGCCTGAGTCAGTCTCTTTGTCTTTGAAAAACAAAGAAAACAATTCAACATGTGGCTCAGGGTGAAATTCTGTAGCCAGCAAGAGTAAGAATAATGTCTTAGGCATCTGGAAGAAAAAGTCTGCTGAACTATGTTTTCAACAGAGGAAGGTAGAATATGTCATAAAACAGCAACTTCAGGTTTCCCATAGATTCGAGAGCATGTTACAGTAAACCAGACAGAATGGGTACAAATATGAAGAAACTGCAAGGTAAACCAAAATGGCAAATTAAAATCCACGCGGGCTGCGGCTGACAGCACACCCCATGGCGCAAAAAGAAATCATAGAGAGGTGGGGGAAGAAACTGGTAAAATATTCCAGAATCGGGATGAGAAAAGAGGAATAAAATTAATAGGACAGAACACAAAAACTGACCACAGATTTTCAAACTCACAAAATGGGTATCTCCAACAAGAAAACAGAACACTAGCAGGCCCCCAGAAACTGTGCTCCGCCTAGAAACACGACTCTGCCATGGAGACAACCAAGAAACAAATCAAAATTAAGGGCATAAAAAGAGAGAGTTATTGGATGAAAGAAGAAGTGGTAAATATCAAAATTAATTAATAAGTCTTTGCACTTGTCTTTGCAATTATTTTATAAAAATGTATGCAAAGAGGCTTTGTTAAATAAGGAATGTTATGTTCTAAGAAATTACAATCCATGTTAAATTAATGAAATTTGGCAAATGCAGCAGGAAAAGCAAAAGTGCTCAATATTTGGCTTTTACATATAAGGTACTACAAGTTCTATTAGTGCCTTTTAGTAAGTATATTAAGAAACCATATTATAAAACTATGTTAAACAAAGATTTTTAAATTAGCACAATTTTAGATTTACAAATCATTTGAGGAAAGAAAGGCAAACAAGACCTACTGTCTATAATTTTTTTAAAAACAGGAAAAAACAGACATCATGAACACAAATACAAATACAAACGACAAACATGTTATAGAGTAGAAATCAGTAATTGTAAACTGTTGCATTATTTAAAAGATAAATTAAAAACAAAAACCTCCAACCAACATACCTAAAACAGATGAAAAAGAATGTTTAACATTAAAAAGATGGATAGGTATCTATGAGACAGATGGAGAAAATGAATGCAGAAATGACAACTTTACTAACAAAGAATAATTTCAGAAAGTTTCTCACTGCATGAAGAGGATGATTTTATGTTGATAAAAGTTACAATATAGCAATACAAACGTGTGGTGCTGAAAATATCCTAGCAATTAAAAAGCAAACCATGCTGTAGGTCTAGCTGAAATGGACAGAAACACACCTGAACTGGGAGACTCCAGGCATCTTCCCTATTCCATGAGAGAGTAAATAGAAAACTAGCATGTCAGAGACTTGAACAAGAAACTTACACATAAGCCTTTCCAAGAGTCATGTAGTATTTACAAAAATTAACCATATTCAAGTGCTAAAGAAAACCTCAATGACATTTAAGTTAAGAAAGTTTAATAAAATTTAAGAAAAAATAGAGATTATATTTTCTGACCACAACACACCAAAGCTTAACATTAATAATAAAGCTTGTGCCATCAAAAAAAAAAAGTAAACTCTTGGAAAAAAATAACTCATAATTATTAGGATAAAGAGAAAAGAAAACGAAATACCATAACAGACTATTTATAATATAAAGAAATCAAAATATCACATGTTAAACAATTCATAGCTTTAAATGCTTCCAGGAAGGAAAGGTGAGAGGGAATGAGTGGAAAGAAAGAGAGATGAGAAGGAAACAAGAGAGGGAAGGAGGAAGGAAGAAAGGAGAAGAAAAATAGGGGAGGGAAATATCTTGGTAGATGCATTAATTGCATTAATCACCTTTTTCTGTGTCCGTGCTGCGTACGGAACAATCACAAAATGTCAGTGACTTACCATGTCAAGGATTCGCTTCTTTCTCCTGGGTTTGTAGGTTGGCTGACCTTGGCGAGATACAGCTGGGGTTGGCTCAGGATGTACAGGTTGGGTTCACAGCTTCTCTGGGCATCTCTCTTCCAGGCTCCAGGTTGAAATGGCAACAGTGTCCTGGAAACTCTTCCTCACCTGGAAAGAATATATGTGCACAGAGTGAACCTAAAAGTCCTCAATATGTTCAAAGCCTCTCTGCAGACATGGTATATGTAATATTCTTCCCATTCCAGTGGCCAAAGCAAGATTGAAAACCAAGCCCATGGCTTGTGGGGTGGAAGAGTTTGCCCAGCCCCTCAGTGAGAACAATGATTAAACAATAGCGTATCAAAGAGATGAAATTTTGAATACACCAATAAGCCCAAAACTAAGAAGTAAGGAGAAAATGCACTAATGGTGTCTTCAACGGTTGCAAACGTTCAAGGAAATAATAATTTTAAATGTAAAAACACTAATGCACAGCACAGAAAAATCTGGGAGACTGCTGGAGTTATTAGAGAAAGCTAATACAACCCTAGTGTCAAAAACTAACAAGGAGAAAAGACAATTACATGCTTTAAAATAAAGCTAAATGTCCTTAGAAAACACTAGCAAAAAACAAACAAAAACAGCAGGGTAGTAACCAAATAATCTTGTAAAATCAAGTAAGTTTACTCAGGAATGTGGACACTTTAACACTAGAAAATCTATCAATAAACGTATCCAGTCAACAAAGTTATATAAATTGTATTTCTGTCCAGAAAAGCAAGTATCTATTCCTGATATCTAAAAACTAGAGGCATTCTCAATAAAATGGGAAACTAAATTAGGAGACCTTCTGCTACAGACTAAATGTTTGTGTCCCTCCAATACTTAAATATGGAAACCTAATCCTCAGGATGATGATATTTGGAGGTGGGGTCTCGGGGGAGTGATTAAGTCTTGAGGGTGGATTCCTCATGAATGGGGCCAATGCTCCTTATAAAAGAGACCCTGGAGAAGCTTTTTGTCCCTTCCACCACATGAGGTCACAGTCAGACGATGGCCATCTATGAACCAGAAGGCAAGTCCTCAGCAGACATTGAATCTGTGGACACCTTGATCTTGAACTTTCAGTCTCTAGAACTGGAGAAAGAATCTTCTGTTGTTTAGAAGTCTCCAAGTCTATTGTATTCTGCTACAGGAGCCCAAATGGAGACACCTTCTATCATTCCCATTATTCAGTATTTACCCACAAGCTACACCCATTGAAATAAGGCATGAAGCAGGAATCAGAGAATTAAATATTGACAGACAAACAAAATTTACATAAGAGGATTGTTTCATTTTACATAAATTTGAATAATTTAAAATAATGTAATAAAACAGTAATGAAGTCTCACCTTTTGTCTACATTTGCTATAATTTAAAAGTCTAATTTTTGGTTAAAATAGCACAATTCAAAGATTATAAATGGCATGTAAGCTTGGTGCCATGTGGCAGTGGCAGACAGAGATCTGATAAACAGAAGTGCCTCTTATTTCAGTAGCCTGTGAATTGTGCTGCTGCTTATGTGTAGGGTAACTTAATAAGTAGAATTATCGGTTTAGTGGTTGCTAATGTTTTACTTAAAATATTAAAAGTTTATATTCTGGCTGGGCGCGGGGGCTTATGCCTGTAATCCCAGCACTTTCGAGGCCGAGACGGGTAGATCACCTGAGCTCAGGAGTTAGAGAATAGCCTGGCCAGCATGGTGAAACCCTGTCTCTACTAAAAATACAAAAACTAGCCAGGCATGGTGACGGGTGCCTGTAATCGCAGCTACTTGGGAGGCTGAGGCAGGAGAATTGCTTCAACCCGAGAGGTGGAGGTTGCAGTGAGCCAAGATTGCACCATTGCACTCCATCCTGGGTGACAAGAGCAGAACTCCATCTGAAAAAAAAAAAGTTTATATTCTACAACAGTGTCGCATGGGTGTCATTTAAACAGTGGTACATGTGCCAAATAATGCAAGTCAAAATCAATCAATTTGGAACACAAGTTAGAGGCAATAAAATGCCACTCTTATTCAAACATTTCATTACATTTTTTCATGCTTAACTTACATTTTTAAAAATACAATGAGCAAAAAATTATTCATTCTGATAATATGTACATGCGTTCAAACACAAGCATGCACGCACAGGTGTGCACATACACACACACACACACATTCCCATAGGAAAATTATGTTCAAATAAAATAATTTTTAAAGCCCTTAATGCTAGCAATCGCTATGTGAGATGGGCATTTCATACATTGCATGAAAAGGTAAATAAACAAACACCTTTATAAAATAATCTGTGAGTATGTAAAGAGAATTTTAAAACCAATTATCTCGTAATTTATATTTTTGAAAAATCAGAACATGGTTTTCCCAAAATGTTTTTCCTGGCCATATTTATAGTAGAAAAATAAAACACTAAAATGAACTATATGCCCAACTAAAAGATAAACAATTAAACAAATTAGAAAACACAAGAGGAAATATTTTGCATCTGTTAGAAATGATGCTGGTTATAAATAAAGAAAAAAAATCAATAAAAGATCAGCAAGCTGTGAAGCAATTTAAAGCGGCCCAATATATGAAGTCCCCTAAGTAGACTGAGCAGGATAACAGCAAAAAATATGTGAATAAATAATAGCTGAAATTTTTCCAAATTAGACAAAAAATATAAGCCTACAAATTTAAGAACCATTTAACCACAGTCAAAAGGAACATGAAGAAAACTACACTAAGACACATGATGATCAAATTACTCAAAGCCAGTGATAAAGAGAAGATTTTAAAAGCACCCACAGGGCACATATCAGGCATATCAGGATAATGACTTCTTGTCAAAAAGAATGCCAGAGGGAAGACAGCAAAGCAACACCTAGAAAGAGCAGAAAGGGGAAAATAAAAAAGGTACCAACCAAGAATTCTATGCCCTGGAAAAAAAAAAATCTCAAAACCAAAGGCAAAATGAAAGGTTTCTAGACATAGAGAAGCAGAAAGAATTCATCATCGTCAGCAGAGCCACACTACTACAAATTTTTTTTAATTGTACTTTAAGTTCTGGGTTACATGTGCAGAACATACAGGTTTATTACACAGGTATACATGCGCCCTAGTGGTTTGCTGCACCCATCAATCCGTCACCTACATTAGGTATTTCTCCTAATGTGATCCCTCCCCTAGCCACCTACCTCCCAACAAGCCCCAGTGTGTGATGTTCCCCTCCCTGTGTTCATGTGTTCTTATTGTTCAACTCCTACTTATGAGTGAGAACATGCGGTGTTTGGTTTTCTGACCTTGTGATAGTTTTCTGAGAATGATGATTTCCAGCTTCATCCATGTCCCTGCAAAGGACATGAACTCATGCTTTTTATGGTTGCATAGTATTCCATGACATATATGTACCACATTTTCTTAATCCAGTCTATCACTGATGGACATTTGGATTGTTTCCAAGTCTTTGCCATTGTGAATAGTGCCACAATAAACATACACGTTCATGTGTCCTTATTGTGGAATGGTTTATAATCCTTTGGGTGTATGCCCAGTAATGAGATTGCTAGGTCAAATGGATCCTTGAAGAATCACCACACTGTCTTCCACAATGGTTGAACTAATTTACACTCCCACGAACAGGGTAAAAGCATTCCTATTTTTCCACAACCTCTCCAACATCTGTTGTACCTTGACTTTTTAATGATTGCCATTCTAACTGGCGTGAGATGGTATCTCGTTGTGGTTTTGATTTGCATTTCTCTGATGACCAGTGATGATGAGCATTTTTTCATCTGTCTACTGGCTGCATAAATGTTTTCTTTTGAGAAGTGTCTGTTCATATCCTTTGCCCCTTTTCTCATGGGGTTGTTTGTATTTTTTTTCTTGTAAATTTGTTTAAATCATTTGTAGATTCTGGGTATCAGCCCTTTGTCAGATGGATAGATTGCAAAAATTTTCTCCCATTCTGTAGGTTGCCTGTACACTCTGATGATAGTTTCTTTTGCTGTGCAGAGGCTCTTTAGTTTAATTAGATCCCATTTGTCAATTTTGGCTTTTGTAGCCATTGCTTTTGGTGTTTTAGAACATGAAATCTTTGCCCATGCCTATGTCCTGAATGGTATTACCCAGGTTTTCTTCTAGGATTTTTATGGTCCTGGGTCTTACTTTTAAGTCTTTGATCCATCTTGAGTTGATTTTTGTGAAAGGTATAAGGAAGGGGTTCAGTTTCAGTTTTCTGCATATGGTTAGCCAGTTTTCCTAACACCATTTACTAAACAGGGAATCTTTTCCCTGTTGCTTATGAGTGTCAGGTTTGTCACAGATCAGATGGTTGTAACTGTGTGGTGTTATTTCTGAGGCCTCCGTTCTGTACCATTGGTCTATAAATCTGTTTTGGTACCAGTGCCATGATGTTTTGGTTACTGTAGCATTGTAGTATAGTTTGAAGTCAGGTAGTGTGATGCCTCCAGCTTTGATCTTCTTGCCCAGGATTGTCTTGGCTATGCAGGCTCTTTTTTTGGTTCCATATGAAGTTTAAAGTAGTTTTTTCAAATTCTGTGAAGAAAGTCAGTGGTACCTTGTTGGAGATAGCATCGAATCTCGAAATTCTGAAAGAAGTCCTTCAGGCAGAAGAAAAATGATAGCAGACAAATATTGATCCACAGAAAAGAACGAAGAGCCCTGGAAATGGTAACTACCAGAGTAAGTATATGTGTTTGTTGTTATTTAAATCTCTTTAAAAGAGAACGGTTTTAACTGTTTATAGCATGTATAACAATAAAATGTACGGCAAAATAGCATAAAGGCAGGAGGGAAGAAATGGAAGTGTGTAATTGTAGGTGCTTACACTCTCTGTGAAGTGGTGTAATAACACTTGAAGATAGGGATTCGTTAATGAAGTATACACTATAAACCCTAAAGCAACCACTAACACAACAAAACAAAGCATTACAGTTAATGATCCAACAAAAGGCATAAGATGGAACTTAAAAAAAAACACAATTCAAACAAAATGGGAATAAAAGGAGAACAAAAGACAGACAATACAAATAGCAAGAAGGTAGTCTTAAATCCAACCACATCAATAAACACATTAAATATATTGATAAGTTTTGGCTCTGTGTCCCTACCCAAATCTCATCCTGAATTTTAATTCCCACATGTTGAGGGAGGTGATTGGATCATGGGGGCAGTTTCCTCCATGCTGTTCTTGTGATAGTGAGGGAGTTCTCACAAGATCTGATGGTTTTGTAAGCATCTGGCATTTCACCTGCTAGCACTTCTCTCTCCTGCCACCATGTGAAGAAGGTCTTTGCTTCCTCTTCGCCTTCCACCATGATTGTAAGTTTCCTGAGGCCTCCCCAGTCATGTGAAACTGTGAGTCAAATAAACTTGTTTTCTTTATAAGTTACCCACTCTTGGGCAGTTCTCTATAGCAATGTGAAAATGAACTAATATAGTAAATACAATCTAAACAGCAAAAAGCAGCTTTTGACAAATTGGATTTTAAAAAGCAAGATCCAACTATAAGATGAGGGGAAGAAACACACTTTAAATATAAAGACATAAATTAAAAGTAAAGGAGTGAAAAAAGATATATCACATTAGCATCAGTCAAAACAGATGGAGCGGCTACACTAATATCGTATGAAGCAAATTTCAGAGCAGATTCTATTGCCAGAGATAAAGAAGGACACTTCATAATGATAAAGGGTTCAATTAACTGAAAAGATATTATAATCTACAAAGGCTACTACAAGTAATGTGAGTTTAACAAGATTGCAGGATACAAAATCATAAAAATTTAAATGTACTTCTATATACTAGCTACAAACAGCAGAAAATTGAAATTCAAAAATAATAATACATTTGCAACAGCACAAAAAAATGTGACATAAATCTGACAAAAGATGCAAGAGATCTGTACATTGAAAACCACAAAACAGTTCTGAGAGAAATTTTTTAAATGCCCAAATAAATTAAGAGATGTGCCTCATCATATAGATTAGAAAACTTAACATGGTTAGCCACCACTCATCCTCCAGTTGATTCATAGATGCAACATAATTTTTATAACAATCCCAATAGGCTTATTTGCAGAAAGTGACAAACCGGTTTTTAAATTCATATGGAAATTGAAAGAAACTAGAACAATAAGAAGAGCTAAGGAAAAGAATAAAATTAGAGGATTATCACTACCTGATTTCAAGACATTATAAAACTACAATAATCAAAAGAGTGTGATACTGGCATAAGGACAGGTCAGTTGAACAAAATAGACTCCAAAAATACATACATATGGACAACCGAGTTTTGACAAATATACAAAAGCTATTAAGTAGAAAATGATGAGTCTTTTCAACAAATAATTCTAGAACAACTGAATATCTCTATGCAAAAAAACTTCAACCGTGTCTTATATCATATACAGAAATTAATTCAAACTAGATAATAGACCTAAATATATAACCTAAAATTATAAAATTTCAAAAGAAAACAAACATAAAATCTTTGTGACCTTTGATTAGGCAAATATTTTTTAATATGACCATCTAAGCACAATCTATAAAATAATAAATTGGTAAGTGGGACCTCATCAAAATCTAAAACTTCTGCTCTTCAATAGACACTGTTAAGAAAATGAAAGGCAAGGCACAGCTGGGAGGAAATCATTGCAAAGCATACATCTAAAACAAGTACTTATATCCAGAATACATACAGAACTCTCAAAACTCAACAATGACAACAAAGTAAGGGGAAAAGTGAGCAGAAGTTATACAGATACTTCACCACACGGCATTTACAGATGGCAAATTAGTACATGAAAACACGCTCAATATCATTAGTCATTAAATATATGACCATGTTAAATATAAAGCCACAGTGAGAACCATTCCACACCTACTACGATGGCTAAAATTGAGACTGACCATGCCAAGCCCTGAAGAGACTCTGGGGAACTTGGAACTCTCCCAAGCTGCTGATGGGAACATAAGATGGTGCAACTATTTTGGAAAAGTTTGGCAGTTTCTTAGAAGGTTAAACATCACCCATTATAGGATTCAGTCATTCTACTCATAGGTGTTTCTCATAAGAAATAAGGGTATTTCCTGTGGGTTTTTTTTTTTTATGGGAAATGTCCTCATAAAGACTTGTACCTACCTGTTCATAGCAGCTTTATCTGCAATAGCCCCAAACTGGAAACAAGCTGGATGTCCCTCAGCTGCCGAGTGAGTAAATAAACCACAGTGCATCAATTCCATAGAATACTACTCAGCAACAAAAAGGAATTAACTATAGATATACTCAGCAGCATGAATGAATCTCCAAATCATTTTCCTGAGTAAAAAAGCCAGACAAAAAAAGAGTATGTACTCTCTATTTCCATCTGTAGAACACTCTAGAAAATACAAATTAATATATAATAACCCAGAGTATTCAAGTGTTTGTTGGGGAGCAAGAGGAGGCTGGGGAGATGGGAGGGGGATTTTAAAGGGGCCTGAGGGAGCTTTGAGAATGAAGGAAATGTCATTAACTCAATTGTGGTAATGGCTTCACAGGTGTAGGCACATGTCAAAACTTAAGAAATTACACACTTTTAATATGTGAGTTTATCATATATCAATTATACCTTAGTTAAGATATCAAAGTGATGCTTGTGAAAATAGTATTATTTTTAAAATAAACATCCTATAAACTGTTCAATTGCATTGTAAAGTGCTTATGATAAAATGCTATGAGATAATAACAGGAATATTTTCAGATGCTGGTGAGGTTTGGAGGGAATGCTTATACACTGTTGGTGGAAATGCAAATTAGTTCAGCCATTGTGGAAAACAGTGTGGTGATTCCTCAAAGACCTAAAGACAGTCAGGGTGTGGTAGTGAATACCTATAATCCCAGCACTTTGGGAGGTCGAGGCAGGCAAATCACTTGAGGTCAGACATTCAAGACCAGCCTGGCCAACATGGTGAAACCCTGTCTCTACTAGAAACACAAAAATTAGTTTGGCATCGTGGCACATGCATGTAATCTCAGGTACTCAGGAGGCTGAGGCAAGAGACTCACTTGAGCCTGGGAGGTGGAGGTTGCAATGAATCGAGATCACACCACTGCACACCAGTCTGGGTGACAGAGCAAGACTCCATCTCAAAAACAAAAACAAAACAAAACAAAACCAAAACAAAACAAAAAAGACCTAAAGACTTCCATTCAACCCAGTAATCCTATTACTGGGTATATAACCAAAAGAATATAAATCATCCTATCATAAAGACAAATGTATGCATATGTTCATTGCAGCACTATTCACAATAGCAAAGACATGAAGTCAACCTAAATGCCCCTCAATGATAGACTGGATTAAGAAAATGTGGTATATACACACCATGGAATACTATGCAGCCATAGTAAGAATGAGATCATGTCTTTCACAGGGACATGGTTGGAGCTGGAGGCCATTATCCAAAGCAAACTAACACAGGAACAGAAAACCAAATACCACATGTTCTCACTGATAAGTGGGAGCTAAATGAGGAGAACACACGGACCCATATTGTGCAAAAACACACAGTGGGGCCTTTTGGAGGGTGAAGTGTAGAAGGAGGGAGAATATCATCAGGAAAAATAACTAATGGGTATTGACATAGTTTGGCTCTGTGTCCCCACCCAGATCTCATGTTGAGTTGTAATTCCCAATGTCAGGGGAGGGACCTGGTCGGAGGTGTTTGCCATGAGATGTATTTCCCCCTTGCTGTTCTCATGACAGTGCGTGAGTTCTTGTGAGATCCGGTTGTTTAAAAGTGTGTTGCTCTCTCTCCCACTCTGCCATGTGAAGAAGGTACTCAGTTTCCCTTTGCCGTCCGCCATGACTGTAAGTCTCCTGAGGCTTCCCAGCCTTCTGCCATGATTGTAAGTCTCCTGAGGCCTCCCAGTCATGCTTCCTGTACAGCCTGCGGAATGGTGAATCAATTAAACCTATTTTCTTCATAAATTACCCAGTCTCAGGTAGTTCTTTATAGCAGTGTGAGAGGGGACTAATACAAGTGCTAAGCTTAATACCTGGGTGATGAAATAACCTATACAACATACCCCCATAATACAAGTTTACCTATGTAACGAATCTGCACTTATATCCCTGAATTTGAAATTAAAGTTTTTCTTTCTAAGTCAAAAAAAGTTTGGTTCTTTTTCTGTAAGAAAAAGTAAAACAACATTATGTAGAAAAAAATGGAAACATTAAAATATGTGGGCAGTGCTTGGATCTGAGTGGTGGGCTGTGGGGGTATGTCCCTAAATGCTGATCATTTATTCACTGCTGTTTTCTGTTGTTGTTGTTGTTGTTGTTGTTGTTGTTGTTGTTGCTGCTGCTGTTGTTGTTGTTTTGGCTTTTTTTTTTTTTTTTTTTTTTTGAGACAGAGTATCGTTCTGTCAGCCAGGCTAGAGTACAGTGGCATGATCTCGGCTCACTGCAACCTCTGTCTCCCGGGCTCAAGCAATTCTCCTGCCTCAGTCTCCCTAACAGCTGGGATTACAGGTGTGTACCACCACACCCAGGTAACTTTTTTCTATTTTTAGTAGAACCAGGGTTTCACCATGTTGACCAGGCTGGTCTCAAACTTCTGACCTCAGGTAATCCACCTTGGCCTCCCAAAGTGCTGGGATTACAGGTGTCAGCCACCACGCCCGGCCTATTTACTGCTGTTTTAATGTGCCTGTGGTACTTCTCAGGAGTGGTGAGTGGGGTGTTTCTGTGTCTTAAGCCAGGACTGCAGAGTCTGTGCAGAGGTGAACAGTAGAAAGCAACAATGGGGTGCTGTGGCCGGGTCCTCAGTTTCCTCCACACCCCAGGTGGGCTGCCACCACTGACCATTCTTAGTCCACCACCGTCTCTGGGATACAGCCCAAACACACCACCATAATTCACTTGTTGGCTTCCAAATGTGGGTCTCAGACTGTTATCAGGCTTGTGGCTTCAAATTTACCTTCTCATTTAGCATTTTAAGAGATTGATACCTCCAAAGAAAATAGGGTTTTGCCCTTCAAAAAGATGATAGAGTCAAGATGGGATTTCAGACTTCTGCAAGCATCTCTGATGAGTTTTCCTAGAGTACTAAAAAGGGACCCAGTTAAGTTCCACGAGGCAGCAGCGTGTAAAGGAAAGTCAACCCAAAATATCCCCAGCAGTTCCAAGGCGAGTTTCCCACCGAGCAACTCATGCACTTATTTTTGTGGTTGAATTATTAAGCCATACAGATTTTCAACAAAAGTAAAAACACTAAGAAGAGCTAATGGGTAAAGAACTTCACCCTGGGCCAGACACCACACTAAGACACCACACTAAGTTCTTCACGCATGTTAAATCATGTATCCTCACAATTTGCTAGGTGAGGATAGCAAACAGAAAAACTGAGGCATGGAAGTGTGAATGTTCTCAGCAGTAACAAGGAGGGCACCTAGGACTTGAACCCTGGGAGCCACCTCCTGCATTTGCATCCTTACAAAAACACTCAGTGGCTATCAACGTGGCTGAAGCCATGGACACCACAGGCCAGTGCCTTCACCCTGTTGAAATGTGCATCAGGATCGGGTCACCTCCCCTGTCATCTAGCAAAAGGTTGTGCAATACATCAGCCACAAATTGCAAAGGGCAGATGATAGCTTCACCACCCAAAAATCATCTCGGCTTTCACCTTGATCTCTCCAATTGCCATCCAATATCACAGGGTTCCTCTCATCCTCTCTTCCTTCCATAATCGTAGCTCCTTCTCCTGCTCCCATCTCCTACAACATATTTACTGATTTGCTTGACCCAAAAAAAAAAAAAGTTTCAGAATTGCTAACCCATACTTCTGTGATACATTACAATAATAATAAAGCCCCTTAACTAGAGCTGGAAGTTTGTTTCGAGTTATTTTTATCTTTAGCCTGAGGACATAGAGTCCAAATACATTCAGCCCTTCATATCCATGGGTTCAATCCATGGGTTGAATCCACGGATTCAACCAGCCACAGACCAAAAATAGTTGGGAAAAAATGGATAATTGTGTTTGTACTGAACATGTACAGATACTTTCTTGTCATTATTCCCTAAACAATACAGTACAACAGCTATTTACATAGCACTTACATTATATTAGGGATTGTACATAATCTAGAGATTATTTAAAGTATATGGGAGGATGTGCATAGGTTACATGCATAGGATGTGCCATTTAACATAAGAGACACAAGCATCCATGGAGTTTGGTATCCGTGAGGGCTCCTGGAAACAATCACCCATAAACACTGAGACAACTGTTCTGTGTTCAGCAGTTATTTGGGTTAGTTCTCCACCGCCTCCCACCCCACTTCAGTATGCTCATCTTATTCACTGTGGAAAACAAGTCACTTCATTTATTTTCTTTTTGTATTCCATCGTAGATTGTTTACACACCCATTCTTGTTGATTTCATTGATTTTCTTTTTGGAGTAAGTAAAATATTAACATGGTTCCAGAAGTCAGATGGCACAATAGGACTGACACCAAGAAGTGTCACCACCCAACCCCCTTTTTTTCTATTTTTTATCTTTCTGCTCAAGCCCACCCACCCCAAGTAGGTGCCAATTTTATTGTATGGGTCTCTGGTTCATCCTTCTTTGTGTGTGAATAATTGCGTTTTCCATTTTTTCATAAATGAACAAATGGGTGTAAATTTTTAGTTCCCCTTCTTCTTACACAAAAAAGTAACATACTGCATTCTTCTGCACTTTGCTTACTTTTTCGTACGTAATAATATATCCTCGTGAATCACTCCCTATTCTTCCCAGAAGTCTTCCTCATTACTTTTTTTTTTTTTTTTTTTTTTGAGACAGAATCTTGCTCTGTCACCCAGGCTAGAGTGCAGTGGTACAATCTCAGTTCACTGCAGCCTCCGCCTCCCAGTTTCCTGTGATTCACCTGCCTCAGCTTCCTGGGTAGCTGGGATTACAGGCGCACACCACCAAACCTGGCTAATTTTTGTATTTTTTTAGTAGAGGTGGGGTTTCACCATGTTGGCCAGGCTGGTTTTGAACTCCTGACCTCAAGTCATCTGCCTGCCTCAACCTCCCAAAGTGCTGGGATTACAGGCATGAGCCACCACACACAGCCATGTGTTTCCTTTTTAGATGCACATAGACTGCATTGTATTAATGGTTTCCCTAATATTAAATGACCTTTGCACTAAGAGAGAAAAAACCTACAGCCATAGCATTAGACTCTGCTGGCTGATTTCTGTTTTTATCTTTAATATTTAACATTTCCTTCCTTGTGATGTCTTTTGGTTTGCTTGGTGATTTTTTTCTAACTCTTTGAAAAGGAAAATTAACTCAGTTCTTTTCTTTCACTTTTGTTTATAAAAAATATTTAAGGCTATACGTTTTCCTCTTTCTGAATATATACTACAAATTCTGATATGCAGTGTTTTCATTACTATTGTTTATGAATTCTTTAATTTTGGTTTGTATTCCTCTTTTATTCAAGTGTAATAGGATTTTAAATTTTCTTTTTTCTTTTTTTTTTTGGGGGGACGGAGTCTTGCTCTGTCCCCCAGGCTGGAGTGCAGTGGCATGGTCTCGGCTCACTGCAAGCTCCGCCTCCCAGGTTCACGCCATTCTTCTGCCTTAGCCTCCTGAGTAGCTGGGACTACAGGTGCCCACCACCACGCCCAGCTAATTTTTTTGTATTTTTTAGTAGAGACGGGTTTTCACAGTGTTAGCCAGGATGGTCTTGATCTCCTGACCTCATGATCTGCCTGCCTTGGCCTCCCAAAGTGCTAAATTACAGGTGTGAGCCACCGCGCCCAGCCTAGGATTTTAAATTTTCTAATGAAAGGGCCATTTTAATTTTGGTTAATACTTTCTACTTGTATTGTATTATAATCAGAGAGTGTTGTTTATAGAATTCTTACTCCATGAATCTTACTGTTTTCTTTGTGACCTAATGTGTGATCAGTCCTTAGTAATGTTTCACGTGTGTTGTATGTAAATATGCATGGACAATTATCAGGTTGTGGAATAGATATGTACAAAAATCTACCTTAAGGCTTGTATTTTTTAGGTCTTCTATATTCTAATTTATTGTTTGTGCCTTTGTCTGTCTTGTACTGAGAGTGATGTCTTAAAGTCTTCCTGTCCTATTTAGGATTCTTTGCATTTCTTCTCAATTCTGCCTTTTCAAGTTGGTTGTTATTTGGTAAATAAATATTTATAATTATTATTGCTTCATTATAAATTATGGCTTTCAGCAGTAAAATGTGTCCTTTGTTGTTTGCATTTTTTTGTCAATTTCTAAATGTTTTGTTATTTCCAAAAGCTTTGCATTTGGAATTCTACTAGGTCTGAAGCAAGTGTTGCCACTCTGATTTTCCTGTCTCCAATTGCATAGCACATCTTTGTAAATTTCTTTATTTTCATCATTCTCAAATAATTTTATTCTAGATGAGTCTCTTGCATACAGCATACATGTGGGACTTTCTCTCTGAAGTGAATTGGAAAACATTTTCTTTTATGCAATAAGTTAAACCCATTTACCTGTATTGACAAAACTGGTATGTTTGGGTTCAATCCTGTCAGATTCTTATTTTTTAATGGCTTTATGGAGGTATAATACCATTTCATAAAATTGACCTACATTATATACAAATTTCAACAATTTTTAAATAAATTTATAGAGCAATGGAACCCTTACCACAATCTAATTCTAGAAATTGTAATCACCCCCAAAAAATAACCTCCGGCCCATGTGACCTCATTCCTATTTCCATTCCCAGCTCAGGCAACTACTAATCTACTATCTGTCTATAGATTACCTTTTCTGGATATTTCATATAAACAGGCTCACATAAAATGTAGTATTTTTTGTCTTATTTCTTTCTCTTAAAATAGTGTTTCTGAGGTTCTTCCATGTTGTAGTCCATATCAATCTTTCTTACATCTTGATTTATGAATAACATTCCATTGTAAGGATATGCTGCATGTCATTTGTCCACTCACCAGCTGATGAACATTCTGTGTTGTTTCCACTTTCTAGCTGGTATTAGTAACGCTGCTGTAGACATTCACATGCAAGATTTTATGCGGGCATGGGTTTTCCTTTCTCCTAGCTAGGTACCTAGTAGGATCTCTGGGTCTTAAGGTGAATATATGTTTAACATTTTAAGGAACTGCCAAGCTATATTCTAAAGTCACGGGATGATTGGCCTTCCTACCACAGCCCAGGAGTTCCCTGTGTCCCACCTCCTTGCCAGCAGGAGTTATCGTCTGTTCAGTTAGAGCCATGTAGGGTATGGGGGAAGGGGTATCCTCACTGTGATTAGAATTTGCATTTCCCTGATGGTTAATGGTGTTCATCATCTTTTCATGTGCTTATTCACCATTCATGTATCTATTTAGGTGAAATGTCTGTTCAAACTTTGCGCCCATTTTAATCTTGTGTGTGTGTGTTAGAGAGAGACAGAGAGAGAGAGAGAGAGAGAGATGGTATCATAATAGCTCTTTATACATTCTGGATACAAAGCTTTTGTCAAGTACATTATTTGCAAATACTTTCTCCCAGCTTGCAGATTGTCTTTTTATTTTCTTGACAGTGTCTTTTGACGTGCCAAAGTTTTAAATTTTGATGATGCCTAAGTTATTGTTTTTTTCTTTCATGGATTGTTTCTGTAATATTTCATCTAAGAAATCTGTGCCTAACCCAAGGTCATAAAGACCTTCTCTTTAAAAATTTCTTCCAACAAGTTTAGAGTTTTAATTTTTACGTTTAGATTTATGGTCCATGTTGAGTTAACTTTTGTGAATGGTATAGAAAGAAACCTAAGTGTCTTTCTGCATGTCAATATCCAGTTGTACCGGGATATTTGTTGAAATGTGTATTATGTATTTATTCATTAAAATTGTACTTGTGTATATTGTATTCGTCATTTTGTTTAACTGATGCATTCTATTAGCTCTTTTATTTATAATTTATGTCTTTTGGTATTTACCACACTTTTTATTTTTGTTCTAGAGGTTACTTTTGTACTCATATCTTTTAAAATGTCTTATTCAGATTTTCTTATACAAATTTTCACAATTTGTTTTGGTGTTTGTTTTGGGTTTTTTGTTTTGTTTTGTTTTGAGGTTTTTTTTTTGTTTTTTTTTTGTTTTTTTGGTGGTGGTAGTTTTTTTTTTTTTTTTTTGAGACATGGGGGTTTCGCTGTGTTAGCCAGGCTGTCTCGAACTCCTGATCTCAGGTGATCCGCTCACCTCAGCCTCCCAAAGTGCTGGGATTACAGGCATGAGCCATAGCCCTCGTTTTGTTTAAGAGTATTCTGCCTATCAGTTATTGCCCATATGGCCATCAGTGATCAATGGGTGTGTTCTTCTTTCTTCTATCTGTCTCTTTTATCTCTCCACTTCATTTGCATGACACACACACACGAGAAAGAGAAAGAGAGAGTCCTAGATCCATCTTTGCAACATCATTTAAGCTTCTATCTACCTACAACTATTAGATACAAATATTCAACATATAAAATACCAATAGTCTTTGTTCTGAAGTCTCCACAGTCATCTCTTGGCAATATAAATTTATTTTTGGTGTATTATTTATGAAAGCTCCTGCATGCTGCATGTTAAAACTACTGTTTGAATAATTTGGACATTGGAGGGACTGCTTAGCCAGATATCAAGTCCTTGGTTCACATTTTCTTACTTGGAGTACTTTGAAAATTCTGCTACATTGTTGCTTTCATTTGTATGTATTTTGAGATGTCTAAGTTTAGCCTATATTTTTGTCCATTGTAAGTTGGTTTATCCAGTCATTTTGCTAGGGGGTGTACTGGAGTTAATGCTTCCAAGTCAGTTTTCCCCGCTACCCTGGGGTCCTTTTCAATATGTAAATTCAGATATTACTTCGTTACTAACATTTTCCCCTAGATGACAATTTTAAATAGCAGCTCTGCCCACTGTTTTTGTTTTGTTTTGTTTTATCTGTCTTTATAGGTAAATTGGGTATTTTTCCCAATAATCCATTTCATCCACTTTCTCTTTGTATTTACTTTCTTGCTGTTTTCCTCATTTTCATTGTCTTGGTCTGTTTTCACCTTTTCTTCAATGTATTTTCATTGAAAATGTATATTTTCATTCTAATCGATTTTTATTGGATGCCTTGTAATTTGGACCTCATTGTTGATATGATTTTGTCTTTATTTTCCAGCTTCATCTCTCATTTCATTTTTCTTTTGTCTTTTTACACCCATTTCTGTTCTTAGTTTTTGAACTTCTGGTTTAGGATGTTCTGCAGACCTCTCCAGGCTGTTTAAGTGGATCTAATTTTGAGTATAACATAATAATTTTCTTCTACTTTGTTATTGATTTTGTAAGGGGGGTTTTACCAGGTAAATTGTTTGGAATCCCACCTTTTGGTTTCCTTTTTGGCAGATTTGTGTAGAGAAAGACTGACTGTGCCTCTGCATTTATGTGGACTGGGCTAGCAATTTAGTTTGGTTCATGAGATATTTACTTCAAGGCTATCCTTGCCTGCTTTCTGTCAGTGCAATAAAGTCTAGTTCTTTACTGAATAGATAATTCTTTCTCTCTGTCTTCTTTGTCAATATTTTGAGAGGTGGCAGTGAGAAGAGGGAGTGTGCATGTCCTTTGATTCTTTTTCTTACAGGACTCCCCCCTCCTTCTTTTGCTCTTCACTGTGCAGCATTCAGCACGCTGCCGCTTTTTGTTAACCCTTTCCACCTCCCAGGCATGACCTTTTCCAGGTTACGTCCTCACGTCCACCACACAGTTAAAGGCTTTTCTTTATAATCTGCCAGGAATGGCATTTTCATGCTTAAGGTGACTTCCTCTTTCCAGGGGTGGATTCAGATCCATTTCCGACCTGAAACTGCTCTCCCTGTTCTGTGAGCTGCACTTACCCTGCAAACACCTGCAGAATGTGGGGACAGCACCTGCATTGTGCTGGAGGAACTTCTCATATTTGATCATTCTCTGTCTCTGAGTTATGCTGAAGATGCTGATTTTGCATAGCTTTGTTATTCTCCATCTTTATTTCATTTAGAAGAGATGTGCAAAGTTTCATATTTATGTAGTTGCCATTACCTCGACTACCCAAAATTCCCCAATGAATTTATTCTTTAAACTCCGACTTACATTAGAAAAGACATATACGTATTCATTCAGTATGTATAAATGAATGCAAAACAATTAGAAAAAATATTGCTGTATCATGTATCACCTACAGTCCCCCAGCAAAACCCCCCTGTTGCATCCTCTTGGGGAGACACCGGCCGCACTTGTTCATTCCCATCCCTGTGACAACCTCCACCACTGCACTCACAGTTGATAAACCCAACATGTCTTTCCAGTCCTCTTCAGTGGCCACATCTTCTGTGAGCCTCTCCCGTGAGCCAGCTGTGGTATCCTCCCTCCGCCCTTCGGTGGGGTTATCCTCAGAGGAGTTACTTCCCTTCTTCCTTGGTTACCACCATTTACCTGGTAGCCATAACTTTTCTTATCTATTTTTATTCTCATAGCACTGAGTACACAATAGGTACTCAATAAGTGCTCACTAAATCATTTTATTTCCTGCTGCTCTGGGCCATCAGGAAGAAGCGAATACCGGTAAATGCTCAAGATGACAAGTATAAATGATGTCACCATCCTAAGAGGATGACATCACTTCTACCAGCGGTTCTGGATTTTTCCAAACTTCTAGCACATTAATCTTAGTGGAAACTCAGTAACTGTTTTTCAGATAAGGTGATAGAATGACAGAGAAGATAGGGAAGAAGATGGGGAGTCCTTCCCACTGCTGGAAATGTCCCCAATGCTGAAGGCAAGGGCTGCCACAGGCCATGCCACACACGTCAGCCTGGCCAGGACCTCCTATCCACAGACAACCTGGAAATGGAGTCATCTTTGACTCATGGTGGGCTGACCTACTGTGAGCTCAGGCAAGCTTGTGAGCATTAGGGATGGACTGAGTGAAAGCAAAAAAGTTCCTTGCAATTCAAGTTCCCCTGTCCTTACCAGAATCTGATCATGGGGAGATATTTCAAAGCCCCTTTTGAGAACACCCATGGGCAGCTGACTTTGGGGCCCAGTGCAGACATTCTGGCCAGAGAGACACCTTATGTTGTGCAGGGAGAACCCCAGAATTGCAGAGCTGGATGTGGTCTGAGTCAGCCTGTGGCCAGTCCCTCACCCTGGGGGTGATGGAGAGGAAGCCTGGACTAGGCTGTGCCCCCAGATCAGTCTTCCAGGCCAGCAGGTGCAAATCTCCACCTGCCTCTGCAAGGCCCTCAGCTTCTTCCCTTTGCCGGGTCCCTGTGCCTGTGACTCTGCTGTTTATGGGGCACTACCATCTTCCCATCAGGGAGCCAGGTGCACCTGGTACACCTGCAGAGGTGTGCAAATGGAGCCAGGTGCGCAGGCATGAGGGCCATGGATAGGCAGCATCACCTCCTGCGCCAGCATCCTACACCTGGGGTCCCCAGGGTGAGGGACCCCACTCACTTGGTGCTACAGACACTTCTTATCCAGAAGTTTCTGATGACTTGAGAGATGGCTTGGCAAGGGGGAAGAGGCAGGGACAGAAGAAATGGGACTTCCACTGGAAAGAAAAACCAGGACTCATTTTGGTTCCTTCTGCCATGTCAGTGGTTGATGTGGGGGTTTCCCCCGGAACTGGCACCATACTTTAAGTATAGATTAAGATGCAAGATCACCTAACCTATGATAATACATGTATTTCACATATTTACAGAACCCTTTTCGTAGAAATGAGAGGGATTTGCACTGAGGCTTAACACCTTCAGGGATACCCTGTAAGGATAACAGGACCTAAGGAAAAAATGGAAATTACCTAGAACCTGTTACCCTCCCCACAAAGAGGCTTCCAGGCACTGCTCTGAAGGGCACTTGTGACCAGTACAGTCATTCATGCGACAGTCAAGAGGGGTTGATGAAACTAAAAACAGGAAAAAACAGAAGAGCTGAAGCATCATTAAATTCATGAAGTTCCATTTGCCTTTTAAGCTTTAGGTTGCATGTTTCCAACCCAACTCACGTGAGTTCAAATCCAATCATCACTGCCATCAAATAGGTTTTACGAGCTGCCACCTGTGCTTCCCAGACACAGAGCCCAATGCTCGGGTGGTGCCTCCTCCCAGAGCCCGAGCCTTCACTTAGCTTTTTGAGGATCTGTTCCATGCACTTGTGCTGCTCTTGAATGCCATCTCTGGATCTCACAAAACAGGACACAGGCAAGCTGTTCATGGGCTTGACACGGGTAATTCCTTCATTGTTCCCTCTGGAGTTCCACTTGTCAACCTTAAACCCTCACAGAGGTCCAGGATCTGGCATCCAAGCTGGGGCCAAAGACGAGCTTGAAGGGGTCACCGCCTGGGTATGTTTGAGAGACACCATCAGGGTGCCGCAGGATGTCAGATCCATGGGGGTCCAGAAGGGCTCTCAAAACAAGAAACAGACTCTCTGAAGCAGGCACATGTGGGTGACAGCACTCATGCCATCTCACGTGGACGGCTGGCTCCTGTGAGGCTGCCAAGCCAGGGGGCACCCACCATGCTGCGAGGGGCATCCTCAATAAGACTCACGTGGATGTCCCCTGTAATTGGGCAAAGAAATGGAGCTGAGTGTCCCTCACCAAGCTGAAGGATTGAGGGCAAAGGTTAGCTCAATCATCCATATAAGACAAAGGTTGGCATGACAACCAGCTGGTATCTGGGGAAACTCAAGGGCATCTCACCTCTGCAGACAAACAGTGGTTTCACTCCTCATGCATTGCACTGAAAGTGTTCAAAGAAAGGGGGACAGAGGAGATCCCAGGAGGCGCCACCATCACCTAGGAGAGCTCCACTCCAGCAGTGGGTCTGCGTGCACCTAATCGAGGGAGCTGCGCCCTGCCCACAAGCTTAGCAAGGTGCACAGGGAAAGCCAGGGTGCAGACTCGGGGGTGTCAAATCTGAGCCTGTCTATAGATCACGGTGGATTTTGATAGCATAACACCAAAAAAAAAAAAGGCAAGAATCACCATAGTTGGACTGAGATTTTAGCATCTCTCTCTTTCAATAGAGGCTCTTCACAGGAGCCACATGCATACGATTGGTGTCGCTAACACCTTCTCCTACTCTGTGGCTTGCATTTCACCCTCATAGTGGTCTCCTTTCATGACCAGAAGTTCTCAATTATGACATAATCTAACTTGCAAATCTTGTCCTTGATGGATAGAACTTTATTTTTTTTTTCCTTTTGCCTTTCAAGTTGAAGCTCACTGTGTGGCTGGCATTTGTTTATGTGGTGAGGCAAGGCTGACTTTTTCCCACATAGATGTTCAGAGAACCCAGCGTTGTTTGATGAAAAAAAAAAAATCTGTACCTGCTCCACCATTAAAATCAAATGTCCACATATGTATGGATTTATTCCTGGATTTCATTATGTTCCTTTTGTCTAACACTATTGTAAATGGCAAATATTTTTTCATTTTATTTTCTAATATTTGTTGGTAGTATCCAGAAAACAATTAACACTGAATTCAGTGTCCTTACTGAACCACTATCTGTATTAGTCAAGGTTCTCTAGAGGAACAGGACAAATAGTATGGATGAATATATGAAGGGGAGTTCATTAAGGAGTACTGACTCACATGATCACAAGGTGAAGTCCCACAATGGGCTGTCTGCAAGCTGAAGAGCCAGGAAGCCAGTTCGCCCCAAAACCTCAAAAGCAGGGAAGCTGACAGTGCAGCCTTCAGTCTGTGGCCAAAGGCCTGAGAGCGTCTGACAGATCACTAGTGTAAGTCGAAGAGTCCAAAAGCTGAAGAACTTGGAGCTGATGTTCAAGGGCATGAAACATCCAGCATGGGAGAAAGACGAAACCCGGAAGACTCAGCAAATCTGTTCTTTCCAGCTTCTCCTGCCTGCTTTATTCCAGCCATGCTGGCAGCTGATTAGATGGTGCCCACCCAGACTGAGGGTATGTCTGCCTCTCCCAGTCCACTGACTCAAATATTAATCTTCTCTGGCAACACCCTCACAGACACACCCAGGAACAATACTTGGCATCCTTCAATCCAATCAAGTTGACACTTAATATTAACCATCACACTATCTTAAATCTAATAATTTCCCCATAGATTACTTGAAGTGTTTTGTATACACTCCAAATAATATTCAAATAATGAGAGTTTTATTTCTTGCAACTATGATGTTATTTTTAAATTTTTCCCTATTGCACTGGTTATGAATTCTAGCATAATGTTAAATGGAAATGGAAATGGTATTTTAAAAAAGGACATTCTTGTTTGCTTCCAGTCTTAGGGGAAAATATTTGAATATTTCACTATTTAATATGATGTTCAATGTGACCATCAGGTTAAATTCTATATCTTTACTTCCTTATTTTCTAAGAGTTTTTATCAAAGGCTTTTCCCTCATCTACTGAAATGTCGTGAGTTGTCTTTTTTGTTCTGGTCCCTTGGTGACTTACACTGATTGACTTTCAAATGTTAAATCAATCCTGTATTCCAAAATAAATGTGAGTTGGATGTCGTGTATGATCACTTTATTCATTGCTAGACTTGGTTAGCTAACGTTTTGCTGAGGATTTTAAAATCTACATTTGTGAGTGACATCAAACTCAATTTTTATTTTCTTGTAATGTCTTTGTCAAATTTCCACTTACACATTATTTGACTCTTAAGAAAGAAATTGGAATCTGCA
The DNA here is from genome assembly GCF_007565055.1 of Rhinopithecus roxellana. NCBI lineage: Eukaryota > Metazoa > Chordata > Mammalia > Primates > Cercopithecidae > Rhinopithecus > Rhinopithecus roxellana. The sequence continues at coordinate 50,482,980 of NC_044559.1, read as the reverse complement.
GGTTCTTTTTTTGTTCTCTTGGGTGGGATTGGAATAATTTATTCCATCAGAGTTTGATAGGATCTGCTGTTGAAACCTTTTGAACATGAAGTGTTTCGTGTGTGTGTGTGTGTGTGTGTGTATAAAAATATAAATTTGTCATATTTAATTCTGCAAAGAATACTCAAAGATTTTATTTTCCCATGGGTCTGATTTTCTATTTGTTTCCAGGAATTTAATAATTTTATCCCAATGTTCAAATGTATCTCTGTGAAATTTCTCCCAGGGATTAGTCACCTGTGATCTGTGTGGTGGCTACAGGGTCTGTGACACTAACCCCTTGGCAGTCCTGAATTCTCGTGGTACCAGGCAGGGCCTTGCCCCTTTTCAAAGATTCCACTTTTGCTTCATTAAATCTCTATACTGTATATTTATTTTATATTACACTAATTTATACTCATAATTATTTCCAGCCTTCTACTTTCTTAGGGTTTAATTTGCTTCTGTAGGTGGATTTTTTAATGATTAATTATTAGCTTTTTTCCTAATATGTGCATTTATTTCCTTCTAATTAGGACACATTAGCTCCATTAACCACCCTCCAACTTGTATACTATTGAGTTTATGTATTTTAGGACTCTATACTTGTTAAAACTCATTAAACATTATTATTATATTATTTTAAATATACCCACATAGTTACTTTTCTCTTTGTTCTTAGTTCCTGTCTGTATCACTCAACTTCCGTCTGGGATCATTGCTCTTCTGCCTGCATAATAATAGTTTGTTTCTATTACTGTTGTTTGTGCTGATATTTTTCTTTGTCTCAAAATCTTTATTTGTCTTCATTTTTGAAAAATATTGTTACAGCATGCAGAATTCTGATAAGCAGTTATTTTCCTTCAACACTTTAAACATATATTTTTGTTGCTGCCTGTGTTTCACCATTTTCATTAAAATGTCAGCTATCAATCTTGTTTTTCTGAACGTTAAGAAGTGGGTTGTTTTTGTTTGTTGTTTTGTCTCCTTTTAAGAATTTCTCTTTGTCTTTGATTTCAGCAGTTTTGCTATACTTTGCTTACTGCAGTTTTCTTAATATTTACCCCAGGTTTTATAGTACTCCTCGCATTTGTCATTTAGTGTCTTTTATTATTCTCACTTTTTGCCTTCTGAGCCCCAATTTTATGTATACAGCTGGGCTATGAGGAATTATCTGTACTCATTCATTGCTTTTTATAAAATTCTTTTTTTTTTATTATTATACTTTAAGTTCTAGGGTACATGTGCATAACGTGCAGGTTTGTTACATATGTATACTTGTGCCATGTTGGTGTGCTGCACCCATCAACTCGTCAGCACCCATCAATTCATCATTTATATCATGTATAACTCCCCAATGCAATCCCTCCCCCCTCCCCCCTCCCCATGATAGGCCCCAGTGTGTGATGTTCCCCTTCCCGAGTCCAAATGATCTCATTGTTCAGTTCCCACCTATGAGTGAGAACATGCAGTGTTTGGTTTTCTCTTCTTGTGATAGTTTGCTAAGAATGATGGTTTCCAGCTGCATCCATGTCCCTACAAAGGACACAAACTCATCCTTTTTTATGGCTGCATAGTATTCCATGGTGTATATGTGCCACATTTTCTTAATCCAGTCTGTCACAGATGGACATTTGGGTTGATTCCAAGTCTTTGCTATTGTGAATAGTGCTGCAATAAACATACGTGTGCATGTGTCTTTGTAGTAGAATAATTTATAATCCTTTGGGTATATACCCAGTAGTGGGATGGCTGGGTCATATGGTATAAAATTCACATCACTCATCCTAATATTACCACTTTTCTCTTTTCCATTTTTTATCCATTTATCTCTCAGTGACTGAATTTTGGATATGTTCTTCTGACATATCTTCAGGGTTACCGATTCTCCCTTTGACTTATCTGATCTGTCGTTAAACTCAGCTACTGAATGGTTAATTTCTATTATTGTACTTTTCAGTTACAGAATTAGCATTTTGGGTTTTTTTTATAGTTCTCAATTCTTTGTCAATTTCTTCTATCTTAATTTTTATTTACATAAATATATTAGGCATTGCTGTTACAAAGTTTTTGTCTGAGAACGCCACAGTTTCATGTCAATAATCCTGTCTTCTGGATACTACGTAGGTCTGTTTTGTTTGCTTATGTTCTTTTGATTTTTGGTTATGCTTTCTTTCCTCATATGTCTAGCTGTTTTCTTTTAATGAAATGGAAAACTTTCATATGAAAAACAGTGGGGATAATTTGAGGATTTGAGTGGTGTATCTTCCTTTAGAAATTATTCATCTTTTCTTTTAGTTAGCTAAACTAGGGGAACAAGTCATCCCTGATGGCCTTAATCCAATCATGGATTGAGGTGATTTTAAGCTAGTCTGTATTGGTGCCTCTGTTTCTTGTTTATCCTTTTCTTATTTTTTTCTTGAATTATAAATCTTTAAGGTCCCAAACCAAAGCCTGAGGGTTGCTGGTATATTTGAAAGTCAACATAAAATCTTATTATTTACTTTCTATCTTGCCTAACTCTTCTATGCTCTTTTATCTCTTTTCTTGCCATCTTTTAGATTTTTTTTATTTTTCTATTTGCTATCTCTATCAGCTTGATAGTTACACATGCTTTCACTACTCTTTTCATGCTTCTCCTAGAGATTACAAAGTGCATCCTTTAGTTATCAAAATTTTACTTCATCTTCTGTCTTCCTAGTCCTCCGTGCCTGCAGAGAACTTGCTTTGCTTCTCAGCCTATAGGCCATCATTTTCAAAAACTGCAAACATCTGTAGGGTGAAACCCACCCCAAATAACAGGCTCCTCTATATGCTCCTCTCCTTTCCTAGATCTTGATAACTCTCCAGTACTTTCCAACAGATTGTTATGTTCTTTGGTAGAACAAAGAACATAAAAGGTGTAGAAACCTGGTAGTTACTTGATTGTTGTTTCGATGGTCTCCAATTTTTTGAGTTTTCAAACACAATAGAGAATATGTATCATTGGGACTTTGGACCTGCCTAATAACGTCGATGATTTATGAAGTTCTCACTGCGTGCTCAACATTGGTCTGAGTACTTACACATGCTATTTCACTTAATCCTCATGATTGGCCTTTGAGTTGGGCCATTGTTAGAACCTCACTTCCCAGGAAAGAAATCGAAAGCACAGAGGCGAACCAAAGCAAAGCCTGGCAGAGGCCAGGGCCACAGCTGTGAAGTGGCAGGTGAGCCTGCAAAGCCTGAGCCTGACCTTAGAGTAGCATCTCTTAGCCCCGACGCCAGTTTACTGGGAAATGGTTAAGCATTTTTGAAAAACCACGGATTCTAGAGTGTTAAGGGGAAAAGTAGGTGGTAATGTGTGGTTAAGAGACTTGAACCTATGCACCTGTCGAGAGGAAGAGCCAGAACCCAGGGAGAGGAAGTGTGTTCTGTGTAGCCTCAAACTAGAGCAACAAAGACTTTAATATGAATGAGCCTTTTCTAACTGTGCTAAAACTCCAAGTTATAGAAATGCCACTGAGGGGTTCCATGGGCACACTTTACTCAGCTGGGTTTAACTGTAACAATATTTTTACAAAAGAAATATGCAAATCCCCCCAACAACAAAACTGCATGGCCTTGGGGTAAACTCGACAGACTGTTACCCAAGTGGCTACCTTGTCTGGGGTAAATACCTGGGGTTCATCCTCTCGTGCCAGGAAAATTTAGACACACACACACACACGAGGAGTTTAGGAGCAAGAAAAAGAGAAAGGAAAACAGCTCTCTCCCAAGAGCAAGAGAGGGAACTTCCCAGAGGAAAAGGCCAGCAGGTGGATGCGCTGAGTGCTGGATTTTTCTAGTCCACCTTGAGAAGGCGGTGTCTGATTTAGGTGGGGCTCACAGATGGGTTCGATCACGTATGACGTTTACATAGCGCTCGGGGAAGGCTGGCCGCCCCACCCTGACCTTATTATGCAAATGAACTTGCCCCTTGGCCGGCGCCATCTTGTCTGCTCCTTACTGTACAGGTGCCTGGCAGAAGGGAAGATGGAGCCGCCATTTGGAACATGATTGGCACAACTGCCCGCATCTGTGCCGCAGCTTGATTTTTACAGGCTGCTCTTTGTTAGAAAGGAAAATGATTTGGGCCTGCTTTTCATTAAAAGGAAAGCCTTACCGAGGACTTCCCTACCCTCACTATCTGCCTAAGTCATTTCTTCTTAACTCCTGTATCATTGCTCTCATCCATTACCCAAGAAGGAGCAAAAAGAGTCACATGATGATGGGGAGCCAGCAGGAAGGACGGGAAGTGAAGGCAAAGACTGTACAACATCTGGCAGGGCTGTGCCTCCTCAGCCAGTGATGCCACCACAGTCATGTGGCAGGTGCCTGTGGGCTCTCTTCCCATGGACGACCACCAGCAGCGGACTTCCTGGTGGGTACACTCCCGAGGCTGGGCAGCTATCTCTTCTTCAACATTGAATATAAACCTGTGTGCAGAGGAGTGATGCACTGTGCCAGCAGCAACCCATTTCAGTGCTCCTCGCCTTCCAGGTTCGCACGTCACTGAAATGCCTCGGGTACCAAGGAGGGGGTACGACCAGTGAGTCTGCAAAATGGCATTAGCACGAAACCCCCACAGCCATCCTGAACATCCCCGTTTCAAATTTCCCTGGAAGTGTCATACATGGAGATTGAGTCCAAGATTTTTACTTCGATGAACAATTGGAAAATGAATTCTATTATCTTTCCATAGAAAATACAGATGTTCGAGTCCCTTGGCCACTTTTCTGCTGCCCGAGCTCCTGTGACAATGGCATGGTGATATATTCCTGCCGCCTGGGGGAAGCCTGCAGCCACAGGGAACCCAGCAAGGAGATGAGCGGAGCCCTGGCCTCCCCCACCAACCAAGTCCTGGCCTCCCCCACCAACCAAGCTCTGGCCTCCCCGACCAGCAGAGCCAACTCCCCACAATCTAGGAACCCGCCTTCAAGAAGAATCCAAAATCCACCATGGTCTGGGCACATTGTCTCCGGGGTAGAGAGAAGGAACAGGTCACAAGGAGAGATGATTTCAAGGACGCATCATCGGCACACCCACTTGCATCCAGCATACATTTAATTTCCCTTATTTTGTTGTTGACGTCTACGAGGGCTTCCTGTTCTACCATCTCTGACCCATGGTAGTTTGAGTGACTACTTTGGGAAAATTATACCCCAGTCCTGATGTTTGTTCTTGTACAAACACCCATAGTTATTCCAGATACACATGTAAAACTCGGAGGTTCGAGGGAGCTCGGCCATTTGAATTGCTAATAGTTCCTATGCCTCTGTTCCTACCGTGGCAGGCAGGGTTATTCCACCACCTGCTATGTGCTGCCCTCAGCTAAGAACAGAACGTGGTGCTGCTGTTCAAATAAAAGAAGAAGTGCTGCATTGAAACCAAAAATGAGAATAATCAGCATAGGAGTCTGGATTTAAGCAAACACTGGTGTGTTTTTTATCCTCCAATGCAGTCAAGCAAGATCGCCAACACAATTAAGCAGCTGCTTAAGAGCAACAAAAAAGAAATCCACTTGCAACCAGAAAATAAAATGGGCCGTTTTCCACACTTTATTCCTGTTATAATTGTTCATTTTCAGTAGGCCCTTAGAAGACTATTTAAAGAAGAGATTTCATCCAGTATGGCCAGAGAGCAGTACTTCTCCATCGCTTTCCAGGCTGAAAGTTGGCTTTTATTTTAAACAACACTCAGGGAAACTGCTATGTGACTAGGACGATGGTGGCCAATGCAAGTGGCGGCACCCACCTCCCCTTGTGTGCAGTGGGAAGAGCTGCTCTTTCTCTGAGGGCACACAAGGACACAAGGGCTCAATTTCATAGGAGGAGGGTCTGTAAGGTGCTTCCCTTGTTTCTAAGAAGCCAACTTCCAAGGAGGAGGGAGCGAATGCCTGGGAACTGCAGATACGGCAACCTGCAGCCCTGGGTGCCACCCAGTCCCCAGAGCTGAGCTCCCAGACTATGCCAAGAGATATCAGAAGGCTTTGGTCCAGAAAGTCCTGCTTCTCTTTGTCCCACCTCCTGTCCCTCCCATGTCATCTGCCTCCCTTCCCCCACTCTGTCCTCTGGATCCTTCCCTTCCTTGTTTAATGGAGGGGAGGAAGGAGAGCCCTGGTGGCTTCCTGGAGGGAACGCTGACTCCTCCCGCCATTGGAATGAATTTGCTCCTCACCCTTGGACATTCTCCCCACCCCGCTCACAGAGAAAACTGCGGGCTGCTCCTGATCCGTGGGCCCAATTTGATGCACAAGCTGTGTCAACCCACTTTTAACCTCACAGGTGTACAAGTCTGTGTTTATTAGCAATGCCTGCAGCTTCCACAAAAATAGCAGGCAACTCAGGGCAGTCTAAACGTGAATGTGGCCTGGGAGCTAAGCAGGATTTCACCTTCATCTTCCTCAGCCCAGAGAGTCCAATTTGTACCCATGGGCCAGGCTGGTACCCACTTGGTGCCAGCCAGCGAGAGAATCCACAACCGCAACTTGGCACTAGCCTCTCTCCAGGACAAGCATCTAACCAGCTGTTCCTGCATCCTGGATGCCATGTCCTCCTCCTAGAAAGTGCAGTCCCGGGAAGAAGAGGAGAAGCCACAGGTCAGGGGGTTTACAGGACAGGAGGGGCCGTGATCATCCCCATGCTGGTCCAGTCTCCACACCCTAAGCCTGCTCTCAGGGGAGCCGCTTCTGGGATGAATGCATGAACATGGCCTCCACAGTGCCAGCCTGAACCCCCCACCTCTTTAGACACAGCGTTGTATCCTGGTGAACATCTTCCCAGGGATCTGATCAGAAGCAATTCTTTGGTTTTCCAGTTTTCCCAGGAGGAAGGTGGCCTACCAGGTTGGGACAGATAGCATTCAAACACCAAGGACGACGAGCTCGCTGCCCTCCAGGTCCTGTCGCGTTCTGGGAACCTGAGCGGCTCGAGATGTGGAGCACACCTCAGAACAGGAGAGTACATTTCAAACCCTTTTCTGACTGGCTCTGAAGAGAGTGCGAGCCATTACCAGCATTCTCTTCTGATATTCTCCAAAGTTTTTAGTAGCTACAAGATTCTTAATTTCATATAAAATATTTCAGAAAAATCAAATTGGCCCTTGTCAAGTGAATTTTGACTTTTAAAAAAGAGTCATATCATTATTCAAACCTTAAGTATCAGTACAGAGCTTGGAAACATTACTTTAAAATACATACTGAATTTTTGGAAGGGCTGCTTGCTGTCACCAGTATTTTAAAGTTATTTCTCCCCGAAGCATGAACAGAAATTTTATAAAATGCAAACGTCAGGACATCTGAACTCGATGAATTTTTTTCTTTTTCTTTTTTTTTTTTTTTTTTTTTTTGAGGCGGAGTCTCACTCTGTCGCCCAGGCTGGAGTGCAGTGGCCGGATCTCAGCTCACTGCAAGCTCCGCCTCCCGGGTTCACGCCATTCTCCTACCTCAGCCTCCCGAGTAGCTGGGACTAGAGGCGCCCGCCACCTTGCCCGGCTAGTTTTTGTATTTTTAGTAGAGACGGGATTTCACCGTGTTAGCCAGGGTGGTCTCGATCTCCTGACCTCGTGATCCGCCCGTCTCGGCCTCCCAAAGTGCTGGGATTATAGGCTTGAGCCACCGCGCCCGGCCCGAATTTTTTTCTATTACCCTAACTTTCTCCACTTCTTTCCCTCAGCCTAGCCATCACTCTAATTAATAATTAAATAAAGTAAGACTCATCACTTGCTAAATGCAAGCTCTCACCTTGGCAGGAAGCTTATGTTAAGTCTAATGCATTAGAAGTTGAAAAAAAAAATTCTTACAAAAAGCAGCAAATCATAACAGTTGCTAAATTTTCCCTGAAAGGAAAAAATGCATTTTAAAGTAAGTGGGGCCAAATGCGGTGGCTCACACCTGTAATCCCAGCACTCACGGAGGCCGAGGCGGGCAGATCACTTGAGATCAGGAGTTTGAGACCAACCTGGCCAATGTGGCAAAAACCTGTCTCTACTAAAAATACAAAAATTAGCCTGGCGTGGTGGCAGATGCCTGTAATCCTAACTACTGGGGAGGCTGAGGCAGGAGAATCACTTGAACCTGGGAAGCAGAGGTTTCCGTGAGCCGAGATCATGCCACTGCACTCCAGCCTGGGTGACAGAGCAAGACTCCATCTCAACAAAATAAAACATAGAAAATAAAATAAAGTAAGTGGTATATTTTCTTCCTTCTCCCTAACTTGAAATTTCCCTCGGTAAAACTCAGGAGAACAGAGCCCAACATGGCCATCCATCACGGATCAATCAACTTTCTGGAGGCATTTTTCTCCATGAGAAAAGACTCCCATTTGCTCTAATCATTTTGGATTTTTTTGCCTGACATAACACTCGTTTCCCAGGGACAAACTAAATAACCAAGGTCCATGAACTGAATACATTGTGCAGCGCACTGCCTGGACAAGGCAACAGAAAACGTTTTTGCACCAAAAGGCTGGCTTCATCCCTCAACAAGTGACATCTTAAAAGCAAAACTGGAGGACTCAGAAAGCTGTGTTTGCTCAAGAAAGAAAACCCAGTTCACTTATTCTACTAAGGTAATGAAGGAGGCATTCTATGATACAGAACTCTTGTTAGTTTTAACACTTTCTGATAAAACCTGACCCAACATGTCTGTCAGGAGAGGCTAGGGAGCAACGTGGAGACAAATAAGCTTGAAAGCACAGCGGCTTCCGACAGTGCAGTGTGCTCCTCACTCGCCGCACACCCAGTGTGGTCAACAGAGCAGCAGGAGCTGTGGGTGTGGGGCCTGGACATCACTTTTACCAAACCGGTGGCCAGAGTTGGTCTCCTGGCCAAATCAACTTCACGGGCTGGGGAAGCTCAGTTCTCCTGGGCACCCCAAAGGAGGGCACCCTGGTGATATTGGGGAACACTCATAATTGCACCTGAGTTGCTGCCATCGTTCCCAATTATGGGTCATAAAAACCTGACATTTAAGACATTTGAGTTCTCAATGCTAACCACTCAATATTAGCATGGGGGAAGCTTTCATGAAACACCTGCCCAGACCCCTCCCAGGTCAACAAATTCCAAATCTCAGGGTGGAACCCAGCCATCTTTATCATTTCAAAGCTCCAACTCTTTGATTTCAACACATAGTGGGTTTAAGAATCCCAGCAACAGTCTTACAGCCTCCCCCATCCCGCACATGACTCAGGAGTGTCCATTCCTACTTGTGATGACACCACCAAGCACAGCATCTCTGCAAGCTTCAGCTTGAGGCAGAGACTGAACCAGCCAGCATCAGTATCTCCAAGGCAGTGGAATCTCAAACTCCAGTGTATAGAGAATCACCTGAAGTGTTGCTTAGAACCCCATGCTAGAGTGCCCCAGTACCCCCAGTTCTGATCCGTGGCAGCCAGTGGAATCCCCCAGCCCAGGAATCCACATGTTGGCAGACGCCCCACTTAAATACAGAGCTAAGGAGTTTTCAACCTCCCCGTGCTGACTGTGGACAGAATGCTTCTGTTCTAGTGGGTGGAAACTGCCTGAGAACAGAACCCAGCCTGAGGACTTACAGTGGGTGCCCTGGCTCACACCCTCATTCATTCAGCCACACAGACCTGGACTTAGCAGGTATCAACCAGGTGCCAGGTCGCAGACCAGGGAGGAATCCCGATGGCTTTTCTCCTCCAGCAGCCTCGTGGGTGCTGTGAGCCCTTGCTCATACCAGGGTGCCAGCTAGTTCAGACCAAGGGGCTCAGTGGCAGCAGGGGTCCACTAGTCACAGGTTGTAGGCTTGGCCACGCTGCTGCCATGAACTCCCCATTGTGACAGAGAACTCAGGACAGCAGAACCTCGGGGTCCACGGAGCTGTGCTCTGGCACAGGGACAACAAGTGGCATTTGCAGACAAAGAGTCTCTGCTCTTCTCACTGGCCATGCCCTATTTTTTCCTTCCCACCTCAACACTGGGCACCAGCAAGCAGAGAGAAGAACAGCAGGTGTTTCTGAGCCAAAGCCTGTCTGCACCGCACGCAGCACATGGTAGACCCTGAACGCTGTCAGCACCATCACTGCTGTGCTATGGTCTGTAGGTGTCTCTTGAGCTGAGAGTTGCCAGAGGTGCCGAGGATACGCTGAGTGCTGTCATTAAGCAGCCCCACCTCCTACCTCTTCCCAACAGGATGGCATTGCCCTCCTCAAGCCAGACTCCGGGCCCTAGTGCCACCAGGAGCCATGCAAGCAGCACTTGCCTGCTCAGGGCATCTGCAATTAGGGATGGGGCCTGGATTGGCATAGTGTGTGTGTGCCCGTTCCCACAGACTGCTGGGTGGCCTAGCCCGGACAGTGCACGGGAGCTCACTGGGCAGCAGGAACCTGAGAGACAGTCTCACTTTATACTTCAGGGAATCAGTGGGGCTTCTGCCCTAACTCCACCTGTGCCCACAAAGTCAAGTCCACAGCAGCATCCCAACGTCATGCTAAGTCCACTTCCGCACATCCCTTCTCCAGTCCCAACGACAGCTCTGCCAGGGAGCACCACACATCCAGTGTTGACAGACGAGGAGGCCAGGACTCAGACAGGCTGCCCAGCCCTGGGTCACAAGCCGAGCAGCACCCAAGCCGAGATGTGAATGCTGGCCCAAAGCTGCCCTCTTCCCACAGTACTTCGTGGCCCCAGGAGCAGGTGCAAGGGGCTGAATGTCTGTGTCCCCAGCAGATTCATATGTTGAAACCTAACCCCTAAGGGGATGGCATTACATGGTGGGGTTTTTAGGAAGTGATTAGGTCTTGAGGGTGTGGCCTCAGGGATGGGGCAGCGCCTTATAAAAGTGAAGGGGTGGCCTACCCCTCCACACCTGTGGGTGTTTCTCGTTAGGTGGAACGAGAGACTTGAGAAAAGAAAAGAGACACAGAGACAAAGTATAGAGAAAGAAAAAAGGGGACTGGCGCCCAGCATACAGAGGACCCATGCCGGCAGGGGTCTCTGAGTTCCCTAGTATTTATTGATCATTATCTTTACCATCTTAAAGATAAGGGAGTAGCAGGATAATAGGATCATTGTAGGGAGAAAATCAGCAGTAAGACATATGAATAAAGATCTCTGTGACATGAATAAGTTTAAAGGAAAATGCTGTGTCTTGATATGCATATGCAAACATCTCCACAAACCTTTTAGCAGCATTGTGCCAGCAAGTCCCACCTTTTGCCCTAAGGCGGTTTTCTCCTTTCTCAGTAAACAGAGCATACAATCGGGTTTTACACCGAGATGTTGCATTGCCCAGGGACGGGCAGGAGACAGATGCTTTTCTCTATCTCAACTGCCAACAACCGCCAAGAGGCCTTCTTCCCTCTTACACTAGTCCTCCTCAGTACAGACCCTTCACGGGTGTCAGGCTAGGGGACGATCAGGTCTTTCCCTTCCCACGAGGCCATATTTCAGACTATCACGTGGGGAGAAACCTTGGACAATACCTAGCTTTCCTAGACAGAGGTCCCTGCGACCTTTGGCAGTGTGCGTGTCCCTGGGTACTTGAGATTAAGAGAATGGTGATGACTTTTAACCAGCAAGCTGCCTTCAGGCAGTTGTTTAACAAAGCACACCCTGCATAGCGCAAAATCCTTTAAACCTTGAGTCACCATAGCCCATGTCTCTTGCAAGGACAAGGTTGGGGGTAGGGTCACAGACTAACAGCATCTCAAATACAGAACAAAATGGAGTCTCTTATGTCTACTTCTTTCTATATAGACACAGTAACAGTCTGATCTTTCTTTCTTTTCCCCACAAAAAGGGGCCCCAGGGAGCTCTCGCCCCAGCCTGTGAGGACACAGCAAGAAGGTGGCCGCCTGCAACCCAGAAGAGCCCTCCCCAGAACCCAACCATGCTGGCATCCTGACCACAGACCTCCTGCCTCCAGAACTGTGAGAAATACATCTCTGATGTTGAAACCACCCAGTCAGCAGGACTTCGTTACGGCAGCCCACATGAACTGAGAAACCGCACTGATATTTTCCGGCTGGGTCTGCGTCTGCCTCTGCTTGGCACAGGCTGCTGTTCATCCGTCTCTGGCTGGATGGAATCACACTCAGACACACAGCAGCTGCCCTCACTCACAGCACCATGGTTAAAGTTGGCTCACTTACAAGTATCATTTCTTTTCTTTTACCCATGTATTATTCCCCTCGTCAACCTCTTCTTCCCCAAAATAATGCAAAGTAATTCAATCAGATAATATACTGACAGTAATGCAGAACTGAGGAAGTCATAATTTGAAAGAGGAGAGAGACACCACCGTCCTAACCAGGGAGGCCCAGTCTCTCTCCATGATTGTGAATCCAGCTGGACTCCGAATGTCCTGAAGGCCAGAGCAAGGAGGGAAATGAGTGAGGAGCAGAAAGCTCTTCAGAAAACATCCACAGGTGCGATGGCTCATGCCTGTAATCCCAGCACTTTGGAAGGCCAAGGCAGGGGGATCATCTGAGGTCAGGAGTTCTAGACCAGCCTGGCCACCATGGCAAAACCCGTCTCTACTAAAAATACAAAACCTAGCTGGGCATGGTGGTGGGATCCTGTAGTCACAGCTATTTGGGAGGCTGAGACAGGAGGATCACTTGAACCCAGGAGGCGGAGGTTGCAGTGAGCTGAGATTGTGCCACTGCACTCCAGCCTGGGCAACAGAGTGAGACTCTGTCTCCAAAAAGAAAAGAACCACAGGGAAAGCATCTCTTCCTGGTGCCTACAGATTGTGAGTGAGCCCTAGAATGACTGTTTTTCTTCCTGTCAAAGGCATTTGCCCCACCAGACATGAACGTGATTTGCCCCCAGTGACTGACAGATAAGGAAATAAAAGTGACCTGCAAAGACTCAGTTCTTCAAGCCCATTTAGCACGTTGTGGTCATAGAGGGAACCGAACACAAAGGGGAGCATGGGGAACGCAGAGCGTGGACTAACCGGCCGTGGCCCAGCACTCGCTCGAAGAGTCCACTCATTCCTACCTGAATAAATGTCTCTGAGCCCCTGTCAACAGGCACACACAGGCCTGAATCACTGTCCGAGCACCTGTCAACAGGCCCACACCGGGAGAGACACAACCTCTCTCTGTGTTGTCTCCCCTCCTGCTGCGAGGGCAGGACACTAAAACATGACTGAGGAGACTCAAATCTGAGGCTTCAGGAAAATGGAGCAAACGGCTCCCTCTCTGATAGAAAATGCTGTTTTGGCCACAGAATCCAAGTAGTTTTTCCACCATTTCATAGAGACCTGGGAACGGATTCCCTCAGTGACTTTGAAAATGACCCGTTATTGTGAAATGTTAGCTAAAATCTTGCGTGGAAATGTGTCCCCAGCATCCACCATTCCATGAAGGAAGTGAAGTAGAGGGGGATGTTGTCTGGGAACGGGGTCTGCTGAGCAGGAAGGTGAAAGAGCACAAACACATTCCTCCATATATCTCAACTTCCTGGGCCCAGCACAAACACATTCACACATTCCTCAGCCCTGGGCCCAGCACAAACACATTCCTCCATATATCTCAACTTCCTGAGCCCAACATAAACACATTCACACATTCCTCAGCCCTGGGCCCAGCACAAACACATTCCTCCATATATCTCAACTTCCTGAGCCCAACATAAACACATTCACACATTCCTCAGCCCTGGGCCCAGCACAAACACATTCCTCCATATATCTCAACTATGGAAAAACACCACCTGGAGAATCCCCCGATAAGGTCACAACTGTTTGTAAAAGCGTGGGAACCAACAGAAAACTACTAAATGTATAACTTAAAATAACAACCAATTGTAATGCTGTAACCAAAAGAATACCCTTGTTCCTCAGTAACTTAGCATATCCTGTTTACATCGGGCTATAAAAAGCGAGCACACGCATCGTTCGAGGCCCTCTTGTACTCTGTGGAATGGAGGGACCAGGTTCGAACTTGCTGTAAAGATCCTTGCCGCTTGGCTTTGACTCTGGACTCTGATGGTCTTCTTCGGGGAATAAACAGTCTGGGCATAACAGAAGGAAGTGAAGTGGAGGGGAGTGTTGTCTGGGAACGGGGTTTGCTGAGCAGGAAGGAAGTGAAGTGGAGGGGAGCGTTGTCTGGGAACAGGGTCTGCTGAGCAGTCACTGTGGTGTGGACAGCTGCTGCGGTCACAGTCGGCTACTCCCTCGCAGACGCCCAGGCCAGGAGCAGACGCCCACATGGCCTGATGGATAAACACACATGGACAGCAGGGAGCTGGATAAGCTGGAGTCACAGCAAGAGGACTTGGTCCCAGCGGGGCCCAAAGTGCTTTACAAACCGTCTATGTGGGTCTGCCGCTCCTACCAGTGGACACCGGGCACCTGTCTAGCATTTACAAAGCCCTCCCTCCGGCTCAATGTGACGAGTGCTAAGGAAAGAAAGGCCCCATGTCACCACCACAGAGGCCTCAGGGGCATCCAGGTGTGGCCCTTGGGGACGGGCTCATCAGCACCTGCTCCAAGTCCTCTCCTTGTCCCCACGGTCACAGAGAGGGCAAGACCACACACCCTGCCCCGCGGACGACCAGTACCCTTCAACCCAAGCAAGTCCCGAGGATTCAGCCCATTCCCGACCTCACCTGGCTCCTGGTTTCCTAACATCTTGCAAAGGGAAGAGAATAAGAGCTTCGGCTTGCTTAGTGGGACTGGTTTCCCATGCAGGAGACAGGAAAGCCAGAGGAAATGCTGGCCCCGGGGTCTGACGAGGAGCAGGAGAGGGTGGGGAAAGGCTTTCTCAATCCTGGATCCCTCGGGCTTGCCAAATTTCAGGCCTAACCTGGAAGCCTTGAGTACGAGGTGAGGGAGAAATAAATCACCTGGGGGCCAACCCCTCCCTCCAAGCAGGGGTGGGGCAGGGGGTGCTGCCCGGGCCTTGTCTTCTGCCGACCCCACACCTGCCCCTGCTCAGAGCTGAGAGGAGCGTGTGTGAACTCCAAGGAAAACCTCCACTTAGAGCCTAAGGCTTAACTAAGCCTGAGGATACTGTCAGCTGCTACAGCCCTTCCCGGAGGCAGAGAGTCCCTGAGATGACTCTCGGACCCAGGCCTCCAGCCCTCTGCCCTCTCCCAGCTCTGATGCACCATCCCACCTGCTGCCTCACACTCAAAGGCACATCTGGGATGTTCACAGCCCACCCGTCCCAGGCGCTGCCTCTCCCCTCTGCCCTCGCTGGCGCCTCCGGTTTCTCCCTTCTGTAGAATGTCACCCTCCACCTCGGGCCCTGTCAGACTCCCAGAGCCGCCCCCTACTTCTCTACCAGCCTTACCCACCTATGCAGGGGTTTGCCAAGTGCTACAGTCCTACGAAGTACCCTTACCTGCTCCTTCCTTCTAGCCCCAATTTCGGCAGCTCATCTGCTCCCCCAACCACGATGACATTCCCAGCTCCACGTTTCACTTCACTTCATCCGGCCCATACCTGCCAGAGCTTCCTAACATCGTATGATTATTATCATCTCATCAGGCCTCCTTGCCTGTGAAAAATCTCCAGCCTGCCTGGCCTCTACCTGCCAGTCCCAGCAGGCCCTTCTCTCGATACAGTCCCAAGGAGATCTCCAGCTGTGGCAGCCCCCACATGTAAATCCCACCCACCTCCTGTGAGCAGCAGGATGGCAGAACAGCTTCCTTGAGTGGCCCTCTCACAGGAAAGACTTACAATGGTGCACGAGAACGCTGTCATTTTAGTGCTGGCTGCATACAGTATTCTGTGAAGACAAGAACAATATGTAAATAGGAGCCAGGGGAGGTAACACCAAAACTGGTCTCGCCCTGGGGTCTCTGCAGAGCCTTGGGAGCCTGGAGCTTCTCCTTTGGTGGCTGCACGGGACACACATGGGGGCAGCAGACAAAACCCAAGGACCACTGTGTAATCCCAAGGGAGGTTTCCATATTAAGATAGAACTCAGAGGGCTGTGTCCACCTTTACATACAGCAAGCAATAACCCTTGCTGCACAGAAAACAAATAAATGTGCTTGTCTCAACTCTCACATGGGGCAAGGAGAAAAACTTTCCCAGAAAACCACAAGACAGTCCTCTTCCAGGTCTGCTGTCTGAATTCACTGTAGTATAGATCAAAAAACTTCAAACAGGAAATTTTAATTACATCGGTGCCTAGTGGAAATGCCCCGGACAATAGGAAGAAGTAAGTGTGCAGCCTCTGGAGGAAATAAATCTCAACCCACCTCTCAAAGAAGTTCGTGGGTAGCGTTGAGGGAAAAGAACAACCTGTCTCCTAAGTAAGAAGATAAATCGCGTGAGTGCAAAGCAGCAGAAGCAGACGTGCACACGTTTATTATGATTGATATTTTAAAGAAATAAAAGAAGAAAGCTGCAAACAAGACGCACAAAGGATTTTTAAAAAAGAATTTCTAAAGATGAAAAATATGATGATTAAAATAAAAAGCTCAGTGATCTCCAGGTACAGGAAGTTGGAACGGAGGCATCATTCCACCTGCCCAGTGTGACTAAAGACACTGGACGTTGTTCTTGGAAACACACAGTTTCTGAAGGGTGCAGAAAAGACAGATGGATGAGGTGAAAGAGATCAAATGAAAAAACTAAAAGGCAGAAATGAAGTCCACAGGCAAACAGCCCGGGCAGCGCCCTGAGCCTAGTTAAAGATCGACCCCGGACCTAACTGATTAGGTTATCTATAGACTCCAGACATTGTAAGGACAAACGTTGTGAAAGTCTCTGTCCTGCTCTAATTACCGGTGTCTGCCACATATCTTAGTCCTGGGCCCAGAACAAACACAATCCTCTATTTTGTCCCAACTTCCTGAGCCCAAGACAAACACATCCCCCCCCTCACACATCTCAGAAACACCACCTAGAGAGCCCCTGATAAGGTCACAACCGTTTGTAGTTTTACTAAATGCGCGGGAACAAATAGAAAACTGTTAATTGTATTAACCAATTACCAGTTGTAATGCTGCAACCAAAAGAATTCCTTTGTACCTCTGTAACCTTACATATCCTGTATGCATCAGGCTATAAAAAGCGGGCACATGCATCATTCGGGGCCCTCTTGTATGATGTAGAACGGAGGGACCAAGTTCGAACTTGCATTAAAGATCCTTGCCGCTTGGCTTTGACTCTGGACCCTGGTGGTCTTCTTCGGGGAATAAACGGTCTGGGCATAACAGAGGGACCCCGGGATCTGAAGAACAACAGAGTGGTAAGTTCTCAGGGCGTTCTTTCACTTTACATATCTCAGACTTCAGGTGGAAGCAGCCAGCAATCTGGAAATACCCACAGGTACAGACAAGGAAAGCCCCAACCAAAGTTTGCTCCCTGCAGGCAGTGGATCAGGACAGAGGCAGCCTGGAAACACAGAAAACTTTTAGGAGCTCCACTCTAGCTGACTATCACAGAAAAAAAATCTGTGTCACCCCTCCCCCACCCACCACCCTGGCTATGGATACTAGCCAAGGCCAAGTGGGGAGCCTGGACTTCCACTTTCACATGGTTTGATGGAGGTGCCTCAACCTCCCCACTGCAAGATGGTGTCAGAGAAGACCTCATAGGGAGCTGGGACATTTATATCCAGAGGCAGAAGAAGGACCCCTTTAGGATGTCCATGGAGCCCCTAAGGGGAGCCTCAACCTTCACCCCACCCAGCAGGAACAAGACACTCTCCCCTCCCCTTCTTGCTATTTGGGATTTGGCAAGCCCGAGGGATCCAGGAATGAGAAAGTCCTTCCCCACCCTCTCCTGCTTCTTGCTAGGGTGGTGTCAGAGGACACTGTCCTAGTAGAAAGTCAGGAATCTTACCAGCATCCAGCGGAAACGAGGCTGGCCCTCCTCCTCTGGGGCCACATGGGGAGAAGTAACGAGGAACTCCCACACTCCACACCCGAACTAAGCAGTCATCAGTGGGTGCCTAGTGGGGATTTGGAACTTTTACCCCAACCCACAGTCATGAGGCGCAGCCCCCTAGAAGCCAACAGAGCTCAAATAGGAAGCCTGGAGTTCCAGCCTCACCTGGCAATAACAGGACAGCTGCCCCTTTTCCTGCCAGAGTGGCATCAGAGAAAGCCAGCTGTGACTCCTGTTTCAAATAAGATTCAGAGTCGTACAACATAGTACCTAAAATGTTCAGGATTCCATTTTTTTTTTAATCATTTATGATAACAAGAACCAGGAAGCTCTCAAAGTGAATGAAAAGAAGACAATCCGTGTTTAACACTGGGGTGATAGAGATGCTAGAATTACCTGACAAAAGACTTTTTAAAGCAACCATCAAAAAATGTTTCAGACATGCTTGAAATAGAGTCTCATATAATAAATCAAAAGTCTTAACAAATAGAAGATGTAAATAAAAACCAAATGAACATTTTAGAACTGAAAAAAATATATAGTGGTTAAAATGTTAAAAGCCCAAAGGATGGGCTTACCAAGAGAATGGAGGGAACAAAGGAAAGAATTAGTAGAACAAAAGAAACTGCCCGATCTGACCAACAGAGAGAAAATAGACTAAAACAGGTGAGCAGAGCCTGGGGGACCTGCGAGGCTGTAACAAATGTCCTAACATGGATGCCACCAAGGACAGGTGGAAACAGAACTGGAAGTAACAATCGATGGAAACTTCCCACATTTGGCAAAAGACATAAACCTAAAACTTCCAGTGCTAAGCAAACCCTAAAAGATAAATCCAAAGACATCCATACAAAGCCACATTATAGTCAAGTTTCCAAAAACTAATGAGAAGGGAAATATCTTGAAAGCAGAGAAGAGAAACAGCACCTTACCTCCAGGGGAAAAACTATGGGAATGACAGTGGATTTCACAGCAGCAACTGTGAAGGGAAGAAAGGAAGCACCACACATGTTCAGTAACGAAAATTCTCTCTCCAGTGAACATACTTTTCAAGAATGATGGGGAAATAAGACCTTCTTGGAGAACAGAAATAAGAGAATGTTGTCGCCAGAAGACCTATTGAAAAGAATGACTGAAAGAAATTTTCTAAACAGGAAAGAAGAGAATCAGGGGACTTGGAATATCAGGATGGAAGAAAGCACTCAGCATGCAAAAGCATAGGCAAATATAATATATTTTATTTTCTTCTCAAATCTTGTAAGTTATGTTTGAGGGTTGAAGCAAAAATCATAACTCTGCCTAATGTGGCTCTGAATACATGTAGAGAAAATTTTAAGAAAAGTATATTATAAATGAGGAAGGGTAAAGGGATAAAAGGAGAGGTGAGGTTTCTTATACTTTACTCGAACTGATAAATGGCCCATACCAGTGGACTGTGACAGCTTATATAATACCTAGATAAACCAATTTAAAAGGCTATACAAAGGGATACAACCAAAAATACTATGGTTAAAGCAAAAATAGAATTCTAAAATATTCTCATGGAAGCCACAAGAAGACAGAAAAAATAGCAAACAGAGAAATAAAAAAAAGAACAAACAGAAAACAAAAATTAAAATGACATTGAAATCCTAACATTTCAATATTTACATTAAATGAAAGTGGTCAAAATACACCAATTAGAAGAGAGAAATTGGCAAAGTATATTTAAAAACATGATTCAACTATATATTGTCTGAAAGAAACTTACTTCAAATATAATGAAATAAACAGACTAAAAGTAAACAGATGGGAAAAGACATTTCAGACAAGTATCAACCAAAAGAAAGGAGTGGCTATGTTAATTTCAGACCAAGAATACTTCAGAGCAAAGAAGATTACCAGAGATAAAAAGGAATATTATGTAACGATAAAACAATTCACCAAGAAGACATAGCAATCCTAACTGTGTATGCATCAAACAGCAGAAATGCAAAATTCGTGGAGTTAAAAATTGATAGCACTGACAGGAAAAATGAACAATCTACATTGTAGTTGGCAATTTCAGTCCCCCTCTCTCAATTGTGATAGAAAAATTAAACATAAAATCAGCAATAATACAAAAAAGTTTAAAATACCACCAAGCAATATAACATATACAATATTTATAGAACATTCTGCCAAACAACAGCAGGATACACATTTTTTAAGCCAGTCAAATTCAACAGCAGGGGGGTTGTATACCAACTTTAGTGACACTAATGTTAACAAGTTCTGATGGCCTATTACCATCAGACCAACAGAATACACATCTTTATTATGTGTCCATATCATAATAGGATACATCATGGGCCATAAAACAGATCTCAACAGATTTAAAAGATTGTATTCTTCAGCCACAATGGAATCAAATTAGAAATCGATCGCAGAAAAATAGCACAAAAATATAGAAACACTTGGAAACGAAATGACACCCTTCTAAATAATTCACGGTTCAAAAGAACATTCTTAAATAACATTTTATGCTGAACTGAATAAAAATGAAAATACAACATATCAAAATTTGTAGGACAAAGCTAATGCCAGGCAGAGAGGGAAATTCACAGTAATAGATGCTTATATTAGAAAAGATGAAGGGTCTCAAATCAGTAATCTAAGCCTACATCTCAAGCCCCGTGATACAGAAGATCAAAATAAATGAAAGCAAGCAGAAGGTAGAAAGGTAACAATAAAGATAAGAGTAGAAATTAATGAAATTGGAAACAGAAAAATAACAGAGAAAACTAATGAAGCAAAGAGTTTGTTCTTTGAAGAGATCAATAAAATTGACAAACTTCCTAAAAGATTGGCAAAGAGAAATGAGAGAAGACACGAATTACCAATATCAGGAATATCACAAAAAAATCTTGCAGACTTCAAAAAATAATAAAGGAATAAAAGAAAGAAATCTCCACAAGACACATTTGAAATCTTAAACAAAATGGACCAATTCCTCAAAAAACACAAACTGCCACAGCTCACCCAATATGAAATAGATCATTTGAATAGCTCTGTGTTTAGAAAATTGAATTTCTACTTTAAAAAACTACCCCCCAACCCCCGCCGCAAAAAAAAAATAAATCTCCAGATCCAGGAATTGCATTACTGGGCATTTATCTCAGAAAAGTATAGTAAAGGGAGAAGTATAGGATAATCCACTGAAATTTTAAGTTCACACAAAAACACATCCACAAATGTTTACTGCAATTTTGTTTGTAAAAGTCCCAAACTGGAAACAAGCCAGACGTCCTTCAGCAGGTGAATGGATAGGCAGGCTGTGGTGCATCCATTCATACCATGGAATACTTCTCAGCAATAAGAAGGAATAAACTATTGATAACAAGGAAGAACCTGGATGAATCTCCAGAGAAGTATGCTCCGGAAGAAAGCCAATCTCAAAAGGTTAGGCATTATACTATCTCATTTATAGAATTCTCAAAATGACAAAATTATAGAACTGGAGAACAGAGTAGTGGTTGCCAGTGATCAGGTCTAAGGTTGCGGATGGAAGTAGGCATGGGCCTAAAAGGGAAACCTGAGGGATCCGGTGGGATGGAAATGACTGTATCAATGTCGATATCCTGGCTATAACATTGTACTATGGTCTTTCAAGCTCTTACCACTGGGGAAACTGGGTAAAGAATATGCGTGATTTCCCTGTATTCTTTTTTTCCAACCATATATGAACCTACAATCATCTCAGAATAAAAAGGTTAATTAAAAATGACTCAATAATCGGATTAATTGGTGGATTAAATGCAGATGAAGAAAAAATTAGTGAACTAGAAGAGAGATCCAGAAAAATCATCTAAGTCATATTATGGGGCTAGCAGAATCTCAATATGAAAAGCAGACAGGGACCAGAAAGGAAAATTGCAGGCCAATTTCACTTGTGAACATAGATGCCAACTCCTACAGAATATTATCAAAGTGAATACGATAGTGCATAAAAACATTCAAAAACACGTGGGCCTCTCCTCAGAACTCTCTGAATGTTCTTACAACTCAAAGAACAAATGAATGTTCTTACAATCTGTCTTCCCCCAGAATAAGTAATCAGAGAGAGAAAGAGAAGAGGAAGAGGAGGAAGAGGAAAAGGAGGGAAGGGGGAGAAAAGAGAGAGCCCAAAGCCATGGTGCACTTTACAACCTTATCCCTGGATTCACACACTGTCAGTTCAGCTTTCGTCTTTTCATCAGAAGCAAACAGATAAATCCAGTTCACTTTCAAGGGATGGGGAGTTAAGCCCCACCTCTGGAAAAGAGAAATATAGACTAATCTGTTGATATAATTTAGGACCATCACGATATTACCTGTGACAGCAATATAAACACGAAGTATCCAGAAATAAACATAACCAAATATCCATAAGCCTCTTTTGGAGGAAGTTACAAAACTTTATTTAAAAGAGCTGAAGAAGACCCAGAGGAGGGATAAAGACCACAGTACTAGACAGGAAACCTCAAGGTTCCACAGAGCTCGTTTCTCCTCACCTTGATGTATCATCCAGTGCAGATTTAACCCAAATCCCCAGGAGACTTGTTTTCCATATGGAACTTGAAAAGATTATTGTAAATCATACATGGAGAAATAAATGGCCAAGAATAGCCAACATACTCCTGCAAATGGATACCATGGTGATCAGTGTTGGGCAGGGCAATTCCTTGAACAGATATCAAGACTGACTATGATCCTGAAGCATCGCATGCCTTTAGAGAAGGCAGAAAACCTTGAAGGCCCCAGCATGAAGATCACATGGATCAACAGGCTCTTGTCCCTGCTGGGGGAAAGCAAAGAGCTGCTTCCTTTTTGCTGAAAGTTTGACATCACCTAATAGGTTAAATGTGTCTCTATCAAAACCCCAGCAAGCAAAGGCGCCTAGGCATAGGCCCTTGAAAAGCTGCTGCCCAGTGCACCAGAAGATACGTAGGAGAATGTCTGGAGCAGTGCAATTCACAGGTAAGACAGGCAGAATACACCCAGATGCCCACCTACCAACAATAAATGCAGTATACTCAGACGAGAGAATGTTCTCCAGCCGTGAAAATAGATTTGCTATATGCACAGACATGGATGAATCTCAAAATCACCACATCAAGCAAAAGAAGCAAACAAATTCCAGACTGTGCAGTTACTTGTGTGTAACTTCAAAAAGAGAGAAACTAAGCAGTCTATTGTTTAGAGACACACATAGAGGTGGGGCAACCATAAGGAAGGACAAGGGATTCAGTTGACTTTGAGGGCAGTGTTTGGCAGGTAGAGAGTTGGAGAGAGAGACAGAGGGAAAGGTGATCGGGGTGGAACACTGGGAGGCAGGATGACCAACTGCCCGATTTTGCCAAGAAATGAGAAATTTCCTAAGGTTTAGAAATGGGAAATTTCCTAAGATTTGGAAATGGGAAATTTCCTACGGTTTAGAAATTTCAGCGCTACAACCAGCACAGTCTTGGGCAAAGTGGAACTACTGGCTACCCTACACCAAAAGCTTCTAAGCTTCCAGAACATTCTGATTTGGCCCTGTGGCTCTTTATCTTACCAATATTTTTAAACTAGATGTAGCAGGTGAAATGGTACCCCCCAAAGATATATCCACATCTTAATCCCCGTTACACTGCGAAGTGACCTTATTTGGGGAAAAAAAAAAGTGTCTCTGCAGATGAAAATAAATGATGACTCTGAAGACGAGATCATTTGGTTAACCAAGTGAGTCCTAAATAAAAAATAAGTATCCTTATAAGAGACAGAAGTGGAGAAGACACAGAGAGAAGGAGAGAGCCATGTGAAGATGGAGGCAGAGTCTGGAGCAATGTGGCCACAAGCTCAGGGACACCTGGAGCTCCCAGAAGCTGGAAAGGCAGGGAAGCCTTCTCCGCTAGAGCCTCCAGAGGGAGCGTGGCTCTGCTTACACCTCAGTTTTGGACTTGTGGCCTCCAGAACCATAAGACAATCAATCTCTTTTGTTTTAACCCAGCAGTTTCATGGTCATCTTTTGTGGCAGTCACAGTGAACCAATTCACTGAGTGCATATATTTTTACACCCTGTTTTGGTTACATAATATATTTTAAAATAGAAAGAAAAATTTTGACACCGCCCCCCCCCCCCCACACCCGGCTTCCTTCCAGGTAGCAGCTCTCACACACCACCCCTCCCACCACCCATGCCCCCCCGGAGTAGGTCTGCAGCGCGTGTTTGAAAGTCCCCTATTTTGGCATCTTGTGCGTGTGTAAGTAAATGCTTCTAATCTTCCCTGTCAGATGTAAATATCCTTGAAAACACCAATCAAGACTTATGCAATGTTCATACCCCGCAGTGTCTAGACCAGTTGTCAATCAAACAATAGTGCGCAATCAACGCTGCTGAGCGAATGAATCAGTAAATTAGTGTCAGCAAAACTCTACGAGGCAACAACCAAGCCGGGTGAGACTCCCGATGCACATCGGAGGCCGGCGGCCCCTGGCACATCCTGCGGATGCAGCCTGGAACCAGCAGGCTGCAGTTCTCAGCAGTGCCCGGTCTGCCTTCCATCTTCCATTTCCAAATCGCCTGCTCATCCCCCGCCCCCTGCCTGCCCTCCCATTTGCTGTGTCTGCATCCACCTCTGAGATGCTGGTGTTCACCACTCAGCCATGGTATTTCTTATCCCATGAACCACAAGCACCCATTGCAGATGGTTCCCAGCACTGTCTGTGGATTCTCATGGCCAGCATGTGAGGTCCCAGGCTCCAGGTTTCCCCTTTGCTCACACCCATGTCTCCCAGGCTTGGGCAGCCCATGCACAGTTATTAGGATGAGCCAGAGAGGCCAACACACCTCAAACCTGTGTCCCAAAGACAGTGAGAGCAAATGGCTGGCTCACTTGTGGACAGGGACACTGCAGCAAGCCCAGGATGCCACAGCTGCCTCCACCTCCTCGTGCAGCACACAGCTTCTGGTTCTGCAAAAGCACTCGTCACCCTTCCCCACCAGGTGCTGCACAGCAGCCCACCTGCAAGGCTTCACCAGGCTCCCTGCCTGGCTTCCAGGTGGGCTCAGCCATTGGGAATCCCTGTCAGGAGATGGGAGGGAGGAAGTAAGGGAGGAGAGAGAAGGGGGAGTATTTATCCACACTACCCATCCTTGCTCTCTGCCTGCAGGGCTCCCGCAGACTGGGTGCTTTCCTTGGGTGATGGACACAGCTCCTGCAAGATTCCCCATGCCCCTCATTTCCACCAGCTGTTCTTCCCCCTTCTCTCTTCAATCCACAGCATGGTACATGCCCCATGATCCCATGTCCAGCACAAAGCACAGTGCCCTCCCCACACTCTGCCCACCTTCACATTATCCTCTTATTAAACTCTCCTTAAATTCCACAAACTGAGGATGCATCTGTTTCCCATGAGGACTCAGGCTGGCCTAGCACCTGCGACGTTCCCCAGGAGGGCACATGGTGGGATCTCACCACCCTTCCAATCTTCCAAGCCAGTGGGGCACCAGGACACACTTACTCCCAGGTAGGGCCTCAGGATACCACAGGCCAGAACTTAGAGAACAAACTCCTGGTCAGAGATCACATGGGCAGCGAGAAGGAGCAGTGGGTTCTGAGAAAGAGGAGTGGACAGGCTGCCAGGATCCCCATTCAGGCCCCCTAACCCACCCGTCTTAACCAGGAGAGCAAGGCCCAGCCAGGCAGTGAGGCTCAGCCCAATCTGCGTGTCCCAGGACTGCAGTCTGCTCTGCCTCCCAGATACCATGTCCTTACAGAGATTGAATTGGCATCACCAGTTCAAACCCTAGCCAGTGAGATCTGCTAGGAGATGGGGACAGTGAAGAGCTGAGATTGAATCTCAGGTCAGAAAATACCAGCAAACCACCCGGGGGGATTTCCAGTGAAATTAGACATAAGATGGACTGGGAGTTTCTGGGGCTCCAGTGGAGAAGGGCAGGATGGCAGCAGGACCCACCAGTGCAGGAGATGGCAGCAGGACCCACCAGTGCCGGAGTCCTGGCCACAACCACCTTTGCTCTGCCTGGGACACAGTTTATGATAAGAAAATGATGGCATCCTGCTTTGGGATCTTGAGTGTCCAGGGTAGGGAATTACACGAAAGGATTCTATTTTTGTCATTTGTCATTTATATTAACCAGCAAGTCAATGATCTTATACACACACACAAACACACACACACACACACACACACACACAAAATTGTCAATCATCCCTTGTCCAGACACTCCTTAGGAGAGAACCAAGGCCATTCTCGAGTCCAGCACTTGCCTGGCCTGGGCCCTGAGTCTACAGAGCCAGATCCTCTCCTGGACCTCACATGTCAGAATTCCCTCCTGGACACCTGGCCCGGATCCACGTCATCTTCTGCCTCACAACAAGCAGTGCACTTCCTGGACATGAAGTCGCTGTTCATTACCAGAGGCCAGGAGCGCGCTCAGTTTGATAGGGAAGAGTTCAGGGAAGAGTTACGATGGGCCACGACTTCATCTCATGAGACAAGCAGCTTCCCAGCAAAAAGCGATGAATTGTGTCTGCTGTGGCTTTTCTCCTGGGAGTAAACCAGATGACCTGGGTCCCTCAGGCAGCTCCCATCATTGAACCTGTTCGAAGCTTGTATTTGGAGTTGAAGGGGTTGCTGTTACTGAACAATAACCACACACAAATATTTGTGAGGATTTTAGCAGTGATCAGTGACTGCATCTGAACAGTCCCGTTAGATGACCCCAAAGCATAATTAGCCTGTGTTAGATCATCAGGTATTACCACATTTAGCTAAACTTTGGAGGCTAAATTTACTACATATTCTGATTTTGACCTACTTCAAGTAAAGAAGAGATACAATTGTTTACAAAAATGAAAATTATGTCCCCACAGATTATTTCTGCTTGTTAAATGATTATTTCTTCCCATAGAGTAAGTTTGGAAGACACTAAGAACAACCACAGGACAAGGCATTGAGCATTTACGATGGGACAGGCACAGCACATTCTCACTAACCCTCATGAGAAAGCCACAAGGCAGATAATACCAACATTCCCATTTCATGGATGAGGAAACTGAGGCAGGCCAAGACCGAGCAGCTGCTCAAGGAGGCAGAGCCAGGACCTGACTGTGGCCCTTTGCTCTGTGAGCTCACCGGTCTAGTCCTCACTCTATGTGACCAATCTCCTGAAAGACCACACCCTGTCTTTCCAACATGCAGTGGGGCCCTGCCTCTGAGCCCAAACCCCCTGGGGGGAATTATCCCCAGAGCGAGCACGGCAGTGGTGCCCCCATCACGACCTCACCAAGGAGGCACCAGTGTCTCACATTGAAGCATCCCTTCCTGGAGTTTGAGTTCTGACCAGAAGCATCTCAGGACCTTCCCGGATCCAGCCCCCAGGGCCGCTGCCTCATCCCAGGTTTCTTCATCCCACCACCACTTTATGCAGACAATTCTGATTCCAAGAAGGGACCATCCCTTGAGATCTGGCACCAGCCTCCACATCTCTGGGTGTAGACCTACACCGATGAACCATCTCACCATGCTCTGAGCACGTGTACCTTTTTCCCTTCTACAGCTCGGGTACCTCCAGAGAGCACGAACCACAGCTCGTTATTTTTGCATCTCCAGAACCTGGAACAGGTCTTGGCACAGAGAAGGCAGCGAGCGTTTCCCAATGAATGAATAAAATGTGGAGTCTGGTGAAATTCTTGCTGTAGGAACCAATGATTATGTAGTTGATTCAGAAAATGGTGCATAAAAAATGGAAATATCCTCCATGTTTCTAAGATAAAAGCCTCACTTTGGCCGTGGCCTGGACCATCCACATGGGCCTGGTTGCACAAGCATACCATAGACCTTTCCTGGACCTCTTCCCTGCTCTAGGCTGAGCCCAGCCACAGGGGTCCTAAAGCGACATACTTCCCACAACCTCCAGGTGTGTCTGGCCACATGTCATCCTTGCCTGTCAGAGGCCATGCCTCTGCTGTAACCCCAGAATATTTTGAATGCTTGTACTCGGAAAATCCAGATAGCATGGAGTGACCCCAGGACGCACTCCCACAGCGTCCCCATTGGCTAGATGTCCATCTGCAGGACATGATCCCCTTCCACACCCCTACACCCATGCTGACACCCACCCATCCCAGGACAACCAGTTCAAAGGCAGAGAGGTCGAAGCAGGAGCCAGCGGCCCTGCCTCAATATATAACGGCCAGAGCCACCCACTCCCCGGCACCTGCTCTTGGGGCCTTCAGGCCTCTCTGAGCAGCCAGGGATATGGAGGCAGCTCTGGGTCAGCGATGCAGAGAATCTGGAATCTTCCGGCTCTGTACCCAGGGCCCACTTCTGCCGCACAGCTGGGAAGTACTTGTCTCCAGGCTTTTGAAGTGTACAAGAGTCACAAACTCCTGAACCCATTCTATACTGCTGACCCAGGAAGACTAGACGCTTGGATGACTTTCCACTCACTGTGCCATGGGTCTGTGCAACACACCATAAAATCCATGGGATTTTACATCAGAATGTTCTGCAAAATAAATAAGAAAATAACTTTAGAGTCTGAGGGAACCACCACCGTAAATAAAGTGTAAGATGTAAGAAGTTTACTGAAAGCTAAATGTTCTGCCTTTTCAGTGTGCTTTTCTGCCCTAGGGTTCAATCAGCCAGCTGTCCCCTCCAGCAACAAAACCCTAATAGACTGAAACTGTCGGATTGCAAGACTGCATGAGTGATGCAGTTTACTCATATAAGATGCCATCGATAATACATAAAAAGTATCTAATTCCTAGACCCGAATCTAAGGAACTCGGAAGGAAGCTTGTTGGATGTTCTACAAGTGTGGGGATTCCAGATTCATGCAGAAAAGGCACAGGGTGAAATGCTGCAAATGGCTTAAGAGGAACCCCTTCCCTTCCATCCCATGTACTAGTGGAGTCATCACACAGAAGGTTGCTCTCTGAATGAACCGAAAGGACACTTTTCTCCATCCTCATCCTCCTTTGATCACGATTGGACTGTGTGGAGGGAAAGGGCCCCGCATCCGCCAGCATGCTTGACTGACAGCAGGCAGGCCTTGAGACAGGCCCTGGGTCCACAGGAGCACAGGCAGCCAGCGACTGTCCTGCCGGCTCAGGCCAGGGCCGCCGTGTCACTCAGAATCCATGGGGAAATGGTGTGGGGCTCGCAGTTCTGTAGGTCCAGCAGCTCCTCGGCTTGGCTGCCCCAACCACATCCTGGAAACTGTGGATTTGGGAGGAAAAGAGAAACAGAGCTAAATGGTCAGTGAAAATTACCCATTTCATCAAAAAATTTCCAAATTCAGACCCCAATAAATTACCTGGGATCTGGCAGCTGCTGTGCACAGCATATTAAGGGATCGACAGAAGTCTTCTTCCACCCTTCCTTTCCATTATTCGCTTGGAAGTGTCCAACCAGGGTGTGGGCTGCAGGAGCCACAGACAAGGCCAGGCTGGCACTCTGAGGCCAGCTCCACCACCCCAAGGCTGCTCTTCTGAGCCTGCTGGCCTTTCCCTGAGCAATGCACCCAGCTCGCCCCTCTGACCCTGGCCTGTGGGGGACTGGGCAGGGACCTCGGGGAGGGACACAGATGCTCAAACGCCCAACCTGGGTCAGCTTCCCCTTCTGCCCCTGCCATTCCTTCCCTATCTTTGCATTTCTCCCTGCAGGTGGGAACAATGTGAACGCACGCTTCCACCCTGTGCCCATGGGGTTCCTGAAAGCTGGCCATCTGGACTATGAATTTCCAAGGTGAAGAAGTTCATCCTTCCTTCAGTTTCACTTTCCTGAAAGGCCTCCGGGCAAACCATGGCCAACTCAATCACCTTTCCTAGAGTGCCAGGCTGGAGAGCCTGGGCTCCTCTCCCAGAGAAAAGACAGCTGTGGGGCGTGTCTGAGCTCACATGCAGGGGGCATGGCCAGACACCTGGGGCAAGTGTCCGGGAAAGCACCAGCACTGAAGCTCCACCAGACTGAGTCACTGCCACCTGCCCTGAGCATCCCTGTGTCACCTGGCTGGTTTCTCCACAAACTGCCTTCTCACTGGTCCTCATGGGGAAAGAGGCTTCTAAATGGGCCACTGGCCCCAGGAAGCACAAGCTCAGTCTCTACAACACTTGGGTTCGCCATTCTGAAGCACTGGCTTGAAGCACGTGGCTTGATGCACGTGGCCGGCTCACTACAGCATTCAGAGCGCCCTGTGTGGGCCCAGCACCTAGGAGGTGCTCAAGAAACATGAACTGTGCAAAACGTCACCTAACGCAGGCTGTGGCAATACCAGAAGCAAGCCTGGCCGAGTCTTACTTTTTGTTTAATTCTTTACTGCAATCATACATAAAACAAAAAAAGGCAATGAAATGTAAAGAGAAGAATGGCAACCATAACCATCATCTACAGGGCTGAACAAGGCTCCTGTCTCTATTTTTCAGATGAGCCCCTCCATCCAATATTACAATTAGTTGCTTGTATTTATGGAACGGAGCACCATCACATACCACACACCATAACAAACCCTGAGCTTGCTCTTTGTAAGCATTGGAGAACGATTATTTTCTTACATACACATAAATGCATGTGCACTTATATACACAGTAAATACATTTTTGCTCACACAGTATGCACATGTGTTCACATATACACAAATGTGTGTACACACATAAATTCATATGTTCACACACACAGGCACCTGAACACATACATGCATGCAAACACACACAAATCCATGCATGTGTGCATGCACACTTAAACACAGTTACACACAACTACACATACCTACACATACAGACAAGGCTCTGGGGAAAAGCGGCTGCTTGTGGCATGATTGCTGAGATTTCTCTGGGTCTAAATTGATACTGCCTCCTGTGTCAGAAGAGTCTCGTGCCTACAGCCAGACAGACTGAGGAAATGCCAACCCTCTGTCTTCCAGCACAGCCCTGAAGCCAGGCTCCACCCCTCTACACTCCAAAAAGGGGGACATCCAAAGGTTGGTTCAAACCAGAAAATGCTTCTGTACTTCTTGTGTGTTATCCCTAGGTCAGTCTGTATTCCTCCATCTATATGATAATATGCCTCAACTTTGCTTCTTACAGAAATGTTCAAACATGCATGAAAGTAGAGAAAAGCATCAACTCAGCCCCTCGCATCTATCACTGCGGATCCAGCCCCACTCCACGTCCATGCTCCTATTCTCTCTGCTCTGTGTCAGTTGAGGCAAGTGGAGAGCCAACAGACAAGGTGGAGCAGGGCAGTCCTCCTCAGCCCCGGGGCTGCATCCTGGCTTGGCCTCACATCAACTGTGAGGTCAGGCCCGCCAGCCGTTGGGCTGAGATCGCTTCTCCCCCATAATCCAGATGACAACGTCCACTCCCAGGGCCATTTGAGATTAAATTTTAAAATGCACACAAGGCTTCATGCGGTGTGTAGCACCTTATAAGCATTTCATGAACAGTAGTCAAAATTAGTAATTGTATTGTTAGCTGTACTTCCAAACACCACAGCACAGACAGCAGAGGAGCTAGCCCAAGGTCACTGGTCCATGAGGGGCAGATGGGCTGGGCCCCAAGATTCTGCGTCTGCTCCTCGGGCTCAGGAGCGGGAGGAGGTAGTTTTGTCTTCAGGCCCTGAGGCCCCTTGGATTCAGCAGAAGCCTAAGAAGCAGAGCCGTGTGTATGTTAACTCCGAAACGTTATGCTGAAAAACAGATGCATTCTTGAGGCATTTTCATGAGTTTAGCAAATGCCTGAAAGGTACCTTCTATGAAGTATGAAAGTCCAAACGCAATTTGTTTAACTCAGTTTTTAACTCTCAGGGAAGCGTTCCTTTCTCAGCACCCTGAGCCCAGTTATGGTTGCGAAATCCTGGCCCATCTTCCACCAAGCGGAAGGATCCCTGGCCACCTTCCTCAGTGTCTGCAAGGAGGAGGACTTCTCTTCAGAAGGGCCAGGACGGCCCCGCATGGACAGGTGCCTCAAATTCCCTGTGGCACAATTTCCTCTGCTGAGCATTCCACCCTGATGGATTTGACAACCTGCTCCGCAGGCTCAGAGCAGCCCAGAGCTGTCCCCGGGCTGCAGTGGGAAGAGGGATGAACCCACACGTGAGGGCTCCCAACTTCAGACAAGGGAAGGAGGAACCCAGAGATTCACAAGAGAATTAAGCAAAATCAAGCATCCTAGAACCCTCAGCATGGGTGCCAACCAGGACCTCAGTCCTCAGGAGGCTACTAGGGAGGCAGAGAGAGGCTTACCCACTCACAGAGCAGATCTGAGCCTGGAACACACCAGCCAGCACGGGGCCACACGGGGTCCCAGACCTGTGTCCATTGCCCAGGGTCCATACCCAGTGTCCACACCCAGGCTCCACACCCAGTTTCCACCACACCAAGGGTCTACACCCAGGGTTTACACCCAGTGTCCACACCCAGAGTCCACACTCAGTGACCCACACCGAGTGTCTACACCCCATGTCCACACCCAGAGTTTACAGCCAGTGTCCACTACGCCCCGTGTTCACCGCATCCAGAGTCCACACCCAGTAACTCACTTCCAAGTACCACACCCCGTGTCCACACCCAGGATTTACACCCAGAGTTCACTACACCCAGGGTCTGCACCCAGTGTCCACCACATCCAGGGTTTACAGACAGTGTCCACCACACCCAGGGTCCACACCGACTAACTCACATCCAAGGTCCACACCCCATGTATACATCCAGGGTTTACACCCAGAGTCCACCACACCCAGGATCTGCACCCAGTGTCCAAACCCAGGGTCCACACCCAGTAACTCACATCCAAGGTCCACACCCCATGTCCACACCCAGGGTTTATAGCCAGTGTCCACCACACCCAGTGTCCACCACACCCAGTGTCCACCACACTCAGTGTCCACCACACCCAGTGTCCACCACACCCAGGGCCCGCACCCAGTGTCCACACCTGGTGTCCACACACAGGATTCACAGTGTCCCACACCCCTGTCCACACCCAGGGTCCACACCCAGAGCCCCACAGACAGATAACGAGGGAGAGACCAGCAGACTCCCAGGCAGCGATGTCTGAACCCCAGTGGCTGTGCTGTACCCCATGCTCTCCTGCTCTTCCTCCTTCAAGCTCAAACCTTTTATGATATTTGCTCTTGTGAGTGGTTTATTAATTACTCTGGAGGGGCTGGGATATAGGTTGAGAGGATGCGCAAGGAAGTCAGCGCTCCTGGATTAAATAAAGCACATCCTAATTCTGTATTTCCAGCCCTAGAGTGAGTGTTTTTCCAGTATGAGCTGGGGAAGCATTTATTGTTCTGAATGTATTTACCTTAGAAAATGCATTGCAACTGGATCCGCTGAGCCCTGGCTCTCCAGCCAGCTGTCCCCACACAGCAGTAGCTGGTTTTACAGGGTGAGCCAGCGCCCAGCACTTAGCACAATTCCCTGACCACATTAAACATTCAGTAAAGACCGGGTGCACAGAATCCTAATGCCATTCATTCTCGTAGGGCTTTACCTGGCTCAAAAATGGTTCCTTAACCACAAATTCATTTCAAGAGACATGTCCAATGAAATTAACATTCTCCCTGCGACTGGAGATCATTCCTCAGTCACAACCAAGCTCCCCGTACTTAATGACATGCTTTTAAAAAAAATGATGGCTCTAGTTAAAGTTGAGTGGTCATTTCATTCCCAACTCATCCTTATGGTTCTTAAAGAATGTTTAAAATTCCTTGAGCTGAGCCTCAGGCTAAATGTGAATTTTTTAAGAAAGTAAACAAACATTGAGATTCCCATTTGGGAATTAGTGAGGAATGAGCAATTCACAGCTTGGTTTCAAAGTAATGGCTCAGACTCCAGCTTTGGCAGAAGTTGGAAAATGCAGACTGGGCCCTTTGAGAAAAGACTTTTTTTTCCTCCAAATAAATAATTGTTTGAAAGCAAGTGAGGTGGTAGGCAAAGTAATTCTTCCAATGCAAGGCTCCAGACAGCAGGAAGAGGCCCCTGGGAAGGTCCAAATCAAAAAGCAAGCCTGGGCCGCTGGCATGTAGCCAGGACCACCAACAGGGAGCGGCCCCCAGGCCATGGACTCTCTGGGCCCTGTCACCAAGCTCTGGGCTGTAGGACATGTACAAGGCCCTGTAGGTCAATGTCCCAACTCAAAACATACTCCTACAGGGTCACCCCCTTTCTATGTCAGGAGTCAAACTTATATAGTTGGTTATTTTCTTATTTTCCTAGATAATTTGAGACATTAGACCCGAAGTTCTCAACAATAACTGCACACCGGAAATAGCTGGAGAGATTAAGAAACACAAGGCCTGGCTGTCTCCCACAGAGGTTCTGATTTAGTTGGTCTGGAGTACACCTGGTTGCAGCATCCCAATTCGAATGTGCAGCCGTAGCCAAGAAATCCCTTGTTAAAGGAATCCATGAGTTACCAATGCCAGCCAAAGGTGAGCCCCTGGAAGGAGAGCAGGAAGGAGGAGAAAGAGGGAGAAGAGGATGAGGAGCAGCTTGCAAAACACCTTACAAAAGATGGATCAATGTTCCTAGACCAAATCCCCTGAGGATCAGAAGAAAATTTCCCAGGCGTCCTTCATGCTTGAGAAGGATATAATAGGAACAGAAATGCAATAAAAATAGTCACTCAAAGGCAAGATTATCAAACAAGGAAATAAGATGAAAACAGAAATTGCAGATTCCAGGAAACAAGTTGACCCAAAACACCATCATTACAGGAATCCTACAGAGAGTCAAAACATTGAGAAAAGAGGACACCCGCAACCAACACCAAATTAGTGACTCAGGAAAAAGGCTGTGGTCACCACGGTGCAGGCCAGTGCAGACATAGCAGGGAGTGAAGCAAAGAGAGAGAATTGACCCCAGAGACAGCGATAGTCAAGCATAAGGAAAACTGGCTCCCCAAAAATGAGCCCAACCTGTGGAAGCAAGGCAGTGCAGGAGAAAAGGAATGATTCACAGAAGAAATGCCTTGTGATTCTACAGCTCATATCATGTTTCAGCATCAAATTATACAGAACAATCTACCAGACATATCCTGGTGAAGGTCTTGATTTTCAAGTTGAAAGAAATGATTTTTGAGGCATCCAGGTAGATAAAGAATTCACCAAGGCTGAAAACCATCAGACTGGCTCAGAGTTCTCCTCAGCCAAAGTCTACTCAGTCTGTGGGAGGCAACGGGGCAAAGGCTGCAAAGTGCCCAGGAAGGGAGCGTGAGACACCAGGATATTCACTCCAGCTAAGGTCATTTAACATCAAAGACAATGAGCAGGCACTCTCAAAACTGCCCGAACTCCAGAACTCAGGGACTGGGCAACACCCATGGGCCCTTCTCCGAAGACCTGCTCAGTCAGAAAGTTCAGGAGATGAGAAAGCCGGCAGAAGGGCCTTCCTAGGACTTCGTGCTGGATGCCAGGAAACCAAGGAGAGGCTCTACAGAGTGCTGAGGTGAGGACGGAAGACCCACTGCAGGTGCAGAGTGCATATGGAAAGAGACAGCGTTTCCATGCTCCCAGGACCTCAGGGAGTATGGTCACTGGGTTCTTCTAAGAAAAAAATCACTGGCACCAAATCTCACAAACCATGAAATGAATAAAAACGACCTAGGAATGGAGATGTCTTCATTAAAGCCCTGGTGAGGAAGGGCAAGTCCACAAAATACAGAGCTGACACTAAACATCTACATGAAGTCAAGTTACAAAGTGATTGCGCGGGCTATGAGCTTTGGTAACATTCGAATCATAGCTAACAAAACATTGAAGGTGGGGGAAGGAGAAAGGAACTGTGGCTACATCCATTCCTGTGTCTTTCTTAATAGAGAATGGGAAAATGAAAACACATGGTTAAAACAGTCTGTCTCCACCCTTACCATCTCTCACAATTATTTTCAGAACCTGGAAGGCATCATTGCATCACCAATATCTCTTCTAATTAAAAACATGCATCGGAAATCCAGCAATCACTTCAGCTTTGCTTTCTGTTGTTGTCTTCATGTAAAATTGAATGGGTACATACGTTAGAAGATGGCACATATCGGATCATCTCATGTCATCATATACAGCAAGCGACCTACGCCAGCCTCCCTGCTCCTGTGCGCCATGGATGGGCTCACCAAATGTTACCCAAGTAATAGGCAAGTGAGTCAGTGCCTTTTTTAACTTTCTAATGCATATTTCTCTTTATTGCTTAGCTCTTTAGAAGAGAATATGTCTGGCTAGGTACGGTGGCTCATGCTTGTAATCCCAGGACTTTGGGAGGCCAAGGTGGGTGGACCACCTGAGGTCAGGAGTTTGAGACCAGCCTGGCCAACATGGTGAAACCCCATCTCTACTAAAAATAGAAAAATTAGCTTGGCGCGGTGGCAGGTGCCTGTAATCCCAGCTACTTGGGAGGCTGAGGCAGAATAATCACTTGAACCTAGGAGGCAGAGGTTGCAGTGAGCTGAGATCACACCACTGTACCCTGGCCTGGGCAATAGAGTGAGACTCCATCTCAAAAAAAAAAAAAAAAAAGGAAGAGAATATATCACTGTTCTGAATACAGTCAAGCCCAAAAGGTAAAGCTTTTTCCACTAGACAAAACCTATAGAGTACCAATTGCCCAAACTGCCCCCTGTGGCTTCATTCACCTCCAAGTGGAGCCCTTGTCCTGCCTCTTCCTCAATCCCCCGGGCCCCATTGCCTCTCCCATCAGTCTACACCCCTGCCTCTGCCCTCAGACAGTGAGTCTTGGGGGTCTATGACTATGGAACCTCAACCTCCTCAGACTGAATACAGGCTGGTTGGTGGAATCCACCCCCTTTCCTTCACTAATCTCTACACTCCCCAAGAACGGAGATGGCACCTCTGTCTCTAAATACCTAGGAGACTGACTGGTGCCGGATACACGCTTTAGTGAAAGTCAGTTAAAAAGTCAGTCACAAGGCGACTTATGAACGCTATGCCCATGAATATCACAGTGCAGCCAAAAGTATTTTCTCATAATATTTAAAATACAAAATTGATACGGTAAATATTTGCTAAGAGCTTATTTTCTATAAATAGAGGGAAAGTTTTCAATAGTTAAAAAAAGGAAAAAAATGTGTCCTGCCATTTTTCAGAAAAGATGGACCTCAAGTAGCAGGAAGACCAGAACGGTGCAAATGAGGGGCAAGCGCACACGGGCCACACCTGCGCCCGCTCACAGCCAGGCCCTGCAACCTGACCTGGGTCTTTTCCCCAAGTGGTATTTGGCGCAGCCTAATTGTGATCAGATGGGAGGTTTCACAGGTCTAGCTGCATCCTGGGAAGATCTGCCACCTGTCTGGACCAGAGCACAACCTCAGAACACAGTTCTGGAAGGACCTGAGGCTAAGGAAGGCGCCACGGGGCCCTGGAAATGCAAGCCCCAGGGTCTGGGGTGGGGCCTCTCACGGTCAGCTCCTCCAGCGCCAGGCCGGTGTGGCAGGCCAGGTCTCACTAACACAGGCCTCCATAACGACTGCTTCTGCACTGGCTGAGTGGTTAAGTTAAATATTAAAAACTGAAAGAGCCAGTGCTCGTATTCAAAGGCTGGAATGTAACAGAAGCCCACCCAGAGCTGTGCCTAGGCCTTTCCTGGGCCTTAAAGCATGACAAAATAACGAAGGAATTTTGTCCTGTTATGCTTATCTGTTGCATGCATAACAGACATGCACCTGTTAACAGGACCCATTTAGGATTAAACAAG
The DNA here is from genome assembly GCF_007565055.1 of Rhinopithecus roxellana. NCBI lineage: Eukaryota > Metazoa > Chordata > Mammalia > Primates > Cercopithecidae > Rhinopithecus > Rhinopithecus roxellana. The sequence continues at coordinate 50,445,397 of NC_044559.1, read as the reverse complement.
CTTTATTGTGGGTCTGAAGACACTCCCCAGGCCTCCACAAGCAAGTTGATTGGGGGTCTGAAGGAAATCCCTGTCAAGCGCATCTGTGTGAAGAGACCACCAAACAGGCTTTGTGTGAACAATAAAGCTGTTATTCCCTTGGGTGCAAGTGGGCTGAGTCCGAAAAGAGAGTCAGCGAAGGGAGATGGGGAAGGGATTGCTTTGTAGGAGTTGGATAGGTAATGGAAAATTACAATAAAAGGTGGTTACCTATTGCTAGCAGAGGAGGAGGTTGCAAGGTGCATGGTGGAGAGATCATAAGACTTACTGTCCAGAAAAAGAATGTCACAAAGTCGACTGATCAGCTAACGTAGGGCAGGGACAAGTCACAGCAGTAAAATATTGTAATTTCAGTTAATCAGTTAAGGCAGAACTGGTTGTTTCACTTCTTTGTAGTTTCTTTGGCTGCTCCAGACTTCTCGGCTCCTGCAAGCCACCTGGATGTGTATGTGGAGGTCACAGGGGTTATAATGGCTGAGCTTCGGCTCAGAGGCTTGACACTCTCCAGACCTCCGTGATTTAGCAGGAGACAAGGGTAATCACCCCAGCACCTGGACCCATTTAGCGTAAGTAAATTTACCCAGGCTCCAGAGGAAGGGCTTCAGCACTCAGACCCGTTATACATTAGAGGTTAATCACTTATGTCTTTAGATGAATATACACTTACACATAGACATATAGCTTTGACGGTATATAAGCTCTGGAAAACTTTGTAATTTTGAGTTGGTCTAGCACTATTTTCCAGGCCTTCTCCCTGTAACCAGTTACAGAAATAAAAACTCCCTCCTTTCCCAGTTCATCTGCATCACATTACTGGGCCTCAAGAATAAGCAACCCGACCCTCCATTTGTTCAGGGAACACTGTCACGCCCGGGGAAGGGACACTCTGTTTCCCAATTACTGTCCACCCCTTGCCACGTGGCAGCTTTCATGCCGGAGGCCGGAATGCTTCTACAGAGGTGGGGTGAGGCCATCTGGAGAACGAGGCATGGCCCCCAGGGTGGCTTGGTGGCTGAAGAGCAGTGAAACTGGGGGAGACCAGAGTCCCGGGGTCCACCAAGAGCTGAACCAGAGGTGGAAGCCCATTTGTCCTGGGATGCTGAGCAGGGCTCAGTCCCATTCACACGTTCTGAACTATTTCCCCTGGACGGGGTTGAATGGCACCCCCGGGAAGTTGGTGCCCACCTAGAACCACAGAATGGGATCTTATCTGAAAATAGGGTCTTAGCAGATGTTTTGTGTTAAGATGAGGCCATAATGGATTAGGGTGAGCCCTAAATCCAATGACTGGTGTCCTTATAGGAAGGCCACGTGATGGCAGAGACGGGGGGGACTGCCGCTGCCAGCCAAAAAGTGCCAAGAACTGCTGGCCACCGCCAGGAGTGGAGAGGCAGGAAGGGGCCCAGGTGGAGCCGCCAGCAGGAGCGCTGGCCCGCCCACGCCCTGATTTCAAATGCGGCCCCAGAGCTGTGAGGCAACAGGTGTCTGTTGCTCTAATCCACTCGTTTGTGACACTGTGTTAAAGCCGACCTAGGGAAAGACCCCGTGGGGAGGACGTGTGGAGAGAAAGGTTCCGTAGGAGCGTCTCAGAGCCTGCGGCTGGGGGAGCCGGGGGCAGCGGAGCTGGCCGGAGTCATCCCTTCCCCTCCACGGCTGCTGCGCTGTGGACGCTCTGCCGCCCTCACTTCTCCAGCAACATCCACAGCTTTCCGGTCGCGTCCAGCTCTCCAAACTTCACCCCGCCCCGTCTATGCTCTTTCAGAGCTCCCATGGCTACCCACGCATGCCCCCGCGCCACCCCATTGCAGCCTGGCCCCAGCTGGGAGGCAGGACCCCCTTTCTCCCAGCCTGTTCCCGGGCATTCACAGGCGTGCACACCCTTCGTCAGGGGCACTCAGCCCTTCCCATCGGACTCTCCCAGTCTTCAGTGCCACCCTGAACCCACTGCTGCCCTCAACAATGCCTTGCTGGGACCAGCTGGGACCAACACAGACCGTGCCCACGCCCCATCCATGGGACAGTCTAATCGGCCCCATCACTTCCCAGCACTTTCGTGATGGAAACTGCCTGGACCGTTGCAAACCTTCCCTCTCACACCTTTGCCGGGCCCCACCTCCCTTCCCAGGCCGGCTGGAAGCCCAGGGGTGGGGGTGGGGGTGGGGGTGGGGATAGGGGTGGGGGTGGGCTTGAGGGTGGTGCGCCCTTTAGGGCGTTCTTTCCAGGGATGGGAGGAGGAGGTGAAGACGCCCCGATCAGTTCTTCCAATCCCATCCTGCTGGGCTGAGGTCTGGCGGGAGCCCACACAGGTGAGTTCCGCTCTCCCCTCTCACTTTTGCACGTGGGTTGTCTGCAGTCTTCGCTGCCTCGTGGGTGTGGCCATGCAGCTGGGGTGTGTGGCATCCTAGGGTGGCATCTAGCTTTTCTCCGACCCATTATTGTTGGTTGAATTGTGTTTATTTAAAAGAAAAAAAAAAAGTTGGAGCCCTAACCCTCAGTAACTCAACATGTGACCTTCGCAGACAGGTCTTTGTGGAGGTAATTAAGATGAGGCCATTAGGATGGGCCCTAATCCAGTGTGACTGGTGTCCCTATAAAAAGAGATGGGACAGACAGAAAGGCACAGAGGAAGGACTGTGGAGACACCGGGAGAAGGCCACGCAGCAGTGGAGGGTTACAGGGATGCAGCTACTCTGAAGGCCGCCGGGGCCACCAGAGCTGGGAGAGAGACAGGAGGGAGATCTTTCCCGGGGCCTTCGGAGGGCGTGTGTTCCTGACACCTTGATTTCAGACCTGTGGCTTCCCAGAAACATGAGACAATAAACTCCTGTTGCTCTGAGCCCCCAGTCTTGGTACTTTGTTTCAGGGTTACTAACACTCCCCTGCCTGTCTAGCAGCATCTCCGAGAGGCTCGGGGTGGCTGTCTTTAGCCCCTGCAGCGGGGACCACACCAGACCCTCCCTCAGCAGCCCAGGCCAGCCTCTCCCCCTCCTGTTCCTCACTTGGAGTCACAGGAACCTGCAGGGTGTCCCCTGCCTGCCCTCTGAGCCTGCAGGGCAGCAGATCTTCCTCTTCTCCTGGGCACAATAGTTCCTGTGTCCTCCTCAACTGCTGGTGCGGCCTCAGCCCTCCCAGGTCCCCAGCAGAGGGAAGACACAGGTGTGCAGGCCACACGTCCCAGGTCCATGTCTTCCAGAGCAGCTCAGGTGCAGCCAGCGAGCTCCTCCTGCCGGGGCTAGGGGGACGCAAGCCCCACTGCTGGTCCTTCTCTAGAACACCTCCCCAGGCCACTTCCTGGCTTCCAGGGTGGGGCTTGGGAGCCCAGTCTTCCCTCACAGGTTGGAAGGGGAAAGACAGTCCCTCACTGCCATGGATCTTGGTAAGACCAAGGACACTCCATGGACTCCCAGCCCCTCTCCTCCCCTTGTACCTCCAGATCACCTTATTCCCAATGCCTCGCCTGGAAAGGGGCTGCAGACATGGGCCCCCTGCAAGTCAGTGACCCTGAGCTGGAGGCACCCACCCACCCCGTGTCTTACCCTCGGTTCAGGGAGGAAGAGTCTGGGCTCTCAGAGGCTTCCTGTTAGCACTTGGCTTGCTCCCCATTAGCCTGTCTGGGTTAAGGACTGAAGGGTGCTGAGGGTTTTGTCTGCACCGGAGGGTCCAGCTGTGCCCAACCCTACACCAAGCAGGCCCCTCACTCCCTGCCCCCTTTCAACAGGGCTCTTCTGCCCTGGAACCTTCTTGGTGGCATTTCCCTTAACACGGTTAAGTAGGTTAAAATAAAGGCAAATGGAACAAGCCTCTGAAGTGCCGTGGAAAGATGCCAAAGAAAATCAACTACGTGCTAAGAGCTCGGGATTCTCCTTTAGGAGCCTACAATATGCTGTCCAAATGGTGCCCGCCTTTCCAGTCCATTACTCCCCATCACTGGCCCATCGTGCAGACCTCAGCTCACTGGGCTGGGGAGCTTTATGTCACCGCAGGCCTCAGAAGTTATCAGGTAAAGGGCGCCCTTCTGCCAAGCTCCTGGGCTGGAAGTCCTGCTGTGTTTCCCGAAGCCCAGGAACTCTGCCCCCGCTGTGGACAGCAGGAGCTATGAGAAGAGAACAGCAGCACCCCCAAAACACCAGGGGGAAGGGGATAGATGGGGACTGGGCAGGGTATTCCCCCAATGGCAAGCTAATGGAATGGAAGTGGCTTCCTTCCCATGAGGCCGGAGCAAGTGACCATGGTCAGGAGGCAGGGGATGCTGCATTGCCCCTGAGACTGGGACCCGCCTGGACAAAAGCCCCTGGTCTCCCTCCCCAGTGTCACCCCACACACAGGGTACCCTGCCTGACCGCAGATGTACAAACCTCATGTCAAGGCTGCTCCAGCAGGTTGGGATGGCCAGACCTCAGCGAGGGTCTCAGCACAAGAAGGGGCAGCTCCACGCTGGGTGGTCCCAGCCTCACTATCACACATAGTGCAACTGACCTGCATGATAGGCTGTTTCTCAGCTATTTGGAACATGAGAGGACTTTGTGCTTTGACATTTTCATATGCAGAATTGCAGAATCCAACAAACAGGACCCAGTCAGGTGTTTACTTAGAGAAACAAATGCTCTCGCCACAGGTCTTTCTTTCTCAAAAGCAAACAGCCACAGTATCCATCATACTCCAGGGGCAGCCCTCGAAGCCTGGGCTGTTGAGAATGCGCGTCCTGGCCTGTGGTGATGGCCGTCAGATGGAGAGGGGCCCCACGCCACAGCACCAGCAGCAGGGCCTGGGGGCTGCACAGGGGAGAGCTCCATAAGGAGCATCATGAGCATAGTGGGTCCATTGACAAGGTGCAGTCCCCATGGTGGTGCCTAACGACAAAATGACATCATGCCAGCTGCAAAAAAAGGAAAAGTGATCAGAGGCGAGCTTGTCAGAAAAGCTTTGAACTAGGTGACTGCACCAGACATCTCAGAGGAGGAAGAGTGCCTCCCCCTCCTTGGGACTCCGACCTGGTGCCCTGAGCTCATCATCCCTCCTCTCGTGGCCCATGCTGTCAATATGCAGGGCCTTTTCGAAATGACAATGGGTCCCAAGGCTTTGGGACCACGTTTGACACCTCCCCTTTACACAGTGCCCATACCTCCTTGGTGTTCAGCTGCTGGTCAGCTCCATATGCCCTGTGGCCCCTGCCCTCCCAAAGCCTGTGAACAAATGCTTAGTCCCAGATCAGAGTCTATGGCAATCTGGGATGTGAGCTGAGTGGCACCTGTTGTGAACGTGCACGTACACGGGCATTTTGTCAGTCTGCACCAGTGCATAAATGTTGCTGCATTTGCCGGCTGAGTGTCACCAGGCTCCAGGTCCCATTACACATCAGGAATTGTGTCCAATTCTCCTGGATATGCTGATTGGACCTGAGGGATCCCTGACTTAAGCTCCGCCAAACAGACTTACCCCGTAGAATTTGGATTTGGGATGGAAAGGGCCTGAGGGATCCCAGGGAGGCTAAGATGAGCAAGACATGGCGTGTTGGAGAGCCAGTTTCAGAGCAAGCCTGCAAAGCTGCCAGCCAAGGTTTCCCTTTGGAGCAAAGCCAGCTCCTGTCCTTCTGGCTTGGCTTTTCCTAGGGTTCTGGGCAGAGCAGAAACCTCAGCATAAACCCCCTTTTCATGAGCTATTGCAATAGGTTTCTGTCCCTTATAACCAAATGACTCCCGACCAAGAGGTGCCCTCCTGCCACGTTCTCTCTAGGGCAGCAATGTCTGGCACTAGGTCTGGATGGTTCCTGCACTACGATTAAGCTTTATGACCCCTCAATAAAGGAGGAGGCAGTGGAAGCAGCCTAAGCCTGGCCGTTCTGCTTCTCCAGCTCGGACGCTAGGTCAGAGGTGACTGGGTGTCCACTCACACAGGCAGCCAGGAGGAAGTCAGGGACTGGTCCCTCTGCAGGCAAGCAAACCTGGACCTGCGGCTGCCTGGACACCCAGGCACGGTGCTTGGTTCCCATGCAGGCTGAGCCTCCATTCAAGCTCTGGCCCCAGTTTACCGGTTCTCAGTGCGACCATTGCCGGCCAGTACTGATGGTTCCCACACAGACAGGGGTGCCCAGCAGAGGCAAGCCTGTTCCAGCCACACGCACCCTGGCAGAGAGGGCAGCTTCCAGCAGATGAAGGCCCTGGAGACACCTGGCCCTGTGCCTGGCAGCACAGAGACAGTGGCATTCATTTTCTCCAAACATCATGAGTCCTTCTCACGTGCTCTCCCTGGTGCCAGTGAGGTGGAGTTCTCCCAGCTTGGCACTGCTGGGGCCCTGGGGGCAGGGCCACCCCGACTCAGCAGCACTGGGGACCACAGGGCCCAAATGTGTTCAGTGCAGAGCTTCAAACAGTCGGAGGAGGCTCCGCAAGTCCCGAAGGAGAGAAACAGGCTGAGCCTGAAGCAAAAACATCTGGCAGGGCTGCGGAGGGCAGCAGAGACGATGCCCCAGGAAGGTGGCATGGGGGTGGCCCTGACGGCTGGCTGAGACCCCGCCGGTGGGTGTGGGGGACCTGCTGACAAACCCCATTGTTCCCAGGGAAACAGATCTGCCCTCAGTGCACCTCCCGGGGCTCTGCACTAGCAGTAGAATTTAGACAGTGGTTAGAATCTTTTCCTCTTTCCTCCCAAAATATTTTATTTTTCCCACTTTGGTCACTATTTCTAAAAGACAGTTGCCTATTTCTATGAGGCATTTTTAGTGTCCTTCACACGGGAGTCACATCTCCAGGGACAAGTCAGGGCCCGGCCTCGATGCTGGAGGACATCTTCCGAGGACGATGGGAGGGTGGGGCACACACCTCCAGCTCTCAAGGACACCACATTTGTGACAAAGGCAGGAATAAAATGCAGAAAGTGTCTTCCGGTGCCAGACTGGGAAGCCGGACAGGGAGCTGGAGAACTTTGGGGCCCATGCCCAGTACCTGGATCACCTGGGCGCTTCCCTTTGCCTACTGGCCTCCCATTCCATAAAGGCTCACTGATGGGGGAGGACTGGAGGGTCCTGGGATTCCCCCGCACAACCAGTCAGATGGGAGGGCAATACTCGCTCCCATCCCAACGCCCATGCATTGGGAAACCAGGTGCAGAGGCGCTGCTCACCACTGAGATGTGGGGCCAGTGTGTGATGTGTGCGGGTCTCTCTGTCTCTCAGTAGAGCAGGGAAAAGCTCTTCACGGCCAACTCCTAGGGAATTAGAGAGTGCACCACTAGCTGGGCACCCACCGTGGGCCAGCTGCTGGCAAACCCTGTTCATCCCTTAGGTGATTTAATTCTTATGACTGTCTCTTAAGGGGTTGGTCTGTTGACTGCCACTTCATAGCTGAGGACTCAGGCTCAGAGACGTCTGGTCATTTGCTCATGGTCACACAGCTTAGAAGCACTAGAGCCTGGATTGAATTCCAGGCTACTCTGAGGCCAAACCCTAGCTCCTCTCCCCATGGCAGCTTATGTCTACATAGATTTATCCTCACAGCTGTGACTCTGTTCAGAGGATGCACAATGGACAGACGGTGTGAGCTGACGTGGAGCTCAAGGACACTGGCCAAGGCAAAGCTTTGCTCTAAATTCAGTAAACATTCATTGGCTGAGAGCACGCACAGACGGAAGCATGTCGTCTCCTTTGTCACCACACAGAGATTTTGCCTGAACTAAGTCAGGCAAATCTCCCCAATCCTGGAACCCCCAGGCAACGCGACTCCTCTCCTGCACCCGCATCTGCTCCCAAGAGCTGACAACCATCCACTTCTCGGGATCCAGAAAAGAACCTGTTTCAACACATCAACCCCCTTGACTCATTTGCTTCAATCTTCTTGTAAAACTAATAAAAATGCAAAGTATCACCATAATTAAAGTTTTAAAATTACACCAAAATAAGTTAAATAGTTCCCATCACTCATATCGTTTTTCAGAATGATATAAAAGATACTATTTACTATCTAGCAGTCATAATGAAAACTAATCTTTGAAGCGCTTAATGGATTTTCTGATACAACTCAACCCGCTCCCCCAATTATTCTTAAGCAGCTCCAATTTCAAGTGCTGTCCTTACTGTAGCTGATGTCAGGAATTCCCAGATGGCACTGAGGAGAATATGGATTTCAGGAACACAGTGACAGCGGCTCAAATCACGTCACCCACGGAGGCTGCACCCACCTGCCAGCGCCTCCCTCAGGCTGCGATGCGAACCAGCAGTCACCACGTCGAGCCATCTCTCTGCCTGCCTGTGAATCCCACCCAGGGCAGGGAAGAACTTGCCTTCCTCTGATGCCCTGGGAGCTCTGTTGTGCTGCGGCACATTCCAGGAAGACAGCCAGTCAGGAGGGAGGGTCACAGGCGGGGCCGGGAGGAGTCCATGTGCTGGCTTCCTCATCCTCTTTTCCTCCCACAACGGACCACACGGAGCTCACTTTGCCCCAGCCAGTGAGTGAGGTTTCTACCTGAGGTTTTTACTAGGGGCTGGTCAGGCAGGTGCCCTAGTAGATCTGCCAGGACAGGAATAGGCAAAGCTACCCCCTATTAAAAACAATTCCTCACTCTCCAATGTTAAATGGAGATGGCATTCTAGGGGAACCAGGAGTCACTTCTTGAATGTGCCCCTGAAAACTGGGAGCACTCAGACCCTATCCATAGACCACTGCCCACTGCCCAGCCAGCTGCCCAGGCCCCACCTTGAACAAGGCAGTGCCTTCTCTGATTGCTTCCCCGACCACTCTATTGTTGGAGCACAAAGGCACAGGCAGGCAAGAGGACAAAGCTCTGGGGCCAAGCCCTACAGGCAGGCATTTCAGGCCCTAGCAGCGAATTCCCAGCCCGAGTCCCTTCAGTTTCCAACTAAACTGTCTTCCAAGGACTGGGTCATCGGGGTGGCAGCAGGATGACTGTTGCAAGATGATCCCTGAAAAGAGCTCAAGTTTAACGCTGTGCTGCCCCGAAACCGCCACTTGGCTCTCCTGGGAAAAGCGCTGTGTTTCCGGGCACTGTGGTCCCACTGAGCTTGGGAAATGTCCTTGGCTCTAGTCTTAGACTGAAGACCCCCTATGGCAGTGATGTCATCCGTGTGGCTGTCCCTGAGAAGTGACTCAGAGGGTCACTTGAGGAAAAAACTGTCATTGCAACAGGGTCTGTAATGAGGGTCTATAATGAGGAAAATAAATGTGTATGGTAAATTTGGCATTTTCCTTACAATCCCCAGCAGGCACTAACTTCACATGTTGTAGCAAACCCAGCTCTGTATCCAACCAATGGCATTATTCAGTTTTATTGTTTCTCTCTCAATTAGACATTGCTGACTGGGGCCAGTTTCACTTAGGAGGGAAAAATGGGTTTAACGAGCTGTTAAAGGCTTATCTATGCACAGTTACGACTACTTCCAGCACCTGATTATTTCCAACTTCAGAAGCTCACCGTCTCTCACACAGATCATCAATACCCATCATTTCACAATAATCACATTGATTCCAAGGTTAAGGGATTACCTTTGACTTTTAATGCCCTGCGGCTTTATCAGTATTTCTGAATAAAATTTTAGGATCCGCACAAGCCTTAGCCACTGGAATTTCATGCACACTAGTGCGAACGTTCAGTATTTCCAACTGGTCATGCTTTTTGGACTAGAAATCAAGACAGACATTGGAGGGCAGTTTAGAAAAACGTTGTTAGAAAAATAAGGATGCTGATGATGCCTTTTTTTGTTTTTGAAGAAAGCTGTTTCCCATGGAAATGAAGTTCCTCTGAGAAACTGAATGTCTCAGTGCAGAGAGGGCTGCATAGCAGCCTGACTGCTCTCTGGAGAAAGGTCTGCTTGCAAGGTCGGCTTGCAGCTGCATCTGGGCACCAAGTTTAGGGTGGGTTCCCACCACTCTCTGTGCCAAAACTGCACATACAAGGAGGTTGGTGCTGGATGTCAGCTTTTCTCCAGGAAGTCTGGAATTCAAGTGCCCGCTGGGAAGAGGGCACTTACCTGACCAGCCCCTAGTAGAAACCTCCCCCACAGGCTGTTGCATTGTTGTTGCAGGGAGGAGGGAGCTCCGTGTGACCCGCATGGCAGGAAGAGAAGAGAAGGAAACCAGCACGTGGACTCCTCCAGTGCCGCCTGTGTCCCTCCCTCCTGATGGGCTGGGTGTACTCTGTGCTTCTGTGCTGCCGCCATCCATCCCAACCATGAGTCCCAGTGAATCTCTGCATGTGGGGGTGATCGGAGGCCCTGACACAGTCCCCGTCCCCTAACTCGGGTCTGGCTATGCGCAGGTGATGGCCCTCTTCCCCAACAGCCTGGCCACGGGTTTTGTCCTGCACTTTTTTCTTGGGTTCTAAAGCTGAAGAGCTGTGGGAGGAACTTCAGCTGCCTTGCACCTGCTATGCCCTGGGGCACCCTGGAGTGGACACCTCCTTTGATTCTGCTATAGAGCATAGTCTGTTCAGGTTTCCAGGCCAAACCAGCCTTCTACAGGATGCCAATCAAAAGGCAAAGCCCCTCCCTCCCAGGAGCTGACCGTGGCCCCTCTACCTGGGAGGAGGGATGATGGCTCCCTCCCCAGAGAGACAGAGCCTCCTGCTTAGCAGTCAGGGCAGGCTGGCTTGGGTGCGAGCCGTGTGCTCGTGTCCCCAAAATGAATAGGTTGAAATCCAACCCTCAAGGTGATGGTGTTAGGAGGTGGGAGTTTGGGGAGAAGACCAGGTTGTGAGAGTGAAGCCCCCATGGATAGAATCAGTGCCTTATAAAAGGCAGACAGAGGGCTCTCTCGCCCTCTTTTCTCCAAGCGAGGAGGATCCAGGAGAAGGCAGCCATCTGCAGCCTGGAGGAGGCCAACCCTGCTGGCACCATGAGCTCAGACCTCCAGCCTCCAAAACGGTGAGACGGTGATGCTGGTGGCTGATAAGCCCTCAGTCCATGGGACTTTGTCGAAGCAGCCCAACCAGACTGACGGGAGCAAGTCCCGGTGCCCTAATAACACAACCTTCAATTGGCCCCAAAGAGAAAACACGAGACACTGAGGCCAGACGGCCCAGGAGGATCATCAAGAAGGGGACACAGGAGCCGGGAGGACACAGGGGAGCAGCAGGGGAGAGGCGAGAGGGCTGCCGAGGCTGGCTGGGGTGTCCTGTCTCAATGGTGGAGGAAGTGGTGGGGAACAAAGGCCTCCCTAAGGGCTCCACGCTAGATTCTAGTTTGCCGGCTACTCGTTGCTAAATACATGCACACATTTGCTGAGAGCTTGACTGTGTTACTTCCCATCAATTCTTTTTTTCCTTTAAGATCTGGAAATCCAATTGGCTAACACAGCACGAGGTCAGCACAGCCAGGTCCAGGCCTGCACTGCAGTTGCAGCCACACCATCGCTGCAGAGCTGACACAGGGATGCCCCCACACAGCCAGGGATGGAGGCCAGTTCCCCAGTGTCGGCCCAGGAGGCCAGGCATCTGCAGAGCCTTTATCTGGGCTGAGGCTCCCATGGATATGTCAACAGCACATCCTCAGGCTCCTCCCTTTGAAGCACACGAGAGAACAGACACACCAGCCCCCCCGGAAGCAGGTCAGGAAATAATGTAGTGGAATAATTGATAACAATGTTGATACATTCCTACACCTTTGGAAACACGTCTATTATCACAAAAAATGCAAACGTAGTCTGAGCTTCTATCAGGGGCTAAAGGAACTTGCCGCCTCCTTTCAACCCACAGTGAACAGGGGTATCAGCGGGACAGCAGGACCCTTCGAGTGTGTGGAATGTCCCATGTCATCCTACAAAAGTGTGGGGCTGAGCGTCACATCCCAGCACGGCACAACATCAACAGTTTCCTGCTACAGTGACCTCCAAAGGAGGCCTGAGACAGAACAGAAGTTGGAGGTTACCTCCAACATCCAACTCACCAAGTAGGAGTTTCAATCAAAGGAAGCCTGTGCCAATATGTTTCTGTGTCCGTTGACGTGTGAAGAAGCTCCTGTGGATGGAGACGGAAGATGAACTCTGTGGTTCTTCCAGCAGGGGACTTGATGGAGGCCAAGTCTTCAAGTCTCCAAGTGAGGGGAGCACAGTCGTGGGTGGGTTCTGCACTGGCTGGGGATGGGCATGTTTTGTGGAAATGCACTCTTTTTCTTTTCTTTTCTTTTTGAGATGGAGTCTCACTCTATTACCCAGACTAGAATGCAGTGGTGCAATCTCTGCTCACTGCAACCTCCATGGGTTCAAGCAATTCTCCTGTCTCAGCCTCCTGAGTAGCTGGGATTACAGGCACCCACCGCCACGCCTGGCTCAGTTTTGTATGTTTAGTAGAGACATGGTTTCACCATGTTGGCCAGGCTTGTCTCGAACTCCTGACCTCAGGTGATCCGCCTGCCTCAGCCTCCCAAAATGCTGGGATTACAGGCGTGAGCCCCTGGGCCAGGCCTGGAAATGCATTCTTAAGGCATTATCATGGAAGCATATCTCCCCCATGGGCTGGAGGAGCCTGGAGAGAAAGGGGTTGCCTTTCCAAGTGGCCCTGTTTATGACAGTGGAATTTAGAATTTGCAGCTGAATTTTCCAAGCTCTGCGATTCTTTCTTTCCTTTTCTTCCCTGTCCATTTCATTACTTGTAGCACAGACAGAAGGAAAAAAGCTGAAGAAAAGGACAAGATGCAAAACTGACCACGCAGATTACTCCTCGTACCTGCCATAAAAATTGCGTGGCAGAGCTTGAAAGAAAAGGCACTAATGAGGTTTGGGGTCATCAGCGGCTCCCTGCCTCCCGGAGAACAATAACCAAGACTTCATCACATTATCCTAAACTGCGGAGGAACCAACAACTAAATGATAATGATAAAAAATAATGACTATTTCCCTGTTAAGTGCTCATTTCAATATCGCATTCTGAGTATTCTATGTTTATGCATTTCAGAAACGAAAAATTGATCATTTATGAGTCAGACAGGTCCAGATACAGGGGTGGAAACATCATGAATTAAGATGACATGTTTCCTGACTCTGTGCCAAGTGTGGATATATTTCGGAATAACTGTTGTGTCTACCATAATTTAGGAGAGAAGGGCCAGTTGAGCCTTCACTGCATAAGGTCATGTATTATTTCACCAAAAGTTACATCTTAGATTGGAAAGTATTTATAAATATTAAGCAGCACAAAATAATCAAGCTATTATTCCTGGGGAATGAAACGTGTTTCCCCACCCCCTCCGTACTGCCTAGGAAATGTCGGAAGATTTGATACAGAAGCCATTATGAGAACATAGTGTGTTTGCAGTTAGACACTTGGACGGAATCCAGACCCCACCACTAATTCAGAGTTGGGTCTTCAGCTAGGCTGACCTGGGCTGCCTCTGCCACAGACAGGGACAAGCCTCTATGCAGAAGAGCCTCCAAGGTGGAGGATTTGAGTCTTTAGCACAGAGCCCAGCACTGAGTAAGCACTCAAATAATGACGACAGGGAGACATTATCTCCTATTTACATAGAACGCAACCCTCCATTTGACATCTTGTACCAGAGTCTGCATGTCTCTTAAAGATGACCGTGGCTTCCTGTCCTCTCTTGTCAGAGAAGCTGCCCCTTTTCCAAGGTAACTGAGTTTGCCTCAAAGACTCTTCTCTTCTCAGAAGCAAAACTCACTGGCTGGCATGGCCCGGCCTGTCTGGTGCCCCCACAAAGAACATTCACCAAAACATCCCAAGCTTGAACCCCCAAGTAACACCCAAGACCCTGATTCTGTGGGTCCCGAGAAGGCTGGTTCTGGGGCCGGAGGTAGCACCGAGATGGAATGGCACATTCGTCATCCTTTCCCCGCTGGTCACTCGCCAGCTACTCGGGCAGTAAGGGGTCCTCTGTCTGTGGTGGCCACGTTCGCAGGAGGTCCAGGTGCCCGTGGGCCTTGTCTTCCCGGACAGGTAGATAAAGAGTAAATGCACGCTCTGGGTAGCTGTTACCCATCATAGGTTCTACTTACCCACTCTTCTAGTAAGTGTGTGTTGTATGTGTGCATTTGCACACACATGTGACTAGCTCCTGATGTCAAAGTCATTGTTAATGATGGATCTGGTCAAGGAAGTGTGGAGGCCTCTGGTCTAGAAGGAAGGAACTGGCTCTGGGTGGTTGACTCTGTTCCCTAGTCCACTGGGATAATTTGCCATCCTAGAATACCATAAACTCCCTTCCATGTGGTTTCTGTGTGTGGCTACTGGAGGGGGGCAGCTCTGGACACCCCCTGTCTTTTCCCCCTGGGGATGACACATGGCCTCCACTCTGGATGGGTTCCTCTTGTCCTCAGACAGTTCCTCTCTGGCCTGGGACTGCTGGACTTTCTCCCACTTTCCTACGACGCTTCTTTCCTGCTTGCACAAAAACAAGCCCATCTCCACACATCAGAGACGGGAACATAGCTGAGAAGGGACTGAAGACAACGAATCCACCGCTTCTGAAGCATGTCCTGCCCTGTTCACTCCTGTCTGCTAGAACCCCCTTCACACACACTCCACGTTAACCTTTTCCTCTTGTGCTTCATGGTGACTTACAGCATTTGCAGACTCATTTCTGCCCCTTAACCTTCGGCTTTTTCGTCTTCCCATCGTCACATTGGCTGACAGTGCCCTGCCAGCTGGCTCCTTCATCCTTTCCACTCTGTCCTTGCCCTTCAGGAAAGGATTGTCTCTTTCTGGCAACAGGAAGGCTGTGTTCAGGAAGAGGGATGCTCCAAGCCACCCTCATCTTTTCCCGCTTCGAGGCTGAAAGACATCAGTTGCCCTGCAAGGAGTCCTGGTTGCAGTTATTGGAAAATAACACCAGGAACCACAAGAGGCTGCCCAGGTGGTGGGGAGGCGCAGACACACCGCTGTTGCTGCTCCACAATATGGAGCTGAAGCCTTTTAAGTGTCTGAATTCACCTTAATTTTTCCAAATTTCATGTATTTTTAGGGCTTTGTATTTTTATATAGTATAAGGTATTATCGACGATGACGATTTTTGTTGTGCTGATAGTACAAAGGAAATAAAAGGAATTATCCATGGGGGCCCTTTGGATGGATGCAGGCTGTGCCCCCAGGAGTGCCAACCGAGGCCTTGAGGCTGAGCCAGGTAGACATGTTACCTGTCACCTGCTGGGCCACCATCTCCCTCATTCATTTTATTCAGCAAATACCTTCTGAGGACCTGCTTCTGCCTCTGTCATGCGCCGATCCAGGCTGTTGTTGAGCAGCCCAGATGGGGGTGGCTGGCAGAAAGTGACAGCTTCAAGCTCTGTTTCCACCTGCGCCCCTCATGCTGATCCCCACGTGGCTCTGCATTCCCAGCTCTCGTCCCTCCTGCTTTTATGGACGGGACATTTAATGAGTCTTTAATCCAGCCTAATTCTCCCCATTTAGGTCACTATCTCCTTGGAGAAGCTGCTTCATGCTTGGAAACAGCCAGAGAAAGCTCTGGCCCTGCCCCCAGACCCAGCCTTCCAAAATCGCCATTTATCCCCAGTTCTCCAGCCGACACCAAGAACTCAGGGAAAGACTTGCTGCCTCTCTGACTGACGACTTCTCCAGGGAAGCTATGGGTGGCACCCAGGCTGACACAGTCACCACAGCTCGCTTGTGGACAGGGGATGGACCCCCAACAATTTCTGTTTCCAAGAGAAACACCAACCCCGTGCTTGCCTCTGAGAGCTTATAGATACTGATATGTTACCTGCATGAAAGCTACCCAAGATTCTATGGCAACTGAGCCTGACTCCTCTTCATTTACCAGCATTTTCCTATGGGCAGCACTAACCATGTGACAGAAGTCCATGAACTGTACGAGCAAATTCACACTGGACTCCTGGGGTTCACTGCGGATCAGTAAAGGTCACTCTATGCCCCAAAGAGTCCCTTAACACCCAGATAGCACCAAGACAGAAGGCAATCAGTCTTGCTCAGCGGGCCACTGGGTCTTCCCAGCCCCCCCCCCACACACACATACACATGCAAACATGCACACACATACATTTGTACACATGCAAACACACATGCACATACATGCATGTGCACACACACAAACACACATAAACACACACATGCACACACACACATATGAAACACACACACTTAAACCTAGAAAGAGCAAGAACAAAAACAGCTACCTGTTCACAGACTTTTCATGAAAGAAGGACCATTAAGATCACTCCATGAGGCGCAGCTTGCAGTGAGCTGAGATCACGCCACTGGACTCCAGCCTGGGGGACACAGCGAGACTCGTCTCAAAAAAACAAAAAGATCACTCCATGATCTAAGACCATGCACTTAAAGTGCCTACTGCAGAGCCTATTGCAGAGCCAGCTGTACAAGGATGCTTCTTTTCTACATTCGGTTAAAAACAGGTCAGAAAATTCACATCTAGTGTAAAATTATTAATGTTTTCCACAGAAGTTGGTATCTAAATATTCAAACAGACCCGAGGCTGTTGTCCGTACACTCCATGTCTTTACTCAGAACAAGGACAGCCCCGTCTCATGTCACTTCTCCCGGATGAGCTAAACCCCAGGAAGCTGAGAGCACCTAGGGCTAGGGCTTCTGCAAGGAGTAACCCTCATACATGTTCACTCCCAATCTTACATTTTCATTTTGCAGTGCAGCTACTCATGTTTCCCAGAGATGAATAAACAGTCTATTTCCTTAAAGGCTCTGCTTGTCCTCAGAGACAGGTGCCCAGGGGTACAAGCAATGGAAACCTGACAGATGGCCAAATCAAGAAATCAAGAGCACTTTGGGGAGTCAGCGATGATTTCCTGCACACAGATCAGCATGGGGGCGGGGCTGAGTGGCTGCCAGGCGGCCCGCTCCATCGCTGTTAATGTGATGTGACGAGGCTGTTTCTCTCCCCCAGTCAGTGACTAGGCAGTCGCAAGAGACTTGACTCAACTGCATAAGTCAGTCCACTGGAAATTAAGTATTAAACAGGGCAAAACAAACCTTGTCTTTGGTGCTGAGACACATTTTCAGAGGGAAAAAAGTCTTTGTGGTGAAATAGCTTCAAACACTTCCATGGCGTCAAACTCTGCGGCAGTCCTGTGGCGAACAAACCCTTGTCCTAATTTCTTTCCCATTATTTGGTTGTATTGCTTTTCCAAGTTGAGACTGGGGTGTAAACAACACACAGGCCAGTGCACTGATGGAGCTCCCCACAGCTGCAGGTGTCTCTCGTGAATTTCTCTTGCTCCTGAGTTCAGACTTCACCCAGTTCTTCTGGAGGATAGGGAATGCCTCAGTTCCCACTTTTAGAGAGTTGAAAGAAAGCCAAATCGAAAGAGTGAAACTCTTGAATCCTCAGAGCAACCCGGAGCAGAAACAGAAATGCAAACGTGTCATTCTGCCGTTTATAGTAAGACTCCCATTATGAAGGGAAGCTGAAATGTTTAGAACAAAAGATTTGCTCAGTGTAAGCATTTGCTGAGCAGCAACTGTGCACCAGGCATCGGTGTTACCAAGAGGGATATGACATGGACTCTGCCACAAAGAGCCTCCATTCGAAGGGAGGAGACAAACCGGCACCATGTGAGACAGGAGGTGTAAGTGCTGAGATAAGAATGGAGAGACCAGGATGGGAAAGACATGGCTGGGCAGTTATTGTCTAACTTAAGTTAGAGGAAGGACGAGAAGAATGCCCGCAGATCCAGAGGGAGTGGAGATGGCAGTGGTTTATGGCAGGGGACCAGCAGAGACAAGGAAAGGAGCCCACAGGTCTGGAGAGATCAGGCACAAGCCACTGTTCTAATCCCAGAGAGTAGCATTGATGGTGGTGGAGCAGACAGCAAAAGACAAAGTTGGGAAAAAGAGCAAGACTCGGTGACTGATTAGATGGGAAGAGGAATGGGTGAGAAGGAGAATTCAAAGATGACATTGAGGTTGGGTATTACATGAATATGATTCCTCATCCAAGACAGAAAGTCAAAGAGAAGGGTCAGTATGAGAAATGTGGCATTTGAGGTGTCATTAGGGTATGGACAGGTACGTCAGCCAGGAGCCCAGGAGACAGATCTCTGTTGGAACTGCACCTCATGTGGGTATAAATCACTGGGATCAGTGGATGAGAGGGTGTCCACGTAGAAGTGGACCACAAATGGAGCTCTATGCCACTCCCCACCCATAGCACGTGAGGAGGGGAAGGGTGGGCTGAGACAGTGAAAAAACTAAAAAAGTCTCATCAGAAACATGTGATGCACCAAGAGTCTAGACAGCAGCTGGATAAGTGCCCCTGTATGGTAATGACACAATTGTCCCTCCAATATCATTCAGCATCTTCCATGATAAAGGGACCAGATGATTGGGTCGCCCTAGTTGGGCAATCAACTCCATCTGTAGGCTTCTACTCTTCTAGGTGCTGTGAGGGACACAAAAGCATCACTTCCAGGGTCAAGGACCCACCATCTAATAGGAGACTAGACTTAGACACATGAAATATATTGATAACAGAGGATGGATATTCTGGATTCATGTCTAAATTTTTCAGAAAGAAAACACACACACACACAGCAGGTTGGAATTTGGTGAGTTTGTAAAGGAAGGGAGGTAAATTATTTAAAGAAATGGCATACAAAGATAACCAGAGGAGAACAATAAACTACTAGCAATAGGGTAGTTTTAAATTCAGCATTAAGAATGATCACATTAAATAGAAATGGTCTGAAAAACAACTAAAAGACAGAGATGATCAGACAATAAAGAAGCATGATCAAAATATATGCAATCTACAAAAAAACTCACTTTGAATGTAGACAAACATACATATATGTATAAAATTATATGATACATATGCATGCTAAATGCAAAAGGATGGAGAAATATATACTGTATAAACACTAATAAAAAGAAAGAGACTTATCCTGCTTATATTAATGCCAGAAAAAATATACTACAGAATGGGGACAATTACCAGAGATAAAGAAGGACATGACATGAGAATAGGGTCAGCTCCTCAAGAAGACATAACAATCCTAATGGTCCATGCGCCTAACAACAAAGCTTCAATGTACATGAAGCAAAATCTGAGAGAACTGAAAGGCAAAAGTACACAGATCTATAAAGAGAATTGGAAACATCAGTGGCTCTCTTTGAGTAATTGAGAAAACAAGTGGACAAAAAACCAGCAAGGACATGGAATATCTAAATAACACCATTAGCCAACTTAACCTGACTGGCACTTATAGGATATTCCACACAATGACAGTGGAATCACGTTCTTTTCCAGATTAAATTAAATATTCATTAAGATAGGCCATATTCTGGACCTTAAAACCTCAACAAACATAAAGGAAAAAAAATCATACAAAGTAGGTTCTCTAACCCAAATTAAGTTAAACTAGAAATCAATAACAGAAAGATGTCTGGAAAATGCCTCAAAATGCTAAATTAAATAACACACTTCTAAATAATGTATGGGCCAAAGAGGAAGTCACAAGGAAAATTTGAAAATATCTTTAAGTGAATGAAAATAAAAACACAATGTTATCAAATGTGCAGGATGAAGCTAGGGCAATGCTTTAACAATAAGGTCACACAGAAAGGAAAATGTCTCAATCAATCATCGATTCTTCCACCACTAGAAAATAGAAAAAGAACAAGTGCAAGGAAGGAGAAGGTAGAAAGTAATAAAGAGAAGCACAAAAATTATAGTTTGAAAACAGAAAAATGATGGCAAGAGAGATCACTGCTCTTTTCACTGTATACTCTCAAGACCTCAAGACCCAAAGCTGGGCTTCCAGCCCAGCTGCTTCCCTTGAACAGAACCAACAGGTCCCTCACGTGCACTCATCACCTTTCTCCCCAGCTGGCTCCTCTTCCTGGGTTCCCACCACCACTCCCCCTTCACTCACCCAAGCCCAAATCCTGCAGGTTGTCCTTTTCTTCTCTCTCTCCAACCTCCACCTCCACACAGGTACCAAATCCTATTAATCATATCTCCCTAAAGCTCCCCTTCCTCTCCATCCCTATACATACCACTCTGTTTCAAGCCTTTACCTTCTAACACCCAGTAGTCAATGGCCTCCTAAGTGATGCCCCAATCCAGCCACCAGCTCAGACTGCAGCCTCCAGGATCTCCTGAAGGCAAATCTGACCAAGGACACATGGTTCAGTGTTTAATAGAACTAACAGGATTGAAACTGGAAGGAGCCCACTCCAAATGCAGGGACGGATGACGCCTAAACTGCTCTGCAAACAACACTGCCAAATGTTTCCACTCTGGCACTTAGGAGAACTGCACCTGTGAATAGTAACTGACATATTTTCTTAAATCCAATACATAGTGCCCATCAATAAGCCACAATGCAGCAATTTCTGTTAAAGAAACCAAAAAGTGGTTTTCAGTCATTTACTTCACACCATGCTAAGACCTTTGGTCTAAAAAGGCAACATAGAATGACATCACATTTGAAAATGTCAACTCTAAGGTCCCAGAGCTGCTGACGCAGGAGGGCCGGGGGCAGGCCTGCAGCAGGCGTCTCGCCGTGCCATACGGGTGGATGCACATGGAAACACATGGGATGCTTCCACCCAACGCAGCAGCTCGGTTTTGGAGTTGCTGTTGTTCTTCTTTTTTAACTGAGTTAAACTGACGATTTAGCTGAATGATCAAGGGTTTCTTTTTTGCTTGCTTGTTTCAGTTTGTTAATTTTGATGGTGGAAAGGCAGTTAGACTAAATTGGTTATCTTAATGTAGGTGTTGGCAGGGAGGGATTGGCAGTCTGGGCACTGTTAGGCCCACACAGCAGCCTTGACCCAGGTCCTAGGATGTATTAATATCTACAGAGCCCAGCGTGCAGGCTACGGCCCACGCCCTGATATACGGTGCAGCTGGTATATCATGATGACTTCACAGGACCCAAGAATGGAAACCTGTGTCTAAGTTATCAATAACCAAAAATAGCTCACAGGGGAAAGGCATTTTTTAAAAAACTGAAGAGAGGCTGGGTGCAATGGCTCATACCTGTAATCCCAGAACTTTGGGAGGCCAAGGTGAGCAGATCACTTGAGCTCAGGAGTTCGAGACCAGCCTGGCCAACATGGTGAAACCCCGTCTCTACTCTAAATACAAAAATTAGCCAGGTGTGGTGGCACACAACTGTAATCCCAGCTACTCAGGAGGCTGAGGCACAAGAATCACTTGAACCCAGGAGGTGTGAGGCTGCAGTGAGCTGAGATTGTGCCACTGCACTCCAGGCTGGGCAACAGGGCGAGACCCTGTCTCAAAACAAAACAAAACAAAACAAAAAACTGAATAGAAAAGGAAAGCGAAGAACCATCAATCTAAAGAAAGCTTTATTTGGTCCAAAGTTAGTTATTTTCACCTTCGACTAGCTTGTACTTAGGTGTCTGTCGTCGACTGGACCTATCTGTTGAGAGTGAAACTCCGTCGCTGAGAGCCCCTGCTACCTAACCTAAAACAACCTTCATTTTATCCAATGTCAAGGGCCACATCCATGGAAGAAAAACCAACATCAGGGGACCCAAACTTCCAGAGATGCCTCCATGGGCAAGGAGAAGAGCTGGAGTTCCCCTGGCTCATGTGTCCCCAGCCTCCCCTGACATCCCCTGTCTGCTCCCTCTAATAGTGGGGAAGAAACTAGGTATTCATTTGCATTTCTGTGAGTCAAGCAGGAGCTAAAGCAGTGTTTTCCGGTTTAGACAGAAATGTCAACAGAGCATTCTTGAACCTGCTGGAGTCTATCTGGATCACAATGGAAACTGAAAATTACATACTTGAACACACCATTTTGTAGCTAAAATACGTGCATATAGCCAAGAACATGGACTCCTTGATGTAATGGTATACGATTCAAGTAATAAAATAGAAGCCAGACTTTTGGGAGATGTGGCCGTGCCATAGACACAGACCCCAA
Organism: Rhinopithecus roxellana; assembly: GCF_007565055.1. NCBI lineage: Eukaryota > Metazoa > Chordata > Mammalia > Primates > Cercopithecidae > Rhinopithecus > Rhinopithecus roxellana. The sequence continues at coordinate 50,423,495 of NC_044559.1, read as the reverse complement.
ACTCACTCAGGCCTCAAGTCCAGAGCGCTCCACTTCCCTACTCCACAGATAACCTGCAGGACATGGTTCAGAGTGAGATCCCTCAGGTCTCCCTCACCCCACTGTGCCCTCTGTGAATTGCAGTTAGGTGGGGCACAGGTTACCAAAGTGGGGACGGAGGTGCTCTCCGTGTGGACATGCTTCCTGGTGTCAGCAGGAAGTATTCAATCCTAGAAGTCAATAAACAAACCCAATACCACCCTCATCCCTCGCTGCCCTGGTTGAGGCGGAAATAAGAATGGCTTTCAGAATAGCGGGGCAAAAGAAAGGAACAGTATGCCTTCATTCTAAGACACAGAGATTAGGACTTTAATTTAAAGGGGATCATACCCAATTTTGGAGGAAGAAACTGCCAAATAGTCTGAAGGAACAAAGGATATTGAATATTGATCATTTAGATGAACACAGAATGCTAGGTTGCATTTTTTGTAATCATGTGTGGGAAATCTTTGCTTATGGCCTTTTCCTACATCCCAGATCAGGGTTCTCCTTGCATTCTCATTTCATTATGGTGTCCTAATGTGTCCCTGAAGATAACTCCGACCACACTGTGCATAGAGCTCAACAGTAAATTCAGTGCGTTTTTCCCTGAGAACTTTAGAACCAGAAGGAGGGTCTTCAGCGGCCTGGCAGGTGGCTCCAGTGACCTCTGTGGTGTCTGCCGGGCCAGGCCTGTGAGGTGTGGGTTTATGAACACACATGAAGAGCAGATGGGACGTTTTCTTCAAAATAAGTGAAAATTCCTTCCTCGTTATCTCTCTACCCACTCCACCAGAGGAAAGGCCTCACCCCTCCAGGCAGCATAAAGAGAGGGTAGATGTCAGCACAGGAAGAGGCACCTGCCAGAGCAGCCCAGCCTCCATGGGGGACCCTAGGAAGACATGGACAGGCAGCAAGAATGGCTCAGCATGGGCTTCGCTCCAATGACTGGCCGAAAGTGCTGCACTGAAGATCTGAGGAGCCCAGGAGAGGGAGTTACTTAAGCCAAATCCATCAGTCATGAATGTTCCAGAAAGTAGACAGAAGGCATACTGATGAATAAGAACAACGCTGTAAGGAACATGGCTGCACTGCAGCCGAGCGGGCATAGGCCGAGGTAAATATCCTGTGTACTCAGCGAGTTTCGAGCACAGGTGTGTAACTCCACTTGTTATCACAGCCATGTAGCCATAACATGGAAGGCCATCACTTGGCTGTAAGCCACGACTGTTTGTAAAAGGTATAACTGCCCTGCCTGCACCATACAGGTGCTCTTGGGCTCGGCTCAGTTCTTGGGCATGACTCCACACGGTTCTTGCTGCTGGCACCCAGAGAAAGAGAGAGCCAGAGCTGTCCATCTTGCAGATGGACCGAGGGGAGCCAGGGCACGGCATGGCTCAGCATGGTTCCACATGGCTCGTGGTCATGCCCAGAGAGAGAGAGTTAAGCTGCTGACCCTGAAGGCAAGGGAGAGCTGGCCGTGCAGCTGTGCATGGGAGCCGGCTGCTGAGAGGAGCCACAGAACCGGAGCAGACAGCCGAGATAAAGGCAGACAGTGTAAGAGAGCTGCTGATGAGAGAGCTGCTAGTGAGAGAGCTGCTGAATAAAGCCACGTCTCATTTACCTGCTGTCTCTCGAGTGTTCTTCCAGCTCCCTGCACCCTGACCACCCACTCCCCTCAGACCTCAGCTGGGGCTGGAACCTGACTCCTACTTTCACGTACTTACTGTGTGCCAGGCAGTGTGCTCAACACTTCCCATGCACCAGCTCCTGACTGCCCAGTGCTGTGGGAGGAGGGCACTGGCATTGTCTTCTTGACACAGACAGGGAAACTGAGGTTTAAAGGGGTGAAGTTCCCTGCCTGATGTTACTCAGCTGCTACCTACCAGAGCCAGGGTTCTGACCAGGTGACTTCCACAGTCCCTCCTAAATCCAGGGCCCTGAGAATGGAGCTATTCAGCCAGGGCACTGCACAGTACAGGGGAGTGGAGCCCTTGGCACCATCTACAGACACTGACCCCAGTTGAATCTGGACACATGAATTGGTCTCTCTGAGTGTCCCTGTCCTAGGCTGTTGGGTTTGCACAGAGATCTGACCTTGGCCTTCTTCTGTCAGCTGCTCCAGATGACCTCATCTGCCCTTCGGTTTTATCCATTGCCACACCATTACCTCCAAAGGATCCTGACCTTTAACCTTGCCACCTTTAATCCTGACCTTTCCCACAATCCCAGACCCATATTTCTAACCATATATGGAATGCCCAACAGGTGCCTGAAACTTAGCTTGGTTAAAGGTAACCCACCTTATTCCCCCAAGTCTGCACATCACTCTCCTCAGCCATCAGCCATCCCAGCCAGGACCCACAGTCACCCCACCCCACCCCTGTCCCTCTCCATGTCTTGAGGCTGCTCTAGAAATATCCGCCCACCCCACCTCACCCCCACCGCTGCAGTGTGCATCTCCATCATTCCTCATGGCCCATCACCGGAGCCTTCCACCTGTGTCCACTTCAACAGGGCCTCCACACTCAAAGGTAGCTACATCTTGTGATGTTGGAGGTGGGCTTTGCATTGGTGAGAGGAGACCACACACACACACACACACACACACACACACACAGGCATTCAAGTTATATGGGGCTCCTGACACAGAAATGCTAAGGTGATCAAACCACCCAGTGCACAGACAGATGCACAAGCTTCCCTAGTTTCTGAAATCTCTAATGGAGGCGGGGGGGGGGGGGGGGGGGGGGCGGGAGGGGCACACAGCTGCTCTTGATATCACCACAAATTAGCAAATTAGGGTCTTAATAGACTGAAGAACCTAACTCTTCTTGTATCAAGCTTCCTTGATGCTGGGAGGTCTGTACCACTAATTATGAAGGACTTACACAAATCATCTTGCCCTTCATGGAAATTCTTGCAGATCTCAAACAATGTCATGGTTCTCAAGGCTCATGAGGCCTGCATCACTCCTCTGACTCCAGGGAGCAGAGTCAGGGCTGGGGCATCTTTAAATAGCACCTCCAACTTCCTGGCATCCCAGAAAGCTCCCTTCCCCACGGGTCCTGTGTCTCACTTAAGCCTCTTTTAGCTGGCAAGTTTGCTGTTGAACCGGTACCAAGACCTTCATTGCATCCCCCAGGATCTGATAAGTGGGCATTTGTCAAGAAACTGTGAGTCTTATATGTATAGTTTCTATAATTTGAAACTGATCAATGACTCCCATTAAGTTTCTCTATTCTTTTTCTAGCATAATTATATTTTTCACCCCTTTTGAATATCACCTTAGACCTACAGATACTTACAGATTCAGCTGTAATCACCAGGGCCTGTCATAATTTTGTTTCTGAAGTTGAAATTGCCACATTACTTGGTGATGTCCCCTCAACTCTGACTCCACTGTCACCATCTCCCCATATTTGAGTGCATCCTTGTTTTCTCAGAACAGATGTTCCAGGCCCATCTTCGGTTCTCTTCCTCCAAATGTGGGAGTCAATAATTCTTGAAGTAGCCCTGGTTCCTTTTAGCAGAAAATGGCACGAGACGCCCACATCTGAGCCCCAGGAGGGCACAGTAGATTGTGTCACATCAGAGCAGAACAAGCTTCCCTTTTTAAAAGGCTATAGTTTCATGTTGATATTTTCCATTTACCTCTCTATTTACGGAGCACATCCGAGGGCATGCTCATTCCTCCTTCTGAATAGACTTTCCGGTCTTTGTCCATTGCCTTGGACACACTGTTACAGAGCCTCACATCAAGAAGGGCTTAAAAACTACTGTGAAGCCAAAAACTGCAAGACTTCACTTTCTTGTCTCTGTTTGACCCATGGGTCAAGCACCCCAGACTGAACTTCAAAGTGTGAAGTCTAGACAACCTCCCGTCATCACCTCTCAAGTTTCCACTGAAAGAAAATGAAATTCCATCCTCTTCAGGGCACAGGGTATTGAGAAAAACTTCTGAAGCTATGATAAAGAAAAGAAAACTACAGACACAGCACCCTTGAACTCTTCATTCTCGTGAGCCGTGATATCGTTGCTTGTCTGTTATCTCATGTGGGTTGGTGTGCATTCCAGTTTCTTTTAACTGTTGGATAAATACAAATACTTTACCAGTCCATCATCACAAAAAAAAAAAAAAAAAAAAAAAAAAAGCACTGTCAGAAAATACCACAAGGTAATGGTCATGAATCTATCGCAATTTTTAAAACTTTACCAAAAAAATTTAAGATTACCATATCATTTGCATAATTATATTGGGGTTCTAGAAGCACCAGATTACAAAAGATATCCAAAATTATTTTCATTATATTTTTCAATTTTAATTTTGTTTGTTCGTTTGTTTGAGACGGAGTCTCGCTCTGTCACCCAGGCTGGAGTGCAGTGGCCCAATCTCAGCTCACTGCAAGCTCCGCCTCCCGGGTTCATGCCATTCTCCTGCCTCAGCCTCCCTAGTAGCTGGGACTACAGGCACCTGCCACCATGCCTGGCTAATTTTTTATATTCTTAGTAGAGAAAGGGTTTCACCATGTTAGCCAGGATGGTCTCAATCTCCTGACCTCGTGATCCACCCACCTCAGCCTCCCAAAGTGCTGGGATTACAGGCATGAGCCACCACACCTGCCTTTTAATTTATGTTTAGATTATATCTATACAACTTCAGTCACCAACCAAGTTAGAGGTATAGTTTGACGTTTCTCACAGAAACTGACATAGGAACTTTGGAACATTACAGCCTTGGAAAATTATTGCACAAAACATCCAAATAATTGAATGGAATGAAATATACCAACCCATACCCCTAGTTTTGTGTAATAGAAATAAAATTTATCTGGGTAAATTGGTAGATAGAAGGCAATAAAATACCAATTACGGGTACAGTCCTGCCAAAATCCAACCCAGCCCTGAGGCACTGACATTTCCTCTTGGATCTAGATGGGGCCAGGGAGCTGGGGTGTCCCGACTTCCCACGTGCTGCTGCTGCTGCTGGTCCTTGCGGCTCCCCCAGGATGTAGCTGTTTCCTACAAGCTGTCACTTGGGGCTGGCAACAGTGACCGGCCCCATTCTGTGTGTCAAATAAATGCTGGATGATGAGATGTTCCTGGGGCAGTGACCACTTGCTGAGCACGTTCACACCTAAAATCATTTAGGCAGGAGAGGACTGGGAGTGTGGAAGGCTTTGGCTGCCTCAGGAAGGGGTCAGAAGGCTCTGCTTTGGGAACTGAGCTCCCCACAGAGCCGTTCTCCTCAGAGCCCACACCTCCCTCTTGTGAGAGTTGGAGAACACCCCTCCCTCTTCACCTTGGATGACATCCCTCCCTCTTCACCTTGGGGAACACCCCTTGCACTTCACCTTGGATGACACCCCTCCCTCTTCACCTTGGGGAACACCCCTCCCTCTTCACCTTTGATGACATCCCTCCCTCTTCACCTTGGGGAACACCCCTTGCACTTCACCTTGGATGACACCCCTCCCTCTTCACCTTGGGGAACACCCCTTCCTCTTCACCTTTGATGACACCCCTCCCTCTTCACCTTGGGGAACACCCCTCCCTCTTCACCTTGGATGACACCCCTCCCTCTTCACTTAGGAGAACCCCTCCTCCCTCTTCACCTTGGATGACACTCCTCCCTCTTCACCTTCTCCTGCCTCCACCCCTCCGACTTCCCTGAGCTTGGTTGGGTCTTGATTATGTCAGGGTGGGAGTTTCACGCCCCTTTAGTTTGGGGTTGCGGGGACAAGCACCAGCGAGGCCCCCTGGGCTTGGCTCCCCCAGCTCTGAGGGAGCCTTCACCTGCCCCTCCACCCACTCCTGCCTGTCCAGCTGCTGGGCCACACCAAGAGGCAGGAAACTCCCCTCTCTCCCAGAGCTCAGAGACTTATAACTTCTCATGAGTCTCTTTTCAGTTTTTAACCACTTTAGTGAGGTCTGATTGACATACAAAAAGCTGTGAATATTTAATGTGTACAACTTGATGAGTTCAGAGATAGGTACACACCTGTGAAACCATCCTCCCAGTCTATGCTGTAAGCATATCTGTCACCTCCAGAAGGCTCCTTTTTACTTATTATTGTACATGATAATTTCACATCAGATCTCACCTAGGAGCAAATGTGTAAGTGCACAACACAGCACTGCTAGCAGTAGGCACTGTGCTGCTCGGTCAGGCTCCAGGACTTACTCATCTTGGTAACTGAACCTTGGTACCTACTGACTCTGGATTTCCACCCTCTGATTCCTAAGTGTGACTGTTTTAGGTCCCTCACATTAGTGGGGTCCTGTTGTATCTGTCCTTCTGTGCCTGGCTTATTTCACCTAGCACCAGGTCCTGGTTCATCCATGTTGTTGCAAACAGTGGGATTTCCTTCCTTTTTAAGGCTGAATAATAGTCCATCGTTTGGATAGACCACATTTTATTTATCCATTCTTCTGGGCATCCAGCCTCTTTTCCTTAACTCCCCCTTTTCAGATTAAAATTCATACCTCTTTATATGATATTTCTCTGCATTTTAAAATTTCAACTTATAAGTACAAGTATCTTTAATTTTTTTAATTATACAAAAGGAATGAGAGCTGGTCAACCTTTTCTCTCCACTCAGAAACCACAGAAATCATGAGCAACTGCAAAGCAAGTTGTAGAGAGAACAAAGGAGGGAGGCGAGGCAGTGACCCAGAGACCCCTTCCCCAGATTCCTGGGTGTGCCAGAAACTTGGGACAGGCCTGGGCTGGGAGCACAGCCAGCCCTCTTTACTTCTTGTGGCTCCAGTCAAGCAAGGATGACTTTTCCAGATAACATTATTCTAGAAATGTGCAAGTCGGGTAACACTCTTCAAATTTTCTCAGGACTACTTCAATTCAGTATCATAGGGAACTGTGCATTATCTTAGGAATAATAAAATATACATTGTTAACAGCTCTTATAATTAGATCGCATTCAAAAATTCTGCCTGGACAAGCTACATGTTTGTATTTACCTTGAAAACAAATCAAGCCTGTAATCCCAGCACTTTGGGAGGCTGAGGCAGGCAGATCACGAGGTCAGGAGTTCGAGACCAGCCTGGCCAACATAGTGAAACCCCATCTCTACTAAAAATACAAAAAATTAGCTGGGCATGGTGGCGGGCAGCTGTAATCCCAGCTACTCAGGAGGTAGAGGCAGGAGAATCACTTGAACCCAGAAGACAGAGGTTGCAGTGAGCCAAGATTGCACCATTGCACTCCAGGCAGGGCAACAATGTGAGACTCTGTCAAAACAAAACAAAACAACAACAACAAAAAAAAACCCTGTTTTCAAAATTTTCAAGGCCCTTTACTCTGATCGCTAGTAAAAGAAAAACAACCTCAATTTACTTGTACCAATCACAGAGCTGCAAAACTGAGGCTCTTTTATAAAGAGCAGAGATTAACTGGCACGCATGAAACTCTATTTTCCCCCAAGTTGCACACCTCTTTTTTATTAACCACTTTATATTGTTCTACCTGCTTATTTGTCTTTTTTTTTCTTTTTTCTTTATTTTATATTAAGTTCCAGTATATATGTGCAGGACGTGCAGGTTTGTCACATAGATAAACATGTGCCATGGTGGTTTGCTGCATCTGTCAACCCCTCATCTAGGTATTAAGCCCAGCATGCATTAGCTATTTATCCTGATGCTCTCCCTCCCCCTGCCCCACTGCCAACAGGCCCCATGTGTGTTGTTTCCCTCACTGTGTCCATGTGTTCTCATTGTTCAGCTTCCACTTATGAGTGAGAACATGCAGTGTTTGGTTTTCTGTTCCTGCATTAGTTTGCTGAGGCTTCCAGCTCCATCCATGTCCCTGCAAAGGACATGATCTTGTTCCTTTTGATGGCTGCATAGTATTCCATGGGAATACCTCTTTTTATATCACACAGGGAGCAACTGGCCTACGAAAGCAGTCATCTTCTCACCAGCTGGCTGCACCAGTTCCCATTTACAAACCTGGGCAGATCTGTGGCTTCTGCCAGGATCATCCAGCACCTGTCCAGATGGTTCTCCCTATCCCGAGTGTTACCACCACGGGGGTCAGCACTGCCCTCCCCCAGCAAGGGCAGCTGGGTTCTGGTCCTAACCTGAGGCCATTCCTTGTGGCCCTTGGCCATCTGTAGTGGTCCAGCCTTGACCATCCTCCATGTCGTCTTCCCTCTTGATGGTGCGGGTGCTGCTCTAAGGGAGGGCACTCTGCCTTATAAAGACCTCAATTAGATGCCTCTGTCTCCTTTAAAAAACAGAAGGTGGCTGATGTTATCTTGCCTTTTCTTTTCATTGCAGCTCTTAATGGTATAGAATGACCCTGATTTTATTTGTATAGGAAATGTATAAAAAGCAGGTTAACCAGAAACCACAAACTAATCCCACACTCTGCAAATCTATTTCTTGAAGCTGCAGTGAATCTGCCCACTCTCTCATCAGCCAATATTTCCAGTGGGGCCGCAATCTGCACTGACTTTAATTATCCGTGGGCTTGCACAAGGCCCTGGTTCTACCGCCCTGATTTCCCAAAACAGTCCAGCCAGTAGGCTCCTTTCCCACAGATTGGGGATCTGTTTCAACTGGGACTCACGGGGAGGTTCAGTGGGGGCATGATCCCCAACCCTGCAATCATTCTCAGCATGCTGTGTATATAGGATGTTATTTCCCAGGAAGAAGGTCTCCAAAACCCATCCCATTCTCACGGAGAAGCATGCGCCCTCCAGGACTGCCTCTTGCCCACACTGGCTGATTCAGAACTGAGTGCAAGGAGCCTTTCCAGAGGTAAGAGAGACAAAGTCAGTCTCAAAGCCTGTCTGCTAATTGTTCATCTTGCTCTCCAGGAAGCTCCCAAAAGGACAGCCCTTGATGGACAACCCCAATTCAAGAGGTCAACACAGAGCAGCCGCCATGGCAGAGAGGCCCGGTCGGGCTGCGCTTGGTCTGCTTTGGTTGCACACGGTATGAACTGTCTTTATCTTCCTCCCACCATGCCAACACATTATATTTTCTTTAGGCGCACTCAGGCAACAAAAATGTTAAGGCAATGACAGCATAACCAACCCTATGGCATTTTTTTTTTGCAAACATCATAGAATTTAACATCACTTTGTTCACTTGCCACTGCACAAAAATATCAACTTGGCACTCAGCAGCCCCGTGGCGATGTGCATATGAAGGCACACACTGAAGCCCACCGTGCTCCATTATTCAGCAATCAGGGCTTTATGTAGGAACGAAAACAAAAAGCACCACAAGCCCCGGGCACCTCTAGAATCGCAGCTGTTATCATCCTGCAAGGCTCCCCTCAGACATCAGGCTGGTGATGCAGGGCTCATGATGGGGCCACAGTCAGAAGGAAGGCAAAGGTGACTTCCTAAGGGCTGTCTTCTCTGATGTATGATTCATGGACTTGAATCCTGGGACACACATCAGTTTTTCACCCGAGGTCTGTGCAGTGGGAACCTAGGGACCTCGAGAGGGAGATGGCCATCTGGGAGGTCTGGTGACAGGTGGGAGAGGCTTTTGGGATTCTCTTACCAGAGGGAGCCAGCCCAGGGCCTCTCTCCAGACAGTGGTGGAAACCACATGTGTCTTGGCTCTGGGTGGTCCAGCAGAGGGGATGATGGCCCAGAGCCCCTTTCTCAGATGCTACTGTGCAGCAGAACCTTGAGGCCAAACCTCTCAGACAGGACCCTGCTCAACTTGTGAGAATTCCCCAGCTACTAAGGACATCCCACCTGCTTTTGAACGTGGAGCCCCCATGCCCTTCAGAAAATTCCCCCAAATTCCACTAGTTTCTGAAACAGCCACATTCCATTTCAGGCGCTCACGTGGGTCATTATCTCAGTTGGGACCCCCCAGAGCAGAGACAGAGACAGGCTCTCAGGAGCTGCTCCTAGGAAGCAGGAGTGGGCAGAGGGAAGCATGGACAGGGAAGGTAGACAAGCCTAGAGGTCACACTCAAGGTCTCTGCCACCAGCAGCAGGGAGAGCTCCCCAGAACCTCCTGGAACTACCCACCTGCAGCACCGGGGCCCCAGCGTTTATCCCTTTTCCCCACTGGAACCTCCCCACAGGGGCGAGTGTTACTAACACCAGGCATTCTGCAGGTCATTTCAAATAAGTGCCACTTTCAGGGCTGCCCCTGCTGGCCGGGCTGCCTGTCTTTTCCCCTGGAAGGGGCCAAGTTGCCCTCAGAGAGCAAGGCCCCGCACCTTTTGCGCATGTACATGAATTCCCACACACTAGACTCTGATTTTTGCAGTAGATGCATTGCAGACACGCAGTCTCGCCATGACACAACTCCTGGGTGGAAGGAGCACGGGGCCTGGCAGCCAAGGATCCCAACACCCCCGGCCCCCAGGCAGCCCAATCCTTGAGGATTCTAGAGCCAGCCTTGCACAAAGAATTCACTGGCATGTGTCACTTCTGGAACACATGACTGTCTCAGTGGAAGCAGAGCAGAGGGGCCAGTGAGTCCTGGAAGGCTGGCAAAGCCCGGGCTATACACTGTGGTTGTGCTGACCAACCTCTAATGGGGCAGACTGGCTCAGGCACCCCCAGGGTCACAGCCCCTCTGCAGGGCAGAAACACTGTCATGAACACCCAGCGATCACTGCTCACCTACAGTGGGTATGGTGGGTCAGCAACACGTGAGCACTGATGAAAGCACATGGCCATTTATGGAGCAGCTGAAGGTGCAGACGAGGAGTGCTGGAGGGTGTGCAGAACGCGAGAGCCCCCTTGCAGCCAAGGCCAAAGGGAGAGATCAGAGAGAACGTGTCGGCCGGGCACAGCAGCAAGCAAGGTCAAATGCCACTCAGAGGCCCGGTGACAATGACCACCGCAGCAAAAGCGAGAACAGCAGTTTTAGCACAGAACTTGCGGGATGACCACGCGCCCATGTGCAGACCAGCTGCCTGAGATGTCTATCTCGTTTTTTGCTCACGGCAGCCCTGTGGTAAGAATCACTTAGGTCGCCACACTGCAGATAAGGAGAGCAAAGCTTGCAGAGGCTGGCTGGCCCAACATCAGCCGGCTTGCACCTGCCAGTCCCAGAATTTGAGCCAAAGGGGTCCAGGTCCAGACTCACGGTGCTTTCTTTGTCACTGTGCTGTGCAGCCTCTGTTCAGGATGAAGGTTCAAACAGCCCTCAAATGGAGAGGTGATGGTCACCAGGGACCCTGGCAGACCAGGGGGCAGATGGAACTGGGCCGAGGGGCTCATAGAAGTGGAGAGATAAAGAAAGGGTTTCTACCTTTCCAAGAAAGTTGACAATGATGAGGAAGCATGAAATTGGGTGGAAGTGGAGCCAGGGAGCATCTTCCATTTCGATGGAATGTCATGAAGAAAGAGAGAAGGCCAAGGTGTGGCATAGAGAAAAGAGAACAGAGGCAGGTGGAATGAATCCAGACCAGTCTCCCAGGGGTAGGCTCCTCCTATGCTGTGACAGAAGGAAGGAGAAGGGATATGCGTGGTGCACAGAGGCGTAGGAAAAAGAAGAAGTTCCAGAAGGCAAGTTCTCTTTTCTGTCGTAAGTTTGGGGGTGAGAGTTGAGCTCAGAGTGAGTGTGGAAGCTGGACAGGCCAGAGATTTTAGGAGAATGGGACAGATTTGAAACAGCCATTGCAGGAGAGGAGAATAAACTGGCCAGAGAATTGTAATGACATTATTAGGCAGCTCCCCTGGCCCAGCTGCAGTTAGAGGTCTTGAATTTATAATGAATTTATTACTTACACCACCACCAATCCCATAAAACATTTAACAGCTCACAATCAAAGGCACAAATCCAGTTGAGATTTACAAGCATAAGCAGGTGCAGGGTGAGAGGGAGAGGGCTGTATCAACAAACGGGGAAGGCCAGGCATTGTGGCTGACATCTGTAATACCAGCACTTTGAGAGGCTAAGGCAGGTGGATCACTTGAGGTCAAGAGTTTGAGACCAGCCTAGCCAACATGGTGAAACCTCATCTCTACTAATAATCCAAAAACTAGCCAGGCATGGTCCACCTGTAATCCCAGCTTCTCAGGAGGCTGAGGCAGGAGAATCGCCTGAACCAGGGAGGCAGAGGTTGCAATGAGCCAAGATAATGCCACTGCACTCCAGCCTGGGAGACAGAGTGAGACCGTCTCAAAACAAACCAACTAATGGAGGAAGCTAGAGCATGACATTGAACCCTCTGGTTCCTGAATGCCCAAACAACCACGAAAAGCTCGTTATCTGCTTGCAAGCATATCTATCTGCTTAATACCTCCTTAGTCTTGAACACCGAGAACAGTTTATTACATGTCTGTTGTTTTTATTAAGAAATTTGTTATGAAATTTAAACAGCAGTGCTACAGAATCCCTGAACTATCGATGAGGGAAAAACACACTCAAGATTCCACCTTTTACAAGAGGCTCAAGAGCAGGTATGTCACTCACAGCATTTCCAGATGATGCCAGGATGTTCTGAAGGGCCACTCCCATCTCAGTCCTAGAGCAATGGGGAGGACACAGCATGGAAATGTTTCAGGAAGCTCCCCCAGGAAGCAAAGCCACAGTACCAAAAACATCCCGTCTTTCAGGTTGTCTGATAAACCAAAGACAGACATCAACCAACACCAGAGGAAGAGGTGATCCAGTCCCCTTCAAGGCCAGCGTTTATTACCAAATACTGATTAAGGATCAGCGACACTGTGAGACCTGCTTGAGGCCTAAATTCAAAGCTTTGATTCTTAGCCCCATCCCTGAAGATTCTGATTCCGTAGTAGAGATGGTGGTGATGACAAGGACAACAGCCAGCACTGCTTGATCATGTCCTGTGTGCCAACCACTAGCATGATTCTAAGTCCTTTGCCCATCCCACTTTCTAGGCGAACACACTGAGGAAACCTTTATTTGAAACAAGGTATCCACGGGAGTTCGACAGTCAACTGGGCTTGAAGACAAACTGCTTTACAGTCTTTTCCTCTCTCTCTACCTTGACCTTTCTCTCTCTCTCCCTCTCTGTCTCTCAATGATCAGCCCTCTAAGTCTTATCTGTCAGTGAAAGTGGGGAGGCGAGAGCAAGCCTAAGAAAGACAGAATGTTTAAGGTCAGCTCAAGCATCGCTTGGTGGGCAATGGAAGCAGCCAGCCAACCCACAGGAAACAGAAATGCACCTTCCACTCCGTAGTGTGGTGCCCGTAGCAATTTCTATGGAAATGGAAGGACTGTTGAACACCAGTGAGTACATTCACAATATTTACCCACGTAGGCATTGTTCACGGTCGTAAGTGGTGTTGACCATTACGGGTTTTGCAAGACAGGGAAGCAAACTTGTTGTAAAGAAAAATACCCAAGCCTTGTCTGGTAAATTCAGGCAAAGGGCTCCAGAAGGATGGTGCCAGCTAACCCAGCACTCTCTGAGAAGGAGAGATTATGGAAAAGCATGTCAAAGTATTAATGTTGTCATTGCATCTCTAAGGAATTATCCTAAGGATGTAAGATTGGCTAAAATGTGTTTAGGAGATCACCTAAAGATCCAACTATAGGAGATTAGTTAAAATCCATGCAGTTTTTAAAATAATGTTAGAGAGGTGTAACTTACTTGCACAAATTTGCTAAAAGGAAAATGTTTCTGATATATTAATAGGAAAAACAGCTTATAAAGCAAGATGTAGAGCTTTCAATCCAAGTAGTTGGTTGCCACCAGCCAGGGGCCCCACTGTAACAATAAGAATAAAAATAAATACATTTTAAAAATCCACGTTCTTTTTTTTTTTTTTTTTTTTTTGAGGCGGAGTCTTGCTCTGTCGCCCAGGCTGGAGTGCAGTGGCGCGATCTCCGCTCACTGCAAGCTCCGCCTCCTGGGTTCACGCCATTCTCCTGCCTCAGCCTCCCAAGTAGCTGGGACTACAGGCGCCTGCCACCTCGCCCGGCTAGTTTTTTGTATTTTTAGTAGAGACGGGGTTTCACTGTGTTCGCCAGGATGGTCTTGATCTCCTGACCTTGTGATCCGCCCGTCTCGGCCTCCCAAAGTGCTGGGATTACAGGCTTGAGCCACCGCGCCCGGCCAAATCCACGTTCTTAAAATACCATAGACTCATGGTAGTAATAATGTCTAGATGAGCAGCTATCCCAGAGCAGGCCTTGTCCTTCACAGGGCTGATAACTGCCAGATGCCTTCTCCAGAGAGGCATGGGGTGCAGGCTGAGGATTTGGGGTGCAGGCTGAGGATTTGGTTTGATCTCCACAGAAAGACTTTAGTGGAAAAAAGAAATACCAGCAGAGCTGTTGACAGTCACACAAGCTGGCAAGATGAGCAAAATCTAGAAAAGGGGAAAAAAACTGCTCTCAATTTAAATCTTCAGGGCATTTGTTAAGTTCTGGGGCAACACTAGAGGCGGGGGCCCAGGGTCAGAAGCCTCTGCCAGGAGACTGAAATAGCCTGCAGTTACAGAGCACTGACAGACGAATTTCCGCTAGAAAAAGAGGAAATGGCTAAAACACAGAGCCGGTACCCCCCTCGCTAAAGACCCAAGATCAAACCTCAGAAGACAGAGGGAATGCCCCGCATTGTGCCAGAGCTGAGGTGATGCACACCTGTAAGCCTCCAGATCAACATCCCAAAAGGGCCACGCCCAAGAAAAGAGGTGGAACAGAGTTAGTCTTACTGCAACAGCAACCCAGCTCAATTCCTAACTGATGAGCCACTCAACCTGAAGAAAGAAAAGAAAAGAAAAGAAAAGAAAAGAAAGAAAGAAAGAAAGAAAGAAAGAAAGAAAGAAAGAAAGAAAGAAAGAAGGAAGGAAGGAAGGAAGGAAGGAAGGAAGGAAGGAAGGAAGGAAGGAAGGAAGGAAGGAAGGAAGGAAGGAAGGAAGGAAAGAAAGAAAGAAAGAAAGAAAGAAAGAAAGAAAGAAAGAAAGAAAGAAAGAAAGAAAGAAAGAAATATAATTTTTCCCAGAGGAAATTAACATCAGCTTCAGCCTCTATGGTTCTTTTATTTATGATGCCTGGAATACACTCAAAAATTATGAAGAGGTAGAATAAAGTAACCAACAATTCAGAGAGGAAAAACTAGAATTCAGAAAAGAAAAACATATACACAGATCCACAGATCGTCCAGATATTGGAGTTCACATGCAAAGATTTCTAGATAACTACAATTAATGTGTTAAAGAAAATCTTGAAAGTCAACAAAACAGTGAAAAGGCTGAGAAATATTTAATCTACGAAAAGACACAAATCAAATAGACATTCTAGAACTGAAAATAAGGTATTTGAAATTAAAATGTACTGGAAGCATTAAAGACAGATCACACAGAGAAGAAAATTGATGAACTCATGGAAATGTCAACTAAAAACTTCAGAGGGAAAACAAAACAAAGCAAAAATCAAAAGAGAACAGAGCATTGGAGACATGTGGAACACTGCCACATGTCAAATGGTCTAACATGCATGTAATGAGAATCTTAAGAGATAGGGGAGAAATAATGGGGCAGAAACAATATTTGAAAATACAATGGCTGAGAATCATACAGAACTGATGAAAGCCAATAACACGTAGATTCAAAACCTCACAGAGAGACAAAAACACGTCAACAGAGAGTAAAAAGGTGATTACTAGAGTCAGGGAAATGGGTGAGTGCAGACTGAAGGGTCCAGACTTGCATTTACGTAAGATGAGTAAGTTTAGAGAGCCAACACACAGCAAGAGGACTGTAGTTCATAGTATTTTATTGTATCCTGAAAATCTTCTAAGAGAGTGGATTTCGGGTACTCTTATCACAAAAAAAAGTAACTGTGAGGAAAGGGATATGTTAATTTGCTTAACTGTAGTAATCACTTCATTATGTATATGTATCCCAAAACACCATGTTGCACGCCTTAAATATATATAATTTTCAATGGATAAATAACAAGACTAACAGCTAGATCCCAAGCAAGAACAACAAAGCAAAAAGAAGAAGAAAAAAGGACCACCATCATGAATTAAAAGGGGACATTACTACAATCCTGCAAATCTTAAAAGCTAAAGGACATATTTTAAAATTGTATGCTAAGGAATTTGAAAACTTCGATGATAAGAACAAACATACGATGGAATGGCATTGGTAAATTGCTGACAGAAACAGAAACAAATAATCCCAACTAAAAATTCCGTACCTAGGGAAAAATCCTTTAGCAACGAAGGTGAAATACAGATGTTTTCAAAGCAATAAAAACTGAGAGTAGTTGTTGCTAGAAGATCCACACTGCAAGAATAGTAAAGGGAGTTTCTAACGGCAGAAAGAAAATGATTCCGGATGCAGGTACGGAAATACGCGAAACATCAAAGAGCGCCACAGGGTGCACATGTGAGTAAATATCCAAGAATACGTCGTGCTTCACGCAACTCTCACAGCAGTGTCTGAATGGACAGCACATGCAGAAGCAAAACACATGGAAATTATAGCGCCAATCACGGGAAAAGAGTAAATAGAATTAAAACTGCCACAGCGCTCAAATACAAATAGGGAATGGTTAGGAGTATTGAGGCAGGCTGTCATGAGTGAATAGGCATTTTACAATCTCCAAAGGAACCACTAAAATAATACTGAGAAAAATGAGACCGTAGAAGACAAAGTGAAATAAAAAAATAATCGATTAACCCAAAGCAAAGCTAGAAAGAAGAGGGAAAAAGGTGGAACAAATTGAAAACAAATGGTAAGATAACAGACTTAAACCCATCCAACAACAGTATCAGCACTTACGTTAAATATAAATAGGATAAACACTTCAATTAAAAGACAGAAATTGTCAAACTAGATAAGAAGCTTAAGCCCAGCTGCGTGCCTTTTACAAAACACACTTTAAATAAAAGACAGAGTTAGGGTGAAAGTAAAAACATTGGAAAATATACATCATGCAAACACCAACCAAAATAGCTGATTTGAGTCTATTAATGTCAGATTGTTTACATGTTATGTCAGATTCTATAACACTCTCTATATTACTAGAGAAAATTTGGAATATTTCATGTTGATGAAGGACTAAAGGTGAAGCAATTTAAATTTAAATGTGTTTGCATAATTGTTAATAAACACAGCTTCAAAATATAGGAAACAAAAAAATGGTAAAACTAAAAAGATAAAAAAGCAAATCTACAATCACAATTGGAGTCTTTAGTACACCATTTTCTGTTATTGATTAAACAGATGAAAATTAAGATTTGAATTAAGATTTGAACATGATTAATGAATAGGACCTAACTGGCATATACAGAACTTTACACACAGCTGTAACAGAATACACATTCTTTTTAGATGTACATGGAACATTAACCAAAATAAATCAATCCCCTGGGCTGTAAAGCAATCCTCAACAAATTCAAAAAATTAAAATTTTACAGAGGATATTCTTTAATGACAGTGAACTAAAAATAAAAATAAATAACAGAAAGATAGTAGGAAAGCACACAAATGTTTGGAAACTAAACAATAATCCAAGGGGAAAGATTAAATAAATTACAAGGAAAAATATTTTGGAGTGAACAAGAATGAAAATATAAATATTAAAAATTGTGGCATGACACTAAATATTGAAGGATATTGATTGATAGCCCCAAATGTACATATTGAAAGAAGACAGGAAGAAATGATTGAAATCCATTCTCTAAACTTTCATCCCCAAAATCTAAAAGAACAGCAAATTAAAGTGAAGAAAATAAATAATAAAGATAAGAGCAGATAGTGAAATTAAAAGCAGATATACAATATAGCAAGGCGAAGCTAAGTTATGTTATTTTAAAATAGTAATAAAGCTGCAAAACCCCTAGCAAGAACCATGAAGCAAAAAGGGGGAAATTACCACTATCTTGCGTGAAAAAGGGACATTACTAAGATTCTACAGGCATTAAAAAGAAAATAGAGGGTATTATGGAAGATTTTATGCCAAGGAATTAGGAAACTGAGATAAAAAGAAAAAACCTCTTAAAGAACAAAACCTTCAAAAACTGGCATGAAGAAAATTAGAAAATGTAAGTAGTTGTATATCTGTTTTTTAAAATTGAGTCAACAGTGAGGATCTTTCCCATAAAGAAAACTCTAGACTCAGGTAGTCACTGGTTAATTTCTCCAAGCCTTTGAAAATAATACCCATCTGAAAATTTACTTTAAGAGAAGAAGAGAAAGAGGGCTACTTCCCAGTCGATTTCACAGACAAAACATAACCTCAGTACTAAAGCGTGACAAAGATGCTAGAAAAAGAAAACCATAGTCCAGTTCTTTCATGAACACAGATGCAAAAATCCTAAACCAAATATCAGCAATTTTAATCTCGGGACTGTAAAAGCATAGTATATCATGACCCAACAGGGTTTATTCTAGGAATACAGGATTCAATTTAAATACCACTACATGCTTATTCACAATAATAGGGTAAAACATAAAACCATAGAATTGTCTCAACAGATGAAGGAAAGTATTTCTTAACATTCAATACCCATTCATGACTAAAATGCTCAGAAAACTGGGAGTAGAAAAGCTCTTCTTAAATACAATAAAGTGTCTATTTTCAAAAGCCTACAGCTAATAGTGGAATAGCCAGCACTCCCCCAGCGAGTGACGGTCACACATCATCATCGTCACGTTTGTTAGATGCTGAGCTGGAAATATCGAGCCAGAGCAATAAGCAAAAATAAATAAATACATACAGATTAGACAGGAACAAATACAATTGTCAGGCTTCACAAAGGACAACTGCATAGACAGAAAATTCAAATAATCAACAAATTGGAACGAACAGATGAATATAGAAGGGTCACTGGAAACATGGTTAATATACAGAGTTCACTTTGTTTCTAGGTAATATCAACAAAAATTAGAAAAATAAATAAATTCTGATTGATACAGCGTCAAAAAATTCAATACTTGGGGATACATTTATTTTTCCAAATGCAAGGCCTCTTCATGCAAAACTGAAACATACTGAAATAAATTAAGAAGACATAAGCAAGTGGGGAGATAGTCCTTGTTTGCGGACTGGAAAAATCATTATTTTTAAAATGTCAACCCTTTTCACATTGATCACCAGATTTAATGCAATTCTAATCATCATCCCAGCAGGTATTTTTGTGCATGCTGACAAGCCAATGATAACATGTATATGGAGATGCAAAGGACCGGGAAGAGTCAGGACCATCTTGAAGAACAGGAAGTGGGAAGACTTAAACTCTCAGACCTAAGACACACTAGACAGCTACAGTAATCAAGACATGAGGTGTTTCTACAGTGATGGATAAATAGACCAAAAACAGACACACCTATGCAGCCATTTGCTCTACAAAAAAAGTTACCTAAATTCAGTGGGGATAGGATAGTCTCTTTAATACATGGTAATGAAGCAAATCAATATCCATGTGGAGGGAAAAAACACTATAAACTTCTGTATCTACTTCAAGGTATGGCCAAGAATTAATTCAAGATTTATTTTAGATACAAGTGCAAAAGGTAAAACAATAAAGTTTCAAAAAGAAAACATAGAAACATATTTTCATCATCTTGAGTAGGAAAATATTTCTTAATACAACAGCATTAACAGAAACAAAAATTTGATAAATTCAACATATTAACACTAAGAACTTTTTTCGTTTAAAAACATCACCATTAAGTGAGGTGGGTGGTGGTTATGTGGATGGACACCTATGTAAAATTGTGTCAAACTATATGCTGAAGGTTAGTGTACTTAAGCATATATAAATGCAGCTTAATCGAAAAGAAAGGAGGTAAGGTGCAATCCACTATCATAAAAATATACACATGTACACATACATAAAACATCTGGAAGAACATCCATCAAAACACTGATACTTGGTCGATTTTAGGTGCTAGGAATATAGGTGATCTGTATTCAATTTTCAATATCTATATATACTTGTATGCTTACATTCTATGAAAAACTCAAACCACTTGTGTGATTTTCATGAAACATTTTAATGGCTCATAAAAGATCTGCAATGCTTTTGATCATATTGAGAGAAGAGTATGAAGTCAGTCCGGGTGCAGGGTGCCTCCCTGCTCCTCTGCAGGTGTAAGAAAATTAAATCTAGGACTGATGCCTAAATGTTGCTTAGAAGGAACCATAGCTCGTTGTGAGGATCCCACGTGGTTGATGGCTGCCTTGGGATTGCAGAGCACGTGGTGTGTGTGGCCCTAGGTTAGAGGGTCTCACCTAGGTGCAGAAGAGCAGGACGTCCTGTGTCACCTGCAGTCCAGCTCTCCGCCTTTCCCTCATCTTCGCTCCCAACACAAGTCCTCCCGAGAAGGACAGGAACAACCACAGGATGACAGGCTGGCTCCGAGGTCATGTTGTTAAGCACAGTGTCAGTTTTATGGCAAAGAGCGAAAAAAGCCCTTTTTATTGCCACCTACGTTGGCGGACCCTTCATCTGCCTGCTTTTTCACTGTCTGACTCACTGGTTTATTCTCCACACGGGGGATGCTGTCACACGGTGAGTTACGCCCACTTCATGTTTGCTAGAGCAGATAATTCTTAGATCTCATAACCTATTTATTTCATTTGGATCAGCATGCTTTCCCAGATGACCTCCCAAACCATCAGCAATTGTTTCTACATACCTCTCCCTTTATGACTTCCCAGGAAGGGACTCAGAACACCTCTTTGACCTGTGGAATTGCAAACTGTATTCTCAGTCTGGGAATTCGAATGGGGGTTACATATTGTGCACATCAGAGATGGCGAGTTATCCCAGGGACTGCCAGTTCAGGTTATTGAATTATGCATTTTCTGAACCATTTCAACAAGAAATCTTACCCTTAATGTACATTTGCACTTGATGAAGGACCAAATCTCACAGGGGTCGAAGAACTGTATTTATTGACTTCCTATAAAGTACAAAAAGCCAATGAATTAGTCCCTCTGATCTTATTACAAACACCAAATTTAGGATCTATACTTTATACAAAATCTAGTTACAGAACCTCATAAATCTTTAAAGAAGTCATACTTCAAGCCTTTAAAAAAATACAGTATTTATAAGGTTGTAGACTTCATTTCAAAGCACAGATCAATAAAGAGCAGCACGACCATGAGCTTTTGCATAAGTAAAGAAGAGGGGAAATTCAGCACTTTTGGAGGGAAAATCTGAGCTTCATCATCATTCACTAATTTTAGATGAAATTAAGGGGGCAATAATTGTTATTCCTGCGGCAGCACTAGCAACCTATCCAATTTGCTATACATAGAGAGTTAAGATAAATGTAAAACCAAAAAAAGCAGACACCTAAAGACAAATGCATCATACTCTATCAAGCCCATAGTTAATCACTGTTGCCCCAAAAGCTACTTTATTATGGTAACCGAGAAAAGCAGAGCACAATTATGCAGTTTAAAAGGTTTCAATCAGAATGATGAATGGTGGTCTTTGGATAGCTTATTAACATGTTTAGAAACTTAGTTGTTTGAGTGGGTTTTTTTTTCATTGAAATAATAATTTAAAAAAAAAAAACAGAAAGTCAGCACGCTTCTAAAGACTTTCTGGTTGGAAATCTCTAGCTGAACAGAACTGAGGTGCGTCCCAATGAATCCGTTCTCAAGATGGCAGGGGAAGTACCAGAATTCAGAGGGAAGTGTCCCTAGGGACTATCTCATCCGCCCCATCATTTTACAGAAGAGGAAACTGAGATGCAGACAGGGCACTGATGCACCCAGGTCACAGAATACTCGTGGCTCTCCAGGACCCTCGCTCAGGATCATCCCTCCCCCTTGGAAACCTCTCTGAAGATATATTTGGCATATAGTTAATTGAAATGAAGACAACACGCTGAACACAAAGAAATGACATGCTGAGATATAAAATACAGAGGACAAAAGAAACATAAAACTACAAAGCATCCTTTTAGACCAAAGATGCGTGTTATGTCTTCCATGGAGAATTTGAGTGCTCAGAAAAATGACGCCTTCAAAAGTTGGAAACATTGCTTTGCTCCTCTTTTTTCTTACCTTTCCCCGGCACCTTTGAAAAAGATGATAGGGCGACCTTCTCACAATTTTTACTTTAAACACATCATGAAAACTTCATGAAAGGAACCCGTAGGTTTCCATTTAATAGGCATTTTACGCGGTGCTGCAATTGGTAGGCAAAGGCTGCTTTTAGCCAGGATGGTTCAGTTCATATGCATATTCCACTTCCTGGAGCAAAAGACATCAGTGGTCTTCACCGGAGTGGGGTGTGAAGGCGACTTGGGACTGCTGACCAGCACTCATTCTGAAATTGATTTCACATGAAAACCACATTGCAGGGGCTTTGCCTGCTGCAGCTGTCTCTTTCTCTGTAAACACTTCCTCCTGCTGGGAGGATCAGGTGCTGGATCCGTTTCCTATTCCAGCTGTAAACAATTACCACAAGCTCAGTGGCTTTAGAAAATAGATACTCTCCTTGAAGATTCTCCCTTCTGGCACTGGAGGTCAGACACTTGATCACGGCGTGAGTTGGGCTAAGTTCCGTCTGGAGGCTCTAAGGGAGTGTCTGTTTCCCTGCCTTTTCCAGATCCCAGGAGCATCTGCACTCCCTGGCTGGCGACTCCTCCCTCCACCTCACAGCGCATCCCTCCGGCCAGTGGAAGAAGCCTTTGCGCTGGCGCCACATCTCCTCTTCTGCTTTGGGTCTGCCTCTATCTTGTAAGGACCATTCATGTGATGACATCGGCCCAGGCAGGTAATTCAGGATGATCTCTCCCTTTCAAGATATTTAATGTCACCGCATCTGTGAAGTCCTCTCTACCATGTAAGGCAATAGAGTCAGTTCTCAGAGATTAGGACATGAACATTTGGGGAGTCCGTTTCCTGTCTACGGCAGGTACCGTGCGTGACATGGGGGATTTAAAGCCAAAATGGGATTCCTGTCCTTCCAGGAGGTGGTGTCAGGCAGGGAAACCAACATAGTCCAGAAACCGTGCTCACAGCACCCATGAGCCAAGTGAGCTCAGGGATCCAGAACAGAGAAGGAGACGCTCTGCATAGAAGGGTCTGGGAGAGACCCTCGAACAGTCCCTCTCACAGGTGCCTCTCACCACCACAACCCCCACCTATAACCATGTGGCCATGCCCATCTCACAGGTGCCCCTCACCAACACAACCCCCACCTGTAACCATGTGGCCATGCCGAGTCCACCAGGGCCTGCCTCTCTTTTCTGTTTCGCAGGGCAGAAGTGCCAGGCACCCCTCATGTGTACCCTTGGCAGGAGCCTCCAAGGGCATGATCCTATTTCTGCGTAAATCCCAAGATGGACTCTGAATCCACTGTCTTCACGCCTCTTCAGGACAGCTGAAAGAGACATTTAATGGGATCCAGTGTGCCTGGAAGTCAGGGTAATGTGTTTTTATTTCCAAAATAGTCTCACCTCGACTCCCGTAATTAACAATGACGGTGCCAAATGGACGGAAATCCGATTCAGAGACTTTCCCAACACTGGGGCCTCCTGAGCTCATAAGGACTAAACGGATGCAGTCAGCACCAACAATTAATTACCCAGGCCACAGGCAATTACACAAGAGCGTCAGCGCAAAATGAAGACCAAGACATGAGAAAGGGAAGTCGATATTTAAGTGAGCTGTTGGATACAAGGCCAGATGCACCAACCTGAACCGTCAGGTGACCAGGCAAAGCTTCACCCCCAGGAGTGGCTCTGGATTTCTGGGAGGCACCGCTGAGCAGACGCGAAGACTCGGGACTCCCCAGGAGCCAGGCACCCAGCAAGGGCTGAGCCCCCTCCCATCACCCCTTCACACCGGAGGGCACACACGCATTTCTGAGGAGACACTCCCTTGCTAGAACTGAAGTCACGTCCCTCAGCTATGTGCCCCTAAACCGCTCTCCTTCGCAGACACCACACAGTGACAGGCACGGGCCCAGCAGGCTTCTAGAAACCAGTTTCGCGGCACACTCTGCACTGTGATGGCACATGCCAGGCACTGCATCTGTTGGAAAATTCTAACCAGGCCACAAATAACCAGCAGCACAACATGCTGTCAGACGTTGGGAGGGACTGGCTAGTGTGGTTTCTAAACTCGGTGCGGGGACTCACTGAGATGCCAAGTCTGGACTCCCTATTTTGGAAGGAAATAACAAAAGCCTGCTGGATGGCTTTACATCCATAAGAGTCAGCTTGCTGAAAAGCAAAACCTCTCGGCTTAGAGACCTGGGGCTCGCTAAGTGTACAAGCTGAGACGTGTTGAAAGAAAATGTCCGGCCAGGCAGCGAGGCCATGCTTTTCGGTTTCTTTTCATTAAGTAAAGTAAATTGCAGTTCAGAATTTGCTTTAGAAAATGATTTTGTAAAGCTATTATTCTTGTCTCAAAATTCGCAAGTTCAGAAGATGCCTTGAAATGTCTCTTCATTAAATACTGTCACCAAGAGAGGCATGAGCAAGATAAATGCATCCCTGTCTACAGCTGAACTCGTGAGGCATGAAGAAGAAATTTGGTCGAAGGCTGCCGCAGGGACAGAGGAACGTGCCTCAGCAGCCAATCCATGTGCTCCCAGGGAGGCCTCCCCGGGGACCGCTTGACCCTGTTGTCAGGGGAAATAAACTACACAAGGGCTCAGGAATAGGCCAGACCCAAACTGCACAAGGCACGAATTCCCGCTGCTTGTCAGCACCTGCAACACAGGCAGTGGGGAGGGATGGTGATGATAAACCATGCACAGGGGGTTTGCAATTTCAGAAAGGTGTGTTTTATAGGTGTGCTCTCACCTCACAAAGCAGGCAGGACAGGTGTGAGCCCACCAGGTAAGGAAACCTGAGCCTGAAGAAGGGCTCAGGCCCTGCAGCTGGGAGAGGGTAGCGTCCACGTGCTCAGCCAGGTCTGTGGTTTCCAAACCCAGCTCTTTTCCCCCTCGGCCATCTCGCAAGCCAGCATCATGGTGACTATAAGCAAGAAAGCAGGAAGCATGGTGCGGGGGGGTGCAGCAGGGTGCAGTGGTCATTTGAACCCATATGTTTGTGAGCAGTGGACCTATACTGCACTTTAGGCTTTTGACACAGCCTCTACCCCAAACCTTGCCCCAGAGTACAAAGGTCTACCCCACATGGCCACCTTATCAGAAACCTAATCGACTGTGCCCCTGGGATCTTGCCTCAGAGGTTACTTCACCCTTCCAGAATGCTTACTCACGACACTCACAACCTTATACTTGAGTTAAGGCTCATATGAGCCCCCCAGAAATCCCAGGAAAAACTGCAGACTCAGAGGGGTGGGGGTGCGTGGGAAGGGGCAGGAAGGACAGTAGATCTCTTGCCCCCCTGCCAATTGCTCTCAGATTTACATGGTCATTCAAGTCGAAGAGCCTGGCTGGGCTTCCCAATTCCATCTCGACTTCACATCTACACATTTAGTCATTGATTTGAAGCCCCTGCACAAGGTGGGGCCAGAGGACGTTCCAGAACCAGTCCTTTCCCAGGATGAGTGTCTGCCCTGACCCTCTCCACTCTCAGAGCCAGTTTCCCCTTAGAGGATCATCTCTGCCCATAGATCTCAGTCCTGAGCTCTAAGATACTCTAATGACATTGGACCTTAAAAGGCAGGGAGATGTGGGCTTCATTCCCTCTTTTTCCAGGTGTTCCCTTGACTCTGATGCAAACTACTGACCCCCAATCCCTATATTGGCAATGACCTTTGAGTTCTGGAACCTGAGAGGTTTGGGGCGGAGCACTTAGACAAACCCCACGGCCCTGCTGCCCATCAGCAGTTACTTTACAAGTGCTTCCAGTGCCCCATGATCACCACCCTACTGTGTTTTGCAGTAAAGTGACTGTGGACTGTGGAAGGCAGGCCATGGTCAACCGAGGAGGTTGTCCTCAAGAGCTGCCTCCTGAACATTTTGAAGAGACTGTTATTAGGAGGGAAAGCACCATCATGACCTTCACCTACGCACCTCTGGATATCCACAGTCAACCATTCACCCCCTGCAAGGGGCAATCCTATTAAGCCTCATTGCCTAGCACAGATGCAAGTGCTCCAAGCCAGGAACAAGTAAGTTGTAATTTAGTCTTGTTTTTTTTTTTTTTTTTTTTTTTTTTTTTTTTTCACTTCTCTGATCTGAAGCATTCAAGGAGGTATGTCAAGGCTGTGACCCCTATCAGGCTCCCTGGAGTAGCAGAGCAGACAGAGATAACTCCAGAATACCAGAGTAGAGGGGAGCATCCTCAGATTTTAGGTGAACAGCAGATGTGTAGTCAAAGATGGGAAGAAGGGATGTAAGCTAGGGGTGGAAGAGAACTCATTATGCAGGAGCCCACAGGGAACGGCCCTGGCTCTTGAAGATGGTAAGAAGGAATCTTATCTAAATTCACCTGTTCTTGGTGCATTCACCCACCTTACCAAGCTGGAATGGCAACAGGTTTAGTTTTCTGAGAGTCCCTGCAGTGATGATGGGTGGGCTGTGCCGCAAGGGCAGTCTAGGGGCAGGGGCCAGGCTACTGTGCAGCATCATCTCCCTGGTGGACAGCCAGTGAGGACAATGAGCAGAAACAGCAGAGGGAACTCATAGAGATTTAAAGGGATGCATATAGAAGGAAAAAGAAAAAACACTATTTTGAAAGAGTGAGGAGGAAATGCAAATTAAAACAGTAAGAGACCATGACACACTTATTATTAGAATGGCCAAAATCCAGGACTCTGACAACACCAAATGCTGATGAGGGTGTGGAGCAACAGAACCTCTCATTCACTGCTGGGAGAAATGCAAAATGGTACAGCCACTTTGTAAAACACTTCGGTGGTTTCCTACAAAGCTAAACATACTCTTACTATAGCATACAACAATTGGGCTGGTTGGTATTTGTGTTAGGCTGTTCTCCCACTGCTATAACGAAATACCTGGATTGGGTGATTTATAGAGAAAAGGGGTTTAATTGGCTCATGGTTCTGCAAGCTGTACAGGAAGCATGGTGGCATCTGCTTCTGGAGCGGTCTTAGGAAACTTACAATCATGGCAGAAAGTGAAGGGGGAGCCGGCATATCAAGCGGCTAGAGCAGCAAGAGAGAGAGAGTGGGGAGGTGCCATGCAGTTTTAAACAACCAGATCTTGTGAGAACAAACTCACCATCATGAGAATGGCACCACGAGGATGGTGCTAAACTATTCATGAAGGATTCACTCTTGTGATCCAACCACCTCCCACCAGGCACCACCTCCAACACTGGAGATTACAATTGGACTTGAGACTTGTTGGGGACACAGATCTAAACCATATCACTATTTATCCAAAAAGTTGGAAACTTATATCCACACAAAAACCTACACACAAAGTTTATAGCAGTTTTATTCATTATTGCCAAAACTTGGAAGTAACCAAGATGTCCTTCAGTAGGTGAATGGATAAACAGTGATACCTAAAGACAATGGAATATTATTCAGTGCTCAAAAGAAATGAGCTGTCAGACCAACAAAAGACATGGAGGACCTTAAATGCATATTACTAAGCAAAAGAAGTCAATCTGAAAAGGCTATGTACTATATGACTGCAACTATATGACACTCTGGAAAAGATAAAACTATGGAGACTATGATAAAATCAGTGGTTGCCAGGAGTTGGGGAGGTAGAGGGGAGATAAATAGACAACTACTCTGTGTGATACCGTAGTGATGGATGCATGTCATTAGACATGTTTCAAAGCCCACAGTGTGTGCAGCATCAGAAGTGATTCCTAACATAAACTACTGCTATGGTTTCAATGTGTTCCCCAAATTCATAGGTTGGAAACTTTTTTAAGAAACAGTGTTGGGAGGTGGGGCCTAATTAGAGGTGACTATGTCCTGAGAGTGGAGCCCTCGTGGATGGATTTATGTTGTTATCATAGGAGTGAGTTCGTTATGACAAGAGCAATTGGTTACAAAAGGTAGTCAGTCCTTGGTACTTTCTCTGTCTCATGCTTGCTTCTGCCTTCTCTCCTCCCACCATGGGACCACCCTTGCCAGAGGCCAGCATCATGCTCTTGGACTTCCCAGTTCCAGAACTATGAGAAAGAAATTTCCTGTCTTTATCAACTATCCAGCCTGTGACAGTTTGTTGTAGCAGCAGAAAAGGGACTAAGACAACCTGGGACCTTGGATGATAATGCTGTGTCAGCGTAGGCTCATCAGTTATAACAAAGGGATCACTCAGGTGGGGCATGTTAATAATAGGAGCGGCTGTGCATGGTTAGGGGTAGGGGGCACATGGGAAGTATCTCTGCTTTCCTCTCAATTTTGCTGTGAACCTAAACTGTTCTAAAAAAAATAAGTATATTGAAAATAAACAAAAAAAAGAAGAAGAAAACAAAAACGAGTGGAAGAACTTCCAGCCAATCACAAATCAGATTGGACAGACTCAGAGGTACAAGATGCATCAATATGAATTCTGAGGCCTGGTCCAGCCCCACCCTATCACAATTCCACCTCAGTCATTGCTGGGAACTTTTTCTTTCTACCAAACACCTATCGTTACTGCTTCAGGAAGTGTGTTAGCACCTGATATGGCATGTGTACCCACTTTCTGTGGCCTCTGTAACAAAGTACCACACACTGTGGACTGGACCACTTTATCCATTAGGTGGCAAGAGTCACATGTTGTTATAACACATTGAAATTAATTTATTGCCCTCAAACAAAGTGCTATTTCAATCTGTATGCTTTAAAACTGTGTAAGCTTTATTTTTTTATTTTGCCAGACATTGAGTTTTCCCACTCAAATCTTGCTTTACCCTGAGAAAATTTCTAAAAACTAAGAATATATCAGTATATAAATGATTTAATTTAAATCTGGAATGTGCCCTATTTTTACATATAAAAAACTTATACAATTTACTGACAACAAAAAGATTTTAGAAATATTTTACCAGAAATATGTTGGTTTTTAAAGGTTGATTAGATACTTCTAGACACTTCACACACACACACACACACCCCACACTGAATAAAATGAAGAGATGATCCAGAGAATCCAAGTTTCAAACAACTGTTAAATTTGTTTAATTTTCTACAGGTAGGCATCTTTATTTCACTTTGAGCCTTGATATGATTTGGTTTTGTGTCCCCGCCCAAATCTCACGTCAAATTGGAGGAGGGGCCTGGTGGGAGGTGACTGGATCATGGGGTGGATTTCCCCCTTGCTGTTATTGTGATAATGAGTGAGTTCTCACTGGGGCTGATGGTTTTAAAGTGTGTAGCACTTCCCCCTTCACTTGCTGTCTCTCTCCTGACACCATGTGAAGAAGGTCCTTGCATCCCCTTTGCCTTCCACCATGATTGTAAGTTTCCTGAGGCCTCCCAGTCATGCTTCTTCTTCAGCCTTCAGAATTGACAGTCAATTGCATCTCTTTTTTCATAAATTACCCAGTCTCAGGTAGTTCTTTATAGCAGTGTGAAAACGACTGATACAGGCCTAAACTATCAGAATCATCTGTTTTCCAATTCCCTTCAGAAAAGGCATAATGAGCAAACACTAGCATTTCCAAATATCCACTGTTGACTTTTCCCTGGGGTTTGGCCTCTAAAGGTACAAGGCTTTGCATCACTCACACCTGCTTCTTTGTGACAAACTGACCAGGTGTGGGCATCTGTGGCATCCCATGAGCCCCAGACCCTTCCTTGGCAATGGCTGGCCACAGCTCCTCTCCTGGCCCGCCCGCTTTGAAGTCAACGTCTGCTACAGCTTTGCCAAGAGGTGAAACGCCCCATCATGCAGGCAGGCAGCTCTCGCTAGTGCTATGTAGACCCTGCAGAAGTCCATCTTCTTCTGACCAAAACCACAGCTCCAAAGCTCCATTGAGCTCCAACCAGGACATCTGCAACACCTGCAAGTCGGCACGCATGTGTCAAATCAGTAAAAAGTTTCTCAGCCCCTGCTTTGAAGTAGACACCTCCGGGCAGTGCAAGCTCAGAAGGCATTTGATGTTGTTTGGGCTGAAATTTTTATGTGCTTTAAACCATTGTAAGTGAGGAAGCACCAACTTCCAAACCCTAATCCTGTCAGCAACATAAGATAGATTCGATTTGCTTTAATAATATGGATAATTACTGGCATTTCTAATTTAATTAAGAAAGATGCTTCTGGCTTTATTTGCATTGTGCTGCATGTTTCTATTCATCTAACATCTAGGGATTCACAAGAAAAAGAACCATCTACACAAGATCCTGAGGGCATACAGAGAGCATGAAACTCTTTTTTTTTTTTTTTTTTTTTTTGAGACGGAGTCTCGCTCTGTCGCCCGGCTGGACTGCAGTGGCCGGATCTCAGCTCACTGCAAGCTCCGCCTCCCGGGTTTACGCCATTCTCCTGCCTCAGCCTCCCGAGTAGCTGGGACCACAGGCGCCCGCCACCTCGCCCGGCTAGCTTTTTGTATTTTTTAGTAGAGACGGGGTTTCACCGTGTTAGCCAGGATGGTCTTGATCTCCTGACCTTGTGATCCGCCCGTCTCGGCCTCCCAAAGTGCTGGGATTACAGGCTTGAGCCACCACGCCCAGCCCATGAAACTCTTTTCTAGCCAGCCTGGGTCTCTGTGGACATTGTTTAAGATACCAACCAGGCGCTCTCCACCTGCAAATTCTCTCCTACAGCACAGAGTCTGCCAGGCATAGTGCCCAGGGGCTGCAGATCCAAAGGTGAATGTGGACTTACCTCCTAGGCATAGGAGGTGTACAGGCTCCTGTGGGAAAGGCTGCAATGGGGGCTCCAAGCAAAACGAGAGTTTCCCCATGAGTTTCCCATGGAGGGGCGTGAGGGAGAGTTTCGTAGAAGGCACCATGAGGCTGGACTTAAAGGAGGTCAAAGTGGAAAGCAAATGAGATGGAGAGGACAAGGAGAAGCTGGATTCCACATGGAGAAGAAACTCTTTAGAAAACTAGAAATCATTGGAAATTTTCATCTGACCACTTAGGTTTATAAACAATGAGATTGAGGTTGTTTAAAAAAACATAAAAGAGATTTCCTCAGCCTCATGACACCTGGGTCATACCATATGAACAACTGTGACCGGCATGGATCCTAAGCATTTTTTTTTTTTTTTTTGAGATGAAGTCTCGCACCTGTTGCCCAGGCTGAAGTGCAATGGTGTGATCTCTGCGCGCTGCAACCTCTGCCTCCCGGGTTCAAGCAATTCTCCGGCCTCAGCCTCCCGAGTAGCTGGGATTATAGGTACCTGCCAGCACACCTGGCTAATTTTTTGTATTATTAGTAGAGACTGGGTTTCACCATGTTGGCCAGGCTGGTCTTAAACTCCTGACCTCAGGTGATCCACCCAACCTGGCCTCCCAAAGTCCTGGGATTACAGGCGTGAGCCACTGCACCCAGCCAGTCCTAAGCATTTTAACATCCATAAATATTTTGTAGGTCCTCAGAGTATGATTTCCTGTTCAGTCTCCTCCCAATTCTGCATCCTTGTGTCCCAATAAGGTTAACAGTTAAGGTGAGAGGAAGGTTCACGATGTTTACCTCTAAGGAACCTTATCTTTTGTGAGAGTCCATGAAGTTCCTGGGATTTCCAGTTTACTTTGAGATTTAAAGATACGAGTACGGAGATCCTGCCCGTTCAGAGGGTCCAGTCGGGTTGGCTGAGGGTACAGAGTGGAGCAGAGGTGCGATGTGACAGTTCTTGAGACAGCCAGTGTAGCTGGCACTGGCCACACTGTAGACAGAGGTCAAGTGCATTCCCACTGGCATCAACATCAGACTTGGTGTTTGAATTAAAAGAAAGAAAGAGGGAGAAGGGTAAGGAAGGCCTCAACTAGAGTGGAGGCATGAAAGTGAAATGCTGGAATGGACAGAGGTGAAACCCAAAGGATTTGGATAATGATTGCATGGAGTGAGAGGAGAGTGGCCAGGGGGAACCTGGACACATGCAGCAAATTCAGGATGCAGTGGGCTGGGGAGAAACTGGGTGAGTTTAGTCTTAGACATGTGGTATGTCAGTCAAGATCAGAGCGGGCAGCAATGTCAGCTGCAGATGGCAGCAAGGTGGACACCCGGTAGTGTCAGAAAGAACCCTGGTCTCCACATCAGTCCAGGCTGCCACTCTGCCATGCCACCCTTCAGCCTCAGGGTTCCCATCCAAAACATGGAGAGAGGGTACTGGTGTCTCAAGGGCAAGGTAAGCATTAGAGGTCCTCAGTGTGGGTAACTAGGAGCTGATGTTGTTGGCGCTGGCACAGGTCTGGCATTTACTGAGAGCACAGGTTAGGGGTCATCAGCACAGAAGCAGCCAAGAAGCCAATCATGTGAAGAGGTTGTGATGGGTCAGCCCCGTGGATGGCACCTCAGGCAGGCAGTCAGTTGGGCAGGGAGAACCCATGCTTTCTTTCACAGGATGGGAAGGAGAATGTGAAGGCAGGGAGTAGAGGTGCCTCCTTAGAGAAACGGGGTGGTGAAATGGGGCAGAGAATAGGAAAGGGCCTGGGGCTGTGATGGGTGGGGGAGGTGTAACCAGATTAAGTGACCCCAATCCCCTGACGCATTCATGCTTCCCCTCCCCATGGCTGGTGCCCTGGTTCCACTGAGGCCACCAGCCTGTGGCCACCTTTTCTAGAGCCATCCTCTGCTCTCCCATGACCGGGCCAGTGCAGCTGAGCTGCCTTGAGCAGGGCCAGTGCATAGGGTCCATGCTTATTTCCAAACTTGCCATCATCTACAACCAAAAGGGTTTGGCAGAGACAGATTGGCATGACCTGCTGGCAGTGCCAGCTTAAATGAATGGTCTTAAACTGAACTAAAGACCGTTGCTGGAAGAAAGAGCCTGCGTCTGAAAAAGCCACCCTCTTTAACGGAACTCCCAGGCCCAGGAGGCCACACTGGAAGAGATGCCTGATCTCAGTCAGGGTGTGCAGGGACAGGATCCGCATGTCACTGTCTTTGTGTCTCACTGTGGCATTGAAAACTCCAATGGCCTTTAAGTTCTGGTGACGGTAATAGCTAACACTTAATGAGCACCTACAATGATTTGGACATTGTGCTCAATGCTCTGCAGAGGTGAGTGGATCTCATTTAATCCTCCTGCCTGAAACACCTGCCTTAGGAAATGGCCTTCATCCCTGCCCCACAGATGACCAAAACAAACACAGAGAGGCTAGGGGAACAAAACTCAATGCCCCTGTCTTAGCCAGACTCAGAGATGAAGGATGTGGCAGTGATCACAGAGCCCGTGGGCTGTGGGCTGTGGGCTTCATGTCTTCCCACATCCCCAGCCTCCAGCTCATGCTCTCTCCTCCACTCAAAATACAGTAGGGGCCTCCTCACCCATCGTGCATGGAAGTTCTAGCGAAGCGATTTTCATTCTCAAACACAAGGAATCTGGGCTCTATGAGATCCTCCTCACCTGTTCAGCTCAAGAAGAGAAGCAGGTGAAGGGCTCTTTGTACACTCTGACTCCAGACACAGGGCTCCTGGCACTCTTGTCCCTGCCTCTCCTTACCCATGTCCTCTCTCCACCCAGACACACAGAGGTGTTCACACAGCATGCTGGGTGCACAGAAGAGCAGCCTGAGGCATCCGAAGAGGGCAAACTGCAGTTTTTAAATTCTATAGATCACCAGTGTAAGCGCACACCGTGGGTGACATACTTACCCATTAACAAAAAAAAAAAAAAAAAAAAAAAAAAAAAAAATCACATTTTCATCACATTGTAAACATCTATTGCAGTTCTACAAATAACATGCAGATAAATATTGGGCATCACCTCTGCTTAGTGAATCTAGTGTAGTCAAGATTTCCAATCATGATCACATCACATCTGTGAATGCTGCAATTTAGGTTCTGATTTGCATGCAGCCCTTTTCTAACATATCTGAAATAAACAGGTTTTCATTTGGCCCCCGAAGTGTCACTCATTAAGGGGCGGGTTGTTTATGTATGAAAATAGACAGAAAAAGTGGAAAGTTATTTTGTCTTCAGATATTTGGACTCTACAGCTCAAGCACACAACACCCTGAGCACTTGACCAACAAAAAGGCAACGGGTAGTCCAGCAGCAAAATCAGCTGCGGAGGCCACGGGGGCTTTGGCTGGGAAGACCAGATGGTGCTAGAAGTAAACATTCCTCAAGGTGAAGGCTTTCTGGGTGTATTCCTTAGATACTAAGCTTCTCAGGCTCAGGCCTAGAAGTGAATCTTTAAATCAAAGATTAAAAACGGTTTAAATTATTGAGAGGGTTTAATTCTTTCCCTTTTTTTTTAGCCTGCAGTTTCATACTGCTGAGTTGAAACTTCCAAATGTGAGTGACATGTTATATCCACCTTCCTTACCAGCTCATGTTGACTTTTCTCTAAATCCCGCAAGCTTTCAGTTCTCATGTTCTGTGATCACCTACCCAGAGCTCTGCTCCCTGGAAAAGTTGCCTCTTTGGACACAGGAATGACACAGGATGGAAAAAAAGACTCTGGAAGGCAGAGCATGGCACAACGTTGGGCATCACACTCAGGGCTTTTCAAGAAAGCTGAGGCCTGTTTCCAAGTTGCCTCTGTAAACATTCTGCCCTCCTCAGACCTCTAGTTGCCTGATACTCCTTGTAGGTTTCTACTAGGGCTGCAGATACCGGAAGCCTTTGGGCTTTAGTGGGAACACCCCTGCCTTCTCATCTTTCCTTCCAGCTAATACTCTTTCCTCAGCTGATGAAACTTCAAACCTGGCTGGAAAAGCTTTTCCACACACATCAACAATATTGCAGTCACAGCTTTTTATCCACTAGCTGTGAACACCATAGATTATCGAGCCACTTTCACCCCTGATTATAGTTATCAGCACGGTAAGGCTGTAATATGCAATATTTTAGAGGATAAGGAGTCTGATCTCATTCATTACATAAAATGATGGAATCAGATTTTGCAGGAAGTCAATACCTTGAATAAATGTCTATTTTTCCTACAGTAGGACACACAACATTGTCCAATATTGTGAAGCACGGAAGATACAAAACAGTATCAATATTACTATTCTTAAGATTTTTTTTCCATGAGCTTATTTTGGAGCAGATCTCCCATGCAGGATGTCTCATGAATTATACTCATCCACCAACATTGTGTGAGTACCTAACTGCAGTGCCTGGGACTGTGTGGGTGGCAGAGAACAATGGGTGGCCAGAACAGGGGCCCCTCCCTCCAGGAGACTACAGCTTGGTGAGGGACAGAAATAATTCCAATTGAGTAGACTTAGCAGGACCTCTACAGATATTCAGAGGCACTAGAAGCTTGGGCAATTGACACCTAAAGTCTTTACTAAGATGAAAGTTGAGTAGTAACTCTCAATGGTTACTTTTTGTAGCCATTGTGTCATGGCCCTGATGTCCTGAGATTAAGTTTTGTCTGAGGCCCAAACCCACCATATAGAAACACAGGAGCGTTTTGAACAGGAACGCTATGGTTTCCTCGGTTGTCTGCACTTAATAGGAGCACCCACTTAGTAATCATGGACACCTCTTGATCTGCCCCTGCCATGGGTTCAGCACCTCTTCCCACCTTCCTACCCTAAATGCCAGCCCTGGCTCCTCCATCCCCTCCCTGGAGACCACATCTGACCTTGCTCCCTGTCGCTCCCCGTCCAGGCCTCTCTGGACCTGGATTCTGGATGACTTCTCCTGAGGGCTTCTGTGGCACAGCCTCTGCTCTATTCAGTGCCCTTTCCCCAAGGGAACAGGACTGTGTGTCAGGCCTTCAATGCCTGATTCTGTCTCTCCCTGACTCTACTCAGCAGAGCACAAATTCCAACAGAACCAAAACATGTGCTTTTCCCCATCGCCAGCCCACCTTCTCTATCCCACCTCAGCCTCCACCTGCTCCAAAGGTATCCATCCTCTCAGGGTCAGTGCAAATGCCACCTCCTTGAAGTCATCCTTGATTCTGTGGGTACCATCTTCCCAGATCAGCTTCTCCCCTTTGAGACTTGAAAGCACCGTGTCCACTCCTATCTGATGTGCGTGACCTGGTGCTGCCATGCACTGTGGTGTTCCTCCCACAGGATCCTCTCCCCACTGTGCTGCCTGTCCCATTCCCATGGAAAGTCTTCTTGCTCCCTTCCTCTTCTCTCCATCTGCCAGCAGAGATGGAGGCCACAGGCCCCTGAACTAAGCAGGCGTTCAACACAAATGTATAATTACTGCTTGAATTAAATTCCAGTCAGGTTCAAGTAGGACTATGTGGATTCACCAGCTCTGGAATGTAGCACAAAATCAAATAAACAACAGGTACAAAATATATAAGACATTGCCCAAGGACTAGCACTTACTAAAGAATGCCGTAATTTATAGAAAAACAAAGAGAGAAAACATTCATTGTATTCCCTTGAATAGAGTATGCAAACATCTATTTCCCCAGTGGCCAAATTCAGTGGTGGTGGCATCCACTCCTTCATTCATTCCTGAGATCACTCCTTCATTCATTCCTGAGATTTACTGAACATCTCCCATGCACCTGGCCCTGGGTCACTCCATAGAGAACTGCCTGCCCTTCAACCAGGTTCTTGCCCACTGGGATTTTCCCCAGGGGAGAAACTGCCACTGGTAGCAGACAAATCCTCTTCCACATTCTTCTCACTGTTCCACAGATGCCACTAGGAAAAGTACGAACTAGACAGAGAAAAAAGCCCTCATGGTCTGGGGTCATTTCACGGAGGTGAATGGCTTTGCAAATCCGAACGGCTTTAGAGCTGTCCCCGCGTGGCCTGGTGAGAGCTGTCCCACTTGGCGTGGTGAGAGTTGTTCCCACATGGTATAGTGAGAGCTGTTCCCACATGGCATGGGGAGACGGCCATTCCAGTTTTCTCAGTCACCAAGAAAACGTTGTTTACATTCTATACAACCTAAAAACAACTTAAAACTGATGTGTGAGAGAATTTTAAAGGATTGTTCTTTAAAATGATAGGTGCTGAAGGGACACTGTATTTCAGCTTGTGATTTGGGCCTCAGGGCATGACATTTGCTTCGGGACACATCTGCCCAAGGGAGCCCTGGGGTGATGTGAGGTCAAGGGCCCACGGCACGTCAAGCCACAGGCCAGTGTCCCCGTCCTGGGCACAGGCCTGGACTTCATCTGCTTCCTGAGGTCAGGGGCCCAGGTGTGACCTTGAGGACTGCCACCTGTTCTTTAAAGGCAAACTTTCCAGGAACAATGGGAAATGAGGAGTGTTTTCAGGAAGCCTCCGACCCTTGTTAGGGCTGCAGTCTTGAGAGAAGAGCATCAGGGGGCCCGCAGTGAGCAGGAGGGTCTAGGAACACTGAAGCACATTTGACCTTGTGTGACCTCGTGCTGCTGCACCTGTAGCGACCCTCCCTCAGGCGTCCTCTCCCCACTACACCCTCCATCTGATTCATAGTGAGAGCATTCTTCCCCCTTCTCCTTCCCTCCATCCACCAGTAAAGGCCACAGACTTGTCCACATCGCCCTCTGTGACCCTTCCACACTGACAGCCGGCCAGGGGCAGGACGACAGGCAGCTCACGTGGCTCCAGGCTTCTTGTCTTGCCTCAACCCCACTGGACAAAGAAACACTCGTCTCATTGAATATTTAGAATATGATCTGTGGCTACTAAAGATCAAAATTCTCTCGAATTCTCAAGTGGAAGGATTTGTATTGTTTTATCTCATTTTACTGACTTTTATACATCATTTATCCTCAAGATGGTCTCAGAAAAACGGATGAGGAAGGCTGTACGGAGCTCAGAACTTCTGTCCTGACCATCCCCATTGATGGGCAGATAAGAATCCTCCCCAACCAGCCACCCAGCCGTGCAGGAACACCTCACAGACAATGGTCAGCTCCCTGAGTCCCAGAGACACAAAATCACTCAAGATCTTCAGTACTGGTGCCCTCCCTGGCATGTGGACAACGCCCAAGGAAAGGCCAGGAAATGAGGGATGACCCTACCACAGGCAGAAAAGACATTTCCAATGTTTCCCTTAAACACATCCCTACAGGACACTGGTACAAGTCTTGACCTGTATGAAAATCCACAGGAATTCTGCGTGATTTCAGTTACTGCTCACTGGTCAAATCAGTCATGCATGTTGGCCCCATGGCCCCTCACCTGTCCTGAAGACCACCCAGGGGTATGGCTGCTCTGGTCTGAGAGGCTCAGGCTTTGGGGAACAGAGCACTAAATGTGACAGGTTTATATTTTTCCAGCTACTTCTGCCAAGAAACTAGTCGTCTGACATTTCTAAAATGTATATCTAAAGAATTATATGTGATAATTGAAAGCATCAGGAAGCATGCTATGTGCCAAACAGTTAATTAAAAGTAAAAGGCACACTAACACAAGCACATGGCTGTTTAAAAATCTTTAAATTGTAGGTTGTCATTAATCCTGCCTGGGCCCATAGGCTGACACATCAACAGTCCTAAAAGTTTTGTCCTGTCTTGAGCAGAGGCCTTACACACTCTTCCATGTGGGGGAAGTACAGGGTGGGGCAGCTGGGAGCCAGGAGGCCAGGAGGAAGCAGGAAGCTCACTAGTGTGCAGCCCGAAGAGAGGCTGGAAGCATGTTGGTTCCTGTGGCTGCTGCAGCAAATTAGCACAAACTGGGTGGTTTAAAACAACAGAAATTTATTCCCCCCATGTTTTGGAGATTAGGCTTTCAAGATCAAGGTGTCAGCAGGACTGGTTCCTTCTGGAGGCCGGGGTAGGGGAAGAATCTGTTCCAGGCCCTCCCTCAGCTTCCAGGGACTTCAGGCCATCATCACTCCAGCCTCTGTCTCCATCCTCACATGACCTTCTTCCTGGGGTTTCAGTGTCCTCTCACAGCCTTCCTACAGGAACACCAGTCAGTGGATTTTAGGTCCACCCCACCCTAATCCGCGAGGACCTCATTTTAACCAAGTACCTGTGCTAAGACCCTGTTTCTAAGTAAGGCACATTCTAAGGTTCTGGCAGACATGAACTTTGGGGGACGCTGGTATCCAGCCCAGTACAGGCAGCAAAGCTCTCAGTTTCCAGCCGGGTGGGCCAGCGCCACAGCAGTCCCCATGCTATGAGGGCAGCGATGTCATCACCTGCTCTAGGGCAGTTCAATCGACTGCACGTCAGGGCGCAGAGCTCTGCCTTCTGCAACCCCCGGGCCCCGACGGCATCCCTTTCAGATGTGTGATGGCGATGCCTCTGAATGCTTTCTATTCAAAAGCTCACTGAAAGCTTCTGGTTCTTCCAGGCAGGAATGGCTTTGTGGCAGCAAGTTTCACATCCCTGAAGACGGCCTCATTCCAGAAGGCATTAGTGTGGGCACCAGGATTAACCCAGAATGCCACCCGCCCCGCCTGTTGCCTGCCTTCCATCAGACTTGGCCCAGGGCAGGTGTTCATCCGAATTACACAACCCTGGGCAGCCATCATAATGAGATAAGGGGAGACCACACTGAGTTCTCTGAGGGCCTCGCGGAAGAGATATTAATTGAAATTGTCCTCAAGTAAAGAGGGGGTGTTCAGAAGAAGGAGCCGTGTGATGCAGGAGGGTGGGAAAATGCAGAGCACACAGGAAGCCCTAAGTGGCACCGTGTGGATAAAGCACAGGACAGGTGCAAGGCCCAGAGGCTGACGGGATGACAGGGAGGCAGTGCCAGGGATGCTGGGCTGTGGACCCTTGCTTGAATCCTGCAGACCGTGGTCACCGGAAGAGCAGGCGACATCACCTCATTGTGCTTTGGGAAGATTAAAGAGCAGTCGTATGAGGCTGAATCAAAGTGGCTGAAGAAGACACAGAAGCCATTCCCAGTAGGGACAAGGGTCTTACCACGT
Organism: Rhinopithecus roxellana; assembly: GCF_007565055.1. Lineage (NCBI taxonomy): Eukaryota > Metazoa > Chordata > Mammalia > Primates > Cercopithecidae > Rhinopithecus > Rhinopithecus roxellana. The sequence continues at coordinate 50,383,771 of NC_044559.1, read as the reverse complement.
CCTGAGGCCCCTCTCAGAAGAATGAGTTTTTAAGGCAGAAAAACACACACGCGATTGCAATAGAAATCCATTATAATGAACTATGGTTTTCAAATGTTTTGGAAAACAAATTTGTGATATGGAAACATATGAGCTCCTTTATGAATATGCTAAATAAGCTCTCAGACAGCAGGTTCAATAACCACAGGAACTTCAGAGCAGTGGTGAACATGAATGGATTTCTAGATATCTGCAACAACTCTAAAGTGATACGGAAGAGGTCTGTATTGTTCCCACGGATTTTAACAACATTCAAGCCTTCAAATGTGCAGTAAGATCAAAGGTACAACAGCGCCCTCCAGAAGCCACACCTGCTCTGGGGACAAAGTCCCATCCCAGGTCACTGCTCACAGCACTGGGCTTTGACATCTGCATTCACAGGGAAGAAAATGTTAAATTTCAGTTAGAGGCTAATGAGTATAAAGACGTGATTTTTCCCCATCCTAGTTCACAGGTGCCCTGTGTTCCATCCTGATGAGAAAACAACTGTGAGAGCCACACAAGGAGATGTCAGCTCACAATGGGGTGGAGAGTGTGAGGATACGGAAAAGAAGACAGAAAAAATGTTAGAACCAACTGATGGGGGCCTCAACCTCAGTGGGGAATAGGGACACCTGAGATCCGGGACGCTGAGCCTCCGCCAGGGTTCCAGGAGAATGAGGCCCCTGCAACAGGAAGAGGAACAGCTGAAAGACGGGCCATGTAGGCAGAAAGTGACCTCAGCTTTGGTGACCACTAGAAACAGGATGTCTACATGGAAATGCTCAGCTGGCCACTGAGACGCAGGCTTGCAGGCAAGAAAACAATGCTGGGAGTCTCCCAGGAAGCAATTGTCCATGTCTGCTGGAAAAGTGGCATGGACAGACGTTCTGCCTGCTCCCCTTTTAGGGCCCTCCTACAACTTCAGGGCCCCCCACTATTATAGAATCTTCAAAAGCAACTCATCCCCACATCTCCCCACCAGACCTTCTGAGTAAGAAACGGTACCCAGGGATGCCTGGGGGTATTTAGCCTTGGCCTGAGACCACCAGAGATCTGGGAAAAAGAAGAAACAGGCAGGTTAAGAAGGGGGTGGTTAAGCTGGACAGGCCAGAGATGAAGGGAAAGGCTATGAATGAGAAAACCAGGGCAGAATGCACCACATCAGAGCGGTATAGAAGGTACAGAAGGTCAGAACGAGGTATAGACTCTGCTGGGGGCTGTGGACAGGCACAGATCTCAGGAAAGGTCAGGACATAGGCAGCATCAGGCAGACGGGCTGCCATGGGGCCTCCTGCCTTGTGGGGCACAGGAGGGGAGAGTCGTGGCACATCTTCCATGTTTGCCCCTGCAGTTTAGGCTTAGGGGACTTCAAGAGAACCTGGGCTTCTTTGGCAGGCTGAACACACAGTCCAGTGATGTTTTGCGGGTGCCGTTACCAGTGTATCTGCAACCACCCCTACCCCCACCAGCTTGTTTTAGCCCTTGCACCTGGAGCAGATAGCTCAGGCACCCCCACTGCCCACCAGGCTCCAGATCTTCCCAGAGCTTTGTGAGTGACTGGGAACCTCAGGTGCACGTCACAGTATGTGGCTATGGACAGTGTCTGGACTCTGCTTGTCATCCATCTGCTTTGGGGGGCCATCAGAGCAAGTGGCAGGGGACAGGGAAGCACAGAATGTGCTGGAATCTCCAGAAGCTGTTAGCATTGATACAGAAAGGCACAAAGAATGCGGGCCCATCAGACACACCCTCTTTCTGCGGGGCTGGAAACATGCTCCATTCAAAGGCACGAGTTCAGGTCACACCTCTTTTTCTTTAGTTTAAAAAATGCATAGCTAACAAACTATTTTCATCTTTACAAATGGCATAAATGTCATTAGAAGCTAACCTGAGCTTATTGGCTTTATTTAACTCATGACAGGTAGAGAATACAACATTAAAAATGCAATTAACTTGGGCATTGGGGGAGAAACAAACCCATCGGATGGATGTCTTTTGAGCGAGAAGACATATTTATGTCTCATAAATCTTAGAAATTCTTACAGTCACACCCCAAAGTAGGACTATGGTACTTTATTATCCTGAATTTCTCAATTCTTGGCTGTTAACATTGATCAGATGAAACAAAAAAAAAGGACTCTCCTGAATTTAAAGTATTTCCCAAGGAAATAAAGCCAATTGAGAGTCAAGGGGAGGTTTGGCCAACTCACCTAACAGAAAAACACCATGTTAGTGATGGTTGATTTCATGTGTCAACTTGACTGGGCCATGGCTACCCATACATTTGGTTAAACATTCTCTTGGGTGTGTCTGGGAGAGGATTTCTGCATGACAAACATTTGAACTGGTAGACTGAGTATAGCCGATTGTCTTTGCCTCTACTGGTGGGCCTTATGCAGTCAATTGAAGACCTGAACAGGACAAAACAGCAAAGTAAGAGGGAGCTCCTCCTGCCCTATGCTTGGCTGGGACATCAGGGATTTTCCTGCCTTCAGACTGAAACTTGCACCATCCACTCTCCTGGGTCTCCAGCTTGCCTGCCAACCACAGATGGTGGGACTCATCAGTCTCCACAATCATATGGGCCAATTCTGTCTCTCTTTCTGTATGTACGTCTGTATATACAAACACATATACATTTATACACACACACATATGTTAGTGTATACATACACATGTATATGTGTACACATATACATATATGTCTATACATGTATATAGATACACATATACATGTATACATACACATGTCTATATACATGTATAGACATATGTATGCATATACACATATATACATATAGTCACATATATGTATATATACCCATGTATACAGACAGACATACACACACATCCTGTTGATTTTATTTCTCTGAAGAGCCCCGACAAATACACTATCTATTCACCATTTATTCATTCAGTGATTTAACAAATATTTGTTGAGCACTATGATAGACTTTGCAAACTTCATACTTAGCACTGACTATGGCATTATTCAAAAATGATACCATGATGTTCTCTGGAAGCCAGCCCCACCCTAACTCCAAGCTTGTGTGGTTTGGCTGGGACTGACCCCACCTCTCTTGCATTCCAAGATTTCAAGTAGATGCATGACCTGGGCCTGGCAAATCCTCACACCCCGTGCTGCGGCCGTGGAGATCAGTTCAGGATGGACACATAACCCAAGATCACCCAGTGAGAATTCTGGGACCCCAATCTTGGAGTCATCAGGAAAAGACACTTTCTTTCTGCTATAATTTTCAGGGAAAACAGGGAAAGCACTGGAGTTGCTGGGACTAGCCCATGGAAACCTACCCAAGAGCTTAGGTGGCACACACAGAAGAGACCTCGCAGTGACAGTCCAGCTAAGGCCCTGAATCTCCAGTGCTTTTCAGCTCTGTGTGCAAATGAATTTCCTGTTTGCCACTGAGATGGGCGGGGTGCCTGCCACTTGCAACCCGAGGACCTCCACCTTTGTGACACCAGGAAATGCTCCACTAAGGCGAAGACATGAGATGACCTTTGTTGGGTTCAATAGAACAGATTCCCAAGATGAAAGCAAATGACTTCCCATTCTAACCCACACGAAAATCTGAGACACCAGCAACCACCTCGTCCCCTTCTCTTTCAGAAAATGAAGCCATGCAAGGTATTATGTGCCTGGCTCCTGGTCACAGAGCAAGCAGTTTCTCAGGGACAGAATCTGGTTACTGGTTTGGGGTCAAAGTTCTCTAGAGCATGGACCTCTCCCATGCTCCCAGAATGAGGAAATGCTGTCCAGAATTAGACCCACTGCCAAAAAGAGCACCTGGGAGCCTAAATAGAGAAAATGGTGCCTGCCGACCACTGGCTGTACCTGCACAACTTTAAGAAAAAGAGGGAGGTATTTTAGACCTATTTCTCCCACACACATATGTTTGTTGCACACCAGCTATGTCTGTCCTCCTTATTGGATGCTAACCTGATTTTCTTTTACTGTCTCCTCGTTCACCGACTTAAGAGGATATACAAATTCACTCTAATCAATGTGGACACCTGTGAAAATCAGGAAAGAGAAAATGAAGGTCTGGAGTAAGCTGGATTTCTCTTCACGCCTGCCTTGGCATCATCAGGACGCCAGTGTGTAACCCACATGAATCTCATGGGTGTGTAACTGACGTGCACCTCCACCAGCTCAAAGTACAAAATGTGCTCACTGCCTGTTAGTAACCAACTTAGTAACGCTGTATGTCTAAGCTGCTTTTGTGAGAAGCCTTTTCTTCCTTCAGCTTGGGACCTCCCTATCATGAAACCCCAGTCCCAGACTCACTTGGTCTCCTGTGGAGCAGAGGGAGAGACCCAGGAGGTCAGCTCAGTCGGCCTGAGGTCCAGCTCCTGCTGTGGTCTGTGATGCAGTCCCATGATACGCCGAGTGGTCCAGAGGTTCAGCACAGATCCTGCCCAGCATGGCATCAAAGGCAAGGTCCCACCACTGGTCCAGCGCTGGTTTCCCCAAGTTAGTGGAAGAAAACCTCTCCACAGTGTTATGCTCAGCCATGATCACGTCAAGCCACTACAGACTTGGGCCTGATGCCCAGTCCTTTAGGGACAGTTCTCTTAATTTACATGTATACAGCAATTTTCCCAAGGCAACTCGAGGTGCCATGTGGCTGGGTCAGATGCTCCTTGTCAGGCACACAATGTGTCTGGACATGTAGATGTGGTTCTTTTCTAGGACTTTGGAAAGGAGCACCATTTTCTTGGTGTCCACAGGAAGCATGATTCGCCAAGGTGCACCAGCATAACTGAACCACCACTAGGCCAAAATTTAGGAGGAGGGATACAGGAGATGAGCAGGGGGTTAGTACTGGGCTCATTTAAGGAGAACTGAATGAGAAACAACTCCTGCCCTTCCCACCATGCATACACACACACACACACATGCATGCACACACACGCGCACACATACACACACACACACACGCACACACACGGGGGAGAGAGAACTGCTGCAACATGCCACCAACTCCTGCCCCAGGAAAACTGACAGTGACTATCAATGTCCCCATGGCTCCCAAAAGGCAATCACAAAAAGAAAAAACAACCCAATGTTGGTCCACTTCCCGGAGGCCAGGCTGACCAGCCTTGCTGGGAGTCACCTTGTGAACCAACACTGTGCATTCCAATCTTCTTTGACACAGAAAAGGCGCAGCATCAATCAGAGCTAATTGCAGGTTTCTGTGCTACTCTCCCAGCTTAAGTTGTTTTGCAAAAATTACATTTCATTACATTTTATATTCATCAGCTTCAAGAGCAGAGTGCAAAATTAACTTGAAATAATTTCATGCTCTCAAGTAACCTTTATTTTCTAAATTGTGATGTTTTGCAGTAACTGTTTTATCCTACTGTATAATAACAGTGTTCTTTGCATTAGGGTATAGCACTTATAGAACAGCTGTTATCTTAATCAAATATCAATAGCTCATCTTTATTTCAGTACTAAGTCAATAGCACATGCCATTTGTTACTTCACAAACTTCAATACCATAAGTGTTATCAGTTAAACAAGTGCTCTCTAAAGTGTGGTTTAATGAATCAGAACCAATTTAAAAGACAGTCTGTCTTGAAATTCTGAAATCTGCAAAATTTAGTACTTCTATAAAACATCAAAATTTTCAGGTAACCAAATGTTCAGCTGTATTTTGAACACGAACCCTCTTCAACGAGTCCTCATATAATATAGTTTCACTTAAAATATAAGATAGGATACACATGTGTAACACCCACCTAACTGGAAATCTGCCTCCTTCTTTTGTTCTTTTGTTCTTTCTCAATAAATTTTTAATGCACTTTTGCCCAAACTTGCCCCTCAGAATCCAGTATTCAAGCAAAGAAATATCATGCTTCTTATAGCTTAACAATCACATATGTAAATAAGATTTGGGGATTCCAGTAAACTGTAAGTTAGTTCCAGACAACAGAAAAACAGAAAACATCAGAAAGTCCAAAGTAATCATTGCACTACATTAATAGAATCATAACATCTAGGAAGCAGGAGGTAAGAGACCCACCCTACAATCGGAACTTGCCTGTAGTGTCACACTTAAATAAGAGCACCTCACTTGGAAGGGAAAAGAGACAATAGTTGTATTTCAGTGAAGAACAACCTAGATGGAAAAGGAACTGAAATCAGGCCTTTAGAAGTACAGAGGAAAGTTGGTCACAAGGCTTGCCTATTTGTCACAGTGGTGGAACTACAACTAATCAGTAAAAATTACAGGTGAGGAGGCACTTTCTGACACTTACAGGTGACCAGACATGAAACGAGGCATTGTAATAAGGTCATTTGGTTATACTTCTAGATGGAAAGCTGTACAGAAAAGACATAACAAGTGGTTTTCCAGTATCTGCCATAAAAAAGTAAGTATTCATTGAAATATCCTGTAGGCAGAGACTGGCAGTCTCCTTGAGTTAAGCAGATTGAGCAGAAACTCTACAAATGTCAAAGAGGCCAGAGTTCCCAGGGTGGAGTACACAGAGGAGAGAGCTGCACACAAGGCAGAGTACGCAGAGCGGGGAGCTACACACAGGGCGGAGTACACAGAGGAGAGAGCTGCACACAGGATGGGGTACACAGAGTGGGGAGCCACACACAGGGCGGAGTACACAGAGGAGAGAGCTGCACACAGGACGGGGTACACAGAGTGGGGAGCTGCACACAGGGCGGAGTACACAGAGGAGAGAGCTGCACACAGGACGAGGTACACAAAGTGGGGAGCCGCACACAGGGCGGAGTACACAGAGTGGGGAGCTGCACACAGGGCAGAGTACACGGAGGAGAGAGCTGCACACAGGGCGGAGTACACAAGAAGAGGGAGCTGCACACAGGGCAGAGTACACAGAGAGGGGAACTGCACACAGGGCTGAGTACACAAGAGAAGGGAGCTGCACACAGGGCGGAGTACCTAGAGGAGAGAGCTGCACCAAGGGAGAAAAGTAAAAGATCTGTAGAAGGTTTTTCTTGAATATGCAGCAGACACTGATTAATGCGTCATGTGAAAAAAAAAAAAAAAGTACCCAAGACCAAGACAAGAACCACCTGAAAAAATTAGAGGGAGCAATCACTAACACTTACACAGGGCCAGGAGTACACAGAGGAGGGAGCCGCACACAGAGCGGAGTACATGGAGGAGGGAACTGCATACAGGGCGGAGTACACAGAGGAGGGAGCTGCACACAGGGCGGAGTACACAGAGGAGGGAGCTGCACACAGGGCGGAGTACACAGAGGAGAGAGCTGCACACAGGACCGAGTATATGAGAGGAGAGAGCTGCACACAGGACGGAGCACCTAGAGGAGAGAGCTGCACAAAGGGAGAACTCCAAAGATCTGCAGTTTTCTCTTGAATATTCAGCAGAGCACTGATTAGTGCATCATGTGAAAAAAAATCTACCCAAAACCAGGAAAAGAACAACCTGAAAAAATTAGAGGGAGTAATCACTAACACTTGCACAGGGCCAGGAGTACTGCCTATTCCTACCAGCCAGAGTGGAAAAATCGTAAGTTACAAGGCATAGAGCAGAGTACTCAGAAGAGTTTTACCTCAATGGTGGGGCAAGTTAACGGAAGATTAAAAATTTCTGTGTCCATCTAAGTTTTTTGTCCTAACTTCACCCACCAAAGGGCATGTTTGGACAAAAGTGTATTAAAAAATCATTAAGAAAAAGCAAATTACAAATAAAGGGGGCAGATTTCCAGTTGGGTGAGTGTTAAACATCTGTATCCCATCTTATGTTTTAAGTGAAACCATGTTATATAAGGACTCATTAGAAGCATAAAAGCAAAACCTGAAAGGATCAACCTATTTCCAAGGAACTTAACCATGGTGCAGAACAAAGCTCAAGAATATGTATAGGAATAGAAACATATCCAGCATACAACATGGTAAAATTAACAATGAGTGCCATCCAATCAAAGATTACCAGGCATACAAAGAAGCAAGAAAATAATACTCATAATGAGGAGAAAAGGCAATCAATCAAAACTGGCCCAGGATTGACACAAATGATAAAATTAGTGGAAAAGGGAATAAAACAGTTATTGTAACTGCCCCACGTGTTCCAGAAGATAGAGCAAAGTTTACGCATGTTAAGAAGAATTGTGGAAGACATTTAAAAGACCTGAATTAAAATTCTAGAAATGAAAACTGTAAGTTATGAGATAAAAAATAAATATAATGGGTGGAATTAATAGTAGATCAAACATTGCAGAAGAAAAGCAGTGAACTTGAAGATATAGCAATAAAAACCACATAAAATTAAACACTGGGAAAAGGGCTCACAAAACCCAGAGTATTAGTTACTCTATTTAGGAAAAATTAGTATTGTTACTTCATAAACTTCAATACCGTAAGATTTATCAGTTAAACAAGTACTCGCTAAAGTGTGATTTAATGAATCAGAACCAATTTAAAAGACGGTCTGATTTAAAATCCTGTAGTGAAATCCTGGCTTGAAATCCTGTGACTTCAAATGGCCAAATATGCATACAATAAGAGTTCCTAAGGGAGAGGAGAGGTTGGGGATAACATGGCCACAATTTTCTGAATTTAATGAAAACATAAATACGTAGGTCAAAAAAGCTCAACAAACCTCAAACACAGTAAAGATGAACAAAACTACACAAAAGAGCATTATAATCTAATTGTTCAGTGCTAGTGATTTAAAAAAATCTTAAAAGCAGCCAGAAAAAAAAGGGGTCACATTACCTGGGGAGGAAAATAAGGATAATAGCAGATGTTTCACTGGAAACAGTGCCAGCTAAAAGATGGTGGTTACACATCTTTAAACTAATGAGAAAACACTGTCAATCTAGAATTCGTTACTCAACAAAAATATTTCACAAAAATGAAGACAAAGTAGTTTTTTAGGCATACGAAACCTATAGCTATTATCACCAATAAAACTGCACCGCAGGAAACACTAAAGGAAGTCTTTCAAGCAAAAGGAGAATGAGAACAGATGGAAATGTGGATCTACACAAAGGAATAAAGAATACTGGAAGTGATAACTGTATGAGGAAATAAAAGACAATTATTCTTATTATTTAAATATCTTTATACTTGATTGTTAAAACCAAAAATAATAACGCATAGTGTATTTATAATATATGTAGGAGTAAAATGTGTGGAGAGAATAGATCAAATGGTGACGGGGAGACATAGAAGTACACTATGACGAGGTTCCCACATGATACATAAAGTCAGATAACACCACATGGAAGCAGACTGACAAATTAAAGATGTAAACTAGACATTCTACAGCAACCCCTAAAACAACAAAATAAGGATTATAGCAAAGAAGCCAGTAAAAGAGATAAAATATAATCATAAAAAATATACAATGAATTCAAAATAAGACAGAAAAAGAAGAAATGGGAACAAAAAACAAATGAAACAAATGGAAAACAAATAGCAAAATAATAGACTTAAAACTCGCCCCGTCAGTAGCCTCATCCATGTAAACGAGCACAACACCACAATTAAAAGGCAGGTTATCAGGATAGATTTTAAAAAGCAAGGCTGAATCGCGTGCTCCCTAGGGTTCCCTAGGAACCCTTTTTAAATATAAAGACACAAATAGGTTTAATGTAAAATGATGGGAAAAGATATATCATTCTAAGTCCAATCAAAAGAAAGGCATGGTAGATATATAATGTCAAAGTCAACAAGCACATTAGCAGGGTTGAAGAGGCTCATTTTATACTGATAAAGGGGTCGATTCATTAAGAAGCTGTCTCAGTCCTAAATGTTTATGAAGCCCATGATAGAGCTCAAAGTACATAAAGCAAAAATGAACAGATCTGAAGGGAGAAATAAACAAATCAACAGCTGCAGTCAGAGATTTCAACAACTCTTTCAATGATGGAAAGAAAAAGTAGACAGACAATTCATAAAGATATATTAGTAAAAGATTCAAACAACACAATGAAGCAAGTTGACCTAACTCACAATGATCGAACACCTCACCCAATAACAGCAGAACACATATTTTTTTGAGTTGCACATGAAACGTTAACCAAGACAGACTATACCTGATGTTATAAAACATGTCCCCACAATTGAAAAGAATGCGTGTGTGTGTGTGCGCGCATCTGTGTGTGTGCGTGTGTGTGCGCGCATCTGTGTGTGCGTGTGTGTGCGCGCATCTGTGTGTGTGTGTGTGCGCGCACATCTGTGTGTGTGTGTGTGCGTGTGTGTGTGTGCGCGCATCTGTGTGTGTGTGTGTGTGTGTGTGCGCGCATCTGTGTGTGCGTGTGTGTGTGTGCGTGCATCTGTGTGTGTGTGTGTGCGTGTGTGTGCGCATCTGTGTGTGTGTGTGCATCTGTGTGTGTGTGTGTGTGCGCACGCGCATCTGTATGTGTGTGTGTGCGCGTGTGTGTGTGCGCATCTGTGTGTGTGCGTGTGTGTGCGTGTGTGTGCGCATCTGTATGTGTGTGTGTGTGTGTGTGTGCGCGCATCTGTGTGTGTGTGTGTGTGTGTGTATACCTATTCTGCTCTCTGGCCAGAACAGAATTACAGTAAAAATCAATAACAAGACCGGGCACGGTGGCTCACGCCTGTAATCCCAGCACTTTGGGAGGCCAAGGCCGGTGGATCACAAGGTCAGGAGAGCGAGACCACCCTGGCTAACATGATGAAACCCCGTCTCTATTAAAAATACCAAAAAATTAGCTGGGTATGGTGGCGGGCGCCTGTAGTCCCAGCTACTCGGGAGGCTGAGGCAGGAGAATGGCGTAAACCCAGGAGGCGGAGCTTGCAGTGAGCTGAGATCGCACCACTGCACTCCAGCCTGGGCGACAGAGTGAAACTCCATCTCAAAAAAAAACAATAATCTATAGCAAAGATAACTGGCAAATCCTTAAGTTGCTGAAAACTAAATAGCAGAGTACAGGGAGGTAGGTGAAATAATAGCCCCACAAAAATATCCACATCCTAATCTCAGGAACCTGTGCATATGTTGCCCTACATGGCAAAAGGAACTTTGCAAATGTGACAGAATTAAGGCTCTTGAGATGGATGATCCTGGGTGACCTGGAAATGGGCTTTTTCCCCTGTAGCCTCCAGGATGAATGTGGTAGATTCCAACACCTAGATTTTAGGAGCATTACCACAATAACAAATGTATGCTGTTGTGAACCGCCAACTTCGTGGTAGGAAACTACAACGAGCACTAAGTTCCCAGGTGGCAGCTTCCTCCCCAGCACACAGCCCAGCGCCCTCCCTGTGGGAAACACCCAGGAATCTGTGAACACACACGACTGGGCGGACAGTTCTCTGGGACAGGTAGAAAATGATAAGTGACAATATCAGGGTCATTTGCTTTTCGCTGCACTAAAAAAAAAAAAAAAAAAAAAAAAAGTCACGCAGAAAATTAAGAACTTTAAAAATAAACAGTAACATCAAAAAGATCTGAGACGCCAGAGCAAGTGAGTCAAATCTGAGCCACATCTGAGCTCAGCTCTGGAAGAGAAAGGTAAGAGGCTGGCACAGGGGAGGTGCGGGGGAGAGGGAGACTCTTTTAGTGCCAAAACGCTTAGCGAAGGCCTCGCAGAACCTGGAAACCCACAGTGAGACACGTTCCTCTAAGCACGGGGAGACACCTTAAGCCCAGTGAAGTCAGCCAGACATAGAAGGAAAAATGCTGCATGATCGCTCTTATATGTGGAATTTCAAAAAATCAAATACATAGAAACAGAGAGAAGAACGTGGTTACCAAAGGTGGCAGGGGGTGGGGAGAAGCGGCTCCCTCCACCCACTGAGGCGAGCACTTCTTTCTGACTCGTGGTCCTTCAAAACATCCTCTCCAGAGGGAACTCACAGCTGCATAAACAGAGCACAGTCACTTGACCTCTAATGACCTGCTTCATCTTTCGTAAAGGGAATAGGAATATCTATTTCACTGGCCGGGCGCGGTGGCTCAAGCCTGTAATCCCAGCACTTTGGGAGGCCGAGACGGGCGGATCACGAGGTCAGGAGATCGAGACCATCCTGGCTAACACGGTGAAACCCCGTCTCTACTAAAAATACAAAAACTAGCCGGGCGAGGTGGCAGGCGCCTGTAGTCCCAGCTACTCGGGAGGCTGAGGCAGGAGAATGGCGTAAACCCAGGAGGCGGGCCTTGCAGTGAGCTGAGATCTGGCCACTGCACTCCAGTCCGGGCGACAGAGCGAGACTCCGCCTCAAAAAAAAAAAAAAAAAAAAAAGGAATATCTATTTCACCGGTGATATTGGGAGCATACATGAGGCGACGCGTGGATGTGAGCACCTGTAGAAAGAAGCTCCTGAAAATGTCAGCGGCATCAGAGCTGAGCTGTCATCCTCAGATCCAACACGGCTTCTATGGCAAGCTCCGCCTGGGGCTCTGCATTCTTCCCTATCGGTGACTGGAGTTTCATAGTACACATTGCATCTTTTTAGGCTAAGCCTGTTATCCTGTCATTCTCTTTGGTTGACTTTTCATACTGCCTCTAGAGCAAATTGTTAAAACCTACATTAGGAAACTACCCTGCTAAAAACAAAAATCCATCTCCAACGACTCCCGAATGTCTCCAGAATGAAGCCTGCCCTCTTTTGCCTGGCATTCAAGATCTTTCAAGAATACCCACTATGTCTATCACTCTGCTCCACACTCAGACAAACTAGAAATCCCAGAGTGATGTGCCTGGAGCAGTCAGCCCCATGCCTAGCACCTTGCAAATGTCCGTTATTTCTCTAGTGAATTATTGAATTCAGAGGCCATGGGTACTCATATCTCCAGCACCTAACAATGCCTGGCACACAGACAGGATTGCGTGTGGCTGCAGAATGATGTGTCCTGGAAAAGACATCCACGTCCTGATCCCTGGAACCTGGGAATAGAATATATTACCTGTGAATAGAATGTTGCTTTCTTTTTGAGATGGAGTCTTGCTCTGTAGCCCAGGCTGGAGTATAGTGGCGTGATCTCAGCTCACTGCAAACTCTGCCTCCTGGGTTCAAGCGATTCTCTGCCTCAGTCTCTCAAGTAGCTGAGATTACACGTACCCGCCACCACGCCTGGCTAATTTTTATATTTTTTTTAGTGGAGATGGGGTTTCACCATGTTGACCAGGCTGGTCTTGAATGTCTGACCTCAAGTGATCTGCCTACCTTGGCCTCCCAAAGTGCTGGGATTGCAGGCATGAGTCACTGCGCCCAGCCAGAATGTTACTCTTACCTGCCAAAAGGCATTGAGTTGCAGAAGAATTAAGGTTGACCTACTCAGCTGACCTACAGATGGCAAAGTTATCCTGGACCTTCCTGGTGGGCCTAATGTGATCACAAGGGTCTTTATAAGCGGGAAGGGAGACAGAAGAAAGAGAGGCAGAGAGATGCAGTGTGAGGAGGACTCAGCCCAACAGTTGTTGGTTTGAAGTTGAAAGAAGGGGCCACAGGCCAAGGAAGACAGGGCCTCTCAGAGCTGGAACACACAAGGGTGCTCCCTGGAGCCTCCAGAAGGAACACAGCCCTCCTGACCCCTTGCTTTTAGCCTGGTGAGACCCATTTCAGATCTCTGACCTGAGGAACTGGCAGATAATAAATTGTTGCTTTAAGCCTGTACGTTTGTGAAGACTTGTTTCAGCAGCGAGAGGAAACTTGTACACACAGCTCACTGAGTGGATGAGACATGAGTGGATAAAGCTCCTGCTGCCCTCACACTTGTGGCTTCCGTATTACACATCATTCACTTTTGCTTCCCAACCCCCATGCCTTTTCTTCTGGTGACAGCACCTGGATTTCCTCTGGAGAGCCACCTGCCTTCCTGTCTAATCCAGAGGGCCCAAGGGAGGCTCACACAAGCCTGAAGGGCAGGCCTCAGGTCTGGTTTGTCCAGTCAGAGCACATGTTCCTCTGGCCAGGGATGGGTTCAGAAATGGACACGTTATCAGAACCTGCCCAGTGACAGCCAGCCCTGGGACTTTTGCTGCAACTCTTAGAAAAGTCGAGCTCACAGGTCTTTGTCTGTGGCAGGAAAGTGAAGGAGGAGGTGCTGAGCTGTCAAGTGAAGATGAGATGACAGATGCTTAACTGTGCCGCTTGAACTCCTAGATCCAGCCATGCCAGGGACACAGGCGAGCATGTTGTCTTTGGAGCTTAAGTTATTGTGTTAGGTTTCTGTCACTGCAATTTTTTTAAATGTAGTCTCACACCTCTAGAACCTTTGCTCAAGCAACTCTTTAACCTAGACAGTGTCCTCCCCACCCTCTAGAACTCAGCTAAACTACTACTGCACCTGAAAAGACTTCCCCAAACCCAGAGGATGCTTGTCTCCCTCCCAACACTCCCAGGGCAAGTGGCTCTGCAGTCACCGGGAAGGCGCTTGCCCATCCTCACATGGTGTTAAATCCGTGGACCATGCCTTGTTTGTCTTTACAACCCACTCCCTGCTGCTGGAAGCTGGCCTTGGACTTGCAGGGAGGCGCGTGTCTGCTAAATGGAATTCTTTGTTGCAAGGAAACAGTCATGCACACATCAGTACCCATCTCACTGCCTGCGGGCTCCTGAGGAGCTGGCAAAGACTGGATGGCAGTTTCTGCCATGAGCTGCTATTTCCCAGGCAGGGAAGTGAGGGACACTGAGAACCGGAGCCTTCGGCACCATGGGGTCGGCAAGAACAGCATTCTATCATGCACCACCAACCTTTGGAAATTGAAATTCTGATTCTTGAGGCACTACATAAAAGCCTACCTTGACACAAAACTAATTATGTGTGCCTCAAACAATTATGCAAAACAAGTAGAGCGCTTTCCATGTAAAACAATAGGTATAGAGGAAATGGCACTGCAGATACTCTTATAAACATGGTGAAGGCGCCACTCTGCTTAGGAGAAATCTACAAAGGCTTTGTGAAAGTGTACCACTGAGATTCAAATGGCAACTGGCCATTCACCGTCATCGCAGAACACAGTGGGCCTCATGCATCCCACAAACACATCCTGGGTCAAGGCCACCATATTTTCACATTTGTGAAACATAACTGGTCTCATAGCAGCCTCTATACCTGATTTAAGTGATAAAAATAGGACATTACTCTTTCCACATAGATCTAATGGGTACCTCAAACTTAAGGTTCCCAAACAGAACCCTAGAACTCCTGGCCAAGCAGCTTTTTCTTTTTTTCTTTGAGATGGGGTTTCACTCTTTTGCCGAGGCCGGAGTGCAATGGCACGATCTTGGCTCACTGCAAACTCTGCCTCCCGCGTTCAAGTGATTCTCCTGCCTCAGCCTCACAAGTAGCTGAGATTGATTACAGGCATGTGCCACTACACCCGGCTAATTTTGTATTTTTAGTAGAGATGGGGTTTCTCCATTTTGGTCACGGTGATCTCGAACTCTCAACGTCAGGTGATCTGCCTGCCTTGGCCTCCCAAAGTGCTGGGATTGAGCCACCGCGCCCAGCTGCCAATCTGCTTTTCATCAAGTCTTGCTGCCACGATTGGCCCTGCCCTCAGTTTACCTACCTGCTCAGGTCAAAGCAAGGAGTTGTCTCTGACACCTCTTTTTCCTCCACCCAACTTTGAACCCATCAGCAAATCCAGGCTTCTCTTTCTCCAAACTTAGCTTCTCCTCCCTCCACTCCACAGCTAATCCCAGCTGGGGCATCGCGTTCCTGCCGCATCACAGCCACCTCTCCGGTTGTCCTGTTGCCTGGGTCCAACCTAGTGTGCATTGGACCATAACGCATCTCTGCTCAACCCTTCTAGGAATTCCCACCTCACCCAGAATCAAGCTCCATGTGCATCTCTACTAAAAATATAAAATTAGCCAGGTGTAGTGGCACATGCCTGTACTCCCAGCTACACGTGAGGCTGAGGCAGGAGAATCGCTTGAACCCAGGAGGCAGAGGTTGCAGTGAGCTGAGATCACGCCATGGCACCCATGGCAAGGCTAGAGGTCCAGCAGCCCTTACGTACCATGGCCAGCCCAGCACCAGCCGCCTGCCCCAGTCACCACACTCCAGCCACACTGTCCCTCTGGTGTCTGAAGATGAGGTCGAGCTGCCCACCCAGGCTAGTCTGGAGAGTCAAGCTCACCATAGGCAAACCTGGATCTTGGTTCGGGTCTCCCTCACATGTGTTCAGTGAGAGCCAAGGGCCTCTTCTCCATCCTGCACTGTCAGCCTCTGAACATATTCTCCAGGGCCACAGACAGAGGGCAGAGGGACAGGCATGGCAGCCTGGAAGAGCTTGAGTCTGAGAGTGGCACCCATTGCATTTGCTCAGAGCCCATTAGCCAAATGTGGCACCTGAGCCCAAGCTCTAGGCTGTGCTTCCAGAAAAGGTCAACTACAGCAGGAATGGAGAATGTGCAGGCGTTGGTGGGGGTGGGGACGGAGGAGACCGTTTCTAGACTATGCGGCCAGATGACTTGGAAACACAGAGCTGCATGTTGGTGGGGAGAGGGTCAAGCGAGAGTGTGCAGGAAGAACCCAGTGCTCGGGCCCTGAGAACAGGCAGCCACTCCCCAGCGTCAGAAAGGACTTGGCCAGAGACAGCCTCTGGCTCTGATATAAGGGCAGGACCCCCACAGACAGATGTGAGCGCACTCGGAGACTGCCCTCAGTCATTAGGGACTACCAGGGCAAAAGTCATCTGCTCACCAAACACACTCATTGAGTAGCCCCGTGTCCCCAAGCCAGAAAGAGTTCTAGGCACTGAGGGCCAGAGACGAAAGAAATCCCAAATCAGCAGTACACACTAGCTAACTATGGATCTCTTTCTTGCACAGTCATTCTGGAAGTTCATATGGCTGTAAATAGCAAAAACTTTAAAAATAGGTATATCCCATGACTCTGCAATTCTACTTCTAGAAAATTGTCAAGGATATGCCCAAGTATTTAGCTGTAGAAATATTAAGTGAAGTTTTATTTTTAACAGGAAAAAATAATCTAACTGTCCAACCACAGGAGATATGTTAAAGTCATTTAAGAACTTCTATAAAGTGGAATATTCTTCAGATTTAAAAATCGTATTTTGGAAGAATTGGAGACATGAAAACCTATTCATAATTTATATAATAATTTATAATCAAGTGAGAAGAAAACACATGGTAATACTATGAAAAAGCAAAGATTCCTATGAATGATTATTGTGGTCACTTAAGATGATCTTGCTTTGTGCTAGGCACCATGCAAAACCCTGGATGCAGGTGATCACATTTAGCCCTTATCACAACCCTGCTGATGCTGGTGAACTCCCATTTCAAAGATAAGAAGACTGTCAGTCAGCTGGGCCAGTTCTTCTCCATTTTTGCTTCAGACCCACTTCTCTGGATGGGGTTATCCACCCTCCCTCCTTTCCTCTGGCTCCTGGTTGGGATCAGCCCAGGGGAGGCCCTGGCAGGGGACCAAGGCTGGCAAGGGGAGCTCAGGCTGTCTGCTCCACCTGCTCCCTCACTGCTGGGCTGCAGCCCAGGACACAGACTGTGCTCCCCATCACATCTGCAGCCAGGCAGGCTTCCTTCCTGGACATTGCTCTGGCCAGGCTTAGGTAACCCCTCCCCTCCATTTACACTCTGGGCCAAGGGGGCAAAGGCTCCCACCTTTCCAGTCCATGAATGCTGCACTACCATTCCTTGGTTCCTTTAACTCTGCCTCTGATTTAATAAGAGGATCTTATTAAATCCTCTTCTGGCTGGGCGCAGTGGCTCACGCCTGTAATCCTAACACTTTGGGAAGCCAAAGCAGATGGATCACTTCGGGTCAGGAGTTCAAAACCAGCCTGGGCAACATAGTGAAACCTCATCTCTACTAATAAAAAAATATATATACAAAAATTAGCCAGACACGGTGATGCATGCCTGTAATCCCAGCTACTCAGGAGACTGAGGCAGGAGAACTGCTTGAACCCGGGGATTGGAGATTGCAGTGAGAGTGAGCCAAGACTGCACCACTGCACTCCAGCCTGGGCAACAGTGTGAGACTCCATCTCAAAACAGAAAAAAAAAAAAAAATCCTCTTCAATTACCTGTTTTTGAATGCAGCATCTCCTTCCTGCAGAGCCTTCCATGACATGTGCCTATCTTCAGGCTCCCATAACAAAACACCATAGCCTGGGTGGCTCAAACAACACATATTTCTCCTAGTTCTGGAGGCTGGGAGTCAGATGAAGAGGCCAGCAGGGGCAGGTTCTGGGGAGGGCTCCCTTCCTGGTCTCCTTACACTGCCAAGATAGCAGACAGAGCTCTAGTCTCTTTCTCTTCTTTTAAGGACACTAAGGGGCCCCTGCCCTCAAAACTCATCTAAACCTAACCGCCTCCCGAAGGCCCCACCTCATAATACCATCGCAATGGGGATTAGAGCTTCCACATAGGAATTTTGGAGCAACACAAACCTTCAGTCCATATCAACATGGAAGAGGTTGGATTTGAACCTTGGTCCTCAAAGTCCATAGCAGGCACTCCTCACCTTGGTGGAGTCTCTGGGCTCCTTCTGGAGCAGTGGCCTGTGGCTGTGAGCTTTGGGTATTACCCCTGACTGTGAGCAAGCAGATGTGTACGTCATTTCCCTGCTCTGAGCTCCCAGTTCCTCAAGTGGAAGGAGGGTGTCGGAAGGGCTGAGATAACGGACATCAAGCATCAGCCTCCATAAATGTCGGATGTGCCATCATCTCTTCCGTCTCCTCAGAGTGACCACTGCAGACTGTTAGCAGGTCATTTCACAATTTTATTTTAAAACCTTCAATAAATCAGCATTTTCCAAACTGCACATAGAGATCGTTACAGACGACACAAAGTTGAATGAAATCCATGGTGTTGACAGACGGAGTGTCCTAACGTGTGCAGGACAATGGGATGACTGGCCCTTTGCTCTAACGGGATCCTCGGTGAGGAAACCAAGGTCCCCTTGAGTGATATCACACTCCAGACACCACACTTTGGAGCAAAACACTTTCTGCATTTAACAGACGATCTAGCTGCAAGGTTAAGAAGCCGTTAGTCATGGCCAGAGTGATCAGGGTTGCCTTCTTGGAAAACTGTGGGACTTCGGCAAAGCCTTTAATGTGACAAGAGAGTCAAGGGGGCTGGGAGGCCTCCCATAGGCTCTAAGGCTTGCACCTTTGCTCACACTGTCTGCTCCCATCCCCCATGCCTATCCTGCCAAAATGCTACACAGAAAGTGGCTGACACGCACTGTTTAAGGTGACGCCACTCTCAAGTCCTAAACCTCACCACCACCCCAACCAACTATGAACTCTTGGATTAATTCCTGGTTTTGTTGGGGGTTTGCTTTTTGCTTTTGTTTTTGCTTTTTTTTTTTTTTTTTTTTTTTGGAGACAGGGTCTCACTCTGTCACTCAGGCTGGAGTGCAGTGGCGTGATCAAGGCACACGGCAGCCTCCACCTCCCAGGCTCCAGCAATCCTCCCATCTCAGACTCCCAAATAGTTGAGACCACAGGCACTTGCCACCAAGCCTGACTAATTTTTGTATTTTTTGAAGACAGGGGGTTTCCATGTTGCCCAAGCTGGTCTTGAATTCCTGGGCTTAAGCAATCTGCCTGCCTTGGCCTCCCAAAGCAATAGGATTAATCCAAGAGGCCTTGAGCCACCGCACCTGGCCTCTGATAACAGTGCCTGCTTTTGCAGATTTACTATGAAGATGAAATGAGATCCTGCACATAGAGTGCCTAGCACAGCACTGGACACACATCTTGTTACCAGGAGCCCTTGCCCCCTAATGACCTCCTTTCATGGGCCTCCCCTGAGCATTTGGCCACAGCCCTCACAGCCCCATCACCACTGGGCCCGAGTAGTTATACATTACTGTGTGCCCTCATCTCAGAGTGAGTCCAAGGGATCTGGCAGGAACCATGGAGAGGCCTGGGAGATATTCACCGAGGAGCCTAGGACTTTACAAAAGCTCCCATCCACTCCTGCACATTGGATAGAGTCAGTGATGATGATGATAATGATGATGATAAAATATCAGCTAAAATTTACAGGGGACTTACTCCATGCATGTTCCATTGTAGATAGGATTTCACTTTAATCTTCAGAACCTCTGAGAGTGGCACTCTCACTCCTCCCATCTGAAGATGATAAAACTGATACCTACGGTTAATAAATAACTTGTCAAATGTTACGGACAGATGTCTTGCAATTCTTGGCATAAAATGTTCCATAATATTCCTTTTTGGTTCTTACACGTCTGTAAAATATGAATGATGTCCCTGTTCTCATCCCTAATATTGATCATTTGTGTCCTCTGCACTTCTTTTGAGTCAGTCCAGTTAGAAGCCTGTCAAATTTATTCACTTTCTCAAAGACCCCGAGCTTTTTGCCTGTGTTGATTTTTCTCTATTTTTCTGTTTTTAAATTTGTTAATTTCTGCTCTTGTCTCTATTATTTCCTTCTTTCTGGTTGTTTTGGAATTGACTGGCTCTTCTTTTCCTATTGCTTAAGAAAAAAATTATATTCCTGATTTGAAATCTTTCTTGATTTTTAGAATAATGTAATGCTATAAGCTTTTCTCAACGTGTTCCTTTGGTTGTATCCCACAAGTTTTATGTCTCGTGTTTTCATTTTCATTCAGTGGAAAATAATTTCTCATGCCCTGTTCCTTCCTCTTTGACTCCTAGGTTATTTAGAAGGTTACGTTTTGGTTTCCAAATTTGGGTGAATTTTCCAAATATCTTCTGTTATAGATTTCTAATGGAATGTCTTTGTGGTCAAAGAATATAGTTTATATCATTTAAATTATTTTAAATATGATGAGGTACTGAAGTTTATTTTCTGGCCAAGAATACAGTTTATCTTGGCAAATGTGCTATGTGCGCTTGGCGAAAAAATGTGTATTCTACTGCTGTTGGATGGATTGTTCAATACACGTCAATTAAATCGAGCTGATGGTGCTGTTCTGGTCTTCTATACCTTTACTGATTTTCTGTTTACTCATTCTCTCGATTACGGAGTGAAGAGTGTTATAGTCTCCAACTATAATTGTGGACTTGTCTATTTTCTTTTCGGTCCCAATCAGTTTTCACTTCACATACTTTTCAGCTCTATCATTAGCTGCATACACAGTCAGGATTATATCTCTTGATCAGTTGACCTCTCTTCTTTACGTGAAACCTCTCTCTATCCCTGGTAACATTCTTTGTTCTGGAGTCTCTTCTGACTTACATAAACATGGCCGCTCAAACTCACTCAAATTGGTGTTTGTGTGGTACATTGTCTTCCATCTTTATAGCTTTACCCTGTCTATGTTTTCATCTTCAAAGTGGATTTTTTTGTCATGGTTTATTGCTGTGTCTTGCTTGTTTATACAATTTGATAATCTCTGCTTTTAAATTGCTTAAAAATATTTAGAATGCTTAGGACTCTTGCTTAGAACACAAAATCCACCACTTTGCTAGTTATTTTCTTTTTTTTCCCACCTATTTTTGGTTCTGTCTTCCCTCTTCTTCTGACTATTTGGGGGAAGTTGTGGGTGTTCTTTGTTATTTCATTTTTGTCCCCACTGCTGGCTTACTAGTTATGCTTCTTGTAAACCGTATTAAAGATTGCCTTGCTTTAAGAAGATTCAATAAATAGGAATCTAGATTTGTCAAAAAAAGAAGTGGAAAGTGACGTACTTATAAAAGAAGCCTCTATTCTGGGAAATGGATCTGCTAGGTGTTGCAGCTCTAATCACCTTTAGCAATGCATTTGACAGGATCCAATTTACACATAAAATTGACAACCAGCTTTCTAGCGTGATGGCTGCACATGCACACCAGTGAAGGGGCAGAGACAGAGTGAAGTTCCAGGGCTGGCCAAAGCCTAAGGAGTCAGGATCCCGCTCATGGTTGGCCTCACCAGCCCCGCTACAGAGACTTCCCCGCACTGCTGGCTGAGCTGAATCCAGGAGGAGTAGCCTCGACTTGAGGGGTCTATTTTCTGCCTCCCTCTGCTGCTACTTTTCCTGGGAGTCCTGTGACCACACAGGGAAACACCTAATGGACTCCATGTCCCCCAAAAGCACCAGGACATCCATCATTGCCCTCCTGCGGAAAAACAATGGGTTCTGCTTCATTACACACCAGAATCTTTCAGGACGAATCTCGACAGTTCTATCCATTTCCAAAGGTCACTTAGCCGAGCCCAGACTTGCGCAGTAACACTTGCATTGTCTGACAAGCTGAGCACTCAATAGGTGAATAAAATTCTCAAAGACATGGAAAAAGATGATTTCCTAACTTCCAATTAATTAGCAAAGGCAGGTTCTTTCTCCTTTGTTGCTAGGATCACTGAGCAGCCATGATACTGTACAGAAGCAGTTACAAATTAGCATCCTCACTTTAACCATGGAGGGTGCCATGGTTTGAATGTGTCCTCAAAAAAGCCTGTGCTGCAAACTTAACCCCCAGGGCTGTAGCACTGCAGAGTGAGGCCTGGCAAGAAGTGTTTAGGTCACAAGGGCTCCACTCTCGTGAACAGACTAATTCCAGTTATAAAAGGGCTTGAGGCTGTAAGTTTAATCTCAATCTCTCTCTCTCTGCCTCCCTGCCTCTCTGTC
Organism: Rhinopithecus roxellana; assembly: GCF_007565055.1. Classification (NCBI taxonomy): domain Eukaryota; kingdom Metazoa; phylum Chordata; class Mammalia; order Primates; family Cercopithecidae; genus Rhinopithecus; species Rhinopithecus roxellana. The sequence continues at coordinate 50,361,200 of NC_044559.1, read as the reverse complement.
TCTCTCTCTCTCTGCCTCTGTCTCTCTCTCTCTCTCTCTGCCTCCCTGCCTGTCTTTCTCTGCCTCTCTCTGTCTGTCTCTCTGCCTCTCTGTCCCTCTGTCTCTCCCTCTGCCTCTCTGCCTCTGTCTCTCTCTCTCTCTCTGCCTCTCTGTCTCTGTCTCTCTGCCTCTCTGTCCCTCTGTCTCTCCCTCTGCCTCTCTGCCTCTCTCTCTCTCTGCCTCTCTCTCTCTCTGTCTCTGTCTCGCATGATCTTTTGCCCTTCTGCCTCTCATCATGGGATAAAGCAGCAAGAAGACCCTCACCAGATACAGGCCCCTCCACCTTGGACTTCCCAACCTGCAGACTGTAAGAAATAACAGCATGTTCTTTATAAATCACCCTATCTCGGGCATTCTGTTACAGCAGCAAAAAACAGACTAGGACAGAGGGTATGGAGCATAAATCCACCAGAACAAAATCTCATTAAGGAGATGATCCATCAATCGGAAAATCTCAAACCAAATGACAAGACTTCTCCAATGTTCCCCTTTTTAACTACACACTATTCTTCTGCCCATTATGCTGATAAAACTCCAGTCCCAAATCTCTCAGCAATGATCTCATCACACACGTCTCTGAATCCAGCCCTCCACAGCCTTCCTACATGTTCTTTCAAGTTGGCTGAACTAAGAAAGTCCTCTTCCTATTCCTTGGGTCTTGGCAGAAGCCTTGAAACAAGTCAGACTGTTGCGCTCCCAAATTAAAGTGAGAGCCCACGTTCATAACAGCTACTGGGGTTGGTCCGCATGACCAGGCACTGATCCTGTGACAGACTCCGGGCCATTCAGGTGCTCTCTCTGAAATTTCACTTGAGGGCATAGCACCTGCTCTCCCAGCTACAGGACCGGAGACCCTGCTGCCTGGATTCTCAGAGCTTCCAGTCCTTCCCAAGCTTCATTTTCTGTCTCTATTTTGTTAGCCACGTTGTTCTTCCAATAAATTCTCCTCTTGCTTGCATTAAACCTTAGTTCGTTTTTTTACATATATATAAAACAGCAGTTGTTGCCTGAAAATAGGCGGCAGGTAACAGACCTTCAGGGGACAAGGAACACTTGAACCTGGCACCCAGCTGAGCTGGCAAGAGAACAATGAAGTTCATTCCTGCTCTGGGCTGGCCACGTGGCAGCCCGTGGTGCCAGATACCAGAATTGCTAATCAAGTTATCTTCAGTGCTCCCCTGAGGCCAAGTGCTCACTGGAGATAGGTGCCTGGCTTTGGAGAGGGACAGCTGCTATAAAGGGAACATATGATGTCGGAAGCAGGGCTAGATGCTTCTGGGAGCACTGGCCAGCTTGAAGCAAGATCAGCTCAAATCGCCCAGTGCTCACCCAAAGGCAGGAGCTGAGACCCAGACCTGCTGAGAGAATCTCTTATCTCCACTATCCACAGGGCTGGGATCAGCCAAAACTAAATTCCAAGCTTGTTCCGGTTGCTGAATCCTAACAGCTTTTAAGCTCACTATGTCACCAGGTTGGAAAAAAAACAGGACACTAACAATTACAAAGAGGAAATCTGGAAAACCTGGGGGACCTGAACCTCCCCCACCACACTCCAAATCTGGGTCTTCATTTCCGTTTACATTGGGCTTCTTTGTTTCCTAGCTACGTAAATCTGCCTGGAAAACTCAAGCACTCAGGGAATTCGTTGGAAGGATATGAACGAAGTTCATAGGCTCAAACAAAAGGTCAAGGACCCACGAGTGACCACCATGACCGGAGAGACCTGGGGAATTACAAAGCCAGCACAGCTCGTGTCTCCACAGGGTGAAGCGTCTCCAGCCACTTTTAACTTTTTGTCATTTTGCTCAGGATTCAAAGTCTGCAGAGGAAATGGTGTCTGATGGTTGTGCCTGGATGGCATGCCTTTCCCTGGGAGAAGAAGGCTTGGGCACCTTTCCCCAGTTCCCACCAGAGTCTATCACTGGAGATGATCAGATGACATCCCCACAGGAAAGTGGAGTGGACGTCACACACGGGACAAGCAATTGAACATCCCCACCCTAACCGAGAACCTGGGCCTGGGTTCAAGGCCACTCTGCAGAATGAGGTTGCTCCCAGCTGTCAGAGCTCCGGCCACATCTCATCAGGTTTGCCTTCTAGAGTAAAAAGGATAAGTGTGTCTGGTAAGTGTGCTGAACAAAGTCCAAGGCCATGATCAGAATTAAAGTGTAAAGGAAAAGTAGTTCCTTCATTTGCCAGTTGTTCTGGCTGCTGCTGCACACAAAGCCACTCGCAGGCTGGAAGTATGAGCTACACAGTTAGTGTCACATCACACCAGGGTGGCCAGCAAGGCAGTCAGTCCCACAGGTCTAAGCTGGGTCGCACTTGAGGTGGTTGTACATGGACCCCAAAGGGAGGCTGCAACATGGTTTTCCCGGGACTGAGGGAGTTCCTGGGACGGATGACTTTCAGTGTTAAAACCAGGATAGGCTCTCGGTATGCAGAACCATCCATTCTAAAATCAGGAAAGTTCTGAGCAAATCTGGGGCCACATTACCTGTTCCCTCTAACCCAAGGGCACAGCTAAGACTTCAGTGTCTAACTTCAGCATTATCACAGCTCCTCTGTAACCCAGGGTTCCCAGGAAGCCCCTGCTGACCCATTCCCAGTGCTCTGGAACAGACTTGGCCTTGGAAAACTGCAGAAATCAAAATGTAATTTAAGACATTTAATGTACAAGGCATTAAAAGACCAGCAAGTTCCTTGAAATTCCTAAGCTCACACCACACCTTTAGAGGCAGAATCTGACACGGTGCCATAGGACTGCTAGCGTATGATCCTGGTTTTCTTCTGACAGACTCTGTCTGCCTAGGCGCTTTCTAGGCCACTCAGTACCTGGAAGGCAGGCAATGGGCAGCCGTACACCTAGAACCCCCCAAGGACTGGGCAAATGACTGTTATTTACCATTCAGCAGAATAGCAGGGATTCATTTTACACTCCAAAAAATAATAAGAATAATTACAGCTTCATCAATGTTAACATTTAGGTATGAAATATTATGGTACCAATGTCTAATTTACATAGTAATTAGACATATTAATATATTTCCTTCTTCATTTCAAATCCATAATCTACACTAATTGCTTTTAATGTACTCATTTTGGATGGATGCTGATATTTGAGAGTGAACATTATAACTTACCCCATTAAACAGAAACCAATGGCAGCAAAACCGTCCCTAATGCAATTATACTTCCTGTCTATGTTGTTGCCAGCCAGCGGTACCAAGGAGACAAGGATGTATTCATTTGCAAATTACCCGATGAAAACTAGGTGATTAGGACTAGGAATTAACATTTCTCTCCCACACTGTAGCTTCACAGCTACCCCAGAGAGAGCAGTGGGCGAAGCTCCATCAATACTGAGAAAAGCCACTCAGGACGCCAAGTGTGGGCGTCATTCTGACATGGCGGTGCTCTTCCCTGAGTCAACAGCAAACAAAGGGGCCGAAGCCCAGAATCCTCCTGATTGGTTTCATGAACCTGGGACTTGGGGCAGCTATCTAGTTAATGGGATGGACTCTCTCCAATCCATCGTAATGAGAAAGAGCAGGGACCCTCTTAGGGGCCTACTGGCCCCTCCAAGCATGACAATAAAGAAAAACCTTGAGTTCCTTCAGAGGAAGTTCCAGGTACTTAGCTAGCCCTGAGAAGTAAATGAGCAGCATGATGTGCAAGAAGATAATAGTAGCTTAAAACAATACCCAAGGAAGTTAGAGCCACATAATGCATGGTTCTCTTTAGAAACTAAAGATAACTCTTTTACAGAAACCCAGACCCATACCAAATTAAAAATGCCACAGGCATGTGGACCTTGGATAAGGAAGAACTGGGGACTGAACTCTGACTGCAGTTCTTTGTTCTTATTTTCTCCCTGAGGGGCCTGGAGACAGTCATGCCCATAGACTAGACCTTAATGTTCTTTTCTGCTGACCCCAAGTTTTTAGACAAAGCTTTGCTTCCTTAACCAATTGCAAATCAGAGAATCTCTGAATCCACCTATGACCTGTAAGACCCCGCTTTAAGATAACCCCTCTTGGGCAGATTGCTTGAGTCAGAGTTCAAGACCAGCCTGGACAACAGGGTGAAACCCCTTCTCTACAAAAAATGCAAAAAAATTAGTCAGGCATAGTGGTGCATTCCTGTAGTCCCAGTTGCTCAGGAGGCTGACATCAGAGGATCCCTTGAACCCAGGAGGTGGAGGTTGCAGTGAGCTGAGATTGCACCCCTGCACTCCCACCTGGATGACACAGCCAGACTCTGAAAAAAAAAAAAGATATCCCTCACCTTTTTGAGCCAAACCAATGTATAATCTCTGTGTACTGATTTACAATTTTGCCCTTAATGTCTGTTTTCCTGAAAGTTACCTCTGCCTTTAAAAACTCTCGCTTGTAAGCCATCAGGGAGTTGGATCTCAAGTATGAGCTGCCTGATTCTCCTTGCTTGGTGACTGCAAATAAAAGCCCTGCTTTCTCTCGCTACAAACCTTGGTGTGGATGTTTGGCTTTCCTGCATCAGGCGAGCAGATCCAGGTTTGGTCTAGTAACAAGAACATTCCTTGTCATAGCAGAGGCTCAGACTCAGCATCTGCAGACCCCCAGACCCTGCTGCTCAGCCACTGCATACCTGCACCCATCCTCACTGCTCCCCGTCTTTTCCACTGCCCCTGCCATGGCCAATCTTGGTGTCTCAGGGCCCAGTGCCTGCTCAGTGCACAGTGAAAGGAAGGCCACTGCAGACCAGGACACAGGGCAGCCAAGGGAGGCGTCCACCTCCTTCAACCTGAACAGCCTCAGTGGAAACACGTCTGGAAAAAGACATCGTCCTGTACCAAAGTATGTGGCCTCCATGACCTCCATGATCAGCCGAACTGTTTGCGTGAATAATGTCGGCCTGACCACCTCTGTGAGCTGACCCTGCCCACAGCACAGGGATGAAGGGCCCAGCAGAGGAGAAAGCATTGTCTAGGGAAGTCCTGGGCTCAAGCCCTGGTCACTGACCACTGCCTCTGGGCTAGTTCCTGTTCCTCTCTGAGGCTTGATTTACTCATCTGAAAAGGAGGTGTGTGGAACAAAAGCCCTCTAACATCCCTTCCAATTCCAACATTGGATCAAATATCAACTAACCTCTGCATTCTTCCCTGCAGCCCAGGGTCAGTGGCACCAGGTGAAGTTACCCCTCCCTCAGCAAGCTTTGAGCACACGCCTTTGACAAATATCCAAGCTCTGTAAAACATTTCATAGAGGTTTATTCTAAGATAATACGAGTGACTATGGTCCAGGGAACACAGCCTCAGGAGGTCCTGAGAAAGTGCACCCAGGCAGTCAGATTACGCATTTTGTAATTTCAGGTTTTATACATTTTAGGGAGCAGAAGTTTCAGGCAAAGACGTAAATCAGTATGATACAGACAGGAGACAGGGAAATACTGGGTAGAAGAGGGTGGCTCCCCAGCCAAGGCACCCTCAAGGCTGAAGACCCGCTGCCCTAAGTGAGGACAGGCATTACTGTTTCACACCCAAAAAGTTGTCTTTTGGCCCACCACGGCCCCCATCCTGCACCCATATAAATCCAAGACCTTAGCAGGCACACACAAGCGGCTGAAGGTCAGAACCAGAAGACCAGCGACAACGGAACAACACAGCAGAGAAAGAGAGAAGAGGAGGGGCGTCTGGATGCCAAGGGGAGTTCAGCTGGGGGCAGTCAGAGAAGAGTCCAGCCACAGGGTGGCCCGACTCCAGGGGAAGACCACCTTCGCACTCCATCCCCACCTTCCCACCCTATCCCTCTCGCTGAGAGCCACCTCCACCACTCAATAAAACCTTGCACTCATCCTTCAAGCCCACGTGTGATCCGATTCTTCCCGTACACTGGGCAAGGACTCAGGATACAGAAGGCTGTGACACTGGCCCCCTGCCCTCATGATAAGGCACAGAGTCTGTTGAGCTGATTAACACAAGCCTCCTGCAGAGGATGAAGCTGAGAGCATGCTGTAACACATGCCCACTTGGGCTTCGGGAGTCACAGACATCCACCACTAGATAAGGCTGTGGGGCTGGAGCCCAAAAGTGCTCCCCACGGCCTCTGCACCTGCCCATCTACATGCTCCCCCCAGAGGCCACTGAAGGAGCAAGCCCACCCCGTCGCACGTCCTGCAAGTCAGATAAAGGAACGCTCCTGTTTCAAACACATGGAAAGTATACACTGGTTCAGTTCAAAAGGTGCAATATCTTGAAGTGGAGGCCTACCAGTTTTCAGTGGATTCAGAGATTCTTTATCTGCAACTGGTTGGAATAGTTCGTTTTCATGCTGCTGATAAAGACATACCTGAAACTGGGAACTAAAAGATCTTTAATTGGACTTACAGTTCCACATGGCTATGGAGGCCTCAGAATCATTGCGGGAGTTGGAAGACTTTTTTTTTTTTTTTTTTTTGAGACAGAGTCTCACCCTGTCACCCAAGCTGGAGTGCAGTGGCCAAATCTTCCACAAGTTACTTCCTCCTTCCTTTGTTCTCCTCTGCCTTTGCCTCTTTTAAAAAGTTCTAAGTTGCTAGCCGATCGGGACAAATACAGCAAGTGAGGTCCCGTTCCAGCCAATGAAAACCAGACACAGCAGTAGGGTGGGTGCGTCAGGTTGTAAATGACCCTGTCTCCTTTGTTCGGTGTACTCTCATGGCAAAACTGCTGGCGAGTGTACCCTTTCTGCCAGAAGTAAAAATGGCCTTGCTGAGTACATTAAATTTATGTTCAAGTGCTATTTCTTTAAACACTGGGGAACAACCATTTCAAATATCTCTTAACCAAAACACTACCTCAGAGTGACCCACAGGGGTGTGTGACTTTACTCCTGCCTGGCACAGCCTTGGATCTTATTAATAACTTGGTATCTTATTGTCACAAAGAGTGTGTTTTGTGAGCCTTCTAATGTGTATTTTAACATTAATGCTGGCCCATTGTGCCTAGACTCCAAAAGAGAGGGAGTATAATAAGGCTTTTCCGACCTCCCTTCCCCTGATGGCCAAGAACTCAGATTTTCAGGTTTCTCTGGGGTCCCCTTGGCCAAGAGCAGGTGTCTGTTCAGTTGGCTGGGGGGCCCAAATTTTTATGATGCCCACAAAGAGATGTGCCTTAATTGACCCATGCTGGCATGTGTTTCCTGCATTCCAAGAGCAGGGTCTGCGCTGCATTCCCTCTGCACCCAAGGGCTGCACAGCACAGACTGACTAGGAGGAGGCAGCCATCATCTGCCTCACGGTGGAGAGGAGATCCACTGGAGGATTCCGTGGATTCTCCAAGGCTCCCACACCATTGGATGTTTTATTAAACACCAAACGCTATGTAATGAAACATCAGCATTCCAAATCTAACCTGATGTTAGGGAGATGCATTTCATTTTTCAATTAAAACACCATTTCCAGTGTTCAGCCTCGTGCTGCATTAGCATCACCTCTTTAATTAATCTGGCATCTCTCAGCCAGAAGTTGCTAAATTGCCCAAGCAGAGATGGGAAAACTAAAGGGAAGCCTGCTCCCAGCCCAAGGTGAGCAGGTCTCTCGAGCCCAGAATATATTTGGTTATTTGAATGAGAAACCACTTATCTGACAACACCTAGCTTAAACAGCAATTAGTCAAGAAGGGAAGACAAAGCCATTTAGAAGGGGCCGGTTGGCAGGCCCCAGGCCAAGCACAGGGGAAGATCTTCAGAAACCAGCTACTTTGCACTTAAGCAGGAAGCTTTAATTAGTTCCTGGGGGATCCCGACCTCCCCTGTTTGCATTTCAGGAAGGTTTTATAAAAGCTCCTTATTTGCTCTCCTAGGGGTTTTGTTTTTGCTTTTGTTTTCGTTCCTTTTGTTCTTTAGAACAACAGTTCTTCAAGGCCTAAGTCAAAGGAGACTTCTCTGGCTCCCTGCAAGCCAGGACCTGAGGCCCTCAGTAGTGGGCCTGGGCTTCAACTGGAGCATCTTGGCTTGACCTCCTGGCTCCCCAGTCCTGGAGAGATCTGGACAGGAGCCTAAGATGGCTGCAGACCAAAGAGCCTCCATCTCGAACAGGGCCCTTTTAGCTGCACCCCACACCCTACCACCCCTCCAAATGGAAGGCCACACTCTTACTCTCAACTTGTTTAAAAAAAATAAAGCTTTGTCTCAGCAAGGCAACCAGATCACCTCTCATGAGGAAACTAGAGCACCCCAAGCAGTGCAAGTCAGTAAGGAGCCCTCAGGCTCTCCCTGAAAAGTATCCCAGCCTGCTGTGGCTGGAAGTATCCGTGGCTGGATCACTGATTAGGACTCAGTCGTTTGGATTCTGGGTTTACACTATTAGAGAGGAAAGTCAGGGGCTGACCTTGCACGGGATCTTGAGTGGGACTCAAGGGCACTCGTCCTGCTGCTCTCAGGGGGCTCAGGGTGGCACCACTGCCCCAGAGACACCTCTCTGAAAAAATGTGCTCAGTCCAGGCCACCATGGTGGCATCTGCTGAGCCCTCCTGAACGCAGTGCAGCTCCCTGCCAGGGGACAAGGTGTTATTGATGACGGGTATCCAAGCTACCAATGGCAGATCCGTACGGGTCTGCAGCTACAGTTCTTGTCCTCAGAAGAAAGAATTCCACTGAGGGGCATAAGGCAGAAGAAGAGACCGAGGCAAACTTTACTGCAGGAGTGAGCATTTATTGAAAAGCTTTAGGGTGGAACGAAAAGAAAGTAAAATACACTTGGAAGAGGGCCAGGCAGTCATCTTGGAGGACAAGTGCCCTGTTTGACGTTGGACCTTGGGTTTTCTCTGTTGGCCTCTACTTCTGGTATCTTGCATCCTTTTTCCCTTGATTCATCCCTCGGGGTGAGCTGTGCACCTGCACAGTGGCCTGCTAGCACTTGGGAGGGGAGCATGCACAGGGTGTTTACTGGAATTGTGCACATGCTCACCTGAGGCCTTCTTCCCTTTACTGGTGGAATGTTGCTGGCTCTGACCTGCAGACCCTGGCCGAACAATGGATGAAAAAAATGCCCTCAGACACAGGTATCCAGTGAAAGAGCAGGCTAGGGGACTGGACTGCTCACAGAACGAGTTGTAGCAGCCGCGGCCATGACAAGCCAGTGCTGCAGGCATTTATTCAGTACAGATTTCATGACAAAGCCTTTGAGTCAACACACTGGTGGGTAATTAACATGGTCACCACCACCCCCACCCCACCCCACCCCACCCACCCCATCCCCCGAAGAGGACAGTCCAGCAATGATGATGAAAGGCCAGGTTCTGAGGCCTAAGTAAACTAACTTATCTAGATCATTTTCTTTACATCCCCTTGTTATCTGACCTTTGCCTTCAGGCTCCAGATAAGAGAATCTGGCTGCCTTCAGCCAAATTATCTTTCAAAGCTTTTGCAAAACCTCCTGGCCTTCCAAGAAGGTTTGCATCGTTTTTCTATAATTTCTCCCACCACCCTGGCCAACCTCCTACAGAATGTCCTCAGAAGATCATATGCCAGTTAAACTCTGCCATTTTGCCTCTCAATGTGCATGCCTGAGCTCACTCACCCAACTCCTGAGATCTTACTGGGAAGCTGCTGATCACCTGTTTCAGGCGTTTCTATCTATTGGGAGACTGCCTTTCCCTGGCACTGGCTGTGACCTACTACTGTTTTAGAGAGACAGTTAACAACCACCTAGTCATCTCCTGACATTCCTGGTTGGGGAGCCCTCTCCTGCCCTGCTCATGTCTGCCTGACTCCCTCCTGTAACAAAGGGCGAACCAATATCCCTGGAGACCTGAGTGCACCCAGCGTCAGCACCAGCATCAGCAAGCTTTGGACTCCATGGGAGTGGAGAGGAATGGGGACCTGTCACTCCTGCTTCCGCTGGCCCAGTGGTTTTTCACCTGGCTGCACATTAGAATGACCTGGGGAGCTCTTCAGACTCCAGATGTGGGGTCCCCTCCTCAGAGGTTCTGATCTATTTGGTCTGCTATACAGGGCTGCAAAGTTCAGCAAAGACCCTGTGCCCACCCCAAGTGCCCAGGACCACAGCGAGGCTGAGAACAGAGCAAGCCCACAGGATCTCTTCACACCTACAGGGAGGAGAGCAGATCCTATCGATTTGCTCCCACCACGACATATGACATGAGCCGATGCTAGACAGAAATGGTTAGAGCTGGTGTGGGATTCCCCATGTTCCCTCCCTGCATCATGGCAAAACCTGAACTCTCGTGTGGAGACTACAACGTCCAAGGACAACGGAGCCTTGGCCATCCTGATTCCTTGAGTGCCAACAGAGGAAAGAGCCACCTCCTGGCCTGCATGACATGGAAAGCATGAATGCTAAACAAAGAGGCATTCACTGTTTCTACCCACTGAGAATCCAAGGCCGTTTGTTACCTCAGCATCATCTCGCCTGTCCTGACTTTTCTGACTTTTACAAGCCTGGCTACACAGACGTGCTTGGGAACAGCCTCCCCCAGTGAGAGCTGGCCAGTCATTATTAAAACGACCTCAGCATTTCTGAGAAGTCTTGCTTGCCAAATTGTACCTGACTTCAAATATATCAAGCACTAGCAAAGGTCATCTCTTCCAGACTTCCAGGAGCTGCTGGCTTCAGGACCTCTCTTGAATTTTCCACCCATCCCACTTCCGGATGTGCATTTCAGCCTGCATTACTGGGGGCCTGGCACCCTGACCTGCTGAAGACGGATCACAGAGCATCAAGCCATGTGTCTGACGTCACTGTTCCACAATCAACAGAGAACACATTTATAAACGTTAAATTGCCCCAGACTAAAGCATTTCTTGCCAAAGAGATACGGCATAATTAAACTGCAAACGATAGCAAAAACTAATTTTAACTGTCTTGTGAGGTGTTAGCTAAAAGCTTTCCCTCACGTAGCTCACTTTTCTGGATCAAACTGACCTAAGTGCATTCATGAGTGGACATTTGGGGTTTTTCTAGTGGAGCAGACATAACAAACACCACTTTGGATTAGCAATTAACACAAGGTAGAAGCCTGTTTGAATGTGGTGTTTATAGGTTCACTTTTTATTTATCTAGTCATGGAATGACTATTAAGTGCTCACTATGTGCCGGGCACATAGAAAACATGATCACAACCCCTCAGAGGCTGAATCTGAGTGGTGACAGTAAAGTGGTGAAAACAGCAGCCAGAGGTGCAGTGGAACCTGCTCTGAGACAGGAGTGCTGGGCTTCAGTCCTGGTGCTCAGTCTCGGGATGCCCTGGCAAGTCCCTCCACCCAGAGCCGCCGTTGCCTCCTCTGAACCTGAGAACGATGCAGGTCTGGTGACGCCCAAGCTCCCTTTTATTCATCCATCACACAGTGCTGGGAAGCTCTGGCTGTGCCAGGAGCAGCTGTAGACTCTCCGGGTGTCAGTCACACACACGAGACAGAATCCATGTCCTTGGGGATCCTGCTGTGACACAGGAATGGACAACGTCAAGAGAACTGAGTGGCAGAGGCAGCACATGAGGTCGTGGTGCATGCAAAGGAGAGAGAATGAAGCAGGCACAGGGGATGTGGAGGAGCGCAGGGAGGGAGGGGCATCGGGTGTGTAGGTCGGCGGGCGGCAGTTCCCCCTGGAACTCCTCACTGAGGCTTGGCTCCACCCTGCCCCGTGGTGCCTTGCCCAGTGCCCACTTCTCCATCCTCCTCTCCAGAACCTATGTAAAGCCTCGGCACAGTTCACCGTTCCGTCCTCCGTGAAATGCCTCCCTCCTCTGGCTCCAGGACGCCACTCCCTCCCGGTTCCCTCCTCCATTTCTGACTGCTTCTTGAAAGTGTCTTGCTAGGCCCTCGTCCCCTCCATGAGCCCTGCAGGCTACAGGTCCACAGGGCTCTGCCTCAGGCCACTCCTCCCTTGCTCCACTCACTAGGTCGTCTTGCTCAGGCTCTGACAGCTCCCACTCATAGCTCCAGCCAGGACTTTTTCCCTGAACTCCAGACCCACAGAGCCAATGGGGTCTGTGACATGTGTGTATTAAGCATGTCCTTTCTGATGTTTGACACCCAGGGCCTTGCTGACACTGGAAGGACAGCCCTTCCCAGGGCTGGCAAAGCCCTAGAGACAGTAAACTACTGGAGACACATCTTTCTTACAGAAACAACCCCTCCAGAGTCCACACCCCGACCACCTCCTCCATCAGACTCTCATACACTAACAAACAGCCACTCCAGAGTCCACACCCCGACCACCTCCTCCATCAGACTCTCATACGCAAACAGCCACTCCAGAGTCCACACCCCGACCACCTCCTCCATCAGACTCTCATACGCAAACAGCCACTCCAGAGTCCACACCCCGACCACCTCCTCCATCAGACTCTCATACGCAAACAGCCACTCCAGAGTCCACACCCCGACCACCTCCTCCATCAGACTCTCATACGCAAACAGCCACTCCAGAGTCCACACCCCGACCACCTCCTCCATCAGACTCTCATACGCAAACAGCCACTCCAGAGTCCACACCCCGACCACCTCCTCCATCAGACTCTCATACGCAAACAGCCACTCCAGAGTCCACACCCCGACCACCTCCTCCATCAGACTCTCATACGCAAACAGCCACTCCAGAGTCCACACCCCGACCACCTCCTCCATCAGACTCTCATACACAAACAGCCACTCCAGAGTCCACACCCCAACCACCTCCTCCATCAGGCTCTCATACACTAACAGTCACTCCAGAGTAAACACCCCCAACCACCTCCTCCAACAGGCTGTCACTCCCCGGGCCACTCTCACCTGCCCTACTCAACCCAGGGCCAGGTACCAGACAACCTGAGAAGCCCCTGTGCACCAGGGCCCACTGAAATTATTCACTCTGGCCAATCCTGTCAGCTCACCCTGCCTCACCCATTCCTTCCCATGGACACCATGGTAAAGGTCCCTGCATCCATTTACCCCTCACTCCGTCTGCCTCTGGACCAGCCCTAGGTGCTTCCCATAAGACATCCTGCATGTGCTCGCTTCGGCAGCACATATACTAAAAAAAGACATCCTGCAGCCTGGCGAGCCCGCTCCTTCCCTTGGGAACTGTGAGTAACAAACTGTCTTCCCAATGGCAGAGGCGCCTTCTGACCTCTTGGCTTCACCATAACAGAATAATAATAAAGCCTACATTTTAAAATCATCTGCACTGCATGTCAGGTCAACACCTTTATCAGTTACGTACTGCTTTATATCAGTTAAGTACTGCTGTTAGCATCTCTAGATGCCAACACCCCAAATGCCTGCACCAAAGTATCAATTATCAATGGCTAAAAAGGGTCAACTAAATCTCAAGGTCTAAGTTTTAAATGTCTTCTTTCAAGTGCCATGCCAAATCTTAATGAAGTAAATAAGCCAATCTGCTATGATCCTGTGAGTCAGTAACTTGAGCTGGACTCAGCTGAATGGTTCTTCTGTTGGGGTCATTCATGTAGAGGCCATCACCCAGAAGCTCAACTGAGGCTGGATAATGTAAGATGGCCTCAGTCACATGTGCACATGGTCTTGGCTGTTGGCTGATGGATCTAGGGGACTCGGGACAGTTTGACTCTGCATCACATGGCCTCTGATCCTTCCATGGGTAGACCAGGCTTCCTCATGGTGGTCTTAGGGCAGTTTCTCAAGACAGTGAGAGCAGGAGCTGCGAAGTCTCTTGAGACTGAAGCTCAGAAGCTACACAACATCACTCCTGCATTTTATTGGCCAAAGCCATTTGCAAGGCCAGCCAGATTCAAGGGTTGGGAAATTAGACTCTACTTCTTGGTGAAAAGAGCCACAAAGCCCCATGGTATGAACACGGGGAAGGGAAGCTTTGTTGCAGCCACAGCATCTGAGCACGTCCAACATGTCCTGACATGCCCAAAACCGAGCTCTGGCATTCACCCCAGCCAGCTCCTCCTGCGGCCTTCTTCTCACCCCTGATAGCCCCATTCTTTCCATCGTTCAGGCCAAAAGCTTCAGTGGCACTCCTGACTTCTCTCTTCCACTCACAGCTTACTTCACTCTATAAGCAAACCTTGTAGGTTTCACCTTCAAACTCAACCAATAATGGAAACGTATCTCACTGTCACCATTCCAACCCCCTTGGTCCAAGCCAACAATCTCCCCCACCAGGATGACTCTAGAGATTCCTCTTCTGGAGTAAACGTCCTCTCTTCAGTGGCGATGCTGCTGACAGAACTTACGGGCTCTCCCATGGACAGCTTTTCATCTCATGTGACTCACTGCACCCATACCATCCCCCGTGGTTTCAAGCAATCCATCTCTAGATGCTAACACCCCAAATGCCTGTGCCAAATTATCAGTTATGAATGGCTAAAAAGGGTCAACTAAATCTCGAGATCTAAGTTTTAAATGTCTTCTTTCAAGTTTGTGATTCCCAAAATGGTTTGATATTTTGCTCTCATCAGTTAAAAAATAAATGAGCACATTCTCCTAATGTATGTACACTTATTAATTATAAACATAAATGACCAAATTAATAAATAACGTATGTGCCGGATCTCACTGACGAACCCCTGCAGGCCTATATTCCCCAGCTCTTCTCTTTGGTTCAGTGCCGGTTCAGCATGGACCATATCAATAGCGCCCTTGCCTTCTGACTTCTACTGGGCAGAGCCCATGGGGAGCCCTGGCAGATGACCCAGGAAAGACTATGAGGCCAGGATGCTTACTTCCCAGCTCCTCCTGTAGGGATGCCTTGGCCTGGGTACATTCTCCATCTGACCCCAGCTCCTCTCTGCATAGCCCTGGAGTGCTGCTGCCTGTGCCCATGGTTTCCCTGGAACCTGACTTATCTTCTAAAGAAAGGATTTCTTCACAGCAGGGTCCCAGCAGGAAGCAGGTGGCACACACAACTAGAATAATTCAATAAGAGTTTGAAAAATTTGCTATCTATAAAGGTGTGGGCAGGGGTGGGAGAGCCACAGGGATGTCACAGTGACTCAGGCTAGTCTAGGTCAGTCACCACCCCTGAACCTCTGGGGAGAAGCTGGGGCCTCAGGTGGAGCAAATCAGCTCCCGCCCCAGCAGTCTCACCTGTGGTGGGGAGAGGAGCCAGCAGGTAACTGCCAAGCCCTCCTGCTCCCCCCTCTTCCCAAATACAGACCATGGTTCACCATTGTCAATCCCAGTGGGAAGCTCCACAGGTGAGACAGGAACAGGGAATGGAGGAGGTGGGGCAGGGATGTAGCTCCCATAGGCATGGTCGGGGGAATGCACCTGAAGACAAGGACTCTCAGCTCAGCACAATTTCTATGCAGCGCTCCTGGGACCATCCAAATGCCGCAGGTGCCTCCTCTTTCCTGCCAGGACTCTGGCTGATAAAATATATTTTATGAATGTACAAGAAAGTATTGTGTCATTTCTTTAGATTAAAAATAAGTAGTCACGGATGTTCTGGTGTTTTCCATGTGCACACCGCCTGGGAGACCCCTTTAAGGTGTGCCTGCCAGGGTTGCAGCTCTTCTGAATCAGGAGCAGGGAAGACAGGTGAGGAGTTGAGTCCAGCTACCACCTGCTACCTGGAGGGCAGCCACTGGCCCAGTCACCAGGGTACCTGTCCTAGCAGGCCGCTCTGCAGGTGGCTGAAAGGCTTGGAGCTTATCTGCCAAGCCACCTGGCTCTACAGTCAAATCTCTCCAGGGGAGAGAGCGCACAGTACAATTCTGGTGACCCCACCAGCTCTGGTCAGCCTTGTGTACAGTGAAGGTGCCTCAGAGATAACTCAGGAGTCAGGCTCCCAGCCTCATCAGCATCCAGGATATCTGCCTGGGAAGAGAGATCTCCTCTGTGGTCGGTGCACAGCCAGCCAGGGAGGCGGCAGGCACAGAGGAAGGATAAAGGTCTCTTATGAGGGTGACAGGAACCCACCCTCCAACCTGAAGGGAAGCAGCCAGAGCCAGCCCTGTCACCTGATCGATGTCTGCTCCCACCCCAGGTGCAGTGGCTCACGGCTGTAATCCTAGTACTTTGGGAGGCCAAAGTGAGTGGATCACCAGGTCAGGAGTTCAAGACTAGCCTGGCCAATATGGTGAAACCCCATCTCTGCTAAAAATACAAAAATTAGCCAACGCGTGATGGTGTACCCCTGTAGTCCCAGCTACTCAGGAGGCTGAGGCAGAAGAATTACTTGAACCCGGAAGGTGGAGGTTGCAGTGAGCCGAGATGGTGCTACTGCACTCCAGCCAGACTCCATCTCAAAAAAAAAAAAAAAAAAGTGGGGAAGATTCCCATGTACATATGCCTACAGGCTGGGTTGAAAACAACAGAATCTATTCTCTCACAGTCTGGAGACTAAAAGTCTGAAATCAAGATTTCTGCTTAGCCACGCACCCTCTGAAGGCATTGAAGGGAAGCTCCTTCCTTGTCTCTCAGCATCTGGTGGTAACAGCCGGCACTCCTTGGCTTGTGGCAGCATCACTCCAACTTCTGCCTCTGTCCTCCTTCCTCTTCCCTCTGTGTCTGGGCCTCCACGTGGCCTTCTCCTCTCTGCCTGGGTCTCTTCTCATAAGGACATGAATCATCTTAGATTAAGGGTCCACCCTACTCCAGTATGACCTCATATTAGCTTACATATCAATTACATCTGCAAAGATCCTGTTTCCAAATAAGGTCACATTCACAGTTCTTGGAGGCCAGGACTTCCACCCAGCTTTTGAGGGGACACAAGTTTAATCCACAATAGAGGGTTGCAGGGTGACAGTTGCCTCTTGTAAAACGAACATGAAGAATGCGGTTTGGGTACCGCCAGCCACTGGGAGTGGTCTTTCACCTGTTCTCCTCCCTGTCCAGACCTCCACCCTGCGCCCCTAGAGAAAGTCTGGGAAGCCAGGCAAACTCTCATCCTGAAGGAGCCAAATTTAACAGAATCTTTTTTCTAACAATGTTTTGTATTAAGACAAGGTATTAGAGAAAAAAAAATTGCCTAAAAGCCCTAAGAATCACTGTTAAAGCTTCAGAACAAAGCATTTAATTACTTTTGACACACTAATGGCAATTTTTATTTTTAAACAGTCTCTGCACTAACATGACTTCTTCCTAAACACCGCTGTTAAAACTCTGCAAGAAGCATTTCTCTAAGGCAAACCATCAGAATCTGTGGCACCATCAGAATCTGTGACACCACCTGCAAAAGTCCCTCACGAACTCTGCACAAACGTGTGTAGGAAGCCACTTCAAATGCATGAAACCAGCAAAGGACAAGTCACTTCCTCATGGAGGTCCAGCAAATGAATATATTAAAGATCTTCAGGTCCTGACTTCTCTGAAATCTCCCAAATTTCTACTTTTTATGGAGAAATTGATAAATTCATCTCTGTGTTTTTATCCTACAAGTCAAAAGAAAATGAATGAGTTTTCTGAAGAGTTCAATTGAGTTTTGTACAAAGAGCATCAAAGTTCAATATCTTTATAGAAAAATGTCAACAGCAATTTCCAGGAGAGGGAGGAGACATCAAAGTGTCAAAAAATATAAACTAAAAGTCCCATGATAAAAGGAGACATGGTGTAGACAAGGATACAAATGATAAGAATATTGAACTGTCTTCGTTAAATATTCTCAGCAATTGTGTCAGAATGGATCCAAGGCCATCTTCCCACAGATTTGTTCCAGGCCCACAGTCACTCAGCTTTTCAGGGGAATTAACCACAGGCTTTCACCAACATCAGAAGACATCACAACACTCACAGACTCATAAAGCAGACCAGAAAAATCTTGCTAAGGTTATTTTTAGATATAAAAACATTTCACAGATATTTTTAAGTTGATGTGAACAATTTAAGATGCAGATATGATACATGAGTCAAATAATTTGGTTTTTAAAATACAACTAAAAATATCTAAAGCAGCGATGCCAAATAAATCTGAAAACAAACACTGGAACAGAGCAAGATGGCAGCTCAAAAGGAGAGGAATGAAAAGAGGCGACGTCTATCAGACAGCTTGCTGGTAACAGAGAATGAGAGGCCAATTAGGGAGAGTAATACTGAGCTTGTGATAAACTTGGAAATCAGACCATCGAAGTTAAAAGAGCAATTAACGAAAGCACCCAGGAAGCGAGGAAACTGTACCTGGCAGGGCCCAGTGAATAATTTAGAAGCAAGCAGGTCTCTGCGATGCTGTTATATTGTAGAGATCAGTCACAGAAAGGCTCTCCCGCTGTCACATTTCAGCAAAATGAAACACCAGATCATAAGAGAGGCTATGAGAGAGTGAAATCATTCATTGAGTGATGAAAAGCTAATATAAAACCTATTCATTCCATTGTTTATCACATTTGACAAGAAATTGAACACCACAAAACTGAAATCATCACAAAAGTAACACATTTCATTAGGGGAAAAAAGGCTTAAAGCTTCCATAGAACAACTCCTCTGCCCATTTTCAATTTCTTCTGAGATCTTTGTAGAAGTTATGGTAAATAGAGAAGGAAAGAATTTTGAATTTCAATAAATTACAAGATTCATGGGGATTTAAAATTTGCCAGTAAGTAGTCCTCTGCGACAGAGAATTAAGCTTCGGAGGCCAGCACAAGAAACAACAAACCATCCGACACGTCCAGCCCAGAGGAGGAAAGTAATAATGAGATACTTACCCAAATTGCTTAGTTGCTGCCTGGGGGATTCAAAAACTTTGCAAAGTAGAGGACATTGGGATAATGGGAAAAGGAAGGTCACCTCACATTTGCAAAAATCCTCATTGCCAAAGCCTCTGAGCAACTGTGCAGAGAAGTGAAAACAGATCTCATTCCAGGTCAGGAGAAAATAGTTTTTGATTGCCAAAGCATTAGACATGGAATCTCACCAAAATACATCTCTTAAGACAAAACCTGACTTTCAACTTAAATTGATTTTATGAACTGCATTAAGTATCATGGATGTGAGAAATCCCACAGCACACTAAGATGGAGCACCAGTTAAACTCAGAATGCCAGAATTCAGAAATCTGAATCATTAAAGTATTTTATGTAAAGTGTCATCTCTAGGAAATACAGAGAGGCAGAGGGGCTACAAGTTTATAGGAATTTGCTCCTAAATTGTATTTGTTTGGTCAGTCAACACTATTAGGATGAGAAAAACTGTACCCCAGACTTCTTGTGGAAAAAAAAGATTGCTAACTCCAGGAAGGTGCGTCATTTATTTGGTTGATTGGTAGGTTTGTTGATTGGTTGGTTGGTGGGTCAGTTGGCTAGTTGACTGGTTGGTTGGTTGGTTAGTTGGTTGGTAGTTGGTGGCTTGGTCATTAGTTGGTAGATTGGTTAGTAGGTTAGTAGATTGGTTGGTTTATTGGTAGGTTTGTTGGTTGGTTGGTTTATTGGTTTGTTGGTTAGTTTGTTAGTTGGTAGATTGGTTGGCAGATTGGTTGATTAGTTAGTTGGTTGGTAGAATGATTGGTTGGTTGTTAGCTTAGTAGGTAGGTTGGTTGGTGGTTTGGTTGGTTGACTAGGAGAGCGGTTGTTAATTTGGTTGGTTTGTTGGTAGGTTGATTGGTTGGTTTGTTGGCTGGTACATTGGTGGACAGGTAGGTTGGTTGCTAGGTTGGTTGGTAGATTGGTTGGCTTGTTGGTAGGTTGGTTGGTTTGTTGGTAGGTTGGTTGGTTGGTTGATTGGCTTGTTGGTTGATTTGTTGGTTGGTAGATTGATTGGTAGGTTGATAGGTTGGCTGGTTGGTTGGTTGGTAGATTGGTTGGTTTGTTGGTAGGTTGGTTGGTTTGTTGGTAGGTTGGTTGGTTGGTTGATTGGCTTGTTGGTTGATTTGTTGGTTGGTAGATTGGTTGGTAGGTTGGTGGGTTGGTTGGTAGACTGGTTGGTTTGTTGGTAGGTTGGCTGGTTGGTTGATTGGTTTGTTGGTTGGCAGATTGGTGGGTAGGGTGGTTGGCTGGTAGATTGGTTGGTTTGTTGGTTGGTAGTTAGGCTGATAGTTTGGTAGGCTGGTTGGTAGATTGGTTGCTTTGTTGGCAGGTTGGCTGGTTGGTTGATTGGTTTGTTGGTTGGTAGATTGGTGGGTAGGTTGGTAGGTTGGCTGGTTGATTGGTTTGTCAGTTGGTACATTGGTAGGTTGGTTGACTGGTAGATTGGTTGATTTGTTGGCTGGTAGATAGGCTGGTAGGTTGGTAGGTTCGTTGGTTGATAGGTTTGTGGGTTGGTAGGTTTGTTAGTTGATTGGGAGATCAGTTAGTTGGTAGGTTGGTTGGTTGGTTGGCTGGTAGTTTGGTTAGTTGGTTGGTAGATTGTTTGGTTGGTTGGTAGGTTGATTAACTGGTAAGTTGGTTGGTAGACTGGTTGGTTTGTTGGTAGGTTGGCTGGTTGGTTGGTTTGTTGGTTGGCTGATAGGTTGGTTAGTTGGTTGGTAGGTTGGTTGATTGTTGCTTGATTGGTAGGTAGGTTAGTTGGTTGGTAGAATGTTGGCTAGTTGGTAGGTTGGTAGGCAGGTTGATTTGTAGGTCAATTAGTTTATTCCAATTGTCTCTGTGTGGTGAATCATCTGTGTTGACTCAATCTAGGTTTGTTTTCAGATTGCTAGGAGTCTGGTAGGAGTAAGCCATCTCTTCCTCCCTCGTCCACAGGATAGCCATGCTTCTCTCTAATACCTGAACTTCTTGTCCCAGTATGTCAATTTTTCCTATTGTTGAGCTCAAATCAGAAGTTGCCTGACCTCCAGAGGACACGATTCCCCAGGTTTTATTTTTATTTCAAGATATCCTTGGGCAGAGAGCAGCAGAAGCAAGCAGCTCCTACATGGGTGTGAGGGTAAACCCCCCATAGAGTGAAGGATGGAGGGTTTCACAGGTCCTGTCTGAAACAAGGGCCAGAGCCCACTCCCAGCAGGACATGAGGGGCATGAATCACTCCTCTCATTCATGAAAAACTGCTGAGGATCCCTCTGCTTGTGACTAGCAGAGTTGGAAGGGCAGTTTCACACTAAATACAAGGTCTGGAGAGGAAAGATCGGTTTCAGCAGAACTCCCTCCATTCCCTCAGGGTGTGGAGCAGTTCAAGCCCTGTGTGATACTAACTATGTGACCGAGCCCAGGAAATCAGACAGGGAGGGGAAGCTTTACAACCCAAGTTCCCCAAGGAGACATTTGAGCACTAAGTTGCCTTTGCAGCAACAGGACGGAGAAGCAGGGTCTGGTTCCCCAACCCAATCACCCTCAAGCAAATCCTGGACCCCTGGACTGCCTGGGGAAGGAGTTCACTCAAACTCACTCCCATGCCACTGTAGGCTCCACTGTTCTCTACCCAAATCTGTGTTATTCATAGGTACACACCAAAGGAAGAATTCTGCCCAGGGAACATCATTCAATGTTTTACTCTATTGGCAATTCCCAAAGTACATTCACATTTTAAAGGCTCTGAGAAGGCCTGTAGTCCACTGTATCCTTTCCTTCACTTATTTCAAGTGGAATCTGTTTTAAAGCACAATATGAGAAAAAAAATAAGAGGCCTTGTGCCTCTCATGTGTCAAAAAAATGAACCTTACTGAATTTACTTCCCTAAGTATTTTAATTCAACAACAGTAAAACAAACCTGGAGATAAGAGATTCAATTTTGAAAATGAAAACAAGCTAATACCCTTTTGTTTCTGTGGTTGTATTTTCACATGTCAGGCAGAAGTCCAGCAGGCCACCTCCTCGAGCCCACCCTGGAGCCCAGAGCAGCTTTCCTGAGGTGGCAACCCAGAACCTGCTGGGAGTGTCTGCAGTGTTT
Source organism: Rhinopithecus roxellana (assembly GCF_007565055.1). Lineage (NCBI taxonomy): Eukaryota > Metazoa > Chordata > Mammalia > Primates > Cercopithecidae > Rhinopithecus > Rhinopithecus roxellana. The sequence goes on along the minus strand of NC_044559.1, from coordinate 50,339,457 downwards.
CCAGTTGACCAGCACCCTACAGCTACTTGGATCCTTTACTGAAATTTCATGAATGCTATGTTTCAATTACCATTATTCATAATAGAAGTACAGTGGCATGCTTTCCTTTCAAAATCAATCAAGTTGTATGCGCAGCTGGGCGGCTCCTTCTGTGTTTGGATTTCTGCCTGTTTTGCAAAAGCAGATGCCCCTTTCTTGAAAATGAGGAGCATGACTTCTCCTGCTGAGATGACCACACCTCCCCACACCCCTGTGTGGGCCACGCAGTGGCCTCTGATGCTGTGGTGGGGTGGCTGTTGCATCCTGCCCCTAGTGCAACCAGTGCCTCAGGATGCCCTGCACACTGACAGTCAGGGTGTGCACAGCATAGCACCCAGCGGGTTTTGCTGACACGGGATGGGAGCCGCAGCCCCCAACCCTGAGAGTTCACAGTAACAGAAACAAGATGACAGCCAGATAATCCACAATGCCAGGGGCTTTTGAGAATAATGAGTCCTTTCTGTCCTGGGATGGGTGACACTGGTGGCTCACTTCACAGGACAGAGAACTGAGTTGCCTATGTCCTTCATTTGGGAAGGTTTAGCACCCATTGGTATAGGAGGCAAAGCAAGCTTGGGAGATGTGTTCCGTGGCCACCAAGAAAGTTGAATGTTGGCTTGGGGTCAGTTCCACAGAATGATGACAAGCTGGGCCTCTCTCTCTCCCACAGGCCACCTGAGAGCATGAGAAAGGCCCCACAGCACAGAGGGTTTCAGAACGGGAAGCCCCAGCATCCAAGGAGAGTGTGATACAGGACTCTGTGGCCACGGGAGGCCAGATGATGGCAGGAACTGAGGGAGGAGGGTGCATCCCCAAGGCTGAAAGGTTAAGACCCCTCTGAAGCAGAAGCCCCAGGTTTATGGGGTGATCCAGAGCTATGCTGCTCTCTTCTGCTCCTGTTCCCCAGAAGCCTGGGTACCCCAAGGCCTGCTCCCAGGAAAAAATACATGTATCCTGCAACCCCACCCCTGAGAGTAGGGCTGATACAATTCCAGGGCCCAGAGCTGGACTGGGAAACTGAGGGAGCTAAAGGTACAGGGTGCTCGCTGTGTGGGCCCCTGAGCACGTGGACCCCAAAAATACATTAGCTTCAGGACGAGCTACATACTTCGCAGATCCCAGTACAAAATGGAAATGCAAGCCTCCTTGTTCAAAATTATTACAAATTTCAAGATGGCAACACAGAGCATTAAATCAAGTGCCAGGACTCTTCTGCATTTGGGACCTGTGCAGCACACGCCCATAAAGCTGGCACTGCCGGGATCTGCCACAGCCTTGCCATGCTGGAGCAGAATCAGTATCAGAATAATTAGAAGAGACTAGAATAATCAATAAGCACCTAGCCCAAATCAGTTCATGACACCTGCTCTATCACCACGTCCAAGGTGAGGCAGCATCCAGGCCGGTGGGGGACACTGGGCACTCACCCATCCCATTCATCTCTCCAGGTACACAGCAGACCACAGTTCCCATCCTCACTTCAGCTGGACTGAGACCATGTAACCAGGCCAGGGGGATGGAATGAAGACAGAAGTTATGTCCTGCCCAGCCAGAAACCATCCTACTCAATCTGCCTTCCTCTGAGTGCCGACGAGAGTCTTCAAGGTGGCCTTCAGTCCTTGGATGGTGGAAGCTTGGAAGGAAGCGGCCTGGGACCCCAGGCCCTCTTTGGGAGGAGGGCAGGATGTGCTCCCCAGCGTCCAGACACTTGGTTGGGGCTGTCTACTGGATTTCACCCCAGACTGCCTATTCTGATTAATATGCTAATAAAGCGTGAGCAGCAGCAATCAGCTTGTCTTCCAGGATGGAGGGCTGACGGTGTACAGAAAAGTTTCTGATCATGCAGAGGCACCACCAGGACCCTCTGGGAGGAGCCTTCCCAGAGAAGGAGGCACAGCAGCACCATGATTAGCCTCCCCTAAACTTCCCCCCAGCGGCCCCTCTCCTACCCAGCCCTCCCCTCAGAGTCCCAGCAGGGACCCCACCCCTAGTCCTGCCTGGTGGCCTCCCAAAAAGCAGGTGTCCACCAGGGAGGCCCATCCATCTTGTCTCCTAGGAGCAAGGAGTCAAGGCTTCCACACAACTTGGAGCAGAAGGATGACCCCCGAGGTTGGCTCCTCATCAGAAAGTGGAGATAACAATAATATCCATGATAAGCCTTCATGTTGCTGATGAAGTCAAGTGAGAAAACGTGCAGGATTCTCTGGGAATTGTATACCACTGTCCCATCAGCAATCATGAGAGAGACAGGATGGGCTGGGCCCCGGCCCACAGTCCTTCTCTGCAGAGCTGCGGCTGTGCGGAAGCCAGTATCCTTTCTGGAAGGCGTCCTGCCCCTCTACCCCCCAGATCCCAGCACAGATCTCTACCCTGGGTGCTGTGGTCCTGGGGAGGGTGCGGGGCCTGTAGTAAATTGATAATGGCCCCTGAAGACATCAGGGTCTAACCCCTAGAACCTGTGAATATTCATTATTTGGTAGACGTTGCAGACATGGCTAAGCTAATGATCTCCAAGTGGGGAGATTTTCCTGGATTTTGTGGGTGAACCCTAAATGTCACGACAGTGTCCTTGTGAGAGAGGGAGATTCCACAGCACACGATGGAGGAAAAGGTGGTGTGACCTCTAAGGCAGAGATCAGAGTGATTCAGCCACAAGCCAGGGAACACCAGCAGCCCCCAGAAGCTGGAAGAGGCAGGGAAGGATCCCCCAGACCCAGAGTCTTCAGAGAGCCCCACAACACCTTGACCTCAGCCTTCTGGTCTCCAGAGCTGTGAGAGCATATTTCTGTTGTCCTAAGCCACCCAGGTTGCAACCCGGAGTCTCCAGGAGCCCCAGCAACACCTTGACCTCAGACTTCTGGCCACAGAGAGTGCATTTCTGTTGTCCTAAGCCAACAGGTTGTTGTAATTTGCTGCTGCAGCCACGAGAAATGCACACAGGGCCTAAGCTCCATCAGCTGAGGCCCTGCCTGCTCTCTTCGAAATGAAACCAGGAGCATTTTATTCCTGTCTCATTCCGGGCTGGAAGAACGAAGGACTCACCCACCTAAGCCGGCATGCTGCTCACAGAAAGGACCTGTCTGCACCAGGAAAGGAGGTGGCCAAGGCTTAAGGAGAAGCCAAACCCAGAAGTGGAAAGGAGTCCTACAGAGACCCCAGAGCCCAGTATCCCGCAGCCTGCAGGCCCTGGCCAGGGCGCTGTCCTGGGGCCGCTGGTGGGCTCTGAGGAGCCGCCATTCATGGACTAGCACTCAGAGGACCTCAGCAGAGGACACAAGGGGTGACACCCTCTGCAGACATGCAGGTTCCTGTCCTAGAGAAGGACCTCACTGGGCATAGCCGCCCTCAGAGACCTGCGCAGAAGCCAGGCAGGGAGCCTGGGGTGGCGGCAGATGCTTCAGGAAGAGCGAGCCCAGCCTGGGCAGTGACAGCAGGATACGGATGTCACCAGGAAGCCACAGTGTGAGCTGAGGAGGGAAGGAGGGATGAAGGCGGCAGGAAGGGGAGCCAGGTAGCGTGAGGAGAGGGACGTGAGGAAATGAAACGCCTTCTGCTCACACAGAGAGCCGGCCACTAATGAGGAGGCGTGTGCTGCTTACTGAGCCTGGAAATGCCTAAATGTGAATTCTTCCTCTCCTGTTTCATTTCAGATGAAAACTGAGACTCTAGAAGTTTCCAGAATGGCCATCAGTAGGCTGTAACCCAGTTACCATGCCTATCTTGGGCAGAGTGGGAGGATACAAAGTTTTAAATAAAAATAAAATCAACCCCAGTCGGGCCAGTGGGCTGTTAGGATGATCCCGTGAGATACTGTCTATGAGCCACTGTCCTCCCTAGTGGTGGGTCTAGGCCTTGCGGGATGGGTGGGACGGGAACCATGACCACTTTCCTCAGGGTGGGCCTGAGCAGGCTGCACCCTCATGCAGAGCAAGAGCAGGGAGAAGTCAGGGCCTCCCAGGTCCACAGACCCTGCCCCTGTGAGTCACACGCAGGCACATGGGCTTGCGGGGTCTTCAAAGAGCATCTCTCCAGGACACTCCCCACCCACAGACCACGTCTGATTTGTCCCCCACTGAAACCTGAGTGCCTTGCACAGCATCTGGCACAGGGAGGGACTCAGGAACACCCACTGAAAGGTTGACTGGAGAGGGACAGATAGCAAAAAGAAAGAAAACACAATACTTGGGTGATGTTCTTTATAAAAACACACAGCAACCATCCAGGCAGTGGGAGGACCAGGAGCAGGTGGCCCGTGCTGCACCGCCTGGCCCTGGGAGCCTGGGGTATCGGGCTGTGGCAAAGAGCTGCCTGGTTCTGTGAGAAGCCCAAGTAACTGCCCCTCCAGGAGCCTCCCAGAGCACCCCTTCGGCACCGTGTGCGTCTGCTGAGAACAGCAAAAAGGCAGAACCGTGACTCCGACTCAGCCTGTTCATCGTGGCCTCCTTCACGAAAGGCAGAGTGGGTGCCACCAGCGCACTGTAATGCCCTATTCATAAAACACCCTAATGAGGAATAAGCATTTACTCAATTCTGCTGCACGATGGGGAGCAATACAGAGCTATCTGCAGTTTGTGTGGTTGTTAATATTCATTAAAAAGGGACCGGGATGAGCTGCTCCAGTGAAGATAATTGTCAGTGGATCCCATAGAAGCAGAAATCGCCTCATTCCACTTTCCTTTCATCTTGAATGATGACAATGCCAGGAAATGCTTATTTTGTGATTGTCTTCTATTGTCAGATTTAACTTGGAACACACAAAGATACAGAAATCGTGTAATCTCAAGGACAGGCAAACAGCATTCAGATGACTTCAACTGCTAACTCAGGGTATACATCCTCCAAGTCTCCCAAGTGTCAACACTACGCAAATAAACAGGGAGCAGCAATCTTCTGGTGAATTGAATTAGCTGTCATCGTCCCCCGCACAGCCATTCTTGGATGAGGAGGGCAGTGTAAGGTGTGTCTGCGTAGAGCTCACATATGATGTGTGTTAACTGGATGAGCTTCCTGTGGGTACCATTACAAATGACCACGAACCTCATGGCCTCAAACCACAGAAATGTATTGTCTCACAGTTCTGGAGGCCAGAAGTCCACAATTGAGGTGTCAGCGGGGTTGGTTCCTTCCAGAGGCTCAGAGGGAGACCCATTCCATGCCTCTCTCCTGGCTTCCAGCGGCTGTCATCCACCTTGTTGCTCGGCTGGTTGACTGGAGCTGCGCCACTGCAGTCTCTGCCTCTGTCTTTACATGTGGCTCACCTGGGTGTCCGTGTGTCCTCTCCTCTTAAAGACACCAGTCTTTGGACTTAGAGCCTGCCCTAAATCCAACAGGATCTCATCTTCAGGCTGTTAGCTTAATTATCTCTGCAAAGACCCTGTTTCCAAATAAAGTCACATTGACATGTCCTAGGGGTAGGACTTGGGACGTAGTTTGGGAGAACACTATTTAACCAACTCTAACCTGCATTTATAAGAACATGCAGAGAAAGGTTAGGGTGGGCCACCCCAGACCTCTCGCCTTTAGGTACTGCTCACAGCGCATGTCTTTGCTCCCACTGACCTAGCACCACACCTTCTGCCCCACCCGTGGCTTTGCATAAATACATCTAGAACATCCGTTTTCCACTTTGATATGAACAAAGACTCAGAAGAAGAGACTTCTAGTGAGATGGGGGGCTCAGAAGGAGGCCTCATAAAGGGCGCCCGAAGGAACCGAGACAGACGCCGGACTTAGCATCGCTCCTGGGACAGGACAGGAGTGACGCAAGCTGTCACCTCTCCAGCGGGCTGTCACTTGTCACTTCCCTCCGCTGATCCAGGCTGCTCTGTCCTGGAGTGGTTCTGGAAAGTGGGAAGGTGGGAAAGAAGTAGACAGGCTAAGCTGTGAGCTCTCAGCAGGATTCACAGGCTGTTCTTGGGCAAAACATCAGAGTGAACTAATATTTCCAACCAATGAGCACCTCTCTAGGCATCTGAAGGAGATCGCGTAGCCAGGTGGTACGAGATCCAGCTGGTAAGAGATGTTGCTGCCACTTTTAGCCTCTGCACAGTGAAACCGAGAAACTTGACAAAAAGGGGTCCACGCCTGTACGGGTGTTACCCAAACAAGAAATCATGAGAGTGACCTGGATATGGTTTGGCTGTGTCCCCATTCAAATCCCAACTTCAATTGTATCTCCCAGAATTCCCACGTGTTAGGGGAGGGACCCAGCGGGAAGTAATTGAATCATGGGGGCTGGTCTTTTCCGTGCTATTCTCATGACAGTGAATAAGTCTCACAACATCTGATGGGTTTATCGGGGTTTCTGCTTTTGCTTCTTCCTCAGTCTCTCTTGCTGCCACCATGTATGAAGTGCCTTTTGCCCTCTGCCATGATCATGAGATCTCCCCAGCCATGTGGAACCGAAAGTCAAATTAAACCTCCTTTTCTTCCCAGTCATTGGTTTGTCTTTATCAGCAACTTAAAAATGGACTAAAACAGACATGCTTCAAAAATTTTCACAAATCAGCTGGGGAAAAAAAAGCAGAACTATGGGAGCACACTTTAATATATGGTCTAACAGAAAATAACTGCAGAAGCAGACTTTTTAAATAATTCTTTTAAAATACCTGCACAACTCTCTGATGATATATTTGAGAACCTGGATTTAAGGGACAATTTTCTAGGCAAATACATGACAAACTGACCTAAGAAGAAATAGAAAACTTAGACCACAGGTTCTCAAAGTTGACTGTGTATCAGAATCACCTGGAAGGCAGCGAGGCATAGTGGCTCATGCCTGTAATCCCAGTTCTTTGGGAGGCTGAGGCAGGTGGATCGCTTGAGGCCAGGAGTTCAAGACCAGCCTGGCCAACATGGTGAAACTCCGTCTCTACTAAAAATACAAAAATTAGCAGGGTGTGGTGGTGCATGTCCATAATTAATCCCAGTTACTCGCATGGCTGAGGCATGAGAATCATATGAACCTGGGGGCAGAAGTCACGGTGAGCCAAGATCTTGACACTGCACTTCAGGTGGGGCAACAGAGTAAGACTGCCTCAAAAAACAAAAAAAATGACCCAGAATACTTATTAAAACACAGATGGTTAGGCCTAGCCTCAAAGTCTATGATTTTGTTAGGTCTGCAGGCTGGGCAGGAGCAAAGAAGGTGGGGTTGCCAAGAATCTGAATTTCTTCTTTTTTTTTTTTTTTTTTTTTGAGACGGAGTCTCGCTCTGTCACCCAGGCTGGAGTGCAGTGGCCGGATCTCAGCTCACTGCAAGCTCCGCCTCCCGGGTTTACGCCATTCTCCTGCCTCAGCCTCCCGAGTAGCTGGGACTACAAGCGCCCGCCACCTCGCCTGGCTAGTTTTTTATGTTTTTTTAGTAGAGACGGGGTTTCACCGGGTTAGCCAGGATGGTCTCGATCTCCTGACCTTGTGATCCGCCCATCTCGGCCTCCCAGAGTGCTGGGATTACAGGCTTGAGCCACCGCGCCCGGCCAAGAATCTGAATTTCTAACAAGTTCCCAGGTGATGCTGGTGTTACTGGTACAGGGACCACACGTTGAGACCCAGATGCAAAGCCCCATGAGAGCAAGGATCATATCTATGTAGGAAGCTTTTATTGCAATTGGTTGAATAAATGAATAATTCAATATTATAAAAAATTAATACAATTCACCACAATAAAGGAGAAAACTCATGTGTTCTAAAATCATTAATGTCTGGAGGGCTTTTGTAGCTGTGAGACACTTATACTCCTCCTATTGTAATTCTCAGTATATTGAACTTACTACCTCATAAACAAAACTTAGATAATAATTGCCTTAAACAAGGTTTACAGAAGTAACTAATTCAATGCCTTAAAGAGTTTAAGCCACATCTGTGAATATAATGGCAGACACCATGACTATTTTGAAGCTCTCGAGTATGCGAATGGCAGAAAAGCATTCAAAAATGAAGTGATTATACAAGTTATTAAAAAATTCACTCAATTCTATTCTAACTTCTAACAGCATGGATGTCATTTACTTTGTGATACACAGCCTGAAGCTTGGGGTTACAATAATCCTACAAGATATTTATTTCTCTACCTTCCTAGGATTAGGACCCAAAGGGAAAAAGAGTAAGAGCATCTCAGTCCAGCACAGGCTGCAGGTTCCGGACTACTGCTCAGCCAATTCCTGGTCATCAAAGGGACCAGCTGTGCCTCTGAGGTGGGTAAAGTAGGATCTGATCCCAAGTTCAGCTTTGCTCTGCAGGGCAAGCTTCACTTTGGACATAAGTTATATTTTTAATGGCCAGACTTCTTGTGTATGTTTAAATTTTTCAAACCCTGATGCTCCTCTTCGAAAAGTGTGGGCTTGTAAATCCCACTTGGCCCTCATTACACAGTGAGTGGAAACTCAGCATGCTTCATTGACATCTCATTCCAGGGAACAGGATCATCTAGAGTTCTTCCTCCCAGTCAAGGGTCTCAGGTGAAAGTAAATCTGGCCAACGCTGTTGTCTGTAAGTGATCAGCTTCTGTGCTGTGTTGAATATGCCACTGTGGTTGCTCTCACCTAGCATTAGAGACGTGGTAAAGACAAACTGCTCCAAGGCTTTAATTTGTAATGATGTGCTATCCAGACCAAACCATTTTATGTTTCCCAGCATTTCCCCTAGTCCTGTGGGAAAGTAGGCCATTCCCTGTGCTGTCCGTGTGCCTGAGGCCACCTTCCTCCCCTCTCCCCGTCTAAGCTCTGCGACCATCATTCTATAAGCACAGGGACAGGGCCTGCCTTGCTCATCATTCTCTTCCTAGGGTCTAGCCCGGTGCCCGGCATTTAGTAGACGCTATTAACAAATAAACATTTCTTGAATGAGTGAGCAAATGATTGCAGTATTTCCAAAGACCCACAGCAAAGGGCACCAGGTGCATGAAGCCTGCCCCAGGACTTCAGAGGACAGGAGCCTCTCCCCATCCTGAGTCCTGGGGGACGTCTTGGTGTCTCTCTCCAGCACTCAGGACACCCTGTCTGGTGCTAGGTGTGGGCACGCCCCCTGAGATAGTCCCAGCTGCAAGGGCAAAGAGTGCCTGTGCCCCTGTGGGTCCCCAGAATGAATGAAAACAGTGAAAGAAGGAAGCCCCGAGAAGACTTTTTTACAAAGTCCCCTCAATCAGAGAAAATCACAAGGAGGCCAGATGGCAATAATGACCTGGGGACAGGGTGCTAGGCTACCAAACACAGTCCCCAACACTGAGCCCAGGCCCTCCACGGCCTCGGCTCCCCCACAGGGGCGGGGCAGGCCCTGAATATTACTCCCAGGAGAGCAATGGCCAGCAAGAACTCTGTAGGGTTCCCCTAGAAAGAAACTCGGAGCTCTCAGGATAGAGACTAAGGCTCCCCTTACAGACTAGTGCCCTTACAGGCTTTGGTCTTGATTTACATCTAGACCAAAAATCCCATTATCTCCTAACTAGCCTTAACACACTGTCCCTTAGACAACTCAACTCCTACACTGCCAAATATTTAGTTACCAGGTGTAACAGTCAGGTATTGCTGTGGAACAACTCACTGCAAAATCTCAGAGGAACACAGCAGTAAGCACTGATTTCTCATTAACGAGTATGAGGGATGACTGGGGAAGCTCTGCTTGAAGCTGGGTGTCAAGTTCGGGTTGCTCCATGTCTCATCTGCAGGGGCAGCTACCGGGACAAACTTCCCCAGGAGGAGAGCACAAGCCCACCATGCCCGGTAGAGGCCTGACTCAAACGGAGACGCCGCCACTTCCTCCCACGTTCCACAGGCCAAAGTTGGCCCCACAGCCAAGCCCAGCATAAAAGGCAGCCGAGAGGTGACCCTGGAGGCAGAGAGGAGAGGGCGCAAACATTGGCTGGACAGCGACGAACATGCCCAACCTGCCAGCCCAACCTGGTGCCCAACATCACCATCCCTCTGAGCACTGGACCTGTTCTTTCTCACAAGCCCAGCATCTGAAGCCTCTTTCATTATTGAAATAAGCCAAACTATAACTTAATACTAATTGTTAAAAGACATAACATCAACAACGATTCTTTGCAGGTGAGCATCATTAAAAAGCACTGACTTTGGAGCTGGACAGAATGGGCTTGGACCCCAGCCCTTGGACTCACCAGCTGAGGTGTGCGGGCAGGGCCTGTGGCCTCCCTACACATCCATTTCAACGTCTTTAAAATGGGGGTAACGACAGTCCTGACATCGCAGAGTTCTTGTGCAGGGAGTGCCCTTAGCCCAAGGCCTGCCCGCTAGGAAATTCGTCTCAGTGCTAGCTCTGCATCATGTCAGCAGCACTTCTGGACGGGACGCCACCTTGGCTGCAGACGGCACGCAATCTTGGTCTGGTAGAGACAGACTCTGACTCCCCATGGCCTCCCAGCACCAAGGACACAGCCTGACACCGCAGCAGCCCTGGAGGAGGAGAGAGGCCCCCACTGGTTAATGTGACCTGGTGGCATCGCTCCCATGGCTGCCCATCATAGCTGGCACTCTGATCCTGGTCACCCTGCACACTGTGGTGCCGTGTCTACTGTTTACAGAATACCACCACCAGAGCGTGTGTTTACTAAGTCCTCTGCCATTTGGCTCCAGCCCCAGACCTCCGGGGACCAGCCCTGTCCATGCAGCACTCAGAGGATCTTATGATGCTGGGGATACCCAGGAACCACTGGCTGAGTGAATATTCCCACTCTGGGAGGTCCCCTCATTTAGACTCTTCTGCTTCTTGCCTAATCATCATCTCAACTCTGGGTTAGACCCTTTGTGACAGAGCCTGTCTGTTCACTTACATCTCCAGTAGGAGTCGAAGACAAGCCATGTGCATCTGTGGCTCAGATATTTCTGCAATGCCTGAGATAAATTACACAGGTAATGAGCTGGACTTGGGCCATGCTGGGCGGCTCACGCAGCACGGGGAAGAGGCTTTAGAGTGAGCAGCAGGTGTGTCTGTCCCCTGCAGCTGTGCCAGGCTCCACGATGCCCCCACTAAAGAATGTTCCACGCAGCCCCTGTCCTGACAGGCACCTTTTATTCCTGTCGCCCTGAGCACTGCTGAGAGTGATTATCTGGGCAGACCTCAAACATCTGCTTGGCAGGATCCAGCTTCCGTTTTCTGTCACAGTCGCGGTTGACCTGCTTCTGGTGAGAGTCTCTGAATATTCTAAACAGAAGGAGGGACTAGTCAGCTCAGGAGCCCTGATTTCATGAGCCTGGGAGAAGCATGTTTTAGCAGAGACATGACAGTAAACTGGCTGATTTTAAATTATATCATGCCCCAAAGTCCCCTTAGCACAGACCACAGGCATTTCTGCAGCTCACAGGACAGTCTTGATTCCATCAGGCCCTCAGCCTTGCTACTCTCCCCACCTTAGCCCCTTAGCAAACAAGAGCAGCTGCCACCCTGGCTGGGTTTTGGGGCAGGAGGCAGAGCTGGTGCCTGTATCCCTGGGGCATGTAGGGGAGGCACATCACCTATATTCAAACTCAGGCCAGCCGGGTGTCCCGGGAGCTAGAAGGCATCAAGCTCCGTGTGACTAGAACAAGTGGTAAATCCTGTATCCCACTGCCTGGCTCAGTCCCGGTCCCACTTTCAGGGGCTGCTGAGAGGAAGCACCTCAGGCTGAAACCATCCCTGCCCCACTGTGTGAGGACCCCCTCGGAGGGGTCCCCCACAGGAGTAGCCAGCAAGACCCTGTTGGTTCTTAGGGCACTGCTGGCTCCTCCTGCAGGACCACAGATGAGGTTCTCTCCATGCCTATCCTCCACACACAAACGCAGATCCAGGATTCACCACCTGCCTGTCACAGAGAATTAGCAAGTGGCTTGACAGCAGCTTTGCAGAAAAGCACCATAAAAGGACCAAGAATTGCTCCTATTAATCAAACACAGACACCTCAAGGGGGACTGCTTTGCTTGCTGAACTATGAACAGCAGAGAACTTGCTCAACTTGTTTTTTCAAGAGTTTACACCAAGGACCGCACAAAGGACGAGGCGCGTCCGCTCATTGTGAAGATGCTGGCAGAACCGAGGAATAAAGAGGGCTTCACCTGGAAACTGCTTTTCTTTCGGCATCTCTAAGCTGAGCAGGGACCATAAAAAAAAAGCCTCCCCAGAAATCCAGGCCAGCTCTTGCTGAAGAGGCCAACAGGGAAGAGGGCAGGTGTGTAAATCTGCATCAGGCTGCAAGAGCGAGACCACACATCGGCCCCACAGGCTCCCGGAGCAGAGGTCTCCACCGCCAGAAATCTGGGTTGCTGTAATTTGCATAAATACATAAATTTGCATGCTATGTTCAGGTAGCCTTAGGCCAGGTAGGCTGTGTTAAAATTATCATTTTTAGGGCAGCTCAGGATGACTATGTCACAGCCAGTCTTGCTGGCTTGTACCCGGTAAGTGTGGTCCATTCTGACAGCACGGAGCCACAGCAGAGCTGGCTTCCTGAGGGTCATGCTTGCCCATCCCCCACAAGCCAAGGGCTGGCCCTGCAGTCTCTGCTTCTGAGGGGCCAGAGAAGGATGCACAGCCACCCTGCTTCCTGCCAGGCCCCCTCCCCTGCCAGGGCTCTTCCTCCTCTCCACCTCTGCAGGGGGCTCTCTGCAGGTACCTATGTGCACCATTCCTCTCCACAGAGACGGAGGCTGAAGCAATCTTCTGGATGGAGCATGAGGTGGCCAAGTATGAAACCCATGGGAAGGTGTCTCCTGCCCCCAAGAGTCATGTCCTCATCATCTCTGCATCCTGGGTCACAGCAAAGACCTGGGAAATTGTAGCATCGGACTCTGGTGGGCAGCCTGGCCCCTCCATGACAGCCCCAGGATCCTGGGTGGGTGTGGACAGCACTTCAGAACAGCTGCCAGGGGAGCCAGTTGATCCACGTGTCTTATGGATGAGGGTGGTCACTCTAATGTATTGTCAGGAAACACAGTGGCTCCTCCTGTGCCATGCTGCACCCCATGAAGGCAACAGCAAGCCAGCCGGGGTGGGGATGGTGGCAGACCTTCCTTGCTGGGGCCGGGAGGGCAGCGGGAGGAAAGGGTTGCAGAAGACGAGACATGAGGTTGCCTGCATGCCCTGGCTAAACTAGAACTGTGGTTCCTGTCCACAAAATGGAAGAACCACAGAATCATGACCAAGCCTCCTGCCATGTGTGCGTGTCTGGGGCTCAGCACTTAGTTGTATGAAGGAGATTCCCTCATGGCGTTTCCTGGGAGTCTCCCTCCCCACTCAGGGTCTGGGTGGGTCATAGGCACATGTTGAAGCGAGCCTTGATCCCCTCCTCCCCTTCCATCTACACCCAGGCTCTCCCACCCTCTTCTCCAGTGGCCTGCTCCTGTGCAGGACACAGTCCTGTCTCATCTGCACGGTGGCCTCAGCCTCCGAAAGGGTCTTCCTGCCCCTCTATGTCCTGTGCTGGCCATGCTCCACCCAGCAACCAGGATGGCGCTTTCACACTCTCATCAAGACAATTCCCTCTTCAGCAGCCTCGCACAGCTCCCCTTTAGCAGAACAAATCCAAAGTCACCCATGGTTGGACCTCTTTGCCCACCACCCTCCCTCCTGCTCCCTCTTCCCCAGCCTCTGACCTCTTGCCATTCCCACAACATGCCAGAAACTAGGGACTTCGCAACGCAGTTCCATCTTCCAGGAATGCACTTTCCCCAGGTGGCTGCACCTCCCACAGTCTTTGTCCAAAGGCCACCTTCTCCACGGGGCCTATCCTGAACGCAAGGCTGCACACTGCGAATGGCACGCTGCACACTGGCCGTCTCCCCGGCCCTGCTTTCATTTTTCTTTCCCTTCTAGCAAGCACTGCAATTGATGTGCGCCTTGTGTATTTTTTATACATTTTTCTTCTGTCTTCTGTCTGTTCTCTACATGCTCCAAACCCCAACAGCAGGGCCCTGCACACAGCCACTGCCCATGCACGTCTGGTTAATGAGGTGCACAACATGAGGAATCGAAGATCAAATATGCTTTTTTGGGTGTTCAACCTTCTCAGGTGAAGCTGATAAATCAGCATGCGAGAGCTGGCTTCGCTTTCCCGGGCACGAGTAGCACAGATAGACAGGTGGATTTGCTAAAGGATGTTTTCTGCTCTGGCTTTTACCCAATATTTAACCTTTAGACAAATGATCCACTCAAATAATTATCATACCAATTTCTAGCTAAAATAAGTTGGTTTTAAGGGGACTTTGAAGGCTCGATGCCTATTTGCAAAGGCAGGCTGGCAGTGCTTTACTGAGACTTACACTCAGAGGCACCAGATCACTCCCAGCTCCAGATGACACCTCCAGATGCCTTCAGCCCAACCCCACAGGGCAACTATGAACCCAACCTGTTCAAAACCCAACCAGAACCTCCCCTGGCCCCCTCAGTGCCTCCTTCTTCTGAATTCCTGTCTCAGCCAACACTGTCCTTTGGTAACCACGCCAGGGCTTTCTGCATAGCCAGACTCTGAGACCAAACGACCACCCTATCCTCCTCATCTCTGGGAAGTGGCTTTGACTCTGGAGTTGGGCTTCAGCTTTCACTGGAAACAAAAGAAGGGAAGGAGAGGTCAAGAAACACAGACCCTGGCTACCAGCCTGAACCAGGGAAAGGAAAAGGGATAACAATGAGGAAACATAACTTCCCAAAAGCTTCCCGGCAACGCAAATCTGCACCAGGGGCTTAGGGCTGCTGAACCAATTACTGCAAACTTGGGCCTTAAAACCACAGAAATTTATCCTCTCACAGTTCTGGAAGCTAGAAATCCAGAATTGATGTGTTAGTAAGACCATGCTCCCTCCAAAGGCTCTGGCAGAAACTTCCCACCAGCTTCTCCCGGGTTCCGGTGGCTGCTGGCGGCCCTCGGTGTTCCTTGGTGTGGGGCTGTCCCCTAATTCCTGTCTTCATCGTCACACGGCCTTTCCCTCTGTGTGTTTGTGTCTGTTTTCCCTTCTCTTCCCTTGTAAGGACTTGTCATTGGATTTAGAGCCTACCCTAATCCAGGATGGCCTCATCTTGAGATCGTAGCTTTAAGTATATCTGCAATTCAAATAAGGTCACATCCGAGTTTCCAGGCAGATACACCTTTTGGGGGGCCACAACTAAAGGAGCAACAGGTCATCCTCTGGCCCCCAGAACTTTACGTCCATCCCAGGTGTTAGCTGATGGCTGTCTTAGTCCCTTTAGTCCCAGAATGCCACTGACTGGGTAATTTATAAAGAACAAAAATTTAGGATGGGCGTGGTGTCTCATGCATGTAATCCAAGCACTTTGGGAGCCGCGGTGGGTAGATTGCTTGAGCTCAGGCGTTTGAGACCAGCCTGGGCAACATGGCAAAACCTCGTCTCCACAAAAAAAATTTAAAAAATTAACCAGGCATGGTGGCTTGCGCCTATTGTCCCAGCTACTCAGGAGGCTGAAGTGGGAGGATGGCTTGATCCTGAAAGGTCAGGGCTGCAGTCAGTCACGATCACACCCTGCGCTCCAGCCTCAGGGACAGCGCCAGGCCCCGTCTCAAAAATAATAGTAACAAGAATTGCTTTCCTCACAGTTCTGGAAGCTGGGAAGTCCAAGATCAAGGCACCTGCATCTGGCAAGGGTCTTCCTGCCACCTCGTCACATGGCAGAGGGCAGAGGGACAAGAGGAAGCCAACCCTCCAGCCAAGCCTCTTTCTAAAGGTACTAATCCCACTCACAAGGGAAGACCTCATGGCCCTGTCACCTCTTAAAGGCCCCACCTCCTAATACTATCCCATTGGCAACACCTGAATTTTAGAAGGGCTACATTCAAACCATAGCAGTGGCACAGCAACCTGCCCAAGAAATCCACTGTGGTCTTTGTCTGCTCTGGGATCATCACAAAGAATGAGAGTGATTCCTCCCCCAGCCTTCCTGGTGGCCTTCCTAACATCCACCACTCTCTAACCCTCCCCTTCTTGGGGCACAGCCTTAGGGTTTAATCTGTCCTTCCCCCAAAGCTAGGCGCAATCATGCATCTGGCTCTGGCTGATGAAATGTGAGCACACATGTCCTGTGTCACTTCTCAGTCAAAATGCTTCATGGCAAGCATTGACTATGCCGGTACTCACTTCCCCAGTGGCTAAGTTGGGGACTCTGCAGATGGTAGAGTTTGGGTGCTAGGGAGAGCCCACCCCAGTGTCTGATGGAGAAGTAAGGGAAGTGAGGGAATAAAACATTTATGGTTTTAAGCCACTAAAATTTGGGGTTGTTTATTTTTACAGGCCTCACCCTCCCCTACAACAAGATAGGACTGAAGCTGTGTTGTCCTGGGCTGGCTTTCCTTCTCCCCATGCAAGAAGTAACAGGCTTTAAAAGAAGGCATTTATGCGGCCAACAAACATATGAAAAGAAGCTCATCATCACTGGTCATTAGAGAAATGCAAATCAAAACCACAATGAGATACCATCTCACGCCAGTTAGAATGGCGATCATTAAAAAATCAGGAAACAACAGATGCTGGCGAGGCTGTGGAGAAATAGGAATGCTTTTACACTGTTGGTGGGAGTGTAAATTAGTTCAACCATTGTGGAAGACAGTGTGGCAATTCTTTAAGGATACAGAACCAGAAATACCATTTGACCTAGCAATCCCATTACTGGGTATATAGCCAAAGGATTATAAATCATTCTACTATAAAGACACATGCACACATATGTTTACTGCAGCACTATTTACAATAGCAAAGACTTGGAACCAACCCAAATGCCCATCAATGATAGACTGGATAAAGAAAATGTGGCTCATATATACCATGGAATACTATGCAGCCATAAAAAAGAATGAGTTCATGTCCTTCGCAGGGACATGGACAAAGCTGGAAACCATCATTCTCAGCAAACTTACACAGGAACAGAAAACCAAACACCAAATGCTCTCACTCATAAGTGGGAGTTGAACAATGAGAACACATGGACACAGGGAGGGGAACACCACATACTGGGGCCTGTCAGGGGGTGGGGGGCAAGGGGAGGGAGAGCATTAGGACAAATACCTAACACATGCAGGTCTTAAAGCCTAGATGATGCGTTGATGGGTGCAGCAAACCACCATGACGTGTGTATACCTATGTAACAAACCTGCACATTCTGCACATGTATCCCAGAAAGTAAAAAAATAAAATAAAATAAAAGAAGTAACAGGCCTTTTCTTCCCCAGTATCCAGGTATTTTTGGACACAAGAACCAATCTACACATATTTGTATACTCACACATACAGTTAAGGGAATGTAAGCAAATGTGGATTGTCACAGAATCCCTCAATATCCGAGGGCTGAGAAACCTTCAACATGAATGTCCTCATTGAGAAAAATATTTACATCTCCTTCATATTCTTGCTGCAGGATATTCACGATTTTTTTCCCAACTGCCATTAAATCCCACAGCAGAGATAAATCCAGGGGAAGCCCTCCCTCGCATCAGATGGGACCAGGATAACAGCAGAGCCTGTGGGGTCAGAAGTCCCAAGGCGTTTATGGCCAGTAAGCTTTCTTTCTTCTCCGTCTATAGGGCTTCATTAGCTCCATCAGATTCAATTAACGACCAGATTTTCCAATGCCTCACCTCTGTCTCAGCCTCTTCCTGCCTGTCCAGTTGATCTGACAGTAAATCACATGTCATCGTTGCATGACTCCATAGCCATGAATGTGTTCTGTTCATTGCCTCTGCCTTCTGACATCCAGACTATTAATTACAGAATGAAAGTTTGAAGGCCAGTCCCCACCAACTGCATCACTTGGTGATAACACTGGCGCCAGGCATGGAAGGAGTGTCTTTGTAAAGGGGAAGGCAGTTATTATACCTGTTTCATCGTAACAATGCTTTGTACTTACAAAGAACTTCACCGCACATTAGGTTAGGCAGAATTCTACAGATGTGCCCTCCAGACTCCAGGGAGCACTCTCTTAGCCCTGCCGCTGCATCTGCTTCCTAGAAATGCCATCAAGAACTGCCGCACGCTGGAGGCATGAAAACACAGACACTTATTCTCTCCCAGCTCCAGGCACTAGAAGTCAAGACAGAGCTGTGGGCGGGGCCACACTCCCTCGGAAGGCTAAGCAATCACCCCCTACCCTCTTCCCAGCTTCTGCAGCTCCTGGCCATCCGTGCCTTCCTCCATCATTCCAGCCTCTGCTTCTGCCTTCACATTGCCACTTTCTCTGCATCTCTGTCTTTTCCTCTTCTTATGAGGGTCTCAGTCACTGGATTTAGGACCCACCTAATCTAGTAAGATGTCACTTCTTAACTAATCATTTCCACAGAGACCTGTGTCCAAATAACACCCCATGCTGAGGTTCCGGATGGTCATGAATTTGGGGGACACTATCCAATCCATTGTTCATATGAAGGGACTCTGCAGATGGAACCAGATCTGCAAATTGGCTGACTATAAGAGGAGAACCAGGTGAACAAGGGTCATCACGTGAGCCCTTAAAGGCAGACAAGGGACAGAAGAGCCACAGATTTGAGGGGGAAGGGTGGTCAGAGAGACTGGGAGCACCTGGCCTACCGTGGAGAAGGAGCAAGGGGCCACCCGCCAAGGGCTGAGGCAGCCGGTCGCCCCGAGGACCTCCCCCGCTGACAGTCACGGGGACTGGTGGACACAGGGACCTCAGTCCTACAGCTGCGAGGAGCTACATCCTGCCAGCTCCTGAGTGAGCTTGGGAGTAGATTCATCCCGAGCCTCTGGGAAGGAAGATGGCCCCGCAGCACATCAACTTCGTCCAGTGCCACACTAAGCCGAGAGCCAGCGAGCCACACCAGGCCCAGGCTTCTGACCCACAGACAGAGTGGGATAAGAAATGGTTCTTGTTTGTTTAAAGATACTAAGTTTGCTAAGTCACCAGTAGAAAACTCTTACACATATCAAGTGAAAAAGATACCCAACCGTTTATATAGTATAATCCCACTTATGAAAAATGGGATACCCATAAAAAGTTCTGGAAGCAAGATTCTCATCTCAACACTGGCAACAGCCTCTTCATTTCATTCCCAGGACCTGCCACTTCAGGAGGGGAAGCGTCTGGAAGGCAGAGGACCTGCTGTCCCTGAGCAACACCCTGTGGGGCACACAGGCCTCTCCCGGGACCAGGCCTTAGAAGCACGTGCATGGCCACCTGCTAGAGCTTGTTCATACACTCAGCACCCAGGATCCAAGAACTGTGTAGTTAACCCGGGGTGGCTTTGCATTCCTTTGAAGTAGGGAGAGCCACTCTGCAATGCCATTGGCAAGGCACGGGGAGTGCAGCTGTGTGTGCTGAGTTCGTGGAAGCGCTGGAGCATAGCAGGCACATCTGACTCCCTGCTTGACACACAACAGGACTGTATCTGTTTCACTTACTACTGTCATCGCTAATGATTTAGAGGCCACCCCCGGTGGCTGCTGCAGCCTGCTCTGGTCTCTGTGAGAACAGCCAAGAAACAGAGCTAGGGGCCTGAGAACACGCTTATCCAGAGACCAGTGACTGACAGAGGGCGGAAGACACCGACTCACACACACTTCCAGTGAATTCCCCTGACAGTGACGAGTTCATGTTATGAAGCTTGTTTCTACACACATTTTACATTTTCATATTTTTGTAAAGTTGAAACACTGAATCAGAGGCATAGATAAGGAAACAAGACCAGGAATACGGCCCAAAAGCCCGTTCCCCACAGCAGGTGACTGGCTGGGCATCCACATAATTTCATCTTTTCTGGCACGTTGTTAAAGCTATCCAACTTAGATGCAATTTAGAGCTGGGTATATTTCTTGCCATTTTTCTCTCCCTCCCTCTCTCTTTCTCCTCCTCCTCCTTGTTCTTTTCCTTCTTCTCTCTCTGCAAACACACAGCCTTACTGGGGGCAGTGGGGGGACAATAGCCTTAACTGCCTAACCTCTCACTCGTACCTCCAGCTCTGAGCACAGGGCCTGGCAGACAGTCGATGCTGCAAAAGTAGTTTTAAAATAAACAAATGAGACTACGCTCAGCAGGCTCTGCGTGCAGATGGACAATAGGCTTTTCTTGGAGGAGGTTGGACATCAGTCTCTGTGAGGCCCAGGCAGCCCCAGCATCTGCTCGTGGTTCAAGTGGCTCCTCAGGCTGCAGGTGTGCACAGCTTCTCCAGGCAGCCCTCACCTTTGCTAAGGAGAGCTGCCTCACCAGACCACCATGCTCCCCGGGGCAGCCACATCCAGGGCCTGACAGACACAGGCGAAAAACAGCCCAGCCTCGCCCCAAGTCAGTGCCTCGGAAGGCCATCCAGCACCACAGCTCAGCAGGGTCACCTGAGGCCTTCCTCAAGCTCCATTGCCACCCACCTCTCACACATCCCCTCCTGCTCCTTTCCCTCCCTTCCATCGACACAGACCCCAGGTGCCCCTTAACAAACGCCTCTCCATAACCTCCTGCAGAGTCCCCTTCCCAGGGACACCCTCCAGGCTGGTGCGGGAGAGTCAGGCCTGCAGGAGAACAGCACCTGCTTCAGAACAGAGCATACGTCTGGCACACTCCTCCTGCACAGCTTTGGTGCCAGAACATCCTGACACACCCCCCTGGACAGCAGCAGAGGACGCAGGGCAGCCCCCAGATGAAGCTCTGGAGGGGTCAGCCTGCACTTTTAACCCAGACCAAGACCAGACACTGGGCAGAGAGAGAAAGCCCATGGGAAGCGTGCCAGCAGATCTCTGTGTTTGAGCGTGGATACAGGCGGCAACAGCTATATCAACAGAGAGCTGTTTTTCTGAGCCCAGGTCCTGGGCAAGGTGACTGCAAACGCAGATGCCTCTAGGACCTGGTCCTCGATGTCCACAAGCCGAGCTGAGCACATGCAGCCTGGCTGTCAGTCCACAGAGAGGTGGGCGCTGGCTGAGCCTCTGTACTCGGGTCTCCTACCTCCCTGCCCTCATGGGCATCTGTACTGCAGATCAGCCCCCTCCTGCTGGGGCGGCAGCTGGGGGTGAGGGTGTCACCTGCTCAAGCTGGCAGAGAAAACTCGGAGGGCCCTTCCTTCCCACTGCAAAATCCACGAGACTGGCTCAAAGAAATCAAGTCTCATGGGGGAAGGGAACTCCTGACCAACCAAGCTACCCAGAGGTCACATGCCAAAAACCACGAGAGAGGAGAGAGAGAGCACAAGCAGCCCTTCCACCAGCCCCACATGGCAGTTAGAGCACTATATCAAGAGGATCCTTTTCCTGCCCACACAGCCCTCGTGGACCTTCACCGACCGTGCAGTGCATGGCAGGCTGGAAGCTGGTCAGAGCAGGAAGCCCCACTCCCAGAGCCAGCCCAGCACCCGTCACTAGAAACCTTCGAGAAGCACAGCCTTGGATTCAAGGCGTCTGGGTTCCAACAGCCCTGGCTGGGGACCTGGGGCAGTCACGTCACAGCTCAGCTCAGGGGCCAGAGAACATGCATGAAGGAAAAGCTCAGGGAGCCAGCAAGAACGCCACGGGCCCCCTGCGTCACCAGTACCTCTGAATTCGCAAGGGCCACGGGCTGAGTTTCCACTTCAGCCTCGTCTTCAGCTGAGGTAAAGACAAAGACAGAATCCCGTGCCACGACTCTGGGAAAACTGCCCACACTTGCGCAAAGCTCACTGCGCCTTGTTTCCACGTGGCCTCGGGTTTGGTCCAGGTGAGTTTGGTTTTCAGCTCTAAGGGATGGGTCGTGTTGAGCAGAGGAGGTTTATCTAAAAACAGGCATATTGTTAGGTCAAGCTACACGGATGGCGGTGCGTCTAATGGGAGAGTCTTCCGGGAACCGCGGCCGCTGGGGCTCTCCGCTAAGTTTTGGTTTCTAGATGGAAATGCAGTGCACTGAATGGGTAAAATAAATGGGCGTGTCTCGGTCAGCAGCCAGAACACGCTGGGCGGGCAGGGTGCTTGGAGACGGAAGTGGTTAAGACAGAGGCCATTCTGTTCCTGCCCAGTGTGACCGCTGGGGAAGGATGCAGCTGAAGAGGAGTTTGGCCCAATGCTGAGACCACACAGGAGGACTGAAGGATGAGAGGGATGCTCCGAGCACCTGTGAGTCTGGAGCACCCTGGAGCAACCCAAGCACCACCAGCCTGTCCCTCCCTGGGCCGCAGCTGCCCTGCCCGAGGCCCTCGCAGCCCGCCCTCCTTCCCCACTTGGGCAGAGCGCTGGTGGAGTGAGCCATCCTGCTCCCGGGAAGACCCAGACATTCAGAGGAGGTGGAACAGGGGCCAACCCTTTAAAACCAAAACCCGATAAAATCAGAAATAAAATAAGCTTTCATTTCAAAAAGCCAAGAGCTAAAACTGAGATGGGAGGGGCCTCCTCTGTCACTGGGAGGTTTCTCACTGGGAGTGTCCTGGTTTCCCCTTCGGTGTCTGCCACGATGAAAAGCAGGGGACCAGGAGCTCTCAGAAAGCCCAGGAGTCAGGGCCTCAGAGGACAGCAAAGAACAGGCAGGGTCTGCCCTGGAAGGTGCAGGGAGGTGTGGCTGACTGCCACTGTTACCACGTGAGACCATCACCACAGCAGTTACTACTGTTAGTGCCTGAGGCCGCCACCAGCAGTTACCACTGTTACTACTTGAAACCATCATTACAGCAGTTACTACTTGAGACCAAAGGGAGGAACGTAGAAATGATAACAAAAAACAAAAACCATTTTAAGGAAAGGCTAAGCATGGGAAAGAAGAAGAGAGCTCCCTGCTTCTAGTGAGCAGAGGCAGCCACCCGACTTTCTCCCGCCCTTCCTATTTATTGGGTAACAAGAGCAGGGAGGAGGTAATGATTGGTCAGCTGCTCAGTTGATCACAGGTTCATATTGTCACTGACAGGCTGTTACTGACAGGCTTCAATTATGCCTAATTATAAGAAACATTTGTGCAGCCTCCAACAGGGAGGGGCCCAGAGGGCCGAGGGCAGGGTGACCTCCAGCAGCGGGGGCCACACCAGCTGGACCTAAGCACAGGGAAAACGTGAGTGGATTCCGAAACTGGCTGACTCAGTGCTGCGGGAGCCTCGGTGATTCCCTGAGCCTTGCTCTCACGACGCCACTTCTTTATTTTCAGAAGAGAAGGTGCCATCTTGAGATGTGGCCTCAGCTGAGCACGACTCTGGAGGGCCACCTGTGGCTCCATCCCAGACAGAACAGCCTTGCCAGGCCCGCCAGGGCGCCAGGACTGCAGTGCAAGGAGAGGAAGTGCATGCCACCTCCAACCGCTCCACGGCTGCGGCTCCTGCCTCTGAAGGGAGGAAAGGCTTCTCTCAGGAGGAGACTGCACAGAGTTGCAGAGCACCTTGAGAGCCACCTTGGCTTTGGGGAGAACAGCCGGCTGCGGGGCAGAGCCCGGAGACATGACTTAGAGAGAGAGTGACTCAAGTATTTAAAAACGAAAACTTCAGCTGAATTCAGTTTATCAGAGTTTAATTGAGCAAAGAACGATTCTCAGGCCACCTCCTGAGCCAGAGCAGGCTCAGAGACGCCAACGTAGCCACATGGTGGAAGATTTATGGACAGAAAAAGAGAAGTGATGTACAGAAAATGGAAGTGAGATACAGAAAGAGTTGGATTGGTTATAGCTCAGCATTTACTATATCTGAACACAGTTTGAACAGCCACCTTTGGCCGAAACTTGGTGATTGGCACAAGAGTAGGATGCAGTCTGTTTACAACTCTGTTGAGGTTATAGTTCCCAATGTACAGAGAAACCTTTAGACCAAACTTAAAATATGTGAGGAGGCAGCTTTAGGCTAACCTTGATTTCACACAGGGAAGAGCTAAACCTGTCTGGGGAGGGGCTGGAACCAGCGAGCTGGGAGCCGGCTGCGCAGCGGCCAGCACTCTTAAGAGGGATATACAGGCTTCCATTGCTCAAAGAGCTGGCTGAGGCCCTGCAGTGGCCCCTTCAGCCCACATGGCCTCCCACTCCGTGCTGGGGGAGCCAAGGAGAGGAACAGCAGGCCAGGCGTCCAGCCCAGGATGATGCACCACATCCAGGTGACATGGAGCTCACTCATCAAAAGTGCAGCTGGCTTTTCCTGTAAAGGGCCAGGTGGTGAGTCGTGTCTGCTTTACAGCCCCTGAGGTATCTGCTGCAGCTCTTCAACTCAGGTATTACCAAAGCAGCCGTAGACCACCCGGAAACAAAGCCGTGCCACTGTGCACCAATTTTTTTTTTTTTTTTAATGTAAAAACAGGCGTTGAGCCAGAATTTGACCTGTGACCTGGTTTGCTGACTGTGCTTTAGAAAGACTGGGAAGGATGGTGATGGTGGGTTTTGACCACAGAGATATGGTGGGGGAGTGTGTGTGTTTGTCCGTGTACGTGTCTGTATGTGTACTGGGAGTGGGGATGCTCGTTGATGTTGTTACCCGGGGGGGGGGGGGGGGGGGGGGGTCTTTGTTCTTAGAGCTCCCAAGATGGTGGTAGCCGCTTCCAAGATGGTGGCAAGCCTCTTGTTCTCTGCCCTGGGGTTCTTGGCCTCATGGATTCCAAGGAATGGAATCTTAGGCCATGCGGTGAGTGTTATAGCTCTATTAGAAGCCATGGGTCACCGAAGAGAACCATGGAACCCAGCAACTAGTGTGCAGCTCGATTAGGACAAACCTGGGCACTTAGCCATGCAGGAACAATGGCGAGCCCCTAGCCCCATCAGGAGCGGGAACGGGCGCCTCGCTGGATCAGGAGCAAAACGGTCACCCTGCCGTATCTGGAGGGATGGAAGTCAGCGGCGGGTCTGCGACAGCGGCAGACAGCAGTGGTGGACGGCGAGCAAAAGCTCAGCTCGAGCTGTAACAAACACGGACCAGAAGAGTGTGCAGTTGCAAGATTTAATAGAGTGAAACCAGAGCTCCCATACAAAGGGAGGGGACCCAAAGGTGGTTTCTGTTGCCGGCTCGAATGCCTGGGTTTATATCCCAATCATTGTCCCTCCCGCTGTGCTCTCAGGCAATAGATGATTAGCTATTTCTTTACCTCCTGTTTTTGCCTAGTTAGTATTTTAGTGAGCTCTCTTTACTACCTGATTGGTCACGTGTGAGCTAAGTTGCAAGCCCCGTGTTTAAAGGTGGATGTGGTCACCTTCCCAGCTAAGCTTAGGGATTCTTAGTCGGCCTAGAAATCCAGCTAGTCCTGTCTCTATTTCACTTGAAACTTAAAAAACGGGGTCTCCCAGGTGACGTCTGCGTTACAAAAGCAGGCTGGGCACAGCGGCTCACACCTATAATCCCAGCACTTTGGGAAGCCAAGGCAGGAGAATCCCTTGAGCCCAGGAGTTCAAGACAGCCTGGGCAACATAGTAAGACCTCGTCTCTACAAAAAAATAAAATTAGCCAGGCATGGTGGCTTGCGCCTGTAGTCCCAGCTATGCAAGAGGCTGAGGCAGGAGGATCTCTTGAGCATGGGAGGCAGAGGTCGCAGTAAGCCTAGGCCACTGTACTCCAGCCTAGGCAACAGAGTGAAACCCTGTCTCAAAAAATTAGAGCATAAACCTTCCAAGAAATGAAGATTCCTCCAAATCATCTCCTTTAAGGTCTCATTTAGAAAATGTTCTTTGAGTGCTTTCGATTTTCATTTGTTTGTTCTGTTTCTCATAGCTAAGCGTGTGAAGCATGCATTCAAACATTTCTTGACGCTGCATCCAGAGGCCTACAGTGAGGCAGTGAGCAGAGGCCCAAGTCCTGGCCTTTAGACACGGCATCTCAGGGCCTGACTCTAAGGCAGAACGAGATAGGAGCAAGCTGAAACCCCTGTGCTACTGAGGTACATCTCAGCGGAGTGGCATTCCCCAGGGGCGCTTGAGCCGGTCACTTCTGGCCATGGCATGGCCAGCAGCTGTGAGTGCACAGCCCTGATTAGGGTTCAGCCACTTTGCCCAAAACTGCCCATCTATCAAAAATAGATGTGGTCTTTGCCCCCATTTCCTGGCACAGAGCTTCAGTCCCTGCTGGGATTTCTAGAGCCTGGGTCTGTCTCTGTGATGCTAATGAATCCTGAACAGGAGGAATGGACAGCTTCAGGGTGGGGCTGCTCTGCAGAAAGTCACCCGCAGGCCTAGAGAGCTGCAGCGTTCAGCCTCCTGACCTGTGGGGAAGGAAAGGATGCTGAGGATTGAGTTGCATCACATGGCCGTGACTTAGTTGTGTCTATGTAATGGAACCCCTATAAAACTCTGGACAACAAGGCTGGGGGCGCTTCCTGACTGGCGAAGGTGTAGATGCACCAGGAGGGCAGCACCCACCACTGCAGCACAGAGGCTCCAGACCTTCCCTGGGCACCTCCTATGTGCCCTTTGTAATGAAGTGGTCGTTGTCATGTGGTACTTTCCTGAGTCTCCTGAGTCATTCTAGTGAATTATCAAAGTGGAGGTGGGGTTTGGGGACTCTCCAATTTGTAACCAAGCTGGACAGAAGTGCAGGAAGCCTGGGATCCCATTTGTAGCTGGCATCTGAAATGACAGCAGTCTCACAGGACCTTGCTCTTTAGCCTGCGGGGTCTGCGCTAGCTCCGGTGTTTAGTGTCAGAGTCCAGTTGAATAGCAGGACCCCCAGTTGGTGCTGGTGAAGGCACGGTGGGCGAGCAGAACCTCCCATCTCTCTCTGCTCCTTGCGTTCAGTCTCCAGCCACTCTCCTGAGAGATGGATGCTTCACCCAGGGTCCAGGTCTCATCCTTCAAGCCGACTTTTAGAACCTGCCACAAAATCAGATTCTTTGAAGGTTTCTACCTTCCAGCATCAAGGATCCAAAGATTCATTTCAGTGATAAGTGAAATGCAGGATCAAAGCTTCATTTCAATGACCAAAGGATAATAGAGCAAAGGAGACATGATTCCATTGTCAAAGTGATAAAAGACATTAATAATAGATCTGTGAGACAGCAGCAAGGGGGTGGGGA
Organism: Rhinopithecus roxellana; assembly: GCF_007565055.1. Taxonomy (NCBI): domain Eukaryota; kingdom Metazoa; phylum Chordata; class Mammalia; order Primates; family Cercopithecidae; genus Rhinopithecus; species Rhinopithecus roxellana. The sequence continues at coordinate 50,312,563 of NC_044559.1, read as the reverse complement.
AGTGCCACATGGGGACTGCCATGCTTTCCACTCAAGCCCACAAGGTTTTCCAGTAGTTATTCCTGGAATTTGTTAATTAAACCTAATTAGTTCTATCAACCCAGAGGAGGCCATGCCTCAAAATTCTCCGTCTTAGCCTAAGGGCTAGAAAGCTCACAATGTTAATTATGGACCCCACCCCTGTGGGAAGAGAGATTACAGGATTTCTGAAGGAGCAGTCAAAATGCACCTGCAGGAAGCTGGGATGAAAGATGACCACAGAACCACCGTCACCGCCCTGCCACCCATGGGCAAGTCACTTAGCCCTCTTTGAAAAAGATGCAAACCCAGGAAAACATTGATTCTCAAAAAACAGCACCGAGGTCTTCCAAGTTGCCTATTAATTATCAGGTTGTCCATGAACACCCAGGATGGAGGAGCAGGGAATGAACAGCCGCAGAACTGGGGCAGGTCACCTGTGGTGGTTCTGAGCCCAACATCGCCGTTCATTTTCCACTGTAAATTATTATCCATGTCATCGATTTTACAGATTGTTAAATACTCAATTAGTCTAAATAATACACATTTCACTGTATTCCAAGTCGCATATTAACAACCAACCTTCATTAATATTAATTAAAACAAATATAGGGCAAGAGGTCTTCAGTCATCTGGAACTTAAACTCTTCAGATAATGGAATGGTTTCTCCCAAATCCTAGAATGGTTGCAGAAGTGAAATTGTGACCACACAATGCAGTTTCTCATAGAACATGAAAACCTACATTTTCAGGATTTCTGGAAACCTACTGATTGTAAATAATAATAATAATAGAGCTGCAGACTCAAAAAAAAAAAAGTAGAACATCAGATCTGCTTTTTGTTTGTTTTTTTTTTTTCTTTTGAGACGGAGTCTCGCTCTGTCACCCAGCCTGGAGTGCAGTGGCCGGATCTCAGCTCACTGCAAGCTCCGCCTCCCGGGTTTATGCCATTCTCCTGCCTCAGCCTCCCGAGTAGCTGGGATTACAGGCGCCCGCCAACTCACCCGGCTAGTTTTTTGTATTTTTTAGTAGAGACGGGGTTTCGCTGTGTTAGTCAGGATGGTCTCGATCTCCTGACCTCGCGATCCACCCGTCTCAGCCTCCCAAAGTGCTGGGATTACAGGCTTGAGCCACCGCGCCCGGCCTGTTTGTTTGTTTTTTGAGATGGAGTCTCGCACTGTCTCCTGGGCTGGAGTGCAGTGGCGTGATCTCGGCTCATTGCAACCTCTGCCTCCCAGGTTCAAGTGATTCTCCTGCCTCAGCCTCCCAAGTAACTGGGACTACAGGCTCCTGCCACCAAGCCCAGCTAATTTTTTGTATTTTTTGTAGAGACAGGGTTTCACTATGTTGGCCAGGCTGGTCTCAAACTCCTGACCTCGTGACCCGCCCGCCTTGGCCTCCCAAAGTGCTGGGATTACAGGCGTGAACCACCACACCCGGTCTGGATCCATTTTTAAAGTTTATGGTATTAATTATTTAATCAAAATAATGATGTGATCACAGGAGCCCCAGATCAATGATCATTTGCACCTAACTCTTTTTTTCTGAGTAAAATAAAAACACCCAGGCCATATCTTTTCTAAAAACGTTTTAATCATAAATTAATCTTCAATTGGAAAAAAATGGAGATTTTAAAACACTTTTTTTTTTTCCTTTTTGAGACAGGGTCTCGCTCTGTCACCCAGGCTGGAATGCAGAGGCACTATCTCAGCTCCCTGCAGCCTCGACCTCCCGGACCCAAGTGATTCTCCCGCCTCGGCCTCCTGAGTAGCTGGATCTACAGACACACACTACCATGCTCAGTTAATTTTTGTATTTTTGTAGAGACGAGGTTTTGCCATGTTGGCCAGGTTGGTCTTGAACTCCTAGGCTCAAGTGATCCACCCACCTGAGCCTCCCAGAGTGCTGGGATTACAGGCATGAGCCACTGCCCCCAGGGCAATTTTGAAAAACTTTTAAGAGCTTCTCCTACTGGCATAATAAAACTTTTTTTTTTTTTTTACAGGAAAACGCTACATTTTTATTTTTTAGATCAAAGTATTAACCTTAAATACATTTTGTTTTTATTCTGCCATTAGGCTCAAGGAAAGTAAATAAATCCGGTCGGTGAGTTACTCACAAGAGCCACTACTCAAAGCTGATCTCCACTGGCTGCAGTGGGACAGCCTCCTAATGATGGGAAAGGGCAGGTTTCCAAACAGAAAACCCGAGGGACTGCAGTCAATGGCCAGGCCAGAGGGGACCAGCAGAGACAGCCACACAAAGCCGAGGTGGGGGCCTGACGCCTGAGCCGCCTCAGCTCTGAGAGGCTGCCTCCGAGCCAGCAAGCAGGATCTGTGATGGATCCAGAGCGACCAAGACCCTTGTCTAAGGTGCCGCGGCAAACGCGTTTTATTTTCCCCTAACTGGGCAGCCTTGGAAGGAGGGGTGGGCTCATTCTAGTGCTCAGCCCTCCTGTTCCTTCCCTTCCCATTCGAATCGCTGGCTGAACAATGTTCCACCGTCAGATGATCGGCTCCAGGCTCCTGCCTGGGACACATATTTCCATTACTGAGTTTCACTCTTCAGCTGAAGACTCCGCTACATTTTCTCTGCCTGCGATGAGCCCCACAAAGGGACCTCGGGTAAGTCCAAAATGTGGCAGAGAAATGATTTGAATGAACTCTGCAACCAGTGACCACCATATATGCCCCCGGGGCCTCTGCTCCCCCAGACTGCTGCTCTAGGGTGGCCAGGCAGAGGCTCTGTGGGGCGCTGCAGGGTGGTGCCAGAACCCAGGAAAGCACAAAGCAACCTGGGCTGGGGATGCCTTTCTTTGCCTGGAAGAGGACAGCCGCCTGTGGATTTAAAGTCTGCACCGAGCAAAGCAACAGGCTCTCTGCAGACCCTGCAGAGGCCACTCTCTTAGCACAGACCACACTCACACACCCTGGATCTTGGGCTTTCGGCAGCAGGCCCGGCCCTGCATACCAGCTGGCAGAACGCGTGCCCTGCTTTACACACACAGGCACACATGCAGGTTCAGGCAAGTGCACACATAGAAGCCACAGGTCCAATCTCAATGGATCCCAGTGGGAGGCCTTGCTCAGTTCCCAGACCACAACTGGAAGAGACCAGACAAACTAGAACAGACCACGGCAGAGGGCCTGGGGCTCTCAGCAATCCAGGCCTCCTGCCCCAGTGGTCCTGGTTGAGGGAACATATGTGGGTTAACCAATGGGAGACAATGATCATCAGCACCTCCATTCGTCAGAACAGGAAAGCAGAGAGCAGAGAGGAGTTGGTTTTAATACCAGTAACTCACAAATGGTGATCAGAAAAGATCTAAGATCTTTTCTGCCACCCCCACCCCCTGTAGCCATGACTGCCACCCACCCACAGTGACCCTTCCAAAACGCGGCATTTGCTCCCGTCCAGGGCACCTGTCTCCACCCCAGAAGGAAGTCCACTGCATGGCAAACAAGCCGCCATGGGCTCTGGCTCACCTGCAGCTTCCCTACCCTCATCTCTGTCCCCACCTTGTGTGGCCTGATCTGCAGCCCTGCAGCTTCCCCAACACAGCAAGTGGCCTGTATGCTGTGGGTCCTGCTCAGCCACAGTCCAGGCCTCCTCTCTGCGGAGCTTCATCCATCAGACTGTTTGGATGCTTTACTTGCTGTGAGTTCCTCACAGGTAAGAATCACTCCTCCTTCAATGCGTCTTCCCAGCACCCAGTCCAGATGTTCACACCAAGTAAACACAGGAGAATCATTCACTGGAATTGAAGGGTGGGGTTTGGCAGCTATTAAACAGAGGACAAGCACATCCCATGCCAGCGAGGCCCCACATTCAGGGAGACCCCAAAGCTAGGCTCTGCACCAAAGGGGCCCCTTTCTCAGCACCTGTGTAGGGACTCCTAACAGAACAACCTCCAACAGAAGGAACGGACCGAGTTCAGCTGTCCCAGTATCCACCGCTTATGCTCATAGGCTAAACGCCAGGCACTATGTCATATTTTCCACAAATGTGTTCAAAGTTTTCATTTAGAAAGTGGAGTATGTTAGAAAATGCTGCTCCCAAATGTTTGAAAAGTGCAGCTATAGATATGAGAGTGACACATGTCATTGTCAACAAAAAAATAACCATTTGGAAACATCAGCTTTTCCCTGCTCTCCCCAGAGCACAAGTTCTTCCCAAATGATAGTTTCTTACTTGGTTAAACCATGTCTTTACTCTGAAGGTTCAGATTAAATTATTTATTTTTTCAGAAATGTATCTTAGATAGCATATTCTAAGACCCACTTGTCATCATAGAAAAGCTCAGCAAATTTAAAATACATTCTTTTGTAAAAGGAAAATTATGTTTAAGTTGGAAAAACAGTTTAACCACAAAATATTTTATAATATTCCATTTCATTGCAAAGTATTACAAAGTGTCTACTCTATTCCAAAGTCCTTGCTTTGATAAAAGTGGTCACATAATTGATTTTCTATTTCTCTTTGTGCTCTGCTAGTCTCAACCTTTTAGCCACACTACTTTAACTTGATGCTAAGGATGAACCTCACCCATACTGCTGACCTCTAGAACTTTGTCCTGGAATCCTTCGCTTCTCATTTCTGGCCCAACTTACCACTTCATCTGGGACTATACTTAGACTGGCTTTCCTCAAGCATTGTTTTAAAATCTGCTAAGGGCCGGGCACAGTGGGGCCAGGCATGGTGGCTCCTGCCTGTAATCCCAGCACTTTGGGAGGCCGAGGTGGGTGGATCACCTGAGGTCAGGAGTTCAAGACCAGCCTGGCCAACATGGTGAAACCCCGTCTCTACTAAAAATACAGAAATTAGCTCAGTGTGGTGGTGAATGCCTATAGTTCCAGCTACCCTGGAGGCTGAGGCAGGAGAACCGCTTGAACCTGGAAGGTGGAGGTTGCAGTGAGTCGAGATTGCACCACTGCACTCCAGCCTGGGTGACAGAGCGAGACTCCTTGTTGACTCAAGAGAATGGATTCTTCGTGTATTTCTAAATTCAGACAGATTATCACAAATACCATAAGCCAAGATGTATGAGATTCAGTCATATTTTATGTACCTGCATAGCATGGCTTCCACAAATGTATAATTTATTTCAATTCTTGTTTGCTCAAATCTTCATCCATATCTCTTATGCACCCTCCAACAGTATTTGCCAACAAAGAATACATTTGGGTTTGGTGCCATATTGTTTCATGAGACTTGTTTCAGCCATTGTACGTCAGCAGGAAGAACAAACCTTTACCAATAGTATCATGAATTATTGTCTTTCACTATGAAACCACAAAACAGGCTTCCAAGTGTATATCAATAACTTAAGTAAAATTATGTAAAATCACACACTGAGTATTGCATGATTTCAAAAATCTCTAATTGTGTAGGGCTTTTTCCATATTCTTAAAGATTAATTTTTAAATGGCTTGTGTGTCTTGTGCTTTTATTGATATATGAAGCCATGAAATTCAGTTAGGGCGAGGACCGTATCACTAACAGTAGGTGGATGTGAACCTCCACTTCTAGCATGTTGGGGAAACTGATACCAAACTTGCCCTCCCATCATACAATGAGAAAACTGGACAGATATATAACACAATAGTTTTCACTTGTTAAACAACAGGCAGGGCATCCTTGAGTCTGCTGCAGAAGACTAAGCCACATATATACAGGGTAAAATGTCACAAGGTTGGGGAAAGAAAAGCAGGTACGCTGTAAGATGAACAATGCTCAGAGTTTGCATAGAGGTAGGAGCCACTCAAGTTCCAAAGAGCTGAAGTGGAGAGACATCATTAAACACACCTGGTGAGTTCAGAAGTGACATCAGATATGCCAAGCCTCAGTCATAGGGTTGAACTAGCCTTAGAGTACAGATTACCCACTCTAACAAAGCTTAAAAACAAGCCTTGAGAGAATAACATTGATTGACAAGTAACTTAGTTGCATGCCGGAATATAGTTCAACACTCTTTCAAGGAAAACAACAAAATTGAGCCCTCAGTAATGTGGTATTCAGATTTCCAAGTATTCAATCAAAAAGTAACTAGACGTGTGAAGAAGCAGAATAATGTGACCCATTACAGGGAAAAGACAGCCAATAGAAACAGATCAAGAAATCACAGAGGTGATAGAATTAGCAGTTGGACCTATAAAACCTATCATAAATAGAATCAAAGAAAGAAAGAAAAATATGAGGCCAGGTGCAGTAGCTCACACCTGTAATCCCAACACTTTGGAAGGCTGAGGCGGGTCACTTGAGGTCAGGAGTTCGAGACCAGCCTGACTAACATAGCAAAACCCTGTCTCTACTAAAGATACAAAAATTAGCTGGGTGTGGTGGCAAGTGCCTGTAATCCCAGTTACTCAGGAGGCTGAGACAGGAGAATTACTTGCACCTGGGAGGTGGAAGTTGCAGTGAGCCGAGATTGTGCCACTGCATTCCAGCCTGGGTGTCTCAAAATAAATAAATAAATAAATAAATAAATAAATAAATAAATATATGAACCTCATAAGGAAAAAATAGAAGATATAAATATGAATAAAATAAAACTTCTAGACTAAAAAATACAGTATCCAGAATGAAAAAAAATCCGTTATAGATTTCACAGCAGGTTATAGTAGTACAAAAGAAAATATTTATGAACTTCAGGACATGCAAGTAGAAATGATGCAAACTGAATTTAAAAATTAAACAGAATTGAGCTTCAGGAATTTTTGAGACAATATCAAGAGGTCTAAAATATGTATGACTGGAGTAGCAAAAAGATAAGGAAAGTAGAAAACAATAAACCAACTGAATATTTTCCAAATTTAATGAATATTACAATATTCCAGTATCTCAATGAAAATGAAAAATAAACACAAAACCAAAGCAAGACACAATAAATTGTTAAAAACTAAAGATAAAAATATTTTAAATATCTACAAAAAGAACCATATTATGAATGAAATAGGGTACATCACCACAAAGCCTATATTATAGATAATAAAAGAATAATATAATCTACTTTGGGTTCAAACTGTCAAAAATGTAGACAGAATAGAAAAAGTTATTAAAAGACACAAATTACCAAACTGACTTGAGAAGAAATGGAAAATCTGCATAGTCCTATTCTTATATTTGTTAAAGAAATTCAACTCACAATGAGAATTACCACATTAAAAAAAGAAACCTCAGTATGAGATGCCTTCATTGATGAATTCTATCACTTAAAGGCAAATATGACAAATATTGCCCAAAATATTTGAGAAAAAAGAATATCATTTATCAACCCATTTTGTGAAGCTAGCAGAACTCTGATATCAAAACCAAAGATATTAGAAGACAAAATATTCAGATAACTATCACCTGTGATACAGAGATGCAAAATTCTTTAACAGAAGATTCTACTTCTCCTCAAAATGAATAAAAGGATCTAGCTTTACTCACCTGCTTGAACCAACTAAAAAAAAAAAAAAAAAAAAAAACAGATAAAATGTATGAAACAAAGATATACAAGACATTGGGTATCAAACAACAAAAAACAGTAACCCATAGACAATAAGCAAATGAAATAAGCCCTATGATTGTCCCGCTTACTGCTGGGAGAAAGTTTTCAGGTCTCAGAGAAAGGTGGTTTTCCTGAATTGAGGAGATGTAGCTGAGAGCCTGGGGAAACCAAGGCAACCAGAATTCACAGGGCAGGGTATCATAGAGGAAAGAGCTTCATGAAGAGAGAACTCGGGAGATCAGCAGAGTCTCCCTCAAGCATTCAGTTGAACACGGACCAGTGCATCTGTGTAAGGACATACTGAAGCTGGGGAAATAGCCATCTGTAGACTAGACGAATAGGATTCAGTGCACACAAAGGGACTGGAATAGTATCTGTTTCCAGCAGCCAGAGTTGAAAACTCTATCATTGAGAAGGCATTGGTTGTACTAATAAGAGACATCTTGACTCAATAGTGAAAAAAAAAAGAAAACAAACTAAACCTAGACTAAATGTAGAGTCCCAGATAACAAAGCTTAAGTGAAAGATCCAAAGAATCAAACTGTTTACAAGTAAATTAACCATGTCCAAGAACAAAACTCAAAATTATTTATAGGATAAAAAATATTCACCACCCTACAAGATAAAACTCACAGTGTCTGGCAACCACGCAAAAATGACCAGGCATGTAAAGAAGCAAGAAAGCACTGCCCACAATGAGGGAAGAAAAATCAATCAAACCCGACCCAGAATTGACACAGAGGGTATAATTAGTACACAAAGACATTAATAGAATGATTGTGACTGTATTACATTTACATACCTTAAAGAAGCTAGAGGAAGGATTGAACATGTTAAGTACAACCTAATGTATGATCCAGTCATTCTACTCCCAGATATTTACCAAAGAGAAATGAAAGCACTTGTCCATGAAGAGTTCTACACGAATATCCCTAGAAGCTTTCTTTATAATAGCCCCAAACCAGAAACAACCCAAATGTCTATCCACGGGCAAGATGGATAAACAAACAGAGATACATGCATGCAACTGAATGCTTCTCAGTAATAAAAAGAAATGCAGCAATGATATATATCACAACCAGGATGACTCTGAAAATAATTTCACCTAGTGAAACAGCCACATACAAAAAATCTACTGTATGTTTTCATTAATACACAATTCTAGAAAATACAAACTATCATAACAGAAAGCAGATCTGTGGTTGCCTGGAGAAGGAAGTAGGAGAAATCAAGTAGATGAAGGGGAGGAGGGATTGCAGAGAAGCATGAGGACACCCTGGGGTGATCTAAGTGTTTATTTTTGTGATTGTGGTGATGTTCTCAGGGGTATGTACATATGCAAAGATTTAGCAAATATGCACTTCAACCATGAGCAATTTGTTGTATGTCAACATACCTCCTTAAAGCTGTTAACATTTTCTTAGCCAAACATTCAATGACATGAACATTTACAGCATCTTTATTTGTAAAAGACAAAAACTGGAAACCACCCAGATGTCCTTCCCAGGGTGAGTGGTTAAACAAGCTGGTGCATCTACACCGTGGGACACTGCAGCACATGGACAAAGCCAGAGAGTTATGCTCAGTGAAAACCTCAGTCCCGAAAGTTTGCATGCCGTGTGACTCCATTTATTTAACATTCTTTAAATGACATATTCTAGACTTGCAGAGCAGATTTGCTATTGCCAGGGGTTAAGGAGGGATGAGGGCAGGAGGCTGTGGGGGTGGCAATTAAAGTGCAACAAGAGGGATCCTAACAGAGCTGGAAATGTTTTGAATCTTGGTTGTACGGATGTCAGTGTCTCAGCTGTGATATCACATTGTAGTTTTGCAAAACGTTACCATTGGGTAAAGCGTATGTGGGATCTCTCTGCATTATTTGTTATAATTTCATGTGAATCTGCAATTACCTTAAAATAAAAAGTTTAATTTAAAAAAAAAAATACTACACCTACAGTAATAACATGACCTGGAAAGCAAGTGAAAGCCCTTGCCTGAAAGAAAAATATGGGGGAGGGAGGTCACTGTGCGCCCTATTATGGCACACAGTAGGGTTTGACAATTCCTGAGGTTATACACATTGTCACAGAAACACAATAACAGTGTTGGCAGAAGGTGATCATTAAATAATTTTACATTTGTGTCTCTTTCCCAGTCTACACTGCCTGAAGCAAAGTATGATTTAACACTTTTAAAATAAATTTTGTAATTATCTTGAAAACAGAAGAATCTTATTACTTTTCTTTATGTTAAAATGTTATTTAATGTCCACATACAAAATATTCCACAAATTCATGATTCTCCTTTGGAGATCTTCATGTTTTAATAATCCAAGACCCTCAAAAAATAAAAGAAGGGAAGAAAAAGGAATATAGTTCTAAATATAAATGCCAGAGTTACAAAACTGCTAAGAAAAATTCTAGAAGAAAATCTTTGAGTCTTTGGGAAAGGCATAGTTTTCTTAGATAGGACCCAAAAAGCATGAATCCAAAAAAAGACAAGAAAATTGAACTTTATTAGAAATAAACTAATTTTTAGAAATATACCCCTAAGAAAATGAAAGGCAAGCCACAGATTGGAAAAAAAGACTCGCCATAAGTATATTTGGCCAAAGGACTTGATCCAGACTATATCAAGAATTCTTTCAATCTAGTAAGACAATATTTTTAAAAATTAACCCAAGATCTGAATGAATTCTTTACAAAATAACATAAATGAGTGATCAAGAAGCACTTGCAGAAAGCTCAGCATCATTGGTCATGGGGAAAGACATAGCACAACCACAATGAGATGCTGCCACAGACATATCAGTGTGGCTAACATTAAAAAGACTGACAATTCCAAGTTTTAATAAGGATCTGGAGAAACCAACTAACTCTCATCTATTATTGGCAGAGCATGAAATGGTACAACCACTTTGAAAAATAGTTTGGCTGTTCCCTACCTGCACTTACCAAGTATTTCCCCTCCCAGGTATTATCCAAGAGATTGAAAAATTAGTTTCACACACACACAAATGTGTCCATGATTGTTTATAACACTTTATTCACAGGTGCTAAATCTGGGTACAGAAGTTCCATCAACAGATGGGTGAAAGAACAATTTTGGCATAGCCTAACATTGGAACACTACTTCCCAGTAAGAAAGACTTTATCTACCTATACGCACAACACGAACAAATCTCTAAGTCCTCATGCTGAGCAAAAGAAGCCAGACACAAAAGAGGATAAATTGTGTGATTCCATTTGTATGAAATTCATCACACGAATAGAACACAAAGCAGATCAATATTCACCTAGGGCTAAAAGTGGGGAAGACAAAGAAACAGGGAAGAACCCTTTGGGGTGAAGAAATCATAATATATCCTGATTATGGGGGCAATTACCCAGGTGACTTGTCAAACACATCTACAGATTATTAAAATAGGTGCATGCTGTTCTATGTAACTCCACTTCAATACAACTGATTTTCAAACAGAATAGAGAGTGTAAATCCATATCTCATGTAGCCTTCTTAATAAGGCTGACTCTTTTTGCCCACTTCTTGGCAAACCCAGTTAGAATCTCTTTGATGTGTCTGGCTGTTTTTACTATTTAATGCAGCTGGTGAAGAGCTTATCCTGGGCATGGAAGTTCTGTTGGTTTTCTAGTTGCTAGCACCTGTTTGCATTATGTGTAACATCTTCAATCCACAATCTTCTGGGACTCTTTGCAACTCACTTTTTGAAGGGAATGATTTCCTTAGACCTGGATGAGGTGATCCATAAACGCATCCTCCTAGCACATGTAAGAAGCAATGCTCTGCAGGCCACTAGGAGCAAGTCACACCTCTTTTACATTCTCTACATGGGGAACTCCTGCCCGGAAACTCCAGATGAAATGTGATTGTCTAAAACAGAGACTAAGGGACGACATACCTCTCCATTCTTGTTGGTTAAAATTAATTTATTTTAAATGAAGAACAATTAGAAGGATATTCCACATAACAATCTAAAATAATCACCTACCATGAGATTCCCACACCCCACTCTGCAGAGTCCAGTCTTGAAGGCTAGAGAAATTAGAGAGGCAGCGGGATAGAAAGAGGGGAGACAGCGTGGCCATGCCATGGCAGGAGGGAGCTCCGCTGCTCAGCTCTACAGCCTGTCCACCTCGTCTGCTTCATTGCACTAACTTGAACTTGATGCTGTTTGGAAATATTCAAGATATCTGCTGAGACCACGACACTCTGAGGTGTCCCCAGATGGTCCAGCTAGGAATGGAGAGCATCAGAAAATCTCTACTCAGAGTCACCTTGCAATCTTACAGTTTCCACCTTCCCAAGTATTTCACCTTCATAATTTTATGTATTCACCTTCTTGTCTAATGTTTACAACAGCCATGGGAGGCAAGTAGGGAAACAAATACAATTTCCATTTACAGATGAGCCCGCCGAGCCAGGAAGGAGTCAGGTGAGCATGGAGGGCACCTTCTTCGACAGAACTCTGGGATTTGTGAAGTTCTTTGCTAGTTCTGTCTGTGTCTCGCTGTCTTCAGGGAGACAAACACACACACAGGCACACGCATGTGCATACACATATATGCATGCGTGCATACATGCACACACTAACACACATCCCCCACAGTCACATCTGGTACTACCTCCTAGCCTGGACTCATCTAGGCTTCTCCACCAGAATTCCTCAGCCCCAACTCCTGTCTCCTTGCAGCTTCACACCTGGATGCTCCTTCTTCTTGCTACAGTAGCAGCTGGCAGCCAGCCTAGACCTCCATTTCATCCCCTATACACCCCACTGTAAGTTGGGGGACACTGAGGGTGGGTGGGGTTAGGCAGAGGTCTGCATCCTTGAAAGGATGCATGTACCTCCTGGTATTGTCCGTCTTCCTATTCCAACAGAACTCCATTCTTGTAACCAGAGGGGTGTGGACTTTGGGGAAGAACAGAAAATCCCTTAGGGAACAACAACCTTTCAGCAGAGAAGCCCACATTTTCCTGGGAATGCCTTGGCTCAGCCCCTTCTTATAGGAGGCTGTGATTAGTGTTTGACCCCAAGATGGCCAAGACACTGATGCTCCATTCAATACTACAGCCCCCAGCAACCTGGAGACGGTTTCAGAGTAAAGGAAACTCCTAGCAAATGACTGCGTTTGGTTTCATCACGAGATCCGTTGTGTGTCTGACAAGGGCAAGCTTTGAATTGGAATCCCTCCACCTCCAGCTTTCCATTGTGCGCCCAAGAAAACACAGCAGAAAATCCTTGGAGACAACTGTGTGCTCAAATTGTATTCAGGGCTGATTCCCAAGGACCACGACTGTGGACTGTTAACAAAGCCAGAGGGCCTCCTAGCGGCAGGGAGCGGCATTTTCTGCTGGCAGAAGTACTTTGCACTCAGAGGACCCGGTCCTTTTGTCTACAGAGCTGAGAGAGCCTCTCTCCGCTTCAATGCAGAGCTAATCCATCATTTCCAACCGTGGAGACACAGACAGGAATGTCACCCCTCTCCTTCCAACTCAGGGTATAGTTTAACTTTCTTACTTTTTCTAATGTCACATTCAGAAAGAGAGAAAAAAGTCCCCATCACAGTTGTTGCCTGTTTGCCTCTGTCCCTGGCCTTAGAAAAGGATCCCTGACGGTGAACCTAGTCAGGGAGAACTCCAAAGAGCAGCCTGGGCCACAGCGCATTGGAGGGGCTCAATGGAAAGGGTGGCCAGGGGCTTCTTTGACCTGGAGCCAGAGCTTGCCCTGGAGCCAGTCTCAGGGAGCTAGTCAGGGCACACGCAGCCATCTCCCAACCCCCACAGGGGGTACCGGAGGCAAATGAAGCTCAGAGCCAGCCCACCTGTGATGCCCCCTCCCCAGGACATGTCATGCTTGGGGATACCTCTTAGCCAGGCTACGACTCAACCTCTCAGTTTGGAATTTGACCAATTCAAGGGAAGATGTAGAAGCAGAAGGCAGTGGGCTAAATGGTGGACCCCAAAAGACATGTCCACATCCGAACCCCCATACCTGTGAATGTGGCTGAGTTAGAGATAAGGACTTGGCAGATGTAATCATGTTAAGGAATCACAATGAGATCCTTCTGCATCTAGGGCGGGCCCTAAATCCAATGACTGGGTTAGAAGAGAAAGGAGATGGAGTGGAGACACAGACAGGAGGGGAGAAAGCTCTGGGAGGAAGGAGGCAGAGGCTGGAGGGAGGCAGCTACGAGCCAGGGAATGCCAAGGCCTGGGCTGACCTCCAGGAGCAGGCGAGAGCCATGGATTAGCTTCTCCCACAGAATCCCCAGAAGGAACCAACCCTGCCAACACCTTGATCCTGGACTTCCAGCTTCTGGAGCTGGGAGACAGACAATAAACTTGGGCTGTGGAAACCACCAGTCTGTGGCATCTGTTACTGTAGCCCTAAGAAGCCCCAAGAAGCCATTTGAGAAGTGAAGTCCAATCGGGAACCTGCCCTCTGGAAAGGTCTGTGCCAGCACTACCATGACTGGAGGATACAACAGCCCATTTTTCAGCAGGGAATGTGACCTTTGACTGGCCGCTTCATTTCTAGAAGGTCTAAGGAAGCGATTGGGCATGTGTGCAATGCCCTATGAACAAGGTGTCACTACACCACTTGTGTGTGGAGGCAAAACAGTGGGAGGGCCACAGCCTCCTCCCCACCTGCTCAAGCAGAAGCCTGACACCCCCTGGTCCTTCCAGGACCCTCTTCTCGAAGTCTGTAGGTCTCCGGCCAGTCCCAGCTGCTGCGGGCAGTGACTCCCAGGCCCACTGCATGTACAAGCCTGGTCTTTGGGGGAGCACAGGGGCCCCACCTGTATCCCACTTAGCCAGAGACAGTCCAGCTGGCACCTGCTGACCGACTATCTCTTCCAGTTTAGTTTTTGTCCCAGAATTTTTAAATTTTAATTAAGTGGTATTAAGAAGGGCTGCTCAAGAGAAGTCTAGATGGGCTGGGTAGGCCCTGTCTCTGCTCCCAGCCTCTGCTGGGGCCACGCCTCATGGTTCAGGAGACATAGGTATGCTGGTCAGTGCTCCTTCTCAACATACGATTCAGTCTGAAAGGCCCCAGCAGCAGCCTGCCCGTCTCTCCCGGTCCCTGCCATCCTGAAACATGGAAATAACTCATGGTGACAAAAGTTAACATAACTTGCATTTAGATGAATTTCCTCTGGATTTCCTAGGTTAATTAAGATAGGATGGTCTACGGAAAAGAAAGAGATAACTCAAGATATGAGCATTTTCAATTTATCCATAATAAAATGCAACTTTGAAAAAGAATTCAGGCAATCTGTTGAAAACTAAATATAACACCACATTTTGAAAAATATATTTTTTAGAAAAATAACAGTGCTGCTCAATTAAACAACAAGCCTCCCTTCCTAAAGGAACACTCCAACAATAAAATGCAAGGCAACTCCTGACCAAGTCAGCACAGAGAGATGACGCATACTCGTGAAGGCACCGGAAGGCTCTATGTGTGGGCAGAGCCCCCAGCAGATGGCGGTCACCGGGGGACTTCCATCATCAGAACCAGTGGAAAGACTGGGCCCCTGTCCCACGGCCTCCAGTGCTTCTCTGCAGAGTGGCAGCCAGGAGCCCAACCCCTTGGAAATCCTCAGGGCAGGAGATGTGCCTTCGTTGCACTCAGTCCCTCATTAGTGCATCTGACATCCACAGAGGGAATTTCCACAGTGATCCCAACACTACCCTTCTGAGATCCCCCCAGTGGCCCCCAGCACCATTCCACGACTCTCGATCCACCTCCTTCCTGGGATCCCGTGCTGGGAAGCCTGGCCCTACTGTGGGTGTCTCCATGGAGCTGGGGGCTCTCAGAGCAGTGGCCAGCCAGGCCCGGCAAGGTACAGGGCTCCAGCCAGGTAAAAGGGCCAGACCCTGGATTCTGGTCCCACCCCCAGGTCTGGGACGCCCTCCTCTAGCCAGGTCCTCAACCGTCAGTCCTCCTCTGATTCTGGGCTGCCCTGGGAGACTCATGTCCACCCACCCCAGCTGGGGCACCACATCTTCTTTGGGTCTCGGGTGTTTCTTCTTCCAGAGCCGCAGACAGGTTTCTTAGGTGGGGTCAGAACCTGGACATGCCTGGGCCACCAGGAACCAAGAAGTTTCCAACCCCAGCCCAATCTGGCTCCATCCAGTGCAAGAGAGCAGGGTGTCCCAGTCACCAACCAGGTCAAGAAAAGAGCTGAGGTTGTCAGTTGTAGAACACAAAACCTACAACAAACCGCCCCCCCATATACACACACATACGTGTACTCACACACACACATGAACTCATTCACACTCACGCTCACACACATTTGTAAAATCACATTCACACACACACACATACACACACACACCGAGGGCAGGTGCTGGAGTGCTGTCTAGCACAGAGAGCAACTCACAGACCAGAGCCCTTCCCAAGTAGCCTGCATGGAGGGGCTGCAGGTAGGAGCTCCGTTGGGATCTGCCAGAGCCCCACGTGGCTGGGCCAGACGCCAAGCCCCGGCACCTGGACAGGCCAAAGGGTGCATCCCGAGGTGCCAGGCCCGGCTCAAGGCTTCTCTGGTGTCAGGACACCTGCCTGGGAGACAGGGAGCCTCTGTGCTTACTTTGTTCATCTAGAAAATAGACCCCAGCCAGTCCCCAGCAGCCTGAGAGCTTGTAGAACATCATACCAGGATGCTCTGAAGAAGGGGTGAGCTTTGGGACTTGTGTGGGGAGGTCAAGGCCAGCAGCTGGACCTGCTTCATGACCTCTGCTAGCTCCCGTGACTCTGCTGGGCCGATTGATTGCTAAAAGCAGATGCGATGGGCAAAATGCCAGCTGCCCCAGCCCATTCCCTTCTCAATTTGTGAGATCAGAACCTCAGCACCACGGAAGATTCTGGATCAGGTGCTGGGGCAGCAGCTCATGTTTCCAGATGGCGATTGTGCAAGGAGGCCTAGAGCCCTGGAGTGGCCGGCACCTTTGACCCAGTAATTCCACTCCTGTGACTTTCTCCTGAGGAGCTGTTGAGGACAGGCTGCAATGTATCGTTATAAAGGCCAAAGCCCTGGAAACAGATCAAATATCCAAAATCAAAAGTAAATGCTGGAACCAATCACAGTACATCCATAGGCAAGATGTTATGCCACCACTGAAAATGACATCAAGGAGGAATTTGTAAATTTGTGGAAAAACGCCTATGAGGGAATACGAAAAGAAAAGATTACACCGCAAACCTGTTGGCCTGCCAGCATGGTGGGAAGTCACAGCCCCTGCCTAAGCAGGAGGCGTGGCTGTTGGAGCACTGGACAGCAAGCGACAATTGCAGGCTGGGGACCAGTGCCAGGACGAGCCTTGGAGCTGACCTCACAGCAACAGATGCCTGCGCCGATGCCTGTGACCAAGGAAGTGGTGCATGTTACTCGGGGCCATGCTTCAGGCGTGAATTACAGTTAGGAGCTGCATGCACTTAATACACAAACCCATCCAGAGAAGAGAAAATAGGAAATGAGCATCAAACACACACAAGAAACCCTGCCGTGTGGAGCCAGGAAGGTGGGACAAAATGAACTTGAAGCTGGTCCACCCCAAGTCTGTGGAGCAGATGAACATCTTTCAGAGCCTCCACTAGCCTGGTGCATGGCAACCCGGGAGGGCAGCATGGAGGAGGTGTTCTTTGAGCCAACCCTGAAGGAAGGAAGGGGCGGGAGGAGGTGAGGGATGGAACTGTGTATAGAGGGAACAACGGGACGCCCAAGGCAAGAGCAACCACTCAATGAGGCTGGGAGAGGAGACTCTTTGCAGGCTGTGGGGAGCAGCGCTTGGTTTTGTACAAGGACAGAGAGTGCTCCTCCAAGAACAAGGCCTGGCGTATCAGTGGTCTCACGACCAGCATCGGGCAAAGATGCATCCTCAGTATTGCAGTGGGAATGCATTAGGCTACCAAACCCACCTCCTGAAATCCATCAATCAATGGGCTGAAAAGCAACAGCTGCAGTTCAGCTCAGCTTTCACATTGCCCATGTAGACAAATCCAGCATCCCGGCACCTCCTCCTGGGGAAAATGCAGGCAGCATGGCATCTTCCCGTATGGAAGTCCTGCACTGGACTGCCCAAGCCAGCCTCAGAGTTGAGGGAGAGAAACAGAGAGAGAGATGGGTTTGGGGCAATAGCTACATTTCCTGGGCCACCGAGTTCATTCGACAAGCATTTGCTGAGCTCCTGCTATACTCCAGGGCACTTTAAACAATTATTCCAATTAAAACTGATATTCATTTCCCAGGGCTGCCGTCACAAAGTACCACAAACCAGGTGACTGAAACATGGCAATTGATTGTCTCAGGACCCTGGAGGCCAGAAGGTGTCAGCAAGGTTGGTTCCTCCTGAGGGCTGCAAGGGATGGATCTATTCCAGGGCTCACTCCGCGGCTTGCAGGGTCGTGGTGTTCCCATGGCATTTTCCCTCTGTGCGTGCGTCTCCAAATTTCCCCCACCCTGATGGACTCGCTTTAACTTGATTACCTTTTTAAGGACCCTATCTCCAAATAAAGTCAGAGACTGAAGTACTAGGGGTTGGGGCTTCAACATACAAGTTTGGGGAGGACACAGTCCAACCCACAATAACACTGATTGCAAATCTACACAACACTGTCCTCATTTCACAGATCCAGAAAACTGAGGCTTGGAGAGAATGGCTAACTTGCCCGAATTATATCCTTCCATCCTGACCTGGCAGAGCCAGAATTTGAATCCTCGTCTGAACTCCAAAGCCTTTGACATTCCCAGTGGGTAAAGGCAACAAATGTGACAAGTGCTGCAGGAAGGCAACAGAAGATGCAGAGTGCTGGCTACGAGAACCCGAAGCTGGACCTTTGAAAGTGGGGAAAATGCAATAGAAGGGAGTTCTCCATGCCTGGCACCCAATGCCAATGTGCCCCTGAACAAACCACTTACCAGCTCTGACCCTTGGAGGAGGGGGCACCTTTCCCATCTCCCTCCCTACCCACCTCGGTGACTGCCCCTCCTCCAACCCCCAGCCCATCGAAGAAACCTGCTGGCTTTCACTTCCAATGTTAAAAGGAGATATTCCTTTCTGTGGCGATCTTCTTGGCTATTTGGGTCTTAATGATTACTCCATAATTGTATTGGATACTGAACTATGAAGGAAATACGCATTCTCCTCCCTCCATGCCTATGGTCTGCAAAACAGAGAGATGATACCATGCTCTGACAGCTGGAGACCAGAGGGCACTTCTCCCCACAAGGCAAGGTTGCAAGGTCCACAGGGTCTGCCTCCTGGAGAGCCAATGTCCAGCATTGGGCATAGGCTCCAGGTGGTTCTACCAGGACCCTCACCAGCAGGGAAGCCCACTGTTAGTTATTCCACCAACAAATGCCCCAATGGCAGGAAGATATGTAATCCATCACCCTAACTGAACCAGTAGTGAGAGTAAAAGAAAGTGCCATTGATAATGACAGAGGACAGTGGGCTCCCACCACCCAGTCCTGACCAACCAGGATTCATGCCCACCCTACCCAGTGCGCACCCTGCTGATGAATCTTCTTGGAAACTCCTCCTAATCTAATCTGATTATTGCTCCCTTCCCAGCTCAGCCAAAGACTGAGGGAGCAGGAGAAGAGAGTCCCCCGAGTGTGCCCCTGAAGGGAGGTGGCAGGCCTGGTGTTCCAGGGGTGCCCTCTCAGGGTTTATCCTTTGGAGTTTCTGGGGATTCTAAGCTTAGATGTAAAAAGATGCTGACCATTCTGTTGACCTTCTCCCCTTGGGGTCCTGCCCACACAGAGAAGAAGCCTCCAGGGCCAGGCGTGTGTACAGGTGCCCTTTTCTCTGGAGCCTTGTCAAGTAGCAAGCCCCTCCTATCTCTGAGAACTTTGGACTGACATCGTCTGCCTTTGCAGGGCACCTGAGGCCCACCTGGCTCTAGAGCAGTGAGGACCAGGCTCACATGCAAGCTGGACATTTGCTTGGCCTCATCTCCAGTCATGAGAGCGGAACGCCCCTCTGAGAGAGAAATGGGGTTCAGGGAACTCCTGATAGGGGTCTCCTGCAGCCCCAGCTCTGCTGACTGTGGGCTCTGGGGGGTGTAGCTTGCCAGGAGGAGAGGGTGGGGCTGAGAGACACGGAGCAGAGAGGGCAGGGCTGAGAAGGCCTCGGGGTTCTGCAAGGGTGAAGAAGGTATCAGGGTGACCTCCCTGTTCATCTCCGCTGCCCACTGCCAGCCACTCTCCACACACCCCAGTGCCATGTTGCTGCCACTTATTGATTGAAAGGGAATTGCTCGTCATCTGCTTTTTATTTCTCCAATGATTCCCAACATCTTGGTGTCAATGATTAAAAATCCCATCCTTGCGGTCCTCTCCACATCTTCCTTCCAGGGGCCCAAGGTACCACTCAGGGAGGTCCATGCTTCTGAGGGTATAAAACAATAGATCCATAATGAGATGGCCTTTCCTTTATTCTGATACAGTGAGCAGGACAGAGGACTGGGTGGAGGGGTGACAGACATAAAGGATTCTAGGTAGAAATTACAATGGATATCACGTCCCACATGCCCATATGTCAGACTAGCAAAGGTTTCAAAGTATGACATTAGTGAGACTATAAATTGAGACACCACACCACAGGCCGTGGAGCAAAAGGAATCAAAATCTAAAATGCATACACCCTTGAGCTCAACCATTCCCTCCCTGGGAACTTGTCCCAAGCAGATCATTAGACAGCTGTGCAAAAAGTGACTATTCAAATCACAGTGGAACAACCTAAATGCCCATGATTATGTGGTTGGTTACACAAATGATGATATTGAATCAATGGAACCTACTGCAGACATTAATAAGAATGATATGTACCAACATTCACTCACAAAGGTTAATGGTGTGCCAAGTGAAAGCAGAAGACTACAACTCATACAACATCCTCTTGTTTCTATAAAGTTGCGTGTGTGTGTGTGTGTGTGTGTGTGCGCGCGCGCCTATTTGCTTAGAAGAGATTTGAATAATGGCTCCTCTGGAAAGATGCAAGAGGGATATGAGAATAAATTTTTAATTCTCTATTATTTAGTATGTTTCATGGTTAAATATATAAATGTGCATTATCTATATTATCAGAAGAAAAGGGTTTTTCATTTCAAAAAATATGCAAAGGTAACTTCCCTACTTTTCTGAACTCTCGACATAACTTGAGGTGATGCTATATTTGTAGACTGCCGGAATTTTATGGTTAATTTCATATGTCAACTGGACTAGGCTATGGTACCCAGAAATTTGGTCAAACATCAGTCCAGATCACTGTGAAGGTATTTTTAGACGAGACTAATATTGAAATTGGCGGGCTTTGAGTAAAGCAGATTACTGCTTGTAATGTGGGTGGATCTCATGCACTCACTTGAAAGCCTTAAGAGAAAAAAATTGAAGTCACTGAGGAAGAAAGAATTTGCCTCCAGATGACCTCAGAGGCCCGAGACTGCATCATCAACCCTTCCCTGGGTCTCCACCCTGTTGGCCTCCCCTGCAGATTTCAGACTTGTGGCCTCCACAAACTAATGAGCCAATTCCGATAGATCGATAGATAGATAGATAGATAGATAGATAGATAGATAGATAGATAGACACATACATACATACATACATACATAGATACATAGATGATAGAGAGATATAGATGATAGACAGATAATAGCGAGAAGATAGATAGATGATAGATAGATAGATATAGATAGATAGATAGATAGATAGATAGATAGATAGATAGATAATAGATAATCGGTAGATAGCTAGAGAGAGAGAGATAATAGGTGGGTAGGTAGATCATAGGTAGGTAGGTAGATAGCTAGATGATTGATTGATTGATAGATAGATACATAGATAGATAGATAGATACATAGATAGATGATAGAGAGATATAGATAGATGATAGACAGATAATAGCGAGATGATACATAGATAGATAGATAGATAGATAGATAGATAGATAGATAGATAGATAATCGGTAGATAGCAAGAGAGAGAGAGATAATAGGTGGGTAGGTAGATAGATCATAGGTAAGTACGTAGAGAGCTAGATGATAGATAGATAGATAGATAGATAGATAGATAGATAGATAGATAGATAGACAGACAGACAGATAGAGAGACAGAGACATCCCACTGGTCCTGTTTCTCTGGAGTACCCTAACTAGTACAACTGCTT
The DNA here is from genome assembly GCF_007565055.1 of Rhinopithecus roxellana. NCBI lineage: Eukaryota > Metazoa > Chordata > Mammalia > Primates > Cercopithecidae > Rhinopithecus > Rhinopithecus roxellana. Next base: position 50,290,857 of record NC_044559.1, on the reverse strand, counting down.
TTGATCCTCTTCATAGACTTTATTTTTTAGAGCAGTTCTAGGTTCACAACAAAATTGAACAGGAGGTACAGAAATTTCCCACCTCTCCTAGCCCCACACATGCACAGCCTCCCCGCCTATCAACATCCCCCACCAGGGGGTGCTTTGTTACAGTCGCTCTTTCTCTGATCTTTTCACTGTCTCCATTGTTTGGCCTTTTCCAGGATTGGAACCACAGTTGGAATCACATTGATAGCTCATTTCTTTATACTGCTGAATAATATTCCATTGTCTGGATGTACCATCATTTATCCCTTCATCCACTGGAAAACGTCTTGGTTGCTTCCAAGTTTGGGCAATTCTGAATAAAACTGCTGTAAGCATGCGTGTGCAGGTTTCTGTGTAAACACAGGCTTTTTAATCCTTTGGGCAAACACCAAGGGGCACACTTGTATCATAGGGAGCATTTTAGTTTTGTAGGAAGCTGCCAAACTGTCCTCCAATGTGGCTGTTCCGTTTTGCATTCCTTCCGGTAGTGAATGAGCATTCCTGCTGCTCCACAGCCTCACCAACATTTAGTGTTGTTGGTGTTCCAGATGTTGGTCATTGTGACAGGTGTGTAGTAGTCTCTTGTTGTTTGCTTTGATTTTTCCACACGAATTACAAGGCAGAATGTTTTTGGCTCCCATTTTACACAGCAGGATGCCGTGATCCCTGAAGGCTAAATGACTTGCCAATGGGATCAGTCAACTGGAGGCAAAGCCAGGGCAGCACCCAGCCTCCCTGCCTCTCTAGCCAGAAACTTTCTTCTAGATACTTTATTCAGAGCCAATGAGAATCAGCAGTTGGGAGCAAATAGGGGGAAAGCAAAGTAATTGCCTGGACCAGGCCAGGGCTCTCTACAAGATGGCAGAGCAGGGAGCCACAGCTAGAACAGGGCCTGCCTAAGGACCAGCCCTCCAGCCTAACGCACCTGCACACCGCTTCTGTCTCCCAGATCTTGGTTTTCCACATTGTCCTGTTCCCATTCTAGCTTCAGCCTCCTGGGACAAAAGTTCCTCTTATGGGGCCTGCCAACCCCACAAGCAGGGACAGCCCCAGCTCTCTACAAAGGATGGAACTGAGTGTCTCGCTCATGCCGGCAAAGCCCCATCCCAGATGTGCGATACAGGAGTGGAAGTTCCCATCCTCCTGGAACCCTAGTCTTAGCTTGAGGAGTGTCTCTCACAGACCCCTCATTCTCTTTCCACATATCCTGGGGCTTCCACAGACACCAGGATGTCAGGAACTGGTCTAGCAGAAAGGGCCTGAGAGTGGGGTTACAGATAAAATACGAGACGCTATGTTGAATTGGAATTTTAGATGAGCAACAAATAATTATTTAGTGTAAGTGTGTCCCATGTAAATATTCCTTCCTCAATTTGTATTTGCTATGTCTGCAGCTCTGCCAGAGATGACTCAACTCAGGGCTCCCATCTAGGGTCCTCAGCTCCCAAAGAATCAGGGCCTATGAGTTCCTTGCAGAATTGCAGAAAGCCTATGGCATTTCTGTGGGTGCAGGAACTCCAAAGCCTCTTTGACTAAATCCTATTAGCTGGTGTGCCGGTTCTGGCTGGCACTGCCTGGTGACCGAGGCTATGACTGGAAGTGAGTGGGGTCTCTGACTGGGACAGGGAATTGGGAGGCACTCTAACCTGGTGGAGGCCTCCTATGTGTGGGGGAGGGGTGGGAGTTGGGGAGGGAGCAGGGCGTGGCTAGGAAAACTGTTTCAGGGTGTGGATTCCATGGGATGAATAATAAACAGGATCGTCTCTTATGAAAAGGTCAGGGATCCTCCCCCCCCCACCCAATTTTACAACCAGGGAACCAATGTCCACAGTGTAATTCTCCTTGGATGAACTTTTCACTGCATCTGGGTTTCTCCATCCATTTTACTCGAGTCCCATTCAGTGTTCCCAGCCAACCCCTCGCCGTGAGTGGGGACTAGCCCCTCCCCAGCAGCTGTGTAAGGAGCCCGTGTTTGATGTCTGGGGTCAGAACTGCTGCTCCTGCAAATCATTGGTCTCAGCGGAAACCAATCTCTCAACCCCTCCATCTGTCAAGCGGGGCCAGCCCAGAGAGCAGCTGCTTTGGTGGGTACTAAAAGGACACGGCAGCAAATTCTAGAACCAAAGGTCAAATCACTTGATTACAAGGTTTTTTAAAACCTAAAGTTAAAGATCCATTTGCCTTCAGCACAGAGCAGTTGGCCGGCTCTGTCCGCCGACTCATCTGCCTGGCCCATGAACGGCCCACCCCCTCCATCACTTGGGTCTGCAGGGCATGTGTGAGACCTTGTGTGGGGAAAACAGCTTTGTCTCCATCCCCTGCAGGTGGGGATCAGCAATCTGGTGACCTGGGAAAAGGTAAGAAAAGCCCCTTGGACTGAGGGCAGAGTGGACACTGTGCATCCCCCTGTGCTTGGAGGGAAGTGCTGGGCGTCGTCACAGGGACAGCCACTGCTTCGGGAGGGAGACGGGCCACTAGGAACACGCACCCTCTAGGGCACTTCTCATCTGCACACCTCCACCTCATGCATACATTTCCCAAGTCGTGCGCTGAGCTCCTACTGTATGCAAACCTATAGGAGAGAGTAACTTAATTCCCACACTGTCTGAGAGAAAAATTCTCTCCATGGCTGCACTTCCCAGGGAACAAGACACAGGCACAGAGAAGCTAAGTGAGAGTTGGTGGGGGACAGAGACTACAGGGAGCGACCCCAGTGAGTGGCTCCCCAGCCGGCTCCTGAGCCCAGGCCCTTGCCTCACAGCTGTTCCTGGCGGCACCTGCAGCCCACATAACTCGGGATAACCATCAGACATGATTATGTCTCGTACTAATAAAAGTGTGGGTTCTCCCACTATCAACCGCACACATGTCCTTTGGCAGGTAAATGATTTTTAGCCTCTTAGCTTAAAAAGATGCCTTAGGGGGTGGGGAGCCCATGTTTCAGGGAGACAGAGTTTCTGTCTGGGAAGATGAAGGGGCTGTGGGGATGGATGGTGCTGCACGACAGCGTGAATGCTTCATGCCACGGAACTGTGTGATTAAAAAAAGTTAAGGGGTGAAATTCTGTTACATGTATTTTAACACAATAAAATAAAAAAGAAATTAAAGATGAATCACTCTGAATCCTGGATCCCAGGACTAGTGAACTGAAATCTCCCCAGTCATGCTGTGGAGAGCTGCTTTGCCCTCACTCCAAGCAAGTCCAGTGCCGTAGAGCCTCTGTGGTCTCTTCTGGAAGCCTCCTGGAATAAACAGATGGCTGTGCAGAGTGGCTCGGGGTGGCCATGCATGCAGCAAGGCTCAGCGACCCTCCTCTCTGTGCCTGTGGCCTCCCTGCCCCAAACAAGCCACCACCCCCACCAAAGCACAGGCTTCTGGGAGAGGCATTCTGCCCTTTTGAGGTTCACCTGGTAGCAGAGGGAGAGGAGAGCAAACAAGGTGGCCGAGCCCAACAGCAGGTCAGCTGCACACCCTCCTGGGCACCTGTCAGCACATGTGGGGCAAGTCCACCCTCCAAGACATCATCCTTCAGCCTACAGGTCAGAGCTGAGAGAGGTGCGTCTGCTGGGAGGGTTGACTGTCAGAGAGCCACTGGCCTCGTAGGGAGGCTAATCACCCACCGTACAGAGACAGTGGCTGACTGGGGCTGCTGACTGGGCCATTTCAACTCCACCTTATTCTGGATGAGGCGGTAGTGCCATCATCCACTCATCAGGGTTGCCTTAAGCACGATGGTGTTCCCATAAGCTCTGCTGATGGCCTTCCTATTATTGCTTTTCAGACGGAAGATTTAGGACAGCAGAGAATACCATGGAAAAAGGGATATGAGGCTTAGATCGACCATAACAAAATTATTATAAGACCCAAGCTATCTAGTTATACTGTATCATTAACTACACACTCTCCCAGTGTGCTGCTCAGCAGACCAGCAAAGCCAGCATTCACTGAAGATTTCGATCTTGCTGAGCAATAAACTCAGTGTTCTGCATAAACAGATTTGCACACACTCTGTTTACTGTGATTCCCACATATAGCGGATGGGAAAGCGCGTCCGCAGAGGAGCCCTTCTTCTCAGGGAGGTTTGAGCAGCACAGACGCAAACCCGTAAGTCAGTGCAGGTGGGTTGAGCAAAAGGCAGCACCATGGAATTTTATAGCAGGAAGGCTGGGACACCCCCTCTGTGCTTCAACTGCATGTCAAGATTCTGCATCTGACTTTTTCATCTGCCCCAGAGAGCTCTTAGATTGCAAGTATAACATCCAAACCGATAACACCTCCTTGAGCATCAGAGACCAGAGATGCAGACGCAGCCAGTGTGGATGCCCCGAAGCCAGATGCTGAGTGAGAAGGAGTCGGGTCTTGAGCCTTCCTCCCTCCAACCCACCAGCCTTTTCTGTAGGTCATCCACAGCAGCCTTCGGAGGTCAGACCTGTGGCCAGGGGCATCCCTCATTGTCCCTTAGTGCCCATGGATACATTTACCAAGCACACTGCTGATTCATGATTCATCAGCACGAGCAAATGGGCCAGCTTCCCATGGCTGCTGTAACACATTTTCACATACTCAGTGGCTTGAAGCAACACAGATTCCTCCTTTTACAGCTCTTGAGATCAGAAGTCCTTAAATTAAGCTGGTGGCAGGGCCCACGGATTCTGGGTGGGAACCACTGCCTTGCCCCTTCCAGTTTCCAGAATCCACTCACACTCCTTGGCTTGTGGGCTTTGATAGAATTTGACTGTGTTCCCACCCAGATCTCATCTTGAATTGTAGTTCCCATAATGCCCACATGTCCTGGTGGGGACCCAGCGGGAGATAACTGAGTCATGGGGACGGTTACCCTCATGCTGTTCTCATGATGGTGAATGAGTTCTCACAAGATCTGATGGTGAAGAAGGACGTGTTTGCATCCTCTTCTGCCATGATTGTTAAGTTTCCTGAGGCCTCCCCAGCCATGCTGAACTGTGAGTCAATTAAACCTCTTTCCTTTATAAACTACCCAGCTTCAGCTATGCCTTTATAGCAGTGTGAGAACGAACTAATACAGGCTCTTTCCTCACATTATTGTGACCTCTACTTGTCACCAGATGCACCTGCAAAGTTCCTTTTGCTATGTCAGGTGACAGATGCACAGGTTCAGAGATCAGGACATGGACATCTTTGGGAGTCATCATTGCATCTAGCACAGTAAATCCTGGTGTTCTCTGTAATTCTATGGTACAGGATGGTTTATGAAAGTTCTTGCTTGTTTAACAGAACAGAACCTTTTATTTGAAGTATATTGGCTGTGAGCACAAAAGTAAGCCTGTCTGCAGGGGAGGAGGAGTTGGGAGGTAGTGAACAAAATATGGAAAATGCTCTCCCCAAAGGCCACCCCAGTCTTGGCATGCTCCGGGGACAGACAGTAGCCCTCACACTCAGAGGGTCACAGCACAGGAAGGCAGTGCAGGCAGGTGGAGAGAGGAGCCAGCTCTGTCTTCTCAGTTTTTGCCTTAAAGGCCCATGAGTATTTATGAGGTTGTGTGCCTAAGAGCCTCATCAGCTTTCGGAAACCTTAATTTCACTTCATAATCATGAAAGCTCTGCTCTTCCAGGGTGTGAGATCATCATGCATGTCTTTCTAACAATAACCTGTTATCACTCTCTGCTACACCCTCTGAAACTAACACGCACTCCTCGGCCTGATGCTGCCTCTCAGGCATCTCCTGGCTCTTTCTACTGCCTGCTGGTGGTGGGTGAGGGTACCAGGATAAGCCCAGCTTGCAGGACAGTTCCACCTTGGGGATTTATGGATTTCAAAGGCAAGCAGAATTTCTATTTGCACCAGATGCAGTAGGCCCCTTGGGAGAACAATATAGAGATCTTGGAAATGGGTGCTCTGGCACTGGGGCACCCAGACTAAGATTATCAGGTAAAGAGTCTGGGGAGAGGTTCAGAGTCTCCTCCTAGCCCTAGTAACACACAGTAAAAATGTACAGGCTCACACACCCAATAATTCAGAGGTCAACAGGTTTCAGGCATAGCTGGATCCAGGGGCTTGGGCAACATCATCAGGAACTGTTTTAATTCTCCGTCTCAGTCCAGGGCCCACCCCGCAATCCCGCACTCGCACAATCCTGAGTGATAGAGCCTAAAATTTTCTGCTTCCCAGATCCCTCACTGGCCTCACTACAGTCCCGGCCCTGCTGTCATGTCCATTCTTAAGCAGGCTCTTCCCTTCAAGAGCCTTAAGCAAACTCTTCCCCCTCAAGTAACAGAATGGCTACAGAGCTCCAGCTCTCCATACATACAGATCTGGTTCTATGGGAAGAGGGGTCCCCTTCCCCAATAGCTCAGAGTGTCAGAATTTGGTCTACTTGCCTGATTGTCACACCCCTCCTGGGTTCCCAGGGCCCTGCTTATGTAAAAAGATCATGGGATGAGGGTTGGGAAGGGGTCATTTTCTTAAAGAAAAGCTGTGAACTGGATTTGGGGCAGCAAAAGCCACAAGTGTCCTCCTTGGCCAGTAATTCGCCATGAGGTAAAGGCAAGTCCATGTCTGGGGCCACTGTGACATTCGATCATCCACAGAAGAAGGGTGGATCTTTGAGAGTGGATGCTGGCCTCTTGCTGATCCAAACTGCAGGGAGTGATTTTTTTCTAGTTCTTTAAGAGTTCATTGCTCTTGAATTCTACCATCCATAAAGCCTTAGGGCATGAACACAACTCCCTCAAGTTCTTTGCAAATGTATAACAAGGATGGCCTTTGCTCCAGTTTCCAATACCTTGTTCCTCATTTCCCCTGAGACTTCATCAGAATGATCGTTACCATCCATATTTCTGCCAGCATTCTAGTCATGACCACATAAGTTAACTCTAAGATGTCCCAGACTTTCCCTAGTTTCTCTTCTTCTGGGACCTCACCAGAATTGCCCTTAATGTTTCATCTATGGCAATACAAACTTTTTTCAGCATTCATTTCAAAACTGTTCCAGCCTCTACTCAAGATCCAGTTTCAAAGCCACTTCCATGTTTTCAAGCATTTGTTATAGCAACAGCCCCACTTCCCAGCTCCAACTTTCTGTCTCTGTTTTGTGTTGCAGTATCAGAATTCCACAATGTGAAATTTATATTGAACAGAAATTTACTTTGCTCATAGTTCCAGAGGCTGGGAAGTACAAGAGCATGGCACCAGCATCTTATGAGGGCCCTAGTGCTGCATCATCCAATGGTAGAAGTCAACAAGTGGTGAGGGAGGGCACAAGTGGAGAAAAGAAAGGACCAAATCTGCTTTCATGACAATTCACTCTTGGGAGAACAAACCTACTCCCACAGGAACAACATTAATTCATTTTAATCACATTTTAATCTCAATACTGTTGCATTGGAGATTAAGTTTCCAATGAACACTCGGGGACACATTCAAACCATAGCACATACGACACCTATATAAAACTTATGTCATGTTTTATACTATTTATTAAAGTGGATATACCTGAATCAACCTCCTCTTGTCTCCTCTCTGCAGTTTTCAACAGCTTGGCCTAATAATGTGAGTATCTTCATAAGTTATCATAGTACATATGTGTGGCCATTTCTCTAAATCTATGCCCATGGTAGGGGATTTCTGTGTATCCTCCTTAGCCAAACAGTTTCTCCAAATGGATATAACAACTTACACCCCAACTTCAGTTTATGCGAGTTCAATTGTTCCATATCTTCACTGGTACTTGATATGGTTTGCATGTTCGTCCCCTCCAAATCTCATGTTGAAATGTGGTCTCCAATGTTGGAGGTGTGGCCTGGTGGGAGGTGTTTGGGTCATGGGGTGGATCCCTCATGAATGGCTTAGTGCCATTCCCTTGGTGATGAGTGAATTCTTCTCTAGTGGTTCACATGAGATCTGATTGCTTAAAGGAGTGTGGCACCTCCCCTCTCTTTCCTTCTCCTGCTCTCACCTGGCTCCCCTTCCCTTCAGCTGTGACTGTAAGCTTCCTAAGGGCCTCACCAGAAGCAAATGGTGGAGGCATGCTTGTACAGCCTGCAAAACTGTGAGCCAATGAAACCTCTTTTCTTTATAAATTATGCTGCCTCGGGTATTCCTTTATAGCAATGCAAAAACAAACTAACACAGTACTGTTTAATTTTGCCTATCTGATGTGGCCTTAGTTTGCATTTCTCTCATTTCTAAAGATGTCGAGCATGTTTCATGTGATTATTGAATGCTTAGGAATCTCCTATGTGAAGTGGTTATTCAAGTATCTTGCCTGTATTTCTATCGGGGTCTCTGTCTTTTCTTATTAAAACTGTTTGGTTTTCTCTGAGGCAATTATTTTCTCCCGCTCTGTGGTTTCCCTTTGCACTCTTGAATGGTGTCATTTGACAAATAGAATGTTTATTTTAATGTAGCCCAATTTACAAATATTTTCTTTTAAAATATTGTCTTGTGTAACTTTTAAAAGAAGTAATTCCCATTCCTATAACAATTTCTGAATGTTTTATACTTTGCTTTTTATACTTAGGTTTTATTACCTCCAAAAATGATTTCTTATATGGTGTGAGAAAAAGGAAACCATTTTTTTTGGGCGATGCACCATTATCCCAGCAGCATTTATTGGGAAGAGCATCTTTTTTCTACTTCTCTACAGTAAAATCCTTGTCATTTATAAGCATCCAAAGGGCAAGAGTCTTCTTTTTGAAGGTTCTGTCTTTAACTCCATGGGTCTACGGTCATCTTAATACCAGGTCTACACTATCTGATTACTACAACTTTTACACTTATATGTAAATATATGACACATATATTATTATAAATATAATGTTATAATTCTATAATATATAATTTTTCATTATCAAATTTACCAGAGCTCTTTCAATTTTACAAATCTTTTAAAGAAACCAACATTTGACCTTGCTGATCCTCTCTAAAGTATGTTTATTTTCAATATCTTTAAATTTTATTATTTTCCTTATGATTTCCCTTTTTTGACTCTTTTTAATAAAATTTGGCTTTTCTGAACTATTGAGGTTGATGATTACCTAATAAATTCTTAGTCTTCTTTTTTTATTTTATCTATTTAAGATTGCATGGTTAAATGTCAGAACTCAAACTATAAAAATGCTAGACAATAACCTAGAAAATACTCTTCCAGACATCAGCCTTGGCAAAGAATTTTTGGCTAAGTCCTCATAAGGAATCGCAGCAAAAACAAAAATAGACAAGTGGTACCTAATTAAACTAAAGAGCTTCTGCACAACAAAAGAAACTATCTACAGAGCAAACAGACACCCTACAGAATTGGAGAAAATATTCACAAACTATGCCTTCAACAAAGGCCTAATATCCAGAATCTACAGGAAACTTAAAGAAATCAGCAAGCAGAAAACAAACAGCCCCATGAAAACAAAAAGGGCAAAGGACATGAACAGACACTTCTCAAAAGAAGACATACAAGCAGCCAACAAGCATATGAGAAAATGCTCAGCATCACTAACCATCAGAGGAATGCAAATCAAAGCCACGATGAGACACCCTCTCACACCAGTCAGAATGGCTATTATTGAAAAGTCACAAAACAACAGTCACTTGTGAGGCTGTGGAGAAAGGGAACGCTTGTACACTGTTGGTGGGAATATGAATTGGCCCAGCCACTTTGAAAGGTGACCTGGATATTTCTTAAAGAACTTAAAAGAGAGCTACTATTTGACCCAGTAATCCCATTACTGGGTGTATACTCAAAGGAAAATAAATTGTTCTACCAAAAACACACATGCACTTGTATGTTCTTTGCTGCATTATTCACAATAGTAAAGACGTGGAATCAACATAGCTGCCCATTCATGGTAGACTGGATAAAGAAAATGTAGGCTCGGTGCGGTGGCTCAAATCTGTAATCCCAGCACTTTGGGAGGCCGAGGTGGGTGGATCACTTGAGGTCAGGAGTTAGAGACTAGCCTGGTCAACATGGTGAAACCCCCTCTCTACTAAAAATACAAAAATTAGCCAGGTGTGGTGGTGGGTGCCTATAATCCCAGCTGCTCAGGAAGCTGAGGTAGGAGAATCACTTGAGCCTGGGAGGCAGAGGTTGCAATGAGCCAAGATTGCACCACTGCACTGCAGCCTGGGTGACAAGAGCGAGACTCTGTCTCAAAAGAAAAAAAGAATGTAGTACATATACACCATGGAATACTACACAGTCATAAAAAAGAATGAAATCATGTCCTTTGAAGCAATATGGATGCAGTTGGAGGCCATAATCCCAAGTGAATTAACACAGGAACAGAAAACCAAATACCTCATTTTCTCATTTATAAGCGGGAGCTAAACACTGAGCATCCATGGACATAAATATGGGAGTAATAGACACTGTGGACTACTAGAGCAGGGAGGCAAGGAGAGGAGCGTGGGTGGAAAAACTACCTGTCAGGTACTATGCTGGCTACCTGGGTGATGGAATCTGTACCCCAAACCTCAGCATCATGCAATATTCCCATGTAACAAATCTACACATGTACCCCCCGTATCTAAAATAAAAGTTGAAAAGACTGCCTGTTTCCTTTTAACACTAGCTTTAAATGTACCCTACAATTTTTAACAGCTTTATCAAGCTATAATGACATACAATAAAATACATATATTAATGTATATAATTTTTATGTTTTGACATAGGTACACACCCAAGAAACCATCACCTCAATCAACATAATGAACACACACACTATGCCAAAGAGTTCCTTCATCTCCCTTTATAATCCCTCCTTTCTGCTTCTCCCTTGCACCCTTGATTTAGTAAGATTTGATTTTATTGAGCAAAACAAAAAACATAACACACATCAAAACTATACAGGTCAGTGAACAGTCACAAAGGGAACGCACACGAAACCACCACCCAGGTCAAGAGACAGAACATCAGCAACACCCCCAAAAGGCCCTTTCTGCCTCTTCCTGTCACCATCCCCTCCATTCTTCCAAGTGGTAGCTCCTAGTTTTCTACTCCAGTGACCACTGTTAGAGTTTTCTTGTAAAATCTTTGGTGCATTTATGTTCCACCTAGGAGTGGAACTGCTGGTTCATAGAGTGTGCCCGAGTAGCTTCTACTAAACCACTTCCAAAGTGGCTCCACCAATGCACGCGGCCACCAGCGTCTCTGCCAACTCTTGGACTGTTTGTCTGTTTTTCCCTTTTGTTGTCATTGTTTTGGCCATTCTGGGGAGTGTACAATAGTATCTGCTTGTCGGAATTTCCACAGCTCTAATTGCTATTGGATTTGTACACATTTTCATGTACTTATTTGCTATTTGAATGTCTCTTCCTTTGTGAAGTGCTTGTCTCAATCCCTTGGCTGTTTTTTTCTGTTAGGATCTCTGGTTTCTCCTTAGAAATATACAGCTCTTCCTACATTCTGCACTGTAAGTCCATTGTTAACAATGAGCATTGCAATTCTCTTCTCCCACTCTGTGTCTTATCTTTGCACATGCTTCATAATATTTTTTGATGAATAGAAATTCCCAATTCTAATGCAGTTGTAAGTCCATCAAACTTTTTCTTTAGAATTTATGCTTTTAAAAATTCTAACGTAAGAACACTTTCCTAATGACAAAGTTTGAAGTTTTCTCCAAAACCAGTTTTTACACTTAAATCTATGAACCTTTTAGTATGATATGACAGAGGAGTCCAGTGGAACTAGTTTTTTGCCTAATAGCTAGCCATCAGACCCAGCAACACTGATGCAAAATTTGAACACAGCATGCCGGGCAAACTTTGCCATCCATCAGACTCGCAGCATGCACCACCCTCTTCCTAGACTCGCACTTTGTGCCACTTGTCTCACCAGCAATACCACAAGATCCTGTACACTGTGCTTTCAAAAAATGTTCTGAAACCCTGTAGGAACATCACCCATCTTGTTCATCTTCAACAGCATGTTGGAGATGCTTAGATCTTTGCATTTCCATATCCATTTTAGAATTGCCTTGTGCACTTACGCAAAAAGATATGTAAATTTGCATTGAGATTATAATGGATTTTTGTTTCATCGTGGGCAGAAATGCCATTTTTACAATAATGACTTCCTATTTCATGAGTATGAACTCTCTTTCCATTTATTCAGGTTTTTAAAAATGTCTCTAAACTGTATAGCTTTGGGGGGAGATTGTATACTTCTATCATTATATTAATTCTATGTATATGATATTTTTAGACATTGTAATGATCTACTTTTTAATTTATTTTTGCTATTTGTTACTGGCTGTGTTAATTCCAGCGGGCATGAAATGGGGAGCTGTTTTGCTGGGGTAACACCTACCTGCATGGCTCCAACCCCTCCCACCTACTCCACCATAGCAGGTGTGAAATGGACTGATTCACAATGAGCCCAAGCTAAGCTTGGGTGTGGCTTGGACTGTCTTGTCACCATCGTTTATTGATAACAGTGAAAGTAATGATTGTTCAGGTTCTCACCTGGTCTCGGTGGCAACGTGGAAGGGCTCTTCTATTGGGAGCTAGTCCATAGAAAAGACATACCCACCTGGCCAGCAGGATATAAAAAACCCAGCTGACACTTCATTTGGCCCTCCCTGGTTCTGAGAGGTTCTGTGCACACAGGCTGGCTTCTGAGAAAATGCATCCTGGCCCTACCTTGCAGAGAGAAAAGTTGGAGCTGGGACCCATTCCTTCCTGACCCTTCACTGTGAGGCAGCCTCTGGCTGAGGCGCTTTTACCACACCTGATGCATGTCTTCAATGTCTTCGCTGTATCAAATCCTTTTCCTAAAATAAACTGTACATTTCTAAGCTTTGTCATTTGGTGTCCCATGCCCTGGTGTCCCGACATATAATTGATTTGTTTTTATTGACCTGCATTTAGTAAGCTTTTATACTCATTTAGCTATTCTGCAATTTACCTGTAGATTATTCTAGGTTTGTAAAGTACATAATCATAAATTCTTAAGCCTTCATTTCTCACCTATTTCACTGTCTAGAACTTCCAGTATGATGGTCGATTGTATTTGAATATACCAGGCATAATTCAATTGGCCCCAACATGGACTGCTTAGACATTTCATCAGCAAGCATAAAAGAAGTTACCTTCTATTTTTAGTTCTTTTTAACAAGCTCTTTAAATGATGGATGGGGCTGAATTTTCTGAAAGACCTTTTATTCACAAATTGGATGAACCATTTGTTGTTGTTTTTATTGTGGTGAACAAAACAAGGCTAGAAAGATCCTTCTAATCATGGGCTTGACTGAATTGCAGGGGATTTATTTATTTATTTATTTATTTACTTATTTATTTATTTATTTATTTTGAGACAGAGTCTCACTCTGTCACCCAGGCTGGAGTGCAGTGGCACTATCTCAGCTCACTTCAACCTCCGCCTCCTGGGTTCAAGCGATTCTCCTGCCTCAGCCTCCCAAGTAGCTGGGATTACAGACACACGCCACCATGCCTGGCTAATTTTTGTATTTTTAGTAGAGATGGGGTTTTTCCATGTTGGCCAGGCTGGTCTTGAACTCCTGACCTCAGGTGATCTGCCTGCCTCAGTTTCCCAAAGTGCTGGGATTATAGGAATGAGCCACCACATCTGGCTGAACTGCAGTTTTTAAAAGTGATGTCTTCATTGCCATTTAGTTCAATATACTTTCTAATCATCACTTGATGTGTTAATAGTTGTTTTGATAGGGTATTCCCAGTTCATTTGTAAGACAGATGTGATTAATCTCATCTCATGGTTAGAAAACTGAGAGGTTGAGTTTCAAGTTTGTTGCCAAAGGTCCTAGACTGACTGAAAAATTTCCCCTCCTTGCCAAGTTCTTCCCTTCCTCTGTAAAAACAGTGCTCTCCAGTTCAGGAGCCTGGGCAGACCTCTCTCTCCAGCCCATCATGTCACTGACCTACTTGTGAGGAACACTGTCAAGAGAAGGAATCTCTTGTTCATTAATTCAAGGTGTTTTGATGCAGAAGATGCAGACTTTGACTCCCAGTATTGGCCTTCATAGGGGGATGCATTTCTGTGAATTTGAATATATTTTTAAATCTCTTTTTAAAACTATTGTAATTATTTTCCTTTATCCCTCATACTACATGGCAATGTAAAATCACAATGCAGGCCAAGTGCGGTGGCTCACACCAATAATCCCAGCACTTGGGACCAAGGCGATTGGATCACCTGAGGTCAGAATTTCGAGACCAGTTAGACCAACATGGTGAACCCCATCTCTACTAAAAATACAAAAATTAGCCAGGCATGGTGGTGCATGCCTGTAATCCCAGCTACTTGAAAGGCTGAGGCAGAAGAATCACTTGAACCTAGGAGAGGGAGATTTCAGTGAGCCAAGACCGCACCACAGCACTCCAGCCTGGGCAACAAGAGCAAAACTCCATCTCAAAATAAATAAGTAAGTAAATAAATATTTTTTTAATGAAGTAAAATAAAATCACAATGCAAAGATCGCCTTGTTCCTGCACACACAGGACATTCAGCTCTAGATCATGAGGAGGCAGCCTCTTGAGCATTGCCCCTTTCCTTGCACCTGCTTAGTGTGAACTTCTCTGAAAACATTTATCTGAGTCCCTCTGGGACCTGCAGATGATCACTGGTTTGCATCCTGTTCTGCTGGACCACAGTCAACCACCTAAGTGTCACTTTGATGGGTGTCCTGAAAACAGTAGGCTCCAGGTCTCAGCCACCCTTGGAGGCCAAAGACCAGAACTCTGTGTCTTAATGCATGCTACTTTCCTTTATCTTTTTTATTTTAAAATAATTAATAATGTTTATCTTCAAGAGAAACAGGCATGTCTTTGAGAACATCTTGCTTGAATGCAGATGTTTTAATTCCTGAATACCATCCTGCAGAATTCACCACACAGCCCATCACTGAGCCAAGGGGACTGAGCACTGGCCCAGTGTTAAGTAGATTTTTAAAATTCTTTGACCTTTCAATCTCTACTTTATACCCCGAAGCTATGGTCCAAATGTTTGTCCCCCCAAAACTCCTTTGAAACTTAGTCCCCATTGTAACAGCATTGAGAGAGTGAGAAATTTGAATATGATACTGGAGAGGTGGGACTGCCCTTTGGGAGGTCATTAGAATTAGATGAGGTCGTAAGGAGGAGCATCAGGGGCTTATAAGAGGAGAAAGAGGTTCTGAACTGGCTCTCTCAGCCCCTCTCACCTTGTAATGCTGTCTGCCATGTTATAACACAGCACGAGTCCCTCACCAGAAGCCAAACAAATGTGGCCCCGAGATATTGGACTTTCTGCCTCCAAATTTCTTTTCTTTATAAATTACCTAGTCTCAGAGATTCATTTATAGCAACAGAAAATGAGCTAATGTGGCAGATAAAAACAGAAAAGAAGACAGCAAAACAATCACTTAAAAAAAGATTCTACCCTGAGAGTAAGCACAAATGGTTAAAAAAGTAAATTACACTTCCTCAATTAATCAGAGCTAGCACAGAGAAGATGTTCATTTGTAAACAATTTCAATTCTACTTAAGACAAGATGGCATGAACCATATTCATGAATATCTTTATAACATAGAAAACACTTTCAGGCATGAGTAAACTTCACCAAGGGAAACTATTAGGAAATGATGATGCTCACTTCTGCCAGGGATAGAGAAAGCGGAAAATAGTGTTGTCTTAACCATGAGAAAAAGCCAGCTACACCACAAGCTGAAATCTCCTTGGACCCAGCAAAATGTTTAGGTCACAGGGAAACCAAGAAGCCTGAAATCCCAGGAGGGGCAGACCCTCTAAGGAGAACCTAGACAGGAACCAGGTTCACTTATGGCAAAGGCATGCAGATGGGAAGGGGTCTGAATTCACTCACCAGGCACTTACAAGAATGCTGGCGGCTGGGCAAGAGAAGAGGATGAGCCCCATCAGTAATACAGTCACGCAGGGTGGACTGGGCTATGTGCGCCAGACACGAACCCACCACCCCACCTAGAACCTTCTCCCTCAAAATGCAAGTCTTAACCCCACGAGCAAGGAGCAAGGAAAGACCCACTGCAGGAGGGAAAGGGTAGAAGCAAAAGCCCTGGATACTCAGGGGAGAGCAAGAAGTCATCCTGGGCCCAGGATCCTCTACTGAAACCAAGGAGATGTCTGCTGCCCTGGGGGAGTGTGGGGCTGAAGCAGGAATCCCCCACTCAGGTAGACTTTGAGCACCATATGGAAGAGGGGCAGGAATGATACAGGCCCAGGCACACAGAGCATTTACAAGAAAAAAGCTAGAGCAGGACAACAGCAAGTTTCCCCTGACCTGGACCCTAGAACCAAATTTCACCCAGCACCAACTACCACTGGGAGCTGCAGAGTATCAGAAGACCCGATACAGTGACAGCCAAAAGCCAAGCGTGGAGCACTACATCTGAGGAAGACTTCCCAACACACCAGCCAGACCCCACCCTACACACAAGGTGAAAGGAGGAACGGAAAGCCTGTAGACAGCAAGAGCCGTGACAACAACAAATCTCAAATTCAGCTCATCGTTTGTCCAAATTTTATCAACCCTCCACATTAATGGCTTCACAGCATAAGAGGCATGCCCATTTCCAGGGGTAATTACTACATACTTCAGTCATCCCTGGTTTCCAAATGATGTTCAGCATTGAATTAAAAAAATCATACACACAAAAAAAGCAGAATAGTAATAATAACCCACAATCAAGAGACAAGTAAATCAATAGAATCAGATATAGAGATGGCCCAAATGATGAAAACCTCAGCCAAGGACTTTAAGATAATTATGATTACTATGTGTGTAGTGGAAGGGGTGGCCAGCATCCATGAGCACAGGGAACTTTTCGGCACAGCAATAAAATCCACACCGTCTGCATCAGCCTCGGGTATAGCAGGTCCTGGTGCAGCACTGCTCATGTTCCGACATGCAAAGGCCCAGTGCTTCTGGTCCATAGCTCCTGTAAAAGCCAGACATATTCCTCAAAATGAGAACGCCTTGCCTTCTGCTGTCCTTATGTCTCTGCTCCATTCTGATGTCCCTGACATACAAACAATGCCAGTCTTCTTTACTCATGATCTTATAGGGGAATGAAATGTCTCATCTAGGAAGAAGAAGAGGGAGTGTCAACAACAACAATCAAGTCACTTTTTCAAAGACAGAAGGCAATCTCGGATCACTGAGGGCAGAATGATCCCAAGGAAAGTATTAGATGGAGCAAAGAAGTCAAATCAGTAGGGACGAGAGCATGCGGGCTCCGCAGTGTGGTGGAAATTAGCAATCTTTGCCAGAGCAGGTTCAATGAAGTAAAGGAGGTGAAAGACTGCAGTAGACTGAGGAATACATGCAGGTGAGAAAGGAGAAGCAAGTTCAGACAGCTCTCTCACCCCGTTCTGAGAAGAAAATGAACACCCAGGGAATATATTTAACTGTTTCAACAGGACAGACAATAGGTAGAACAGCTACCTATGCCCTTATCTATACGCATGTGATATAGTTTGGATATTTGTCCTCTCTCAAATCTCATGTTGAATTGTCAATTGTAATCCCCAATGCTGGAGGTGGGGCCTGGTGGGAAGTGTTTGGATCCTGGGGGCAGATCCCTCATGACCTGCTGCTGTCTTTGCAATGGCTGGTAAGTTCTTGCAAGATCTGGTCATTCAAAACTGTGTGGCACACCCCCTATGCTTGCTCCTGCTCTGGCCATGTGACGGGCCTGCTCCCCCTTCACCTTCTGCCATGATTGGAAGCTTCCTGAGGCCTCCCCAGAAGCAGATGCCACCATGCATTCTGTACAGCTTCAGAACTGTGAGCCAATTAAATCTCTTTTCTTATAAATTATCCCGTCTCAGATATTTCTTTATAGCAGTGTAAGGATGGCCTGATACAGCATAGAAAGACAGAACTCCTTTCCGCGTGTAATAAAAACACTCACCACCTTCCCACACAAAGAAAATAACCATGTAAGAAAGGGAAAGAACATACACATATATGCATCCCCCAACACCTGACAGGAGCTATCTGGACACATCTCATTCTATCTTCAGAATGCTGTAAAGTACAAGTGCTCATTTCTAATTTAGAAATGAAGAAAATGAGACTCCAAGAGCTACGTGTGCTGCTCAACATTGACAATTCCACGGGAGCCTGCACACAGTGACAGACACTGAGGTCAGCTTTCTTCCCCTGGGGGTTTTGCCTCAACTGTGAAGGTTAATGTTTAGTGAGCATGTGTTATACAATAAGTCAAGTACAAGCACCTAATAAGTGCTAAGAAAAAGTAAGCTCAGCAGCACATATTAATACACTATTAATAGAATAAAATGAGGCGTAGCAGAGAGATACCTCTTTGGACCTCAGGAATAAGATTGACCTCAGAATGAAATTAGCAAAAGGATCAAAGACAAATTCACTGTGAAGTGGAAGAGTCCCTCCCAGGCTGGCCAGCTTAAACCACCACAGGCTTCAAGGAATCTGTTTTGAAAACAAAGCATGAGACACAGAATTGCTGAAGTGTCTCAGAGGAAAGTGTGACAATGCTCACTGCAAGGGAAGGTCACCTTGTAAGGACACAGGCGGCCTGGCTCAGTGAGTTCACCATCGAGCACTGCATCAGGCGGAGGTAGGGGAAGCGGTGCCCAAGCAGTAATAACTTGTTCCTCTGACTCAGTTTTGAAATTGCAGGCACCGTCAATTCTGATGAGCTTGATGAATTTATTTTTTAATTGAACTAGAATATGATGTAAAATAAAATATCAGAGAGTATCACACCTTGTGAAATTAAGTTTTCTTCACTGAAACTCTTCTTTCAATTTTTCAAGAGTGTATAGGTGTATACAGGGTTGGAATATGAAATATATTTTATACCATGAACTGAATTATAAAATATATGAAAACCACAAGTCACTGTTATTCATTCATCTTGCCTTTGAAATGTGTTCACAAGGTTCCTCTTATTTGTAATTTATGTATCATGCACATCTGCCTATTGGAGGGGAAAATACTTTATAGGTCTCATTACTACCCATATCTGTGCCTCTGTGACGGTGTGTGTGTGTGTGTGTGTGTGTGTGTGTGTGTGTGTGCATGTGTCTGATCACAGCGGCACAAACTTAATGCTCTCTTCTCTGTCCTGTGTTGCAATTGCCCACTGCTCCACCGCCCCAGGCCTAGAATAAAGATCTCAGTGCAAATGCACCTGCACATATCATTCAAATGAAATTGGGAGCGGGAGTTGTCACCATGAGTAAATGTGGACAGTAAAGCAAGGAGGGTGGAGTCTCAGGTAGTGGAGAGTGCAGGGGCCACCTGGGCCAATTCAGGTGTCCAACAAACAGTGCTGCCTGCACCCTTGCCGGGAGCTTTCTATTCCTTTCATTCCACAACCCTTTCTTCCATCCCCTTCACCCCCACACTACTGACAGCCCTTCTCTGGAAGATGAAACCTTTCTTCCTCAATCCTGCCTTGCCCATTCCCAAATGCTGTGAATGAGGCACTGGGGCTCCAGGAACTGCAGGATGGCGTCAGGAATCCTCCAAGGCTATTCATGCCTCCATAGTGTCTCTTCCTCCTTGCTTTTGGGTTCTTGGATGGACTCTGTCCCATCTGCTTCATTCCCACACTCAGTTCTTCCCACCACTCATCCTAACTGGGAGGCAGCAGCTATATGAGAGCTGGAATCACCTGAGGGCACAGTAAAGGTGTTACCACCCTGATCAGGAGGAAATGGTGATAATGCAGAGGCTGGAATTGCCCTGTCTACCTTTACGAGCTTGGAGCAGGCTCTTTTCTGAAAAGTGTGTATTGACGTCTAACATGGGTGCTTAGGATTCCAAATCATAGAATTACCATTAGCCAACCTGAAACCTTCTCCAGATGGAGCAGCTGTAAGATGGCAGTGTCACCACTAGCACAGGTTCCTAAATCATTGTGTGGAATACTAAGCACCTCTTGTTGACCTGCACAGGAAGGGGGGGGTGGGCAAAACAAATTCTCCTCTCTTGCCATTAAGATAAGATCGTTATTATTTAATGCAGAATAATGAAGTCAAATTATGTGGGAATTACAATCTGCTCCAGGTTTCAGACCACACATGGGGAGCATGGAGACACACAAAGTTGAAATGACAGAAGCGGGGGTTCAGAGAGATGAGGCCACAGGAGTTTTCAGGGCAGAGTCCTGGAAATGAGGTACCGATGCAGAGAGAGACAAAGGAGAAAGAAAGACAAAAGTCTCAATAATATGTGCACATACCCCAAAGTATGTGGACAAATACAGCTTCCCACAGTCATTGCTGCAGTAGAAAGCTGTGAACGGGTGCAAAGGAAGAAGAGAGCAATAATGTGCGCAATCCAGGGCTCCATGAGGTTGGGAAATGTGCCAAGGGCCTAGTCAAAAATGCAGGAGAGGTGCTCCACCTGGAATGGGTTCTGTCCTCTCCTTTCTTTTTGGACTCAGCTCTCTCTGCTGGACTCTGTCTAGCTTCAGTGATGTCCAGATCCCCTTTATTCAAGATTCCAGATAGAGTTGCATTCTGATATCCCCTCCCCATCTCTCTGCCTCTTAGGGATAGTTCACATGTCACTCAGCATGAAATCTCTAAAATTACATGATTCTGGGCCAGACACCATGGCTCATGACTATAATCCCAGCACTTTGGGAGCCTGAGGTGGGAGGATCATGTGAGGTCAGGAGTTTGAGACCAGCCTGGCCAACATGGTGAAACCCCATCTCTACTAAAAATACAAAAATTAGCTGGGTATGGTGGCGCACGCCTGTGATCCCAGCTACTTGGGAGGCTGAGGCAAGAGAATAGCTTGAACCCAGGAGATGGAGGTTGCAGTGAGCCAAGACTGCACCACTGCACTCCAGCCTGGGCAACAGAGCAAGACTCCATCTAAAAAATAAATACATACATAAACAAAATAATTTTAAAAATAAAATTACATGATTCCTGGGGGAGTTGAGAGTGTGATGGTGTGAAGAGCTCCACAGATCTACCCCCCTCAAGCAAAACAGGTAAAAATTACCAAAAAAAAAACTGTAAAAAATGAAAACACTGCCGGGCGCGGTGGCTCAAGCCTGTAATCCCAGCACTTTGGGAGGCTGAGACGGGCGGATCACGAGGTCAGGAGATCGAGACCATCCTGGCTAACACGGTGAAACCCCGTCTCTACTAAAAATACAAAAAACTAGCCGGGCGAGGTGGCGGGCGCCTGTGGTCCCAGCTACTCGGAGGCTGAGGCAGGAGAATGGCGTAAACCCGGGAGGCGGAGCTTGCAGTGAGCTGAGATCCGGCCACTGCACTCCAGCCTGGGAGACAGAGCCAGACTCCGTCTCAAAAAAAAAAAAAAAAAATGAAAACAACCATTTAAAGTCACTGATAATGGTCCCAAGGGCATACAATGAATGACATTTTACTCTCATCCAGGAACTCAGTGCAGTTCAAATAGAATAAATACAAAGAGATCTACAGACACATTATAGTGAAAATGCTGAAAGTTAATCCCAAGGAAAAAATTCTGAAAGCAGGAAGAGACTGCAGAAAGTGAAAGCTTTGAACTTAAAAAGGATTCTCTTAAACTCTTCAATGGGAACCCCAGCAAGATTAACTGCTGATTCCTCATCAAAAACAATACAGGCCAGGAAGAAGTGGGATAATATGCGCAATGTCCAAATTTTAAAAATTCTCAACCAAGATTCCTATAACATAGCACAGCTATTTCAAAAATGAAGGTATAATAAAAACATACCCAGATTAACAAAACTGAAAGGATATGTTGCTGTTATACCTGCCTCATAAGAAATCGAAAGGGAAATTCATCAGGCTGGAAGCAAGTGATCCCAGACAGTAAATCAAAATCACACACAAAAAACAAAGGGCACCAAAAAAGGTAAATATGCAACTACAAAAAGCAGTATAAATGCACATTCTTCCATTTTCTTCTCTTAACCGAGTTAGAAAGCAGCTGTATACAACCGTACTTATACAATGCATTGTTCTTCCTGTACCATATATAAATGTAATGTGTTCACCAATAAGAGTATGAAGGAGGTCATGGGAGCAAAGCTGTATTGGGTTGAGAAAATGGCTCCAAATATTAACTCAAATTTATAAACCAAATGAAAAGAACCATAAATGATAACTAAAAAGTTTAATATAACAAAATATCTAAATAAATACTACTTCTTCTTTCTTTCAACTTCTTCAAAAGATATAAAATCATATGTGATAATTATATCAATTATTGTTGAAATTGTAATGCTTATAAACGTAATACCCAAAAAAAGTGTATAGAGAAAGGTAGAGAACTACATCTAAGACATACAGCTATACATGAAAGGGTGTAGAGCTACATGGGGGTAATATTACTATATCTAACTGGAATTAAGTCATATGAATCAGTAGCTGATTCTAATAATTTAAAATGTACATAGTAAGCCCAAGTCTACTCACTAGGGTGATATGTTACATGCAGTGTGCAAAAACATCAATAAAGAAATGTAAACACTACATTAGAAAACACTTCTTGCAAAAGAAAACAGTAAAAAGAAATATAGAAATAAAAATGCTATAAAAAATAGAAAACCAAAAGTAAAATGGCAATATAAATTCAACTGTATCAATAATAATATTAAATGTGAATTAATTAAACAATAAAATCAAAAGGTAGAGGTGGTGAGATTGAATGAAAAACAAGATCCAACTGTATACTGTTTAAAGAAGTCACTCTTTAAATTCAAAAACACAAGTAGATTGAAAGTAAAGGATATAAATAGATATATCATGCCAACAGAAAGCCCAAGAAAGCTATACTAAAGTAGCTATACTAATATCAGATGAAAAAGTTTTTTAAACAAAAAAGAAGTTAGTAGATATAATTAGGGACATACAACAACAAAAGGATAGATTCATCAGTAAGAAAGGACCAGTATGACTATGTGTGCACCTAATAAAATATCACCAAAACGACGGAAGTAAAAACTAACAGAAAGAAAGGTAGAAATAAAAAATTCAAGAATAATGTTTAAAGACTTTATTTCTCCAAATCCAATAATGGATAGAACAACTATACAAAAAAGCGACAAGGAAACAGGAGACACAAGCAACATTTTGGTTCCGCTAGACTTGAAACACGTGGACGGAACATTCCACCCAACAACTGCAGAGTATACAGTACTTCTCAACTGTGCGTGAACATTCTCCAGGATAGCTCCATGCTAAGCCGTTAAACAAACCACAATGCATGTATGTAAAAGGACAGGATAATATACAGCATGTAGATCAATCATAATGGAGTAGACCTGGAAATGGATCACTTAAAAGAAATTTGGGTAATTCAAATGTGTGGAATTAAGCAACACTCTCCAAAATTATGGAAGAGTCAAAGAAAAAATCAAAAGAAATCTTAGAAAATACACCAAGATGATGGAAATGAAGACGCAATATACACAATTTTTGGAAGGCAACCAAAAAAGTGCTTAGAGGAAAATTTATAACTGTAAATATATTAAGAAAGAAAAATGATCTCAAGCCAATAACCTAGGCTTCTCATGTTAAGACAATTTTAAAAAAAGCAAACATAATCTAAAGTAGGCATAAAGAAGAAAATAATAAAGACTACAGTAGAAATCAATGAAATAGGAAATACAAAAACACTAGAGAATAACAATGAAATAAAAAACACATCATAAAAGATCAACGAAATAGAAAAACCTTTAGCTAGACCAAGAAACTAATAGAGAAGACTCAAATAACTAAAACAAACAATGTTGAAAGGGGGACATTACTACCAAGTTTCAGGAAGTAAAAGGATATTTAGAGAATAATAATATGAGCAATAGTATACACATACATTAGTTTATTTAGGTGAAATGGAAAAATTGCTAGAAATACATAAACTGCCAAAACAGACTAAAGAAAAAGGTAAATTACCTGACTGGAACTATTGTAAGTGAAGAGATTATACTAAAAAAACCTACATACCTAGAAAAGTTCGTCTCTAGAAACTTGACTGGTGAATTATACCAAACATTTGGAGAACATTTAATATCAGACCTTCCCAAACTCTCCAAAAAATAGAAGCAATAGAGACACTTTCCAACTTATTCTATGAGGCAGTATTACATTGGTGCCAAAACCTTACAAAGATATCACAAGAAAAGAAAAATTCAGAACAATGTATCTTATGAATATAGATGCAGAATCCTTCAAAAATACAGGCAAACAGAATCTAGCAACATATAGAAATAATTATATGACCAA
This sequence comes from Rhinopithecus roxellana, assembly GCF_007565055.1. NCBI lineage: Eukaryota > Metazoa > Chordata > Mammalia > Primates > Cercopithecidae > Rhinopithecus > Rhinopithecus roxellana. The sequence continues at coordinate 50,266,621 of NC_044559.1, read as the reverse complement.
GTTGGATTAATCCCAGGAATATAAGGTTGGTTAAAAACCAAAAATCATTTAATAACAATACACCATATCAATATAATAGTAGACAACACCACATGACCAATAGACGCAGAAAGTAAATCTGACAAAATCCAACAGCATTTCATGATGAAAGTATTCAACAAAGTAGAAATGTAGGAGAACATCCTCAACCTGACAAAAGGCATGTGAAAAACTCACAACTAAGATCATGCTTAATGGTGAAGACCAGTATACTTACGTTCTAAGATCAGGAACAAGACAAATGTATCCAATCTCACCACATCTATTCATCGTTGTACTGACAGTCCTAACTAGGACAATTTGGCAACAGAAATAAATAAAAGGCATCTAGATTGGAGAGGAGGAAGTTCAACTAGCTTTATTCACAGAGGACATGATCCTGTATTTAAAAAACTGTAAGGAATTCACTAAAAGCTATTATAACTAATAAATGAGTTCAGGTATATAATGGGATACAAGATGATATACAAAAATCCATTGTATTTCTGTACACAAGAAATGTCAAAATGAAATTAAGGAACAAATTCTAATAATAGAACCAAAAGCAAAATACTTAGGAATATCTTTAAGAAAAGAGATATAAACTTGAACACTAGAAACTACAGTGCATGGCTACTGTTGGCAACACCTAGGTATTATGCCTAGTCTCCCCTCCTTGACTCTGAGGATTTTTCCTTCATAGGGGTAAGAGGGGGATTGTATTGTTGGCCTTTATATTATTACAGTTGGGCTTGGGGTGAGGTCTGCACAACCAAATGTATATTACTGTTTCCATTTTTATGGATGGAAGACTGAGGCCCACAAAGAGAAAGATGACCATCCATATCCTGGATGGTAGACTATCAGGCACAGGTTCCCCTCACCAAACCCCTGCCAATTATCCTGTATTTAAAGGATCCCCAGATATCATACCAATAGGTGTTTAAGAGAGAGGCCTGGGATCCAGGAGTCTGAGAAACGAACACAGAAATTCCAAAGCCTGAGGCAACAGGGTTCTAGGAGGATCAAGACCGAGTTCCATAGATCTGCACAATAGTCACTAAAGCAATTATAGGATCAGAGAAGATACAGAAATTTGAACAAAGCAGGACGTATCTTAGGAAAAGATAAAATCAGGGATAGGTTTAGCAAGTGGCAAGCCTCTCATCCCTCCATGCCTCCACCCCCAAAACTTCACCTCCATTTCATCCCAACCTCTTTCCATCCCTCACCCCATACCTTCATTACATAAGCCCACATCTACCTGCTTGAAGAGGAATTTTGATGGTAGCTGGAGCTCTGAAGAAGCCTACACAGAATTCCATGCCTAGTAGGTGGCAAAAGCCAGGACAGAAAGGCAAAGTTCGAGTCCATCTCACATAAAAAATAAAAAATAAATTAAATAAAATAAAGATTGAATGGATGGATGGATGGTTGGTTGGTTGGAACTTGGATGGAACTTGGGAGATTCTTGGTAAATAATTATCAGACTCTGGAAGAGTACATTGGCACAAAGATTATGAAGTGTACCTACCCTATGACCCTGCTATTGTATTATGTATATACGATAGAGCATTTTTCCAGCTGTGTAATATAACCCATTGAAGGCTAACAAGTAACTTTAGTGAGAACATCCTTTAATGGAAGAGGCTTAGCATTTTAATTTCTTACTAATTTGTTAACAAACTTGAAGTAAAATTAAGGCTTTTTACCTACTTTAGAATGCATCTATAAAAAACAGTCGTGGGTTATAACAGCAGTACCTACATCAGATTTTTTTAAATGAGATTACTTAATATCACCGACTCATTGGCCCACGTTCGAATTTCCCCCGAGTTCCCACCATGTTCCCCGTTGTCAGACTAGGGTTAAGAAAGAACCAGAACTGCACATCTCCATCAGGTAGATAGAGGCCAGCCAGAATCCATGAGGTCCGGGTCTCCTTGGTAACCATGCTCACTGCTGGTGAATAAAACTTTCTGCGCGGGTTGCTAACCGGGCGCAGTGTCTTCTGAGAAACGTGGCCTCCCCGCCCACAACGCAGCCCAGGACCATGGACAGGACGCTTCCGGTGGCTGCTGCGCATGCGCCGCCCCGCCCACGCCGCCATCTTCCTCCCAGTAACGGAGGCCTGCAGCTCTTGTGCCTTTTCCCTGCAAGGCTGTGGTTGAATTGGGCTTCTCTGAAGGTTGGTGCCACGGCAGAAGAAGAGCCCGTGGGCCTCGGGGGTCCCTGGGGGGTGGGACAGGCATCCAACTACTTGATGGGAACGGAAACGTGGGTGGCCTTCAAGGGCACGTCCTTACGTGCATGTGCGGGTCGGGGCCCAGGCGCGCGGTGGCTTCCGTAGGAAAAGGCCGCATCCAGAAGCTCCGCCGACTGGGGTCGCCCGCTCGGGTCCCCAAGGAGCCATCCGCACCGGGAGCGCCCTGGGACCGCTGGGGAAAAGCCAGGTCCTCGAGGGATAATCGCTAAGTCTATGCACGCCGAGTTTTGTGACAGGCAGTTGTGTTTGCGGGGTTTGCTGGCGTCTCCAGCAGGTGAAGTTTCTGGCCCTTCTTGCACTGTGTAGCCTGCCCAGCATGCCTGGTTGAAGGTTACAGAAGTTTCTACAGGATCTGTTTTCCAGGGACGAGGTCCACGAGGAAGATGGGATGCTGGATGATGGCCCAGTTGTCTTTGCAATAAATTAGGCGTTCCACAGTTGGAAGGAGAGAATAGGACTCCCCCCTGAAAGAGCACCCCTCTGGCCTGAACCCTCTCACTGGGGCTTCAGAGCGGAATCACAGAAAGGCCTAGATCCTAGTTTTGCATGACCCAAGCGATTATTGATCCTACTCCCTAGAATGCACAGGATTTGATTGATAATATCTCATTCAATAGCTATTAACAGCTGGTGCTTTTGGAAGGTTTAGACCAACTTTCAGAAGGGAGAGGTGAGTTTGAGAAGAATAGGCAGGGTTCTAGGAAATGTTACTTATAGGAGGGGGCTTGAAGGCGTGGTCTGGGGTGGAGGAATGACCTGTCCTACCGGAGACAGTGCTCCCTAAACAGTTGTCCCATTCCTTCAGTCTCCCCTAATTGTCCTGTGTCTGAGCTGTCTTAAACATAGTCTAGTACCAAATTTGGTATCTACAGATATGTTGATGCTTCCTCTGTCCTGACAGTTCTTCCTGGTAGTTCAGGAAGAGTTTGCCAAGGTATTTCTACATTAGACGGAGCAATTGGATTTGAGAAGTTTTTTACTTGCCCAAGATCACTTGATCTGTAGATGTTAGGCGTCCTAACCTTTTGGCTAGTGTTACTCATTTTGCCACAAGTCAAAACAAGTGTTTACTTTTGAGATTATTTTTGCAACACTGAAGTCAACATAGAACAAACATTGCTTTAAAATATTTTGCCTTAAACATCTCTATCCTTTTTTATCCCCAACACTTTCTATGGATTATGTGACTTCAAAGAGTTTCCTTTGAGGAAACACAAGTGTTTCCCGTAAAATCATACATTCTCCATGAAAATAATGGGAGCTTATCTGACATTAATATGGGAAAATTAGACTGTCATACTGCTGCTCCAAACCTATTTCTTAAAATTTAATAAAATGAAGTACAATGCTCCCTTGTGACAGACTCTTTTTATGTTTGTATTTTTTTAAGTAAACAAACTTTTTCATGATGTAAAAACTTTAGAACATAGATGGCTTTCTGATGTGCAAACAGTTGCTTTGTATGATTCACATGGTCTCTATTAGCACCAGCCATCTACCTCACTGAATTCCATCATTTGACATTCATTGTGATTTTCAAAATTTCTGTGTGCTTCCAAAGTGCTGTTGATTGTATTTGACATACACATTAAGACTTTCTTCCCCACATAATTTTCTTAGATATATATCAAGTTTTGACGGCTTAGATGTATCAGTTAGCATTTTCTTTATAAGAAAGTAATCAGACCTTAGTGGCTTAAAAAACAACCACCATTTTCTTTGTTCAAGCTTCTGTGGATCTGTATTTTGTGGTGGGTTCATCTGGGCAGTTCATATTCTATGTTAGTGTTGCTTGGATCACGAGTGACAGTTGAGTCATCTGGTGCCTGGCTGAGTCACCTGGCTGGTTGGCTTAAGATGGCTTTACTCACATGTCTTGTGGCTTGTGCTGGCTCTCTGCTAGGCACTGTGTCTCCAACAGGTAGCCCCAGGATTCTTCGCAATATGACTGTGTCCAAGAAGGCAAGTACCACTAGGCAAATACTTTTTGAATCTATATTTACATCACATTTGCCTGTGTCCCATTGGCCAAGGCAAGTCAAAAGGCAAAGCCCAGTTCATCATCAGAGCACATTACATGAGGTCTTGGATACAGGGAGACTTATCATTGGGAAACATTACTGGAACAGTGTACCACAAGAAATATACATTATGTACATTTGTTTCTGATACAGTCATGGGCAAAAAAATGTTCGTTTGCAAGATGCATACTTTGCATGATATCTAGATATATAAAAGCAAGATGTGTTAGAGATAGTGGAAATATCATATAGAGTCCTGCATGGAATCCACATATTCATAGGAAAATAGTTAAAACAGCCAAGTATATGTCTATGATGTTAATTTTAGTGGAGATATAATGTCGATTTCTTTGGTTTAAATTATTACATTATATCTTTAGGTAACATTCATTGGTGCTAAATTAGTAAAGTATATTATCATTAACCCAAAAATAAAATATATATCTAATGTCAACCAATTAATATACTGGCAGATGCATTTTTAATGGATCTTAGTTTCCCCTTATTTGAGGTGTGGAGGACTAATCTCTCCCAGGGATGTTCCTGTTTGTGGTTTTTGTTGACGTAGTTGTTTCTTTTTGGGGAGGGAAGTCATTTTCCAGCTAATTTGTATAGTGTTTTGGACACAAGAATGTAGGACCAAGCCACACCAGTTCTCTCCTTAATCCACTACATTTATTTTCTCTCTCAGCCACGTTTCCAGAGTCTGTCTTTCCAAGACCAGCTCAGTTGGGGAGACCCTAACCCAACAGCGCTAGAGGAATTAAAGACACATGCAGCAATATAGAGGTGTGGAATGGGAAATCAGGGGTCTCACAGCCTTCAGAGCTGAGAGCCTCAAACAGAGATTTACCCACATATTTATTGACAGCAAGCCAGTTATAAGCATTGTTTCTATAGATCATAGATTAACTAAAAGTATTCCTTACAGGAAACAAAGGGATGGGATGAAATAAAGGGATGAGTTTGGCTAGTTATCTGCAGCAGGAACATGTCCTTAAGGCACAGATCGCTCATGCTATTGTTTGTGGTTTAAGAACACCTTTAAAGCGGTTTTCCACCCTAGGTGGGCCAGGTGTTCCTTGCCCTCATTCCAGTAAACCCACAACCTTCCAGCATGGGTGTCCTGGCCATCATGAACATGTCACAGTGCTGCAGAGATTTTGTTTATGGACAGTTTTGGGGACAGTTTATGGCCAGATTTGGGGGGACCCCTTCTTTGATTTGCAAAGCAATAAAAGCAAAGGCAGCTTTGTCACAGTGAACTACATCTTGCAGGAGTCAGGATCCACATCTACAGACTATACAAAGACAAACAACACAGATTAAAAGCACAATCATCATTGAAATCACAGAGCTTCCCAAGTGTTTTTATCCATTTTAATGGGTTACTAGCTGCTAATCTGTCTGCAGCTCCTTCAAGCACTCCAGTTCCTGGCAGTAAGGTCAGGTGTGCCTGGGATGCTTTAAATATTTGTTCTTTTAATTGTGTAATATCCAAAGACAAGTCTGTAGAGTGTCCTTCTAGATGCTTTTTTATCCTTTCCCAAATTTTGATCTTATTAAGAGCTATTGTTTCCACAAATCCTTATGTTAAGCTCCTAGAGCAGGCCATATCATTTGAGGTTGAGGTGCCACTATACCGCCATGGTTCCAGATAATAGGAACTCTTGCCATACTTCTTATCATTTCTACCGTCTGACAATTTTGTTCAGACCAGCTGAACAGTGTGGCCATGGCACACAGACTGAGAGGTGCAATTTAATCTAAACGTCCCCTTAAGGGACCAATCAATGATTCCATAGGAATGGTTGCACAGCACCTCTGCCTGTTCTGCAATGCAATCTTCCCAAACAAGTACGTCATTTTTTCTGGCCAGGTCCAATTCTGTTTACAAATAGGTTTTTGAGAGCGGTATGCCTCAATTATAGCAGATTTATTATGGTAAATACTGAGATCTGAAAGCACGTGTAACTGTGTCATAGAGTGATTACATCCAGGCATTATTGCCAGCCGATATTGATAAATATGCCCAATAAGTATAATTGTTCTCTGTGTCAGCCCTTGTTGAAGGAAAACTCATGGCAATGGTGATCACCGCTATCATAGCTACCATGAAATTGCTCATTGGGACTGGGTATCCTGCTTTCCTCAGGTTTTCTCCCGCCATCTGTGACAGCTTCTTGATCTGTCCCCAGGCGGGTAGCTGTGTTCAACAGGTGTTGCTCATGATAGTTAGGGTCCTCCTCAGCATCAGCCTCAACATGGCTGCAACCAGGGGGGTCCTTGGGTTCCTCCCAGAATCTCTTCCTCGGCATCTGGCTCATGATAAGGTTTCAGGTGTCTTGATGGTATCCAAATCGGCTGTTGATTTTGTCTCAGAGAAACATAAGCATAACCTCTACCCCAAGTTATTATTTTACCTATTTCCCAACTTTTTGTTATTGGATCTCTCCACCAAACCAGTTGTTCTGCTTCTGTCTTTGCAGCTGGTTTCTGTAGATGCTGTTCAGCTGCTGATACATCTGGCCTTTGGGCAGGCTCAAAAAATTTAAAGTTAATAATACTAGATTCAGTTGCATCTGTGGTGTTCCATATTCTCTATTTCCCCCCACCCCCCTCTGCTTTTGCAACTGCTGTTTCAGGGAGAGATTCATTCTTTCCACTGTGGCTTGTCCTTGAGAATTGTATGGGATACCAGCAATGTGTTTAGTATTCCACATAAGGAAAAATGTAGCTAGAGCTTGGCTAGTATAGCCTGGGGCATTATCTGTTTTAATAGAAGCTGGAATGCCCATCACCACAAAAAACTGCAAAAGGTGAAGTTTAACACAGACAGAAGACTCTCCTGATTGACATGTAGCCCAAAGTGAGAAAAGGTGTCCACACATGTACATAAGCTAGTCTCCCATATGAGGGAAGATGTGTGACATCCATTTGCCAAAGAGAATTAGGTTCCAATACTTGAGGATTAACTCCTCCCATGAAAGATGAGGAATGTACCATGTGGCAAGCTGGACATTGCTGGATAATAGCTTTAGCTTCTTTCCAGGTAATGCTGTATCTGCGTTTGAGACCAGAGGCATTCACATGGGTTAAATTGTGAAAGTGTCTAGCATTAGATATTGCATTAGCAACTAGGTGATCAGCTATTTGATTCCCTTCAGTCAAAGGTCTTGGAAGAGGTGTATGAGCCCTAATGTCAGTGATGTAAAAAGGGTGCGTTCTACTCCTAACTGCTGTTTGCAATTGGGTAAATAAACTCATCAGTTGTTCATCTGTATGAAATCGCAACTGAGCATTTTCAATTAACTGTGTGGAGTGAACCACGTATGAAAAATCAGAAATCATATTAATAGGCATATCAAAAGCAGTCAATACCTCAATTATAGCTACAGGCTCCACTTTTTGAGCTGAAGTATAGGGCGTCTGGAAAACTTTACTTTTTGAGCCAGAATAAGAAGCTTTACCATTACTAGACCCATCTGTAAAAACATTCTCAGCACCTTCAATTGGTTTAAATTTAGTTATTTTAGGGAGAATCCAATTGGTTAATTTCAAAAATTGAAACAGTTTCGTTTTAGGAAAATGATTATCAAGAGTACCCACAAAGTCAGCCTAATGGGTTTGCCAAGTAAGACTATTTCTGAAAGCTTACTGTATTTGTGCCTTCATGAGAGGGACAATAAGTTTTCCAGGATCATATCCATGTAATTTAATGATCTGAGTTCTCCCATTTCCTATCATAGTAGCAATTTGATCTAAATAAGGAGTTAGAGTCTGTGAATTAGTATGTGGAAGAAAAGGCCACTGTACTAAGTCCTGTTCTTGGACAATAACACCGGTAGGTGAATGCTGAGTTGAAACAATTAGCGAATCTAGAGCCTTCTCTGGATCTATTCTATTTATTTGAGCTTTATGGACTTGCTTTTCAATTAGCTGTAACTCTGCTTCAGCCTCCTTTGTTAATTGCTGAGGGCTAGTGAGACTAGGATTTCCTCTAAGGATAGAAAACAGATTACTCATGGCATAGGTAGGAATGCCTAGAGCAGGTTGTATCCAATTATGTCCCCTAGTAATTTTTTAAAGTCATTTAATGTTTTCAATTGATCCCTACATATGGCTACTTTCTGTGGCACAATGGTAGTGTCATTTACTAAGGTCCCCAAGTAGGAGTAAGGAGTAGCAGGCTGAATTTTGTCAGGAGCTATAGTTAAACCAGCATGAGAAATCAAATTTTGCAAGTGATCATAACATTGGAGTAATATTTCTTGAGTGGAGGCAGCACAAAGTATATCATCCATATAATGAATAAAGTAACACTGAAAATTTTTTACGAGTAGGTTCAATTGCTTGCCCTACATACGTCTGGCAAATTGTTGGGCTGTTTAACATGCCTTGTGGCAACAGTTTCCAATGAAAACACTCAGCAGGCTGTAGGTTGTTTACTGCAGAAATTGTAAATGCAAACCATTCACGGTCTTGCTCAGCTAAGGGGATAGTAAAGAAACAGTCTTTTAAATCTATGACTATTAAAGGCCAATTTTTTGGAATTATAGCAGGAGAAGGCAATCCTGGCTGTAATGCTTCCATAGTTTGTATAACTGAATTGATGACTTTTAAGTTAGTTAACGTTCTCCATTTGCCTGATTTTTTCTTAATTATGAAAACTGGAGAATTCCAAGGGGAAAATGTTGGAGCTATGTGCCCATTTTCAAATTGTTCAGTAACTAATTCCTCTAAAGCCTCCAGTTTCTCTTTACTTAGTGGTCATTGTTCTATCCAAATTGCCTTATCTGTTAACCATTTTAAAGGTATAGGTTCTGGAGGCTTAACAATGGCCCCCATCAAAAATGATATCCTAATCTTTGGTGGGAACTTTGTCTTTCCACTTGAAGTGGTTCTTTCAAACCTTGCAAAGTTTTTTCTAGTCCCGTACCAGGGACTTACCCCCATTTCATGCATCATATGTTGATTTTGAGGGCTATATAATTATTCTGGAATTAGAACTTGTGCTCCTCATTGTTGTAATAAATCTCTCCCCCATACGTTTATAAGTACAGAGGTTATAATTGGTTGAATAGTCCTAGGTTGTCCACTGGGCCCTTCACAATGTAAAATATAACTACTTTGATATACTTCGGGGGCTTTACCAACTCCAACTATGTTAAATTGAGCAGGATGAACTGGCCACGTGAATGAGAAATGATTGAAATGTCCACTCCTGTATACCTTTAAATTTCTTTCCCTGAATAGTTATTTCACAGGTAGGACATTTGTCAGTAATTTGATTTACCTTGTTTATTTGTGCTTCCAAATCCTCCTGTTTGTTTAATTTCACTTTTCCCCATTCCCACATATGGCACAATCAGGAGCTATGCTATGCACTCTCCTGGCTCTGCTTTCCAGGGAACCAAAATAGATATAATAATTTGAATTTCCCCATTGTAATCTGAATCAATGACTCCTGTATGTATTTGTACCCCTTTTAAATTTAAACTAGACCTGCCTAGAAGTAATCCCATTGTCACCACTGACAAGGGTCCACAGACTCCTGTTGGGACCTTTGGTGGGGGTTCCCCAGGCAGAAGGCTCACAGTTTTTGTGCAGCATAAATCTACTGTGGCACTACCAACTGTGGCAGGGGACAGACACCGTACAGGGGTGAGGGAATGGCCTGAGCCAGAAATGTCCCTGTTTGGAATGGGGCCCAGGATGGGCCTCTCATGGCGTTTCCTGAAATCGGGTTCCCTTCTTTATCAAACTTAGAGTGACACTGATGAGCCCGATGGTTTCCTTTTCTGCATTTTGGACATATTTCCAGCTCAGCAGTTTTCTTTTTTCCCCTATCTGGCAGCTAAAACACAACTTCCAGAATAAGGTATTTCTGGAGTTACTAAAATATGTTGTCCTAGAAAGGTTTGGAAGATCAAACTTCATTCATAAGTAAAACCGGGAACATCTGGGGAACTGAGTCAAGCACAGATCCTTAAATAATTATCCATACCTTTCTCTCAGTTCTTCTATATATATGAGGTATACAGCAGACTGTTCCAAGTTCTTTTTTTCTGGCACATATTTCCAGCACAATGTAGTCTTAATTCATTTTTTCTAAAACTCACCAATAACCTAAATTATAGTAAAATCCAATGACTATTATCTGGTCTTTGCCTAACTTGAAACTTTTGCCATATTTGAAACCACTGTTCATGATCTGCTGCAAATTCTTCTGTGTTCGTTTCTATCATGGGCTCACTGATCATTTCTTCTCTTTTTCCCTGAATTCTTCTACTTTCTTCTCCTTAATGTACCTCATACAAGTATACTATCTGATTTCCCACCCATCCCACTCTACAGTTCTCCTGTCTGACTCAGCCCTCTGTGATTTGGCAGTCCTGTTTCTCTCCAGCTTTGATGTCTTCCCCAGCCTTTAGACCACAGGGTCAACTCCCTATTAAGTGCTTCTTTGTAGCTATCCAAAAGACACCTCAAGACCAACAAATCCAACATGAAAACCACCTCCATTATTCCCTTATGTGTGGTATTATGACCTTATAGCCAGTGACCCAAACCCCTATTCCTCCAGGACTCCTCTCTCTTAGGTCTTACCTCATCTAGTGTCAACTCCTACTACTGACGTTTATTTGTTCTTTGTATTTTATTCTAATGTGTGTTTACAGTGCCAGTTTAGGGGAAGAGCTGGTTTGTGATTTGGTGCTCACAAACGTAAGTTTGTTACATCTGAAATGTGATTGTTGGCAAAACCTTAAGGGTGTGTTTTCTGGGTGATGAGGTTCAGTCCCTGGTGAACCTTGCTTTTAGCCAGCACATGTGACATCCTTCACATTACATTGGGAAAATCATTCAGGAGTTACTGGGATGCATTTGGACAAGGGTCAGCACAAAGATATGCAAAGAATAAAATGTACCACAGATTTTCATAATTTGTACCTTTTCCTTATATAAATTTATCTCAGTGTTTCTATCTAGTTTTCTTAATCTACAGTTGTAGGTTTGTAGTTGAAAATACCTGTCATGTTTTCTTTTTTAAAGATTATACTCAATCTAATACTGAACAAGATTATAGCCTAGAGTTCTAACATAAAAAGTGAAATGTGCTTTATTCATTTCTGTTGAAGCTCATATTCACACACCCTATTTTTCAAACCAACACACCCTATGTTTCAAACCAAAGTGCTACCTATGGTCTCGAATAACTTTTTCAGTGTTCCAGTTATCTGCTGTGTAACAAAGTACTACAAAACACTGGCTTACCATGAAATTACTCTTATTACATATGAGAATGTTGTGGGTCAGGAATCTGAAGAAGGCAGTGTGGGCTGGCTGCTTCCTCAAGTCTCTGGTCTGCACCAGGGCAGTGTAGTCTGCTTCGTGTGGCCTCTGATCTCAGCTGGAAGGACAGCTACGTCTGGGGACATTGAGGAGGCACCCAGGCCACTCCTTGTGGCCAGACTGGACCTCCTCCCAGTCCAGCAATCTCGGGGTAGCTAGGTTTATCTGGCATCTCCCAGAGCAGGTATGCAAGAGGCCCAGGCAGAGGCTGAGAGGCTTTTCATGATCTCCCCTCAGAATTCCCAAAACATCTCTACCAACACATTCTCCTAGGCTCATCACAAAGGCAGGCCAGTTCAAGTGCCGGGCAATTCGATTTCAATTACCATAAGAGGAATAGTAAGATTTGCAACAGTCTTTAATAAACTACTTTGCCTTCTGGCTACAAGTTATTTACATTTCTTCCACATGCAAAATGTACTATGCCCCTTGTGTGCCCCTCTGAAGAGCCCCGGCAATCTGTTCCTACTATGGAACTGGCTGAAAGCTTACCCACATTAGGTGCTGGTGGCCTGTCTTCTGCCGCCCCACAAACAGCCAGCACAGAGCGAGAACGTAGTGGGCACTTCCCGTCCACCTGCTCCAGTTCATTGATTAGGACCCAGTCCTAACATGCTTCGTGCCTGTTCACTCTGCCCTCTGGGCTCTCACCATTCCCCATGTTCTTTTTCCTTAATTCCTGGGTTTGCAGTTGACCAATTTTCTCCACCTATTTTTTGCTTACTGTAATTTGGAAACCCAGTGACCTCCTTTTCATTTTCTTCTAACTCTGGACTTTGGATACAAAAAATTATTCTGTGTAAACATGTCTTTGAAGAAGACAAGCTTCCTGTGGACCAAAATCCATTAGACCAAAATAACCCTCCCTGACCACACACACACACACACACACACACACACACACTCCAAGACAGGACTTTCTGTCTCTAGTCTCCCCTTCTCTCTGAGGCCACTGTGGGAATACAGCCTTAGAAGCCCTGTTGTTACCAGGTACACTCTTGTCACACCCTAAGGTCCTTAAAATGCTGAAAATATTTTTGACTTTTCACCTTTTTACAAAAACACTGGGTTTTATCTTTGCCATAAAGCCATTTCTTACCTTAAAATGTTTTGGTGGGAAAAATCGAGGATGAGAAACATTTTTATTTCAAACCCAGCAAGTCCTGGCTCATTTCCCCTAAGTTCTGTTTGAAGATTGAATTTCCTTTTTCAGATCATCTCTATCCTCTTATATTTTCTCAAAGGCAGAGGGAGGAGACCAGGTAGCTCTTCCACATTCTTTCCATTCATCTCCTTAGGCTGACCCCAACATGGTGAGATTCCCTTTTAATTTTTTACGTCATGGCAGGCAGCCATGCTGCCCACAGTCCTCCAGTTTGTAACCCACATGCCTTTTTCTTCAGTTTCCAGTGTGATTTTTCTCACTGTACTTCAACGCTCACCAAGAGTCTTGACACCCTTCCAACTTCCATGAACAGTCTCCTTGAGGCCCAGCTTCTGCTCAGTCTTAGGTCCAGTGCTGCATGTCGTAGCTTCTTATTAACACAGCACCCCATTCCAGCTGCCAAATTCTGTTCCTGTTATCTAATCTGCTTTAAAAACCACCCCTGAAACATAGCAGTTTCAAACATTTGACTAGTACTTCTGTTTCTTTGGCTTAGGGAGTCTCAGCAGGCTGGCTTGTCTCACCCACTGGTGCAGTAAAGCAGCAGCTATGATGGGTCCTCTAAAAGCACAGCTGGGTTGGTGTGCATGGCAGCTCACTGGTAGCTGGCAGTGCGTGTCTGGTCCTGGAGGCTTGGTGGGGGCTGTCAGTGAGCATAACTGCGTGTAAGATACACACAGAGAGAAGGGCAAATTCCCAGATACCTGTGTGACCCAGGGCCAGTGACTCGAGAAATGTGCCATTGTAGGGGTTGGTGTTCTTTCAGGAGATGGCCGTGGACTTGACCTAGGAGGAGTGGCAGCATCTGGACAATGCTTAGAGGGCCCCGTACAGAGACGTGATGCTGGAAACCTATAGCGTCCTTGCATCATCGAGTGAGTGAAACTTGCCAGTACCTCCAAGGAGCAATACTTTATTCCTTCTTGATAAATATAGGAACCTGTATAAGTTTACTACTATTTAGGTATAAGATTCCAGTCCATGAAGTATGTGAGTGTCACCCCTGTCCAATGAAAGGTTAAAATTGGCTCTTTCATTGCACAGCTGCTGAAGCCAAGCTGTTGTCACTCTTCAAAGGACCTGACTTAGCATTTTGACAAGGTCTTACATTATTTCCAATTAAAAGGGCATTGCATTACCAAACCTGAAGTGATCTTCAAGTTGGAGCAAGGAACAGAGCCACAGAGGGCAGAAGAAGTCCCAGATCAGAGCCTCTCAGGTCAGTCAGCACGTGCTGGACAGGGACACCTGGAGCAGTAAAGCCCAGCAGATGCCAATTTGTTTTCACCAATTTCTACCCAGGTCCTAGACCTGGGAACAGTTAGTCTGCATGCACCAAACACATGCATTACATAGACCCCTAAGAGTACCTGTCATACATAGAACCCAGCCTTTTGTTTTGCTGAATAGTCTCTTTGCTCAAAACCTAATTCCTGCCTCCCTATTCTTAGACATTTTCCTTTGCTTTTTATTTTCTTAATATTCTCAGTTGCCCTCCTTTCCTCTATTTGCAGGGACGAGTCTTTTTTCAGACATGTATTTATACATCAGTTTATTCTTTCAACACATCTTAATTCAGCAGGTTTTAAATATTGGCAATTTTGTAGTTATAACTGTGATCAAAATAATGCTCCTTTTTTCACGGAGTTTCTGTTCTGATGAGAAAGAAGCAATGATATAATTGGGTAGTTTAAGTCGCATGAGAAATACTTAACAAGAGTGAGAAAGAGAGAGCAAGAGTAATAGGATGTGATAATTTAGGAAGAATCATCAGAGAAGGCAGTTTCAGAGTGATTATTAAGTGTTTACTTCAGCATAGATACAGTTTGAGTTAACTTTTCCAATTTTGACATATAATAGGTGAATATAACATACAGTTTCAAGAGTGGACATTACTATTGGAGATAGAAATTTGGAAAGGAGTAGCTTAAGGCTGGTATTTAACACAATACTTATAAAGATAGCCACTGAGGGAGCTGATAAGAAAACAAGACGTCTAGGAGTGAACCTTGTGTACTACACCATCAGAAGTCATGAAACTGAGGAGGACCCAGCATAGAGGCACACAAAGGAGTGGTCCTTGACTTGGGTGGAGAATCAGGAGATTCTGGGTGCCAAGGACAAGGGAATCAAGGCTTTCATGTTGAAGAGCTCAGATTTCTGTTTGGGAATAGGGTTTGAAGTTAGCATTTTCCTGTTGTATTACTAGAAATCATTCTGATACAACAAAAGGGGTATGAAATGTATGGGAGACATATTTTCTGTGAAACTAAGAACTCAAATTTCAGCACGCAAAATAAAAGCCTTCAGAAGCAGTGAATTATCAAGCAGTGGTGTGTGGACTAGGAATGGAGAAAGAATGTCAGGGAAATTTATTATCACAAGGAGCCAGAAGTACATTTTTTAATATAGGCACAGCCTAGGCTGCAGAACCAAAACTTGTAGAGTAGTAAGGAAGGGGTGCCCAGGGTGGTAGACTGGAGCTTTCTGTACCTGTTACGGTTCTGAGAAGCAGAGGAAGGTAGTTACATTAGTTAGTTGCAGGGATGTATCTTTATCTAGCATAGGGAATAAGTGATTTATGTTTGAAAAACCCCCAAATGCCTACAGCCATTCCCAGGAAAGAGTGAAAACTAAAACGTAGATGGAAAATCCTGTCCCTAAGTCATAGGATACAGACAAATGACCTTCCCCTGTACCTGCAAGTAGCTGATCCAGGGAAATGTTGCCATCATCAAAGCAGAAGAATGAGATATGCTAGCATGAGACACCCATTGTTGTTTTCAGAATAAAATAAAAAGAAGTGAGAAAACAAATGGCAGATGAAAAGCACTTAGGTGACAACTACCGCTAGGCAGGAGGTGAGTATAATTAGCAAATATTTGTTCATGAGTTAAAAAGAAAAGGAAAACACAGTGTAACATTGGAAAATATATTCCTGTGATTCATTACATTAAGTCAGTAGTAAGGAAAACCATATGCTTATAAAACCACTACCAAAACCAGTGGGATGGGAAATAACTTCTTTTTCCTTACATGAGAATCCCATAAGAAATGGTTAATGTGTGGTTCATGGATGTGTTTGGTTTTTTTTTTTTTTTTTTTTCTCATTTCAGATGTTCAGATAGTTAATGACCTAATTGAGAGGAGCCAAGAAAGTCACGGTGAATGCTTTGGCACATTGTCATCAGCAACAGCATTACGTCAACTAAGGAGAGAGTTGAATTAGAAAAAACATTTAATTTGAACTCAAAGGATATTTTAAATTTGATTATAAATCATGGAAACTATTTCGGAAGGAGGCGTTAGGAGTTTGATTTATCTAAAAACATGCTTCTCCCTGGTGAGCCTGATGAGATGCAGGCTGGAGAGAAACGATGCCTGTAATATAGCTGGGAAATCTCACAGACATCATGAGAATCTTGATGAGCACCACAAGTTTCAAACTAGGCTGCAGTATTTTGAATATGGTGGACACGGGAAGACTTTCAACATAGAGGGAGTAATCATAAGAGGGTTTATATTGGAGAGACCTTCTGTAAGGATGGTGAATTTGGGAAAGCCTGTGATAAGTCAGCTCTTGTCCAACAGAAAATTCAGGTTGGGAGCACAACTTTCTGTAAAATATCTAACCTCCCTAAACATCAGCCAACACAGGACAAAAATTCTATGAATGTGAGAAAATCCTAGTTAGAAAATCAGATCTTATAGTACATCAGAGGACACATAGCGGGGGAAAAACTGCATGCAGCCAGTGTGAGAAATCCTTTGGCCATAAGTCAGGCCTTGAAATCCATGAGAGAGTTCACACAGGGGAAAAGCTCTATGGATATAATGAATGTGGGAAATCCCTTTGCCAGAAGTCACACCCTATTATCCATCACAGAATTCACATGAGAGAAACCCTGTGAATGTAACAAGTGTGGTAAAACCTTCTGTGAGAAGTCAGCCATCAATGTACATCAGAGAACTCTCACCGGTGAAAACCCCTGTGAATGTAAGTGTGGGAAAACCGTTAGCAAGAAGTCAAACCTCAGGATATATCAGGGTACTCACACAGGTGAGAAACCATATGAATGTAAAGAATGTAGGAAAACTTTCTACCCAAAGTCAAAACTCACTATTACATATCAGAGGACTCACACAGCAGAAAAACCCTATGGATAGAAGGAATGTGGGAAACTGTTTCACTGCAATTCAGTCCTCACTGTACATCAGAGAACTCACACAGGATAAAACCCCTATGCATGTAAAGAATGTGGGAACTTACTAGAAGTCAGTCCACACTGAATATCAGAGAACTCATGCAGGAGAAAACCCCTATGCATGTAAAGAATGTGGGAACTTACTTCACTGGAAGTCAGTCCACACTGAACATCAGAGAACTCACGCAGGAGAAAACCCCTATGCGTGTGAAGAACGTGGGAACTTATTTCACTGGAAGTCAGTCCTTACTGTGTATCGGGGCAGAGGGGGGGCCCTATGAATGCAATGAGTGTGGAAAAACTTTTTCCATAAGTCAAACATAAGGATTCATCAAAAAACTCACACAGGTGAGAACCCCTATGAATGTAAAGAATGTAGAAAAACTTTCTCACAGAGGCCAGTCCCCACAGTACATCAGAAAATTCACTCTGGAGAGAAACCACACAAATGTAAAGAACGTAAGAAAACTTTCTCCTAGAGGTCAGCCCCCACTGTACCTCAGAGAGCTCACACAGTGGGGAAAACCCTGTGAATGTAGGAAAACATTCTACAAAAAGTCAGAACTCACTATACGTCAGAGAACTCACAGAGGATAAAAACCCTATGAATGTAATGAGTGTGGAAAGTCATTTTGCCTAAAGTCAGTCCTCACTAGAGATCAGCGAACTCACATGGGGGAAAGCACTTTAATGCAATGCATGTGGAAAAACCTCCCACCTGAAGTCAGTCCTCACTATACATCAGAGAACTCACACGGGGGAAACCCCTAGGAATGCAGTGGATGTAGGGAAAACCTCCCACCTGAAGTCAGTCCTCACTGTACATCAGAGAACTCACACAGGGGGGAAACCCCTAGGAATGCAGTGGATGTGGGGAAGACCCTCTGCCAGAAGTCAGTCCTGACTCTGCATCGGAGACCTCACACAGGTGAGACACCATTTGAGTGTAAAAGGTGTAGGAAAACTCTACCAGAAGTCAATCCTCACAGTACATCACAGCACACTGGAAAAATACATTATCAGTGTGTTGAGTGTGGAAAATCCTTTTGCCACAAATCATACCTCCAAAAGCATCAGATCGCTCATAGAAGGGAGAAATTCTGTGTGGCAGAGACCGGTTATGTGTTTCCACAAAAATACCCTCTTTTCTCCGACACACAATTAGCCTGCATTTCTCAGCTTCCCATCATTACGGATGGCTTCATGTCACAGCTCTGTCCGGGAGAATATGGACACAAGTGGTGAACATTACTTCCAGGCCTGGCAACGAAAAAGGTCATCCCTGATTTCTCACGGCACCTCGGACTGAAGTGCAGATGCCAACCCCCATGTGGCCTCGGGAGCCACGCACGAGAGAAGAGTCCACCATGATTCAGGACAGAGAGAATTCACTGAAGAGATGAGAAGTCTTCCCGCCTCTGTGCTGTAACCTCCATTTGTGCTTTATTTGAGTAAGAGATTCCTGCTTTGTGGAGCCATTGTGTATGTGGTCTGTTTGCATTACCACACAAACAACCCACTGTAGCTGATTTGTGAGCTTTCTGAAAGAAGTACTAGTTTTTCTATATCAGAAAATTCACACCTATGTTGTCACCTTTGATCCCAAGTCAGTTTATGGAAAAATCAGTGAAATGTGGGGAGAAACAATTTGGAACACATTTGGAACATCCTGTCACAGGGACATCTCACTGAATGCTGAGAATAAAGCGAATCTTTATGAAGATTTTTAATGTGTCATAGCTTTCAAACAAAACTTCCAACATTATATGTCAGAGAATTTAAAATGAAACTATCAATGTGTAATATAGATGTAAATTTTCTAATAGAAATGTTAAAGCGTTAAAAATGGTTAATATATTTGACTATACCAGTAGTTAAATATGAGAGATGACATATCCTGGCAGGGGATATTTGGCTATGAGTGGAGACATTTTCAGTTGTTACTAGAGGCTGGGAGGAGCTATTGGCACCCAGTGGGTAGAGCCCAGGTTGCTGTTAACAGCCAGCTGTGCACAGAGCAGCCCCCTTCAAGGAGGTAGCCGATGCATATGAGTGTTCTGTGTTAACAGAATTTTCCCTGATAGGACCAGACATAATTGTGGGTAGGGAATATATACATTTAATGTGATAAATATTGTGACTTACATTAAATGTCACTCTAGCCACTTTATAGCTTGTTAAATATATTAACCCTAAAGTATTAAACTAGGTACATTTTTCCTACTCTCCTAGTGTATGTAAATGATTGTGACCAATGTTACCAAATTATCTCTTAAGTAAAGACGATATTTTTCTGAAGTTTGCTGCTAACACAGTGCCAGCCAGTGAGTCTAACAGAAACATTAGTCACGTAGAAATGCATACATCAGACACATAATTGTTAACAGCATAGGCCTGAATTTTTAAACAGCTCTGAATTTTTAAACAGTACTCATTTTATTCTACTCAGTGAAAAGCAGTCCCAAACAGACTTTCCCCTTTGTTCCTAACCCTGGTATCTTTAATGAGACAGCCACATAGGTATGAGTGTGTGCACCCAGTGCCGTGTGGCTGAGGGATCTTGGCATTTGCATTTCTAGTGGTGGACGGCTGCACTGTGCCTTGCCAGTGATGGGGCCAGCAGGTAGCTCTGCGATCCGCACGTTACCTGTGTGACTGTTGGCCTTGACCTCTTAGGGCTTGTTTCTTCATATTCACAAAACCGTTAACAATAGAAACTTCCTCAAAGGGTCATTGTGAGGAACAAAGTAAGTAAAGTGCTTTGGATATGTCGACACTTGGTAAACAACATATCCTCTACAGCTGCGATGGTTTACAAAATTACTCTGTCATGAATTGGTGGGAGGCAATAAGCTATTGTTTGCCTACACCAGAGCCATCTTCAGCTTTTTAACAGTCTGGATTTGGTTATGTTACTCACTTCTACACAATTATTCAGGGATTTAACTTGGTTGAGGTTTTATGATTGGCTGAGACTAATTTTCCCTTTTGTGGTCCTTTTGGACTCAGCATATGAGCAGAGGTTAATTTTATAGCAGTACTCACTTCAAAAAGTATTAGATACTACAGTTACAGTGCACAACTACTAACCAGAAAATTGCCTCAAGGATGCCTATGATTGTGTCCTGGGTAACTGCCAGCACTGGAAATCAAGTTATTTATTATTCTGTTGTTTGAAAGAAATATGTTTGTATATTGATGAGCTGTCATAGCAATAAAACATTCTTGGAATCATGGCATGGCATCAGGTCTTTCTGTCCCTTAAACCAGCAGTCCCCAACCTTTTTGGTACCAGGGACCAGTTTCGTGGAAGACAATTTTCCACAGACCCAGGGTGGGGTAGGGGATGGCTTCAGGATGAAACTTTCACTCAGATCATCAAGCATGAGTTAGATTCTCATAAGGCGCATGCAACATAGATCCCTTGCATGTGCAGTTCACAATAGTGTTTGTGCTCCTACGAAAATCCAGTGCTGTGGCTGATCTGACAGGAGGCGGAATTCAGGTGGTAATGCTCATTTGCCTGCTGTTCACCTCCTGCTGTGTGGCCTGGTTCTGAACAGGCACACATTTCAGTACCAGTCCACAGCCCAGGGTTGGAACCCCTGGCTTAAGCTGTTAAAACAGATGTTATCAAAATTGAATTGCTTGGCTGGGTGCAGTGGTTCATGCCTGTAATCCCAGCACTTTTGGAGGCCAAGACAGGTGGATCACGAGGTCAGGAGATTGAGACCATCCTGGCTAACACAGTGAAACCCTGTCTCTACTGAAAATACAAAAAAAAAAAAAAAAAAAAAAAAAAAAAAGGAGCCAGGGGTAGTGGCATGCACCTATAGTCCCAGCTACTCTGGAGGCTGAGGCAGGAGAATCACTGGAACCTGGGAGGCGGAATCACTGGAACCTGGGAGGCGGAGGTTGCAATGAGCCAAGATAGCACCACTGCACTCCAGCCTGGGTGACAGAGTGAGACTTTGTCTCAAAAAAAAAAAAAGAAAAAGAAAAGAAAAGAAATTGAATTGTTTGATTCCTCTACCTCGTGCTAATTGATTGAATTTAGTGTGAGTTGAGTGTCTAACTTTAATTTCTTCTAATGGTACTTCTTTATACTATGAGTCTTGACCAATTTACTCCTAACCCATTCTGTTAGTCTGCTCAGGGTGCAATAATGAAATACCACAGTCTGGATGACTTAAATAACAGACATTTATCTTCTTACAGTTTGGATGCTGAAAATGCAAGACCAAAGTGCCAGTGGGCTTGTATCTGGTAAGGCCTCTGCTTCCTGGGTGGCAGACAGCCACCTTCTCATTGTGTCCTCACATGGCCTATCCACTGTACTCCTGGAGAGAGTGAGAAAGCACTGGTGTCTCTTCCTCTTGTAAGGACAGCAGTCCTATAGAGTTAGGGCCCTGCCTCATAGCATCATTGAGCTTAAGTACCTCCTTCAAGGTCCTGTCCACAAATGCAGTCTCCTTGAAGGTTAGGGTCTCCCTGGGCAAGTTTTGAGCAGGCACAGATATTGAGTCCATAACACCCACAGATTTGAAATACCATCTTCATCATTAACCATGAAGTCCTAGCTAATTATTTGGAGTGGCTGTTACTTTTGTCTGTCCAACACTCGTTGCCCACATTCTATTCACAGGCCAGATGTGTGACCACAGGGGTCACCCGACACCATTGTGTCAGCCATAATGCTGCATGCCCTGCCTGCATGGTGAGTCTTTTGTCCAGGGTGGAGAGTGACTCTCCCATGATCTCTGTAACTGCCATCATCACAGACCTATTGTTTGTGGGCCTGGACTGCCCACACTATCAGGAGTGTGTGTTTATAGGATGGAGAGAGGCTGTACACAGTTTTCTCATGGCCTAAATGTCCAGGTAATCTGGACACCTCTGAGGCCCATACCACGTCCCTCTTCCAGTGACATACCAGTGTGTTTTCTTGGTTTTGCATACACTCTACTGAGGCAGGTTGCTCCTATTTTTAGAGTCCTGACTTAACTGAATTTATTTGGCCTGTGTCTGACCTTTTATTGATTTCACTGAACTATTTGCAGATACTTGTGCATAAGTACAAGAATGCTTAAAATTATAATAGCATTACACTTCTTTTAATATATCACGGAGTAAATATTTTATTTTCACTCCTCACATTGAGTTTTAGTAGTATTTGAAATCTGTTCCAACTTCCTTTCCACATTTTAAAAGAAAAAAGGCTTTTCTGGCTTCCAGTTGGGTTTTTGTTCAGTTTAGATCTCATGACGGTACCCACACGTCACCAGGAGGCATGGCCACTGCCGGCTAGGAGACCAGGCTATGAACGCACTGATGGTGGTTCTGGCTACACCTGCTTCTGTCCGGCAACTCATCCCAGTGATGGCCTGCAAGTTACCCCTGCCGCCTCCAGTGCTACCCACAGGGGACAGCCCCACTGGTCCTGGCCATGCTCCCAGTTGTCTCCCAAATACTAGCCATGACATGCAGACCTCAAATACCAGGATAAATACAGATTTAAAGGGAAAGTAACTGTTATGTGTTTTATGGGGAAACTAACCAAAATGAAGCCAAAATAACTGTACTTACTCTCGACACAGTTGACTTTAAGGCAAAAAACACTTTTGGAGATAGGGCAAAATCAATACTGATAAAGATCCAATCTGTCAGGGTTATGTAATGATTCTGAATGTCTATGCCCCTCACAACCCAGCCTTAGCATATGGAAGGTGAGTCAAAGGAGTGGAAAAACCCACAATCACAGGCGGAGACACCGTCTCCACTCTCTCTGCGGTGGGTGGGCCTGCCTTAGCCTTTGCGTCATGCTGCTGTCCACCCCAGGCTGGCAGATGACTGGAGGCACTGGGCAGGCTCAGCCTGTCCCTCCCAGCCAGAGCTCTGTCACACAGGCAGCTCCAGACCTCTGTCGGGATGCTGGCTGAGCACCAGCCTGGAGTGCCTGACTTTGAGAAGAGCCTCCCAAGTACCCTCTGTTTTGACATCTCCTTCAAACGTGGCCACCCTTCCTGCTGGCAGTGCCACAGGGAATACAGGGACAGGCCAGAAGGCAGCCTACCTTTCTCTTAGACCTTAGGGCCTGAGCCACGTGGTGAGAGAAGCCAACCTAATGTGCCATGGGGGGTGGGGACAGGCACTGGGCACACACCCCTTGGCCCATTTTCTGGCCCTGAGTGAGGCATCTTGCAAGGTACATTCATGGTTTAAAGGTTCCACGCAAGCTTCTGGGCTTTTCCCAGGGCCTTTTGTGCCAGAGTACTGTGCTGTCTTGTTATGAGTTGCATTCCTTTTCAATGAGGTTACACTGGGAGATTCTCTGAATTTAAATCAGATTGCCTTTCAAAGCAATCAATTTCTGTCCATGTCCAGAGCCCTCACCCTCATATCAGCCACCCTCACCTCTCCCCTGGGTGACCCAAAGGGCCATCTAGCAGGGTCCCTGGGTCACTCCAGCCCTAGCTGGTCCATTGTCCACTGGCAGCTGGGAGAATATTGTTAAACTACATTTGATCCCATCTTCCCACTGTTTAAATCCCTCTATGTAGCAGTCTGTTTTATATATGCCTTTCTGCCACCTGGTCTCATCACTCTCCTCTAGGCTCGTGCCCTTCTTGTTAATTCCAGGACATTTGGTGCTGTTGAAGTCGAAATTAAAATGTAGAGATGAAGCTCTGCATTAATGTTTCATTTGGGATAAAAGAACTGCAACTTGGGGCATAAGTTCAGGCCAGGTAGTCTCTGGTACGTCTGAAGAACAAAGAGAAGATTGGGGGTTTTATAAAAAAGAGAAACGTCCCCCGTGGTTTTGGAAGTCGTTGGCATTAGAAAAGTTTTGGGGAGAGGGTCCGGAGCTGAAGCTGCTGAGCTAAGCATTGGGTAAAATTAGTCTTGGAGATGCTGCAGGTTGCTTCGGCCACTGTTAGATCAAACTGGTCTCCCATTAAAACAGGTCGTTTCCACAGCCGGACTCATGACAAATTCCATTTCTGGAGCAATGTTGTGTCCCAAATGCTTTTTCCCCTTGGCTTCTCGACTCTGTTTTAATTGGGTATGACAAGAATGACCCAGTTCCTATGATCAACTTTCATAGTGCCTCGAGGCCTTACTACCAGCTGTCCCCTTTGCTGGAATACCTCCCTCCCTCTGAGAATGTCTGCTTATCTTTTAGCAATCAGCACCAACATGACTTCGTCCAGGGGCCCCCAGAAGTCAGGTCGGGCACTTCCTACACTCTCAGGGTTGCCGTCCTGCCCCTCTCTCACTCTTACTATATTTGCGATTAAGTGATTAATTAGTGCCCACCGAAGAGCTGCTCCCTCCCAGGGAGCATCATCTCTCTGACTTTAGTGACTGTCTTGTTCTCTGCTGGCATAATCATGCTCAATAAATGTTCGACCCACCAATGAATGTGAACAAGACAGCTAAAAGGATCCAAAGCGGGCCAGCAAAATCCAAGCATTTGACTAAATACATTTGACTGAAGTCACTGAAATCATCCAAAACCCAGGATCTTCTAACAAATGCATTTACGGATTGGTACAAACACGTGACATGTATATAACATGGACCCAAAAATAGTACCGTCTGTGTAGTGTTTCATAACGTTTTATTCACTTAAGGATATGTCATAGGTAATGGCTAAAATTGTTTTGATTTTTTTCTGTGTCCCATGTACTCCAGGTTCTGGGCACTTTAACTCATTTAATACTCACAACAATCTGTTTGAAAGATGAGCAAAGTAGAGCCCAGAGCCCATGATAATTTACCCAAGGCCCCACAGATACCAAGTGAAAAAGCTCAGGTCAGTCCAGGCTGTCTTACTCTGTGGCCAGAACTCTCAGCCACCGTCTAACACTGCCTCTCCAAGAAAGAGGGCCCTGAAAGATGCATTTTCGTCCTCTTAAGGGCTGTGGGGTTGTCCCTTGTACGTATAAGCAGTAATTTGCATAACCAATCTCCTATCATGGACATGCAGATTATTGCAAAGGAATAACTTCATACATATATCTGTGTGCATTTCCCAAATACTTCTTTAGGATAAATTCCTTGGAGTGGGATTGTCTCATTAAAAATTTCCCTTAACTGCAAGGACAAATTAGAGTTTCCCAGAGCCACCTGGAGGAGGAGGATCAGTGTTCCCAGTTTGCTTCAGGGAGGTAGAGCTGGCGGTGGCATCAGCCACACACTGATCTGGTGGTTTGGTAAACACAGAGCCCAGACAGCCTCACAACCCACATCTCTGTTCAGGGTGCTCTCCTGCTGCAGATGCTGCGCAGAGGGTGTCATGGGAAGGTGTAAGGGCACCGGTAATGTGGATGGGAGTGCTTCCCAGGTCTCACAGACTCTGGCTGGAGTAGCCCAACCTGGGTCTGGGGTTTGCCCTTGAAGCAGCAATGGAGAAAGTGGTAAAGAGAGAAAACTCTTTGAAGAAAGAAGTTTCTATGTGTACCATGCAATTAGGGCTAATGTGAAAGCATGTCCCCAGAGGAGAAAGGTGAGTCCCAGACCCTCTTCAAGTATGAATAAACATTTCAAATGGCTGCCTTATTTTTGTAATTTTGGGTAAATACTAATTTAATACTTATAAAAGGAATTGGAGCTCAGTATTCAAACTGACCTGTGTATATACTTCTATATTTCTAGTTCTAATTCAAATGCTAACTAGATGGTTTTGTTTCCCTGTCCTGATGTTTTCGAGGTTAGCTGGAAC
Source organism: Rhinopithecus roxellana (assembly GCF_007565055.1). Lineage (NCBI taxonomy): Eukaryota > Metazoa > Chordata > Mammalia > Primates > Cercopithecidae > Rhinopithecus > Rhinopithecus roxellana. Next base: position 50,240,868 of record NC_044559.1, on the reverse strand, counting down.
CTATCAGTGGAGAGTATGATGTACTGAATACCAGTACCACGCATTCATGCATTTGCTACTTTCAAATTTGGGGAAGTCTTGAAACAGGCCTATTAAATAAGGACAGGAGGATATATAACAAGCCTTGTTATAAAATGGAGGAGAGAGTTTGGGCAGTGGGAGCAGTTGCATCAGAAACCTACGTAAAGTTTAGGTAGTTACTAAAAAAAAAACACTAAATTCCACCTCCAGAGCAGTTACAGATGAAGGAAGCACAAGGATACTCACCTACAACATTCAAAGGAAGAGTTTGCTATGTACATTTGAATTATAAAACACAAAGGAGGCATGGGGTCTGAATGGCGCCCCCCAAAAAAGTCCATCACCCAATCCTCATAATTTGTAAATGTGGCCTTATTTGGAAAAAGTGTCTTTGCAGATAAAATTAAATTAAGGATCTCACGATAAGGTCATCTCAGATTAAATCCAATGGCAAATGTCGGCACAGGTGACAGAAGTAAAGAATGCAGAGAAGAAGTCCATGTGAAGACAGAGGCAGAGACTGGACAGATGCACCTGCAACCCAAGAAATGTCAAGGAATCCCCAAGCCCCCAGAGGCTGGAAAGGCAAGGAGCGATTCTCTTCAAACACCTGGAAGGAGCATGACCCTGCCAACACCTTGATTTTGGACTTCTGGCCTTCAACACTAACAGAATACATTTCTGTTGTTTTAAGCCACCTTGTTTATGGTAATGTGTCACAGTGGCCCTAGGAAATGAATACAGGAGGCATGGCCCCTACATTCAATTATGGGGAAAAGTTCCAAGAAAAGTGTCTTTAAATGCTTAGTCAAGTCATGACCCCCTTGGGAATCAGGAAGACCCAACACAGGTGGATTTTGTTACTGACGAAAACACGAAGCCCCACAGCTCGGTGATTGAGCTTTCCTCAGCAGCTGTCTGTGTTACAGACGTGGAACTATTGCGTCAAAACTCCCAGGATTTATAGGGAAAAAGGCATGTCTTCCAAAATCCTTTTCCTGTCAACTAAAATGTAAGTAGAGACCTTGAAGCCTCCAAGGACAGAAAGTTGTGATTTGGGGAAAGAGCTGGGCCAGGGGACCTAGGGGCAGATGCGTGTCTTAGAGATGCCTTCCACCCATGAAAAGCCTAGAAGTCATTTGAGAATGTAAAACCTCCTTCCGGAGGGAAAGGAAACACGGGAGGAAAGAGGGATGTATTTTTGTTTGCGGGAAAGAGGAGATCGCAATGCTGCACACGCTCCACACCCATAGATGGGGTGAGTCAGGGTGGCAGATGCACAGCAAGCTCACAGCCAGTCCTGTGGTCCCGATGCTGCAGTCAGCTTGGCCCACGACAGTGCCCGGGTGGCTGGCGGTGTCACACATCACGCTGGAGAGCTGTTCCCAGGAGTTCACACCTTGAAACGCACCTGGCTGGTGCATCCACAAAGGCTATCCTCTTTCTCCAGGGCAGTGGGAAACAGAACTGCAAAGCAGCTGAAAATGGGTTCCCAAAGGCTCAAGTTCACCAACATCTCCATATAAAGTTTTGTTGAATTTGAGGGATATAAAAATAATACAGTTTTTCCCCATGAAAACATGTATCTTTCCCATGACAGTCCAAATCATTCATAACATAACCTCAAGGAAATATACCTGAGCCCAAACCATTCTCATGCTTAGTTTGAGTAAGAATTCAAAGTTAAAAAACAAAAATTATGTCAATATGATTCGTGGTGGGTGGTAAATGATCCTACCTTCTGTGGTTTCTGTAGGGAGAACATTTCCGGGATTTTTGGTTAAAGAACCACTGGCATTATTGAAACCTGGCAGCCCCTTGTAAGAATGTTAATGTGTTCCTGCTGGCTTGGTTACAGGCAGGCCTCCTTTCATCTGGAAAGTCAGTTCTCATCAAAAACCCTCCTCCCGCGGGTCCAGCGTGATTATGCTGTTTTGGCAGCACGCACTCAACCATATTGTACATTTTCAAAAAACTATTGATTTTTCATTTGTCCTTAAGGTTCTTCAAAAATAAAAATAAAAAACTACTGATTCCACTACATTTACATTTAAAATTTCAGCACGCCCTTGCAGATCCCGTGTTAGAGACTTTTTCTTAGAAGGCTTATTTCATGGGTTCAATGCTTTCTCCAAAGGTTTTGCACAATGGAGGGTTTGTTTTTGTTTTTGTCCTCTACAGGATAGAGGCTTTCTTTGCCAAATAAAAAGACAAGCTCTTGAGGAAAAAAGAAAATCATGTTTCTAGAGAAAACTCAATATGGTCCCCACACACCTACTTTGAAAGGGAAACATGAAAAGCGTTATTCTAGACAATGTGACTGATATTTCAACAGATGGGTCAAATTTACACATCCAAATACACATTGTTTCTTTACAAAGGTCCATTTTTATTTCATTACTGGAAAAACCTCTTTGTCATCTGCTTTCAGAAAGGTGTAACAGATTATTTTGAACAGGTAGAAAAATCTTCCAATTTTCCCCGGCACAGTAAGGCCAAGGCAGGAGGATCACCTGAGGTCAGGAGTTCGAGACCAGCCTGGCTAATATAGTGAAATCACATCTCTACTAAAAAAAAAAAATTAGCCAGGCATGGTGGTGCACATCTGTAATCCCAGCTACTCCAGGGGCTGAGGCAGGAGAATCACTTGATTCAGGAGGCAGAGGTTGTGGTGAGCCGAGATCATGCCATTGCACTCCAGCCTGGACAACACTGTGAGACTCCGTCTCAATTTAAAAAAAAAAGAAGAAGAAGAAAAGTCTTCCAGTTTTGAGAATAAATTGGAAGTCTGGGAACAGTCAAAAGTCATTCATGGCAGGGTCTGATAAGACAGGAGGGTGATTGAATGGAAAGAATGCTGTCGGCAGCCAAAGGTAAACCTGGCTTGCCTCTGGCAGGTTGCAGCTGCACTAATGACAGCTTTGGAGGGCGGAGGGGTCTTGATGTGGACTCTCCACACTGATAAGCTCTGTGTTTCCTCATGTGGACTCCTGGGAGGTCACTCAGCACTTGCCACCTCCCCCAAGGTGGAACACAAGGGGACTTCAGGTGTGATGCGGGACTCCAGGATAATTCTCAGGTAATGGCGATTTCTGGCATGAATGCAGCTTTCCTGACCAGCCCTGCTGAAGATGCAGAAGAGACTGGCAAGACAGTTTTCCAGAGGGCTTTTTTGCTTCAAGTATAACAGACTAATTTTTCCCCCAACATGTCTTAATTTGAGCTCCCCCTGAAGCAGACTTCAAGCCGAAGATGTGAGTGCAAGTGGTTTACTCAGGACATGATTCCAGGGAGGCACTGGTCAGGGAGCGGGGAGTGGGATGGGGAACAGGAGGAAAACAAAACAGGGTATGTTGTTGAACAAGCTACACTGTGGACAACTGGTGCTTAATCCCATCGGGCACTCTGGGGGAGCACGCAGACCATGCACCTCAGAGCTGCACCCCGAGGCAAGGCAACTTGGGTATTTATCTACCAGTCCTGTGGTTCTGCTGTTAGCTGAAGACTTCTCTAGGATGGTGAAGGGGACCCAGACCAAGTGGGCTCTGACTGCAGAGAAATCCCTTTGGGAAGGGGATGCAGCTCCCAGACATTTGTTGTGAGGCTGAAGGACATGAAAGAGTATTGCTGGAGACACATGGCTGGGCACCTACAGCGTCTGCCACATTCCACAATGGCAAGAGGGTCATGGCCACTTCCACCCATCTAGAACCCAAATCCTCAGAAGGTGAGAGCAGCTGTGTTTGATCATAGGGAGTGTCTCCAGGATGTCTTAGCAGGAGAAAAAGTGCAAGCCAGTGTGGATCGTGCTTCCACTTGAATAAGGGAAAGGAATATGCATGCTTTCTTATGTGCTGCATGCCTTATTTCTGGAAGAATCCACAAGGAACTCTGAGAGGGGCACCAGAGTCCAGGCTGGGAGAGGGGTCACTATTCACCGTCTGACCTTTGGTGCTCTTGTTAACCTTTTCCTATGTGCATATAGTCTTTAATTAAAACTCTGATCGGCATCACCTGTGTTCAGAGTTGGCTCCAGTGATTCCCCCACTGTTCTTGCTCTGCATTCCCCTCCCAGAGATGGGGTGCCATCATTACCCCAACTTCCAGGCCCATGAAACAAATCCGGGGCATTGGCTGGACAAGAAAGAACTCAGAAACCCAGTGGACCCTCAGCTTGCAGAAAACCTGCACCCCACTATGAGAACTGCACATCCAGTGACCAGATGCCAGGAGGCTGGGGGAGGAGGCGGAGCCTCAGTGACCCAGGAGGCTGGGGAAGTCTTGTGAATAGAGCTGTTGCGCCATAGGACTTCTACAAGCAGAGGTTTGGGATGGGTTTGGAAATGGGGGAATGGAAGTGTGTCTTTAGTTGTCACACGCTGGGAGATGCAGGAGACTTGTTCTGTGATGTGCATAACAGTTTGTGCACATGAGAACCTCCCCTCCCCTAAGGCTGTAGCTCAGGTCCCTCCACACATCACTTTGGGAACATCATGGAACCTTCCAGTCCATTCTAGAAGGGCTGTGGCTCTCTATAAAAGCCATGTGGCCTGCAGCATTGCCAGATCTACTGATCAAGAACCTTCCTTTGGAAGCGAGTCCCTTTCTAGGGCCAGGTCTGTGGAGCACACTCTGGGAACCGTCCTCCATCAGCCAATACAGCTCTGTCTTCATAGGGAAGGGTGACAAGGCCTCCTGCTGAGGAGGCCACAGCAGCACCTGGGACAGAAAGGGCCTCGAAAGAATGCTGAGACACCATGTCGATGTGTTAAAATCAGAAGAGACTGGCGCCTGTAGCTCCACAGGGCCCTGGGTCCTGCACGCATGTAGCCACAGTGTGTCCTGTGTGTTTGCAACACCAGGCCCAGCTCTCAGCATCCCTGCATTTAACTTCCCGACAATGCCAGAAATGGACATCAAGCAGGAAAGCCCCGGAGAGCCACACTTAGGCTTCGGGGCACTGGGAGTGGGAACCACCCGGAGACAAGGGCTTCAGGGGCTACCAGGTAGCCCTGGGCTGGAGTATTTTCTTCTCCCGGGAATGGCGGCAGAGCAGGGGTAAAGGCTGAGACCTTGGCATCAAACACACCTGGATTCAAGTCCTAACACTACCCATGCCTGCTGGGTGACCATGGGCAAGGTGCTGGCACTGTTTCCTATTGGGCAAAATGATATCCTTATAACCCCTGGGATGTGGGAGTGTGGAAGAATCAGGAAGGTAATGTGTACAGAGCCAGGGCCTGGCCACAGTTAGCAGTGGACCAAGGTGGCTGCTGGCACAATGAGGGCCCAGCTCTCTTGAGGAGGGTCACGGCCATGGCAGCCAGGGCATGGGGCTGCGCTCTGCCTTTCCTTCAGGCAGAAACACCGAGGTTCAGGGGAGTAAGGAGGCTTATCCACAGCCACACAGAGCAGGGCCAGTGAGAGCCACACCCAGTGCAGGACAGGCATCCCTGTCCTTACCGCCACCCACCACCCACCACCTCCTAATGCACCATGTTGGAGTGGGGAGTGGGGACTGGATGGAAGATCAAGGGAAAAAAATGGTTCTGGAAGCAGGAACAAAACCTGTGCCATCTGTACCATCTCCTAATCTCAGAAGCAGGGACAGTAAGAGCATCTGTATTCAGGAAAAGCAAAATAAAACTATGTGGCTGCTCACTCAGAACACACCCCCCAGAGCACACACCTGCAGCACACAGGACACACACATGCAAAACACATACATAGAACACAGATCATATATGTGGACACATATACACCCAGAGAATGCACAGAATACACAGAGAATAAATAAAATACACACAGAACAGACACATGCAACACACACACACACGCACACACACACAAAGCATACACATGCACTCCAGAATAGATCGGTCAGCCACAGTCTCAGCTGGCAGCAAGAGCAGAGATTGGAGGAATGGCTGAGAGGAGGCGTGGGGGTGGGTAAGGACAGAACAATCGGCATGGTCAGCAGCTGCAAACTCATTTCACTGCTTGGAAGAACAACTCAGCAGCCCAACATCCACAATGGGGTTCTGGGACCATTGCATGCATTGGTGGGGACACTCTGCCAAATGCCCAAAGCTTTATGCCAGAGGAGCTAGCTACACCATAGAAAATGGCCTGCATCTTGGAGGACCTCTGAACATCATCTGGCTGGAGGTCATCACGCCAGCATCAGACATTTCAGCACAGTCCACAAGTTTCACTCCCTAATTTATTCAACCAGCTTTCCCCATGCACTTTAAATGTACCCAACGGAATGCTGGGGACACAAAGACGGAGGAGACACAGGCCTGCCTTGAGAAGCTTTTGCACACATGTGTGTGCTGGGGGATTATCTGGAGATGAGTAGTTCTCATTCTCACTTAATCCTTGCACTTTGGAGGATCCATTCATCTCTCCAAGCAACTCAGAAAACCCAGGACTGGGGCACTGATAATACAGCCCAATACATGTACACACTCACAAAACCGGAGCCTCATGAACTTGAAAGGAATCAGGAGGCCCTCTAAGTGGAGACCCACCTATTCCACCTGGGTGTCCCAGCATGGAGCACAGCCCTGGATGCTGAGTGAATAACATGGTTTAGCTGTGTCCCCACCCAAAATCTCATTTTGAATTGTAATCCAAATTGTAATCCCCACATGTTGGGGGAGGGACCTTGTGGGAGGTGATTAGATTGTGGGTTCTCATCAGCATGGTTCCCTCATGCTGTTCTCGTGATCGTGGGTGAGTTCTCATGAGACCTGATGGCTTCATAAGGAGCTTTTCTTCATTTTGCTCTGCACTTCTCTCTCCTGCCGCCACGTGAAGAACATGTTTGTTTCCCCTTCTGCAATGATTATAAGTTTCCTGAGGCCTCCCCAGCCATTTGGAACTGTGAGTCAATTAAACCTCTTTCTGACCAGGCACGGTGGCTCACGCCTGTAATCCCAGCACTTTGGGAGGCTGAGGCAGGTGGATCACCTGAGGTCAGGAGTTCGAGACCAGCCTGGCCAACGTGGTGAAACCCTGTCTCTACTAAAAGTACAAAAATTAGCCAGGCGTGGTAGCACTTGCCTGTAATCTCAGCTACTCGGGAGGCTGAGGCAGGAGAATCGCTTGAACCCAGGAGGCAGAGGTTGCAGTGAGCCAAAATCACACCACTGCACTCCAGTCTGGGCAACAAGAGTGAGACTCTATCTCAAAAAAAAAAAAAAGAAAAGAAAAAAAAAGACCTCTTTCTTTTATAAATTACCTAATCTTGAGTATTTCTCCATAGCAGCACAAGAAGAGACTAATACAATGAACAAACTCACTGAATGGGCCAGAGCTGAGCAGTAGCATGGTAGGGAGTATCCACGCTGCCCCTTGTGGATGCTTGAAATGAAGGAAGGAGGAAGGAAATCTATGTATTAAAGGGCTACATGAGTAGTCTTAAATCTCTACTCTTATCACGTAGTCCTTCCTCCTGGGTTCAACTCCACACCTTCCTTGCCAATCTTTCTGCTATGGCTTTGTGACATAACTGGAGTAGCTTCATTCATTAGCAACCGTGGTAGGCACTGAGATGCACCTGCAGAGCCCAGTTCCTTCAGGAATTGTCTCAGCTGTCTCCTCAAGGCCAGGCCCTCCCTGAGGCACCTGCGTTTGGTGTCTGAGTGAGGCAGGACATACGTGAAAGCAGCTTTCACTTCAGGACTTCCAGGCCTGTGCCAGGCTGACTTCTCCCTCTGCCCAGTCCCATTTCCTCCCCTCCCTCTCAGATGTTGGTCACCAATAAGCATCCACTACCCCATCTCCACCTCGGCACCACTCTGGAGAACCCAGCCTGAGACAGTGAGACCTGGGCATGGCCCACAGAGGAGGAGCCATGGCAGGCCAGGTGCTGGAAGCCCCACAGCTCTGGCAAAAGGTGGGCTGATGGTTAGGAACCTCTCTCCAGCGGTGATGGGGACCATGTGGGATGGGAGGGAAACCCCAGAGATGCAATGAGGCACGGGGATGTCGAGAAAAGCATCACTGTGGGACAGTGGGAGGGAAGAGATGTTGCTAAGCAACACAGGCACCCCATGCAACAGCCCGTGAGCCAAATCCTGTCCTAGGCCTGTGTTGTGTGGCCTGAGAGGCATGGGTGGCTTTTACATATTTAAAACATGAAAGAGGAAGAGGAGGAGGAAGACAGGAGATGCAGGAGAAGTACCTGTAGACAAAAATAGAAGTTCCAGGTCTTGGCAGGGGCAACCAATCCTAATCCTGGGGGAACAAGGTCTCTGTCCACACGGGGTGGGACAGGAAGAGACTCAGAACCTGGGAGCCTCCCGGGCACCTCACGGAGCTCCCTCAAACAGCTGCTACAGTAATGGACGGATGAGGCAACCCCATCCCGAGGGCCGGTCACGCCGCCACCTGAGCGGTGAAACAAGCATGGATGCTGGGTGATGGGGAGGGGGAGCCGGTGGACACAAAGAGGGAGACGAAGAGCTTCACTTGGGGCTCGAGGCCACTGCAACAGTGGGGACTGAAGTTCATCCTACTCATTGTCTTCCTCGAGAAAAGAGTCCCTGCAATCCTTAGGGAGCTGCTCCCCAAATAGCTAAGGAGGCACCAGTGGTAAAGTGTGGTCATCATGGAGATGCACCTCCCAGATTCCCCTCCGAGCAGGCATTGCCTCCCCAGCTGCCGGCTGCCATGAGCGAGGTCTCAGCTCCACCAGCACCCACCCAGTTGTAGAGCCACCTTGCCTGCCACACTCTTCTCTGCCAGGGTAGCTCCTCCGGCTTGAGAAAGCCAATTGCTGCATCTCTTCCCAATTCTGTGTTCAGTCGCTAGAATCTAGCCCTGAAGAGAGTGTTTACGCTTTGGAAACTGACAAATGCTACAAGGCTTGGCCTGTGTCCCAGAGAGTCAGCTGTTACACAGTGACCCGCGTCCCCTGCCTGAAGAGGCCAGCACCCAGACAGCCAACTGTTAAAGTGACCAGCGTCCCCTGCCTGGAGAAGCCAGCACCCAGACAGCCAACTCTTACACAGTGACCAGCACCCCCTGCCAGCACCCAGTGACGAGGCAGGTGGAATGTGAAAGCCCCAGTTCAGCCCAAGGGGGCACTTCTGATGGGGCCCCTTGGCCTCAGGGCTCCTGGCCAGGCTGGCACAGGCTGCCACTGGACATCTTTCTCTGCACCATTCTGCCTCCTTTCCCTTCCTGCATCTTAAGCTCTGTCTTGGCATCAACATCAGGAGAACTGAGCACACACCCTGGTCCCTTCTGGAGCAGACACCCGAACTGACCCTATACTCACATCACAGCCTGACCGACACAGTACAGAAGGCTAAGGGTTACCGTTTTAACTGTTTTTTCCAGTCAATCAGCAAACACATATCAAGTGATTTCTACGGGACAGACACTGCACTAGAAACTACATATAAAAAGATGAATAAGACATAGTCCTTCCCCACTAGTTCAGAATCTGAGGCATGTACAGACACTCAGACAAGTAAGTCCCATGCTATGTCACCTGTGGGGACAGGGCAGGGTGCTGCACAAATCGTGCAGGTGGCTTCTGTTAAATTTGCTTTAAATTAATATAGCAATTACCTTTATAATTATATAAAAGCAAAAGAAATAACAGCATAAAATATGTTCAAAACATGTTATTGTCATTTTAAAAAATGAGATTTAATATCTTTGACATTAGAAAAATAGATATGTCCTGTTTTTGTTTGAAGTGGATTTAAAGTTAAAAATGAAAATCAGGCTGGGTGCGGTGGCTCAAGCCTGTAATCCCAGCACTTTGGGAGGCCGATACGGGCGGATCACGAGGTCAGCAGATCGAGACCATCCTGGCTAACACGGTGAAACCCCGTCTCTACTAAAAAATACAAACAAAACTAGCTAGGTGAGGTGGCGGGCGCCTATAGTCCCAGCTACTCGGGAGACTGAGGCAGGAGAATGGCGTGGACCCGGGAGGCGGAGCTTGCAGTGAGCTGAGATCCGGCCACTGCACTCCAGCCCAGGCGACAGAGCAAGACTCCGTCTCAAAAAAAAAAAAGAAAAAAAAAAAAGAAAATCAAACTGGGTTGTCATCAAACTGGGTTGTCAGAATTTGCATAATTTGTTAACAAAACGGAGTGTCAAGCAATGGACTTAAAAATAGAAACCTCTGTTTCAGGGTTTCCTAAGCCCTGCCTGGGCCAGCCCCTGTAAGAGAAGGATCGGGTGATACAATAAACGCTCACCCTTGAGAGTGCTTCCCCATTGCAGAGTCCCCACCAGGACTGGCCTCTTTGCAACCAACTGTCATCACTCACACCCTCACGGGGCTGGTTCCATTCTCCCCACTTCACAACAGAGGAGACGGGGGCTCTAAGAGTTAGGGAACTGGTACCCTGGACAGGCTGTTCCCGCAGTTTTCTGTGAACAGGTCTTGGTGCTCACTATGAGGTGGCAACCACTGACGCTTCCAGATTTAAACAAAATCACTGTATTACAAGTAGTCAACATTTCTAATTTTTAAAAATAAACCATCTTGAAATTAGGCCTCCTGTTTCTTTAGGGATAATCCCAAGAGGCCTGCACCCCCATGTCTGGGGACCCCGAACATAAGTGGATTGTCGCTCAATGAAAAAGATATTTGAAAACCACGGATTTGGGAGAATTGGGGAAAGCACTTATATTTTCAAGTATTCTCTAGGAAACCATCCAAAGCCCACATGTCACAGAGACAAAAGTGATTCAAAGTTACCAAGAAGTACTTTCAGGCTTCCAATAGAAAACCCTTGAGAATTCAGAGGACAGAAGCCAGGCAAAAGGAGAAACTTCTCTTCAGCAGTAGCTCTGGGTCTGGAGCAAACAGAATCCACGGGCAAAGCCCCAAAAATGAGATGTTCCCGAACACCATCAAACTGAAAATGGTTTCCCAAAATATTATTTTGAAAACAATTAGTGATTTGGAATTTTAAAAGCTGTGTGTGGCTCTCATCAGGTTTCATGCATATTCATTCTATTTTTCTCTGAGTTTAGAAACACAAAAGCCTCTCTATTGAGGGTATTTCATCACCATAATTTAATGTTAAATTGAAGTTCAAACACCTTCATTATCTGCAAGGTTTTTGTTCTGTTCATTTAAACTTTGAGCAGCTTCCAACTTAATAACACCCTCTTTTTTAAACTGATAATGGCTTGCAGCAGAGTAGGAAGGTAGCTAAAGCACTGCAACCTTTAACTAAGTCTGACTTCATGCATTTGCATTTGAGATGTCAACGTGAAGAGCAATCACTTTTAATAAATGATAGTTAAAGCCAATTACAAATTTGCTATTAAAATCACACTAATTCCACTTTGAAGCTGAAAATTTTGATTTCATTTTAAAGACAAAGCACACTCACGCCTTTCTGGAGCTGCACAAACACATTTCAACAGCTCTGTGTGCTCATCTTTTTTCACTGCTCCTTGCGTCAGGATCGCATGAAAATTTCTAGGTGAACCCTTCCCGAGTCAAATTCTAATGTGCTCTCTTCCATTAGAAGGCGGCGGCAGAGCAGAGAACTTGGACAACACAGAGGCTCCGACAGTGACCACACGTAACAATAACAATTGCCATTTTCATTATTATCGTCATCATAATACTTACCTAGAGAAATGATAGCAACTAATATGCATTGGTTTTAACCATGTTCCCACATTTGCTGAGCATTCTAAAGGCATCATGTCACTGAATCCTCGCACCCCCTCTGTAATACATGTTTGGTGTCTCATGTAACAAATGAGGAAATGGAGCCTCAGGAAGAATAGAGTCTACCGCCCACAGAGAGCGCCAGATGGGGGACGCAGAGTCACTGATTAGATCAGTGGCCCCGATTCACGGTCGCCCTGTGTCCTCCCCTTTGCCCTGTCACTTTGGAGTCTCTCCTGACTCTGAGTCTTGACCCATGGGATTGTAACAAACTTGCTATCAAGAACCTTAACAAGTACTTGTGTGTTTCTGCCTCATCTCTGTCTTCTCTGTCATCACCATGAGCATCACTGCCACAGGAGCCCGAGGAGGGAAGTGAGACAGTCGGAGGAGAGGTGGGTGGTCCCAGATGAGGCCACTCTAGACCGGTTAAGCCCCGGCCAACGCATGAGCTGTCCACAGACACCGCAGCAAGCCCAGTCAGGCCAGGCCCAGAGCACGGACAACCACCCAGTGCACCTGCAGCCCAGGGAGAAATGAGTGGCTGCTGTTTTCAGCTTTCCAGTTTCGGGGTGGTTTGTTCTGTAGCAATGGAATTCTTAACCCTCACTCTACGCTGCCAGCCAGGGAGTTCTCTTCATGACCTCTGGTCAGCTAATGGCCCCCAGAGATGTCCAGATCCAAATCCCTGAAACCTGTGCATGTTTCTTATATGGCAAAAGATACTTTGCAGAAGTGACAAATGCAGGATCTTGAGGTGGGGAGATTATCCCAAAGTATCCAGGTGGGCCCTAAATGCAATCATCTGTGTCTTTATAAGAGACAGACAAAGGGACATTTGAGATAGAAGAGAAAAGCAATGTGATGACTGCAACAGGATGCTCTGCTGCTGCACTGCAGGATCTGGAGGTGGAGGAAGGGCCCCCAAGCCAAGGAATGCAAGGAGTGCTTCCAAGTGGAGGATGGAAGAGGCTGGGAAACAGCTTCCCTCAGAGCCCCAAGAGGGAGTGATGCCCTGCCCACACCTTTTGCCTCAGAGGAGGTAATTTCAGACTTCTGACCTCCAGAACTATAAGAGAATAAAGACATGTTGTTTCAAGCCATCAAGTGCTTGGTAATCTGTTCCAGCAGCTAAAGGAAGCTAACACACATACACCAATTTTAGAGATAGAGAAACGCGACCTCTGCTTTAATTCACATCGGATGGCATTTTATAAAACCAAACTTAAAATAGAAGCTTATAGCGTTTCCTGTCTGCAAGGAACAAAGCCGACTCCACGCCAACCTGGGCCCAGACACTGCAGTGAGCACTCGGGGAGGAATAGTGTCCAGAGGGAGCCTCAGGACTGAAAACAAAGTCAGGGCAGGGGCCACAGGGAAGGCCCCGAGCACCGAAAGCTGGCATGAGCCCGTGCCACTCACACATCCTCAGCCAACTGTTTAGAAAACCCTGAGCTCTCTGAGAATGAGGAGATCTTTTAAAAACAACGGACTCCTTTCAGATAATAAGCACAAGCCATTTGGTGCAGCACAGCCAGGCAGAGCTTTCTGCAATGGCAGAAACGTCCTCCATCGGTGGTGTCCAGAATTGGCAGCCACTGCTGCCCGGGGCTTTTAAGAACAGGAAACGTGGCTGGTGCATTTGAGGAACCGGATCTTTAATTTTACTCCATTTTAATACATTTAAATATAGCAGCCACATGTGCCTCATGGCTGTCACAAGGGACCACGCAGATTGGGTCGGTAGAGGAACTTCAGGTTTGTAGCCCTGGGAGCATGTCTGGCCTAGAGGCCTCTCTGTCCGTGTGATCCCAGCAGGGGATGGAGGCTGAGTCGACACTGACCTGCAGCAGCTTCGCTCCTGACTGTGACTGTGACAATCCTGGGGACTCAGTTTCCCTATCTATCTCCGGGGAAGATCTTCTAGCTCCAGGGTGGTAAGGATTAGAGATAATCTCCGTAAAGCCCTAAGTGCAGTGCTGAAGATCAAATACGACAAACACTTCACATGGAAGCAATAATGAGTAGAACCAACCCTCCCCTCCCATGATTCAAAATTCGCCGCCAGACTTTGCAAAACCTCCAAGTAACCTCACCAGCATCTGTCACTGCTGCGCAGGACCACAGCTACCCAGAGCCTCCAATTCCCTCCAGAAACATGGGGCAAGTCGGCTTGGCTGTGGACTTGTCTCTGACCTGTTTTGTGTTGCTGTTCTGGGGGAGGGGAGGGGAAGGCCATTCGTACAGCAGACGGGTCACAAGGGCAGAGAGGGCAGCTGCCATACCACAGTGGCCACAGTGCTCAGGACCCGGCCATGCCTGGTACTCCAGCGTGGCTGCACACGCATGGCCTGGCCCAACCAGGGGCAGAGCAGGGGCTCCCAGCGATGCCCACCTCCCCTCCTCCAGCCCCGTCTCCATCTGCAGCTTCGTGAGGAAAGCCCTTCCTCCACCTCCCTCCTCTGGAGTTCCCGGCAGGATCCCCAGGTCAGGGCTCCCTCCTCTCACCTGCCTCCCCTCCCAAACCAACCTAGCCAAGAGGCCTCCTCCACACTGAGTTTACCCAAGGCTCTGCCCTGGGAGTGGCATCACCGTGTCCTCCCCACCTGGGTGCCCAAGACACATGGCCCTGCCCAGCACAGAGAGCACATCCAGGCTGCTTCTCCCCCGAGGACAAACAGCCAGGGGGCATGTTTCCCTGTGCGGAACGTTCTATGTCAGATGACGTCTGTCCCAGCCCTTCCCACTAGCCTCCCACAGCACCTCTGGCAGGAAAAGGGCGATGATGCCTCACTGTTCTCTCTTCGTGCTCCAGAAAACTGAAGATTCATCACTGCTGGTTGGCGTCACCCAAATGTGCAGGGCAAACCCAAGGTCAAAGTTACTACTGCGCAACCCCAATCTTAAAACCAACAATAACAACAGCAGCACATGATTTAGTGGAGGAGGCCATGTGTCAGGCACTATCCAAATGCTTTTTCCACCACGGATTGTCTGTGTAACTTTCACACAAGCATGTGGGGCACATGTTACCATGACCTGAGGCTCAGAGAGGCAGTGGGACTGGCTTACCGTCTCAATGCTATTAAAGGCTGGAGTTGGGATCAAAGCCTAGATCTGTGAATCCAGCAGCCCAAGCCTTCCATCCTTCACAACCGTCTTTCTGTTGACCTTTAGGCTGGGACCACTGACCTAGACAAGGACGCCAACCAGGAAATGCCAACCACACAAGAGCCAGCACCTGCTGGCACGGCTGGGACAGTGCAATGAGCACCTGGACCTTGGCCAGCCTCTGTGAGACTCAGTCCCTGAGGCCAGTGACTCACAAACTAGGTTCTGTTTCCTTGCATCTGGTCTTCAGTAATAACTCCCCCTTCCCTCCCCATTTTTCAAAGGTTTCCAATATCTTTGCATGTGAATCACATACACAAAACCTCAATATGACCAGCTATATGGTTTGGCTGTGTCCCCACCCAAATCTCATCTTGAATGATATCTCCCATAATTTCCACGTGTTATGGAAGGGACCCAGTGGAAGGTAATTGAATCTTGGGGGTGGGTCTTTCTCATGCTGTTCTAGTGATAGTGAATAAGTCTCATGAGATCTGATGGTTTTGTAAAGGGCAGTTCCCCTGCACACACGCTCTTGCCTGCCTCCATGTAAGATGTGCCTTTGCTGCTCCTTTGCTTTCCACCGTGATTGCGGGGCCTCCCCAGCTATGTGGAACTGTGAGTCCATTAAATGTCTTTCCTTGCTAAATTACCAGTCTCAGGTATGTCTTTATTAGCAGCGTGAGAACTGACTAATACACCAGCACAGTGGAAATGAAATTTAAAAAGGTAAGAAGTCAAGCACCCTTCATAGGTGGAAACCAAGGCATATTTGTAGGAGGGAGTGACGGGGGAAGACCAGGGAACAAGTGGACCTGGGTGAGGCCCCCAGGAGCTGATGGCTCCAGCCATGGAAGTGGATAAGCCAGAGGCAAGGAAGAACCCCGGGGTGGAAGAGGAGGGGAGGTCATGGAACAGCAGCAGCACTGTTTTGGACTCTGTGGGTTTGAGGATCAGAGGACACCCGAATTGAGGACCTGTTGGGGAGCTGGAATTCTGCTCCAGGGCCCATCGGGAGCTGAGGTTGAGCCCAAGAGAGAGAAACTGTGGGAAGACGGCAGTGAGAGGAGGAAGCGGAAGGAGGCAGAGGTGAGTCAAGGCATGGAAAGAGCAGCCAAGCGTGGGAGGCCAGGTCAGGTGCCAAGGGTGGGAGGCCAGGCCAGGTGCCAAGGGTGGGAACTGGAGGAGTCACAGTCTTAGGCGGGTGGAACATCTTTAAGTCTGACCTTGCTCCCCAGGGCCAAGACTCCTCCCTGGCATGCCCCAGAGGGTCACTAGGCCCTGCCCCATGTTCTTTCCGGCACTGGGAGCTGTCCTCTCACTCAGAGACTGAGACAGAAATCGCTTTCTGGGCACGGCTGTACTTCCTGCCTAGGGATCCACTACGGGCCTCAGTCTCCCAAGGAAAAGCAGTGTGGGTATCTCAACAGCAAGTGTGTATCTTCACCATTCCACAGCCCCCCGCAACCCACCTGTGGCTGAGGAGGCTATGGCCAGCTCTGATGGTCAGCAAACTGCCATCTAATGCTCACCCACCAGAGCATTGTCATTAACCCATCTAGCCTGACCCTCCACCCCTCCCCGAGGTGCTCCCATGATCATGACTGTGTACCTGCACTTAGCCACGCCCCTGCGTCCCTGCCTCTGACCTCCAGGCAACGCCAGGCATTCAGCAGGGTGAAAATGACAGGCCTGTCAGGGGCACATTGAGACCCACAAATCGATGGATTACCCTGGCAAGGAAAGGAAGGGGCTGGGAATTGTAATAAAGTGTTTCTCAAATGGTAACCATGGCAACCAACGGCACGAGGGAGATTTTTATGTCTTCTCCAAGTTTTATGAGGCACAGGCAACTCTTTTATGGACTCTGGCATTAATTAGGCTCATCATAGGATGGGCTACACTGAAGTGGGAAGGTCGTTCACCCATAGGGCTTTGCTCAACTCACACACGTTACCCATAAAAGTTTAAGGAAATAATTAGAAGGGTTCCCATTTGGGTTACTTTATTATTTAATAGTTGATGAGGCAAGGAATTAAGGTCAAAATATGAGCTTAAACAACAGAAAAGAAGAAAAAGAGGAGGTGGTAGTGTTGAATTTGAGGCAGAGCAGAACATCCACTTGAAGCAAGACTATGGGAAAGCTCCTGTCTGATCAAGACAGACACTTAGACGTGCGTGCAAAAAATAGTTCAGCTTGTTTCAAAATCTATAGCAGATGGTCACACAAAATCAGGTCAGAGTGTGGTTTTTTCTGTTTAATCTTTCCAGATTCCATCCATTCAGAAATAAAGCAGATACTACTATCTCATTGTTGGAAATTCCTAAATTCTCAGTAGCACTTACTTCCACAGAATATTTTCAGCATGTTTCAATTAAATAAACCCATCATTTAAACATTAACTCTTGTCCTGAGGGCCAAACATCCGGAGTTTTCTGCAAGAAAAGATGTTGGGGAGCTGGAATACTGCTCCAGGGCCTACCGGGGGCTGAGGTTGAGCCCGAGAGAGAGAAACTGTGGGAAGACGGCAGTGAGAGGAGGAGCCGGAGGGAGGCAGAGGCGAGTCAAGGTGGGGAAGGAGCAGCCAAGGGTGGGAGGCCAGGCCAGGTGCCAAGGGTGGGAACTGGAGGGGTTCCCTGGACTGGAGTCCATGAGTGTTGTGCTGTGGATGGAGTCATGCCAATGGATACTGCTTTCTTAGGTCATAGAATTAAAACGGTAGAGTCCGCTGTATCCGCAGGCCTGCCCCCGTGGCTCTTCATTCACTGATGCCCAAAGAACTCAAGTCTCAGGTGCTACCGAACTTCCAAGCAGACAGGCAGATCAAACACTCACTGCTTTCTCTGTCCCTACCGGAAGCCCAGAAAATGACTGCAAAGGAAGACCCAGGGGATGGCCCCCTGAGGACAAAGGGAAGAAAGAAACTGCTGCAGGCCTGCGAGGTCAGCGGCACTGAGACTGGAAGGCAGGCTGGGGCGGGAACGGACTTTGTGGAACAGAGAAAGCTGAAGCTAAGGCTTTGGGGACAAAAGGGGTGCAGGACCCAGAAACTCCCCAGTGGGGAATGGGAAGTGCCTGCCGCTCTGAGGATGAGCACAGGCCACACCTGCAAACAGCACCTGTCTGCTCTGAGGATGAGCACAGGCCACACCCGCAAACGGCACCTGTCTGCTCTGAGGATGAGCACAGACCACACCTGCAAACGGCACCTGTCTGCTCTGAGGATGAGCACAGGCCACACCTGCAAACGGCACCTGTCTGCTCTGAGGATGGGCACAGGCCACACCTGCAAACGGCACCTGTCTGCTCTGAGGATGGGCACAGGCCACACCTGCAAACGGCACCTGTCTGCTCTGAGGATGAGCACAGGCCACACCTGCAAACGGCACCTGTCTGCTCTGAGGATGAGCACAGGCCACACCTGCAAACGGCACCTGTCTGCTCTGAGGATGGGCACAGGCCACACCTGCAAACGGCACCTGTCTGCTCTGAGGATGAGCACAGGCCACACCTGCCAACGGCACCTGTAGTGACAGGAGCACACGGAGCCGTCCAGACCCCGCCGAGACCAGACGCAGACAACACCCCACTTCACCCTTGGCAGGAGAAAACAGAGATTGACTTGCTGGGGAGGCAGAACAGGGCAGGCTCTCGACTCCAGGACATGGGACCCAGCTGAACATGGGAGAGAAATAAATGTCGGGGGACTCGGTGAAAGCCGGCATTCCCTTAGCCCCGCCTGGGCTCACTGACCACTAACAGCCACCTTACATCCCAGGACTTGGGCAGAATCAGGTCCCTCAAAATTCACAGGTGGAAGCCCTAACCACCCATGGGACGGTGATTGGAGGTAGGCCCTTGAAGGTAATCAAGTTGACATGAGGTCCTAAGCGTGGGGCCCTAATCCATTAGGACTGGGGTCCTTAGAGGAGGAGGAGAAACTGGCAGGGATGCATGCACAGCAGAAAGGCCAGGCAAGAACACTGCGAGGAGGTGCCCTCTGCGAGCCAGGAAGAGAGGCCTCTGTTGGAAACCAACCCTGCTGCACTTTGATCTTGGACTTCCAGCCTCCAGAGCCAAGAGACATAAATTCCCACTGTTGAAGGTCGTTATGGCAGCTGAAGCCAACTAAGACACCCTCTAAGCAGGAGGTGGAGGAGACCTCTCTAGGGACCCAGGAAGAAAGTTCAGACAGAGACACCTGGAGCCTCTCTGTGAAGTGAGCAGGCCCCACCGTCTCCACCTGGAGAACGGGCCACTCTGCACAAAGCTGCAACCTGCACCTAGGACTGTGCCACGAAGAGTCCCAGGCTAGAGACCAAGTCAAGGAGAAAGCACAAAGAAGGAAGGGAAACTCATAGCGTGCAGGCATGTGCAGAGGTCAGAGTGGGAACACCGTAAGAACAGAGCAGAGCTGTGACCTACATCCTGCCAAAGACAGTTCGCTGCATCCACAAAGAACAGGAGTCTCTAAAACATTCAGACGACAGGGGAGAGGGCTTTAACGTTAAAAGTATGATCGCAGAATTAAAGAAAAAGCACCACAGGCTTGAAAGGTAAAATTAAGGACATATCCTGAAAACGCTAATAAAAAGACAGAGATAGAAAATAGGAGGTTTAAAAACAAAAGAAATTAGATGACTTGTCTAGGGGGGTCCAACATTCAAACAACAGAAATTCCAGAAAGAGGGACAAAGAAAAAGAAGAAATTATCAAATAATGGGAGCCAACAGAAAGTCAGTAGATGATACTCAAAACAGAATAAGAACGAACAATCAAAAGTAGAGGTATAAGACCATTTTTAGATGTAGAGACTTAAATTTCAGAAGAAAGAGCCAAAAAGGATTACGGTGGTTTCTTCTCACAATGAGAATCAAAGTGGGAGAGGAGGGTCAGGGAGCAGCTGCTGTTTTGGGTGATCAGCCTGGTGATGTTTTGACTTTTAAACCACATATGTTTATTACTTTGATTTAAACAATTTTAAAAGTGGCCAGGCATCGTGGCTCATGCTATAATTCCAGTGCTTTGGGAGGCCAAGGCAAGAGGAGGTCCCTTAAGCCCAGGAGGTCAAGGCTGCAGTGAGCTATGATCGCACCACTGCACTCCAGCCCGGGCAACAGAGCAAGACCCTGTCTCTTTAAAAAATTATTCCAAAAATTAAACATTAAGATACGTCAAAAGTTCCCTTTCCCTTCTCTAAGTTTCTTTCTGTTTTTATGCATGTGTACGTGTACCTACAAAAATCCCATGTTACTGTTTTTACTTCACTTTTACACAACTGACATATTTTTAAATTCCAGTGGAGTGACTGCATACTGGAATGTTCTGATTTTGCTCAGAAGCAAAAAATCCCAAACTCTTACCTTCTTCAGGAGCTTCATTGGGCAGTGTAAAATGGCTGCACAGCCTCACGAGGTTCCCTAAGGCATGGATTTGGAGTGACGCTGGGCAGTAACCCCCACTGTCCTGCCTCAGGAAGGGAGCAGAGCATGATGCAGAAAGGCACCAGTGTCCCCAGAGAAGCAGCCAAGAGCCTCTCAGAACTTTGTGCAAGGCCATGGGTTGCAGAGCTGCAGGACTTACAGGCAAATTGAGCCTCCTTCTCCCACACTGACTTCATTCCATTTCTTCCATCTCCTCCCTGCTCTGACAACAAAGCTTTCACTCAGAGACAGTCTCTTGCCCACCTTGACTTCATAAAAATCTCTTTCATCTCCAATAGGCTTTGGGCATGTGGAATGTCATATTATTTGTACCACTGTAATTCAGTATTATGAAACGATGGTTGAAGAAAAGCCTAGTTGGTTATAAAAACAAACAAAGAAAATAATCTTGAGATGATACAACAAAAGTGAAACAGCAAAAAAGAATCCTCACAGCTCTGGGTTTTGAGGACTAAAATCTAATATTTGGCATCACTAAGGCACGCATCCACCCGTGCCTCCTAAAAGCACAGTGAGGCCATTCACAAGCTGCTGCTGGGGGCAGGACCAGGTGGCCTGGCTGGCCAGTTAGAGCCATGCCCAGATGCTGAAGGTCAGCAACTCTCATGCATTTATGCCAAGGAGGACAGAGGTGGACCCTGCATACCAGGCCCCATAGCAAGAAAACGGGTTCCTGTATGGAGTCAACGGCTACAATGGACCCAAACGGGCCGTACTTGCAACTTATTAAAAACAGGAACAAAAGGTGAGGAAATAATTAACACAGGGCCAGTGCCAAGGCCCGATCTAACATTATGTTCACCGGCATAAAGTGCTGTAGCTCTAAGGACCAGGGAAATGAAGAATGATTGACTCCAATTCACAACTCCCAAGCCTCTCTGGCTTCTTCCATTGGTCACATATTTGCAATGTCTGCTGGAGTAACATTGAAACAACACAGTCAGGCAATAGTGTTTTCATTCGAGACAACAAAATTCCTTAATTTCAAGGAACTGTGCATACAAAATATTTTTCCTAGTTTATCAGTCTCTAAGGTAAATATTTACTTTAGTATAGTGGCTTGATAGTGTCTCCCCAAAATTCATGGCATGTCTGCCTGGAATCTCAGAATGTGACCTTATTTGGAAGCTTATTAGGGTCACTGCATATGCAATTAGTTAAGGTAAGGTCCTAACAGAGTAGGGTGGGCCCCAAATCCAATGACTAGGGTCCTCACAAGAAGAAGAAAGTGTGGAGTCCTAATTCAGGAAAAGGAGTTAGGCTGGTGGGACCAGGGAAAAGCAAGAAGAAAAGGCAGATAAGCTATGTCTGCCTTTCTTCATGGCCCAGGACACGTATCCCTCCTGGGCAAATAACACACAATCTTCCTGTGCCCAGCTATCACCAGACCCCTGGCTGATAGAAAAATGCAAGTTACCACACTGCAGCTTTGGCATTGTCAGTACTGACGTAGCTGTCTCCAGCACGAGCACCATCCTGTCAAATCTCCAGCAAGCCTTTGTCTCCCGGTAGTCAGCTCCTCTCTTGCTGACTTGCCCATTGCTTTCTTGCAATGTATTTTCTTACTTTCTCTAATAAATCTGCCTTTCTTTACCTACAACTGTCTTGGTAAATCACTGTTACCGCCTGCACAACACCAGCCCCAGAGAGTTGCTCCCCACAACAGACAGGACACACACTGTGGAACAGAATACACAGGGATAGTGCCCTGTGACCATGAAGGCAGATGCTGGACCCATGTGGCCACAAGCCCAGGAACTCCAGGAGCCACAAGAACAGAAACTGGAAGAGGCGAGGAAGGATCTGCCCCCAGAGCCTTCGAAAGGAGGATGACCCTGTCGCCACTTGACTTCGGAATTCTGGCTCCAGAACCATGAGAGATGAGAGTATGTTTCCATAAGCCTAGTTTGCAATAACTTGCCATAACAGCCACAGGAATTGTGACTATTTAGCACGTATACGATAGAGAAGTGCTGGGCTTCAACAAAATCCCACTGGATCTTCATTCAGCAAGTAAACCAAGAATGGTTTTATATACATGAGAGTTCCAAAGCCAGATACTTTTAGGAACAGACAGCGAGTAGGCCCTACCCCTTGGCTTGGGACAGCTGGGGCCGGAAGGCAGGGAGGCTGCCCTCCTCTGGGGACGGGGCCTGACCAGCAAGTCCAGGGCCTCCTGCACTGGAGGGAGGGCAGGACTCACAGCTGTCATTCAAGAATTCCCCACGCTGGTGAGAGCACTTACAAGAAAAATATTTTTACCAAATATTTTATTCTTCAGGAAGAGATCCACTTAATAATGGGGAAAATACAGGTTTGAGCTTTTGTCAAAATTGTTTCCTTTGGGCTTCATTATAAATTTCTCTGCCTCATTTGAAGCTCAGAGAACTTGGTATAAAATGACCCTGTTTCCCCTCTAAAGTCTACGTGGCCACATCAAAGTTAAAATTACTTTTCCAAAGATCTTATCGCTTTTTCAGTTTTTCTGTGCTGTATTAATAATGTATGGGGTGTGTACATGACTTTCCTTCCAGTTCTCTTTCCTTGCTGGAATAATTTGTAAACAACATGGAGGCCTTTAGGGCAGGCGGTCAAAGATAGACACAGAACTCGGAGCTTACATGAGATCTATGCACGTTCTTTACACAGTTCCCACAGGGTGATTGATGGCTCAGCAGCCACATCTACACACACGTGCAAGCCTGTGCACACATGCAGATCTGCACACACATACACAGATGGGAGCAGTGTCCACACTGTTTTCCATAGAGCCCTCGCTTCCAGCAAAGGGGCTGTGCTCCGGAGCTGGACAATCATTAGAGCAGGGTGAATGCAGAGGCTGGGGGTAGAATCTGGCTCTGCCACTCCCAAGGTATGACCCAAGAGGACACCCAGAACCCCCTGGGCCTCAGTTGCTTGTCTGTGAATCGGGAAGTCACCCAGTCCGAGGCCGTGATGCCCCCACCCTCAGCGAGGGTCCCACACCTTCCCCAACACACATCAATCAAGTGTCTCCTTTCTCTGGAAGATAGCCTTGGACCATTGTCCTTCAAGGGCAAAAGAAGTAGAGCAACACTTATTGAATATTAATTATGTGCTAGTCAGTGGCCGTGGGAACTACCTGTTATTTCATTTGAAACTCAATATAAGACACACAAAACACTAGTAGTTTAAAGTAATTTAAATTCTAAAGAGAAACCATTTCTAACACCCATTTTTCAAAGCATCAACAAAACCATCAAATAAGCCCTCCATAGAAGGCTGTGGTGACCAGCTGTCCTGATGGCCAAGAACAGGAAAGGGCCCCTTGGTGTGTTGTTTGTGGCGCTGTGAACGGGCGCCCATATGCAGGGATGTTGTCTTTGGAGAGCACTTTGGCAAGATCCACCAGTACTGTAAGTGCACCTGGCCTCGGACTCAATGATTTCAGTCCTCCGACTGAATATCATGAAACAATCGCCTGCAGGCACCAAGATGTGGGCACCATTAGGCTGATTGTGTGGTGGTTTGAAATAGCAATTTATAGAAACTGCCACTAGGGGACTTGTTAAACAAATCATGGTGCTTCCTTTTACCGTGAATCTAGGCAGCCTGTTAGTAGAAGGGTGTAGATCTCCAAGTGCAAACACAGAACAATTTCCAAGACACGTTGGGCGGATAATGCAAGCGGCAGAAGAGGAATGTGTGTGCATGTTCTCGTTAGTTTACACATGTGTGCAAGCGTGTGTGCCTTTGTATGCTGCCATGGATCTGGAATGACACCCATAGACCACAGACTGTACTTGCCTCTCAGGAGATGCTACAAGTCTGCAACGGGAGGGAGGCTTTATACTCTGTTCCTAAATTGCAAATGTTTGAATTGTTTACCAATCTGGTGAAAAAAAAAATAACTAAACCATTCATTTGTTTAACAAACATTACTGAGCACATCTAAGTGTGCAAAGTCGTGAACTAGATGAGCCAAAGTGGGGCCCACAGCACTCTGTCTAGGGGAGCACAGGATCTTGTCCACGGAAATGACCTGCAAAGTTGCTAGTTTAGGACCGCTGACTCCATTCACTTCCTCGGGTGGATTTCCGTGCTGGGATAGAGAGAGTGGTGGGGATGACTCACTGTTTCCCAGGAAAGGTGAAAGTGCAGGGCTCCCCACCACGTGCATGGGCTTAGAACAACGCATGTGCTAAGGAGAACCAGGACTGGAGCATCCCCGCCCGCTGAGTGTGACAGTCGTGTCGTCTTTCAGAACCAAAAGCCAGCGTATCATCTGTGACATTATTCGAGTTTTCAAAGTTTGAAGGATGGTATTGCTTTGTGCACCAACACAGCTGCCTTGCCCTGTGGGCCCCATGGAGCTCAGGCACAGTCCAGCTGCAGGATTTAGAGTCAATTCAGAAAACAAATACAGGTGAGATCCAGACAATTCCATTCTTCCCTCATTAACTAGGAAAAATTGTGCATTGTGGCTTTCTCTGAAATAACATATAGAGGAAAAATGTTCACCTGCCATTCATGGGGTCCTATAACTCATAATTATCTAAAGGTGTGCAGTTTGAATAGTGTACCCCAAAATTCTTGTCTACCTGGAACCTCAGAATGTGACCTTATTTCAATTATGTTATTTCAAATCTGCAGTTCCTGTTGCGTCCATCCTTAAAAAGCTGGACTGTTCTGCTCTAAAAGGTAAATTCATCTTGAGCTGATCTGCTCTCTGCCTGGGGTTTGCAACATCAACGTTCCCCTCCCACACAAACCCCCAGGAACACCCCAGGCCTCTCCCTTCCCTGAACCCCCTCACCCAATCAGTGACCCTGCCTTCTGCTGAACTGCACACTCAGGGACCATCTTCTGATGGCTACTTGACTAGGGGATTGAGGGGGCGGATCTCCATCTGGAGTCCTGAACCAATCAAGAGAGACAAGGGAGGAAGGAGAGGAAGACAGAAGGTCTACCTTGTCCCTGTTGGAGAATGTGGCTTGGTGCCCTGCCACAGGGGCTTCCTAATCCCACGCACGGGAGGTAGGTGACTCCCACCCAGGTCCTTCAACAGCCACAGACTCCCCTAGGGCTGGCCTTGGGCTAGTACCTTTACTATCATCACCCTCCAACAACGGGACCATAGCCTGCAAATCTCATCAGGAGTTCCATTTGGCACCAAGGGAGGCTCTTGATAAGAAAACAGCCCTCCACAGGGCAGAGCAAACATTTTGACTTAGAAAGAAAAGATGTAAAACTGAAGTGTAAAATGTGGAGCCGGTCTCCATCCTAAAGTCCTGCTGCCCCCAGGTGGGGAAATAATTGTGGGATTCATCTGCATGGCCATGCACAGCCACCTCCACCATCAGAGAACGAGTGGGGGCTGGGAGCCAGGAGCAGGACGAGTCCATTCTCCTCAAAAAAGAAACCTATTCTTGCCTTAGGCATCTCAGGAAGCCCTCTCTAATGTCCCTTTTCCACCCCCCTAAACTATGTTTCTAAATTGGTAAAGAGCAAATGAGAAGCAGGAAGTACCATCCCCCTGGGCTGCACTGTGGTGCCTGGGGGCACCAGCTCACAGACAGCCCCACAGACTATGGTGCTGGGAACACTGGGAGCTGCAAGAAGAGCGTGCCCGGCCACAGGACACAGTCACAGCCACTGGCAACTGGGTGCCTTTCAGAGGCAGCCTGTGACACATGCAAAGATAGGAGTGACAGCTGGAGCTCATCACAGCTTGGGTATCCATAACTACACATTCACCCAAGAAGCAGTCAGCATTTGGACAGTTCTTAAATGTTCAGACCAACTTAAAAGCCAGCTTGTTTATCACTGCAAATCCCTGGGCAATTCACCGGGGAAGATAAGATGCATCCCTCGCTTGTTATGTTCAAGATGAGACAAAGCACAAAACTCAGGCTGCAAAGGAAATTTGGTGTTTGCCAAGTTCGGAAGAAGTGACAGTTTATTAAAAAATATAGGCTATGCCGGGAAAAAGTAATATCGGATTTTATGATTATTTCATACTGGGAATTGTTACATAGTTCCAAGCCTGTTTATTACATAACTACAGATTGCAATAATACATTTTGTAGCTTATAAAGTTCTGAACAAGCAATTTTTACATAGCTACGTTTAATAGGTTGATATTTTTTAAAGGAGGGGAAAATCTCATGTTAAGAGAAAAACAAGCCTTTGGGAGAATAAAAACTATCATATTTTTCACATGGTTTTCTTATAGTTTGACAGAACCTGTCTTAAACAGTGTCTATGCTGACACTCATATGTATCAGTTTTGCAATTAGATCACTGGGTCGGGTGCTGGAACTGGTCCTTCCTGGAGCTTTTGTAAAGCCAACAGGCAAATGCTCAGCCCTGTGGCTCTCTCGGGATTGTGGAGCTGTGGGATACTGTTTTACGTATTCACAAAAGTTCTTAAGCATCCCCACAGCCAGGCGCCATGGTGGACACACAGGATTCTGAGAAAACACACACACACACACACACACACACACACACACACACACATGACCCTGTCCTTTCAGGGTTTATAGATGAGGAAGAGACAAACATCAGTCAAATAAGTCATGTGCTGTAATGCAAGCTTACAGCTGAGATCATTTCTAGAAAGGTAAGTATATGGACCATTAGGAACAAAAAGAGGCTGTCAATAACCAGCCAGTTCCAAATTCTGATTGAAATGCATCCTTGTTGGTGGAATGGAATAATATGATTCTCCAAACATGAAAGAGTATTTCCATAAACAACATCTTAGTACAAAAAGGTGCTCAAAATAACTAGTCCTCTCGCTAGGAGAACCTAAGCCTTGTTAGCTGCATTGACAGCATCAATAAAAGAGATTTAAAAAATCATATTAAATCTCCCAACAGACCCGCAAGGTTCTTATCCTGGAGTACCCCTAACACATCTGCCTCTTCACACAGCCAGCCACCGCCAGCGCGGGCCCCTTCCAGGAAGCCCTTTCGTGGGAGTTAAAATAAATCACTCCCTTGGTTTCAGGAGAGAATGAGACACAAACAAGATCATATCCAGTAATAATTTGCCATGGGT
Organism: Rhinopithecus roxellana; assembly: GCF_007565055.1. Lineage (NCBI taxonomy): Eukaryota > Metazoa > Chordata > Mammalia > Primates > Cercopithecidae > Rhinopithecus > Rhinopithecus roxellana. The sequence continues at coordinate 50,213,585 of NC_044559.1, read as the reverse complement.
TTTCATAAGAAAATCAGTCTTGTTTGCTAGGATACCTGTTTTAAGACACATGAACTCAGAGCAGAAGATGACACAGACATTGCTTTTCAACACGTCTGACTGTCAAGGGCTCCTTTTCACAGTGATGTTTCTTTTGGGAAGAGTAAATGTTCGATTCACCCAGGCAGCTCCTGGGTGAGCACTAGAAGGAGAAGCACAACAGGGTCCCTTTGGAATGAGCTCCAATAACAAGCACTGTTTCAGGGCAATGCATGAGTCATTATAAACCCTATTTTACCAACTGCTGCCCTCTTAGAGCTGGGTGTGCACCAGGCTCTAAGTCCACTCTCACACCCTCTAACATGGTCTCACTTAGACCTCAGAGAAGCAGCGTTCTCAAGGCTCTGTTGTTGCAGCCGGTGTGCATTAACTTAGAGGGGAGGGATGCATTTGTTGTGTTCAGGTTGGACCTGGCACAGTGAGGCCAGGAGCTATTAACAAAATCTGAGTGAGAGAATGGCCAGTGCCACTGCTCTGTCTGTGTCCAGATCAGACTTCAAGGCTACACACTCGAGAAGCTCCATGCCTGATCAACAGCCACACCTCCATTATCATCTCCTTCCCCTCAAAACAAACACAGTTCTAAACTCAATGCAAAAGGGAAGGTCACCAGAGATTTGCAACAAGTCACTCCGCAAACCAGGCTGAAAGGCAGTCCGAGCACATCATTCCAGGGGCTGAGGAGGCCACACATCTCAGCATGTGAGTCAGCCCCACCGAGAAATTCAAAGGGTGACAGTCGAATACCACTGTCTAAAAGTAGGATGGCTGGCTAGGAGCAGAGCTTCTCTATTGTGGGTTAAACTGTGCCCCCCAGAAAAGATATGCTAGTCCTCACCCCCAGCACCTGTGACTGTAACCTAATTTGGAGACAGAGTTCTTGTAGACGTAATCAACTTACGACGAGGTCATGCTAGATTCAGGTGGATCCTGAACCCAGTGACTGGTGTCCTTCCCAGAAGAGGGAGATCTGCAGGCTCAGACACACAGGGAAGGAGGCCATGTGACGGCAGAGGCAGAGATTGGAGTGATGCAGCTGCAAGCCAGCAAAGGCCTGAGATGGCCAGCAGCCACCAGAAACCGTGGAGAGGCAAGGACGGGGTCTTCCCTAGATCCTGCAGAGGGAGCACAGCCCTGTCAATACCTTCATTGCAGACTTCTGGTCTCCAAAACTGGGAGAGAATAAAGTTCTGTTGTAAATCACCTAGTGCATGGTCATTTGCTACAACAGCCACAAGGAACTCATGCATCCTCCAAGGTGACGCATTACAGTTTACTGCACGGCACCCATGTGCAGGTTTATGTGTATTGCCAAACATGTGAACAAAGGAATGATAAAACAAAAACGAACGACACACAAAAAAGCATTCACTGTAGAGTGGGGGTGAGAAGAGACAGGAAAGGATAGGGAGGGAGGCCAACCTTTCTGAATATGCCTGATTTTATGTCTTGCCTTTGGAACTATGTAAATGTTATCTATAAAATACAAAAAATAAAAATGGTCATCTTTAAAAACCAAAAATAAACTGAAAAAAAAAAAACTTAAGGATACATCAAGTAGGTGGCACAACCACACAGAGAAAAATTACTGTGAATAAACCTGAAACAAGGGATCTCAGCTGCGCGGCCCCATATGGTATGAGAAAGGCTGTGAGCAAAAAGGAGTCTTCACCTGTATGCAGTCATCTTATTTTTATTAATGTCAGTTTTCTGGTGGGCTATTCCCTGCCCTCCCTGATGGAGGATCTCACATGCTTGTCAATACCTTCATTGCAGATTTCTGGGCTCCAGAACTGGGAGAGAACAAAGTTCTGTTGTCGTAAATCACCTAGTGCATGGTCATGTGTTACAACAGCCACAAGAAACTCATGCATCCTCCAAGACAGGACTCCTCTTTGACAGGAGTCTTGCTGTGTGATTTGCAGGCCCTTTCTGCAGGAAGATGAGAAGTCCCCTCCCTGCTGCGCTCAGGATTGGCCTTGTAATTGGATGCAGCCAAAAAAAAAAAAAAAAAAAAAAATGTGGATGGAAGTAATGTTGAAAGAAATCTAAAAGCCAAGTTCCAGTTCACTACATCTGTTTTATCTCTGCCAAGACCATGGACCATGCTACATGGTTATTTCAAGTAATTCAAGAAAAAATAGAAAAATTAATAAAAATGGAAAGTCTTCACCAGCCTGGGCCTCTGGGCCTAGCCCAAGAAGCAAGGCCACAGCCGAGTCAGGTGGACACAGGGCAGGAGCACTAGAAGAACTTTTACAGCTGCAGTTCATGGAGATTCAAGGGCTATTTGTCCCCACAGCACCATCTAGCTTGTCTTTACTGATCATGGCTGGGTATATAATAAGCAGCATAACTATTACACACAATTAGGAAGGTAGTCATTGTGCTTTCAGTGCAAAAGAGAAACCAACATAAAATCAGAGTAATTGAATTTAACACCTTGTAATTTTTCATTTGAACTGTTATCAGTATAAGCTCATAATTTTTTTCTTTCTAAAAAGTATACATTGCCTATCTTCATTCACTGAAGGCCTAAAACAATGAAAATCCAACAGTAACGAGCACCCCAGCACTCAGATGATGATCTCTAACTACCACTTCTCTCTAAAAAGAACAAAAGCTCCTTAGAGAAATGGCTCAAATCAGGTCTGGAGCAAGAAATATTCAAGATGAGTTTGAGAATGTTTCATTGGCCCAACACACCACACACATGTATTTGCGCACACACACGTGTGTATACACACATATACATACATGCACACGCATACACACACATACACACAATCAGAAGCCACTGGGATTTCATCTACCTGATGAGCAGACCAGATAGAACCCTCACCAGCCAACTAAGGAAAGATTTGAACATCAGAAAGATCAATATTAATTGCAAGGTGGTATCTTGAACTGGATTCCTCAAAAAAGGACAATGGTAGAAGACCTGGAGGAACTCAAACAAAGCCTGGAGTTTGGTTAACAGTCACATACCCATGTTATTTTCATGAGTTTGGCAAATGCCCCATGGTGACATGAGATGGCAACGAAGGGAAGCTGTGCCAAGTGTGCACAGACTCAACGCTGTCATGGCAACCTTTCTGCAAACTTAAAATTATCCCAATAACAAGTGTGTTTCTAAAAGCATAAACGACTTAAGTTAAACTACAAGAAATAGATACGTTCATGGATGCATAATAATGCTGAAAAAGACTCATTGACCGCCTCCGAAGACAGATAGGGCACCAACTCAGCCAGAATATTGATATATATTCTCTCTCTCTTTACTCTTTCGAGTAAGGCGCCTCTCCTGCCTTTTTTATGGCACTCTATTTTCAAGTGAATCAAACAGTTAACAAAGGGCAAGATTTTCTTTATTGACAGTGTCCAGTCAGCAAATGCAAAAGGAATGACAGAATTAAAAACGTCCATGTTGCTGCTGTAACCATTCTAGAGGGCAGCGGAATATGGGAATATTTAGAACAATTACACATGTAATTATTCTTTTGCATCTTCAGAAACCTATGCTGGTGCATGTTAGACATACGTGCCATGCTATTTAATAGGAAAAGACTGGATTTCACTAAAACGATCATTAATGGGGGACTGGTTAATTAAACAACGATATATTCACAAAACGAAGTGCCACACAGCTATAAAAAAGAAAAGAGGAATTTCCCTATATAATTGTATGGTGTGATCTCTAGTGTATTATCGGATAGAAAAAAACAAGATTAAGAAAAATACATATAATACACTCTTTTAAGAAGACTGTTTAAAATATGTAAATCTGTATTTGAAAATATAAAAAGAAATAATCAATGAAAAGATCATTTGAATGGCTAGCCTTTGGGAGGATAAGGCAGAGTGGAGGAGACAAGAAGAGAAGTCGGACTCTGTAAATACATCTCGTTTTATAGATTTGACTTCAGAAACAGGCCAATATTCCATGTATCTACAAATTAAATTAAGTTATAAATTAATCTCTACAATTCAAACTTGAGGACCGGGTGCAGTAGTTCACACCTGTAATCCCAGCAGTTTGGGAGGCCTCAGGGCAGATCATCTGAGGTCAGGAGTTTGAGACCAGCCTGGCCAACATGGTGAAACTCCGTCTCTACTAAAAAATACAAAAAATTAGCCAGGTGTGGTGGCGTGTGCCTGTAATCCCACCCACCCAACAGGCTGAGGTGGGAGGATCACTTGAACGTGGGAGGCAGAGGTTGTAGTGAGCAGAGATCATGCCACTGCACTCCAGCCTGGGGCGACAGCGTGAGACTCTCTCAGAAAAAAAGAAGTCGAACCATTTGAAGATAGCTGTGTTTTGATTCAGTGGTATCCCCTCTTGGAGAGAAATTATTTCAAGTAATTTTAAATCACAGTAAGATAATCACACATCCCTAGTGGGAGACAGTCTAAGGACAAAACACCATGAGAAACTCAGACTGATTTCAGGAATCCCCTCATTAGTGGTGGTTGGCGGGGTTGGAGGAGGACTGATGAGATGAGAGTTGTGTGAGCCTCAGACTTGCACATGTGTGTGTGCTATGGACGATGCAAATCAGCAACTCTGTCGGTGTAACGGGGAAATGGGTTTCACATGGAGAAAGGAGCTGCAGATATGACACTGCAGAGATGAAGTGGAAAACTCTATAACCTTTCATTTTAATTGAAACTAGAAGTATGAATTTGTAACTTTTTTTTCCTTCTTTTTTTACCTCCTGCCTCAGCCTCGTGAGTAGCTAGGACTTACAGGCATGCTCCACCATGCCCTGCTAATTTCCTTTGTATTATTAGCAGAGACAGGGTTTCACCATGTTGGCCAGGCTGGCTTTGAACTCCTGACCTCAGGTGATCCACACACCTTGGCTTCCCAAAGTGCTGCGATTACAGGTGTGAGCCACCGCACCTGACCTATAACTTCTTTATCTCTAAAATCATCTGTGTGTCTTTTTACCTCGCCACTGAAACAGCGAGCAGCTTAGCAGCAATAAGCATTCCTACTACCCTATTTCCTGTACTGCTACTTCCCACTAATACGAAGCAGCATTTCTCAGAAACAGATCTGATTCAGTGAGATGTGCCTGGAACATTTTGTCTCAGCAGAAAGCAAACAGGCTAAAAAAGATTGGGATCGTGTCAGATGTACTCAGAATCCAACTGGAAGATGTCCCCTAGGCCACAGATGGGACAATTTTAGAATCAATAAAGATAACAGTGCAGCAGCTCAAATACATCAAATGACTCAAATCCATGAGTTCAGAGCAGTGATTTTTTTAAAAACTCAGTGTTCACCTTTGGAGGATGTTAGAGAACCAAGTCATTATTTTGAAAGCTGGTTTAAAAAAGAAAGAAAGAAGTAAGCATTTCCCCAGCCTTTCCTGGATGAATCAGATCTGATCCCTGGTATGAATCGTATAACTAATAATCAATGAGAAGTTTCTTTTTGTAAAAGCATTACATCTTATAAAGGAAGAAGCAACAATCGTTCATCAGAATATCACCATTTGTCAATCTCTAGTAAATGAACCTGCGCAATGACTATCATGGGTTGCAACATCATAAGGAAGAGATCACCAGACACTGTTGCTCCTGAAGGAAGTGCACACCGCTCCCTATTGTTCAAACAAACAACAAAAAAAACCCACTGAGTGTGATTGAGCCTCTAGATCTCATTACTAACTTATAGGAAATGCAGAGAAAACATGTTAAACATACATACACGTACACATACACGCACACACACACACACCCCACTACAAGGCATGTAGTCAGCAAAATACACACTGTGGGAGACTCTACCAGTGAAATTTTGTTTTTCAAAAATAAATTTTAAGGGGTATGAGAGGGTAAGAAGGAGATGGAGATGGAGGAGACGAAGAAAAAGAACACAAAGAACAAGAAGTAAAGAAGGAATGACAGAGGAGAAGAGGCGCACCAGGTGGCTGAAGTGGATCAAATTCATTTGGATCAAACAAACTAAAAAAAAGAAGCACGAGACAACCAGGAAAAGTTGAACTCTGATTGGATGGTAGAAAGGATCCATTGTTGACATTTTAGGTGTGATAGTGGTGTTTTGATTCTATGGAGAGAGGGAAAGGAAAAATGAAGAAAGGTGGCCACCAGTCACCATTTCACATCCCCAGTCACCTATCAGATAAAGGAAAGTTCATGGAAGATTTTCTAATAAGGTTGATGGTGAATATTGAGTGTCAACTGGATTGGAGGATGTGAAGTATTGTTGCTGGGTGTGTCTGTGAGGGTGTAGCCGGAGTAGATTAACATTTGAGTCAGTGGACCGGGAGAGGCAGACCCATCCTCAACTGGATGAGCACCATATAATCAGCTGCCAGCATAAAAGCAGGCATGGAAACAGCAGACTTGCTGAGTCTTCTGGCCTCCATCTTTCTCCCATGCTGGATGCTTCCTACTCTTGAACATCAGACTCCAAGTTCTCCAGCTTTTGGACTCTTGGACTTCTACCACCAGTGGTTTGCCAGGTGCTCTCAGACCCTCAGCCACAGACTGAAGGCTGCACTATCGGCTTCCCTACTGTTGAGGTTTGGGGATTGGACTGGTTTCATAGCTCCTCCGCTTGCACATGGTCTATTGTGGGACTTCACCTTGCGATCGTGTGAGTCAATCAACTCCCCTTCATACATTCACCTACCCTATTAGTTCTGTCCCTTTAGAAAACCCTAATACATAAGGCAATCAGGCTGCCAGCATTGAATGGCCTGCTCTATCCCAACATCCCTACAGGTGGGACAGCCAAGCCCACTCGGTGGAGACACGGCCGACCCTCACCTCCTGATGCATCCCACAGGAGTGCTACCCTATAGAAGATCTTGACTGCAGGGTGTCCAGATTCTTGGCGCATGGAACAAAAAACTGAACAAGACGCACAAACAAAGCAACAAAAGAGTGAAGCAAGGAAAGTGCAGGTTCACTGAAGTGAAAAAACACTCTACAGAATAAGGGCATTTTAGAGCAAGCAGCTCGAGAGCCCCGATTACAATGTTCTTTAGGGTTTTTATAAAGCTAAAAGAATCTGGTGGCTGGGCACAGTGGCTCACACCTGTAATCCCAGCACTTTGGGAGGCAAAGACGGGCAGAACGCCTGAGGTCAGGAGTTCGAGACCAGCCTGACCAACGTGGTGAAACCCCACCTCTACTAAAAATACAAAAAATTAGCTGGGCGTGGTGGCAGGCACCTGTAGTCCCAGCTACTCGGGAGACTGAGGCAGGAGAATCACTTGAACATGAGAGGTGGAGGTTGCAGTGAGCAGAGATAGTGCCATTGCACTCCAGCATGGGGGACAGAGCAAGACTCCATCTCAAAAAAAAAAAATTGGTAACACCTCTAGGGACACTTTAGAGGCCTCCAATTGGTTACATCCTATGAAGGATTGGCCCACAACCAATCAGAGACTGAAGTGGAGACTTGGCCCAAGGCTAATCAGAGATCAGAGGCTGAAGTGGAGACTTCTGTCTTGTCTCCCACACCCCGCCATCCCCACCCCACCCCAGGAGTGAGGACTTGGCCTGTGTGCTGTCCTATCTTGCCTAGAACTGTCTGCACTTGCCGTTCTCTTGCTTATGCCTTAACCCTTGGTTACCCTAATTCTCTAATTGTCTTGGCTTATCCAGTTAAGCACACACAGAGCCCAGATCCAGGTCTCCCATCACCACAGCACAGACCTCATTTCCATGTGACTCTTGCGACCATGAAACACAAATGCAAAGGCTCCCCGCTCCCTACGAGAGGATCTGACCTCCACATGGGAGAGGTGAGGGCACAGCAGGGGGTGGTGGGGGCTTTGCTTTTCTTCCTGCTGGTGTGGAACGATGACCCTAGGTGGCCCTGCAGCAACCTCCCACTACCTCACCACGTGCCCATGGGGCAGTGTAAGGAAGTGCTGGGTGCACCAGGAGAAGGGGAGGAGGTACATTTCTTCCTTCCCGATGCAAATGCTGGTTTAGCATTTCCATCATATCAGACCTGGGGCATCACAAATAAAACAGGGAGCCAGGCCCTGGTGAGCCAGACTCGGTTACTGGGGGATGAAAGGCTGAAAGGCAAGGGTCAGCCTGGGGACTTGTCTAAAATGAGGGAAGGACCTCTGTTAGGGACAATGTGTGGCTGCCTGGCCCAGAAGAGCAAGGGCCTGGAAATCAGATGCACTAGGTCGTGTCCAGAACTAAGTTCAAAGGAATCCGCACCCACCCAGCCAGTGCGTCCAGGCCAGAGGAGACCACACACTTGAGTCCCTCTGCATGAGCCCCTGAGATCAGGAGCCTGGGGGAACAGGCCGTATTGTGAGGGCACCTGTACCTGCAGCACTAGAAGATTCCTGGAGGCTGGCAAGTGCTCAGGAAACACTGGGTGAGGGAATGAGCCTGTCTTTTGCAGGAGCTGCTTTGTGCCCCAGAGCACAAGTAATGCCGCATGACAGGCCAGGGCAAGAGCACTCTCACCTGTCAGTGAGGACCAGGGACACCTGTCAAGAGCAGGGGCAGGTGAAATGTCATGCCCAAGTGACTCTGCAGACTTCAGGCCACAAGGGGCAGGGGCCTGGGAAGGAACGACATGAGGGGATCTTTTGCCAACATGCTCAGGCAGGGAGCCCGGGAAGTAACCACAGGGGACAGCGGCCAAGAAAGGGGTCAGAGGCCGCAGGCTGAGGCTGGGAGCAAAGGACCACAGGACGGTGCATCCTTGCAACAAGTGTGGCCTCAGTGGTGCTCATGGAGCACTTTCAGGTTTCCAGCAAGCAGTCAGGGCCAGACACAGCACCCCAGGCCTGGGGATCCACGGCCTGCTCAGCTCACATGCGGAGTTCCTCCATGCTTCCTGCTGGGGTGGTAGCCAGTCAAGGAACCAGAGTAGCCCAGTTTTGAACACCCCCAGGACCCACAGCCCCTGCCCTGCTGAAGCTTTAGCCACCCAGTCTCCTCGGCAGACCATCAGCTCCTGAACACCAGATGGCAGCTTCTCTCTGTGTCCCTGTGCCCAGCACAAGATCCACCGCAGATGCGGACTGGTAAATGCTAAACAGAGCTTCAACATTCTCCTAGGCTACCTCACACACATGGGTCTCCGAAATTGTAATAATATCATCCATGCTTGCTTCCTTCACCTGAATCTACCAATTGCTCAGGTTCAAGGTAACCATCAAAAAGGCAGAAAACAAACTAAGACGGCACCCTGCAAAGGGAAAGGAAACACCTGACATTAGCATGACACCTGACATTTTAGCATGTCCAACCTATGCCTAATAGCTGGATATAGTAATTCTGTGCATTAAAGCCCAGAACAGTACAATAAAACATCTTTTGGACCAATGCAATGCTGGTACTTATTATTATTTTAATATTTGCTTTTTTCCTAATTTCACTTGTATTAAACACTGACCCAATAAGAAAATTTTACTTCATGTAGATCACTGGTTCCAAACCTGGTGGTAGATGAGACCTGCCCACAGAGCATGTTAAACACACATGCCCCAGACCTTCTAATTCAGCTGGTCTGAGACACTTGTATTGTAATGAGCTCACCAAGTGCTCTGGAAGCTGCCAGTCCTGGGAGGCATTTGGGAACCATTGGGGTTGCCAGTGAGAATTGCCCCATTTGTGGAATCATATCAGACTTCACCCTGATGTGAGTGAACATCTGTGGCCATGTACAGCAGTATCTGTAGTGACATCAGCAAACATTTGCTGAACGTTTATGCTATGACAGGCACTTGGTAGGTACCATCTCATTTAACCTTCACAACAATGCCGTTGAGATATTTGTGGTTATTGTCCCATTTTAATGACATGCCAAATGAGACCAGAAAAGACAATAAGCCATTTGCCCAAAAGATCAAACAGCCGGTAAAGAAGGAATCCAGGACACACACTCAGCCCAGGAAACCCAGGGCTTATGGTCTTACCAACACGCAAAGATAACTTTGAGGGTTTCGTACAAGCTGCATTTAAGAATCATTTGCCAATGTAATAAAACTTAATTCTCCCCTTTCTGCAGTTAGTAAACTTTCCAAATATACTGTGCTGCCAAACACTTTTGCAAAGAAAAACATATTGTTTCTCTTCCCCTTAATGTAAAAAGGAGAGAGAGGGAAATCACTTGAGAAAGTAATGTATCTGGCAGTTTTTATACCTGACACATCTCTAAATGTTCTGCCTCTATTGCAGTGTTCCCAAATTTTTAAGCACTTAAAAAGCATCAAGTAAAAGCCTACAGAACTCAAGGAGGAAAAGTCCACTCATCTGAATGTGGCAACTCCATGGCTCACTTTCCATCTCCTCAAAAAGACAAATCACCACAGCCTTCCTCAGGAGAGTTTCTGATGCCTCTTTCCTGCTGAGAGCCTGGGGCTTCTGCACACCTGCAGAGGGCAGGAGCCACTTCTGGCTCAGCAGCTGCCATCTCCCAAGAAGACAAGAGAGCTTTTCAATAATAAAGGACTCAGAAAATCCTCTTTCAAAATTAGCTGCTAAGAACTTCTGCTGCCAGCCACAAAGGAGTTACTGCTACAGGAGTTGTCCTCCTGCCATAAACAACTAGAAAACCAGACAAATACATAAAACAACTGTTTTCTGGAAGAAAAAAAAAAGTGGAAAAAAGACAATGCAATACTGTTGACCCTGACTGAAAGGAAACAAATGAGGTGAATCCCAGATTAGTGCCTGGACAGTAAACTGGCTGGTTCCAGGCCATGGTGCAGGTGGGGAAGACCCAAACAGAGCTTGGGGGTCTCTCTGAATTGAGAAGGTCAGAGGCTGTGGAGGTTAAAGCAACTAGAATCTGAGGAGCAGAATTCCAAACTGGAGGGAGCTCTGTCCAGAAAGACTTTCAGTAATCTGCCTAAGGGCTCCCTTGAGTCTTTGACTAAATACAAATCTGCACATTGGAGCTCCCCCAGGCTGGGCAAGATCAGCTCTTCCAGAAGAAGGGTGATCAGAATCTATCAGACAAACAATTCCCAGAGCTCGCACAGGGTTGCAAATTGTCCAGCTTTCCCCAGACAGATTGGAGAGACCTCACAGGCATTCCACAGAGACCCCAGAAGTGTAAGTCTTTAAAAGTGGAGCTAAATTAGCTGTGCAATAAAGCTACTTAGACCTTCTCTAAAACAGCTTAAAAGTGAACCTCAAAAAGATCACACTCATCCAAAGGTAATTTATATACCTGCCAGAAAAAGTCCACCACTGTTAAATAAATGAAACAAAACCCTGAACTCAACAAGAAAACGTCCCGCATCTCATCAAAAGACATACAAAAAAGCAGGAAAATGTGTCCCATAACCAGTAGAGAAATCCATCAATAGATAAAAACACAGAAAAGACAGAAATGATGGAATTAGCAGATAAGTACATTAATGTAACCATTATAAATTTGCTCTACGTGCTAAAATAGGTAAAGAAAATAGGAATGCAATGGGAAGTGAAAGATATTTTTTAAAACCCAAATAAAACTTCTAGACATGAAAAACACAGCATCTGAAATTTTAATAATATACAAAATAAGAACAGCAGATTAGACACTGTAACACGGCGAAATCCCGTCTCTACTAAAAAATACAAAAATTATCTGGGCCTGGTGGCAAGTGCCTGTAATCCCAGCTACTCAAGAGGTTGAGGCAGGGAGAATTGCTTGAACCCAGGAGGTGGAGGCTGCAGTGTACCAAGATCATGCTACTGCACACCAGCCTGGGTTTGGAGGCTTAATTGGCCCCATTTTTAGGAAAATTACATCAATCGAGGGGTAGCTGTTGGGATATTCATGATTAAAATAGACACAGCAAGACTCCATCTCAAAAAAAAAAAAAAGACATCAGTGAACTTGATTACATAGCAATAAAAACTATACAAAATGAAGTACAGAGAAAAAATATGAACAGAGTCTCAGTAACCTGTGGGACAATACAAAGTGGTCTAATATATGTGTAATTGGTGTCCAATGAGGAAAGAAGAGAGAAAGGAGACCAATAAATTTGAAGAAATCATAGCTAAACATTTTCCAAATTAAGAGAAAACTATAAACCCAAAGATTCAAGGACCTGAACAAATGCTATACTTGATAAATATAATAAACTAAGAAGTAATCAAAATAACACAGGTATATCATAATCAAATTGCTAGAAATGGGTGTTAAAAAGAAAAACTCAAAAGGAACCAGAGAAAAACACATACTATGTGCAAAGGAATAAGGGATGATAACAGAGTTCTCACCAGAAATTATACAAGACAAAGGACAATGAAATTATATAATTAAATTGCTGAAAGAAAAGAAAAGTCAACCTAGAATTCTACACCCAGTGAAAATATATTTGAAAAGTAAAGGCAAAATACAGACTTTGTGAAACAAAAACTGTAATAATTAATTGGCTCTACAAAACAGACAACTCCACAAAAAATACAGGAAGCTCTTTAGGCAAAAGGAAATGTGCTTACATTATACATAAATCCTAGAGCAAATATCATCATCATCATTATCATCATCAGAGAAAAACAAATAAGCAAATAGTGGAGATAAAATTAAATATTAAAACTACTCAATTGAAAAGAAGGACAGAAAAGAGGGAAAAGGATCAAGGAACACAAAGACAGGTGAAAAATAGAAAATAAATTAAAACATGGTAAACTTAAACTCAACCATATTGATAATTATGTTAAATGTAAAAGGTCTAATCACTTCAATAGAAGGCATAAATTTTCAGACTTCTTAAAACAGAAAGACCCACCACATGTTGTCTACCATAAATCCCAGAAAATGTCACAACAAATAGGTTAAAGGTAAAAGATTGAAAAAAATGATACACGTCAAACTGTAAGAAAAAGAAATCTTTAGTGGCTATTTTTCTGTCCAACAAAGCAGACTTCAAAAAGAAATGCTACCAAGAATAAAGAGAAACTCTTGAAAATAAAAAAAATAGGACCAATTCCTCTGAAAAATATAAAAACCATAAGTATTAAGCACCTAATAACAGAGATTCAAAATATATGCAGTAAAACTGATAGAACTGAAAAGAGAAATCTACAAGTACTCTTGTTGCAGTAATTGACACAAGGGGATAAAAAAAAAAAAAAACTGCTAAGGACATAGAAAACTGAACAACACTAACACACCAACTAGAACTGACATTTATAGGAGACTCTACCTAGCAATACCAGAATTTGCTCTAGAACATTTACCAAGACAGATCATAATCTGAGTAATAAAATAAGACTCCATTTACTTTAAATAATCAAAATATGACGTAGTACATTCTCTGGCCACAACAGAATTAAATTAGACATCAATTACAGAAAGCTATTGGAAAAAAATTTCAAATATGTAAAAAATAAACAGCACACCCTACATATGAAATCGGTCAAAGGAAAAATTGTGAAGGCATTTAGAAAATACTTTAACTATATTAAAATAAAAATGCAACTTATTAAAATAATGTAATACAACTAAAGCAATTTTTAAGGAGAAATTTATAGTAATAAATGCTTATGTTAGAAAAAAGGACAGATTTAAAGTTAATAAACTAAACTTTCAACTAATAGAAAAAAAGAACAGGCTGGGCGTGGTGGCTCATGCCTGTAATCTCAGCACTTTGGGAGGCCAAGGCAGGTGGATCAGGAGGTCAGGAGTTCAAGACCAGCCTGGTGAAGATGGTGAAACCCCATCTCTATTAAAAAATATTTTTAAAAAAATTAGCTGGGTGCAGTGGCAGGCACCTGTAATCCCAGCCACTTGGGAGGCTGAGGCAGGAGAATCGCTTGAACTCGGAGGGCGGAGGTTGCAGTGAGCCAAGACTGCGCACTGCACTCCAACCTGGGTGACAGAGTGAGACTCTGTCTCAAAAAAAAAAAAAAAAAGAAAAGAAAAGAAAAAGAGAATAAATTGGACTCAACGTATGTAGAGGGAAGGGAATAATAAACATTACTGGAAAGTAATGAATAGAAAATAGACAATCAATAGAGAAATTTGCTGAAACAATAAAGGATAAAACAATGAAACAAAAAGCTGATTCACTAAAAGAAAATCAGTAAACTTGATTAATGCCTAGCCAGATTGATCAAGAAGAAAAAGAGAGAAAACAAATTACTATTATCAGGAATGAAAGAGAAGATATCACTACAGACCTTACAGACATTAAAAGGATAGTAAGAAACTATAATAAAAATTCTATTCCCATAAATTTGAAAACTTTGACGAAATGAAATAATTATTTGAAAGACATCAACTAGCAGAGCTCACCCAAGGACGAATAGATAACCCGAATAGCTCTTAATCAAAATTGAATTTATAGCTACAAATGTTCTTAGAAAGAAAATTCCAAGCTCAAATACATTCACTGATAAACTCTACTAAATATTTAAGAAACAACGCCAATTCTACATAGACTCAGAAAATAGAAGAGAATGAAAACACATTTAATGAGGTCAGCATTACTGTGTTACCAAAAGCAAAGATATTACCAAAAAAGAGACTATTCAATATGCTTATGCATATAGACTTAAAAATCCTTAACAAAATACTAGCAAATAAAATGTAGTATTATGTAAAAAGGATGATAAATCATGATCAATTGGAATTTAAGCCAGAACTATAAGCCTGGTTTAGCATTTAAAAATTAAACAATGCAACACTTCATAAAAGATAAAAAGCAAAACCTCAATGGAGGCAGAAAAATCATTTAATAAGAAATTAACATCCACTAGTAATAAATAAAAACTCTCAGCAAGTTAAAAACAAAAGGAAACTTTCTCAGCCTGATAAAGGGCATCTATAGATACCCATGACTAACATCATACTTAATGATGAAAGGTTGATTCTGAGATGAGGGATAAGGCAAGACTGTCTCCTCTCACCACTTCTATTCAACATTATGGTGGAAGTCTTAGTCAGTGAAAAAGGCAAATAATAATAATAATAATAACAATAGGCATATAAATAAAAGGAAGAGATAGAACTGTCTTTATTCACCAACATAATTGTCTATATAGAACATTCTGAAGCCTACAAAAAAAAACTACTAGAGACAATATTTAATTTACGAAGGCCTTAGGATACAAGATCAATATATGATTGTATTTCTACTAGCACAGTATCAATGAACAATTGAAAACTGAAAACCTAAAATAAAATACCATTTACAATAGCAACCAAAAAGAAAACTCATGAAATCTTTAGAGAGCCAAATATGTTCACAATTTGTACATTAAAAACTATAAAACACTGAGAGAAATTTTTAAAGACTTAAACGGGGAGATGTACCATATTCATGGATCGGAGTACTCAATATAGCTAATAGATTGATGTTCCCCACATTGATATACGGATTTAATACAATACCAGTCAAAACCTTTGCATGCTTTTCTGGTAGAAATTGACAAGCTGATTCTAAAATTTATGTGGGAATAGAAAAGATCACAAATAGCCAAAACAATTTGCAAAGACTTTTTAAGTTGAAATTTGCACTTCCTGATTGTAATAGTTATTATAAAGTTTTAGTAATGAAGAAAGTGTAACATTGGCAAAAGGATAGGCAGATAAATATAGAGCATAATAGGGAATCCAGAAATAGATCCACACATAGATAGACTTGATTTTTAGCAAAGGGCCAAAGGTAGTGCATATCAACATGGAAAAAAAAAGCCCTCAACCCTACCTCACACATTATACAAAATAAACTTAAAGTCAATCATAGACCTAAACACAAGAGCTGAAACCATAAAACTTCTGGAAGAAAACATAGGAGAATCCTCGTGATGTTGAGTTAGGTAAAGATTTTTTAAATAAGACACAAAAAGGCAACAACGTGGATGAATCTCAAAGGTATTAAGCCAAGAAAAAGAAGCCAGACACAACAGAATACATACTGTATAGTTCCATTTAAGTTACACTCCAGAAATGACTCATGTAATCTACAGTAACAGCAGATTAGTGATTGCCGGGCATGGTGGAGATTGCCTGGGAACTTATTGCAGTGAAAGAAATGTTTGGTATCTTTACTGAGGCTGTGGTTGCATGGGTGTCTAACTAAATGTGTCAAAACTCATCAAAATGTACATTACAATGAATGTGTTTTACTCTATGTAACTGTACCTCAATATAATTGACTGTTTGGAAACTAGATATCAAGAATCTCTAAACTTGACCTTTGGGTTGATTTCATCAGACTGAACCCCAAGAAAAGTTAGGAGTTTCCCATCTGATTTTCCTTTGTGGTGGAAGGGTTGATTTCTGAGCTGCCAGTTTTAGACATTTATTTGAACTGAACATAAACCTGTGGTCATTCGGTAACCAGCTGCCAGTGAATAACTTTATGGTGGTGGAATTATTGTAGCTTTTCCATCAGAATATAGAAAGTGATTTCTCTTTAGACTGAAACCATTTTTGCTAACAAAACCCTATTAATGTGGGTCATTAAAGTGGCCATGCTAAATGCCCTTTACAGGGAAGGTGGGGACAGCCAAGCCTCCTGGTGAGGACCCGGGTCCCCTTTCCCTTACTGCATGTCCCAGGCAGGGGCCTTCTTTGAGGTTCTCTCCAGGCATGGAAGTCCTGTGTGCATAGTATCAAGTTCTACTGCTGCAGTGCTGGCTCCCGGAGCTGTGCCCAGGGGACACACACCATCCTGACAGCACCCAGCCCTGCTAAAGCCAGGATATTTTTATCATCTCCATTGTAAACTGAGGCACAGAGATTCTGAGAAGTCTTCTGAGTGGCATATCCAAGGCCAGATCAGGTTCCTGAAGTCCTAGTCCAGAGTTTATTCCATGTCTTTGCTGTCTCAACACCAAGGCGAGGTTGTCTTCATCACATCATCCTTCTTCAGCTGAGACTC
This sequence comes from Rhinopithecus roxellana, assembly GCF_007565055.1. Classification (NCBI taxonomy): domain Eukaryota; kingdom Metazoa; phylum Chordata; class Mammalia; order Primates; family Cercopithecidae; genus Rhinopithecus; species Rhinopithecus roxellana. The sequence continues at coordinate 50,196,699 of NC_044559.1, read as the reverse complement.
AACCCTCTAGTCCTCTCAATTTCCTGCCTGGAGTTGTGCAGAGGATCTCGCATTTCTGTGGCAATTCACAGTTCTCCATGACCTTTTCCATAAATTACCTTATTTGTTAATCAGTCAACAACCACACACACACTTCTTCCACTAGCTGAAGCCCCCTCCCCTGCAGCTGCATCTTCTCACCCCTGCAGCTGGGATCTCAGTAACCAGCCAGCCTGCCTCTCACCACCCCAGATGCAGACAAATCAAGTCATTTCCTGAGCAGAATCCCAGATGTCTCTTCTGTGTTTCGTGCTATAAATCAAACTTAATTCTGGAGGATTTTTCCTTAAGGCTGGTGATATTTACCCTTTAAAATGAAGTTTTCCCCATGACCCATCAAGGATAAGCTGATATTCCCAGACACTCAAAGGAATTTCTGAGGAACAAGAACATTAACAGAGCAAATAACCCAACTTCAACTAAATCCAGGAGGCCACTGCACAGCCCATCTCCATCACTGCTGAGTATCTGCTGCTTCCTGAAAGAAGACTTTGGAAATGCAATATATTCAAAAGGCACATGGCTGCTTCCCGGGGTTCCCCACAGGCAGAATTCATAAAATTCCAGACTCTCTCAGATAAAGAAAGCTTTACAAATTGTCGTATTCGATCATCTTCTCATGCTTGAAGGAAAACCATGTATGGGTGGGTGTGCAACCTCAGCTTTATTGCCTTTTGTGATGGGAGGCTCACTATACCCAAGGCAGCATCAACAATTTTGGTCCACACAACCCATTGAAAGTGTTTCCTTACTTCATACAGAAATGACCTCTAGGTGGCCTACCAGCTTTGGTTCTGAATTGAGGCTTTCAATCTTGGCCATGGCTAGGGAGAGGGAGGTGGGGCAGGAGAGAAGAGGAGGAGCCAAGCGGAAGTTTGGTCAGAACTCTGGTCCAAATCACAGTGTCCAAGACCACAGAGGCCTAGGCACCTGCCAGGGGGATGGGCAGCTGAGGTGGGGGCACTCTAGCAGTGGCAATGCCCAGTGAGAGAAACCATTCAGGCCCCATGACCTATGCCCTCTGGCATTACTCCCATGATTCTGTTACCAGACATGGAAAAGAGGACTTTGCAGATGTCATTATGGTTACTAATCAGTTAGTCTTACAGGAGTGAGGTTGTCTTGGATAATCAGGGTGAACTCAATCACATGAGCCTGGAAAAGCAAAAGAGAAGAGCAGAAGAGAAAGAGAGGATCAAAGTGCAAATAGAACTTGGCCCATCTTGGCAGGCTTGGAAAGAAGGAGAAGAAATTGAATTCTGCCAATAATGAGCAAGCTGGAAAGAGGACCTTGAGCCCTGGGTGAGCTCCAGCCCCAGCCAGCACCTTGATTTCAACCCAGTGAGGCCCTGGGAAGACAGTCTAGCCTTGCCATACTGGAATTCTGATATACAGAACATGGGATGATAAATGTGTGTTACTTAAGCTATTAAAATTGTGGTAATTCATTGCAGCAGCTAGAGGAAACAAATGCACTCACTCTTGGAAAGTTCTACCTGCTGGGTCCAACCAGCGTGGAGGACTCCATGTAGTGGCTGCAGGCCATGGACAGTGGACAGGTCCAGACCCTGGAGAAGGCAGCTGGCACCAGCTGGGCAGAGTTCCAGGGGCAAGGCTCCTCTGGGGGTGTTGAAACTGGCACAATGTGCTAACCCTCCAGATGCAGAAGTGTAAGCCTGAGCAGAAGCCCAGCCATGGGGGCAAAGCCTCTTGGCCGGGTGGGGCAGCTGCAGGTCCATGGCCCACCCCAGGAGCAGTGAGAAGCTAATTGCAAACAGTACCACTGGCCTGGACTGGGCAGAGTGGTGCCAATGATGGGAGCTGGACCTGGCAGGAACAGCAGGGTGCACCTGCAGGGTGTGTCTCATTGGGCTCCTAGCACTGCCTCTCGCCAGCAGGCCTGCAGGAGTCATCACTCACCAGCTCTCAGCAGACCAGGGAGTGGAGGGGCAGTGAGAACGGGGCCCAGGCAGGCTCTGGATCCACTCTGCGAGCTCTGTCCATGTGCTGTGCTTGCAGCCATGATGGCAGTGGTACTGACCTCCACTTCTTCTGTCACAACGTCGTGAATGGCCTTCCTGGGTTTGCATCTGGGAACATACCAGAGCACAGAAAATATGACATACGGAGGCAGCTATAACTACATGTCACATAAAAGTGCAGCTGGCAGGGCCCAATGGACACAAGAGGGTGGCCCCTGAGTGGCCAGGTTGCTGAGTGGCCTGCCTGGGCAGGATTTTGGCAAATGGAGAAAGCCAGGGAAGAATGAGGGACTGGGAAGGTGCAGCTTGCTGGCTGCCCAACTCCCCAGCTGGGCCACGGACTCCCCTAGCTCTCCTTCAAGCCATCCTTGTTCTCACAGGGTCCTCTTGTTTTCAAAATGCCTGTTCACTTTAGGAAATCTTTAAAATGTAAATAAACCCCAGCAACCACAATCACCTGCACACTATCACCCAGAAATAACCACAATTCATGACTTGATGGAGAGTCTTCCAGAAGTGCATCCCACAATACCTGTCTATATTTTTATATTGCTCACCTTGGATCATAATGATTTAATGTTCTATTTGTCTACTTAACATTTGCTTATCTTGCACCTGTTTCCTTGCATTAAATGCACTTTCTTTCTCATCCAGACCCTTCGGGAGCTCCAGCCAGCAAGGACAAGTCCCAGAGTTCTTGTCTAGAGTCCAGACCTCATTCCCCACAGGCTAACTTCAGGGCACCCTTTCTCCGTAAGCCCTCTGTCCTGCAGAAAGGCTAACCTTGCAAGCAAGCACAAAGGCTCATTTACAAAGTCTTATGAAAATCCCAGCCCTGCAGCTTCTGGGAACCTGCTAGACTAACACTGGTGGCGGGTGGGCTCTGCTTGGGGTCATCATGGATGGGACAGTGGCAAGCATGCCAGCCAGAGGAGGAGGTGGCCACCACAGGCTGGAGCCCCAAGGTCCCCACCTGAGCACAGCCCATGTAGGATCACATCCAGGCGTCACCATAATCTACAGCTGAGGTGCCCCTTCCACATGGGATCACTCTGCATCCCTGCCCTATTCAGGCTGATTTTATGGGACATTTTACGATGTGACCACTGCTGGATATAAGCGAGGAACAACTGGCCCTTGGAAAGCACACGTTTTTACGGTGCTTCCTACACATTTGATTTCTATTTGTCTAAAATGACCTGCAATAAAATGAAAACGTGCATCGTGAAGTCGCGAAATTGTTCACCCTTACGGTATTTCAGGAGGCTGCAAATATCCACAGACCTTGTTACCTGAAGCCTGGACCCAGTGCTCAGTGGAAGTGCCCATACAAATTAAATGACACACAAACATTGCCTGCAGACTCGGGAAAGGATAGAGCGTCAGGTAGCATGAGACACATTTTCACTGACTTCTGTGTTTTAGAGATGCCTCTTGGCCTCCAGAGCCAGGAGAGGATGGGAGTCTGCAAAGCTAGAGCCATGCGAAGCTGTTGAGGGCTGAAAGTCTTTCTGCTGGTGGTCTGCCATGCACAGACTCTCCTGCCATCCCCATTGGGCATGTGCCTTCTGTGCCAATGCCCTCCTTCCCTTCCAAGTCCAGTCTCGGCACTGACATCTAGCATCGCCATTCCTAGAACCTGCTTTCCTGCTAGCACCACCTCTGCTCCTACCCACAGCCAGCCCTGAGAACCAGCTTTGCCAGGCACGGAGAAGGCCTGGCCCATAGGGTGGTGTGAGGATCAAGGCAATGACAGGGGACAGCACTTGGCATAGAGCCTTATGCATAGCAACCACTGACCAGTCTCATGACTGCCATCATCACCGCTGCAAGCGTGCACTGCCCTTGGCTGGGCCTCACCACCGCCTCCACCATCCTCCCGGTCTCTTCCCCTTCCCCAGGGCAGCTGGCATCTTCCTAAAGCATCCAACTTTAGAAACTGCAACTCCTGTCTGCCCGGGCTGGGCTCTCACTCTGCTGGGCTCTGAAACCATCTCTGCCCCTCCCTGCACAGCTCTCACCACCCTGTGACCACTGGCACCAGCGGCTCTGAGCTCCGATTAGGAGGAAGGGAGGGAGGCCCGAAGTGCCCAGTGCAGCAGCAGTATTTAAAAGACATGCACCGCATCCAGTCGGAGTTGCAGCATTTATATGCACAGACTGTGTTCCTAGAGAAATTTTACAACAAACCTCTGATGTCACGTTCATTTTAAAAGCTCTTCTGTTTGTATTACAGCAACCTGCCCGCTCAGGGGAGACGTTCCTGCTCCAACACGAGAAATGTATTACAAATGATGGAGGAAAACATGGTTCCCAGGCACTAAGAAAACAAACCGTATGATCCCCAAATAAGGGAAGATTTGCTGACATTTTAAATGCAGAACAGATAAATGAAAAAAGGAAAAAAGTAGTTTATATAGAAAAACTAATTTATGTCAGTTGTATATGTGTGAGGCCCCCAAATACGCTGGATCCTACGCAGAATAAACAACTCCGCCATAGCCCTGCCAGCATTTCTAGCTCAGAGGCCAGGAAGACAGGTCATGGACATCGCCCACACTGAACCTGGCAGAGATATAGGCTTTCATTGACCTTATATTTCAATTATTGCCACTTTAAGTTGCATAAGCTTTAAAAACAGTGGCCCTGGCAGCCTCTTCTAAAATGAGGTGTGTGATGGTTTCCTTCTGTCTCCAGCCTCAGCAGCTGCAGAGTTGGTAGATAGGCATGTGCCGGCCACGGGAACCAGAAAACCTCCCTTTACCCCAAACGACTAGCAGGATTCCGGTCCCCTGTGTGCACATCAGGAAGCTGACCCCCAGGGTGAGCAGGGGCCAGGTCACTGGGGCGGCAGAGCCAGGCCTGGCCTGCAGAAGGACCCGGCTGAAAAGTCCTTAAGAACAGGAGGCCAAGTGGCTCCGGGTGCAGGAAAAGCCCAGAGTGGAGTTGGAGCCAGGCTGGGAGGCAAAAGTCTATGTACCAGGGGGAGCTGCACAAATCGATGTGGTCAGTGGAATTACAGATGCCCACGATTCAACACCCACAGCCTGTGCACGCGTCATCTTCCATGGCAGTGGGGACTTAGCAGCTGTGGCTGAGCTGGGAGATGATCCTGCATCATCTAGGGGCCCAGTGGGATCACAAGGGCCTCCTCACAGCGGGACAGGAGAGTCAGGGTCAGAGACGTGACGACGGCAGAGGCAGAGGGTCGAGTGCCAGTTCCATGCCGAGCCTGGGGCCTCCAGGAGCAGACACTGCAAGGAACAGACACCCCTCCAAGCCTCGGGGAGCACAGCCTTGTCACCCCATTCTGGACTGCTGCCTCTTGCTAGATAATAGTTGTGCTGTCTGACGCTGCTCGGTGTGTGGGTGTGTGGACATTTGTCCCAGCAGCCCCAGGAGGCTTGCATGGACCAGTGCCATCTTTGGGGTGTTCTGCTGTAACCCCATTAGGCACAGAAATGAGAACTGAGCTTCCCCTCGCCTCTCGGAAGGACACCAGGTCAGCCCCCTCACCCAGGAAGATCTCGGAGTGTTATAGTCTCCAACCTCCAGAGGCACAGAGACAGAGCTTCCGAGGGATGGAAGCTCCCAGCTTTGCTGGGACTGAGAGAGACCGTGGCCTCACGAAGACAGGTGACTCCCCAGGCTGAGAGGATTCAGCGTCTGGGCAGCGGGTAAAATGAACCCACTGGGCAGTCACACTGGGGGCTGGCTGTGGGGCTCTCAGGGAGAGCTTGGAGAAGTGGCTCCTTATGCAGGTGGAGGAAGGTGGGGCCTCTGGGCTGTGGGGGCACAGCCACAGTCACTAGGGAGCAGGTTCCCTGGAGGACACAGGTGGGGCAGGGGCTGAGTAAAGGGCAGGAAGAGCTCCTGCCCGGGGTCACCTGCCCTGCCCCACCCTCCCTTCAGTGGAGGCTGGCTGAGCCTCTGCAGTGACTCTCCCAAGCTCCTGGGAAGGAAATTTGCAAAGTCTCGCCTCCCATTTTGAGAAGTGGGATGCCCATCCCCAACCCCACCCTACCCTCGCCTTAAAGATTGAAGCCTCTCATCTTCCCTGATGATCTTGGATAGACAGACAGCATCCTTTCCAGGAAAGGGCACTGAGCAGGGTGGGGCTGGGGTGCAGTCCTTCTATCCCCATCATCTCCTCGGAGTTAACCCTGAAAGTATCTGCTCTGGGGATTCCAGGGAGATTGGCGTAGGGGGAGCAGTGGGGTTGGCTCAGAGCAGAGCATCATGGAACACACAGTCCCCCGCCAGGTGCCCCACCCTGCCTGGGGACAAGTGAGTGGACAGAGCCATGGGAGTGACCCAGGTGGGCAGATCTGCCTGCCTCAGCACAGCCGCCCCACACAGGACCCTCAGCTACGTCTCAGCCCTGCTCTGCCCATCTCTCCAGGAATGCTGAGGACCAAAATGTTCTTGACCCACCCACACCTATTCTTCTGAAAACGTGCATTTTAAAGAAGGTCCTGGGGAAGGTGATGACAAAATCCCAATACCGCATCTCCAGTGGGGGAGGTCAGGTCCTCACATCTGAGAAACAGGGGCTGTGCGGCGTGGGGGCAGCGGCCTTCTGTCCACTTCCTCATCACCATTTCCCCGCAAGGACTGAACTCTAACCTTTCTTCCCTGCTCAAATCCCTGTTTAAGAAGCCTGGGAAAAGTCACCCTTACAAGCCATAAAATTGTGTTAAATGGGTCTCTTTGGCCCAGTATATCATGGCCTGCTTTCCAACCTGACTCTGGCCTGGCCTCACATGACAGACAGCAGACCCCCTTATCTTAACTCAAGCATTCCTTGCTACCGACTCCGAGGCTTTAGACGAAGCTCAACTCTTTCAACCAACTGCCGAGAAAGAATCTCTAAAGCCACCTATGACTTGTAAGTCCCCACTTCAAGATGTCCCACCTTTGAAGACAGATATATGCCAAACCAATGTGTATCTCCCATATATTGATTTATGATTTTACCTGCAATTCCTGTCTTCCTAAAACCAAGCTGTAACCTGATGGCCTTGGGAGCGTTTTCTCAGGGCCTCCTGAGTCTGTGTTTCCCCAGGCCGTGGTCACTCATATGGCTCAGAATAAACCTCTTCAGATATTTTGGCAGAGTTTGGCTTTTTCCTTGTCACCTCGTACTCTTCCCTCCTTCCCAGTCTCTCCATGCCAACCCCCTCTTGAGCTTTTCCCACCTGGAGGACCTCAAAATGCCCTTCACTGACCTCCCCTACTCACACTGTACCCCTGGGTCCTCCCCTAATCCTGGTTGACATAGCCAGAAAGTCAGCCCAAGTATGGAGTTCCCCTCAGTCAAGACCTTGAAAGCATTATCAAGGCCTTCAAGAACAGAAACATCCAGCAGTAATTGGCTTTGGAGGTTTCTATCAAAACAGAAAGAATGAACCTTCCTAGTGGGGCAATGTTAGTTCAGCATCAAACAGAAAATCACCCTCAGCCTTTAAATGAATGCTTTCCTCCCAGAGCTGCTTTCCTGTCTGGGTCTAAATAAATAACAAGGGCATTAATAGAAAACACAGCTATTTACCTTCAAGAATAGAATTTCAAATCCCACAGAACAGTTACTGGTGTTTCAAGCTTTGATGAGAAAAGAGTAAGTTTACACCAAATTGTATTTTCAATATGTTAATTAAACCAATAAAGAGTAACTATATTTGAGTTTCCTGATCTAATAATAAAAAGATATGTTTGGCTGACTATTTAAAGTGCTTGATGGAATATTTTATATGCTGTATTTGCATACTGAATAAATGCAAGACTAACATTTCAAGTTTCAGTAAAACTGCTCAGAATTCCACGGACGAAGAGTTCTATACAAATTGCAAGTGACACCCCCCTGTAATTAACTCTTGTTGTTCAGAAAACCAAGACTGTAAAAGTCTGTTTAATCAAACTTCCCACCATGTGCTTTTTTAAAAAATTACACTTAGAAATCTATGCACTGAGATTGTAATTTCAACCATAGTGAGATCATTTGACTAACTTGCATAGGAGAATCACAAATTGAAAAGAAGACAATTAGCAAAACCGAATTCTGAAACTCACATAAAAACATCAGAGACCATTAGGTTTGATTAACAAGCATAACTTTTTACAAATCTGCCATTTGTAAATTTACACTAACACTGGCTCCATGATACACTTTACCCATAAATCAGTGGGAATATGAAGAGCACAAACCACGTATAACCAACCATATTTCATGTCTTCTGTGTCTTAGTCTCACTAAGCTTAAAAAGCACCATACAATAAAGCTTTCATTCACTGAAGCTGGAGAGAAAACAGTGGTTCAAGTTACCTGTTGTTGCACAAAGAATTACCCCCAAAATTTGGGGACTTAAGACAACAACACGGTTCTATGATTAACTCTCATGCTGGAGGTTGACAGGGCTCAGCTGGGTGGTTTTCTTCTGGGTCTCTTCTGGGAAACTCATTCAGTCACCTATCTGGAGGTTGATGCTGGCTGTCAGCTGGGCCCTCAGTCGGCTCTGTCAGCCAGAACATCCACACATGGCCTCTCTGTTATCATCTCTGTCTCTTCACAGCATAATTGGGCTCCAAGAGCAAGTATAACAGTGAAACAGCAAAGAACGAACGTAGCTAACATCATTTTTGTTTAAGGAGCCTTTACCCATTGGTTTTTATAACTAAGTCTGGGACTAAAGGGGAACTACATATACAACTAACTATGTTTTGTTAAAGATTTATAGGAGCATTGTGACCTGACAAAGTTCCCAACCTCCTTGGACCCTGGCTGCCACCCAGATTTCTGCAGGCATCAGTCACCTCTGGATCTCAGCCTCCTCCTCTTCTCCCTGTCCTTAACATAAAAGAACCCTAAAATTTGTACTGGCATACAATGGTACTTTAGGATGCTAGCTCACCACCTTCTCAGTTTTGTTGGCTCTCCAAATAAACCTGCTTTTCCTCCCACCAACCCTTGTCTCTCAAGTCTGGCTTTCCAGGGGCAAGCTGCTGAACTTGGGTTCAGTTACATCCTAAGATGGAAGACACAGTGCTTTTTGTGACATAGTCTCTCAAGTCATATAGTGTCACCTTCCCTGGAGACACAGTCCCATCCAGATTCAAAGAGAGAGAACCCAGACCCTGCCTCTCCAGTGGAAGGTCAACCCACATTGTAAGAAAAGCATGCAGAAGGGAGAGCAGCTTATGTTTTTCAGCTCCAGTCCCTTCAGATCACACACTGCCTGCACCCCAGCCTCTGTCCCCAGGTCCAGACCTGCATTGCCACTCCAGTCCATTTCCTCGTGTGCATCCCACAGGCTGCTCTAACCCAATTCATAAGTGTTATGGGCTGAACTTTGTCCCCACAGAACTTATATGTCAAAGTCCTAACCCCCAGTACCTCAGAGTGGGACTGCATTTGGAGACAGGATATTTAAAAAGATGGTTAAAGTTACATGAGGTCATTAGGGTGGGTCCCTAGTTCAAAAAGACTTCCATCCTCCAGAATTCTAAGGGAATAAATTTTCATGGTTGAAACCAACCAGTCTGTGATCCTTTGCTATGGCAGCCCCAGCAAACTCCACCCCAAGCCAAACTCATCTCCCCACCATTTACTATCTTAGAGAATGGACATGTCTCTTTGCCAGAACCCTAGAGTCCTTCTAGATGACACTAGCTCCCTCCCCACAGGTACTTAGCCACCCACTCCTGCCACACACTGCCCACACCATAACTGAGCCCATCTTCCTTCCTCCCCTGCTGTCACAGCTCTGATCCCAACGTGGACAACTACAGCCCCTGCCCCAGCCATTCAGCCTGTGCCTCCAATCCATCCAGAGCCAGTGTGGCCTTTCTGAAAGACAAAGCCAATAGTTCACTCCTCCAATTAAAATGTCCCCATGGCTTCCCACTGCCTTTGGAAAACTTTCCAATGCCCAAACCTGACACCCAGGCCAGGAGAGACAGTGGGATGTGTGCATCTGCATATGAGCACCAGAGCCCCGTTGTCAGCTCAGACACCAGCCCCACCTTCACCAGCAGTGAGCCCGTCTGTGGGTAACACACCTGTGCCTGCCTCAGTTTCCTCAGCAGGACAATAAGGCTAATCCCACCCATGCAGAGAGTTGCTGGACAATTAAAGTAGCACATGGAGAGTGCTGCCATCAATGATGCTGCCAAATGCTGGCTGTCGTCACTGATGGTCTCACTGCTAGCTCCTCTTGTGTCCCTCCCTTTGGGGAATTGGCTCCATCACACCACATGGCTGTGGTCGCCTCCTGTGTCCATTCTGACTCCTTCAAAGGCCAGCCCAAGGGAGAGGCCTTCCAGGCTCCCCTGGATGGGCAAGCCCCTACAGCCCTGCACAACCCTCCACTCACTCAGGACCAGGGAAGTCAAGCGGGGCAGTGGTTGGGTGGGGTGCCCTCTCGAACTCAACGCTCTCCTTTTCTGCCTCAAAATGTCCCCCCAAAGCTAGAAAAGCCCCCATAGCCCATGAAAGTCACAGCCCCAAACTGGACTCATTTGTCCCAGAGAACTTAAGACTTATCTTCGCACAGAAACCTGTCTAATGTTTGTAGCAGCTTTATTCATAACCACCAGAAACTGGTGGCTACCAAGACGTCCCTCAGTCTGGGAATGGATAAGCCACTGGTGCATCCGTGCCATGGAGTACTGCCCAGGGCTCGAAAGGAGTATGCTATTAATTCATGTGACAACAGGGGCAGGTCTAAGCAGAAGGAGCCAGCCCAACAAGGCCCCGTCATGCAGATCCCATCCCCGTGGCATCGGGAAGGGATGGGAAGCACATCCACGCCAGCTACTGCAAAGTGAACGCACGGCAGAATTCCAAGGGCACGGAACTTTCTGTGCAATACTAGGGCAGCAGAGGCAAGACCCTAGGCGGTAACCAAAGCCCACAAGACTGTGTGTCACAAAAGTGAAGGTTCACACGCACAGATTTTACAAAACCAACCAAGATGACAGAGGTGCCAGGAAGGAAAGCAAACTGGGTCAAGTGAGGAAAACTTCTTTTTTTTTTTTTTTTTGAGACGGAGTCTCACTCTGTCAGCCAGGCTGGAGTGCAATGGCATGATCTTGGCTCACTGTGACCTCTGCCTCCCGGGTGTAAGCCTCAGCCTCTTGAGTAGCTGGGATTACAGGAGCGCAGCACCAGGCCTGGCTAATTTTTTTTTTTTTTTTAATTTTTAATAGAGATGGGGTTTCACCATTTGGCCAGGATGGTCTCAAACTTCTGACCTTGTGATCCGCCCACATCTGCTTCCCAAAGTGCTGGGATTACAGGTGTGAGCCACCACACCTGGCCCTATGAAAGAAACTCTTGCAGGCACACAAGGAAGGGCAGCAGACCTAAGGCACTTTGGAAAACGGTGTTTTGACTGGAAGCTCTAAGGCTAAAGACAAAAACAGCCATAAATAATTACTCTCCTTGGAAAAGTTGTTACTCACAGGAAAAGGGCTGAAAAATCTGAATCTGCTTTGCATGTATATGACATGGAATAAACAAGTAAAAGAATGGTGGGTAGTGGCAGCCAGGTCCTCACTGGCAGAGAAGACAATGACAGATAAGCACAAGGAGGGCCGGGATGTGCCATGCACCCCTGGATTAGAGGCGGGAACATAAGCACGGACTCAGGTTTTTCTCATTCTAGACAGAGGGCACCTAGAGGCAACAATACCCTACAAACATGTTTTCTAAATGCCATTCTTCAATAAAAGGAGCTGGGACTGCTTGGAGAAATGACTGATTCCGGCATCAGGATGCAGAAGATGTGAAATGGGCATGGAGCCTCTTTTGGTGCCAGAAAGTAAGGAAGTGCTCTAAAGAACAAAAGGATGGAAGCGTCAAAGGACCCAGGACCCAATCTGAAAACCTAACCATCCAACCGCCAAAGCTGAAACAATGTGAGCAACAAAATAAATAACACCGGATTAAATCACAACCAAAAGTAGCAAATAAATATGCATGAGTTCCTAGTGATATAAATACATGCATGATAAATGGATGAATAAATAAATAAATGGGAAGAAGAGAGATCTTTACAGAAGAATTTTTAATAATTTATGCAGCTATTTTCCTCTCCAAGGAGTGGAGCTTACTTCCCCTCCCCACTCGGAGCAATGGCTGAGCTCAATCACCTGCTTCCAAAGGACAGAGTCTGCATGCGGGGGAAACTGGCTGGACAGTGGAGAAACCTGGCAAACATGACCTTGAACAAGTGTCAAGGTCATCATCCCCAGGGATGAGTCAGGTTGAGGGTACGGACTGTCTGGCATGATGTGATGAAGCGGACAGTTCACCTCCATGGTCTTCCTCCTAAAAAAAAAAAAATGAAAAATGGAAGGACGGGCGGATCACGAGGTCAGGAGATCGAGACCATCCTGGCTAACACGGTGAAACCCCGTCTCTACTAAAAATACAAAAAAAAAACTAGCTGGGCGAGGTGGCAGACGCCTGTATTCCCAGCTACTCGGGAGGCTGAGGCAGGAGAATGGCGTAAACCCGGGAGGCGGAGCTTGCAGTGAGCTAAGATCCGCCACTGCACTCCAGCCTGGGCGACAGAGCAAGACTCTGTCTCAAAAAAAAAAAAAAGAAAAAGAAAAGTGGAAGGAGGGTCTAGGAAATGCAGGGCCAGCACTCCTCAAAACTACTGAGCTCATTAAAGACAAGGAAAGTCTGAGAAATTGTGACAGACCAGAGGAAATTCAGGAGACGTGACAACCAAACACAATTATCATATCCTGAATTGGATCCTGGAAGAAGAAAAAACTAGTGAAACCCAAATGAAGTCTGGAGCGTAGTTGATTGTAATGTGTCAGCATCGCTGTCTTAGTTTTCAGAAATATACCGGGAGAAGATATAACATTAAGGGAAATGTGGAAAGGTACCATCTTTGCAACTTTTTTGTAAATATAAGATTATTCCAAAATGAAAAGTTTACTTAAAAAAAAAAAAAAGCATAGAGGTTTGGCATACTTGGGATGTCTTCCAAGTCTCTTGTTGAGAACCACTCCTACTTCCTTCCCTAACAATACCCAAAAAATAATTAGCAATTCCCCATTCAGCTCCTCCTCAGCCCTGCCTGCCCCTCCCTCAGGCATGTTTTCTTCTACTAACCCAGGTTCACATGAGGCACCGGTGCTGCCATTACTCAATGAAGCAACCAGGTACAGTGGTTGGCTTTGTTTTTGTTTTAATCCAAATGATTGAATCAACTGCATTTTTAAAAAAGAAAAAAAGAAGAAAAAGGGCCGGGCGCGGTGGCTCACGCCTGTAATCCCAGCACTTTCAGAGGCCGAGGCGGGTACATCACGAGGTCAAAAGATCAAGACCATCCTGGCCCACATGGTGAAACCCCATCTCTACTAAAATACAAAAATTAGCCGGGCGTAGTGGCGTGCACCTGTAGTCCCAGCTGCTCGGGAGGCTGAGGCAGGAGAATCGCTTGAACCCAGGAGGTGGAGGTTGTAGTAAACCAAGATCGTACCACTGCGCTCCAGCCTAGCAACAGAGTGAGACTCCATCTCAAAAAAAAAAAAAAAAAGTAGGTTTGACAGTGCATTGGACTACCCTATTCTCTGGCATCTTTGTAAATGGGTGGCCACAGCAGTTTCCCAGAAAGACAGGGAGGGGTAAACAGTTCTCTCTCAGTGCTGCCCTGTTGCATAATGAGACTGTGGTGATTTTGTAGTCACGTGGGATACGGGACCCGGGGACAGGGAGAATCAGAGCAAGTTGGAGACAATTATATAATTGGCACACTAGTGTATTTTTAAAAAGACATAAAATGTAAATTACCTGGTTGCAAATTACACTTTGACTCTTTATAAAATGTGTGACTTCGAGCGCTTCGCTGTAACTCTCCAGGAAATGAGGATACCAGTACCTGCAGCGGCCACAAGCCCTGACTCGCAGACGGGTGGCTTTGGGCTTTTAGAGAATAGCCAGAGAGTGTCCCTCTGGGGTAAGAGGATTCCAAGAAGTTATTGGACACATAATCATTTTGTATGAAATCTGGATGCCAACCACCTAAGACTCCTGGTCTTTCAGAGGACAGAAGTCCATACGAGCATTTCCAGGCATCTGGGCCCAGTGCTGCAGCTTTGACTTGCTGCCAGAGAAGACCACCTGGGTGTGGTCACAACCACAGCACTGGGTGGACAGCACACCCTACCCTTGCCCCTGGCCGAGCAAGCGCTGATCAGCTGTTAGCTACACCTTAACACAGCACAAGCCACGAGTACATTTCCATGGCACTGTCACACAGTGGCTGTGACGGCTGAATGAGCTAAGATCTGTGATACGCTGTGCCAGTCAGGACCTGCAGGGGAGAGAACTCACCCTACGCGAGGTCCAGAGGAAACGCTGCTAATCCAAGTACAACTGTGTTACAAGAGAAACTTGGGACTGTAACATCCTCCCCCTAAACTGGAAAGATGCTGTGAGACCAGAGAATGACTGGGACAAGTGCAGCCTGGTGAGGACTCACCTTTGGGGCACTCCTGGGTGGCAGCAGGACTGCTCTAACGGTCAGCACCACCTCCCATCTCTAAGCTGCTTTTAAGTTAATTGTCTGGCTCTTTGCCTCCTGCATTTGAATGATGAGACTGTTTTTCTTGGTAGGTTCTCAGATCCTCTCCAGGATGTTTGGTTTCTCAGGGACACCTGCTCCTGGGCCAGGCACCATGACTTTGGCTCACTGCCTGGCCTTCAGGGTTCAGGCAGTGGACATATGCCCTTAAGTAACCTGGTGGGAGACGTGTCACACCACAGACTGAGATGGAGACACACCCAGAGTCTGGCATTACCTCCCAAGGCATAAAGGCCAAGGGCCAAAGGAAGAGCATGTCCACCAGTGCAGGGAAATCCGGCCGTGAGAAGGAAAGGCTGCCAGGGGAGGCCGGCACCACAGCACAAGGGAACGGAAAGAACACTCCCCAGGCTCTCCTCCTGCTCCCAATATCCAGTTGGCCTCACCCTGAACTCTGAGACCAACCTAAACCCTGCCAGTGAGGGACCAGAGCCCAGGAGATGCTGCCCTCAGAGGTTGGGCTTCAGGGACACTAAGGAGGGCAGAGAGATGAGGAGAAGATGGGCAGAGGGCTCAGGAACAACTCCTGCAGCCATCGTCTATGGGGGAGTGAAGACTGGCCTGACAGGGTCGGAAAGCTGCAGTGAGTGGAGGAGTCCGCCACTGCCTTATATGAACGTATGAGTCAAATACACACATCAAAAGCTACACGAGGCAGTCACATGTGCTGGGGTCCCAGGGGAACCTTTGCTTCTTCACACCTTTCTCTAGCTCCACATCTCACAAGAGATTTTTCATATCTTATATTCAGAAAAAGATTTGTTTCTAAAATGTAATATAAAATATACACACATTCACACTGACAGAGTGAACCATAAGCAACTGCTATTGTTGTAGTCAACATGGTTGAATGTTCAACTTAACACACACACACATATGCATTTCCACAGTTACCTACACAGACACACACTCACACACATATACAGATGCATTTCCACACAGTTACCTACACAGACACACACTCATACACACATACAGATGCATTTCCACACAGTTACCTACACACACACTCATACACACATACAGATGCATTTCCACAGTTACCTACACAGACACACACTCACACACACATACAGATGCATTTCCAGTTACCTACACAGACACACACTCATACACACATACAGATGCATTTCCACACAGTTACCTACACACACACTCATACACACATACAGATGCATTTCCACAGTTACCTACACAGACACACACTCACACACACATACAGATGCATTTCCACAGTTACCTACACAGACACACACTCACACACACATACAGATGCATTTCCAGTTACCTACACAGACACACACTCACACACACATACAGATGCATTTGCACAGTTACCTACACAGACACACACACACACACACATGTATTAGACACACACGCCCTGAGCATCCTAAAATCAAGATGGAGCAACAAATGCCAACTGGTGTACAGGGGCTGGCAAGAACAATTAGCCGAGTCTTGCATCTATGGCCATGCCTCTGTTGATGTGGGATGTTCCCCCGGTCCTCAAACCATCAGCCCCTCTGTGTCATCATAGAGTCTGGACTCCACAGGGTTGACCAGCCCCAATCCCTACGTTCACCCGTCACATCTGTGATGCCTCCTGACATAAAGCCTCACAGAGACTCCTCCTCCATTGCAGAGATGTTTTTCTTCTGCTGTGACTATTGGTCAAAGGGCAGTTTTACTTAAATGTGTGCCTTGTGATCACCACCATCCTGCCCACGGGAGCAGGCTCGAGCTGCGGTGGGGACAGCACTGTGTCCCCGTGTCTAGCAGGCTTTGGGAGGGGTTCCCTTCCATTCACTGCACCCCCACCTGTGTGTGTGCTCACAGCTGACGAGGGCTGGCCGCCGAGCCAGAGTTACCGGAAACAGCACATTATTAAAAAGATATACCTTATGAGGGGGAGCTTGTTACACAGCCGTGATTTTGCAGGAAGTTTATGGCAGGATACTTTCTCAGTCCTGAACAAATGTCTCCCTGGCCACACATTGTCAGGGAGCACAGTTTCCCCGCGTGAAGATACATGCTTGCTGCGGAAAGTTCCCTGCAGAGGTGATCGATGGTCAGCCCATCAGGCCCTGCTATGGGGAATGTGTCCTAAATCAACACCCTCCACTCAGCCTGCCCATTCACCATTTGAGAGACACCTCTCAAAGATCCGCAAACACTCTGAGTGCCTCGTGCCCACTGGTCCCAACTGCAGCAGAAAGTCCTTGGCCCTTGCACCTGCCGTCGGCCCTTCACCCACCAGCACACAGCAGAAGCTCCGGGTTGGCTCCCTATGTGCAGAAATCCCTCCAGAGCCAATGGCTTCTCAGGCCTCAGGCTGGCAGGGCCAGCATCAGCCACAGACCTTTCAGAGGACAACTGTCCCTCCCTGCCTGGGGCTCTCTTCACTGACATGTATTTATTCTCTATATCTCTCTAAACTTTGTTGCACCCCTTCAATCTCTTAAAAGCAAAACTATAGGCAAATTCAATTTAACAGAGTTTAACTGAGCAATTTAAAAAAACAATTTGCAGCCAGGCGCAGTGGCTCACACCTGTAATCCCAGCACTTTGGGACGCCGAGGCGGGTGGATCGCCTGAGGTCAGGAGTTTGCAACCAGCCTAGCCAACACGGTGAAACCCCATCTCTACTAAAAATACAAAAAATTAGCCGGGCGTGGGCAGGTGCCTGTAATCCCAGCTACTCAGGAGGCTGAGGAAGGGTAATCATTTGAACCTGGGACGTGGAGGTTGCAGTGAGCCGAGATCGCGCCATTGCACTCCAGCCTGTGCAAGAAGAGAGAAACGCCGTCTCAAAAAACAAACAAACAAACAAACAAAACAATTTGCAAGTCAGGAAGCCCCCAGAATCACAGCAGATTCAGAGACTCCAAGGATGCCTTGTGGTCAGAGCGAGTTTACAGACAAAAAAGAAAAGCAACACAGAGAAAACGGAAGTGAGGTACAGAAACGGCCGGGTTGATTACAGCTTGGCGTTTACCTTATTTGAACACAGCTTCAACAGTCAGCTGCGGTGAGGGGTTGAAGTACGGCTGCTGGGACTGGCTGGGACTCAGTACGGCTGCTGGGACTGGCTGGGACTCAGTACGGCTGCTGGGACTGGCTGGGACTCAGTACGGCTGCTGGGACTGGCTGGGACTCAGTACGGCTGCTGGGACTGGCTGGGACTCAGTACGGCTGCTGGGACTGGCTGGGACTCAGTACGGCTGCTGGGACTGGCTGGGACTCAGTACGGCTGCTGGGACTGGCTGGGACTCAGTACGGCTGCTGGGACTGGCTGGGACTCAGTACGGCTGCTGGGACTGGCTGGGACTCAGTACGGCTGCTGGGACTGGCTGGGACTCAGTACGGCTGCTGGGATTGGCTGGGACTCAGTACGGCTGCTGGGATTGGCTGGGACTCAGTACGGCTGCTGGGATTGGCTGGGACTCAGTACGGCTGCTGGGATTGGCTGGGACTCAGTACGGCTGCTGGGATTGGCTGGGACTCAGCAATTGTGACAGAAGCCTACTCCCAGGTTAGCTTTTCAGTCTGTCTACCTACTAAGCCAGGTTACAGTTCATCCACAAGGACTCAGCAGGTATGGAAGTACAGAGGCTGTCTCAGGCCATATTTAGTTTGATTAACACTTCCTTCCCAAGCATGCTTTTTAAGAATGTAAACCGGCCGGGCGCGGTGGCTCAGGCCTGTAATCCCAGCACTTTGGGAGGCCGAGACGGGCGGATCACGAGGTCAGGAGATCGAGACCATCCTGGCTAACACGGTGAAACCCCGTCTCTACTAAAAATACAAAAAAACTAGCCGGGCGAAGTGGCGGGCGCCTGTAGTCCCAGCTACTCGGGAGGCTGAGGCAGGAGAATGGCGTAAACCCGGGAGGCGGAGCTTGCAGTGAGCTGAGATCCGGCCACTGCACTCCAGCCCCGGCGACAGAGTGAGACTCTGCCTCAAAAAAAAAAAAAAGAATGTAAACCAACATGAGGCCCATGACTGACTCGAGGGTTGTACATCAAGCAGTCAGCCTCACTTTGGAGCCTAGGGCACAAACACCTCCCAGCTGTGTGACCTCGAGCAAGAAACTGCACCTCTCTGACCTCAGTGTCCTCACCTGCAAAAGGCAGTTAGTCTCCCGCCCGCCTCCCAGGCTGTTGTGAGCCTTGGCCCAGTGCCTGGCCTGAGTGAGAGCTCAGAGAACACCTGCTGTCACTACTGCTCCTCCAGGCCCCCAACACAGGACTCACCTGAACACGCCATGCGGTGGGCCAGTGAGCGGGATGTGAGTGGCCCTGACCCTGTTAACAGCTGCATGGCCCTGCACCAGCCACCTACCCCATACGGGCCTCAGCTTTCCCATCAGCCAAATCGAGGGCTTGGGTCAAATCATTTCTGATGTCCCGTCCAGCCTTCACATTCCTGTCGGTCAGATCTAGTAGGGTCTGGTTTTCTCTCTGCATCTACCTTGGTTACAAAAAAAACAATCAAAAATGGGCAAAATCCAGATGTCACAATTCATCCGGCAATTGAAATCAGGGGCCCAGATCACAAGGAAAATTCCAGTGCTCTAGGGCAGGCCACAGCTTCCCAGGCCAGGGAGGGGACAGCAGTCAAGTCCTGGTGTGGCCAAAGACAAGCGCCATCACGGGCATCCACGGATTTACCCACTCCAGACAAAATCTGGCAGCAAACACTCCCTTGGGAAGGGCCCCCCACAGAGGCTTCTGGGACAGAGATGCCCCAGCCCAAAGCAGCCCTCCTCTCAGCCAGGCCCTGGTCTCATGGCCAGCAAGCAGGAGCAGCAGGCCTGGTCACCATCTCAGCACCACCGCAGTACGCAGAGCAGGTCCTGTCAGGTCTCAGGGGCCACAGAAGAACCGACCAAGAAAGTAGCAGCCATCTACCCTGGGTCCTCCCTCCAGGCCTGGATAAAGGCCTGCTGCAAGCACCACGAAACAAACACAAGACAAACGTGCAGTCGCTTTAGGACACGTGCAGGCAGGCTGTTCCAGACCACCGCAGCGCGGCCACCAGAAGTACTCCCTCCTCCAAAATCATCGTGTGCCACTGCCAGGAGTGGAAAATGGTGCCGCTGCTGTAGAAGACAGGACAGCGGCTCCCCCCAAAAATTAAAAACCTCAAGGCACAGTGACTCATGCCTGTAACCCCAGCACTTTGGGTGGATTACTTGAGCTCAGGAGTTCAAGAGCGGCCTGGGCAACATAGTGAGGCCTGGTCTCTACAAAGAAAAAAAAAATTAAAAAGCAAAAAATTAGCCAGACATGGTGGTGCAAACCTGTGGTCCCAATTACTTGGGAGGCCGAGGTGTGAGGATCGCCTAAGCCTGGGAGGTCAAGGCTGCAGTGAGCTGTGATCACAACCCTGCATTCCAGTCTGGGCGACACAGTGAGACATTGTCTCAAAAAAAAAAGAAAAAGAATTACAAACAATCACTGTATGATCCAGCCATTCCACTTCTGGATATATACTCAAAGGAATTAAAAACAGTCTTGAAGAAATATTTGTACAGCCATGTTCATCGTAGCACTATTCACAACAGCCCAGATGTGGAAGCA
Organism: Rhinopithecus roxellana; assembly: GCF_007565055.1. Taxonomy (NCBI): domain Eukaryota; kingdom Metazoa; phylum Chordata; class Mammalia; order Primates; family Cercopithecidae; genus Rhinopithecus; species Rhinopithecus roxellana. The sequence continues at coordinate 50,176,491 of NC_044559.1, read as the reverse complement.
AGCTAAGTGTCTGTCAGTGGATAAATAAACAGAACATGATGTATCCAAATGATGGAATATTATTCAGCCTTAAAAAGAAAAGAAATTCTGATATGTGCTACAACTGGGATGAACTTTGAAGACATTATGCTAAGTCAAATAAGCCCATCACAAGAGGCAAATGTCCTATGGCTGCACTTATCTGAGGCCCTAGAGTCATCAAATTCATAGACAGAAAGTAGAGGCTTCCAGAGATGAGGGGAGGGGCACGGGGAGTCCGTGTTGAATGGGAACAGTTACAGTTTGAGAAGAAGGAAGCACTCTGGAGATGGATGGTGGGGACGGCTGCACAACAGTGTGAGTATGCTTCATGCCACGCAACTGTACACTTCAAATGGATTAAAATGGTAAATTTTCCGTTATGTAAACGTTACCACAATAAAAAAGAAAAAAGAGAACACAGGTAAGGAGACAGATACGCGGGAGGAGGAACCAAGATGCTGGGAAATAGCTGACTGGAAGAGGAAGCAGAGTCGGGCAGGGCACAGGGCAACTGGAGGGAGAGCTCAGCAGCTGGGGGTCCCAAGACCCATAAAAGCACCCCAGGAGAAGAGCTGGTGCTGGGCAACAGCCCCACAGAGAAAGCTCAGTGCCAGGTGCACCACGCCAGTCCAGCAAGGACATTCCTGTCTCCACGCCCCGCGTGAAGGGCTGATAGCTGCAGTCAGCAAGAGGTGACCACAGGGCAGCCCCCCAGACACAGCCGCCTCCCTCCTGTCAGCGTAACCCGTCTTCTGTGTAAGAGCTCCAGAAGCCACTTCCCCAGCACCCACGCATCACCGCGCTCCAAAGATTCCAGGCGAGGCACAGTGGCTCACACCTGTAATCCCAACACTTTGGGAGGCGGAGGTGGGCAGATCACCTGAGGTCAGGAGTTCGAGACCAGCCTGCCCAACATGGCAAAACCCTGTCTCTACTAAAAATACAAAAAATTAGCCAGGTGTGGGGGTGGGCACCTGTAATCCCAGCTACTCAGGAGACTGAGGCAGGAGAATCGCTTGAACCCAGGAGGCGGAGGTTGCAGTGAACCAAGACTGAGCCACTGCACTCCAGCCTGGGCAGCAAGAGTGAAACTCCATCTCAAGAAAAAAAAGAAAAGAAAAGGAAAAAAAAGGGGATTCTAAAAAATGGCCCCTACTGCGCATTATTTCTGTCTTGCCATTTTAAAACCTACATTTGTATTACAGAACATTTTAAAACACACAAGAAAATGGAAGTTATAAGTAACCACACCACCCAGAAATGCCCCTCGTACATTTTGGTGTACGGCATATACTTCCAGAGACTCATCCGTGTACACAGACACATATGTATATGCACCTACAGACATATTCAGGCATATTATTTTTCTCATCTTTAACCACAATGAGATTTACGGTGTCTGTTCTTTTGATGCCATTTAGAACTTTCTCTATTACAAGCTTTTACCAAATGACTAGCTCTTCCTTTTTTGAATGTTGTATTCTAATGACTGCATCATATGCCACCGTAAGGCTCAGCCGCGTTTCATTTGGACTAATTCATAATGGAGAACACTCAGGCTATTTCCAGTTTCCGACAGGAACACTGCAGAGCTGTGCACCCTCTCGGCCGAGTCTAAAGGACATTCATCATTCATTCCTAGCTGAGAAATCTGTAGCTCAAAGGGGGCACGCATGCCCCTTGATGTATGTCGCCCTCCAGAAAAGCCAGGCCAAGTCCCACTCCAGCGGCAGTGTGTGACAAAGCCGAAAAGGAAATCAACTTTGACTCAATTAAATTTGCTAAATCAATGCATATGAAGCAAGGGCACAAAATGAAGGCAACCAGGATAGGATGCGACACCTCCAGGGCCTGTGGGATTCCCAAGGTTGTCTGTCCAAAAGCTCACCGGATTCTGCTGTCAACGTGGAACTGATGTTTCATGCAAACAGGCTGCAACTGCTTGGGGAAGTAACCTACAGTGAAGTGCCTTTGCACCTGCAGGCCCCCCGCCACCAGCCAAGGCCACACCTTGTCAGGCCAGGTTAGGGCACCCAGGATGGCTGGGCCAGCCATTCACCTCCTGGGTCCTCTTGGCCTCCAAGGAAGCTGGAGCTGGTTTTCATAGAGCTGCCAGTTAGCAGAACCAGTCCTGTGACCCCAGCCCACGGGGGCACATCAAAGGCCTCACCTCCCAGGCTGCTCCTGTTGGTGTTGATGGCATTGATTTTGTGTCAAAAGTTAGCAGGATTCTGTTTTAATTGATGATCTTGCAGCTGACCCCTGGAATGCATTATTAATAATGCCACATCTCCAACAGCCGATACAGCCCTCTCGGAGCAGTGTGCATCTCCTGGCCCACAGGGTACAGAACCAGAAGCCCAGAAGGACCCAGGAGGCAGCAGTCTCCAGTCACTTCCAGCACCACTGTCATCAGGCCCTGACCCCAGATCCCCTGGGCATGCATTTAGCATGCACATCTCCGGCCCCAGCCCAGGAGGTGCGGATACAATAGCTGGGGATAGGGCCCAGGAACGTGCATTTTCACCAAGGCCCTACTTGGTGAAAGGTGAGTTGGAGTCCCCACCTTTGGGGCCACTGCTGCGTGTCAGCTTTCTCTCTGGTTTTCTTCTTTTTCAAATTCACCTGGCTAAAACTTTAACCAATATTTTTGAAATATGTGCACTATATACTGAGGGCCAGTGACGATAGGACTGTTACATGGACACAGCCAGATCCACCCCTCTCACCCTCCTAGGGCTCTCCAAGGCTGGCCACAGGCCTGGAAATGTGCATCTTTAAAACTCTTCAGGTGATTCTGACACTCACACAGGTTGGGAACCCATCTATGATGTGAAGAGTTTAGAAGCGAGACATGCTGAAATACGTCCTAGTCACTCCCTCTTGGACTCATAAAGCATGGCTCCCAAGGTGCACAGCACACCACCTTCAGGCCCCAGAGCACACTCAAGGCAGTGGAGGAGGCAGCAGCAGGCCTGTATCCTAGGATTCACCAAGTACAACTCCCCCTGGAAAATGGGCCCTCCCATGCCCAGACCTTCCCTCTCCTCCACCTCCTGAGTGGCGATTACTGCACCAGGCCTTCCAGACCCTTCTTGACTCCCGCTGCAGCTGATGGTTTGGGGCACCAGTGAGACCTCCTGCCCTGGCCTGCTTTGGATTCAGTCCCATTTTGGGGTCTCTGTTCTAACCTCCACCTATTTCCTCACCATGCGCAGTAAAACCCAAAGAGGAATCCACCACATGGAACACACAGTTTCCCAGAAAGTCCCTCGGGAAAACAGCTGCTGCTGGGAGGACCAGAAACTGCTGTTCTCTACCCATCCCAAGACCCCGCGCAGAGCCTCCTGGTGACCTCCGCAGTAGAGAGGGATTCCAGCAAATGCACAGAGCATGAGTCAGAGGAGGCCATGGACGAATAGGGTCCTGTGGTTTTGTTTTGATTTTTTTCAATTGCATGGTAAGCCTTCTATTTGGAGTCAATTCAGAATTATCCAAAGGACATGGGTCTATAGACTTAGGAAAGGCCCCTGAGACCCCCCCCTGTAATCTCACCCACCATTCGGGGTCACGTTGGCCCCGAGGCCCTGCAGGCTGAGGGTCTGGGTGCTGAAGAGGCGCCTCTCTCCCCAGGGCTTTCCAAGGCCCAGCGGCGTCCCGCAAGCTCAGGAGGCCTCAGCAGGAGCGAGGGTTCTTGTGGGAATGGATTGGGCTCACACATCAGAAGCCCCGGTCCTAGAGGCTGAGTTACTGACTCCGTCTACCCACAGTGTAAAGTGGTTAGACAGCCCCGGGCAGTGAGACCTCGCAGTCCTTTAGGAGTCCCCTCTTCACTTCCCCGTCAGGGTGGGCCGAGGTCTCAGGTTTTCTCTTTCTTGAGCCTAGGCTGCCTGTGACTGAAAGATTCTCCCTGCGGCCTGAAAGCCGAAGGGAACGAATAACTCCTCCCTTCTCAGGCCCAGTCCCAAGGCGCAAGACCACTTGCGCCAGCAGCGGGCTTCAGCAAGACAGCAGAAGCAGGAAGAGAGTCAACTGGAAGACACCTACCCCCTGAAGACCGAGAGAGAGGCCGTCCAGGTACCGCGTAGCAGTTACATCAGACTGAGACACTTCCTGTGTACAGGAGACTATAAAACCCCTGCCCGTCCTCATTTGCTGCTGACGCCATTTTAGGCCTCAGCCCACCTGCACCTGGGCACGCATTAAAACAGCGTGTTACTCCACACCGCCTTGTGTTGTCTGTTGACGCACTCTCGGGGTTTGAACCGATACAAGAGCCTTGCAGTGACAAGGCCCAGGCCATAGACATGGGGGCTTAGGATCCAGCTTCAGTTCCCTCTCTCCCTTCTGTCACTCTTTCTTTCTTTCAAGGATCCAAATTCCACTAAACCCGACCATCTTTTCCTGAGCCCTCGCCTCTCACAACCCCAGAGAAAGTTCAGGCCAGGAAATATCTTCCCCCAACTTTGGGACAAGTTTTTAGGCAGACATGCTCCGACTGTACCAGATGTCCCAGCAGGGCCTGCTAATATGGATCCATTAGTGGATATTTACTAGAAGTTCTTAAGTACATGTCCTTAATTTTGCCAATTAAGTTCCCAACTGCTATGGTAATGGGCCCTGTAAAAATCCTAGAGCAATAAAAGCCGTTAGATTTATGACAGCTGGGAAAGGCCCGGGGTAGGGGGCTGGGCTGTTCAGGTCAGGAGTCACTCTCACATTCGTTTATTCTGAAGGGCGATGTTTATTTCTATGTCCAGCCCTGTGCTGGGTGCTGGGGACAGGCGAGGGGAAGACAGGAGGACTTTGATGTGAGCCCCATCCTGCCACAGAAGGAGATCAGAGCAGGAGAATGAAGGGACTGTGTGAATGCACCCAGGCATTGGAGGCTGTCTGGAGGCAGGGGTCCTCAGTGGGAGGGGAGGGGGGCCTGATGGGAACTTCCCGCCCCCCACCCCAGAACCCTGTCCATCAGGCACAGCAGACACTAGCTAGGGACCCAGGAAATGTTTCATTTCTGGCAACAAACAAGATGGCGAACTTCTTCACTATACTCATCTTTGCACCAACACAATCTAAAATACAATTTTTAATGTTTTTGTAGAGTAAGGGCCCAGGAACGTCATCAGGAGACCCTGGGAAGGGTCCAGGCGGGGGAGGGGTCCCGGTGCTCGGAGAGCTCTGATGCAGCCCAGACCACAGTGCTCCCCCACCCACCCAATGCCTCCTGAGAGACGAGGTGGCTCCAACAGAGAGACAAGTGTGAGAGGGAAGGAGACTCCCTCAGCAGCTCCCCCCAGGAGGAGGAGCTGTCCAGAGCAGGTGGCTAGTTCTGACCTGGGAGAGTGTTGGAGGAGCAGACCCTCCCGCTACTTGCACCCTGGGGTCTCCAGGGCTACTGACGCCCCAACAGCGCATCACCCACAAGACTGGTGTGTTTACACAAAGCAGGCAACCCCAGCGCCGACCGGCCACCAGGGCTGCATGTGGCTGCATGTGGCTGTGTGCAGGGCCATCACCCTTGCCTACACATCAGTTCAGCAGCCTTGGAGGAGGAGCGGCCTTCCCCGGAACCAACAGCTCTACAGAAATGTCCACCAGCTCAGCCACTCCAGGTCAGAGGCTGTAACTGAAGAGGAGAGACTTGTCCACACAGGTACCACAAGGGTTGGGGTCCTCACTCTGTTACACCCAAAATCAAGCCAACCCCGTTAAGGGGGTTTAGACCCAGCCCTGTCAAAGAGCAAGCTCTGGAAGTAATGCCAGTTGCCCTGCAGGAGCATCCGCACCTAAAGCCCCCGCCCCAGGTTGAGGCAATCCATTTGATGACAGGGACAAGCACGTGTGGGGAGGGCATGCATGAGCATGGCGGTGGTGGCTGTGGCTGACATCTCTCACCCCACCTCAGTCTCATCCCACCACCATGGCTTTCCTTCACCTACAGAATAAAGTCCTCTTGTTTTGTCACGGGGTTGAAAATCAAAGAAAAATGACCCAGGTGCCTCTCAATCAATTTAGAGGTTTAGTTTGCCAAGGAAAAAGGAACACAAAACCACAGGACCGTCTGTGCTTTTTCCAAAGAGGGTTTGGAGACTTCAGTCTTTAAAGGGGAAATAGTGGGCAGCAGGGGAAGGAGGAAAGAAAAAAAAGAGGGGAGGAGAAGATAAAAGAGGCAAGCGGTTGCATTCTTTTGAGGCTTTGATCAGCGTTCACTGAATCCACATTTTACCTGGGAAAGGAGTGGGTAGAGGAACTGTCGGCTATGCATTTATCTGGCGCTCAGTGAAACTGCGTTTTTACGTAAGATAAAATAAACTTAGAGGAGGCAGTCAAAGGTGCATTTGTCTCAGGTGAGTAGAGGAATGACTTCTAGTTATATCTTTGTCCCTACTGAGCAGATAAGCTGTTAATTGACACTGTCAGGGTGAAATTCAACAGAAGTTTGTTTTAGGGTAGAGATCTTGGGGCCTAAAAGGAACTTGCTTGTGAGGAGCCCTCATGGGGAGGTAGGTGGCCTCCATCTTTGCAGCAATTTAGGAACAAACTTGGAGGCAGTTTTGCATGATTTGGTTCCCAAGCTTGACTGTTTTCTTTGGCATAGTGAGTTTGGGGTCCTGAGATTCTTATTTTCCTTTCACAGGGTTCACATTCTCACCCCAAATTATCTTCCCTGCCTAGTAAACTTCACCTTGTTTTCTTCCTTCAACCATTAAGCTACCTACAGTTCCCAAACATTGGATGTTCACTTACAGTCTACAATTCCATGTGCATCTTGGTTGATGTAGTGAATCGAATGGTGGCTCCAAAGAGATATGTCCACATCCTAACCCCAGAACCCATGAATATGACATTATTTGGAAATAGGGTCTTTGTAGATGACATTAAGGATCTCAAGATGGAGTCATCTCAGATTACTTGGGTGGGCCGTCAATCCAATGACAAGTGTTCTTTCAAGAGACAGAAGAGAAGACACAGTGGAGAGGGCCATGTGAAGACAGAAGCAGAGGTGGCACTTATCCTGCCAGAGCCACGGAGTGCCAGGAGCTCTGGCTGCAGGAAGTGAGGAAGGACCCTCCCTTGGGCCTCCGGAAGGAGGACAGCCCTGCAGACACCTTGACTTCAGACTACTGGCTTGCAGAGCTGTGAGAGAATAAATTGCCATTATTTTAAACCACCCAATTTGTGATAATTTGTTATGGCAGCCCCAGGAAATGAATACAGTTGACAAACATACGGCATGGCTAGGGGCAAAGCCAATACCCATTATTATATTCCTGCCATGACAAGCACATCTGGGGAGAGAAATACACATAAGAAGAAAGAATGTGGAAAATTGCTTCCACTGACCCACTAGGGGAAACATGAGCGGCTCCTGCGCCAACCCTAGAGCAAGTCAGGGGAAAGGAAGGAGGCTGTTAAAAGCAAGAGATTCAAAAGCTCACAGTCTCTGGGGGTAACATTTCAGAGCCTCTTTCTGCAACCCACAGGCTGAACTTTCAGATTTGCTTGTTCCAAGAAAGGATTTTCAGAGTCTTGGGGTGGTGCTTTTATAACAGCTATGGAATTGCAGAACAACACGCATTTTAAAATAACCTGAAATCCCTGGGCCTGGTTTTGTGGAATCCTCTACAAGCTGCCAGTGAAGAGGGGCTGGGTCCAGGTGACTGGCCTCTGTATTCTGGGTTTGGACCCCTGATGGCTCTGCACTGGCCATCCCCACAGGCCACAGACCATGTGGCCTACAGGACATCTGAGAACACCCAGACAGGTGCCGTGAGCTAAACAATCCTCTCTGTGAAACACACAGAGTCTTCTGGGATTCCCGTCGGTTTCAAGCTGTATTGCCTTGGGGATTTTTTTCAGAGCAACAAATTTGTATTTTCTAAAGATGTGAATAATTTCAAACAAAAGCAATGATGAAATATACATGAACATTACTGTGCATGGCTTTTTAGTTGGAAAAATGTCCTTATAGTTAGAAGAGCTGTTTCACAGGGTTGTATTGCTGAGAGCCATTTGATTAGGTTATAACACAAGAGAAACAACATTTACAGAAAGCACGAATCCAATAACCATATCAGGATCAGGAAACAGCATTGTGCTAACCAACTAAACGTACTAAATGAGAGAGCTGGACCCTGGACACAAAATGAGGAATGAGTGTCCCTGCATCAAAGTCACAGCCTGAACCACACACCAAAGCTCAAGCCTGGCTGAGGGATGTTGTGCTGCCCAGGAGGATGCCTGGCCCCTGCTTCATGGGGGACATCTCTGAGCTCCTCATAGACTCATCCGTGTCTCTGTTGCAGCCAGCCATGCCACCGTTCAACCCCTCACTCTGCCCTGACTGCTCCCATGTCCCTCACAGGCATCACTCCTGAGCCTTCTCAATAAATGCCCTGTGCAGATCTTCATCTTAGAGTTCTCTTCCCAGGAATCAGGCCTGTCCTGGATGAATAACACCCCCATTCCCATTTCAGGGACTCAGTTTCCTCCTCAGTCTTCCTTGAGATTCTGAACTCTCCCTCCTTAAAGTTGTTTTCAGATCATGCTATTATTTCCATTTCCTTGGGTGTGCCTTTTTCCACATGTACTGTCTACCAGTTGTTTCTCGGGGCTGTAAGCTTCTTGTGATTTGCAAATTTTGTTTGCAATATCTCATGTGGACATTGCTTCTCTCACCTGACTCTGCAGTTGCCTCGGTCTGGCCCACAGGTTGCATGGTTAACAGCAGCTCCTTCAATAAGCATTTGAGGCTTGGAAAGCCTTGCTGGTCACTCCATCTGGTCCCCAGTCCCTTGAACCCATTGCTTCAACCTCTGCTCACCCCCATGGGCCTTCTCACTCCTGGGCCTGCAGTTTGCCCTTGCTTTTGAATATGTTCTTTCTTCTTTTTAAAAAACAGTTTACGTATAACCTATGTTAGGAGCAGAGGGGAGAGAATGGCTCCTGGCTCCACTCCCTCATCTGGGCTTGGAAGTCCAGCCCAGTCTTCAATAAACAGATCTTCATGTTAAAAGCTTCACCTGCATTTAGAGTCAAAATCAGCCTCTTCCAAGCTGTAGTCTTTAGTCTTACCTCTACGCTCCGAAGCCACCCAGAAACATTTCTCCTCCTCCTCCATGTGAAGTCCTTCCAACAGGTGATGACTGACGGTGTTTTCCATGCCTTTCCCCGATGAAACATCCCCATTCTGCCTAAAGTATGGTTCTGAAAGCTTTCATCCACTTGGAGATCTTTCTCTGGATGCATTTCCATTTGTCAATTGATATTTAATTCTCCTAATGTAATTTTCTTAATATAATTCTTAATACAAGTATTTCCTTCTCCACTGAAAAGTCTATGCAGACTTTCCATTTCATTGCCAGAATATTTCCATGTGCAAAGAACTGTGCACCCCCAGCCCAGAAACACCCCCCCACACACACACAACATCCCCAAGAGAGAGCCCACCTGCCCTAATCGGGGCCATCCCAGAGATGGGACGTACTGACTTCCCAGCCAGGTCTCAGGCCACTGGGCTGACGCTGAACATGTTGGTCTTTGCTTTCACTGAACAGAAATCTTCCTCCCATCTAAAGATGGACGGACAAGAACATCTGTTAGGACATTCCTTCTCATTGAAAAGCGGGGGCAGGAGAGGGGTGGGGGGCAGGCACCTAAACACCCATCAAGTAAGAAAATGATTAAACACAGCGAGGTAGATCACGCCATGGCAAGAACACATCCATAAATGCTGACGATGTCTCTCTAGTGACACAAACATCCACTACATGCTGCTGCCATGTGATTGTGTGAGTGTGAGAGTGTGATGTGTGAGTGTGCATGTGTGTGAGTGTGTGTGAGAGAGTGTGTTTGATGTGTGTGTGTGTGTGTTGGGGACAGGTAGTATAACGAGCACTGAGTGGCTTCAGTGACGCAAAACATAAAAGCAACCATTTTATACATACATGTTTGTATTTGTAAATACATAGAAAAAAAGATCTTGAGTCTGGATTCCAGATAAAGCCTGCCCAGGGCTGGAGTGGCTTTCTCCCTGCAGAAGACCAGAGATGAAGGACAGAGTGTGCAGCTTTCAGTTCATTTTACACATAATTACCTCTGTATTGTCTGAACTTCAGTGAGCATGCATTACTTTTGCAATGTATAAAGAAAAAGGAAAACATATTCTCCAAGGCCACATGCCAATGAATAACAGTTCTAATAGCACAGTGAGTGTCTGCCATCTGCTGACCTGAGCTGAGGGCACCACGTGCCCATGACTGCTGCCCATCCCACAGCACACCCTGCAGCAAGAACCACCATCCCCTTCAGCAGACAGAAAGGCAGAAGCACAGAAAGGCCAAGTGGTTTACCCAGGCCACACAGCACAAGGCATGCAGGGCCAGGACTGGCATCCCAGGAATCCCACCAGGAGAACATACGCCCGACCTCGGCTCAGTGTGACCCCAGGACTCTCTGCCTGCTGAGGACCTCTTCAACCTGAGCTTGAGCAGACAGCTTTCAACCGATGCACAAGAGGCCTGGAGCGTCCAGCACAGTGGCCTCCTCTTTCAAGTGGCGCCCACATGCCTAGCTCCCACGTGGGCCTTGAGGGCCCCAGTGACTCGGCCTCACTCATCTGGGCTCATGGAACTCAGCACAGTGCCCCAGAGCAAACACATGATAAACCCACATTCTGTAATAGAATGTTCTAAAATTAATTCCACAAATACATTGATACACATTCTGTATTAGACTCAGCATTTGAATATGCTGCTGTTCTTGAATATGCACCACCTTGGATGTACGACTTTGATCAAGATTCTCAGATTCTTTACTTCTCAGTTGTCTCCCAAACATGACGAAGAGTACCTCCCAAGGTGGTCCTGAGGAGTAAATGAGAATTAAACCTACAGGAGGCCGTCGCCCGCGGAATTGTTTCAATAGCCAGCATAGGGTTCAATGCTTTCATTCAGTTGGCCCCTTGTTGCTGAGGAAGAGATGGGGGTGGCAGGTGTTGGGACCTCATGAAACGTCACTGCCATTCAGTGACATGAACCTGAAGCCCCACTGCCCTGAAGCAGACCCCAGGCCTCACAGAGGGCAGAGTTAAGCGACATTCCCCATCTCTTATGACTGTGGCACCAAAATGCTAAGGCCAGGCATGTTACGTCTGACAGTTCCTCTTGTCTTAAACATCACCACAATAGCCGTCTACCCTGATGTAATACAGACACCAACCTTGGACAAGGACCCCCCTGGGCAGAATGGAGAACCCTGGACCCTCCTGGCAGGAAGGTATAGGGAGGACCCTGCCCTGGCTTCAGCAGGTGGTCCTTCCACCCGCTCCTTTCCTAACCGCCTCTCCAAGCACATCCCAGTTCAGGCACCTTCTCATGTGAACGCAAATGCTGCTCTGCACAGAAGATGCCTGAGGTGTGTATAGACGCCGCATCTGGCTTGCTGAGTTAATTATCAGAATGAGAATAATGGAGCAGACAAAATGAGCTAACGCCACTCACCATGGCAGTGGCAAGAGGAAAACAGAGCCCCTCGAAGTTCTGAATCGGACTCAAGTGAACCTATTTATCACTGTCTAATTAAATACCCCCATTCCTTTGGAAAATAAATTTCCATCATTCTTTCCTCAATTAGACCAATAAACTGTTACTTAAGTGTCTTTCTCTTTAAAGTTTTTCTAACTCCTCACTCTCAGCTCTTAAAGCCACCTGGCCACATTCAGGAGCTTGGTAAGGCAGGGACAGAGATTTAAAATTCTCTCTCTGTCCTCTGTCCCCATCCGGATCTCATCCTCACCCTTTCTTCCCTCTCCTCAGTCCATCCCTGGCTGGGCCTGGCTGAAGGGCTCCAGAGGCCCTGGTGGAAGAAGGCCAATGCGAGCCCCAGCTCCTCCACAGACCAGCAGGGTGGCCAGGGAGCACCGACTGGCGGAGCATGAGTCCCCACCAGGGAAGTGGGAGAAGGCACACAGGGCTGCTGTGAGAGTCCAGGGAGACCTCAGGTGAGAAACACCTAGAGTGCATTGCAAACCAAACGCAGGTTACAAACACCCGCATTGTTCTTGGGACCAGCACGATGCTCTGCCTCACCCACTCCCCTCTCATCACCCTCAGGGAGGCCTGTGCTCTAAGGGGAGCCATCAGCACTTGGGCCTCAGATCAGCAGACCTGGGCTCTAGTCCCCGCTGCATGCCATCATACCTGTCCTCACCTCTCTGAATCTTCTTTCCCTGTCTGCAAACCAGGAGTCCCAGTCACCCTCAGTTTTGCTGTGACACTAAAGTGCACACAAACTGCTAGCTTGGTGCCCCGAACACCCAGGCTGTGAAATGGCCCCATGACTAAGTCTGTGCTCCCTGAAAAGCAGACACTCATCGCACCTGAGTGCCCGGAGGAGGCAGGGTCAGCTTCTGGACTTGCCTGCTGGAAGCATCCAGACCCTTGGCTGTCGACAGAGAAAGGCCAAGCAACCCGGATTTGATGAGAAGACTTTAACTGCTAACTTTGATGCATCTTTCCAATATCCTCAGTCCCCTAATGAAGATGTGCACAAGATTAACAGATGCAATTAGAAAGAGAGGCTTTTGTTTCATTCTATACAGAATCAGCTTTATTGTGCTTATTTATAAAACCTTCGCATTTTCAAAGTCAAGGAACACAGAAAGGGAAACACAGAGTGCCGGAGGACATCACAGGCAATTATCTTTGCAGGAAAATGAGGACAAATGCATGACATAAATCTCATTGCCCACTGAGTGGTGAACCTCCACAAGAAACAGAAAAATGTCCCAAGTTTGTGTTTACAAGTGCCCTTGTACGTTGCCTTCATAAGCACTTTGTATTTATGACACAGAATTTTATCAGGGTGCCAGCAGCAAAGCAGGGGCCCAGGCCCAGGGGAAGTCCTCGGGGGAAACTGAGGCAGGGGCATGGTCCGTGAGACCAGGGCCATCAGCTGTGAAAATGCCTGGCTGCAGGCATGCTGGTACCTGTCACCCTCCCCAGCACTGTCAGGGCTGGCAAGGGCCTCGGACAGGCAGAGTCTGAGAACGCCCATCCTGGCAGCCGGGGCTGGCGGGGGCAGGCGGCAGTGTGGAGAAGGTGGGCAGGGATGGACAGAGGGCAGCCAGGGCTGGTGAGAATGGACAGGGGCAGACGGGGCGGGTGGAGGCGGGAGGGGCAAGCAGGCCTTTCTCGAACCGATCTTCTGGAGCTTAAAGTAAAAAAAAAACTACATCGTCTGCTGAATATTTTCATGCAATTCATACAATAAGAGCATTAAAAATAACCAGTGGGAATTATTTTGACTTTCCAGAAGCCCTCTTAAAAGGCGACTGAGATGAGAGCGTCCTCGCGGGGGGTTAACAGTAAGATCTTCCATATATCAAACACTGATTAAGCATTAGGAATGAATCGTAATTCTCAGTTCTCTATTGGAAACACGTTAACTGTGCAGAGTTGGAAGAAATCAGAGGAGGTCAGGCGTTTCTTCCCTGCGATCATTAGCAACCGGCCACAGCCACCGGCAGCTTGCGACAGTTTGTCAGCCACAACAAAACAGAGTGGCAGCGGCTTCCCAAGTGACCTCAGGGCACTGCACAGCAGTGAGAGGACACCTGGCACCACCGCACCATGTGGGCTGTGCGGACACCGTGCGGGCTGTGCGGGCTGTGTGGGCACCGTGTGTGCCGTGCGGGCGCCGTGCGGGCTGTGCGGGCTCCGTGTGTGCCGTGCGGGCGCCGTGTGTGCTGTGCGGGTAAAGAACAAGGAGGCAATTCCATGTTATGTGTATTTTACTACCACTTAATTAATTGATTTTTGATTTTAAAAAATGGGGGGGGGGGAATTTGGGGCCGGACGCGGTGGCTCTCCTAGTACTTGGGGAGGCCGAGGTGGGTGGACTGCCTGAGCTCCGGAGTTCCAGACCAACCTGGGCAAAACATGAAACCCTGTCTCTAATAAAAATACAAAAATTAGCCGGGTGTGGTGGATGCCTGTAATCCCAGCTACCCGGGAGGCTGAGGCAGGACAATCGCTTGAACCCAGGAGGCGGAGGTTGCAGTGAGCCGAGATTGCACCACTGCCCTCCAGCCTGGATGGCAGAGCAAGACTCCAACTCAAAAAAAAAAAAAAAAAACCCAGATTTGGTTTTGTTGCTGGGTTTTGGGGGTTTTCTGAGACAGGGTCTCACTGTCTCCCAGGCTGAAGTGTAGTGGTGCAATCACAGCTCACTGCAGCCCCAACCCCCCAGGCTCAAGTCATCCTCCCACCTCAGCCTCCTGAGGAGCTGGGACCACACCCAGCTAATTTTTATTTGTTTTTTTGTAGAGACGGGATCTCGTTATGTTGTCCAGACTGGTCTTAAATTCCTGGGCTCAAATGATTCACTCACCTGGGCCTCCCGAAGTGCTGGGATTACAGTCATGAGCAATTACACCCAGCTAAAAAAGATTTAGAAGCAGCCATGGTCAAGCTGAGCCTCCTTACTGCCTCACTATCTCCCTTCACCTCACCAGTTCCCCTCTCATCTCCTTAAATCCACCCTCACCTCCCCATATCGGCTCATACCTCCTCAGATCCACCCTCACTTCCACAGATGCCTCCTCACCTCCTCAGATCTATCCTCTCCTCCTCAAATTCACCCTCACCTCCCCAGATCTTCTGATACCTCCTAAGATTCCCCCTCACCTCCTCAGATCACCCCTCACCTCCTCAGATTCCTCCTCACCTCCTCAGATCCCCCTTCACCTCCTCAGATCTCCCCTCACATCCTCAGATCCCACCTCACTTTCTAAGATCCCTCCTAACCTCCTCAGATCCCCCCTCAGCTCCCCTGATCCCTCCTCACCTCCTAAGATCCCTCCTAACCTCCTCAGATCCCCCTCACCTCCTCAGATCCCCCCTCAGCTCCCCTGATCCCTCCTCACCTCCTAAGATCCCTCCTAACCTCCTCAGATCCCTCCTCACCTTCACATCTCCCCTCAGCTCCCCAGATCTCCCCTCACTTTCTCAGATCCCTCCTCACCTCCGCAGGTCCCTCCTCACCTCCATTTCCCCCTCTTCCCCAACTAGGTGACCCACTGGGCCTGTCTTACCCAGGACTTTCCTGGCTTGAGGACTAACATCCCCATGTCCCAGGCACTTCTTCAGTCTTGGCACACTCGGACAGCAGGTCACTCTATTCACGGGGCCTCCTTCCTCAGAACCGGTCATCACCCCATGGACTCCTCTCCACATGTCCCCCAGGCCTGAGGCAACAACCTGTTACAGTCCGTATCACAGCCACTGCCCTTGGCTCACATTTGGCTTCCCTCTGGGCTGCTCCTGGAGCCTCTGCCCTCCTCTGCCCCTGGCACTGGTGTTCCCAGGTAAGAAAAGACAACCGGAGTCTCCCCAGCCATGGAGGCTCCTTCCCTCCGGGTACTCACCATGTGCCCTGTCCACTGACCAGCCATGGAGGCCCTGCCTCCTTCCCTCCGGGTACTCACCATGTGCCCTGTCCACTGACCAGCCATAGAGGCTCCTTCCCTCCGGGTACTCACCATGTGCCCTGTCCACTGACCAGCCACGGAGGCTCCTTCCCTCCGGGTTCTCACCATGTGCCCTGTCCACAGACCAGAGCCAGCTCATGAAGGACCTTGAGGCCTCCGTGGACATCCAAGGGGCTGCTGTGCAAACTCCCAGCTCAGCCCAGGGGCTCCCCACGGTTCTGTCCTGGGCCAGGCCCCTTGTTCTCTGAGCCCAGGCTAGGGATGAAAGCCGAGCAGGATGTCTCCCCTCCTGCAGACCAGGCCTCCTCAGACAGTGGGTTCCAGTTGGAAAACTGGCTCAGGCCCAGAAACATGGCCAGGGACTGTGACCGTGTCCTGGTGGTGACCCCCAGCCTCCTTGTTTCTCGTGGCCATAGAGACTGAGCAATGCCCAGCAGACGGCCCACTCTCTCCTGGGGCCACGTGTCCCCCTTTCAACTCTCCCCACAGTGCCCCATGGGTCAGGGCCTCGCTGCCACACATTGCAAAACTGTGTCCTTTCTCTGTGCACCTATCACAGTGACATCCTGCCCCGCCCACCCCATATGGTGAGCCCTGCTCTGTGGCACCACTTTGGCCTGCAGAGGCCAGCGCTGGGCTCCCAAGGGGAGCTGGAGCCCTCACCAGCAGGCTCCCCCCAGAGCATACACGTGGCCTCATGTGGACACCCACATCTCTGAGCCTCTGGTCCCTCCTCTCTGGACCCTCTGGTGCTTCTTCACTCAGCCAGGCCATCGCCCCTGAGCCTGCAGGAGCCCTCCAAGCACTGGGGCCTGCCAGGGCATGGACCCCATACCCCGAAGCTCCCAGAGCAACAGATTCTCCTCTCCCACCTTCCCATACGCCACCCCCAAGTTCCAATCCCACGCGGCCTCTCCCAGCTCCTGGCAGCACAAGCTGGCTGGTCCTGCAGTGCTCACGGGGTACAGGGCCCCTGGGGGCTCAGGAGGGGAGGGGAGGCCAAACTCTGAGGGAGGCTGAGCTGCCCTGGAGGCTGGGTGTCCACGTGTGGTTTTCAACAGGGAGAGTGCTAGCTTTAAATGGAGGGTGGGGACAGAGAATCAGAGGATTCAAGAGTTGTCCCTATGCCGTAGGTGGAGGTCCTCGTTTCCCCCGACCTTGCGACTATGCGCCTGCCTGGGCTGAGAACTCAGGCTCACCCAGTGCTCTGCATCATCTGAGGCTTGGGCCAGGCCTCACCCTCGTTGCCCTCACTGCTTTTGATGCAGTCTTTCAGGAGAAGGAGGGTCTTCAGTGGTCAGAGCAAGGGGCCGGCCAGGGCCACCTGGAGACCATGGAGTCACACCCATCCCTCCAGTACTCCAGGAGCCCCTGTGGCTCAGTGCTAATGCTCGCCACCCTCCATCTTCACCGTCCTTCTCCTGGGTGTCACCGGTCCCAGGCGCTGTCGCTCCACTTTCCTATTATTGCTGCATCCCGACACCAGTGACAGCTTCGGTTCCACATTAAGGGCAACTGAAAGCAGAAATCTGCTGGAATGGGGTGAAGGGATCTATAGGGACTGTAAATACATGAGTTAGCATCTCAGCCAGCCATCCTGAGATACACAAATACCTTCAAACCCAAACTCTCTCTAGGTACAAAGGAAGTAAAATGTGATCACAGCAGAGCGTCCCTGCTTTCCACCTTCAGGGACTCCTTCTAAGTCCCTCTGGGCATGGGTGGGATTTTTATAAAGCTCTGAAGTCTCCCTTCGAAGTGAAGTGAAGGCTAAAAACCAGTGCCTTTTATAAGCCAAGCTTTAAGACCGGAAGCTACCATCTGTTTGTTTGTTTGTTTGAGACAGAGTCTCACTCTGTCTCCCGGGCTGGAGTACAGGGGCACAGTCTCCGCTCACTGCAACCTCCGCCTTCCGGGTTCAAGGGATTCTCCTGCGTCAGGCTCCTGAGTAGCTGGGATTACAGATGCTTGCCACTGCACCCAGCTAATTTTTGTATTTTTAGTAGAGACAGGATTTCGCCATGTTGGCCAGGCTGGTCTCAAACTCCTGACCTCAGGTGATCCACCTGCCTCGGCCTCCCAAAGTGCTGGGATGACAGGTGTGAGCCACCACGCCCAGCCCACCATCTGCTTTTGATGCAGTCTTTCAGGAGAAGGAGGGCCTTCAGTGGTCAGAGGAAGGGGCCGCCAGGGCCACCTGGAGAGCATGGAGTCACACCCATCCCGGAACCTGGTCCTGGGGCAGCAGCACTTGGCTGCAGCCTGGGCTTCTAGGAACTCATGATTAAAAGCTAAATGAGGTTTAGAAGTAATAAGGTTTGTTGTTGTTGTTGTTTGTTTCTTTGAGATGGCGTCTCGCTCTGTCGCCCAGGCTGCAGGCTGGAGTGCAGTGGCGAGATCTCGGCTCACTGCAAGCTCTGCCTCCCGGGTTCACGCCACTCTCCTGCCTCAGCCTCCCCAGCAGCTGGGACTACAGGCACCCGCCATCACACCCAGCTAATGTTTTGTATTTTTAGTAGAGATGGGGTTTCACCGTGTTAGCCAGGATGGTCTCCATCTCCCGACCTCGTGGTCCGCCCACCTCGGCCTCCCAAAGTGCTGGGATCACAGGCGTGAGCCACCGCGTCCGGCCTACAAGTAATACGTTTTTTATATGTACGTTTATGAAAAGAGCATCATGGAACGTGTCCCTCTAGTGAAAGGGCATTTTCATTAACTCGCCCGATGCTCCTCATGCCTACCCGACTCCGTAATGCACAATGCACTTACAAGTAATGACACCAAATTGCTTCCTCAATGTTCTGCAACTCAGACTTCTCACTGAGATCCAGTGAGCTTCGTATTAGAATATCATCTTGCTGGCATCTCTTTAGCAGGGAGTCAGCAAGTAAATCCAGGTGTGCTGTGAAACCTCTAGATGAAATTTTCTTTCCCTATCTGTAGCTTAACGATGAAACAGAATACATTTCTCAAAGAGATCCATGAGCTACTGAGAAAAAAAAAATTCCACTGGTCAAAAATTTGCTGTCTTTTTTACAATTTGTATTTTTAGCTACATTTGAAATCAATTACTCACATTTTTGCACAGGTAGCCAAACATGTTCTCAGCAAAATTCTTTCTCTTTTTTTTTTTTTTGAGATGGAGTCTTGCTCCGTCGCCCAGGCTGGAGTGCAGTGGCGCGATCTCGGCTCACTGCAACCTCCACCTCCCCAGTTCAAGCAATTCTCCTGCCTCAGCCTCCTGAATAGCTGGGATTACAGGCGCCGCCACCTCACCTGGCTAATTTTTGTATTTTAGTAGAGATGGTGTTTCACTATGTTGACGAGGCTGGTCTCAAACTCCTGACCTCAGGTGATCTGCCCACCTCAACCTTCCAAAGTGCTGTGATTATGGGCATGAGCAACCATGCCCAACCCGCGGCAAAATTCTTGATGAGCAGCTTGTCACTATGTTGTTGACTTTTGTGCTTAGGGGGAAGGATATGCCACTACACTTGGATTTAAAGGACAGCCACAGAATCTGGCACCTCGGCCAGGTGATGCTCCCCCCCAGGGGATGCTCCCCCCCAGGTGATACTCCTCCACCAGGTGATGCTCCTCCACCAGGTGATACTCCCCTGCCAGGTGATACTTCCCCACCAGGCAATGCTCCCCCCCCAGGTGATGCTCCCCACCAGGTGATGCTCCCCCCAGGTAATGCTCCCCACCAGGTGATGCTCCTCCACCAGGTGATGCCCCTGCCAGGTGATGCTCCCCTACCAGGCCATGCTCCTCTGTGGCTTCTACTCTGCAGAATACCTACTTAATTGAGCTGGAAGATCATTCCCTGTTATGGTTGTTAGTGGAGAAGCTGGTAGCAGCATTATCCCCCTTCAACAGAATAATTTTTATGTCAAGGGTCTCAGCCATAAGCAGTAGAAGAAATCAGTTCCCAGTTTGTATCCTAATAAAGGAAAGATTCTCTCTGCTCACATTGCGATGAGGTCCTGCCTAGAAAAGAATGCTCCATCGAACCCCTGATTCCAGGCTGACCCAGAGGATTTGGGGGACAGGGAATACTCCCTCCACCTGGAAAGGGGCAGCCTGTCAGCCCTGACTGGTGCTCAGCCCACACCATGCTGCTGCTACCAGGAGAGCAGGGATGCCCCGCAGGTAATGGAGTGGCAGGGGCCAGGCTGGATGCCCACCACGGGCCGTAGCAGGCAAACTCAGGCCTTGGCACCACACTGTGGCCTGCTGTGTCCATGGATGCCAACAGGATCCTGTAGTGGAGGACAGCCATTCCAGAGCAGAGGCTGCACAAACATGCTCCCTGCAACCTTCTGCAGCTGAGGGTGCTGTGTGAGCATCCTTGGAGTCTCTCCTAGGCAGTAGGGCCAGTCCACGCTCTGTTGGAGGCTGGAGACTCCAGGCCTGCAGCTCCTGCCCTGACGCCCATCTGGGCTCAGATCCTGGCTCTCCACAAGACGTCCTAGAGGGTCACCAGCAGGATACCGGAAATGAGCTTGCATCTTCCCACATACATGCATGCACACATGCACAAAACATACACATATATAAACACACTTGTGCACGTGTTCATGCGCATGCACACACATCACATCCATGCACCGAGTTTACAGACCCATGCACACGCATACCCACACACACACATGCACTCCCCACAGCTTAACTGTGCCGGTAAGGCGAGTGGACGCCAGTCTTCTCTCCCTGTAGCCTAACATTTCCACAATGCACCTTTACAGCCCCCACTCAGCGGTGAAGCCTCCCCCTGCCCCTGGATGCTGGGCATGGCACTAGCTCCAGCCTGGGCTCCAGGGGCTCACACACATCTACTTGCCATCTTGGAGCCTGTGAGCTCCCTGAGGACAAGCCCAGGCCAGCTGCGGGGAGGATGAGAGGCCCGGTGGAGCCCAGCTGAGCTGTCAAGCCGGGGTTGTCCCAGAGCAGCCAGCCCCAAGCCAACCCCGTGTGTGTGAGTGCCCCGCCAAGCAGAGTCCCCAAGTCCAAGCTGGCAACAGACAGGAGCAGAGAACTGGGGTGGGGGTTCAGACTGTTGTTACTGTGGCAATGGGTGTGAGATACAGCGGGTGGGGACAGTGACTCTCCTATTGGCATGAAAGCATAGTGAACACTCAACACACCCAGAAAGAAGAGAGTCTTATAAATGGCTGGGCTGTGCAGGGTGCTCGCCTGCTCCCCTGTGCCAAAAAATAAAATCCCTGCTGCGAGAATCAGGTAAGCTCCACCTGTCCTTGTGCAGCCTTGTAACAGGAGCCTAATGAAGGCCACAGAGGGCTCCTGAGAAGGCCTGGCCTGATGGGCAATGGGACCCTGGCTCCCTGTCCTGTTCCTATCCTTCAGGCCTGATGTGAACAGGATGCAGGTGCCTGTGGGGCTCCTGGCACTAACCCATGGCACCCTGGGCCAAAAATGGCTTCGAGGACCACCCCTCGGGTCCAGCCGGCCACCTGGGCTCATTCTCGAGGTTTGGCCTTGGCCTCTTCTCCAGCCCCACCTGTGTCAGTGTCGGGCCACTAGGACTGCAGTCCTTGAAGCCTCTGTCCCCAGCCCAGCAGCCACCACCACATAACCTACCTGCACCTGGGTTTCGGCCCTGCACAGTTCCTCCTGCCACAGTGGCCCAGGCTAATGTATTTCCAGCAGCATTTCCACTTCCATCACCCCTACCCTGCCCAGGAGCTGAGGGGTTCCCAGTCACTCTGGGGTCAAGGGCCAGTCCCATACCTACTATGGATGGACCTCCATCCACTGCAGGCCCCTGGCGCCCGCTGCATGGGGTCCCCTCAGTGACCGAGTGACTCAGCATGGACGCTGGACATGCACAAGCAGACGGTGTCTGGAGCCTCCATGGACCCAGCACTGAGGAGCAAGGGGACATCACAAGAGGGGACCCTGCACCCAGGAGGGAGTGGGGAGGGACTGCTGAAGCCAAGGAGTGCCACAGAGGAGCCGGTGTGACTCAGGGACCCCAGCAGAGCCCCTCCACAGCCCCAGTCCCAGCTCTCCCTGGCCTGGAGGGCACCGCGTTCCCAGCTCCCCGCTCCTTCCTGCTCATCTCTGAACCCATCCAGCAGCAGCTCCCAGGGAGCCAGGCTCCCAGCACCGCTGTCACTAAGGGCCACGCCTGCCTTTCCATGCCATGTGTTATCTTCACTCCTGCCTGCATCTAGCCAGCCCCTGAGGCCAAGGGACGTCCTTGTTTCTCCTTCTGTGCCCGCACAATGGCCAGGAGCCAGGGACGGAGGCTGCCAGATACCTGAGAAATGATGGAAACGGACAAGCCCCAGATCACCCTCCTCACTTTAAATCTGTACCAGGGAAGGATTTAGAACTAAATATTCCATTGGCCTGGAGGTGCCTGGCCAGGAGGTCTGGGAGAATTGAAGAACCTCCCCCTCCCCTCCTCCCCCTCCCTTTCCCCCATCCTCTCCTCTCCCCTCCCCTCCCTCCCTCTCTCTCTCTCTCGCTCTCGCTCTTGCTCTCACTCTTTCTCGCTCTCTAGCAGCACGCCATGTCTGACTCAAAGCCCAGTGGTAACAGTCAACGAAGGCCAAGGCTCTGTGGAGACAAAATCTCCGGGTAAGCCAGTGATCACCCTGCCATTTCTGTCCTGCTGGTGGCCAGGCCACAGGAGAACCACACCCAGCTCAGCCCAAACCAACACCTGGCCACTTTCCAGGTGGTATCTCCAGGACCCCTGGGGGCTCCTCCATCATCTGCATGCCCAGTCACCAGCCTGGGACCTCCAGGAGCCGGCGGGGCAGCAGGCGTGGGCAGGAGAGGAGGCGAGAGAAGCCACAGGTCCCCATCCTGTCCCCAAGCACAGCCCTGAGCAGGCTCAGCAAAGACCAAAGTAGGGAGCAGGGATCTGAGTCATCGAGCATCCACTTTGCCCTGAGCACCATTCCACATGCCAGGGATGCAGGAGGGAGGCAAGGGCAGCCAGACGTCCTGGTAGGATGAAGAGACAGAGAGAGAGTGAGGCAAAGAAGTATAGACAGAAACAGAGAGATACAGAGATAGAGACACTGGGGCAGAGATATAAAGAGACAGACACAGACAGAAAGAGACTAAGAGAGAGAAACAGACAGAGACAGAGAGAGGGGTAGCGAGGCTCCCGAGAAACCCTTCCCTTAGAGGGAGAGTGTAGGGGGAAGGCGGGCTGCGGAGGCGGAGGAGTGTGAGGGAGGCAGTGGAAGGGGTGGGCCAGGCAGCATCCAGGCAGGGGTGAGGAGGGCCTGAGAGAGCCGGGCAGAGCAAGTGCACCGGCCATCACTCAGGGGCCACTTCTGCCGCCACGGTGGGGAGCCCTGCGGACCCAGCCTGGGAGGACCTGGGAGATGCCACTGCAGGCTGCAGGAGGCGTGATCTGCGTTGTGGATTAAAAAGACACACCCCTGACCCAGGAGAGCTGGGTGGGAGGGAGGTGGCTGTGGGTGAAAGGGCAGGAGGGAGCCTTCGGTGATGGCTGTTCTGCATCTGGCTGTGGGTGCTTGTGGTGGAATTGTCTAGAACTCAACGTGCCCCCCCACACACAGACAGGTGCACACAAAACTGAAGCCAGAACAAGGCTCATGGTGTATTGATGGGATATCCCGGCTGTGCTACTGCACTCCATCCAGTTTTGCAAGGTGCTCCTGCTGTGGGGAACAGGGCAGGGTACATGGGGTCTCTCTGTACCACCCCTCGCCATTGCCTGTGAGCCCATAACTCTCTCAAAATGTATTTTAAGCACCCCATCGCTAGCACGTGGAAAAGAGGATGTAACAGCCTATGTGGATGCCTGGAGGTGAGGCAGCTCTGCAGGAGACCAGGACCTGGGCGGGAAGGGCACATGGAGAAGGGGTCAGGGTAACACTGGGATACATGAGGACTGTGGGCAGAGGGAGCAGGGCTTCGGAGAAGCAGGGACGGGGTGGCTGCCAGGGGCTTTCACAGGCAAGAAGAGAGAGGGAAACAGTTTTCTACCCAGCGTGCCTAGTCCCAGGGCTGTGTCACCCCAGACTCTGGCTGAATTCCCCCCAAATAGCAAGGTTTTGTGTGTAAATTAAGCAAACTTATAACTTTGACAGGTCATTTGAGTTTGGGAACAAGGCTAGTTTGCCAAAATGATTCTTCCCTCTTTAATTAAAATCTTTTATTAACTGCCAAGCTAATACCTTCCCCTAAGACAGATGAGATAATGAGCCCACATCCATCAGCCCAGGCGAGCAGCCGTCCACAGAGGCTGGGGCGGACTCAGGAGAAGGGAGCCAGCCCCCACAGACACCCCACGCTCTCGCTGCAGGGACAGCCCCAAACGCAGGCAGGAGTCCCATTCAGGACACACATCAGCCCTGTCAGAAGGTCCCTGCCAGAAACAGGGTGGCCCAGCCAGTGGCCTCCAGCCCACCACTTTGCAGGTTGCAACGTCCCCCACCATTTCTACTGCCATGCACTCGGAGAGGCCACGGGGCCGCCTTAAGGGCAGGGCCCGGTCCCAGTGGGTCCCAACTTGCTCTCTCGGTCACTGAGTAGGGCAGGTTTTGGAGGCCAACAGGAACCACCCCTGGGCCTCAGGAGCCTCTGTTAGGGCCATAGCCATTAGCACAGACAGGGCACCAGGCACAGGGACAAAGGCCCAACACAGCCCGGTCCAGATCCAGCCCTCCCTGATACAGGGGCAGGCTCTGGTAAGGGACTGTCCACCAGCCTGGTTCACCCCTCAGTGGCGGTCCTAACTCCATCTTTATTTCACTTCACTAGAAACATTTCTTTTTTTTTTTTTTTTTTTTTTTTGAGACGGAGTCTCGCTCTGTCGTCCAGGCTGGAGTGCAGTGGCCGGATCTCAGCTCACTGCAAGCTCCGCCTCCCGGGTTTACGCCATTCTCCTGCCTCAGCCTCCCGAGTAGCTGGGACTACAGGCGCCCGCCACCTCGCCCGGCTAGTTTTTTGTATTTTTTAGTAGAGACGGGGTTTCACCGTGTTAGCCAGGATGGTCTCGATCTCCTGACCTCATGATCCGCCCGTCCCGGCCTCCCAAAGTGCTGGGATTACAGGCTTGAGCCACCGCGCCCGGCCAGAAACATTTCAAACACAGACAAGAATAGGGACCCACACAACAAGTACCCAAGTGTACACCAGCAGCCTATAACCACACCCCTCCTAACCCCTTATACAATACCTATGAGTCTACACTGACAGAATGATCAAATAGAAGAGTACATGCAGAAAAGTCTGTGCAGTGGCTCATGTCTGTAATCCCAGCACTTTGGGAGGCCAAAGAGGGAGGATCACTTGAGCTCAGGAGTTCAAGACCAGCCTGGGCAACACAGCAAAACTTTGTAATTTTTGTCTGTATAAAAAATACAAAGAAATTAGCCAGGTGTGGTGATGGCTGTGGTCCCAGCTACTTGGGAGGCTGAGGTAGGAGGATTGCTTGAGCCCAGGAGGTCAAGGCTGTAGTGAGCTGTGTTCGCACAACTGCACTCCAGCCTGGGTGACAGAGAGATACCCTGTCTCCAAAAGAAAAAAAAATGAAGAAAAGAGATGAATATGTAGAAGTCTCCATGTAGAACTCAGCAATTTATGGGCTAGTCCCCCTCAGGGACACTCATTCAGTGTGGGCTGCACACAGGGACTTCCAATGACACCCTATAGAAGGAGGGAGAAAGCAGAACTGGGGTGGAGACCGGGCAGGTGACCAAGGTCAGCGCCACAGCAAGAAGTCATGTCAACAGCATAGCCTCGATGTGACGGGAGCGGGGTGGCGCTTTGCCCCTGAGGGCTTCCTCCCAAAACACCGCTGCCCCAACCTCACCACAAGAAAACCCCAGTCGAGAAAGCCTTCAAAATACTCTTCTCACTGTTACGGTCACCAGAGACAAGCAGAGTCCGAGAAATGCTGCAGCCAAGGAGCATGAGGACACGGCGATCTGGTGGGATCCTGGGGCAGAAAGGGGACCTCAGCTGTACGGACTCTAGCTAATAGTAACGTGTCACTATTTGTTCATTCATTAGAACAAATGCACCTCGCCTGTGCAAGATGTTCACGGGGCGGGTAGGTGGGGGGAGCAGGGTGTGTAATAAGAACTCTGGACTACCTGCTCATTTTTTCTGTAAATACAGAACTGCTCTAAAAACACAGCCGAACCTCAACTGTCCCCAAGGTCCCTTGGCTCCCTTCTTCGAGGGGACGCAGAAGGTTCACTGGGGCTAAGGAACAAAAAACTCCTGGGAAGGGCCGACTCTGGGGAGGGGAGGCCAGGCCTGCGGGGCCCTGCTGCTCGAGTGCTGGGGCCCAGGCCCGGTGGCTGCAGGGGCCGAGCCGACCCGGGTTTGGGGAGGCGGGCAAGGCACCCCAATGGTCTGGGGCTAGGGCTATGCCAGGTCCGCTCCCTTCTTCAGCGCAAGTCGCAGCCCGGGCAGGACGGGACAGGGGCGTCCCCTGCACGACCGAGCACCCCGGGCCAGGATGCAGGGCCCACCCGTTGGAGGCTCGGCCCCCAACCAGACGGACCCGCGGGTCCCCGGGGACGGACAGCAGGGGTCCGGGGATCCCCCCTGCTTCACCGCAGCCGCCGCTCCCAGCACGGCCACCTCCAGGGCTCAGGCACGTGTTCCCCGGAGGTCCCGGCCCACTCCTGCTCGGAAAGACTCGGCAGCCGCAGGCAGCAGGGCGGGGCTCCGAGCCAGACCTGGGGGGTCCTACCCCGGCCACGCAAGCACCGCGGACTCCGCTCCGCTCCCGCAGGTAGAGCACAGTGCACGCAGGTAACGCCCGGGCCGGCCGCAGAACCAGGTGAGCCCCGCACAGGTGTGCAGGCAAGCGCCTCTGGCTTGGCGCGCCCCCGAGACCTTCCGGCCGCCGCTTCATCTGCGAAGGAAGCCCGGGCAGACCGGTCGCGCTCCCGGGACCCCGCACACGGCGGGGCGCGCACACGGCGGGGCGCGCACACGGCGGGGCGCGCACACGGCGGGGCGCGCACACGGCGGGGCGCGCACACGGCGGGGCGCGCACACGGCGGGGCGCGCGGTCCGGGATCCGCGAACTGACTCTTGCGCGATCCTCCGTCCTCGCACGCCCCCTGGCGCCTGGAGACCGCTCCTGGAGACGGCAAGCCCGGGCTGGAGCGCGGTGCGCAGCGCCCTCGCGTGGACACACCCCGCCACCGCCCGCCGCCTAGGTCTGCAGCCGACGTGGCCTCCCTGTGACTTGCTGCGCGCTGACCTCGATGGTGCAGCAGCGACCAGGGGACGATAGCATCCTGGACCGTTTTGCATACGTGGAAACTGAGCCTTTCAAGGTCCTGGAGCTGGTGCATTGACTCCGCATACGACAGAAGATACAGTTCGCGCCCCGGCCTTGTCCCTCCAAAGTCACACCAGGCTGCAGAGGCAGCAAAGATCCCAGTTGGCGCGGGACCCTGGGCATCACCTGCCGTCGCTGGTCCCGGGGTGTCCCTGCAGCCTCAACGTCCAAGGCACTCTGGAATCCAGGACAGGGACCCGACCCAGCCAGGCAGGGCTCGTGACTGGCTCCTACTCTGGCGTCTGGTTCCAGGGCTGTTGGTTCCTGCACACGCCCTCCCCAGTGGCGCCACCTGGACCCTGGCACCAGCGGCTGTACGCCTCCCCAGATGCGCCGGGCAGACTCCTCCAGAAGGGATGTGCACAGGCCGCCCCCAGGAGCGCGCGTCTGGAGCCTGAGCAGCCCCTTTCGGCCCAGACCCCCGACCCCACCCCTGTGCGCCACAGGGCCCGGGGGAGGGGACAGAAACAGGATGGGAAGCAAGGGGGGCGCACGTGGGCGGGCGATCTGTTCCCTGAAGCTCCCAAGACCCAGGACTTTCTAAATTCACAAGGCAGCCTTCACGGTCACTGGTAGGTGTATTTGTCAAGGTAAGAGGACAGGACACGGTTTAACGTTCGTTCGCTTGACTTAAAACTTCCAGTATTTGCGGCTGGGTGTGGTGGCTCACGCCTGTAATCCCAATCCCAACACTTTGGGAGGCCGAAGCGGGCCGGATCATGAGGTCAGGAGATCGAGACCATCCTGGCTAACACGGTGAAACCACGTCTCTACTAAAAAATTCAAAAAACTAGCCGGGCGAGGTGGCGGGTGCCTGTAGTCCCAGCTACTCGGGAGGCTGAGGCAGGAGAATGGCGTGAACCCGGGAGGCGGAGCTTGCAGTGAGCCGAGATCGCACCACAGTAGATAGAACCCAGCGCGCCCGCTGGGGGTGAGTGCTCCCGCCCGCCTCAGACCTGCCTTCAGGGAGAATCCGTCCCCGCCCCAGGCCTGAGTTTGTTTCCCTACCGGCAAAAATAACACCCAAAATGCCATCGTGCTGGGGGGTCCTCAGCAGGTTCTAAATAGGCACCACGCTTGGGGCAGGGCATGGCCTTCACGGTGGGCTGCTCCTGTGGTGCCAGCATTCTCTCCTTCCAGCAAAGCCGGTCCTGGGCACCTCCTCACCCTCTCTGCCTACCATTAGGACCAGTATGGGCCCATTCACAGCCCAGCACTCCACCCTCCACACAGTGCTGTCCCTGGCCACCCAGAGGAACATGTCTCCCTCCCAAGCCACAGGAGCCAATTCACTGACTCCTCACACCTCACAGGGGTTAAGAGGGCGAACTGCAGCCAGGAGGCCCAGGGTCAAATCCTGGTCCACCAGGTATTATGACCAGGAGCAGTTTGCTTCACCCATGCCTCAGTTTCCCCATCTGTCAAATGGGGCTGATGATGCCTACCTCATAGGGTTGTGGTGAGAATTAGATGACTTAATAGAGGACAGCACCTGTTTGCTGTGGTAGTTTCAGCGTCGGTTGGAGAGTACGTCCCTGCAGGAATGCACATAGAACAAGGGGTCACAGGTGACCGGGTGTGTGTTTGTCTAGTGAGAAGTTCGGAGCAAGTTCAAACAGAAGATCATGGTTAAGGTGAGTGGCCCTTTAACAGAATCTCCAGGAAAGGAGAACCCTGGGATCAGGGCCTGAGCTCCCCAACCTCCTTCAGCCACACGGCTAGAAGCAGGACTGGCTTTCCAGGCCTGCCACCTGTGCGGTCCCGTGGGGCCCTGCACTCAGGACTACATTCGGTTTCACGTTCTGCTATCATCATCTCAAAATTCTTAATAATTTTATCTGAACGCGTGCTGTTAGTGCAGAGGCACCACAGAGCATGTGGGTGAGCAGAGAACTGGCTACTCCTTGCCACCCGGCTAACATGCAGGGTTCACGATGCACCAGAAGCAGCGTTCCAGTGGGCCCCAGCGTCAGGGGTGACAAGACTCAAGGCGAGGGCAACCTCAGCGTGTAACCGGCTGTGACAGGAGAGCTGGAGCTGATAGCCCTGGCACCACACTTTCCAATCACACCAGAACTTGCTTCCAGCCCAGAAAGAGAGCAACTGCATTCTAAGAAACACGGATGACGGAGTAAATCATCATATCCTCTCTGCCTTGTCTCCTGCCTGTACTAGCCAACTACTCACTGAAGATGACACAGAAGGCAGGCAATGAGAGGGCAACCCACAGCTCCTTCTCTCTCTCTTGCCTTAGCCTGAAGGCAGTGCTCGCTGAGGGAATGTGCACAGATCAAGAGCATTTCCTTTTGTGCAGCACCTCCAGCATCCTGGCAGAAGCTGAGATAGACATTAATGGGCCAACTCAGGTACCCCACACACAAGTTAAATGCTCTTATATTTGCATTTGAAATTGCCACTGCACAGTGTAAAGAAAAGCAGAAACGTTCATGTTAATGACTTAAATTTCTAATTTTTCTTTACTTAGAATATTAAGTAGCAAATAATAAACACCAGGGGGAAAAGCTTTGTATCTCAGCACCTCCAAGGGCACATTTTGCCTGCTTCCTGAACAAGCCCTAAAATTTATACACCTGGACCTGCACGCAGGCCCTGCCCTGCGATATAGGAGACTCCTTCCCTGACAGCGGACAGGGAAACAGCAGAGGGCTGCAGCCCCGATGAGAACCCAGGGCTCCAGGACTCCTGGACTTAGCTGCAGGAGGAGGACAAAACCTGTCGTCATCCCAGAGCATGCCCAGCGGGATTGTATTTTCAACAGGAACATGCTTTCTTACATTTCAGTGTGTGAAACTACACACACTTCCTGCACCTCAGTGCATGGGGTTCAGGGATGGAGACAGAATGGGCCACCACCTCCCATCTCAGCCTCTCTGCTCAGGACCATCCCTGCCAGATCCTGTGCTGCTTCTCATCAGCAACTTTAGACAGCCAAGCGTGCTGCAGCATGGGACGCACTCCTACCCACCAGGAGCAGGAGCCTTTGATTCTGGGACAAGACTCCTGGCATGAGGAAGACCCGCAGATCCTCCCTACCTGCACCCACCAAGGGCAAATGCCCTGGAACCTTCCTCCAGACCTAAAGGCAAATTAGAGGGCTGGGTTGGGGCTCAGAAAATGATACCCAAGGCCTGGGGTTTTGGCACACTGAGTACTAGGAACTGCAGGACACTGGAAGCGCCTCAGAAGCAAGGGCTCTCTGACCCCCTCTGGCCCCTTCCCTTGCCCCCATCCCACCCACCTCAAGGTAGGCCACAGAAAGTAGAATGCCTCTTCCCCAGTGCAGGTGACAGAAACCAGAACCCCTCTCATGCAAGGCCAGCCATAAAAACCTAGAAATATGGCCGGGTGCTGTGGCTCACACCTTGTAATCCCAGCACTTTGGGAGGCTTGAGACGGGTGGATCACTTGAGGTCAGGAGTTCGAGACCAGCCTGGCCATCTCTACTAAAAATACAAAATCTAGGCAGGCATGGTGGTACACGCCTGTAATCCCAGCTACTGGGGAGGCTGAGGCAGGAGAATTGCTTGAACCCAGGAGGTGGAGGTTGCAGTGAGCCAAGATTACGCCACTGCACTCCAGCCTGGGGGACAAGAGCAAAACTCTGTCTCAAGAAAGAAAAAAAAAAAAAAAAAAAACACCTAGAAATATGACTCTCACCTTCCCCGGCCTTTGTGTAGGAGTTTAACTGAGCAGCTTAACTTCAAAATGCATTTTTAAACTTTTTTTTCCCTTTTCTTTAGTACTGAGACATAACCTTAAATTGCAGAAGCCTTTTCCCTTAATCTTAAAATAGACTCCATACCCCTCCCCTTTCTCACCGTATACCCTCTTCACATGTGTCTGTGAGCTAGTCTCTAATTACCTGCTTGCTTCGAAGTTCTAGGGGCTAATCTTGAGACAGACCAAGTGTGGAAACCCAGGTGCAAAATCCCAGAGCTTACCTCAAGGTGGGCAGTCAAATCTGGCCACTCGTTGAGATGATGCCAGCCCACACTCCAGGTGGACTGAGGCCCAGGACAGCCACCAGAACAAGACACACATTGTACTCAGCACAACCCCTGCACGCCTCCCATTTCAAGTCCCCTCCCGTCGCCCCTTTCTAAACCCTTGCCTTCTCCCCAGAAATTCAAAGTCGTTACTTTGGGTGGGAATCCAGCCACATCCCCATGACTAGTTCTGGTTAACCATCATTTTCTTTCTACCAGACCTTGCTCTTGTCAACTGGACTCTGGAACTGGCGAGCAGCCGGACCCGCGTTCCACTACAGGAGCCGGCCACAAAGACATCCTCCACAGTACTTTATCTGAAAGTGTTCCCAGACCTTCATTCCAGAAGGGCCCTGTCCTGTACCTGGAAGGAAGGAATGCTACACCGGGGCAAGGTTTTCCCATCCAGTCTACGATTAGACTCTTCCCTTCTGTCCAGTCACATTTCTGCATGGCCACCCACTCTTCGTTGAATCTGAGTGTGAACATGCAGTTTCTCTTGAATCTTTATTTCTGAAGGCTCCTGTGTCACCTAAGTCTTTACATAAATTTTATACTTTTCCTTGGTAATCTATTAAAGGAGTGTTGGCTGTGCCCCTTGTGATGGGTGAAGAAAGGTATCCTCCTTTCTGCCCCTACAGACAGGTGACGGGGTTCTCAAGGGCATCCAAGCTCCTTCTGGCTTTTCTCCATTATATCGGGGCTCTCCGTTTTAAGCACAAAACATAGGACAAGAGCATAAAAATCTATTTTAATTCCTTTAGAAATTACCATACAAGCCTTCTTCCTAAATAGACGGCTCCCATATCCAGGTTACAAGCTTGGGCTCAACGACGGGGCTAGGAGTTAGGGAACTCGTTCCTGGGGACAGCAGACTGGGAGACAAGGGGCAGAGAAACGCTTACCTCACCTTGGACCACATGGCAGGCATCCCCCAGGCAACCCCGAACGAGGGCAGGCTCTCTCTCTAGGAGTTCATACGGAAATCTGTCACTTCCTCAAACAAAACTTGATTTTTTGAGAAAAGATTAAATTAACACTGTACCACTGACAACCAATGACAAGATGAATGACCGTGGGGAGAACAGGTCTTTTTCAGTCAAAATTTGCAGGTCCTCGTTTTTTTTTCCTGAGACAGGCTCTTATTTTGTCACCCAAGCTGGGGTGCAATGGCACGATCACTGGAGCCTTGACCTCCTGGGCTCAAGCAATCCTCCTATCTCAGCTCCCCAAGTAGCTGGGACTACAGGTGCACACCACCATGACCAGTTAATTTTTTATTTTTTGTAGAGATGAGGTTTCACCATGTTGCTCAGGCTGGTCTTAAACTCCTGAGCTCAAGCAACCCACCTGCCTCTGCCTCCCAAAGTGCTGGGATTACAGGCATGAGCCATTGTGCCCAGCCTGGCACTTAATTTGTAAAAGCCACACCATTTCTAACAGGAAGGTAAAAATACCAGGTCATTTCAGAAGCCCCAGACTTGGGCAACTCCACTCACTAAGGCAGTGTGCTACCTCAAAGCCAGCGTGGCATGAGGCTTCAAGCACAGCACTGGGGCTGCGCTGAGGGACCCTGGTTCAAACCCCCACTCCTAGCCCTAGAACCTTACAGTGACCTAAGTGCACCAAGACTCCCTCAAGGTATTCTGCTGCTTTCAGTGACTCAGTGCATGTGCCCGGCCCATGAGCTAAACCGAACTCATTTCTTCTGAATCTGAACGTCTCTAAATATCAGACAAAGCTGTATGAAAAAAGCCCCCGAGACTCTGAAACCAGAATGGGATGCCAGTTATAAAACTTCTCTTTAAAGTTACCCATCCTGGTGGATGAGGCATCAGGAAGCCACTGCAGCTTGTGTCTGATTCGGAAAGGTGGATACCTTTCCTCATCCATCACAAGGGGCACAGCCGACACTCTTATAACAAAAGAGATTAACAAGAGAAAAGCATATTTAAGACTTAAATAAAGATTTATTTAAGTCTTACGTGACACAGGAGCCTTCAGAAATGAAGACCCAAAGACTCAAGAGAAACTGTCCATGTTTATACTGATTCAATGATCAGTGGATGGCCATGAGGAAATGCAACTAGACAAAAAGGGAACGGTCTAGGTCCTCCAACTCAACATCTGAAATGTGTATAAAACAAGAATTCATCTGCAAAAAATCAAATTACTTTTATTTAGAAAGGTTTAAATTTTGAAAAGTCGCAACTGTCAAATTTAAGAAAACCAATCTTAGGCCGGGCATGGTGGCTCAGGCCTGTAATCCCAACACTGTGGGAGGATCACTTGAGCCCAGGAGGTTGAGACCAGCCTGGGCAACAGAGTGAGACTTCATGTCTACAAAAAAAAAAAAAAAATCAAAGCACAGCCGGGGTATGGTGGCACATGCCTGTCATCTCAGCTACCAAGGAGGCTGAGGTGGGAGGATCTTGAACCTGGGAGGCCAAGGATGCTGTGAGCCTTGATTGCACCACTGCACTCCAGCCTGAGTGACAGAGGAGACCCTGTCTCAATCACAAAAAAAAAAAAAGAAAGGAAAAGAAAGCTGATTTTACTTTAAAAACTAAACCAGAAATCATGTTTCATATTACAATCTTAAGCTTTTAACTTTTGACTGTCAAGACAGGTCTTTCTTGTATAATTCTTTCCAATAAGACAGATCATGATTACCAAGTGCTTAAAATGTATTGCAGTTATTTCAGAGATTAAACATTTTCTAAGTTAATAAAATGAGACTAATTATAAAAACATGCTATTTTTTAGTCTACTCCTCAGCAGACTTATGACATTTTTGTAAAGAATGGAAATGGCAATAATTTTTCTCCTTCCTTCTTAATGATCAATCCAGTGGGACCAAGATGGACTTCCTGATGCTTCTGCAAGGTTCAGTGTTCAACAAACAAAAGGCAAAAGCATGTAAGTCACACGTGGGCAAGGCAACTGAACCCACCAAGTCCTGTTATTTTAATAAGAAGCATTTACATTATGATAGCAAGCGTCAACACATTCATCAACAAGGCAGTCTTCAAATCAGTCAACCCCCAGAGTTTAGAAAGCAGAGTCATGAGGAAGAGCTGCTCGGCTGTAGGAAGTAGGGTTAATGCCCTCTAATCCCCAGGAAAGGGGCAGACTGAAGTCAGAGCCAGAATCCTGGCAATTCACCAGTTTCTTATCACAGGTAAAAAGGCAACTGCATCCCACACAGCGCTGAAGGGGAGGCCTCCCAGGAGGGGCAAGCCTAAGGTTTGGGTGTCCCAGACCCTGGATGGAAGCCCCAGCTCCCAACCTGTAGCTGTGCCCTTGAGAGAGCTGCTTTCTCCCCTCACCTGCAAAGGAGAATTCCACAAACTACCTAACCTGTTTCATTGGTTTTAGTTTTCCTTTCCATTTTTGATCAAGAGTTTTTATTTAAAAATTAAAAAAGTTCATTCCTGCAGGCTTACTTCCCCTAAACAGATACCAATTCCCTAAGAAGCCTTCCTGCAAAGAAGGCACAAAAACACAAGTCAAGAGGAGCGAACAGCTCTGCCTGTATGAGGGCCTTTCTGGTTCCTATTCAACCGGCCTCTTCTAGAAAGGAAATTCTGACATGTGAGGTTTGGTTTCTAAGAGTTAACAGGCAAACAGATGGCAGCCCCCTTCATCGAGAGCCTCCCCACAGCACCAGCTCTATCCTAAGCACCATGCAGCTTTAACCTGGCAGGATGCCACACGAAGGAAGCCCCACTACAGACTCAACAGAGCAGGCCAAGAAAGGGAGGGCAGGCAGAGCTGGCCACAGGCTCTGGCCTCGGTCCATGCTCCCAAAAGCACAGCAGTGCTTCTCAGGACAGAAATGTGTCCAGACATGAAAACTCTTCATACAAAACCTGCCTGGACGGTCCCTCCCACCATAAGCACCCAACAAGGCCTCACGTGTGGGACAACATCCAAACGTCATGTTGTCACCTTTCCTTGTGAACTGATTTCTCAAATTCAGAAAACAACTTTGTCTCTAGAATTTGAGGATCAGAGAGGATTTCAATTCTGATAAAACATTTCTACAAGAGCAGGCTCAATTATAAACCCATACACAAACTCTCTTTTTGTTAGAAAATTCAATAGGGGAAGTTCAGTTGGGCTCAAGAATCTTACTTTACTTTCTCAAATACACTAATAAAATCACATTAGGAATGGCCATCAATCCGCTTGCATGAACAAGATCTCTTGATCTTCCCCATGTCTGGCCAAAAACAACTAGAAAATAGAAATATGCTGCATTGTCACCCCAACTTACCTGGAGTCAGCAGAGCCAATGACCACCAGAATTTAAGAGGATAAATTCATATAGGACACAGGGGCAACTCCCCAAAAACTCTCAACACTCATCCTGCCTCAAACCAGGATGGCTCAACAAAGGATAATGTCACTGGTATCTTATGTCCTACAGGAGTCAATCAAAGGGAAAGGAGGTCTTCCTAAAATGCACTAACCACATGACCTTATCAGAGCAATGGCCTCTGGCCAGAACAGTGCTTCCTAAATTGGAGGTAGCCATTTATGTTTAAAGTTGTGCATTTTATTTATTTGTATGTGCATTAGAAAAAAACGAGCTTATTGAATCTGTGATGGCAAAGATATTCTTGCTTAGGATAAAGTGAAGTTAAAAGTTGACTTAGAAAATATACTAGGACAGTTGGCACTTAAAGAAAAAGCAGTATGCAAATGATTTAGGTTTGAGATAAGTATACAAAAAAAGTATGGAGCCCTCCTCCATGACACACACATCCCTGCAGCCAACGGCTTCATAAAATTTCAGTTAAAATTCTATTTGTATCTGCATTTAAAAGGTTTTATTTATACAATGATTTTCATTTTAAATAGAAACAACGAAGTTGTCATGGACCAATGCTCTAAAGAGCCTTATTTAATTACACAGAACGCCAAGAAAATCCACCACCATGGGCATCCTAACACCTAGCAGGAAGCAAGGCCTCATCGAGCTTTATGACTTGTACAGACCAGCCTCTGTCACACACAAATACAGCACTCTACTCCTTACACAATCCAAACAGAAAAACAGCCTGAGCTGAAGAGACAGCAACAGTGTGCAGGTGGTGGGCTAATCTTACCTAGGCCTAGGAATAGACGCATTTCATCCTGTTTATTCTTGTCTGAATTACTGACTTCTGCTTCCCTTTCCTTATCACCACCGGACAGTGCCAGCATCTTAACTGCCTAAACAGCGTGGGGTAATATATGAAGAGAATGTGTCACAAGTACCAAAAAAACTAAGAACCATGAGGTGAATTTAGCCATCCCATTTGAAGCCTGCTTGTGGAAGCCTAGTGGAGCAACTATTTCTCGAATATGTTAGATTCAGGATCAAAAATACTGTTAAAATTTTCATGGACTTCAAACTGTTCTCAATAGGAGGACCAAAGGACCTTGAAGGACAAAATCAATGTTTATTATAAATAAATGGACCAAGTGTGGTAGTCCTACCTGTAAATTCCAGCACTTTGGGAGGCTGAAGCAAGAGACCTCATCTCTACAAGAAATAAAAAAATTAGGTGGGCATGGTGATGGCAGCCTGTGGTCCCAGTTACTCAGGAGGCTGAGGCAGGAGGATCACTAGGCCCCGAGAAGTCGAGGCTGCAGTGAGCCATAATCGTGCCACTGCACTCCAGCCTGGGTGACAGAGCCAGACCCCGTCTTAAAAAAAAAAAAAAAAAAAAAAAAAAGTAGTGATGCTTACAACAAATGACAATACTTTTCCATCCTTTGTCATGACGACCCACTCTTCTAGACCTTATGAAAAAGTGTTTGTTGTATCATATTCAATGAGAAATCATTTTCCTCTAAAATGTTTCTTGATAATTCACTACTGGTGCCTTGTGAAATGAGAGTCTAAACCTGCAGACATCCTACACTGCCTCAGCAATTTAACCAGTGCCGAGCTCAGCAATGACATCAGAAACTAATTTCCGTTGTTTTTCCCAAGCTGTAAAGAGATCTTTCACCAGCGAGGGGAGCCATTGTGTTGGCAAAGGAGTTGTCCTAAATACTGTTGTGTACTGCATTCCGCCACAGTTCTCCATTTTCTGAAGACTGCCTTTCTTAACTGCTAGAAGATACTCATGTACTAAGAAAAAGAGATTTAATGTGAGCTAATTATAGTAGCTGTATGTTTAATATTGCTGTAAAGATATACTTTTTTCATACAATTATTGTTAATAATTTGAAGATGTTTATTGCATTCTATTTTTGGTGGGAAAAAATGTAACATACATTTATTTAGCACGACATTGTGAAATACACAAAACATGTAACTGAGTAAGCAGGAATTTTCTATTCCTAGTCCATTTCTGAGGACTAAATCATGAACTGCTTCCAATGTAATTAAATACTTCTTGCAATAGTTGGGCACCAAGTTTAAGATTTATTAATTTTCTCCTCTCAGTATAGGCAGCAATTCACCATTTTCTTTCAGTTCCTAAAATGAAAAACAACAATAATAATAGGTATATGCATATATAAAAAGATGGACACATCTAAACAATCACAGCTTGTATGTATATCTGAGAACCAGAAGAAACACTTATTGGATTAAAACTCCAGTCTTTTAACACTCTTAAACTAAATGTGCCATAAAACCTGAATACACTATCAGGTTAAAAAATAACAAAGTATTCTTGGCCAAGTGTGGTGGCTCACAAATGTAATCCCAGCACTTTGGGAGGCGGAGACAGGCAGATCACTTGAGGCCAGGAGTTCAAGACCAGCCTGACCAACATGGTGAAATCTGTCTCTTAAAAAATAAATGGGCCGGGCGCGGTGGCTCAAGCCTGTAATCCCAGCACTTTGGGAGGCCGAGGCGGGCGGATCACAAGGTCAGGAGGTCGAGACCATCCTGGCTAACACAGTGAAACCCCGTCTCCACTTAAAAAATACAAAAAATTAGCCGGGCGAGATGGCGGGCGCCTGTAGTCCCAGCTACTCGGGAGGCTGAGGCAGGAGAATGGCTTGGACCCGGGAGGCGGAGCTTGCAGTGAGCTGAGATCCGGCCACTGCACTCCAGCCTGGGCGACAGAGCGAGACTCCGTCTCAAAAAAAAAAAATAAATAAATAAATAAATAAATAAATAAATAAATGAATAAGGCTGGGCACAGTTGCTCATGCCTGTAATCCCAGCACTTTGGGAGGTCGAGGTGGGCAGATCACCTGAGGTCAGGAGTTCAAGAACAGCCCGGCCAACATGGTGAAACCCTGTCCCTACTAAAAATACAAAAATTAGCCGGGCATGGTGGCAGGTGCCTGTAATCCCAGCTACTCAGGAGGCTGAGACAGGGAGAATCTCTTGAACCCGGGAGGCAGAGGTTGTAGTGAGCCAAGATTGTGCGATTGCACTACAGCCTGGGCTACAGCGAGACTCCATCTCATTCATTCATTCATTCATTCATTCATTCATTCATTCATTCATAAATAACTAAATAAATGAAGTTAAAGTATCCTAAAACCAACAGATTGTTTAGTATTAGGAAACAGAGCAACCAGAGCCAGTGAAGCCCCCTATTTAAACTACAGCAATAAATAAGGAAAATAAATCAAGTGACTTTCAAGGTTGAAGAATGAAGCAATGTGGCTGGGCGCAGTGGCTCACACCTACAATCCCAGCACTTTAAGAAGCCAAGGGGGCAGATCACTTGAAGTCAGGAGTTCAAGGCCAGCCTGGCCAACATGACAAAACCTATCTTTACTAAAAATACAAAAATTAGCCAGGTTGGTGTGGTGGCATGTGCCTGTAATTCTAGCTACTTAAGAGGCTGAGGCATGAAAACTGCTTGAACCCAGGAGGTGGAGGGTGCAGTGACCCAAGAGCCAAGATCACCCCCACTGCACTCCAGCCTGGGTGACAGAGTGAGACTCTGTCTCCAAAAAAAACCAACAACAAACAAACAAAAAAAGCAGTGTGACGTTAAAAGCCTACTCAAATATGATGCTTGTTCCCCTCCCGTTCTTCCACTCACAGAGAGGAAAGAGGCTTTGCTATTGAAACCCAACCTGGGAATACATCTCTGTCTCAGGAAAAGCTAGAGTACCAGTAACAGGGAAAGGCAGAAACCATCAAAAAGACCTAACAATTCAGAAACAGACATGGCATCAAAAGAGCTACCACTAGATTGACTGGAACCGCAGTACAGGCACCGTGCTCCTTGTGCCTGTTTTTCAGATTTAAAATCTGGAGTACAGACCCCAAGTTTGAGAGGAGAGACATGATAAATAAAATTTTCTGGTTTAAACAAACATTTAATATAACATTTCAGGTTATCACTGAGCAGCATAAACATCAATCAATAAAACCATTAAAATCCGTATGACCTCCTCTCTGGATGAAATTCAAATAGGAATGATGCTATCACACAAAACCCAGACGGCTTTCAGTCATGTCTAGGGATCTTCTTCTACTACTATTCAACGAGCAGACACCCTGCCGCTGCAAGGGACCCAGCAGGACTTTTCTGAGCACACACTCAAGAAGGCAGAGAGAGGACCATGCAGGTGAGTGGGCAAGGGCAGGTGGCCCTCAGGTGGAATCTGGACTCAATGGATTACTAGTGATGGGATGGCTGACAATTCACCTGACCTCTCCATGTCTCTGTTTCCTCATTCTTCTACTGACAGAAGAATTCTGCTCTCTGAGGCTGCTGGGAGATGACGTGAAGCAGCCTCTTAAAGCACCAAAGCAGTGTGCCTGGAACACTGGGAGTGCGCCAAATGAGGGAGTCTCACCATCCTCACTGCTGTTAATGCGAGCTGGCAGGTGAAACATCTAAACCTAACCAAACTAAATCTTCTAAATCTCTCTCAACAAACTGTCTTAAGTACAAACATTCTGCAACAGCAGTAGTGAACCGTTTACTCTTCAGAGGCAATAACAACTCACAATTTTCTCAGGACACTAGATTGGCTGAGTAACCAAATCATTATTCAGTCACTCATTCAACAAAACAAATGCTCATTGCTCCAAAGAGGCCAGCCAGATTAGACCATTTCAAACATCTTTTACTTGAACTGAACATGAAGGACTGCATTCTGCAAGAAACAGATCAAAATGGCATCGAAAGAGCCATTCCATACATCTTCTCAAGGAAAAACGTTAACAATATCACACATTCCAAATGTGTATGTTCTTAGCAGGTGAACATAAAAAAATCATATAACACTCTGTTATATAACTAAAAAGAAGTTATCCACACAGCTTAGCTTTAGAATTAAATGAGATTTATTGATTGTATCTTCCCAAGAGTTACCAATGGCTAAGGTACAGGCTATAAAACATTTAGACAAGAACAGGCTCAAGAGTATTTGGGGTGTGAGTACTGTTTGTGTCTTACAAAAATAAGATTATATATATATATAGAGAGAGAGAGAGAGAGAGAGACAAAGTAAGGGAAGGAGGGAATGGGAGGAGAAACAAATGCAGATCCGTTTTTGCTGCTTCAGGGCTATACAAGAGCTATAGTCTCAAACATTTTTTTCCTCCAGGAGTGAGACCGTTCCCCAGGAAAAATGTCTCACTGGCTTGTTTAAGAAGTATGATATCAAACCTGGAACTCCACAGGAAACAAAACCAGCACAGAGGCCACCACAGGACAAAAACAGTCTCTGCAGTCAATGGAGCTCAAGCTTTGTTTCTATAAAACATAT
Source organism: Rhinopithecus roxellana (assembly GCF_007565055.1). Lineage (NCBI taxonomy): Eukaryota > Metazoa > Chordata > Mammalia > Primates > Cercopithecidae > Rhinopithecus > Rhinopithecus roxellana. The sequence goes on along the minus strand of NC_044559.1, from coordinate 50,135,963 downwards.
TGGTCCAAAGTGCTGATGTCATTTCAGTGGTAAGCTAGTGCTTCACTTTACAAAAGCATGTGTTAAAAACTTTTATTTTGGCTGGGTGCGGTGGCTCACGCCTGTAATCCCAGCACTTTGGGAGGCCAAGGCGGGCGGATCACCTGAGGTCAGCAATTCAAGACCAGCGTGGCCAACATGATGAAACCCCATCTCTACTAAAAATACAAAAATTAGTGGGGCGTGATGGTGGGTGCCTGTAATCCCAGCTACTCGGGAGGCTGGGACAGGAGAACCACATGAACCTGGGAGGCAGAGGCTGCAGTGAGCCAAGATTGCACCATTCACTCCAGCGGGACAACAAGAGTGAAACTCCGTCTCAAAAAAAAAAAAAAACAATTTTTATTATACAACATAACTAGAAGTAGTACTACTTGCTATTTGTTTTCCACATAAAAAGTCGAAGATCTGACCTCAGAGAAAATTCTCTAATGGACTGAGGCAAGAGGAAGGTCTGAGGGCAGTCAGCAGCCTACCTTTCGGGGCAGTTTTGTTCATGTCCCCGAGCAGAACCTGGCATTCCTGCCCAACATTCCTGTCTAGCTCCTCTATACCCACCCGGCTACCACCCTCCTCAATACCACCATGCCCACAGTGGGCCTAGGGTGCAGTGGGGCCTGTGGGTAGATATTAAAGCTACAAAGAGCTCATCAAAGAGCTATGGAGCACACAGGTGCTAGTTGGTGGGCCTGCCCTCAATTCTAGACATTAAATATAAGCAAAGTCATGTCCATTTAAAACTCAAGCAAGAAGTCAAGTCACTTATCCATCCAACAACCATTTACTAGACTCCTAAAATACACAAAGCATCAGGAAGGACTCAAGATACATCAGAAATGGTGTCTTACCTAAAACACTTACAATCTAACAGATAACAGATTTCCAAACATCTGAAAACCGTAAAGGGACCTACGTTTTTTCTCTCGGGGGACCAGGGACAGTGATCTTCAGCCTCTGTGGCAAGGATAGGCAGCTTTGGGCCACAGGCCTCACACTGCTGTCAGTCCATGCACCCAAGGGCAGGTGAGTAAGGCAAGAAAAAATAATTTATTGGCTGGAAGCTGAAGAGGATCTAACAAGGACCCTGAGTGCCAGGTAAGATCGCCCCACAGAAAAGGGATGAAATGGCTAGTTCCAGTGTGGAAGTAAGAACAGGCTGCCAGGTGGGGACAGTGAGAATGGCAGGGTACTTATGCACACAGAAACGGTGATACTGGTCTAGAAATGCCTGAGTCAGGCTGGAAACAGGAGTCAAAAACCACTCTCAAGTTTCCATTCAATCTGAAATCATTTGTAAACATACCGAAGTCTTTTCCGCTCTTTAGAACAGCAGAACTGGACTTACCTTCACGATATCCAATCCTCCCACCAGCTCCCCTTTCACATACAGCTGAGGGTACGTTGGCCAATTGGAGTAGGCTTTTAATCCTTGCCGAACCTAAAGAAACAACAGGAATCCGGAAACCATCCTGTCAGGCCCTTACGATTAAAGCTAAGACAAAGGTGAAACATCAAACACAGAACTTACTTCTTCATCCTCCAATATATCGAATGTTTCATATTCAACACTGGAACAAAGAGGAGACATTTTAACTGGAAATACAGTTAAATCAAATTGTAAAACCTCTATGCATTTGATGTTTTTAAAATAATCAAGAAAACTATTTCATTGCTAACAAAATGTACTACAGACCAATGGAAATGATTTTACTTCTTAATCTGTCTGGTACTACACAGAATTAGTCATTCCAAGATACGACTTTATCTGGATTTTTCTCCGGACAATATTGGGTTAGACCAGGGATGGGGAAACTTCTTCTTAAAGAGTTAGACAGTAAACACTTCAGGCTTTAGAGGCCAGTCTCTGTTTTAACTGCTCAGTTCTGCTGGGCAGCACAAAAGCAGCCAGAGACAACATATAAATGAAGGGATGTGGCTATGTGCCAATATAAGTTTATTTACAAAAATGGGCAGCCAGCTGCAACTTGCCAACCCCTGGGTCAGACCCACATCCCCATCTGCACAAGCCTTCATTAAGTGAACACACTCATCCACTTCTAATATCTAATCCACCCCCGGCTGCTGCTTCTTAACCTCCTGGAAGCTGCCCGTGAAGCAGGATGTAGTAGTGCTCGTGGACGGAGGCTGGAGGGCTCAGCAGCCAGATGACAACCACGCTGCCAGCTCCCTCCACCTTAGCAAGAAACATGCTTTCCACACTTAAACTTATTTCAGAGAAGGTGCTGTTTTTAATGTACAAAAGGCCAATGAAAGCTTTGTGGCTTTATGCCATTCAATGAACATTACTCGTACAAAGAAAAATCACTGCATGAATATCCAACTGTATCTACTCAGGGTGATTTCACTGTTAGGTGGTCAGGTATTAAGCAAGAATGTATGCCTAAATCCTTGCAGGGTGCCTGAGGGTACAGGTGCAATTCCCAAAGGTGGTCAAAGAAAATGCTACATGTAAAAAAAAACTAGACTTCCCGTAAAACTGAAACTATCACAGGGAAATCTTGTTTATTTAGTAAACAAGTTCCCAAGGAAACTGTCTATGGTGCAGGGAACAGTTAAAAAAAAAAAAAACAAAATCAAAACAACTAAATGACAGGATAAATCAGAGGCAATTATCAAAAACGGAATGTTTGAAAGAAGAGCAAAAAAGGACCCCAATGTAAACGTAATGTTTTTTTTTAAAAAACCCAATGTAAGTCTTTGTTCAAGTTGAACTAACTAAAGGTGGCAGATCTCTTAATACTGTGATAAAAACAATGAGTTATAAAACTATTCATAGCCGGGCGCGGTGGCTCAAGCCTGTAATCCCAGCACTCTGGGAGGCCGAGATGGGCGGATCACGAGGTCAGGAGATCGAGACCATCCTGGCTAACACGGTGAAACCCCGTCTCTACTAAAAAATACAAAAAACTAGCCAGGCGAGGTGGCGGGCGCCTGTAGTCCCAGCTACTCGGAGGCTGAGGCAGGAGAATGGCGTAAACCCGGGAGGCGGAGCTTGCAGTGAGCTGAGATCCGGCCACTGCCCTCCAGCCTGGGCGACAGAGCGAGACTCCGTCTCAAAAAAAAAAAAAAAAAACTATTCATAAAGGATCCAGGAAGCACTGGGCCCAAGTGTATGTATGTGGAGTCCTAACAGTCAATACACTTCCTAAGAGTTATTCATAAAGGGTACCTTTCAAACCTCAATATACACTTGGTTCTCAGCCACTCATGCATGTATATTTTGGCTACTAAAGGAAAAGATAAGAAATGAGAAAAAGTAAAAAGGAGTTTTCTCCACATACTTTCAACTCCCAGCAAGAGCATGGTCTGTTCACGTTAAAAGAAGCTGAGGTCAGCTGGGCGCGGTGGCTCAAGCCTGTAATCCCAGCACTTTGGGAGGCCGAGACGGGCGGATCACGAGGTCAGGAGATCGAGACCATCCTGGCGAACACAGTGAAACCCCGTCTCTACTAAAAACTACAAAAAACTAGCCGGGCGACGTGGCGGCGCCTGTAGTCCCAGCTACTCGGGAGGCTGAGGCAGGAGAATGGCGTGAACCCGGGAGGCGGAGCTTGCAGTGAGCTGAGATCCGGCCACTGCACTCCAGCCTGGGCGACAGAGCGAGACTCCATCTCAAAAAAAAAAAAAAAAAAAAAAAGAAGCTGAGGTCCTGGATGGCCTCACTCATCTTAGGGCCAATCATGCTTAGCAAGTCCGGAGCTGGGAGTCATTCTCTCCCAAAGCAGCCTCCTGCATTCTGTGACAACAGGGTGCTTTCAATACAATGGAGATTAGACAGATATGGGACAGAAAGCCAAGTTACCAAGATGTTCCACCACAGACATGAGCTGGGTCAGGCCCAGTGTGTCGGCTCAGAAGATACCTGAGGAACCTGGTGCTGCTTAGGGAGGGATGGACTGTGTGTGTGTCTCACTGTGGGGCTGCAGCAGAGGGTTGACAAAGAAAGAGCAAAATGACTAGAAACAAGCCAGCCCCCACTGTATGGCCCAGGGCAGGAGTGAAGAAAGGAACAGGCTAGAAGTTACCATCACAATACGCTCACTGTACTTGCCTCTATAAAATGTCATAATAATCTGCAGAAAACAACCACATCTTTTTTTTTTTTTTTTTTTGAGACAGAGTCTCACTGTCACCCAGGTTGGAGTGCAGTGGCTTGGTTTCAGCTCACTGAAATCCACCTCCTGGGCTCAAGTGATTCTCCCGGCCTCAGCCTCCTGAGTGGCTGGGATTATAGGCGTGCGCCACTACACCCGGCTAATTTTTGTATTTTTAGTAGAGGCGGGGTTTCACCATGTTCACCAGTCTGGTCTCGAACTCCTGACCTCAAGTGATCAGCCCACCTCGGCCTCCCAAAGTGCTGGGATTACAGGTGTGAGCCACTGTGCCTGACCTCATTATTTTTATGTCCCTGAAATTGTATTCAACATGTGCTATTCAACTGACGATTTTCAATAGATCTTTGAAGTATATCAAAGATTACTTGAAAGTAATTTATTTAAAGTTACAGTTAGAATGTATGATTTTTAAAAGATGCAATTATGAAATGAGAAATAAACAAAAATATTTGACAAACCCTACAGAATATGTGCTATATATCTCCAAATAAGTGCTTTTGTTTATAACCACAAAAATCAATGGCAGTGTTCTTGCCTGACAGCTTCACCACTGAGCACATTAAAACTAGGAGCACTGCAATTTAACTTGCACTACACCTCTCAGATGCAGGTAATGGACCTTAATATGCGCCCCCTCAGCTTTTTGTATTGTTTAGCAACTAGGATATTTGAGAAAAATTAAAAACTACCTATAATATATTCTCCCTGAAATATATTTATGCATGGTGAGGACTCAAGTTACACATCTTCCTCTGGGAAAGTAGACAAATAGTTATTCCAAAGGTTGCCTCAGGACCTCCTTTATGTTACTAATAGGTTGACACTGGCCAGAAAATACCATTTTGGTCTAAGTTAAGGCATTCATAAAATAATACAGCAAAAATAACGAAAAGATACAAATATTTATGGATATAGACATTACAACTGAAAAGCACCAGTGGCAGAACGGAAAAGTTGAAATATTTTTTTTTTTTTGAGACAGGGTCTTGCTCTGTCACCCAGGCTGAGTGCAGTGGTGCAATCACGGCTCACTACAGCCTCACCCTCCAAGACTCCAGTGATCCTCCCACCTCAGTCTCTCAAGTAGCTGGGACCACAGACGTATGTGACCATGCCTGGCTAATTTTTTTATGTTTTGTGGAGAAGGGGTCTCACTATGTTGTCCAGGCTGGTCTCAAACACCTGGGCTCAGCCTCCCAAAGTGCTAGGATTATAGACGTGAGCTACTACGCCTGACCAGGTTGGAATTTTTTTTTTTTTTTTTTTTTTTTTGAGTTTTAAAAGTTTAACTTTATTTTTTTTACTAAAGTCCAGAAATTTCTCTAAGACAAGTACATTAATGAAATGTTTCCAAAGAAATACTGAACAATATACACTCTAGTTTGCTGAGGGTTCCAGCTCAAGAGTTCAAACCTAATTCTTGTGCAATAAAAATCAGCATGGATAGCAGATGATCTAGAATACACTGTGTTTTGAAATCCACAGCTGGTTTCATTTTTAACCATAATGAAAAACCAGTACTCCTATTCCATCAAATGTGTTCTATAAGCAATAATAAATTCAGATCCACTGTATTATGCAACATACATCTTTGGAAAGCAACATCAACAGTGAGATCAGATCAGTGGAAATATACACAGTGAAAAGAAATAACACAAAGTACTGTAGTTTTATTAAAAACTACTGCTTGAGAAAGAAATCTTTCCACAAATAGCATAAAACTGTAGAATGATGAAAGGATTTGGGAAAGCTTTACAAAAGCTTAATTCCAATTCTATCTTCCTGAGAGTGGTGGCAAAGGGTATTTCCTTCCTTCTCTGGGACATCTGAAAACAACATTTACATACCCAGTACTATTTAGTATTTCCAGAATTTGTTTGCTGAATCCACATTTTGCTTCCTAGATGAAAAAAAATTTTATAAAGATTACATTTTTTATATGACCCGAGCAGCACGGTTGTACTTAAAACTCTGTCAACCAGCACAGACAGCACTTATCCATCGTGGATGCCACTGCTTTCACTCAGCTAGCAGAGCTTCTGCTAATCCCCTCTTCAAGCATGAACCATCTGCACATCAACCCAGGCACACGTGACCCACAGACTTACTTTGGTTTGTAACCACTTGAGATGACATGTGTTCCAACAGTTTATAATCTCTGTGGTCAAAAAGTTCTTCTAAGTGAAACCTAGATTTTCTACCAAGATTTCAGTTCGTTCTTTACCTCACTCATGCAAAATGATCTTAACTCACTTAGTCTTTTTGCAATGATTATGACAATTATTTTCCCATTTCCAACTGGACTCTGACTCCTTTTTTTTTTTTAGACGGAGTCTCACTCTGTCACTCAGGCTGGAGTGCAATCTCGGCTCACTGCGACGTCCACTTCCCAGGTTCAAGCAATTCTCCTGCCTCAGCCTCCAGAGTAGCTGGGACTAGAGGCGCACGCCACCACGCCCTGCTAACTTTTGGTATTTTTAATAAAGATGGGGTTTCACCATGATGGCCAGGATGGTCTCGATCTCTTGACCTTGGGATCCATCTGCCTTGGCCTCCCAAAGTGCTGGGATTACAGGCATGAGCCACCACCGCCCGGCCTCATTTATTTTTACATTGCAGAATACTAACACTTTTTTGAGTTTATGAAAATCTTAAGCTTTTTTCATGCCACAGGACTCCAAATTCCAGCAATCTTGTGCAAAAGATATGGTACCATGTAAACATTTTAATAGCCCTAATACCACTGTTTCCAAAATGTATCAAAACTTTCTAGGTTTCCAGAAAAAAACAGTTTTGAGAATAAATATCCGCTTAAACAATTACCAAGAATAAGAAAAAAATGTCACTTTATCATTACTAGGAATTATTAACTTCCTCTACTGTTTCAATACACTGAAGCAAAACCAAAGAATTTAGGCTCTAACCTAATGATTCCAACATGCTGAAATTTATATTAACATTTTATTTGTTACTGTTACTTTCATTACCTAATTATATTAACCAATTAGTTATGTTAACTAATTAGCTTCATTATACTAGTTATGTTAACTTACACACTAGTTATGGCAACCAGAGTCTGCCCTGTGAAGAAGTATCGAGTCCCTTTCCCAATGAGCAAAGTGGTTCTCTGTGTCACTTGCCCAGTGCATCTGGCTACCAAGTGAGGCAGTTTCTTTATTCCAACAGCCTCAACTTTCAAAGCTTTGGTTTCTTTATCTCTAAAATAGGCCAAACTCTGTCCAACCCTGCCTACTTCAACAACTGATTGAGAATTAAATAGAGGTTCAATTGCTATGAAAACTACAAAATATGCTATAAATGTGTATGGCTGGTTTCTGGAAATTACCACTCTGATCTCAATCCGAAAGAAAATTAGTTCTGCTCAAACTATTAGTGGAAGTAATCTATCAAACTTGATATTCAAAATGACGCACAATCAATATGCACTTTCGTCAAAAAGCTACAAGAACCATCCCATTACAAATGAGAATTGCTGACCATTTCACTCATTCATCAAACACACACAGAGCACACCTGCTACAGCCAGGGTTTGCTCCTCCACTGTCACAAAAGGACGATCTAGGGGTGCAAACCCAAGCACCACCAGGTTCCCTGCATTCAGGAAGTCCAGTGACTCAGCTGCACACTCCAGCAGTCCACAAACTCCAACAAAGGATAATGAAATAACAACTCATACAACCAGTAAAGTGTTAACAGTGTTGACCACGTTAGCTGACAAAGTTTGGCAGTAGAAAGAAATGCACCCCACTGAGATGTTGATGATAAAGTCAAGCAAAATGTAGATTACTTTGTTTGATCTCCGTAAGCACCAATTAAGGCCTGGATAACTTCCTGATACTGCTACAGCTTCATTAGCTAAAGCTAGGAAAAAGAGATTTAACTGTCCCCTTGTTGCAGATGTTAACATCAAAAGAAATTACAAATAAAACCATTTTTGAGTTCTTTACCTGTTTGTTTCCCTTCATAAAGAGCATCACAGAAGCTTTATTTGTCAGCACTTTGAGCCTAAAGAGAGAAAATTGATATAAAACGGCTCAGCTCAATTATGCAACACCACTTTTCCTCCGCTTCGTGAGTAACATGCATATTTGAGGGATGGCAGGATGACAGTTCACAGCTTTGAGTGGTATTAAACAAGCAAATGCGTTGACATTTTCCTTGATTTCATTCTCTCCCTAAGCCACTGTAAAACACAATATGGCTTTTAAGGCAAAGAATGTTCCTTCAAGTTGCAATTTAAGCCCATCAACTCACAGTAATAAAAATATAATAATAATAACCAATTCAGTAAGGACTTGTTCAATAAGGGGCCTATATATTAAGCCCATCCAAAACTTCCAGAACTAGATCTTGTGTGCACCATCTTCCATCATGATGCTGCATACCACTGTACAGGTGTAAAGCTCACAAGGTCAGACTGCAGTGTGACAGCATTAAACCTCAGAACATCAACTAATGCCAGATACTAAAATCAAATCCTCTCATCTTAACATTATATTTTATATAGTCTTTCCAACATCATAATCTAATATGCTGTCAGAAATTTTAATTATCTGTATACAGCCACAAGTTTAGTCACAAATCTCAGGAAAAGTCAGTGTCGGGATGACAGGTCACTAAAGAACCTAAGCTCCATGGGGTCACGCCACCCAAATGTTCTCCCAATTCAAGGCTCAAAAATCTCCTTATAAACACATCCCAAATGAAATGCATAAATCATGCACAAAGCTGTATCACTTACATTGCCAACCAAGTGGAATTAGCTCAAGTTCAGAAAAATATGAATGGATACAGAAATACGATGCTGACCCTGACAACCCAATAACTAACCCAGCCACCTGGATACAGGGAACCACAGCCCACAATGTACTGCCAAAATACACATCACAAGTCCATGAAGTCCACTTCCTGCACTCTGCTCACTAGGAGCCCTTTAAATTATTACTCAAAATATGCTGAATTTTACTTTCTACATAATTCTAGCCAGTTACCTTTCGGTGTCTGCAAGCACAGATTTAGAAACAGCACATTAGGAAAACAAAGGTCTGATGGAGACAAGACAAGTAGCAAGTGTACTCAGCAGAGAAGGAAAATCAACTGAACAGCGAATACAAGCATATAAAAAGCACAGCTGTCCTTGGAGAACACACAGCCTCCATGGGCCAAGGGCATTACCAGGCTACAGGCAAGAACCACACATGAAGACGCCCAGAGTCAACAAAGGGATGCGGAGCATCACTTTCTCACAAAGAACGCAGGAAATGGTACAAACCACAGGACAGAATGCGGTACTCAAAGATCAGCCTTACATACGTGGAATGGAACATTATTTATAGAAATTATTAATTAACGACAGACAAATGAGGTATTTATTATTATTACACACTTTTAGCAATTCTCAAGATGTTACATGGCAAAAAAAAATTACCAAAGGAAGGTTTATCTTACAATCTCCAGCCCCAACTATGAATGGCTGATTGCTCACATAGTAAGTTCCTTTTTAAAGTTCTATATTAATTCACATTTACTGCAATAAAAATCCCATTAAGTTGCCTTATACACCAAAGTCCAACATTTCTGTAAGAGAACTTCTCCAAAAGCCAACTGAGATCCTTGATAAAACAAATACATGTTTCACAGCCCCAAAACCTGCTCGTGTAAGTTCTCGTGGTCTAGAAAGGCCATGAGAAGTGCCCAAAGCTTGTTGCGAGGTGATGAGCTTTTCACACTCACCACTTGTCACTCAGTGCTCTGGCGTTGGGGCAGCACCCACAGCAGTCACCAAGGCTGCACCCAGGAAAACACGAGTGTGCTGAGGTTACGCCATGGAGCAGTGACAAGACAACTGGACCCTGGCTCTGAAATGCAGAGAGGTAAGCAAAATTTGGTTGTTCCACAGAAACAATGACATTTCTATAAAAGCAAAGAAGATCCTCCACATGATCATTAAGTTGGTGCTAAAATTTCTCCAATCCAAATTAGATTTGCCAAAGTTTGCATGGCTAGTTTGACTAAACAATGAAACTATGACCTCTGGCATACAAATACCAAATCCTTGATTTCTACACAGAAAGAGCAATGCAAAACCTGAGGACTTTAAAATATTTTTAACATATTAAATGATAGACTATTTAAAACTTTCTAAAACACTTACCTTTCCTCTAATTTGGGAGCTTTGGGACAAATTGTATCCAGTTCTTCAGATGCTTCTAGCTCCTAAAATAAGCACACATGTCAGTTTAATAAAAAAAAATTATTATAACATAAATCTCCTTGATCACACCATAACACAGCTTATTGATCAATCAACTAATCAGAAATACTGTGTATTCATTGCAGGTTCTTATTAGTAAATATAGATTCATAAGAAATTTGTATCTTAGATTTATCACATTTTAAAAAGTATGCTCTAAATGGAATTTATTCACAAAGCACAGACTTCTCAATTCTAACCTTAATTATATCAAGTCCTCCTATGAGCTCTCCAGAAACGTAGAGCTGAGGATAGGTAGGCCAATTGGAATAGGCTTTGAGTCCCTGTCGAACCTCTTCATCTGAGAAGATATCAAAACTGCTAAACTGAATATTATGTTTGTGAAGAATTTCCACCATCTGCTTGCTGAAACCTGTACACAAAAAAAGAAAATAAAGCACTTAGCTTCTCTCTCTCGAAACACATACACGTGATAATACATTAGTTCAGCATACATATCATCTAATGGACATAGACACCTGCCTTATTTTGCTGGTGATTTAATTAGCATGGCTGAATAGTATACAAACAGAAAATAAATTCCTGGATCCCCTTATTTGACCTTGAACCGTATCACACACTCAGATATGACTTAACTTTTTGACACAACTGTGAGTATTTAAAAAAAAAAAAAAAAAAGTGGTGTATTTATTAAAGTTACTCTTCAATATCATGGACATTTTTTGTCACAGAAGAAATAGCACTAGCCAAAAAGCACAGACCTGAGGGTGATGGTGCACACCCGTAATCCCAGAGACTGGGGAGACTGAGGTAAGAGGATCACTTGAGACCAGAAATCTGAGGCTGGAGCAAGCTATGAGATTGTCACTGCACTCCAGCCTCCAGTTTGAGTGACAGAGCAAGACCCTATCTTTAAAAAAAAAACAGAAATCTGAATCTGACACCTGCTCCCTCCACCCACCAAGGTGACACATGACGAGGCCATGGGTGGCCTCCGCTCAGCACTTTCCTAGTAATCAGGAGACTGACCTGACGCTCTGGACAGTCCCTCCCAGCCTTCCTGTTGTGAACCTACAAGAATCAGTTCTGGGCAGAGGAAAAAATTCTACAATTGTTATTTTTAACTACTACTTGACTATACTAAAAACTCAATGCTGTTTCGTTTCTACTGCCATTTTACTGCTTCCTGAGTTCCCACTTTGGTAGTTCTCAATCTTCACTCTCTCTAAGTAGGATAAATTAAAAATCAAGAAGGCATGTGTTCTCCTGTAGTCTGAAATACACACAGTACATTGAATTTTAAAGCTATCTTCTCTGTTGTTATATATGAACCATCAACAGATTGACGGTATTCTTTCTCATCTCATGTCATAACTTGACAGTTTCTTTCTTAAAACTATTTACACTCCCTAAAGTATGTAATGTAATTTTTTTTACTACACTATAGTGACAATTTTATGTTCCATGATTTTATTATACTTTTGTGACACATTTTTATTCTGTACTTTTTTGACATCATCTTATTATGACATTAGAACTGAAGAATAAGAGTGTGAATATCAGTCTTTTATAAACCTATTAGCCTAGTCTGAAAAAAAAGTATTTTTCTTTCCATAAGCTAATTCTTCTCCATTGTTCCCAATACTTTGTAGGGCCCTACTCTTTCACGCCTCATTCTTCTTCTCAAACACAGATACAATTCACTAAGAACCTATTCTTCAGATTCAAAATTTCTAAAAGACTTAGCAGTACCAGCAATTATTTTTAAATAAAATCAAACCATAAAATTCCCTGTAATCCCAGCACTTTGGGAGGCCGAGGCGGGCGGATCACGAGGTCAGGAGATCGAGACCATCCTGGCTAACACGGTGAAACCCCGTCTCTACTAAAAAAATACAAAAAACTAGCCAGGCGAGGTGGCGGGCGCCTGTAGTCCCAGCTACTCGGGAGGCTGAGGCAGGAGAATGGCGTAAACCCGGGAGGCGGAGTTTGCAGTGAGCTGAGATCTGGCCACTGCACTCCAGCCTGGGTGACAGAGCGAGACTCCTTCTCAAAAAAAAAAAAAAAAAAAAAAAAAAATTCAATATAAGATTAATTACAAGAATGGGCTTTACTGATGTCACCCAAAATCATATTTACTATTAAAACATGGATCTACAAGTGAGCTCCAAACATTTTCCAGTTCTGCAGTTTATTGAGATGAAGCACTAGTATTTATTTGTATAGCATGTAAGTTGCTTTTCCTACATCTGAAGTGTGAAGTTCATGTACAGCCTGAAGTAAAACACTGATTCTGAAATTTTTTTATTCATCTGGGAGTTCATTAGTAAACAGCTAACGGCTGATTGCTGATGGTTATTCTGTTGCCAATATATTAACTCATTTTTACTGTAACTGGCTGAGAAAAAGCTTTATTTTAGCTTTAGGCAATTACATGCAGACTAGAAAGATTGATTGGTAGTGTTTCATTTTTAAGGGTTACAGTGGCAGACTAGAAATGTTATGCTTAAGGATAAGATGGCAAGAAGGCTTTATTCTAGTAACAAAATATTTACACACTTTTTTTTAAGAAAAATGCATGCAAGCAATAAAAATATTTAAATGTAGAAAAGTAATGTTTAACTGCCACAGAATCCCCATTTCCACCCCCAGTCATTTCTACTCATGACATGAATAGGTGCCTAACACCGCATCTCATCACTACCTAACAATAAACCCTAAAAAAATCTTTGAAACCTGATTTTGTGGCTGATACTGATTTAAAAGTAAGAGCCCAGTTGAATGACTCTCACTGCAGGAGGAATATCTGACTATGACGCAAAAACCTTTTGCTTTGCTAAAAGCTTTGTTAACTGAAATAGCTGTAAGAATTCCCAAATAATTAACCTGCTCAAGGATTTAAGATTCTGTTTAAGATGACATATATCTCAGTGCTTCTGGAAACTCTTCCTAAAACAAGCATTTTCCTGTCTTCATGAGGATCACAGAATAAGGACAATCCAATTCTTTTCAACTGAGACCCTATCTACATGTCAGGCTCATAACACACCATACAATTCTGCAGGCAGAGCCCACGTGAAGGATAAGAAGATGGAGACATGACCTATGCAGGAGCTGGGCTGAGTCCAATGGGGCTCCAGCAGAAACCCTAAAAATGGCTTTCAAGGTTTTCTACATATAAAATTTAAATGTTATCCATTCATGTTTTTCTGATTAGCAGAAAGCAAGGTGGGGACCAACTAAACAGACATTATACTCCACAGTGGAGTTCAGCGGTGTTAGCAGAGGTAGCGCTTTCAAAGCTAATTTAGTGCAAAACAAGGAAAGAGCAGCCACGTGCGTGTTCACAAGATGAGACGGCCAGTGCTTTTATAAAGGGAGCTTTGCCTACACCCTTCTCTAAAATGCCAGCAGAAGAGCAAAAACAATGCTCCAGTAAGCAGGCTCGGAAAGGAACAGCAGAGGGTCCAGGGGACTTTTATGTTCCCATAAGAAAACAGTTTAAAAATATTTTCCAGGCCGGGCGCGGTGGCTCAAGCCTGTAATCCCAGCACTCTGGGAGGCCGAGACGGGCGGATCACGAGGTCAGGAGATCGAGACCATCCTGGCTAACACCGTGAAACCCCGTCTCTACTAAAAATACAAAAACTAGCCGGGCGAGGTGGCGGCGCCTGTGGTCCCAGCTCCTCGGGAGGCTGAGGCAGGAGAATGGCGTGAACCCGGGAGGCGAAGCTTGCAGTGAGCTGAGATCCGGCCACTGCACTGTAGTCCGGGCCACATAGCGAGACTCCGCCTCAAAAAAAAAAAAAAAAAAAAAAAAAAAAAAAAAAAAAAAAAAAATATTTTCCAGTTAATCCTAGGTATTTTATTAAAGAACAGCAACATTCTTAAATGATCTATTTACTATGTAAGACAGAAAGACATGTAACAGAAAATATCAGGAAACAGAAAAACCCATTGAAAATGTAGTTATAAAAATTACATAGAAAACAAGTACTTCGAAAGAAGAAACTGTAACCGTTCAATCATACGTATCTCAAAATATTTATTGTCTTGTATTAATTAAATATCTATAACACCATGTTTTCAGATGGCTCTGAAATGTGTTTTGTTCTCTTTTGTTTTGTTTTGAGACGGAGTTTCACTCTGTCACCCCGACTGGAGTGCAGTGGCTCGATCTCGGCTCACTGCAACCTCTGCCTCCCAGGTTCAAGCGTTTCTTCTGCCTCAGCCTCCCAAGTGGCTGGAATTACAGCATGCCACCACGCCCAGCTAATTTCTGTATTTTAGTAGAGACAGGGTCTCACCATGTTGGCCAGGCTGGTCTCAAACTCCTGATCTCAAGCGATCCGCCCACCTCAGCCTGTCGAAGTGCTGGGATTACAGGGGTGAGCCACCACGCCCAGCCCTGAACTATTTCAAAGTTTCTTTTTTATTCTATTATTTGTGCAGTCTTCCAAATGTCACTCCATTATAATAATATAAATATAAATAATGTTTAACATAATATAAAAATGCTAGCAGTATATTCTAAATTCAGTTTAATAAAGTAAAAGGTAAGCAGAAAAATTATAATTTCTAAATTTCTCTCTAATTTACTTGAATAATCATACAATATCTGTACTGAAAAGGCCCTCCAAGATTGGCTCCAACAGCCAATCTTATTCCCAACATCCCCAGAAGGAATTAAGGGCATAAGGAGGGTACCTGACTTGTCTCCAAAGTTGCTAAGGCCGCAGGGGTGGGCCCTGAGGCTCGCCTGGCATGACATCCAGTGTAGCACACTTCCCAAGACACCCTTCTCCTCTGAGCACCTCTTTCCCAAGCTTCAGTGTTGCCACCTGCCTTTTCATTCGTTTTATCATTCAGAAAAGACTGAGACTGCTGCTGTTCAACCCCAAAGGAGAGAATACTGTAGAGATTTCACTGTAGGTGTGCTTCACCCACATTTCATAGCCAGTTCTACTGTACCTGAGATCTGAATGAAGGTACTGAATACGATCCATTCGACTGAAGTGGTAAGTTCTCACTTAGTGGCTACCACATAAAGTACAAGAAATGATTTTCACGTTTCATGGAAGAAGGTGAATGTGAACCATTTGCAACCCCTGTTATTAACAAAATAACAAACGCAACAGAGACTATCTGTTGCTACCTTTAGTTTAGTACAGACTAAGTTAGCTTTGCAATACATAAACAGCAGGCATTATGTGACACATAAATACTGGCAGTGAAATTTTTTAGGCAGAACTAAGAGATACTTTTAAGACAGAATTCACAGGTGGCTCACGACTGTCATCTCAGCACTTTGGGAGGCCGAGACGGGCGGATCACCTGAGGTCAGGAGTTCGACACCAGCCTGACCAACACAGACAAACCCTGTCTCTACTAAAAATACAAAAAAATTAGCCAGGCGTGGTGGCAGGCACCTGTAATCCCAGCTACTCAGGAGGCTGAGACAGGAGAATCGCTTGACCCCTAGGAGACGTAGGTTGCGGCCCGCTGAGATCGCACCATTGCTGGGCAACAAGAGCAAAACTCCATCTCGAAAAAATAAGAATTCATCATGAAACTTTAGTTTTAAAACTAGACATTATCATAACCTAATATGTAATTTAATAACCCTACAGGGAAGAATTTAGAATCAAATTCACACTAGAAGCTTGGCTATCTTTATAAAGTCACTCTGGACATGCTGTAATCACATTAAGAGCATACTCAAAATAAAGTCCCTCCTGTGTAGTTGATACAAATACTCTTAGAGTCTCAACAGCATCATCAAATGGCATTAAATGCTCAATTATGCAGCATACTAATGTTGTAGTAGGCACAGTAAAAAGAAAATAACATAAACCCAGTACCAGAGGGGTCAAATAACTCTAAAACTTACTTAAGGACAAAATTATAAGCATCCATGTGTATCGAAAATAAGAGTGACTACAGGCCAAGATTTCGAAATCTTTCCATTACTAGCAGCTATAAACTGGAAATGACAGCAATGCGGGAAGAGAATCATTAGACAGTGATGACACAGGGGAGGCAAAACCACACAGGGTGGACACAAAAACACTAAAATATTCCACAAATTTTTTAATTGCTGAATCTGAACTAGGTGAAAAACAGGAGGCTCCAAGAAAGAAAAAATAACTGCTAACAGCAAAAGCAGCTAAACAGGCAAGAGACAGCAATACGGCAGTTGGAACCTAATCCTAACTCTGTTTACCAGGTGATCTTGGGCAAGTCACCTCTATCTTTGAGTCTGAGGACTTAAGTATAAAACAAAAATCTGAATTAGATGAGTTCCGAGACTCCTTTTGGTTCCAACATTCTGAGTCCATAATGCAAACTAATTCTTTTTTTTTTTTTTTGAGACGGAGTCTCGCTCTGTCGCCCAGGCTGGAGTGCAGTGGGGCAATCTCGGCTCATTGCAAGCTCCGCCCCCCGGGTTCACGTCATTCTCCTGCCTCAGTCTCCCGTGTAGCTGGGACTACAGGTGCCTGCCACCATGCCCGGCTAATTTTTTTGTGTGTATTTTTAGTAGAGACGGGTTTCACCGTGTTAGCCAGGATGGTCTCGATCTCCTGACCTCGTGATCCGCCCGTCTCGGCCTCCCAAAGTGCTGGGATTACAGGTGTGAGCCACCGCGCCTGGCCTGCAAACTAATTCTTCTATAGTGTCATTGGGAGTTATAACCTTTCTGATTTTAAAGGTATGTGAAGACAAGTATAAGATGTATAGTATAGCTTGGAAACAGGATGCCCATCTCAACCAAACCCTGTTCTGGGAAAGCACCCATTTTGTATATGTTATCTTAAAGGCAGCTTCTTACCACAGCGTGGTTCTTGAGGAGTTCCTTTCATAAATAGCATGCAGGGGGCAGCATGAGTCAATTTCTTCAAGCGAAGGTTGAGATCTTCTTTAAGATGTTCGTTAGCGCTGGGTAGGAAGGAGCCACTAGATGCATGTCGCTGAACTTTTTTGGTCAACTCTGGGGCATGTGCACCATCTAATCGGTCGATTTTCTGAGAATTCTACAGTTTAAAAAGTTATTTAGAATATGTGCAGCATTCCATAATAATGACATTGTTCTAGCAAATTTTTAAAGGGGACAACAGTATTACTGGAGATGTAAAAAAAGAAACCCTCATTGCCAACTGCCTGCACTGCATCTCAATTTTAGAAACACATAATAATTGTTTCTTTTCTTGGAAACACACAGAGAAAACACTGCAACATCTCAAATCAGGTCAGTCTAACATGATACAAAGAAGAAGCCCCACACTGGCTGGGATGAATCTCTTATTAAGTATAAATGAGGCATTTGGGGAACTACGATGACACCCATGGGCGCCCAGCACAGTTGTGCACCTGCTTCCTAAGACTCATTCATCAAACCAGAACCAGCCAGAGGTTCCATTATGTCCAGGCACATGCTCTGAACAAGCAATTTAACCAACTCAGGGAACACTGGCGTTCCACAGCCACATATCTGAATTTTGATCAAGAAGCTCTTGATTCTGGCTGCTGGCCCTGCACAGTCCACGTAAGATGTTGGCAAGCAGCTGGCATGGTCTTCTTTTTCAGCATGGGTGCAAAAATGAGACTATCAGAAGAAAGGTGGAAGGCCAGAAACAGCCAAATACCTAATATTCGGGGATTAGGGAGAGGGTAAAGACACAAAATAGGTAGCCCCATGGCACCCTACAAATGGATAATCTCTTGTACCACCTTTATCCTTACCTTAAAAAACAGAAAAGTGGGAACAGAGCTAATTTCATATTTTTCAGATACTTCAGGAACACCTTCAGCTTCCAACTTTAAAATAAAAGAATTCAAACTTGATTATTACAAGGTCCTTTTTCTCTACTTCGATATGTAAATCAGTTTCACATGCATTATTCCTTCAAGTAGTTGGCATTTTTAAAGAGTATGGTACAAAAGTTTATGACACATTTACATTTAAATGAGACTCACTGGGCTGGCATGTCATCCACTGAGTTTGCAGTGTCAAAAGAGGTTCAGAGGTTTTTATTTTGTTGCACATTTCAAAAGATGCCTGGAGGCTGTGAATAAAATTTTTGGTGCACTAGTGACCTAGTAAATTTTCAATCATATGCAGCTACTACTATATTGAAATCCATAAATCACTGACCCCAGTTATGTCATGATTACAGTGCTTATTTTCTGCCCACAGCAATTCTTGCTGTTTGCTCTATTGACTAATTTCAAGAGGCAGTACATCATGACTGACAGTTGCAGCCTTCTGCAAATTATGAAGCAAAAAGGACTATTTTTTCAATAAACTATTGATGTCTGATAAATTTTGCTTTTAACTCCTGCAAGGCTGCTGGACACTAGGCAGATATCTTGCTAGGTTACTTGCTTCTGGTCTATTTACAATGTAAATGCCTTTTAAATAAGATGACTGCATTGTTTGATACTTTCCTTGAGGCCCCTCAACAAGACAGGATGTGATATCTGACGCATGAATTTAAAACATATTTAGTAACAGAATTTCTAAATAATTAGAGCACAATTACTGTAAGCTATTTATTTAGGTCTTTATAAATGATATACTTTGAGAAATACCAAGATATATCCTTCCCTCATAGGACTGTCAATTTAATATAAACTTTTTGAAACCAATAAAAATCTGTATTCACATTATACCTGTAGGAAATAAAATTTATTGATAAATTATATTGTTAAAAGTTTTTAAAATATATACACTGTATTTTTCCAAGAGTGAAAGATTTCCACTGGGCTTGAAATACTATTTTTATTTAGAGCCTCACCCAATCAGGTTATAGCTACCCAAATAAAGTTTGCAGATAAAGTGGGAAGCAAAGTCATATGTATTTGGTTTTTATCTTCTATCTCCTACATTCTCGGTTGCTCTTTTACTACCTTAATTTTTAATTTTTAGAAAACCCTTGTGCGACAATATTTTTAATTGTTTCCATTTTTAAAATGTACTTATGTGAAAATTCCATAATATCAATGTCTAACAATCTGAAAAAAGAACAAAAAGATAAGGCATTCTGAGACAGCGATTTAGTACAGACTCTCAAAAGTTTTAAAGACGTTTGTGCTATTTTCTTTTACATACACTACAGCACACTCAGATCAAAGATGACCAGAAAAGTTGACGAGTAGGGCATGCCTACATTACCATCCTCCAGCTCATTATTTTCTGTCTTTCAACTAACATCTACGGAGTGCCCACTACGCACTGGGCATTGTGCAAGGATCAGAAAACGGCCCTTCCTTTAGTACAACTGAATTCTAATCAAAAAGTAATACAAATCTAAAAACAGGGCAATACTAAGTAGAAATAAGGTAATGTGATCTTAAACCAGAACAAAACAGGTAGCATCCTGACTCATAAAAACAAATTCCGATCTTCTTTTAAAATCTGATTTCTTAGCCAGCCATGATGGCGGGTGCCTGTAATCCCAGCTACTTGGGATGCTGAGGCAGGAGAATCGCTTGAACCCGGGAGGCAGAGGTTGCAGTGAGCCCAGATCGCACTATTGCACTCCAGCTGGGGCGACTAAGCAAAACTCCGTCCCAGAAAAAAAAAAAAAAAAAAAATCTGACTTCTTCTTATATTCTTACATTCCTGCTGGTTTCCAGTGGAGTAACAATTATTCTGAGAAGTAAACAACCTCTCACAATTCTTGCTGAAGGCTGAGAACTACCACAACTGCCTCCACTCAATCAGCTCGCAAAAGAAGAGATCTTCATAACTCAGAGGCAATGGTAACAGACAAATCTTCAGAAGAAGGAAACAGGAATATCATTTAAGGCAAAAGAGTTCTCCAGAACATCAAGGGCATCTGACTGAAGTCCTAAAACTCTTGCAGCACTAAAATTCGTTACAAATACTTTGTTGGATTTAACCTAACAGTTTTAACAATGAAAACAAAATAAATATATAAATATTTTTAAAGGATCTGCATTCAGAAGAGCTCAAAGATGATCAGAAATAGCCATCATTCATGGGTGACCTACTCTGTGCCATAAACTATGAGAAGGCCTTAACATAAAACAGCCTAGCCTACAGACAATTTTGAAAGGTGCAAAATTTTAGCATGTTATCATCTCAGGTTAATAAGTGGTTAAAGAGGAGGTGCGATGGTTGGTTTAAGGTTTCAACTTGACTGGGTTAAGAGATACCCAGACAGCTGTTAAAACATTACTGCTGAGCATGGCTGTGAGGCTGTTTTGGGAAGAGACTGGCATTTGAATCAGTAGACTGAGTAAGGAAGATCCATTCCCATGCAATATGGTGGGGGGGAGGGGCACCATCCAATAAGTTGAAGGCCTGAAAAGAACTAGGAAAAAAAAAATGCAGAGGAAAAGCAAAAAAGCAAATCCTGTCTTTCTCCCTCTTTCTCTCTCTCCCTCCCTCTCCTCCGAACACCCCCATCCCCTACCCCTCCTGCCCCATCCCTCCCTCCTGGAGCTGAGATATCCATCTTCTCCTGTCTTTGGACATCACAGCTCTAGGTTCTCCAACCGTTAGACTGCAGGACTTGCATCACCGGCCCCCCAGGTTCTCAGACCTTCAGACTTGGACTGAGCCACGCCACCAGCTTCCCTAGTTCTCCAGAGAGGGAGGGCAGATGGCAAGACTACTCAGCCTCCTAAATCCCCTCATATCTATCTGTACCTATCCTATTAGTTCTGTTTCTCTAGAGAACCCTAATTAACACAGGAGATAACTTGGGTAACTTGCCCAAAGATACACGGTTAATAAATGGCAGAGCTGAGAAACAAACCCAAGTTTGTTTGACTATAAAACCTGTGCTTTTTTCACTATACCATGGTTAATTTTTTCTACTACTACAATCAAAAAGAAAGATTACACGTCAAAGTAGGATTTATACACGACTTCAGCACCAACCAAACATGAACATTTCCAAATCAGAATCCAGGCAAAATGCCTCAAGTGGGAACCACTTGCTTCCTATACCAAGAATCTAAACCTTGGGACCAGTCCCACCTGCTATGTGTCTATGGAGAAGGAAAGAAAGCGGGCCGGGCGCGGTGGCTCAAGCCTGTAATCCCAGCACTTTGGGAGGCCGAGACGGGCGGATCATGAGGTCAGGAGATCGAGACCATCCTGGCTAATACGGTGAAACCCCGTCTCTACTAAAAAATACAAAAAACTAGCCGGGCGACGAGGCGGGCGCCTGTAGTCCCAGCTACTCGGGAGGCTGAGACAGGAGAATGGCGTGAACCCGGGAGGCGGAGCTTGCAGTGAGCTGAGAGCCAGCCACTGCACTCCAGCCTGGGCGGCAGAGCAAGACTCCGTCTCAAAAAAAAAAAAAAAAAAAAAAAAAAAAAAGAAAGCGGAAGGGAGGCATCAGGTAAATCCAGAGATGGGGAATCCTCTCTCTATTCTACTTTTATTGAGCAGGGGTCATCAGAGGCCACTATGATAGTAACAGCAAACAGCTACAACTTATTCTGGGCCAGATACTATTTAAGTGTGCTTCATGTATAGACTCATTTAATCCTCACAATAACAGGTACTGTCTTTAACATCCATTTTACAGAAGAAACTGGAACTTAAAGAGGTTCAATAACTTGGCCCAGATCACTGCCATGGTTTGAATGTATATGTCCCTCCTAAATTCGTATGCTGGAAATCAACATCCAAGGTGATAGCAATTAAGAGGGGAGCTTTGGGAGGTGATTAGGCCAAGAGGGCTCTGCCCTCATGGATGGGAACAGTGCCATTATAAAAGGGTTTGAGGCTGGCTAGTCCGTTTTTGCCCTTATTCTCCTGCTGCCAAGTGAGGACACAGCAACAAGATGCCATTTTGGGAACAGAGAGCAAGCCCTTGCCAGACACTGAATCTGCTGGTGCTTTCATCTCGGATTTCCCAGCCTCTAGAACTGTGAACAATAAATCTGCTGCTTAAAAATTGCTCAGTCTAAGGTATTCTATTACAGTAGCACAAATGGACTAGGACAATTACAAACCTGTTGAGTGATGGAGGCAGTGTGTCTCTGGAGCCAAGCGCCTCCCTACACCACGTTCCACTTCATGGCTGCTGCCCTTTCCTCATTCCACAGACCCTTCAGTATCCTTCAGTAACAGTGACCACAACCGCCTTCCTGCAACACCTTCCACTTGGCTCTCCATGTTTCCTCTGCCCTCCCGAACTGCTCAGACTCTGTCCGTTTCTGTCATCTCTGGCAGCCTCTGAACACCAGCATGTGCCAGCCTTGGTTCTGAGTCCTCTTCTATGCCTATCCACACTCACTGTCCTGGAGTGGGCTCATCCGATCCTATGGCTCTAAATGACGCTGCTATTACAACTCCCAAGTTCTTCCTAGCCCAGTCCTCTCCCCTCACCTCCAGACTATACACTCAACATCTGCACTCAGAGCTCTATCAAACACCTCTCACTAAACCTGCTCCTCCCCCAAGGCATCTCTATCTCACAAAATCCATCCAGTTCCTCAAATCAAAAAGGAGACAACCTTGATTAATCCATTTCTCTCACTCTCACATCTACTCCATCAACAGGTTTTCTGGGCTCCCCCTCCAAAATATAATCCCACTCAGACCATGACATCATTTCATCTCTCACCTGGCCTAGTAGCCTGCTAACTGGGGTACCTGCTTCTATTCTGCACCCTTCCCCCTTCAAACCATTCTCCACCCAGCAGCCAGAGTAACTGACTTATGACAGGAATGGAACTGTGTCACTGCTATTGCACTTGGAATAAGACCTGAATGTTATCATTCCCCACAAGGTCACTGACCCCTGCCTGCCACTCCAACTTCATGTCACACTCGTTCCCTCCCTCACGACTCTCCAGCCCCACTAGCCTTCTGCTTTGACACTCTGCACTTCGGCTAAAAGCTCTTCCTAGCTCTCCCAACGGCTGGCTCCTTTTCATTTTCCTGATGGCCCTGCTGGCAGAGTAGCTCACACCTGTAATCCCAGTATTTTGGGAGGCCAAGGTGGGAGGAATGCTTGAGTTCAGAAGTTTGAGGCTGCAGTGAGCTATGATCACGCCACTGCACCCTGGCCTGGGTGACAGAGTGAGACCTTGTCTCTTAATTTAAAAAAAACACTCTTCCTTAGATACACCCTTCCAGTCCAATCTAAATAAAGTATCGCACCTATCCCGGTTCCCATTTTTCATAGCCTATTTCTTTCTTTTGCAGAACTTATTACTACCTAAAATTACCTTGATAACATATATGTCTACTGTTTGTTGTCTGTGACCTTTAGTGTTATGTTTTGTATCCTCAGTGCCTAGACTACTGTGTGGCATTTAGTGTTTGATAAATAAATTTTGATAGAATATTAAACAAAGGTGGTCAGTATACCTAAGCCAAGAATGGGGATGGCCCCTTGCCAATGATGGCACTGAGCCCCAAGACTAAAGAGAGAACACTTAAATCTGCTATTCAGGAACATTTGGTCAAACCTCCAAAAGAGGCTTCCTTCTACTCTGTGATGTGTGATATTAGAAAAAAAAAAAGAATTTCAAAATCAAAATATTTGTCAAACAGCCAAATATAAATCTCAAAATAGAAATTTAAAATAACAGTTTTGATAGCTTAGGCGGAGATCGCTTCCAATATGGCCAAATAGGAAGAGCTCCAATCTGTAGCTCCCAGCAAGACTGACGCAGAAGACGGCTGATTTCTGCCTTTCCAACTGTGGTACCAGGTTCATCTCATTGGGACTGGTTGGACAGTGGGTGCAGCCCACGGAGGGGGAGCCAAAGCAGGGCGGGGCATCGCCTCACCCGGGAAATGCAAGGGGTCGGGGAATTTCCCTTTCCTAGTAAAGGGAAGCTGTGAGTGACTGTACCTGAAGGAATGATACACTTCTGCCTAAATACTGCACTTTTCCCACGGTCTTCGCCTTCTCGTTCCTGGCTTAGTAGGTCCCACGCCCATGGAGTCCTGCTCACTGCTAGCACAGCAGTCTGAGACCGACCTGGGACTATGAAGCTTGGCTGGGGGAGGGGCGTCCGCCATTGCCGAGGCTTGAATAGGCAGTTCTATACTTACAGTGTAAACAAAGTGGCAGGGAAGCTCGAACTGGGTGCAGCCCACCGCAGCTCAGCAAGGCCTACTGCCTCTCTAGATTCCACCCCTGGGGGCAGGACATATCTGAACAAAAGGCAGCAGACAGCTTCTGCAGACTTAAACATCCCTGCCTGACAGCTCTGAAGAGTGCAGGTGGTTCTCCCAGCATGGCGTTCAAGATCCAATAACAGACAAGTGGGTCCCTGATCCCCGTATAGCCCCACTGGGAGACACCTCCTAGTAGGGGCCAACAGACACCTCATACAGACGGGTGCCCCTCTGGGATGAAGCTTCCAGAGGACGGATCAGGCAGCTATATTTGCTGTTCTGCAGCCTCCACTGGTGACACCCAGGCAAACAGGGTCTGGAGTGGACCTCCAGCAAACTCCAACAGACCTGCAGCTGAGGGGCCTGTTAGAAGAAACACTAACAAACAGAAAGGAACAGCATCAACATCAACAAAAAGGACATCCACCAAAACCCCATCTGCAGGTCACCAACTTCAAAGACCAAAGGTAGATAAAACCACAAAGATGGGGAGAGAAAGGCTGAAAATTCCAAAAACCAGGAATGCCTCTTCTCCTCCAAAGGAACACAACTTGCCAGCAAGAGAACAAACCTGGACAGAGAATGAGATCAACGAGTTGACAGAAGTAGGATTCAGAAGGCTGGTAATAACAAACTTCTCCTAGCTAAAGGAGCATGTTCTAATCCATCGCAAGGAAGCTAAAAACCTTGAAAAAAGGTTAGACAAATGGCTAACTAGAATAATCAGTGTAGAGAAGAGCTTAAATTACCTGATGGAGCTGAAAACCACAGTACAAGAACTGCGTGAAGCATACACAAGCTTCACACTAGCCGATTCGATCAAGCGGAAGAAAGGATATCAGCGATTAAAGATCAAATTAACGAAATAAAGTGAGAAGACAAGATTAGAGGAAAAAAGAGTGAAAATAAATGAACAAAGCCTCCAAGAAATATGAGACTATGTGAAAAAACCAAATCTACGTTTGATTGGTGTATCTGAAAGTGGCAGAGAGAATGGAATCAAATTAGAAAACACTCTTCAGGATATTATCCAAGAGAACTTATCCAACCTAGCAAGGCAGGTCAACATTCAAATTCAGGAAATACAGGGAACACCACAAAGATACTCCTGGAGAAGAGCAACCCCAAGACATATAATTGTCAGATTCACCAAGGTTGAAATTAAGGAAAAAATGTTAAAGGCAGCCAGGGAGAAAGGTTGGGTTACCCACAAAGGGAAGCCCATCAGACTAACAGTGGATCTATCCGCAGAAATCCTACAAGCCAGAAGTGAGTGGGGGCTGATATTCAACATTCTTAAAGAATTTTCAACCCAGAATTTCATATCCAGGCAAACTAAGCTTCATAAGTGAAGAGGAAATAAAATCATTTAAAGACAAGCAAATGCTGAGAGATTTTGTCACCACCAGGCCTGCCTTACAAGAGCTCCTGAAGGAAGTACTAAACATGGAAAGGAACAACCAGTACCAGCCACTGCAAAAACAGGCCAAATGGTAAAAGACCATTGACACTATAAAGAAACTGCATTAATGAACAGGCAAAATTACCAGCTAGCATCATAATGACAGAATCAAATTCACACACAACAGGCTGGGCATGGTGGCTCACACCTGTAATCCCAGCAATTTTGGGAGGCCAAGGCAGGTGGATAATTTGAGGTCAGGAGTTCGAGACCAGACTGGCCAACATGGTGAAACCCTGTCTCCACTAAAAATACAAAAATTAGCTGGGCATGGTGGTGGGTGCCTGTAATCCCAGCTACCCAGGAGGCTGAGGCGGAAGAATCTCTTGAACCTGGAAGGCGGAGGTTGCAGTGAGCCAAGATCGCATCACTGCACTCCAGTCTGGGCAACAGTGAGACTCCGACTCAAAAAAAAAAAAAAAAATTCACACATAACAAAATTAACCTTAAATGTAAGTGGGCTAAATGCCCCAATTAAAAGACTAAAAGACACAGCCTGGCAAATTGGACAAAGAGTCAAGACCCATCAGTGTGCTATATTCAGGAGACCCATCTCACATGCAAAGACAAACACAGGCTCAAAATAAAGGGATGGAGGAAGATCTACCAAGCAAACGGAAAACAAAAAAAGCAGAGCAGACACTGCAATCCTGGTCTCTGATAAAACAGTTTAACAATAACAGACTGGATAAAGACAATGCGGCACATATGTATATACACCATGGAATACTATGCAGCCCTAAAAAAGGATGAGTTCATGTCCTTTACAGGGACATAGATGAAGCTGGAAACCATCATTTTCAGCAAACAATCACAAGGACAGAAAATCAAACACCGCATGTTCTCACTCATAAGTGGGAGCTGAACAATGAGAACACGTGGACACAGGGAGAGGAACATCACACACCAGGGCCCTGCTGGGGGTAGGGGGCTCAGGGAGGGATAGCATTAGGAGAAATACCTAATGTAAATGATGAGTTGATGGGTGCAGCAAACCAACATGGCACATGTATACCTATGTAACAAACCTGCATGTTGTGCACCTGTACCCTAGAACTTAAAGTATAATAATAATTTAAAAAGAAAAAAGTTTTGATAACTTCTTCAAAGACTTTCACCAAACTTAGCCCAGAAACAGCTAATAAAACCATGTTAATTGTGGGTTTTTTAAATTACCAAGATAGCACAGATTAAAAACCTACAGTCTTTTTAAGATTTAACAATTCTACCAGAATTATCTGAGAAGCATTTTTAGAGTTCCTTCCTGTAGAATGAAATCCAACATATGCTCTCTTAAGATGCCAAATAAATTGGCCAACATTCTATGACACTGAAAATTTTTAATTCCACTAGTTAGCGTGCACCTGGTTATACAGCTAGTTGGTATCCTTCAGAAGATTGCCCAACACTATCTGTTTACATACAATAATTATACACTCAGAAATTAAACATAAACTACATTTACATTTATGATTGTACAGACCTTTAGAAATTCAACAATGCAATCTGTATCTTTAAGAGAGTCGCACTTTCAAAATAAGAATAAACTATAAAGATTCTTGTTTTTTAAGAAGCAAAAATACATTTAAATACATAACTCCTCCATAACCTTGATCGTATATTTTAAATTATAGTCAACATAAAACGCAAGTACAGCAGCTACTATACAAACAAAATTAATGTCAAATGAAATACAATAGTATAAAATCTCACCAACCACCCAGTTGGTAAGTCTGACTTTGAGAATGTTTGCGCTGAAGCACATGATATGGTAAAATGACTATACCACGGCCTAGCAGGATGAGAGTACTAAGCTGCAAGTGGGATCAGGAAGGCTTGCATGGAAAGCAGGAGCCACCCAAACAAAAGAAAGTCATTTTTTTTTCTTTTTTTTTGAGACGGAGTCTTGCTCTGTTGCCCAGGCTGGAATGCAGTGGTGAGGTCTCAGCTCACTGCAACCTCCGCCTCCCGGGTTCAAGCGATTCTCCTGCCTCAGCCTCCCGAGTAGCTGGGAATAGAGGCACGTGCCACCACACCTGGCTGGGTTTTTTTTTGTATTTTTAGTAGAGACGGGGTTTCACCATGTTAGCCAGGATGGTCCCAATCTCCTGACCTCGTGATCTGCCCACCTCGGCCTCCCAAAGTGCTGGGATTAAAGGCGTGAGCCACCATGCCTGGCCCTATTATTATTATTATTATTTTTTTTTTTTTTTTTTTTTTAATAATGAAAACCTGATAAGGTAAAGGTCCCCATCTCAAGTATCTCACATCTAGTCAAGCAGGCAATGAAAAGAGGAATTGAATGACAATACAGACAAAAATATAGGGAATTTCCTGATCCAAGCAACCCATGGCACAGACTAAGTTCAGAGACAAACAAAAAGCTACAGGAAAAAATAGCTAAACTTTCATACAAAATAGCTGATTTGGATCTCAAATACAACCAGCAGCAGGCACCCAACAAAGCCTTGTGCTATTCTTCCTCTCTCCCATCCCCTCTGCCATATACCATATTTTGGAAGATTCTATCAAACGATTAATTAAATGACAAAGGTGTACTCCTATTTTAGGTAAAGACACAACAAAGGATCAGTATGAGAGAAGGTACTGACTATGTAAATTGAAAATAAAAGGCATTAAGACATTTTAAGTATTTCATTTTATTCTGAATAAATGTAAGGTTTCTCTAAGACTTTTTTGTTCTGTTTTGAGACGAAGTCTCGCTCTGTCGCACAGGCTGTAGTGCAGTAGCGCGATCTCCGGTCACTACAAGCTCCGCCTGCTGGGTTGAAGTGACTCTCCTGCCTCGGCCTCCTGAGTAGCTGGGAAGACAGGCGTGCGCCACCACACCTGGCTAAATTTTGTATTTTTAGTAGAGACAGGGTTTCACCATGTTACTCAAGCTGGTCTTGAATTCCTTTTAGTGATAGAAATACCACATCAGGCCGGGCGCGGTGGCTCAAGCCTGTAATCCCAGCACTTTGGGAGGCCGAGACAGGCGGATCACGAGGTCAGGAGATCGAGACCATCCTGGCTAACACGGTGAAACCCCGTCTCTACTAAAAAATACAAAAAACTAGCCAGGCGACGTGGCGGCGCCTGTAGTCCCAGCTACCTGGGAGGCTGAGACAGGAGAATGGCGTGAACCCGGGAGGCGGAGCTTGCAGTGAGCTGAGATCCGGCCATAGCACTCCAGCCTGGGTGACAGAGCGAGACTCCGTCTCAAAAAAAAAAAGAAATACCACATCATCTCTTCTGTGCCATTGGAGGTGTGACAGCCTCAGGATGGAGCCCAGAAGAGCCCACTATACATGGCAGTGACTCAGGTAAATGGAACACCACCCATTATAAACACAGCACCCAGAAGGAATACAGATGCCCTTTTAATTTTTTTTTTTAAGAGACAAAGTCTCACTTTGTCACCCAAGCTGGAGTGTAATGGCACAATCATAGCTCACTGCAGCCTCTAACTCCTAGTCTTAAGCAATCCTCCCACCCCAGCCTCCCAAGTAGCTGGGGCAACAGGTGTACACAGTTAGTTTTTTAAATTTTTATTCTGCAGAGATGAAGTCTCGCTATGTTGTCCAGGCTGGTCTCAAACTCATGTCCTTGAACAATCCTCCCACTCACGCCTCCCAAAGAAGCCTCCCAAAGTGCTGGGATTACATGTGTGAACCACTCTGCCCCACCCCAAATACACTTTAGGACCATATCATCAATATAGAGAATGAGGGATTCAGACGCAATAAATACGAAAACCTTGTCCTTCAGCTTTCAATTCCAATGAGCACAAACTAACTACTCTGACCTAAAATGGGTGACTAACTCTTCTAACTCTATTTTACCAGCTCCTACGAAATAAGAAATTATTGATAGTCACAAAAGTTTACAATCTGTTTAAAAATATCTACTTTATGATCACTTATTTAAATGTTTTATGAATCCCAGTCACAAAAAAGAACTGATCCCTTTACTTTACAAGCCAAAAATGCCAAATTATTTTATCATTAAAATAAAAAAAAAGACTGAAGGGCAAAGTGGCTCACATCTGTAATCCGAGCACTTTGGGAGGCCAAGGTAGGCAGACTGCTTGAGTCCATGAGTTCAAGACCAGCCTAAGCAACATGGCGAAACTGTATCTCTACAAGAAATACAAAAATTAGCTGGGCAGGGTGGTGCACACCTGCAGTCCCAGCTATTCGGGAGGCTAAGGTGGGGAAATTGCTTGAGCCTGGGAGGTGGAGGCTGCAGTGGGCCAAGATCACACCACTGAACTACAGCCTGGGTAATAACGGTGAGACCTTGTCTCCAAAAAAAAGACTAAGAAATCAAATAGACACAAGATAAAGTAGAAGAACATTAGTTCATACTCTAGAACTTTCCAAAAACTCTCATTAACAAAAAGAAAGCAGTTTTAAAATGAACTACATTCCTTTTTTTTTAGACATGGTCTCACCCTATGTTACCCAGTGGTGTGACTGCCTTGAGACCTCCTGGGCTCAAGGAATCCTCTGCCTTATCCTCCCGAGTAACTGGGACTACAAGTGCACACCAACATGCACAGCTAACTTTTTTAGTTTTTCTTGTGTAGAGATGGTTTTGCTATGTGCATCAGGCTGGTTTTGAACTCCTGGCCTCAAGCAATCCTCCCACCTCAGCCTCAAGAGGTATTGGGATTACAGGTGTGAGCCACGGCGCCCAGCCTGCATGCCTCTCTTACTGGGAAAGACCAATGATATCTCATTCTACTTCTCTTTTACTTACTACTGTTCAGCCAGCGCCTTTTAATTAGCTACCTTACAAATGCCATGCAAATTACCTTTGCCCCAATGATGGCTAATGAAAGAAAAACTATGTTATAGAGTGAATTTCCATAAAGTGATGACTCCTGGAAGAATGACCAATCTTACACTGTCATCATCCTCATGAGTGGCAGGTGCAGTCAGGCTCAGGTATCCCCCACAACCCAAAATCTCTGAGGGCTCCTCCAACCTTTGGCTCACAGAGATACTTAAGCACTTGAACAACTTAAAATCTCACTGCCAAGTCTGGTACCAATGTGAGAAGTAATTCTATAGTCACTTTAAATAAATCATTCAGATAGCAGCTAAGAACAATGTATTACCTAAACCAGTAACATGATACACATAAAAGCAGACTTAGAACAATTACCATCATCTCGATTAATCTTATGATTGAAATGTTTAATCATTTATTTCACTTGTAATCATTATCTTTTATCACTGACCAAACATACAGTTTTAATGACCCCCTTCTATTATTTATATTGAACATTTTAGGGTTACACTCTAAAGTTACATTATACATTTCATTGGAATTTTAAATAAGCCCTTAAATTTTAAAAAGCTAATCACTATATTCACATCTGCCCTATTTGCATAAAGAAACACTAGAAGGATTCATACAAAATTAATACAAGCAGTTACTTATGTGGTGGGACACAAGGGTGACAACGGAGGAATGGGGTGAGCTTTCTCAATGGACACCTTTCTATACTGTTCGGAATTTTGAGCCATCTGAGTACAATACCTATTCAAAGCAAACTTATTTCTACAGAAGCTACCTGAAAATTTTATCACCTACTACATGAATGAATTATCCTGTCAGAATTCTGTTTTCAGTTTACATAAAAAGAGACATAAGACCAATACAGTTGATGTTATTTTTAACCCCATATAAGAGTATATTGGGTAACGTGTACTCTGAACTCACAGACTCTTGTTTTAAAAAATAAGACTTTGGTTTTTCCTTTTTTTTTTTTAATCTTAAGGATTCAGGCTTTGGAATACAAGGTGCACTTCCCCTCCTGATAATTCATTTCTAAGACTTTCAACACATATTTTGGCCCTGTTGCCTAAACCAGTACTAAGTCCTGAATAGTATCTTTAATATGCTAAACCAATTGAGTTAATCCACAGTCACAACTATGGCTTTTCTAGTACTTATCCACTCAAGAGAGAAGCAGGAATGTAGGAGCACACAAACCAGAGTGAAAAACAAAAGAGGCAAGGAAGAGACTGACTGGCTTCCCTCTTCCTCCGCATTCTGAACAGGTTAGAAAGACTTTCACCTTCTCCCATAGGTCTGTCTGCCTTCATCTAAACCAAGATAGCAACTTCCTGTTCCCTGGTCCCTAGCAGCATTTACATACCCTTTCCTGAACTATTTTCCACAGCACACCTAGCTTTTCAATGACATAATTTGTGTTACTATTTTAAATGTCTTAAAACCACAGCTACCCACAGAGAACTAACTCATCTGCCTGTGCTCTCCAAAACTCCAGCCCACAGCCACTTTGACGTTTGGTAGTCACGCCCCACACCCGAGGATGATCGAGGAAAAGTGTACATTTGGCCAGGCATGGTGGCTCACGCCTGTAATCATAGTACTTTGGGAGGCCGAGGCAGGCAGATCACGAGGTCAGGAGACCGAGACCATCCTGGCTAAGACGGTGAAACCCTGTCTACCAAAAATACAAAAAATTAGCTGGGCGTGGTGGTAGGCGTCTGCAATCCCAGCTACTCAGGAGGCTGAGGCAGAAGAATCGCTTAAACCAGGGAGGCAGAGGATGCAGTGAGCCGAGATCGCACCACTGCACCCCAGCCTGGGCGACAGAGCAAGACTCGTCTCAAAAAAAAAAAAAAAAAGAAAAGAAAAATTATTTTAAGATTTTTAAGAACAATGTGCAAAAATAACAGATCCCACATCAATCACAGATATTTGGAATTCCACACCACTCCATCTTTATATAAGTTAATAAAATCTAATCTTTTATTTATGTATTTTTTTTGAGACAGTGTCTCGCTCTGTCACCCAGGCTAGAGTGCAGTGGCGCAATCTCGGCTCACTGCAACCTCTGACTCCCAGGTTCAAAAGGGTCTCCTGCCTTAGCCTCCCGTATAGCTGGGATTATAGGCACCGTCCCCCCACCACACCCAGCTAATTTTTGTATTTTAGTAGAGACAGGGTTTCATTATGTTGGCCAGGCTGGTCTCAAACTCCTGAACTCAGATGATATGCCCGCCTCAGCCTCCTAAAGTGCTGGGATTACAGGTGTGAGCTACCACGTCCAGCCCTAATCTAACCCATAAATCAGAATTAAATTCATAAAAGACATGACATTGAAATATAAATACCTTCACAAATGAAACTTGAGGGTGTTCTTTAGCTAACTCTGCCATAACTTCGTTCATCTGTGCACACTGTGGAGCCCATGGTGCCCAGAAATGGACCACAAGGAGGGATCTGTAAATCAAGTAAATGCACTGATTTAAAATTATACCGATTTTAGAAATAAACAAATACTGATATAGATTAAATTACCAAAAAAAAAAAAAAAAAACTTTAAAAGAACTGCCTGAAGTTTTTCACATTGCTAGAATTTTGTTGTATACAACACTGGAATGTAAAAGCACTCTGCAAGGTCTTGAGACTTTCAGATAAATTTTCAAGTCAATGGCATTTCGAGTCAAGCCCATTTGAAGTAGATTTGAATATTCATCCACATCAATTAAAAGTCATGTAAATCACTGTTGTTGGGAGTGTAAATCAGTTCAACCACTGTGGAAGACAGTGTAGCAATTCCTCAAGGATCTAGAACCAGAAATACCATCTGACCCAGCAATCCCATTACTGGGTATATACCCCAAAGATTATAAATCATTCTACTATAAAGACACATGCACACATACGTTTATTGCAGCACTATTTACAATACCAAAAACTTGGAACCAACCCAAATGCCCATCAATGATAGACTGGATAAAGAAAATATGGCACATATATACTATGGAATACTATGCAGTCATAAAAAGGAATGAGTTCATGTCCTTTGCAGGGGCATGGATGAAGCTGGAAGCCACCATTCTCAGCAAACTAACACAGGAACAGAAAAACAAACGCTGCACGTTCTCACTCGTAAGTGAGAGGTGAACAATGAGACCATATGGATACAGGGAGGGAAATATCATACACCGGGGCCTGTCGGGGGTAGGGGCCAAGGGGAGGGAAAGCATTAGGACAAATAACTAATGTATACAGGGTTTAAAACCTAGATGATGGGTTGATAGGTGCAGCAAACCACCATGGAACATGTATACCTATGTAAGAAACCTGCACGTTCTGCACATGTATCCCAGAACTTAAAGTAAACAAACAAACAAAAAAAAACCCAGGTATATCAACTATATTTTCAGACCCCTGGGCAAAGTGGAAACTGAATTTCCGTATTAATGGCACAATGTTTGTGAAAAATGGTTGTAGACACATTATTACTAGTAATATCATTATTTACTTTTCAAATGTGGTATTGTGAAGAGACATAACCGTGACCACAGAAACAGTAGTTAAGTGTTGAAAATGAAGGCATGCCAGTGGAAAATGA
Source organism: Rhinopithecus roxellana (assembly GCF_007565055.1). Classification (NCBI taxonomy): domain Eukaryota; kingdom Metazoa; phylum Chordata; class Mammalia; order Primates; family Cercopithecidae; genus Rhinopithecus; species Rhinopithecus roxellana. The sequence goes on along the minus strand of NC_044559.1, from coordinate 50,101,571 downwards.
GGAAAAGAACAGAACTGCTTTTCACAAAGACATTCTTTTATACTTTTTAATATTATGCTACAAAAGATTTTTCCAGGCCTGGCACAGTGGCTCACATTTGTAATCCCAGCACTCTAGGAGGCCGAGGCAGGCAGATCACTTGAGGTCAGCAGTTCAAGACCAGCCTGGCTAACATGGTGAAACCTCATCTCTACTAAAAATACAAAAAATTAGCCAGGTGTGTTGATGCATGCCTATAATCCCAGCTACTCAGGAGGCTGAGGCAGAACTGTTTGAACCCGGGAGGCAAGAGGCTGCAGTGAGCTGAGATCACACCACTGCACTGCAGCCTGGGCAGCAGAGCAAGACTCTGTCTCAAAAAAAAAAAAAAAAAAAAAAAAGATTTTTATAGGCCAGGCAAGGTGGCTCATGCCTGTAATCAGCATTTTGGGAGGCTAAGGTGGAAGGATCACTTGAGCCCAGGGGGTCGAGGCTGCAATGAGCTATGATCGTACCACTACACTCCAGTGTGGGCAACAGAGTAAGATCCATTAAAAAATAATAATAATAAATTTCTAAACATTTATAGTATGAACACACAGAATAGATTAATAACTCAGTATCTACTTTAGTTAGCTTTCATACAAAATTATCTTGGCAAAGATATCTATGGTCATATCCAACTAAAAAATCCTTCAGTTTTATGGAATTCTGTTCAAATATAATACCACCTCCCAAAAAAAAAAACTGAAAAATCACAAACAGAAATATGTTCCATGCCAAAAAGAAACAAAGACAACTAACCTATGAGTAAAGAAAGGAATAACAAACTGTAAAAACCGATCAAATAATACCAGTGAGAAGAGAATAAGCCTACAATAAAGTGTCAGGAAAGCAGAAGCAAAGAGCAGCATGAGGATTTCGAAGGTAGAAAGGACAGGATTTGGTGACAGATAAGGCAGTCTACATCTGGCTCCAAGTTCTGGCTTAGAGACTGACGGCTAGTGGCGAAACTATGCCTCAAATCACAGTGCAGAAGCTGCCAACCTGAGGAAAGGAAGTTTAATGGGCTGTGAGTATGATGTCTAGACCTCAGGGAAGAAGTCTGCACTTGATATACAGATTTGGGAATCAAGAAAGGAACAGTGCCAGCACCAACCTGCAAAGGGATACAGAGGGACACAGAAGAGACCCAAGGTCAGCGCCTCAGGGGGTTCAGCAACATTCAGTTAGGACAGATGGAGGAGAAGGAACTCATGTAGTAAAGCAGAGAAGGGGTCCTAGGCGGTACTGGAAGACTAAAGGGTCTCAAAGAAGTCAAGAGAAGTGTGTCAAGAGGGAGTGATAATCATCCAATGCAGTGGGAAAGGGCAACTAACAGAGAGAGTAACTTCAATAGAATAGCAGAAGCACAGGTCAGACTGCAGTCCACTGAGGACTGAAGTGAAGATGAGGAAGGAGAGATATACTCTAAGAGATCTGTACAGGCAGAGGGAAAAACAAAATCAAGGGATGGGCTTTTTTAATACAAGAAAATCTTCATATGTTTACTTTACCAGGGGATAGTGCAAATGGAGAGGGAAAGGCTGTAGACACAAGAGAGCTGAGGATGCAAGGACTCAGAAGAGGCAGGAGAGGGGAAATCCAGAGCAGAGAAGAGCTTACCTTGCAGAAGAAGGAGGCAGTCTCCTCTGAGGAGCCAAGGAATGAAGAATGGGTAAGGCTACAAATAAATGGTAAGTGCTGGGATAGGTGGGAGTGGAAGGAGGGCTTGGGGAGATACTACCTGAAGTCCTGTTTTCTCTCAGGTGGGAAGCAAGGTCATTTGTCGAAATATAGGAAAACAGAGAGCAGAGACCTCTGGTAGGACTGATGAAGGGAGAGTGTCCACAGGCACACAAAAGGAGAGCAGGATGCTCCAAATAAAGACCCACCTAAGGCAGGGAAGGACACATTCTAGGAGCCCCCAATCAATGGCTGTTAATTTGCATCCAGCACAACTCAGCAACTTCAACGGTTGAGTAGGTGGGGCCTCAGGTCCAAGGCAAAGACTGTGCTGTTTCAATCAAGCACTGTTTCATTTTCCTCCTGTGCATTCAGCTAGATTACATTTTTCAGTCTTTTCCTTGCAGTTGTCTGGGGCCCTGGAACTGAATTCTGGCCCTAAAACTAGAACACAGGCCTGACCCCTCAAAACTCTCTCAGGAGCCTCTGCCCACCACAGCCTCCAGCAATGAAGAGGATCCAGGGAGGCTCCATTGCCTAAGGATGGCGAGAACAAAACAGAGGTTCAGAGGTCGCATGCAAGAATGCTCATGGCAGCCCTATACATAGTAACTCAACACTGGAATCAGCCAGATGCCCGCCAATGGGGGAAAGTGATAGACATTCATACAACAGAATGTAACTTAGCAGTAAAAAGGAACCAACTACAAACACAGGCAATGACATGGATGAAGCTCCAAAATATGTGAGCAAAAGATGCCACAGACAAAGAACTGTATGATTCCACTCACACAAAGTCCAAGAGCAGGGAAAACTCACTTACGGTGACAGTAAGAAATCAGTCGTTTAGGTAAAGGAGATAGAAAACTTCCTGGGTTCTACATTCTTCCTGTGAATGGTGGTTATTGGTATGTATACAATTGTGAAAATTCATCATATCTGACGATTAAGATCTGTGCATTGGCCGGGCGCGGTGGCTCAAGCCTGTAATCCCAGCACTTTGGGAGGCCGAGACGGGCGGATCACGAGGTCAGGAGATCGAGACCATCCTGGCTAATACGGTGAAACCCCGTCTCTACTAAAAAATACAAAAACTAGCCGGGCGACGAGGCGGGCGCCTGTAGTCCCAGCTACTCGGGAGGCTGAGACAGGAGAATGGCGTGAACCCGGGAGGCGGAGCTTGCAGTGAGCTGAGAGCCGGCCACTGCACTCCAGCCTGGGCGGCAGAGCAAGACTCCGTCTCAAAAAAAAAAAAAAAAAAAAAAAGATCTGTGCATTTTGTTACTATATGTAATACTTCAATTTCTTTATAAAGCTGGGATACCATTTTTCACCAAATTGACCAAAAAAAAATTTTTTTTTTCTCTTTTTTTGAGACAGGGTCTTACTTTAATGCCTGGAGTACAAGGCAAGCGTAGCCTCGACTTTCTGGGCTCAGGTGATCCTCCCACCTCCGCCTCCCAGACTATAGCCATATTTTGTTCTTTGTAAAGTTGGGGTTTCGCCAATGCCCAGGCTGGCCTCAAACTCCTGGGCTCAAGCAATCAATCTGCCTGCATTCACCTCTCAAAGCGCTGGGATTACAGGCATGAGCCACTGTGCCTAGCCAACAAAAGGACTGTTTAAATCATAATATTCAATGATAAAAAGGACGATGAGAAGTACTTTCATGTCCTAATGGTAAAAATTAAATTGGGACCTTTCAGAAATTTCTTACACATGAGTATCAACCCTAAGGAGGAATTAAGAGAAAAAAGATTTTCTGTATGTGGATATTTTCCCACTATTTTTCGTAGCAAATCAGAAAAATCTGATGCTCAATAATAGTTTTTAAATGGTCATAAGAAAATATTATAAAGCCATTACAAATCAAATTTTCAAAGAACTTTCAATGCCACAGTAATACTAATATAACTACATTTTTCAAAAATTAAAGTAGGTTACCAAACTTTATAACACAGTATGAGTCCAAATAGGTAAAAAAGAAAAAAAGAAAGTATGCTATAGAAACAGAATTCATTTCAGTTTCATTACTACTAACAAGGCTTTGAAGAGTAATTTAACTTCCACATCTGTAAAATAGCAATAACCAACACTCTGGGATGTTGAGAAGATGAAACAAAAATATAAAACATTTGAAAACATTAAAACATGACATTGTTAGTTGAAATTATCCACAATATTCTCCTATTTAATGCTTAACTTCCATTTCTCAATTAAGCACATAATGTCCAGTATTATAAGGACATACTATGTCTGAAACAAATATAAACGTTATCCCCTTTTGGATTATATGTTATAGTATTCTTTCCATCTTAATGGACAGCCCCATATGCCTGGTGCACTGTTGGAGAAAAACATCAGACAAAAACCACATTCAAATCCTGACTAATGTAATTTTAGACAATGTAATAAACGACAGCTCTTCATCAGCAAATAGTTGTTTTTCAAGTATTATAGTATTCTGCTACTACATTCATCTGCAGATAATACCAGCTACTGCTTATTAAACATATCATATACTAAACCTGCTTACTCTGCAAATGGATATTAATAACCCCATTGTACAGACCAGCTGAGATTTCAGCAACTTATGTAAATATCTGATTCAATTACTTAAAAGAAAAAAATTCCAATTCATGTCAAATTTTAAAATTGAAGAAGCAATGATTTGAAAAGTAGATTTAAAATTATTACATCAACACAAGTACTAAAATTCAGGCACTTTTTGTTTGTTTTTTGAGACAGGGTCTCACTCTGTCACCCAGGCTGGAGTATAGTGGCAGGATCACAGCTCACCGCAGCCTGGAACTCCTGGGCTCAAACAATCCTCCCACCTCAGCCTCCTGAGTAGCTGGGGACTACACGTATGTATCACCATGCCTGGCTACTTATCTTTTGTAGAGATGGGTTCTCACTATGTTGTCCAAGCTAGTCTCAAACTCCTGGCCTCAAGTCATCCTCCCAAAGTGCTGGGATTGCTGGTGTGAGCCACCATAATATTCTTAAATGTCTCCATCTTCACCAAAAAAGCTGCAGAAATTTGCTCCTTCCCCAGATGCCACACATCGTTTCTCATGTGTCCATTTAAAATAGTCACTAAGGAAAGTGTACATTGTTTCCTGGGTCATTTCAAGTACAAACCAGTGGCAAGGATACATCCAAATGGTATTCACATTTAAACTTTTATACATTTTGGCCAAGCGCAGTGGCTCATGCCTGCAGAGTGCAGTGGCTCATGCCTGCAATCCCAGCACGCTGGAAGGCCAAAGCTGGCAGATCACGTAAGGTCAGGAGTTCGAGACCAGCCTGGCCAAGATGGTGAAACTCATCTCTACTAAAAATGCAAAAATTAGCCAGGTGTGGTGGTGGGTACCTGCAATCCCAGCTACTTGGAAAGCTGAGGCATGAGAATCATTTGAACCCATGAGGCAGAGGTTGCAGTGAGCCAAGATTGTGCCACTGCACTCTACTCCAGCCTGGGCAACAGAGAGAGACTGTCTCAAAAAAAAAATTTACCCATTTCGATAGTTTAAGGACTTTTTAAAACATGAAGCGGCCGGGCGCGGTGGCTCAAGCCTGTAATCCCAGCACTTTGGGAGGCCGAGACGGGCGGATCACGAGGTCAGGAGATCGAGACCATCCTGGCTAACCCGGTGAAACCCCGTCTCTACTAAAAAATACAAAAAACTAGCTGGGCGACGTGGCGGGTGCCTGTAGTCCCAGCTACTCGGGAGGCTGAGGCAGGAGAATGGCGTAAACCCAGGAGGCAGAGCTTGCAGTGAGCTGAGATCCGGCCACTGCACTCCAGCCTGGGCGGCAGAGCGAGACTCCGTCTCAAAAAAAAAAAAAAAAAAATGAAGCATTTAAAACAAACATATAAAACACATAGACAAAACAGTCTTTTCAGGTGATGGTAAATTCAAAACGTTTACTTAGGGCAGGTCCACACAAGACCACCTGCTCATTTCAAGAGGTCACTTCTGGTGACTCCCGTGATTGTGCTGATCTGTACTGGATGAGTCAGAGCCCAGCTTCCATCAGTGAGTAAATGTCACATGTCCCCCCCCCAACAACCCCTGCTTTTTTTCCTTAATAATTTCTCAGGTAAACCTGAAATGCCTAAAGAGCTGTGTTATTTCATCACCCCCATAAAGCATTTCTAACCATTAGTCAGTAACTCTCACCCCTCCCCATTTCCAAAGGCAACACCCCATCTCACCTGCACTCTCCATTGCAAAATCAGAGTACTACTTGCCTCTAATTCAAATTCAGTCAGCAAAATTTCTCTCAATTTAGATCAACAGTGCTGGTCACGGGGGCTCAAGCCTGTAATTCCAATACTTTACAAGGCTGAGGCAGGCGAATCACTTGAGCTCAGGAGTTCCAGAGACCAGCCTGGGCAACATGAAGAAACTCTGTCTCTACGAAAAATATACAAATTAGCCCAGGGTGGTGGACCGCACGTGTAGTCCCAGCTACTCAGGAGGCTGAGGTGGGAGGATCGCTTGAACCCAGGAGGTAGAGGCTGCAGTGAGCCGAGATCACGCCACTGCACTCAGCCTGGGCAACAGAGCAACAGCCTGTTTCGAAAACAAAACAAAACAAAATTTGGATCAATAAGCATTTTTGGCCAGATGTGGTAGCTCACACCTGTAATCCCAACCCTTTGGGAGGCTGAGGAGGATAGATCGCTTGAGTCCGGAAGGTCGAGACAAGGCTGGGCAACGCGGAGAGACCTCGTCTCTACAAAAAAATATAAAAATTAGCCGGGCGTGGTGGTGAGCACCTGTGGTCCCAGCTACTCGAGAGGCTAAGATGGGAGGATGAGGTGGGTGGATCACTTGAGCCTGGGAGGAGGAGGCTGCAGGGAGCCGTGATCACTTCCCTACACTGCAGCCTAGGTGACTGAGCCAGACTCTTCTCAAAAACAAAACAAAACAAAGTATATTTAGCCTGTGAATTCCATGAACCACTCTGCTTCCTACCTAAGGGCCAGCATCTACTGAGTGTTTCCTGCATCCTAGGCATTGTATTAACTGTATTTTACAGACGTCATCTCATTTAACCCTCACAACAACCCTGAGGTACTAATAGGTGCTGATCTATTTCATCGCTGGGAAACTGAGGCTTGGGTATGAAATGTGCCCAGGGGTTACATGGCTAGTGAGTGGCTGCAGTGGGACTGGATCCCAGGCAATCCGACATAAGAGCTCCCATAACAACCGCTATTAATACAACTAAGAGAACAACTCAGCCCTTGCAGGAGTCTACGATGTGAGGTGGTATCACGGAGAGTCCACGTGCAGGCCTTTCCCAGCAAACACGCACGCCAGTGAGCATTTACTCGTAAGCATGCTTGCAGTTCAGAGCTTCTAGTCCACCCAGAAAACGTTTTCTATGCATTCCTATGGATCTTCTTTTGTCTTCCCAGGGATGGAAGACTTGACACCGGCGCCAAATCTGAACAGACTCTCTCTCACTACACCAGTTCATGGAACAGGAAATCTGTCTCCGGCAACAGGTTAAGTCTGAGGCTACCTGCTGACCAACAAACTTTAAAGGCTGACTTCAAAAGGCAGCCAGGCCTAGCTAATGCAGCGGGGCCTTCCCCAGCCGCTCTCCTGCGACAGGGGCGGTCCTGAAGGGAGGCTGAAGAGGAATGGGCCGACGACGGGTCTGCAGCTCCCTCCCCGCGGGCACAGGAAAGGCGGAGCCCGCAGCCATGGGTCCCCGCTCCGGGGCGCGGTGGGCCGGGGTCTCGGCACCGCCCCGTCCCCCGTCCCGCCGCTGCGGCAAGGCTGAGTCACCGCCTCCGTCCCGCTGCGGGGCCGCCCAGGCCAGAGGACGGGAAGGTCGCGTCCCCCCGGCTTGGACAGCCGTCGGGGTCGGAGCGAGGGCCGGGGCCGGGGCTGCGAGGAGAGCCTCGAGCCCTGCTCGCTGTTCCGGGGCGGGGAGCCCGCGGTTCGGGCCAGTCAGCGCCGGAGGCTCGGGGGAACCCACGGGTGGCGCCGGGCCCGGTCCCCCGAGGCCGAAGCGAGCCGGGCGCCAAGGAGCCGGGCTGGGCCACCCGCCGCCCCACACCGGCCCGGTCTCGCGGCCTCTCCCGCCGGCTCCTCACTCCTGCCGCTCGCCGCCTCGCTTACTTGGCTTTGAGGCGCAGCAGCTCCTCAAACTGCCCGGCTGAGCCGACCTCCTCCAGCGCCGCTACAGCTGCCTCAGCCGCCCCCGCCGCCATGCTGCCGCCGCCAGACAGAAGCAATCGCGTGCCGGCAGCCGGATGTAGGCGGGGCCGCGGAGAGCTGAGCGGCTGCGCAAGGGAAAGCCCCGCCCCTGCCTGCGCTGACGCCGCAGAGCCGGAGACATCCCAGAAAGGGCCTTGGCAGCGGGCGCTGAATCCCGCTGGGTGGCTCTGGATCCCGCTGAGGGGCTCTGACCCTGCCAGGTCTGGGCACTCCGCTGCGGACCTCCTGGCTTCAGGGTTCCTGGCTGTCGGGGCTCGCTGGCTGTAGTGGCTCCTGGCTGTAGTGGCTCCTGGCTGTAGGCGCTCCTGGCTCTATAAGGGCTTCTGGCTATAGTGGCTTCTGGCCGTCGAGGCCCCTGGCTGTAGGGGTTCCTGGCTGTCGGGGTTCCTGGCTGTAGAGGCTCCTGGGTGTTAGAGTTCCTGGCTTCCTGGCTGTAGTAGGGGCTCCTGGGTGTTGGGGTTCCTTGCTGTCAGGGCTCCTGGTGGTAGAGGCTTCTGGCTGTTGGGGTTCCTGGGTGTCGGGGCTCCTGGGTGTCAGGGTTCCTGGCTATCAGGGCACTTGACTCCTTAGGCTCCTGGCTTTTGGGGCTCCAGACCTTCCTTGCACTTCCTGTGTCTCCTGGGTCTGTCATAGTGAGAAGGGGCCGGTGGAGGAGTGAGGGTGAGACGTGTGAGTGAAAGTGAAATCAGATGTGTACATTTAGGAAGCTGAAATTATCAAAAATGAAATTGCATAAAGGTGAGGAAGAACTGGGAGGTTTGGGAACAGAAGTGGTAGATCTTGAACTTCAACACAGACAGGGTGCTTCCAACTCAGTCCTGAATTCAGACCTGAACCTGGAGCCCACAGCATGTCCCTCCTCCCCTGGCCTCCGCGCCTGCCACCACTCACTGCAGCCCCACCAAGCCATCACCCATTGTAACCTCAGAACAGAAGGGCTGCTGGGCGGGTCCACTGGGTTGGGGGCCTGGCTCCAAGATCCCTGCATTCCTCCTGCCTGGCCTCCTCAGATGGTCCCTGGCTTGTCTTTCTCCCTTGGGAATCTCCCTGATGTGGGCTCTCTATGTGGCGTACTCTGTATCCCTATGCTTCCCACACACTTTCTGGCCTGAGTAATCTCCACTCCCCCAGTGACATCAACCTCCAGGGAAACCTCAACAGCTGGCCCAGAACCCTCCCCTGCACCCCAGAGCCCAGCATCCATTAACTTTGAGGAGGGGCCATCTTTTATTGGATATCTCCAAACCACACTGGGCCTTCCCTCCAAAGTGCCTCTCCTCTTGGTTCCCATCTCAGGGAACACCATCGCTCCCACCCAGACACTGGGACTCCCTCTGACTGGTCCCCCTGCTGTCCCTGGGCTTTGAGGCCAAGCCCCCACAGAGCCTTCCCTACTAGCCAGGTGTTCCCAGGCCCCCTGTGCTTGCTTCTACCATGGCCTGTCTCATGTTCTAGAACTGTGTTTGTCCCCTCCATTGGCCTGTGTTGTCAAAGGGCAAAAGCTGGTCTGTGTCTCAGTGCCTGGATCAAAGTCAGACACATAGGAGGCGCTCAGTCTGTGCTAACAGCTGCCAGAGGACTGGGCTCACTGGATTGCAAAGACTTCGTATGAGAAAAGTAGCATATCATTCATACTTTTTATATTGATTACATGTTGAAATGAGGATATTTGGATATATTGGGTTTTCTGAAATATATTATTTAAATTGGCCTCTTTTACCTTTGGCTCCTGAGAAATGTCTAATTTCATAGACAACTTTCATTCGTGGCCCTTGAGTTTTCTTGGGCAGCACTACTGTGGTGATTAAAAGAGGCCTTTTGGAGCCTGTCACATGTATACCTCACCTGGAGAAATACATGGTATTGAACACAGTAAATTATGTTATTTAAAATGCAATGGGAGAATGATAAGGAACCATTTTGTATCTTGCCTGTGGTGGTAGGAACACAAACTAAACATGATAAAATTGTTAGAACTTGGCTGGGCGCTCTGACTCACACCTGTAATCCCAGCACTTTGAAAACCCCAGGCAGGAAGATCACCTCAGCCGAGGAGTTGGAGACCAGCAGGGCAACATAGGACGACCCAGTCTCTACAAAAAAAAAAAAAAAAATGAGCCGGGCATGGTGGCTCACACTTGTGGTCCCAGCTAGGTGAGAAGCTGAGCTGAGAAGATCACTTGAGCCTGAGAGTTGGAGGCTGCAGTGAGCCATGATCCTGCCACTGCTACTGCCCACTCACCTGGGCGACAGAGCGAGAACCTGTCTCAAAAACAAAAACAAACTAAACACACACACGCGTGCACACACCTGAGCGCACGAGTACAAGTAAAACTGGGAAAATCTGAAAAAGATCAGTGGATTGTTTATAAATATCAACATCCTGGTTGTAATATTACAGTTTTGCAAGGTGTTGTCATTGTAAGAAAGTGTACACAGGATCTGTATTATTTCTTACAACTGTATGTGAATCTACAGTTCTTTTAAAATAAAAAGTTTAGTTAAAAACAATGTAAATAAGATTTTAAAGTTTACTATGAAAAGAATGCAATAGGAGGGAAAAAAGACACCATGTCCAAAAAAAGAAAAAGATACCATGTCATAAAACAAGATACACATTCTGGTCATCATTTTTTTTTATTTCCTTTTTTTTTTTTGAGATGGAGTTTTGCTCCTATTGCCCAGGCTGGAGTGCAATGGCGTGATCTCGACTCACCGCAACCTCCGCCTCCCAGGTTCAAGTGATTCTCCTGCCTCAGCCTCCCAAGTAGCTGGGATTACAGGGATGTGCCACCACGCCCGGCTAATTTTGTATTTTTAGTAAAGATGGGGTTTCTCCATGTTGGTCAGGCTGGTCTCAAACTCCTGTTCTCAGGTGATCCACCCACCTCAGCTTCCCAAAGTGCCGGGATTACAGGCGTGAGCCACCGCGCCCAGCCTGTGATTATCACTTTTAAGTAGAATTGAATGTAAATAAAACATATAACTATATCAGTGAATGGCGCATAGAAAAGGGTCTCCAGAAGGATGCTCCCCAAATTATTTTCAGAGCTTGCCTCCAGAGAGCGGAAACAGAGGAGAGCTAAAGGGAGGCCCTTCACTTTGGCTTACACATTTCTTTGTGTCATTTGCATGTTTCCCAATAGCATGGACTGCTTTTGAAATTTAAAAAATTATGAAATTGTATTGCACAGGGGAAATGTGCTATAGTGAATCCTTTTCAAAAGAGCAGTAATCACCCCTCAAATGTGGCTGTTTTATAAATGCTGATTTTTCTTTTCTTTTTTATTATTATTTATTTATTTTGTTTATTTATTTATTTATTTTGAGATGGAGTCTCACTCTGTCGCCCAGGCTGGAGTGCAGTGGCGCGATCTTGGCTCACTGCAAGCTCTGTCTCCCAGGTTCATGCCATTCTCCTGCCCAAGCCTCCCGAGTGGCTGGGACTACAGGTGCGTGCCACCACACCCGGCTAATTTTGTGTATTTTTAGTAGAGACAGAGTTTCACCGTGTTAGCCAGGAGGGTCTCGATCTCCTGGCCTTGTGATTCGCCTGCCTCGGCCTCCCAAAGTGCTGGGATTACAGGCTTGAGCCACCGCGCCCGGCCCGCTGATTTTTCTTTTAAGTGGAATTTGCTGAAAGTAGCACAAACCAGTTGCAGAGCAGACTCTTTAAAAAGAAAAATGCTATGAAAACTCCTGGATAACACTTCCATTTTCGCCCTTTTTGTAGTTTATTATTGTAGGGGCCACAGGAAAGCTTCCCCTTAGCCCTCGGATGGTTTGCTGAAAATCACTGACAAAAGGCAGATTAATAGGAGAAAAGATATACACATTTATTTGATCACAGTTCCACGTGACTCGTGAAGACTCAGAGATACAAGGAAAACTGTCCATTTTTATGCTTAGGTTCAACAAAGTATGGACAGTTGTGTAGAAATACGATTGGACAAAATGGGTGTGCTCTTACACTAGCAGAACTCACTGGGGGCTTTGCAGATGCCGATGCCCCCCCGCCCCCCCCAGGAACCTCCTGCTACCAGCCATGGTGAATCCCACCATGTTCTTCAACATGGCCATCAATGGTAAGCCCTGGGGCCATCAAACAGCCCTTCAGGCTGTTTGCAGACAAGATTCCAAAGACAGCAGGACACTCTCGTGCTCTGAGCACTGGAGGGAAAGGATTTTGTCACAAGGGTTCCTGCTTTCACAGAATTATTCCAGGGTTTGTGTGTTAGGGTGCTAGCTTCATACGCCATAATGGTACTGGTGGCAAGTCCATCTACAGGGAGAAATTTGATGATGAAAACTATAGCCTGAAGCATACAGGACGCGGCATGTTGTCCAAGGCAAATGCTGGACCCAACACATACAGTTCCCAGTTTTGCATCTGCACTGCCAAGACTCAGTGGTTGCATGGCGAGCCTGTGGTCTTTGGCAAGGTGAAAGAAGGCATGAGGGTCCAGAAATGGCGAGACCAGCAAGAAGGTCACCACTGCTGACTGTGGACAACTCTAATAAATATGACTTTGTGTTTTATCTTTTAAAAAGAACTGACTGCAAAAACCCACCAAGGCCTGTCTGGTGTTCAGGTTCTTCCTGGCCTCTGCAGCCTCCTTCCTTCTGGGTAAAGGAGCAAGACCCTCTCTGGAATGGGGGTCTTGTGACCTCCACTCAAGCAAGATAGGTCAGAACATTTCTTTTTGGCCAGTTTTGTGTGTGTGTGTTTGTTTGTTTGTTTGTTTGTTTTTGAGATGGGGTCTCGCTCTGCCACCCAGGCTGGGGTGCAGTGGCATGATCTCGGCTCACTGCAACCTCCACCTCCCAGGTTCAAGTCATTCTCCTGCCTCAGCTTCCCAAGTAGCTGTGATTACAGGCATGCACTACCACACCAGGCTAATTTTTTGTATTTTCAGTAGAGATGGGGTTTTACCACCTTGGCCAGGCTGCTCTTGAGCTCCTGACCTCAAGTGATCCACCTGCCTTGGCCTCCCAAAGTGCTGGGATTACAGGCATGCGCCACCATGCCTGGTCTGTGGCCAGTTTTTACAGAGAAAAGTTGGGATGTTGAGTTCTGTGTTTTCACACAGGAAAGGTGGGGTCAGCTTATTTAGCTGATCTTACTATAGGATACAGTGTATTAGGTAGCATAGAGAATTTTGGATTTTCGGGTGTTGGGGGGCAGGGAGTTAGAGTAATTATTTGGGGAAAAGGGGTTCTGGTTTCTATGTTGTGCCTAAGGGAAGAGGGATTCTTGTTTCTCTGACTAGCCTCAGAGCAGAATGAAGGGCAGGGACAAGAGGGCAGAAGGACAGAGAAAAACTTTTGCTTCTGAGGCTACAGCTGAGGCCTCATTCTGGGGTTCTGTTTCCTGAGCCCATGTTGTCACTGTTGATATCAAGAGGCCCAGAGGCAGCAGATGACCTCCTCCTAGCTCTGGGAGCTCTGATGTTCTGACGTGGACAAGACTACTAGGCTCTGCCCTGAGCTGAGCCAGGTTTTGGGGAACTGTGGGATACACCGGTGCCCACTGGTAGATGGCACTTGTCAGCTATTCAGAACCCCCCAAAAGTAAACATCCGTATCGATCATTCAGCACCCCCTTAAGCTGATGACGTGGGAACCACACTGCCCACGCCCCACTGTATGGCTCAGGAAACTGCCCAACCCACAGCAGGGGAGGGGCGGTGCCAGGACTCACTGCCCCAAGCAGTGCCCTGGAAAGTCCATCCTCTCTCTGTGTGACCATGTTAGGGCCCACAGGGAAAAACTGGCCATGACCCTATTAAATTGGCTTGGACTGGCACAGAACGCGCTGGACGTGGCTTTCCCTTAAGCCCTGTTAAAGCTGAAAAGCAAGGACTGTGGCTGATTATGGCCATGTGCCCACAGGTTCCTCCTGTCCACTAATATTCTGCTGACCCTGTATATAAGTATATAAGCATCATTTAGACATGTTCTTTTTTTTTTTTTTTGAGAGGGAGTCTAGCTCTGTTGCCCAGGCTGGAGTGCAGTGGCGCGATCTCGGCTCACTGCAACCTCCACCTCCTGGGTTCAAGCAATTCTTCTGCCTCAGCCTCTCAAGCAGCTGGGACTACAGGCATGCGCCACCACACCCGCATTTAGCCATTTAGCCGTGTTCTGTTCCTTCTTGGTGGTGGTGGGGTTCCCATAGCCTGAAGAATAAGGGCCTGGGGCTATGGGCCTGGGGGCTGAAGCTTGGGCCTGGGAAACCTGAAGCTCCAGAGGAAGTTGCTTTCCTGGACTTTCCTGGCAGCAAAAAAATACTTCACCTCTTGCCTGTGAATTGACTGTATTTTAAAGGGGGGGTGTGTGCGTGAGAGAGAGAGAAAGAGAGAGAGAGCGAGAGAGAGAGAGTGAGAAATTGAGTGGTAATTATTTTGCTGGGTAATGACAACAAACATTTACTGCTCCTAAACAGGCAAGGAAATGATTTGGCCACGAACTTTTCATGATGCCTCATTCCCTCCTGTGGTCCCGTGGTCCTCAGCCTGAGCAGTGGGAGAAGGAGGGTGGGGGGCCACAAATAACCCATGTGGAGAGGAATGTGGGGTCGGCCTCAGGGAAACTGGGAGGGGAGGTCCTACCTGATGGGGGTATTTGTAAACTCTACCAAGGGAAGCCCAGAAATACAAAGAGGTACAGGGAGAGAAAGGTGAAGGTGTTTTAAAGAGTAAAGCCTGATACTAAAAAGTGTTGTTATGCGAGTAAAATGGCCAACGTTTCCTTTCTTTTAAGAGCGACTCTTAAATTCCAATTACTCCGCCCCCAAAGACCAGTTGAGAATAACCCCAACTGGAGGGAATTAATTTCCTTAGGAATTTCACTCTTACAAGATTAATGGAGCCCCCCTGCAGAGAAACAGTAAAACTGTAAGTACAGTAGATTTGCACCTGAAGGATACATATTTTAATTTCTGTTCTCAAGCTGCGATAACATCTTCTCCAGCTACTATAAAAAGCATAAATGAGCACCCACACGTCTGCTGAGAACTTGCAACCCCAGGCTCCCGGGTAGCAGCCCCGCCCCGACCCCCCACGCTGCTCGCCTGGGCTGGGGATGGGAGGGCGCGGGATGGGAAGGCCCGGGACAAACAGCCTCCCTGCGCGCCGGGTCGACCCAACCCAGAGCAGAACGCCTGGACCAGATTATCCAAAGTTGACCCCTACCCCACCCCCAGCCCTGCCACCCACCCTGGCACAGCCCTCCCGCGGGGACAATTGGCCTGGACCGAGAATGGGGAGCCTGAACAGTGACCGGTCTCCCACCTGTCCTCCGGAGCCTGCAGCGGGGTTCAGCCTCTGTCCAGCAGACTTCCTGGCCCCAAGGAGGGGCCTTGGGAAGGGTCTCCCCTGACTCCATGCTGAGAGCAGCCCATCCCTTCTCCTTAGCCCAAGTCACTCTGGCAATGGGGACCCTCCTCCCTCTCCCTAACCAAGGACCAGTCTGGGATGGGGAGTGGGGTATGGGCTGTGAGGACTCTTCTCTTAGCCCTTGGGAGTCCAGAACTTATCTGGGAACACATCAGCCAATTATCTGTTCCCTTTCTTGCCAGGAGCTGCTTTTATTGGAAGAAGTCTATGTATATGCGTGCTATAAAGGTTGTTTATGCTGTCATAGCTAGATTTTTATTGGTTGTATTTTTGCTGCACTTGCTTGAAAAATAATTATTTTCAAAGAAAAGAAGAATTACATATCCAGTAAACTAAATAAGACTCACTGTTTATTAGAGACCTCTGACAGCTCCTCAAACATGAAAAAAGATTTCCAAGCAGTGGATGGACAATTTATGTGTAAGTTTATTTGTAAAACAGATTTGAAGACATACTTCATCTTGGCTTTGCCAATAAAAATACATTCCATTTCTTTTCAGAAGTATGTCTTATCTGATGGCTTCACAGTAATCTGGTTTCCCCTAAGAAGCTGAGACTGTCTGGGCAAGTGTGTACCCAGTAGCCCAGTCTAGCCTGGGGTTGAGTTGTGGGACTGCTATGCAGGGGGGAAAAGTGATTATGTCCCACGGGAAGTTCTCTAGAAGAAATGTATTTGTAAGAAATGTAATTCATAAATCCCAACCCAGCTGCTGCAATCTCCAAAAATTACTTAGTTACCGTAATTTTCAAACATGTTTTTAATTGTTTGCAATTTACCGGAGGGAAGAAAAACTCACCTTGGAATTCCCTGCCCATTTTGCATTCCCTGCATAGATTCTGATCTCTCTCCCACCTAGGACGAGCCCGAGTTGGGCGCGAATTGTAGTGCCAGATTCCAGGCTGTAGGTGGCATAAGTGTCTCTTCATGCGGGCGAAACAGCAGCCTTTGTTGGGCGGCTTCTTTATCCAACCTGAGAAACCACAGCTGAGAATTCACACAAACTGATGCTCTATTTGTGGAGGCTCCGCCGACTTACCCAAAACATGTGCTTTTCCCCTGACCTGCAAACTTTTAACACCTTCTTCTTCTCTTCCCGTTTCACTAGGCTATTTGAGATCCTGCAAGATTTATCAAGACCGTGCTGGCCATATGAAAGCATGTTAACACGGGGCGGGAGAGAGGAAGAGCCCTCCACATGTTATGACTGGCATGCACGCTTCCAAAGCATCGTTACTAACCGAAGGCCCAGTTCCTGCGGCGATCACCCTAGACACACCAAATGCTATTTGCTGGTCACTGAGGGTGTATACCTAATTGCCACGGATGTTTACATGCAGCTGCATTTTCTCTCCTTTTGAGTCACAATGTTTTATATGTAAATAGTATTGTGTGTGTATGTGTATTTATCCTCCAAGTCCAGTTGGAGTCAATTTTCTGCTGTTATTTGTAGTTCACGTTTCATATCTAAGAAACTAAGGACACAGAGGAGCTTTCCTTGGTGTCACAAACTTTTTTTTTTTTTTAAATAGAGATGAGGTCTCACTGTGTTGCCCAGGCTGGTCTCCAACCCCTGAGCTCAAGTGATCTTCCTGCCTCAGCCTCTCCAAGTGCTGGGATTACAGGTGTGAGCCACTGCACCTGGCCAACAAACTTCTGATTCTTATAGAATCAGATGTCATTCCTTAGAGACCTGAGAAGTTCTATACTCAGGTTCTTTCATGCTATCTGGCTTCAAGAGTTCTCGCCTGAAGGAGGTCCCTTCCAGGACACTGGGTCCCAACCCACACCACCTCCTTGAAAGGCGTGTGCCCTCTCTTCCGCTGACCTTGACGTTCTTTCACAGGCTGCTTTTGCACAGAAGCATCACCTCCCAGAAGGGACCACTGGAGTGGCCTCAGGCACCAGGTACAGTCAGCGGCTCCTACCTGTGGAAGGCAATCAGGGTAGAAAGGTCTGGGAAACACTAAAAATACATACAACCCTTACAAACACAACTCAGTGATATATGCTAATAGTTCTGGGCTCCAAACTGGGGCTAAAGCACAGACTCCATAGCTAGTTCTAGCATGTAGCAGATGTCACCCAACCTGAAAAGCTACTTGGTTGAAACTTAGTTAAATCAGTGGCCACAGCAGTTTTATACTTGCCCCGAGTCCTCCAATGTCTGCCACACCTGCAGTGGCTTCCTTCCCATTCTCTCTCTCCTCTAAAATACAAGTGACATTTCCCCCCAGTGCAGGAAGATGGAACACAGACTATTTTGTTAATCATCTAAATTTGTGTTCTTGAGTTTCTTCTGGAGTTGTCCAGGCTGAGGCTGCATGAACATTGGCCCACCACAAATGCCTCCCTCTGCCGAGAGTGAGGTGGGCCGGTCGGGGCAGAACGCCTGGTTCTTATGGCACCCCTTGCTCGCTCAGCTCTGGGAGCCTCCGTGCCAGCGTGCCGGAGAGCTACTCTAAATGAAGTTCGAGTTCCATTTCAGGAAGGTGGTGAAACGATAAGATAACCCAGGATGACGCGAACAGTTTTGCATTTGCTTCCAACTCTGAAAGGATTCATGGCTCCCATGGCCTTCAGATTGGATGGCACACTTTGGGTTTCAATGGCACGATGATTTTTCTGTAAAACAATGGCTGGCTTTAAATTTCTTCTTCTAGAACAAACCAAAAAAGAAAAGAAAAAACAAACCACTAATTTTTAAAGGATGCATAGGCCCCAGTTGCCTGATGGTATGTAGAAAGAAAGCCCAATCCCTGATGGTATGTAGAAAGAAAGAAAGAAAGACAGCGGGAATGTTCTGGTGAGGGAGCTAATTTCCTAAGAGTCAAGTGGAAGCTTGCTGTTGACTCCATGATTAGCCTACGTCCGAGGTCGTATCTATTACTTGCCCATCATATGAAATATGCTTTAATCAGAAGAAACATCTCATTGAAACACTCCATGCCAACATTACTTTCATACTTTCCCACCATAACATATATGTTCTTTTTCCAGTTCGTCGCTGGTTGAAATGACTAAGAAGTGGAAACAGGAGATGCAGGAAGAAAGTCACCCTCCTATGATGAGAGACGGATGTGTGGGGCCCTAATGAGGAACCTTTTACTCCATGAAACCGAGGGAAAGATCTGTGCTGAACCACATCTGGCTGACTCTGCACAGACACAACAGGGCAGCTCTGCTGGTCACCAAGCCCATCAGCAGCCAGGTGGCCAGTGAGCAGTAGCTGCCCTGAGGGCTGATGGTGGGAGGCAGAGAGCCCAGAGGCCGAACAAACAGAGGGCTCAGTGCCCCGCTCCCTCCTCCTCAGCCCCTCCACGGGGGGCACAGTTTGGCCCCATTTTCAAAACCACTGTTTTATTTCTGTTGTCCCAAACTCTCTGGCCTTCTTCCTGGAGAACACCAAGAGGAATGCTCTCACCAGTTAGGTTGAAACCCTTATTTTTTAGTTTGTGCACATTCTATGTCACTATGCTAAGAGTGACCAGATGTATTAGTCAGTTTTCATGCTGCTAATAAAGACATACTGGCCCGGCGCGATGACTCACGCCTATAATCCCAGCACTTTGGGAGGCTGAGGCGGGGGGATCACCTGAGGCGGGGAGTTTCAGACCAGCCTGGCCAACATGGAGAAACCCCATCTCTACTAAAAATACAAAATTAACCAGGCGTGGTGGCGGGCGCCTGTAATCCCAGCTACTCGGGAGGCTGAGGCAGGAGAATCGCTTGAACCTGGGAGACAGAGGTTGCAGTGAGCTGAGATCGTGCCATTGCACTCCAGCCTGGGCAATAAGAGTGAAACTCTGTCTCAAAAAAAAAAAAAAAAAAAAAAAAAAAAAAAAAAGACATACCCAAGATGGGTAATTTATAAAGGAAAGAGGTTTAATGGACTCACAGTTCCATATGGCTGGGGAGGCCTCACAATTATGGTGGAACTCAAAGGAGGAGCAAAGTCGTGTCTCACATAGAGGCAGGCAAGGAGCTTATGCAGGGAACTCCCCTTTGTAAAACCATCAGATCTCATGAGATTTCTCACTATCAGGAGAACAGCACAAGAAAAACCCACCCCCGTGACTCAATTATCTCCCACAACACGTGGGAATTATGGGAGCTACAATTCAAGAAGAGATTTGGGTGGGGACACAGCCAAACCATGTCACCGGACTGCCTCTTGAGGGAGTGAATCACAGATGTATTCCTGACCACCTTGTTTTCTCCCTTCTTGAATCAGGTAAGTATATAATTCCTTGCCCAGGACTGAGATTGGTCATAACTGTATTTGCCCTAAAGAAACATGTCCTTTTATGATGGGATATATTTATTGAATAACAGTATTCTGTTATTTAATGACTACATGACCACTAACACAGCTGGATGAAGTTGAATTCCAAAGGAATCCCAAGGCCTAATCCTATCCTTAAATAAAATATTCTTTTCTTTGAAAAAGGGTCTTGCTTTTTCACCCAGGCTGGGGTGCAGTGGTGTGATCATGGCTCACTGCATCCTAGACCACCCAGGCTCAAGGGATCCTCTGCCTCAGCCTCCCAAGTAGCTGGGACCACAGTTGTGTGCCACCACACCCAGATACTTTCATTTTTATTTTTCATAGAGATTGGGGTCTCCCTATGTTTCCAAGGCTGCTCTCCAACTCCTGGGCTCAAAAGATCCTCTGCTTTGGCCTCTAGAAGTGCTGGGATTACAGGTGAGAACCACCATGCCTGGCCTAAAATGTTCTTTTTTTAAGAGATAGCTATAACAATCTTTAACTATTTAGCAATCCTTTTGGAGGGGGGGAAGGTTGTCTTTTGTTTGTCAGCAAATGTAGTATGTGAGTTTACATGTCTTTGCTTTCATTGTATAATTTCAAATAGTCAGAAAATATTGCATTCACTGGCAATCAATTTATTTTGATTGATAAAAAGGGGTTAATAAAAACCCCCTTAGAAATAAAAAGAAGGTGAATAGTAATATATCAGTCATGGTGCCTTCTTTCTGCTATGCATAAAGAAAACAAGCTTTTTTACTTCTCCCCAATAAGTCTTCTCCCCTTATTTTCTACACCTATGGAGTCATTTATAATCTTTATTATTTCCAACCACACACTAACATGGCATCAGTCATATTGCCACATGCTGGGTTTTTTTTCCTTACTATGTTGTGAGAACTGAGAGGCAAAAATGTCCTATAATTTATATGAAAATACATGTCCAAAATGGATTATCAGACATAACAATGTGACTTCATACACTTGAAAATAAAAAAATTTAGGATGAAATACAAAACATCATGGTAAAATTTCAATCTATTGTTGAAACAAAGCATGACTTAGAAAGGACATTGGTGTGTGGCATTTAACAAACATTGTCAAGCTATTAGAAGCAGGGGTAGGTTAAGATGGGAGACAGTACTTTCCAGTCAAACATAAAGCTATTGACTTTGGAAGGTACATTTGTGGTTTATTAATATTTTTATTTATCAACAGCACCTATGAAGAAAATGCAAAAAGACAGACTATAAAATTCTTACCTTCTGTATACAGCGTGTGTTTATAGTACCATTGTGAGATGGACTTGGGCATATACATTACACAGTGTGTCATATAGATCTCTAATTTGCACTGGTCATAAAGACTTTTTTTTTTTTTTTTTTTTTTTTGAGACAGGGTCTTACTCTGTCACCCAGGCTGGAGTGCAGTGGTGAGTGAGATCTTGGCTCACTGCAACCTCCGCCTCCCAGGTTCAAGTGATGCTCATGCCTTAATCTCCTGAGCAGCTGGGATCACAGGTGCCAGCCATGACACCTGGCTATTTTTTTATTTTTATTTTTAGTAGAGATGGGGTTTCACCATGTTGGTCAGGCTGGTCTCGAATTCCTGACCTCAAGTGATCCACCCACTTCAGCCTCCCAAAGTGCTGGGATTACAGGCATGAGCCACCGCTCCTGGCCTAAAGTCTTTTGATATTAAATAATAAGCCACGCCCTGGGCCTTGCACGTCACTTCCCAGCAGGATGCCCGGAAAGTGCCACTGGGAAATGGAGGCCTTTGGGGTAACTGACAAGATACAGCTGTGGGTTGCTGTTTCTGTTTGTTTTTGTCTAACTCACCTTGTTTTCAGGAAGACTTGCAGCTTAATAAGCAGGCTTTACATGGGAACCCAAAAGCTACTGGGCACAGAAGGGTGGGAAACCAGATGGACTTGGTTGAATTCAGGTCTGCCACTTGGTGGCCTTGCAGTCCGGGCACCATGGGTAACTTCTCCGAGCTTCAGTTTTTTTGTCTGAACATGAGGATAGTCCTGCAGTATTACTGTGATAATTAAATGAAATCAAAGTTTCCAGGCTAACTAGCAAAGTCTCTGTTGGCACACTTCTTTCCTCAGTGCCTGCAGTGTGCCTGGCTCTGGACAGTGGCGAACAAGCACTCTGGGGGGTTGGGGGGAAGAGTACAGAACATCAACGTGTGAACCCCGAATATCTGAGATGGGTCTCAGTTAATTTAGGAGGTTTATTTTTGCCGAGGTTGAGGATGCATGCCTGTGACCCAGACTCAGGATGTCCTGATGACATGTGCCCAAGGTGGTCAGAGCACAGTCTGGTTTTATACATTTTGGGGAGATACAAGACATCAATCAACATATGTGAGATGTTCATTGGTTCAGTCCAGAAAGGCGGGACAACTTGTAGCAGGAGGGGGCTTCCAGGTCATAGGTAGGTAAGAGATAAATGGTTGCCCTCTTTTGAGTTTGAGATGAGCCTCTCCAAAGGAGGCAATCAGATATGCATTTATCTCAGTGAGCAAAGGGGTGACTTTGAATAGAAGGGGAGGCAGGTTTGCCCTAAGCAGTTCTCAGCTTGACTTTTCCCTTTAGTGATTTTGGAGCCCCAAGATTTATTTTTCTCTCACAAACCAGAAGAGAAACTGCCACAGAGTGATGAGCACCCTGGAGAACTGGAATTGGGCTACACAGGCCAGCACCAGGTGGCTGCTTTAACCTGGGTGGTCCACACGGCTTTGCTGGGAAGAGGACATTTCAGTCAAAATCTGGAAAACCAGGAGCAAACCAGGGGCCGTTGAGGGGTTGAGGGGTGACACAGTTTGGATGTTTGTCCCCTCTAAATCTCACGTTGAACTGTGACCACCAGTGCTGGAGGTGGGCATAGTGGGACAAGTTTGGGTCATGGGGGTGGATCTCTCGTTAATGTCTCCATGTCGTCCTCCAGGTACTGAGTGAGTTCTGGCTCTTTGAGTTCACGCAAGAGCTGATTGTTTAAAGAGCCTGGCACCTCCTCCTCCCTCTCTTGCCATGTGAGACCCCACTGCCCCTTGGCCTTCTGCCATGATTGAAAGCTTCCTGAGGCCTCACCGGAAGCAGATGCTGACACCATGCTTCATGG
This sequence comes from Rhinopithecus roxellana, assembly GCF_007565055.1. Taxonomy (NCBI): domain Eukaryota; kingdom Metazoa; phylum Chordata; class Mammalia; order Primates; family Cercopithecidae; genus Rhinopithecus; species Rhinopithecus roxellana. The sequence continues at coordinate 50,078,832 of NC_044559.1, read as the reverse complement.
ACAGCCTGTAGAACTGTGAGACAAATAAACTTCTTTGCTTTGTAAATACCCAGCCTCAGTTATTCCTTTATAGCAGGACAAAATAGACTAATCCAATGGGGAAGCCTTTCCAGGTAAAGACGATAACCAATTATTGTTACTATAATATCTAAAGAAACCATAAATTTCAAAGGTAAAAACTAACCTTATTCTAGTGCCCAGGGAAGTGCTGGGAATGTTTAAATAAGAGGGCAGCAGAGAATGGAAGGAGCGCCTCTGAAATGCCTACTCCATGCCAGGCTCCCTACTACAGGCTTTACGTGTTATCTTGTACATCTCAGTAAGATGAGCAGACACGGTGCTTTTTAAAAGACGTCATGGGAGTTTGAAAGGGGGAAGACTGGGTAAATGGAAGAATAGAAATAATGGCATTGCAACAGTTGAATTGAACTGCTCCTTGGCCTGGCTCCACCACACACACAGATCCCCCTTGGCATGGCCAAGATGAGTGTGTTCACTGGCAAATCAGCAGCCACTCTTGGAAGCTCTGACTTCTCTCGAAGGCAGGCGACAGGAGCAGTCTATGTTATTCCTATTTTATAGATGAGGGAACTGAGGCTCAGAAACAAACATTCGTCAGTTGAGTACAGGAGCCATTACCAAGTCAAACCTCTCTGGAAACTTCCTGAACTCTATGTGATCCAGGAAGGGGAAAGGCTACGTGCTCAGTTGGAGAAAGACTAGAGACAGTCACACCAGCTACCATTAGTTGAGAGCTTACCAGACACAGTGCTCACCACCCCACAGTCACAGACAGCACCTCACTTAAAACTCCAAAGTGGCCGGGTGCGGTGGCTCATGCCTATAGTCCCAGCACGTTGGGAGGCCGAGGTGGGTGGATTAAGAGGTCAAGAGTTTGAGACCAGTCTGGCCAACATGGTGAAACCCCATCTCTACTAAGAATTTAGCCAGGTGTGGTGGCGAGTGCCTGTAATACCAGCTACTCAGGAGGCTGAGGCAGGAGAATTGCTTGAATCCGGGAGGAAGAGGTTGCAGTGAGCCGAGATCACACCACTGCACTCCAGCCTGGGTGACAGAGCAAGACTCCGTCTCGGGGGGAAAAAAAAAGTACAAAAAACAAAAAACTCAAAAGTATTCCACTGAGGTAGACACTATTAGCATCCCAATTCTTAATTTTATTTCTCTAGTTTTTAGACAAGGTTTCCCTACGTTCTCCAGGCTAGAATGCAGTGGCCATTCACAGGTTACACCATAGCACACTGTAGCCTCAAACTCCTGGTCTCAAGCAACCCTTCTGCCTCAGCCTCCCGAGTAGCTGGGACTACAGGTATGTGCCACTGTGCCAGGTCTTCTTATTCCAATTTTATGCACCAAAAAGAGGAAGGGGACTTAGAGGTTTAAGCAGCTTTGTCCAGGTGCTGGAAACTGGCAGGGTGGGACTGAACTCAAATCACCTTCCACCTGAGAGATACTTCCCTTGAAGGCGGTGTGCAAGATGACAGTAAGTGGTGCATAAACAGGTTTTTATTTATTTATTTAAGGCAGGGTCTTGTTGTGTCGCCCCAGCTGGAGTGCAGTGGCATGATCATAACTCACTGCAGCCTTGACCTCCTGGGCTCAAGTGATCCTCCCACTACAGGCTTCTGAGTAGCTGGGACTACAGGTGCATGCCACCATGCCAGGCATATATATATATATATATATATATATATATATATATATATATTTTTTTTTTTGTAGAAACCTGGCTCTCCCTATGTTGCCCATGCCTGGCCTAGAACTCCAGAGTTCAAGTGATCTCCCCACCTATGCCTCTCAAACTGCTGGGGTTATAGGTATGCGTCACCATGCCTGGCCATGAGAAACAATTTTTATTTTATTTTTAGAGATGGGGTTTTGCTTTGTTGCCTATGCTGGTCTTGAACTCCTGGGCATGAGCCACAGCACCCAGCCAGGCATTCTTTATATAATCTGGATATTAACTCCTTATCAGATATGTGATTTGGAAATATTTTCTCCATTTCCTGGGTTGCCTTTTCACTGGATTAATAGTGTCCTTTGATGTACAAAATTTAAAATTTTGATATAGTTCCAAATTATCTATTTTTTTTCTTTTATTGACTGTACTTTTGGTGTCATACGCAGGAAATCAATATCATGAAGCTTTCCCATATTTTCTTTTCTTTTTTTTTTTTTGAGACGGAGTCTCGCTCTGTCGCCCAGGCTGGAGTGGAGTGGTGCAGTCTCAGCTCACTGCAACCTCTGCCTCCCAGGTTCAAGTGATTCTCCTGCCTCAGCCTTCCAAGTAGCTAGGACTACAGGTGCATGCCACCACACCTGGCTAACTTTTTGTATTTTTAGTAGAGACAGGGTTTCACCATGGTGGCCAGGCTGGTCTTGATCTCCTGATCTTGTGATCCACCCGCCTCAGCCTCCCAGAGTGCTGGGATTACAGGCGTGAGCCACCGTACCCAGCCAATTTTTTTCTTTCTTTTTTTTTTTTTGAGACAGAGTTTTGTTTTGTCACCTAAGCTGGAGTGCAGTGGCATGATCTTGACTCACTGCAACCTACACCTCTGGAGTTTAAGCAATTCTCATGCGTCAGCCTCCCAAAAAGCTGGGATTACAGACATGCGCCACTATGCCTGGCTAATTTTTGTATTTTTAATAGAGACAGGGTTTTGCCATGTTGGCCAGCTGGTCTCAAACTCCTGGCCTCAGGCAATCTGCCCGTCTTGGTCTTCCAAAGTGCTGGGATTACAGACATGAGTCACCGTGCCTGGGCTCCCATATTTTCTTCTAATAATTAATCTATTTAACATACTAAAGTAGTGAGCATTCAAACCATCATTTTATAGATGTTACATATTATTCTTAAAATTTTTCAAACTTAAGATATTGAGAATTTAAATAAATGTACTATGTAAATAATAGGAGAATTTTAGCATACACCTTGCAGTTAGTACCCGTGACTGATGGTTGGAAAATAGTGTGCTAAGCTAAACTGCATCTTTCTGAATATACCTATTGCTGTATCTCATTCCTAGGCTAAGTAGTGCCCCCCATTACCAAATGGTCGCCTCACGCATCCATTTAAGAAAGACAGCAGGCCAAAACTGGAGTCACTAATGCTAAGGATCCATGCCACCACACTGAAACCTGGGTTGCTTACTTATAAGATCTTCTGAGAAATCAGGAGAGAGATGAAAGCCAAATTACATAAAGCCAAGATTTCGTTTGCACCTCTATAAGGGAAGTCATCCTGAAATGACTGAAATGACTGTTCTGCTATTTGTTCACTCTTCCTGCTTTCCTCCACTTTTTTCTGCCTGTCAAACTCACCCACTCGGTCCTCACTGGAGCACTTTTCTGTCTTGTAGACGGCCTGGTGCATGCAATGCTAATAAAAGCCAATCAGATCTTCGAAACTAAATTTGTTGAAATTTTGTTCTTATACACATCTGAAAAGCAGCCATAAGTATAAAGGCCAGTGATACCAAAAAAGGGTAACAAAGCAAGTCATCTAATCTAAAGTGCAAGACAAACGTTTTTAGAGGCCTACGACGTACCTTATTTTCAATTCTGAAATGCAGAAAATCCTCCAAATTAGTTTTTCCCCACGCTTGGAGTGAACTCATTTGAACGGATATGAGATCCGTTTCATATATACAATAAAGGTTATTTACAACCTTTATTTATTGTATTTATTTTATTTGGGACAGGGTCTCACTCTATTGCCCAGGCTGGAACCACTGCAGCCTCAACCTTCCAGGCCTAAGCAATCTATCTTTCCCATCTCAGCCTTCTGAGTAGCTGGGAGTACAGGTGGGAATCATAGTGCCCAGCTAATTTATTTTTATTTTTATTTTGTAGTGACGGGGTCTCACTATGTTGCCGAGGTTGGTCTCAAACTCCTGGGTTCAAGCAATCCTCCCGCTTTGGCCTTCCAAAGTATTGGGATTACAAGCTTAAGCTACTGTGCCTGGCCCTTTTAACAACCTTTATATATCCCACTTAGGGTGAATATTTGTGAAGACTCACATTTCTGCTATAGAAACATTGTTTGACTATCGGGGTATACAATATATCTCACATTTTTTAAACATTCAAAAAATTCTGAATTTCACAAACACATCTGGCCTGAAAGGTTTTTGATAAGGGGCTGTGAACCAGTGGTGGCACAATTAGTCCTAGGAGTACTGACTAGTAGGAGAAATATAACATTGTTGAGTACTTAGTTTGTGTCCAGCATTGCTCTAAGCATATTCTAGGTGAATGCCTCATGTAATCCTCACAGTCTCTATGCTTTATTATTGTATCCTCTGAGTGAGATTAACTATTTAATTTGCTGAGGATCATGCAGCAAATAGCCCGAAGAGCGATTCATGCGTTTCACTATAATGGTTAAGAACAGGACTTTGTGCAAAGGATACCTTCAACTGCAGAATGATGGACTCAAATCACAGACACACGACAAAGTGACCCGTCGTCAGTTGTGGGTTGGTTCAGAGGCTCAGGCTGTTCTGGCTCTAGGGGCTTTCCTAGGGTTCCCCCCAGCTGCCCTCACGGTGACAAAAAGGCTGCCGCAGCTCCAGGAAACTTACACTGGGCAAGGACAACAGGAAGAAAACAGCCCCCACCCACCCACCTCCCTTTTTATCTAGAAGAAAAATCTTTCCCAAAACTCTGCCTCAACAGACCTCGCTTACTTCTCCCTGGCCCGTACAGGGTCATGTGCCCATTGCCAGCCAATCGCTGGCAACGGATTGGCCCCGTTTTAAATCATCCAAAAAAGGCGCCGGTCTAGGCTGTTTGGAGCAATCAAGGGAGCTCCGTGCTAAGGCAGGAGGGGCCTGGACAAGCGGCTGCAGGAGTCCGGAACTCGGTGCCCTACGATGAGGGCTCAGTGGTGCTCAGCACCGCGCCGGGCCAGAGACTGAAACGCCGCCGGCTGTTGAGGGTTGGTTGGCTGCATCCCTGGCAGGGGCTAGAGGGAGCGAACATCACGGCGGCAACCACCTGCGCAGCACACGCCCCCGACAGTGGCTGTGCTTTTTCCCTTCAGCACAGCCAAAAGGCCCTGGCAGCTTAGCACCTGCGACCTCCTAGTGCCCTCCAGCCTAGGGGAGAAGTGCTTCCGGGGCCTCCCAACCAGCAGCCACCAGACACCAGTCGTATGCCGCGCGGGACTGGCCTGAATGCTCTGCACCTTCCCACCGCGGCGCCAGTCCCTCCCACCCGGAAGCGAGGCAGCCCTGCGGACCACAACTCCCAGAAACACCCGCTGTCTCGCTCAAGCTAATTGGCCCGCTGCGCCATCTATTAGCCAACCAGCCACGGGGAGACCGCGCCCCGCGAGGCCTAACAACCAATCATAAGACAGAGGAGGCGGGCGCTCTTCCAGCCGATCCACGGGCTGTTGTCAAAAGTTTGGCGGGATCCTTAAAGAATGCTTTCTTTGGAGCCCCACGGCTGCTCCTGTGAAGAGAAGCGACAAGCCGACCTCTCTGCGAAGTAATGACTTGGGGCGGACGGACAACGCCCACATCATCCCAATATTCCCAGAAGACTCCGGTCTCTACTGCTCCTGCCTGCGGTCCTCGCCTTGGTGCTCTCGCGCTTCCCGTGGCGCCCCGCCCCTCAGTCTCCCCATTGGCTCCCCAGGGCCGTGTGCGGAAGGGGGCGTGGAGCGCGGGCCTCGGCCAGGCCTGAGAGGCCCGAAGGGTTTGACGCTGTGGCTGCATGGACAGCCTAGCGCTCTGCCGCTGGCGGCGGCGGAGGGCGGAGGATCTCCAGGTTCAGGGGGATGTGGTGAGCCCCCGGGGCCTGGGCGTTAGGGACGGGAGGGCAGATGGCCCCTAGGCGGGTTCCCACCCCACCTCGTGTTTGCGGGCGCGGCCCTGCCTGTGAGGCGGCCTGACCCAAGCCACTCGCAGGCGCGCGCACCTCCCTGGGAGGGCGTGGCCCGTTACGGGCGTGGCCTGTTACGGGCGGGGTTGTGACACCGCCCTCCCGATTTCGCGCCTGCGCGGACTCGCGGAACCTGGGCACCTTGAGCGCACGCTCACTGGGGCTCCAGACCCAGGCTCCCTAAAACATGGGCCGGGACTCATAGCAGGACCTCGGGTGCTTGGTATCCGTGTCAGGTTTTCCCCTGCCGTCTACGCTTGACTGTTCATGAGTCTCGTTCACTGAGCGCTTGCCACGTGCCAAGCCCAGGGCTGGGTGTTGGGGGACGGGTACGTGGGGAGCGAACACGCGCAGAAAATTACCCGCATTGAGCGTGTTAGTGCTTCTTGGGCTGAGTCCATTAACTGATGGGAAGAGGGTAAGATGAGATGGTAATGGGGAGGCTTGCACAAGATCCCAGGGTGAGTGGGTACGTCAGGTATGTGTGAGACTTGAAGGATGACCAGGGGTATGTAGGATGGGAGCTGACAAAAAACAGTGTTGGAGGAAGAAGCTTAGCGTCTTAGGGGAGCTGAAAGAAGTACTGCAGGATTGGAGCGGGAAGACAGAGCTGCTTGGCGTTACTGTATTTTATCTTCCACCTCTGCTTGCAAATTGGCCAGTTCTTACTCAGCCTCATTTATTTCAAAGTTCCTTGCTAAGGGCAGCAGTGAGCAGCCAACATACCGCATATTTGCTTTTTTTTTTTTTTTTTTTCCTTCTAGAGCTACACAGGCTTGGTAAGTGCAGGATCTGTCTTCCCAGTTAATGCAGGCAGCATTTTTAAAGATGTATTTACTGCGTAGCGGGAATGACTAGCTTTCTACCACCTCTTTCCTCACCTGCCACTGCCTGGCTGTGAAGCCAGTGCCACTTAGGTTTCTGTCACAGCCGCACCCCTCCTCCAGGTACAAATTGTTACATTACTAGGGTGCAGGTTACCCCAGTAATGTACTAATAATATGGTATAGTAATAGTATAGTACAGTAATATAGCAGGTTAGGGTGCTTTTGTAACCAAGAGCCTTCAAAGCATGCTGGCCCTAACAAGATGGAAGTTTGATTCTCCTGCACAGAACAGCATGAAGGTGAGCAGTCCAGTAAGGTGGAACCCAGGGTCACTAAATATAGACGTAGGGCTGGTGGCACCCAAATCAGGGGATATGCAGGGGCCTAGATTCCTTCCCATCACACCATCCCCTGGGTGTTACCCTCCTCTGCATAGCCAAGAGTGGATCACCACTACCGTGCTACCAGACGGCAGGAAAACAAACAGGAAAGTGACATGATTATGCTGGCGTGTTTCGACCTTACTCCACGGCCCTGGAAAATGAAAGGTGCGGTCAGTGTGCAGGCAGGGAGGCAAGGCTTGTGGCTACAGTAGTATGTCAGAGGAGAAGTGGCAGAGGCTTGCACAAGAGAGGGCAGTGGGGTGGTGATACTAGACAGACGTGACTGTGTAGAGGGAGAGCAGACAGTCTCACTGATGGAGTGGCTATGGCAGGGTAATGTGAAGGGCAGAGTCCAGGGTAATGCCAGGGTTGACTTGAGCCCTGGGAGGGCAGTGCTGCTGTTCCTTGAGAGAAGAGTAGTGTGGAGCTGTGAGAGGCAACGAAGAGCTCCTGTTAGGCCGTGCTGTGTTTTCTGCGACTTTGAAACATTTAGTAGAGACATGGCAAATACTGCTAGTGATAGAATGGTTATCATGTAGATTATCTGAATTTTTTAATCAACTAAAATTTATTTAATTAAGCATAAAGTTACTTTCACATTTGTCTACACCTACAGTAAATACAATTCTTGGCTTAAAGACACAGCCTTTAGAATTTAAAGCCTCCCCACCTGCAAGATTACATATGTAAAACTCCCACTATTGTTTCTATAATAGTGGATTAATCAAATTAAAATGGTTATACTATCTAGAATAAAATACAGTGGAAATAATTTACTCATAAGATTCATATTTAAATCATCCTTATTTACAAAATACTATCCTAAGAATTATAATTACATTAAGTTTCAATTTGAGCAAAAATGTAATCACTTAAGTAACAGCAGTTACTTAAACTGAAAATGAGATCAGTCAGAATTACTTTTGCAGAGAGCAAAAATATTGTCAGGTGTATTGCTGCGGTTTTGGATGTTCAGTAGCAGGCTCATTTGAAGGCGATATCAGCCCAGAAGGGAACTCATTTATACCTTCAGAATGTGGGGGTGCGGGGAAAAATCCAGGTCTTGAGGGGAAGGTAAGGAGGAAAACCTCTTGGTGGATAGACATTTCTCATTGCAAATGGAACATGTGGCGGACCTGGGAAATCCCTTCGTGGAAAATAATCTTGAGAAGCTCCAAACCTGCTTCCTGGAGGAGGTCGGGGCAAAGGAGGTCCTCTTCTCATGAACGGGCCCCTTGTATCCACTGGAAACAATGGACCTCTGATTGGAGCAAGAGGTGGAGGAACAAAGCCAGGGCCAGTTGCTTCATTTTCAGCGGGGAGAGATGAATCAGGCCTATTTAAATTCCCAGGATCATCTTTGGTATCTTTTCTACTGGATTCCATTTCTGAAGGCGTTGACCCATCCATTTTATCCAAAGAAGGCATACTAAAACTTCTGAGTTCTGCTGGCCCAGATGGTCTACCAGAGTTAGAATAAAATCTGTCTTGCCTTTGGGGAGGAAGAGCTGAATCAGGATATGATCGTCCTGGTGGAGGAAACATCCTACGGTCCTGTTCCCACGGAGATGGCAGGGACACAGTGTCAGAAGGAGCCGTGTGAGGATGGGTTAACTTCTCACAGCTTGATTCTCCTCTTTCATTGGTAATCTGATGGTCCAGAGGATTCCCTGGGCCTCCTGAGCTTCTTCCTTCTTCCCCTGGAGGCAAAGGTGAGAGTCTGCGTGGACCCTCCAACACAGCTGGAGGAGAGAGAAAAGCTCTCTTTTCAGATAAAGGCTGACCCAATGATGAGGGACCATATGGGGAATGCTCTCTGCCAAATGCTGTATTTGGACCATCAAGTACATAAGGATCTTTTTCTAAAAGTTCAGATTTAAACTCTGTTTTAGTTAATTTTTGTCTGTTAGCATTTTCTTTCCTTAAATCATTGAGGTTTCTTTCAGCAATCCAAGCTGCCAACCAATTATGATGTGCTTTTTTCTCATGGGAAATAATCTGCTGTTGATAATAATGAATAGTTCTTTCCAATTCTTCTTCAAGATCTTTGGCTCGCTGTCCATAGGTCTCCAGCTCTTTAGTGGCATGGCTGATCTTTTTGTCTACCTTAGAAAGTTTCTCTTCTTTCTCTAACCGGTTATTTTCCTCTACTGTTAATTTCCTGTAGAGTTTCATTTCATTTTCTTGATATAATTCAGTCATTACTTTAAGTTTCTGTTGAAGCTTCTGATTCTCACTTTCAAAATGTGTGTTTTCTGACTGCAAAGATGCTTGTTCAGTCTGAAGATTTTTAATATGCTCTGTAAGCTCTTCCTTTGTTTTATCAATTTCAGATAACTGGATATAAATTTGGTTTCGTTCTCCTTTTAAGGTTTTTAAAGAAGCATTTAACTTAGCGGCATGAATCAGCGTCTTCAAAGCTCCTTTTGGAGGATCATCTGAGTAAGCACCTTCTTCCGATTCACTGTTCACTTCTAAGTTACCATCATCCGTTCTGTCTTCTCCAAGCCTAGCAGTCCAATCTTTCATCTTTAGCAAGCGTTCAGTCAGAGTCTTGATGTGATTTGCTGTATCATTTAGAACTTGTTCTGCATGTACTTTGAAGTCTTCAAATGTTATTTTCTGTTTATTAAGTTCACTCACTTGTTCTTTCCATACTTCCACTTCTTGCAAAAACTGTTTCTGGCTTTCCTGAAGTTGAGAGTTTTCATTCAAAGCGTCTTTTATTGCTATCTTCAGTCGTTCTTCAGTCATTTGAAATATCTTGAAGATTATTTTGGCTTCAGCTACTTGTGATTTGAGGGATTTTGACTCATCTTCTAGAGACTGTATCCGTTTTGAAATATCTGCCATCAATTCATTTTTTTGAGAATGTTTAGATTTCTCTTCTGTTAACTCTTTTTCTAGACAGAGTATTTCATGCTCAAGTTCAGAATTGGACCTGTTCAGATTTTCGCAGGTTGCCTCCAAACTCTGTTCTTCCATTGCCGCATTCTCAAAGCTGGTATCCTCTAAAGATGCTGCTGCTTCACAGTCTTCATACTGTTTTTGAACAAGGCTAAATTTTTCAAGTAGTTTACATTTTTCTTCAATTAGTCCAGAAAGCATCATAGCAAGCTTTTTCTCTCTTCCCACATACAGCCGACTCCTAATCGATCTAAAACTTCTCCGCAAAAAAAGGAGAACAGCAAAAAATCCAACAACAGCGGCACATATCACCAATTCCCATGGAAAACCATAAGGATTAGAATCTATAGGCAGTGCTGCCACAACCCTGTGTAGCTCCCCCAGGACCAGCCCCAAGTACAGCTGAGGGGTAGCCCCTGGCTCCTCCATAGCGCCAAGGCTGCTCTGGCGGTCGGTCGCCGCAGTAACCCAGCGACAACAAGCAGCGGAGAACTCGCAGCCTTCTGTCGGGAACCGAATCCGCAGCCGGCAACTGGAGCGGACCATTGCGGACCCGGCTGCGGGGGGAGCTGAGGGATGCGGGCACTCACAGGCCTAGGCTGCCTACCCTGGCCCCTTTGTTCCACTGCATTCTGAGGTAGCACATGTCCCAGCCGGACCTGCGCAAGCCTGTGAAACCACCCCTCGGTTTGGTTTCGGCCAGGCAGCCTTGGAGGGGGAGGTTTTGTTTTGTTTTGTTTTGTTTTTTTGAGACGGAGTCTCACTCTGTTACCCAGGCCTGAGTGCAGTGGCACAGTCTTGGCTCACTGCAACCTCCGCCTCCCCGGTTCAAGCGATTCTTCTGCCTCAGCCTACCTAGTAGCTAGAATTACAGGTGCCCGCCACCATGCTCAGCTAACTTTTGTATTTTTAGTAGAGATGAGGTTTCGCCATGTTGGCCAAGCTGGTCTCGAACTCCTGACCTCAGGTGATCAGCCTGCCTCTGCCTCCCAAAGTGCTGGGATTACAGGTGTAAGCGACCATGTCCAGCTTGGATTATCTGAATTAATAGCACAACACTGCCAAGTTATTCCCTTGATACAAATGAGACACAGAGGGGGTAATTAACTGGCCTAAGGATACACAGCTAGTAAATGGTGGAACAAGGTCTTAAATCCAAGCCGTTTGGCAGCAGGGCCTGCCCTCTTAATCACAGGGCTACACAGCTTCCCATGTAGCACTTGTGGAACTAAAATAGCAGGCCGGGCGCAGTGGCCCATGCCTGTAATCCCAGCACTTTGGGAGGCCAAAGCAGGCTAATCACCTGAGGTCAGGAGTTCCAGACCAGCCTGGCCAACATGGTGAAATCCTGTCTCTACTAAAAATACAAACATTAGCTGGGCTTGGTGGCATGCCTCTGTGATCCCAGCTACTCAGGAGGCTGAGACAGAAGAATTGCTTGAACCCAGGAGGCAGAGGTTGCAGTGAGCGGAGATCACACCACTGCATTCCAGCCTGGACGAGAGAGTAAGACTCCATCTCAAATAAAAAAGTAAAAATAAAATATACCCACAAAGCTTCCCAATGAAGTCCTAAATTGGCCATCATAAAATGATGAAAAGTGTGATGCTGTGGGCTGTCAGGGAAGGGGAGCCAGAGGTCATTATTGATCAGAGCGAACAGGGAAGGTTTAATGGAAGACACCCTGAATGATATATCAGGTTGGAATTGCTGAAATTGAGTGCCAGGCTTCAGGTTGCAATACTTCTTGACTGTTACCTAAGAATAATGAGTTGGGTATCTTATTGGCATGGTGTATATTGCCTCTTAATTTGATAAAGTTTTGTTTATATTGTATTGTGTCCTAGTCTTTGATTTAATAATCCAGATTGAGTTCAATAAAGTATCCAAGTTCTTCTACCAAGTTTTCTGTCCTCTCTCTGCCTCTCTGTGTCTTTCTCTCTCACAGGCGTCTCCAGAATTTGGTTACTGAGGAACGGTAACTAGTTTCTTCTGTTCACAGCCTAGAGGCTCTATACTCTGCACATAACCACCAGCAACGTTTTGGAAAACACAGCAGCCAGGACCCATCTTGGTAGTGACTTTGCAGGTGATTCTCGGGCAGAGCCAGGGTGAAGCACCTCTCCTGTAATGTGAGTGTCTGATTGCTGTGAGTTTCCTTGCAGTCCAGTTAGCTAGCGTGGTCACATGTGTCATAGTTCAATGCTAGTAGTGTTTATCATTTCCATTGGGCAGACATGTTTAGAGCACCTGCTGTGTCTCAAGCCCTGTCCTAGGCACTGGAGATGAGATGAAGAAAAGATGAGCGTTGCTTACGTTTATCCTGCAGCTCATGACGAGGCTTACTCTGCAGCTCCATGGCTCGACTTTTTACACAGTAAGTCCCCCTGCTTACCACACGCTGGCCATACTCACGTGTTTCAGACTGAAAGCTGTCTGCCTAGAATACCTAAAGATTCAGGTCCACTCAGTCTTTCACGTCTGCTGAGACTCTCCTCCCTAAAGAACTCACTGAGACCAGGTTTCTTGGGTAGAGCAACATGTTAGATGCCTGGACTGGAAAATCAAGTTGATATTTTTCTTTTCTGGTGTCATATGAGTTGATTCAAGATCCTTGTTTCTAGCTTTTTTTTTTTTTTTTTTCTTTTTGAGACAGAATCTTGCTCTGTTGCCCAGGTTGTAGCGCAGTGGAGCAATGATGGCTCACTGCAGCCTCCATCTCCTGGGTTCAAGTGATCTTCCTGCCTCAGCCTCCTGAGTAGCTGGGACTACAGGCATGCATCACCACGTCCAGCTAATTTTTAAAAACTTTTGTAGAGATGGGATCTTGCCATGTTGCCCAGGCTGGTCTCAAACTCCTGGGCTCAAGTGAGCCACCTGCCTTGGCCTCCCAGAGTTCTGGGATTACAGGCATGAGCCATGGCGCCTGGCCTCATGTACAAGTATTGATTGATTGATTGATTGATTGATTGATTGATTGACTGAGACAGAGTTTTGGTCATCCAGGCTGGAGTACAGCAGTGCCATCTGGGTTCACTGCAACCTCCGCCTCCTGGGTTCAAGTGATTCTCCTGCCTCAGCCTCCCAAGTAGCTGGGACTACAGGTGTGTGCCAGCTAATTTTTATATTTTTAGTAGAGATAAAACTAAATACCCAAAGGAAATTGCAGAGATTATTAGCTTGAATAAAAAATATCAAGACTTGGCTGGGCGCTGTGGCTCAATGCCTGGAATCCCACCACTTTTGGAGGCCGAGGCAGGCAGATCACCAGAGGTCAGGAGTTTGAGACCAGTCTGACCAACATGGAAAAACCCTGTCTCTACTAAAAATACAAAATTAGCTGGGTGTAGTGGCACATGCCTGTAATCTCAGCTACTTGGGAGACTGAAGCAGGAGAATCGCTTGAACCCGGGAGGCAGAGCTTGCGGTGAGCCAAGATCGTGCCATTGCACTCCAGCCTGGGTGGGCAACAAGAGCAAAACTCTATCTCAAAAAAAAAAAAAGAAAAATCAAGACTCAATTATAGTCTACCTATAAGAAACTCACTTTAAATATAAAGATACAATAGATCAAGAAATAAAAGGATGCAAAAAAATATATATTGCTAACACTGACCAAAAGAAAGGTGGAGTTGCTATATTAATAAAAGACAAAGTCAATTTCAGAATAAAGAATATTACCATGGATATAAAAGATGATTTCATAGTGATTAAAAAAGTGAATTCATCAAGAGAACATAAAATTCATCAATGTTAATGCATCTAATAACAGAGCTTCAAAGTACGTGAAGCAAAAGCTGATAGAACTGCAAGGAAAAATAGACAAATCCACAATTAGATTACTAAGTTTCAATATCTTCTCACAAAAATCGATAGATACATGAAGAAAACCATTAAGGATATAGAAAATTTAAACTACTGGCCAGTGCAGTGGCTCACACTTTTTTTTTTTTTTTGAGACAGAGTCTCGCTCTGTCCTCCAGGCTGGAGTGCAGTGGCGCGATCTCCGCTCACTGCAAGCTCCGCCGCCTCCCGGGTTCACGACATTCTCCTGCCTCAGCCTCCGTAGAAGCTGGGACTACAGGCGCCCACCACCACACCCGGCTAATTTTTTTATATTTTTAGTAGAGACGGGGTTTCACCGTGTTCGCCAGGATGATCCCGATCTCCTGACCTCGTGATCCGCCAGTCTCGGCCTCCCAAAGTGCTGGGATTACAGGCGTGAGCCACCACGCCCAGCCGGCTCACGCTTTTAATCCCAGCTTTTTGGGAGGCCGAGGTGGGCAGATCACTTGAGGTCAGGAGTTTGATACCAACCTGGCCAACATGATGAAACCCCATCTCTGCTAAAAATACAAAAAATTAGCTGGGTGTGGTGGCAGGCACCTGTAATCCCAGCTACTCAAGAGGCTGAGGTGGGAGAACCACTAGAGGCAGAGGTTGCTCTAGCTCACTAGAGGCAGTGAGCCGAGATGGCACCACTGCACTTCAGCTTGGATGGCATAGTGAAACTGTCTCAAAGATAAAATAAGATAAAATAAAATACTGTCAAACAACCTGCCTTACTTGACATTTATAGAACTCTTCATTCAGAAACAACAGAATACAAATTTCCCAAGACTAATTATATTTTGAGCCATAAGGGTAGCTTCAGTAAACATAAGCTGGGACTATAGGCACATGTCACCCCATCCCGGCTAATTTTTGTGTATTCTTGTAGAGACATTTTCACTGTGTCACCCAGGCTGGTCTCAAACTCCTGGGCTCCAGCAGTCTGCCTGGCTTCAACCTCCCAAAGTCTTGGGATTACAGGTGTGAGCCACCATGCCTGGCCTCAATTTTGTTTTCTGCCTGAAGGAATTTTTTTTAACATTTCTTATAGGATAGGTTTGCTGGTGATAAATTTTTTAACTTCTATATTCTAAAAAAGTCTGCTTTTTTTTTGAGATGGAGTCTTGCTCTGTCACCAGGCTGGAGTGCAGTGGTGTGATCTCAGCTCACTGCAACCTCTGCCTCCTAGGTTCAAGAGATTCTCCTGCCTCAGCCTCCCATGTAGCTGGGACTACAGGTGCCCACCACCATACCCAGCTAATTTTTATATTTTTACAGAGATGGGATTTCACCATGTTGGCCAGGATGGTCTCAATCTCCTGACCTCATGATCCACCCACCTCGGCCTCCCGAAGTGCTGGGATTACAGGCATGAGCCACTGCGCCCGGCCAAGTAAGTCTTAATTTTATCCTTATTTTGAAAGATATTTCCACTGTGTGTGGAATTCTAAATTGATAGATTTTTTTCTTTCAGTAATATAAAAATGTTGCTCCACTGTCTTGCCACAGTTGCTTCCAGTGAGAGATCTGCAGCCACCCTCTCTCTGCTCCTCAGTGTTGAACGTGTCTGTGGTCTCTGGCTGCCTTTAAGGTTGCCCTTGACCGGTGGCTTTGAGCAGTTGGCACATCACATGCTCTATGTAGTTTTTTTTTCATGATTTTATGCTTGGGTTTTATTGAGATTCTTGGATCTCTGGGTTTATAGTTTTCACCAGATTTGGGACATTTTCAGCCTAGATAAATAGATAAGTAGATTTTTTTTCCCCCAGACAGAGTCTCACTCTATTGCCCAGGCTGGAGTACAGTGGCGCGATCTTGACTCACTGCAACTTCTGCCTCTCGGGTTCGAGCGATTCTTCTCCCAACTAGCTGGGATTACAGGTGCACTCCACCACACCCTGCTAAATTTTTCTATTTTTAGTCAGCATGGGGTTTCACCATGTTGGCCAGGCTGGTCTCGAAATCCTGACCTCACCAGGCGTGGTCAAAAACAAAACAAAAACTGGCAAAGAACTAACACAGATGTTAGATTTAGCAGAGAAGAACATTAAAAGAGTTAATATAACTGTGTATGTTCAAAATATTAAACAAAACATGGAAGATATTTTTTAAAAAATAAAAATCAAATGTTACGAGATCCAAACCAAATGCTATAACGTCTGGGATTAAAAATGCACTGGATGTAATTAGTGGACAGTTAGACATTGCAGAAAAAAAGATTCATGAACTTCAAAGCACAGCAGTAGAAACTATCATAAATCAAACACAGAGAAGAGATTTTTAAAAGTAGACATAGCATCAGGGAACTGTGGGACGACAATCAAGAAGCTTACTAGATGTGTAATGGGAGTTCTAGAAGAAAAGGAGAGAAAAGGGACAGAAAAAATATTGAAAGACATAAGAGGCCGGGCGTGGTGGCTCACGCCTATAACCCCAGCACTTTGGGAGGCTGAGGTGGGTGGATTACAGGCGTGAGCCACTGTGCTTGGCCCTATTTTGTCCATTTTTGATCAGTTCATGCAGAAGAGTAAATCTTGTTGGTCCAGTTTGACCCAAAAAGGAAGTTGGATAATACAGTTTGGGTCAGAGTTTAAAAGAAAATGAAGGCTGGGCACAGTGGCTAACACCTGTAATCCCAGCACTTTGGGAGACTGAGTTGGGTGGATCACGAGGTCAGGAGTTCGAGATCAGCCTGGCCAGCATGGTGAAACCCTGTCTCTACTAAAAATACAAAAATTAGCCGGGTGTAGTGGTGCGTGCCTGTAATCTCAGCTACTCAAGAGCCTGAGGTGGGAGAATCGCTTGAACCCGGGAGACGGAGGTTGCAGTGAGCCAAGATCTCGCCCCTGCACTCCAGCCTGGGTGACAGAGTGAGACTCTGTCTCAAAAAAAAAAAAAAAATTAGAAAAAAATGAGGTCGGGCATAGTGGCTGTAATCCCTGCACTTTGGGAGGCTGAGGCGGACGGATCACTTGAGGTCAGGAGTTCAAGACCAACCTGGGTAACATCGTGAAACCCCGTCTCCACCAAAAAATACAAAAATTAGCTGGGCATTGTGTCACACGACTGTAGTCCCCAGCTACACAGGAGGCTGAGGCAGGAGAATCTCTTGAACCCACGAGGCAGAGGTTGCACTGAGCCAAGATCATGCCTCTGCACTCTAGCCTGGGCGACAGAGTGAGACTCTATCTCAAAAAAAAAATAAATAAAAATAAAAGAAGAAGATTCGGAGTTAAATTTCCTTGTTTTACTCCATCGGTTGCAGACTTCATAGCTCATCTGCTGAGTGAGATCCTTGCTGTGAGAACCTAGTAAATAACCAGCTGATGATGCAACCCCTGACAGGAGTCCTTATTTTGCCTTTCTGTGGTCACTCTTCTCCTTCTAAATAATTATAACCCATTCCTCAAGAAACAAGGTATTTAATTCTCTCACCCATTTTGTATTTTGGCAACAATCTGTTGAGCTATATTATGCTGTTTGTGATACCCAGTTTAATGAGATTCCACCATCCTCCCATCTAGATATAGGAAATTGATCAATGATAATTCATCTTTGGTTACAATCCTAATACATGTGTTCACCCTGCTTAGACTCAATCATTTCTTTCTTTTTTTTTTTTGAGATGGAGTCTCGCTCGTTTGCCCAAGCTAGAGTGAAGTGGCGTGATCTTGGCTCACTGCAACCTCCACCCCCTGGGTTCAAGTGATTCTCCTGCCTCAGCCTCCTTAGGAGCTGGGATTTTACAGGTGTGCACTACTACGCCTGGCTAATTTTTGTATTTTTAGTAGAGATGGGGGTTTCGCCACGTTGGCCAGGCTGGTCTCGAACTCCTGATCTCAGTGATCCTCCCTCCTCGGCATCCCAAAGTGCTAGGATTACAGGCGTGAGCCACTGCGCCCAGCCAATCATTTCTAATTTTTGGCACGTTTCTTTATATATGACACAGAAAAGTCACAATGAGGTTAGGATCAGCAAGGAGGCCATTTTCTGTGGTTAGCCACCTCTTAAGGTGTCTGTTTTGTCCAGCACTGACTCTGGAAGGACTCTGCCTTGGCTTCTGGTTCTTGAATTACTAAATGCCCAGAAATGAGTGGGGCACATAGTAGGTATTCAGGAGAGGCTTTTTGGTTGACTGACATGTGAGAGTGTGTGTGTGTGTTTAACTGAGAATTGGTGAAAGAAGGATTAAGCAAATGCATAAAATTGTTGGGATTTTCAAAACATCATTTGTTTAGGGAAAATTATAATTCATTTGGGGAAAACACCATCAGCATGCCACATGGTCACCCTTCATTATCATCACCTAGCTACTATCTTTTTAGATTTCTCTCTTGCAGTTATCAAGAGCATGTTATTTAGGTTTAGAGTTTTTTTGTTTTTGTTTTTTGAGACAGAGCTTCCCTCTATCATCCAGGCCTGAGTGCAGTGGTACAATCTCAGCTCACTGCAACCCCCACCTCCCAGTTCAAGTGATTCTCCTGTCTCAGCCTCCAGAGTAGCTAGAATTACAGGCACATGCCACTACGCCCAGCTAATTTTTGTATTTTTAGTAGAGACAGGGTTTCCCTATGTTGGTCAGGCTTGTCTGGAACTCCTGGCCTCAAGTGATCCTCCTGCTTCAGCCTCCCAGAGTGTTGGATTTACAGGTGTGAGCCACCGTGCCCGGCCAGGTTTAGAGTTTTTTTAAAAGTGTGTAATTAAGTGGTTTTTAGTAAATTTACAGCTGTGCAACTGTCACCACCCAGTTTTCATTATCTTCACCTCAGAAGAATCTCTGGCCATTGGCAGTCACTCCGTTCACACCCCTAGCTCCAGGCAACCACTGACTGACTTTCTGTCTCTGGATTTGCCTTTTCTCGAACTTTCTTGTAAAGGGAGTCATATGTGATAGGGTCTCCTGCAGCTTGGCTTCTTTCAATTTGCATCATGTTTCCAAGGTTCATCCAGATAAAGCATAGTGTGCTCCTTTTTATGGCTGTGTGATATTCCATTGTGTGAATAGAACACATTGATCCATTCATTTTGGTTATGAATAGTGCAGAAAATTCTGAAAATTCACATAGGTACTGATCATTGTGTGAACATATCTCTTAGATGGATACTTAGGGCTGGAATTGCTGGTTTCTATGATACATTTATTTTTAACTTTCTAAGAAACTGCCAAAATACTTTCCAGAGTGGCTGCACCATTTTACATGCCCACCACCAACATATGAGGGCTCTATTTTGTCCACATCCTCATATACAGTCATTTAGTAGATACAGAGCAGTATCTCACTGCAGTTTTTATTTTTACTTTTTCTGTAGAGGTGCAGTCTTGCTGTGTTGCCCAGGCTGGTCTCAAACCCTGACCTCAAACGAGCTTCCCAAGTCGGCCTCCCAAAACGCTGGGACTATAGGCAGGAGTGCCCATGCCTGGCCATCACTGTGGTATTGATGCTGAGCATCTTTTCATATACTTATTGCCTTCCATATCTCTTTATTGGGGAAATGACTCTTCACATCTTTTGCCCCTTTAAAAAATTGTGTTGTCTTCTCGTCAAGTTGAGTTTTTCATGCATTCTGGGCTGGGTGCGGAGGCTCATGCCTATAATCTCAGCATTTTGGGAGGTTGAGGCAGGATAATCGCTTGAACCCGGGAGGCAGAGGTTACAGTGAGCTGGGATCATACCACTGCACTGCAGCCTGGGTGACAGAGCGAGACTCTGTCTCAAAAAAATAAAAAAAAAATTAAATATGTATGTGTATATATATATATATATATTCTGGATACTTGCATCATATATATGATTTGTAAACATTTTTTCTTCACGAATGTGGCTTGTCTTTTCACTTTCTTTTTTTATATATATATATATTTTAAGTTCTGGGATACATGTGCAAAACATACAGGTTTGTTACATAGGTATACACATGCCATGGTGGTTTACTGCACCCATCAACCCATCATCTGTATTAGGTATTTCTTCTAATGCTATCCGTCCCCCAGCCCCCCGCCCCCTGAAAGGCCCTGGTGTGTGATGTTCCCCTCCCTGTGTCTGTGTGTTCTCATTGCTCATCTCCCACTTATGAGTGAGAACATGTGGTGTTTGGTTTTCTGTCCTTGTGATAGTTTGCTGAGAATGATGGTTTCCAGCTTCATCCATGCCCCTGCAAAGGACATGAACTCATCCTTTTTTAGGGCTGCATAGTATTCCATGGTATATATGTGCCACATTTTCTTTATCCAGCCTATCACTGATGGACATTTGGATTGGTTCCAAGTCTTTGTTATTGTGAATAGTGCTGCAACAAACATATGTGTGCATGTGTATTTTTAGCAGAATGATTTATAATCCTTTGGCTTTGTACCCAGTAATGGGATTGCTGGGTTAAATGGTATTTCTGGTTCTAGATCCTTGGAGAATTGCCACACTGTCTTCCACAATGCTTGAACTAATTTACACTTCCACCAACAGTGTAAAAGCATTCCTATTTCTCCACATCCTCTCCAGCATCTGTTGTTTCCTGACTTTTTAATGATCACTATTCTAACTGGCATGAGATGGTATCTCATTGTGGTTTTGATTTGCATTTCTCTAATGATCGGTGATGATGAGTATTTTTTCATGTTTGTTGTCCTCATAAATGTCTTCTTTTGAGAAGTGTCTGTTCATATCCTTCACCCACTCTCTGATGGGGTTGTTTATTTTTTTCTTGTAAATTTGTTTAAGTTTCTTGTAGATTCTGGATATTAGCCCATTGTCAGATGGATAGATTGCAAAAATTTTCTCCCATTCTGTAGGTTGCCTGTCCACTTTGATGACAGTTTCTTTTGCTGTGCAGAAGCTCCTTAGTTTAATTAGATCCCACTCATCAATTTTGGCTTTTGTTGCCGTTGCTTTTGGTGTTTTAGTCATGAAGTCTTTGTCCATGCATGTGTCCTGAATGGCATTGCCTAGGTTTTGTTCTAGGGTTTTTATGGTTTTAGGTCCTACATTTTAGTCTTTAATCCATCTTGAGTTATTTTTTGTATAAGGTGTAAGGAAGGAGTCCAGTTTCAGTTTTCTGCATATGGCTAGCCAGTTTTCCCAACACCATTTGTTAAATAGAGAGTCCTTTCTGCATTGCTTGTTTTTGTCAGGTTTGTCAAAGATCAGATGGTTAGATGTGTGGCATTATTTCTGAGGCCTCTCTTCTGTTCCATTGGTCTGTATATCTGTTTTGGTTCCAGTACCATGTTGTTTTGGTTACCGTAGCTTTGTAGTATAGCTTAAAGTCAGTAAGTGTGATGCCTCCAGCTTTGTTCTTTTTGCTTAGGATTGTCTTGGTTATACAGGCTCTTTTTTGGTTCCATGTGAAATTTAAAGTAGTTTTTTCCAATTCTTTGAAGAAAGTCAATGGTAGCTTGATGGGGATAGCACTAAATCTATAAATTACTTTGGGTTGTATGGCCATTTTCCTGATATTGATTCTTCCTATCCATGAGCATGAAATGTTTTTCCGTTTGTTTGTGTCCTCTTTTATTTCCTTGAGCAGTGGTTTGTAGTTCTCCCTGAAGAGGTCCTTCACATCCCTTGTAAGTTGTATTCCTAGGTATTTTATTCTCTTTGTAGCAGTTGTGAATGGGAGTTCACTCATGATTTGGCCCTCTGTCTATTATTGGTGTATAGGAATGCTTGTGATTTTTGCACATTGATTTTGTATCCTGAGACTTTGCTGAAGTTGCTTATCAGCTTAAGGAGATTTTTGGCTGAGACAGTGGGGTTTCCAAAATATACAATCATGTCATCTGCAAACAGAGACAACCTGACTTCCTCTCTTCCTATTTGAATACCCTTTATTTCTTTCTCTTTCCTGATTGCCCTGGCCAGAACTTCCAATACTATGTTGAATAGGAGTGGTGAGAGAGGGGATCCTTATCTTGTGCTGGTTTTCAAAGGGAATGCTTCCAGCTTTTGCCCATTCAGTATGATATTGGCTGTGGGTTTGTTATAAATAGCTCTTATTATTTTGAAATACATTCAATCAGTACCTAGTTTATTGAGAATTTTTAGCATGAAGGGCTGTTGAATTTTATTGAAGGCCTTTTCTGCACCTATTGAGACAATCAAGTGGTTTTTGTCATTGGTTCTGTTTATGTGGTGGATTACGTTTATTGATTTTTGTATGTTGAACCAGCCTTGCATCCCAGGGATGAAGCCAACTTGATCTGGTGGATAAGCTTTTTGATGTGCTGCTGGATTTGGTTTGCCAGTATTTTATTAAGGATTTTCACATCGAAGTTCATCAGGGATATTGTCCTGAAATTTTCTTTTTTTGTTGTGTCTCTGCCAGGTTTTGGTATCAGGATAATGCTGGCCTCATAAAATGAGTTAAGGAGGAGTCCCTCTTTTTCTATTGTTTGAAATAGTTTCAGAAGGAATGGAACCAGCTCCTCTTTTTACCTCTGGTAGAATTCAGCTGTGAATCTATCTGGTCCTGGGCTTTTCTTGGTTGATAGGCTATTAATTACTGCCTTAGTTTCAGAACTTGTTATTGGTCTATTTAGGTATTCAACTTCTTCGTGGTTTAGTCTTGGGACGGTGTATGTGTCCAGGAATTTATCCATTCTTCTAGATTTTCTAGTTTATTTGTGTAGAGGTGTTGATAGTATTCTCTGATGGTGGTTTGTATTTCTGTGGGATCAGTGATGATATCCCCTTTATCATTTTTTATTGTTTCTATTTGGTTCTTCTCTCTTTTCTTCTTTATTAGTCTGGCCGGTGGTCTATCTATTTTGTTAATCTTTTCAAAAAACCAGCTCCTGGATTCATTGATTTTTTTGAAGGATTTTTCGTGTCTCTATCTCCTTCAGTTCTACTCTGATGTTGGTTATTTCTTGTCTTCTGCTAGCTTTTGAATGTGTTTGCTCTTGCTTCTCTAGTTCTTTTAATTGTGATGGTAGGGTGTCAATTTTAGATCTTTCCCGCTTTCTCCTGTGGCATTTAGTGGTATAACTTTCCCTCTAAACACTGCTTTAGCTGTGTCTCAGAGATTCTGGTACATTGTGTCTTTATTCTCATTGGTTTCAAAGAACTCATTTCTGCCTTAATTTCCTTATTTACCTAGTAGTCATTCAGGAGCAGGTTGTTCAGTTTCCATGTAGTTGTGTCGTTTTGAGTGAATTTCTTAATCCTGAGTTCTAATTTGAGTGCACTGTGGTCTGAGAGACTGTTTGTGATGATTTCCATTCTTTAGCATTTGCTGAGGAGTATTTTACTTTCAATTATGTGGTCAATTTTAGAATAATTGCAGTGTGATGCTGAGAAGAATGTATATTCTGTTGATTTGGGGTAGGGAGTTCTATAGATGTCTATTCGGTCTGCTTGGTCCAGAACTGAGTTCAACTCCTGTTAGTTTTCTGTCTCGTTGATCTATCTAATATTGACAATGCTGTGTTACAGTCTCCCACTATTATTGTGTGGGAGTCTGCGTCTCCTTGTAGGTCTCTAAGAACTTGCTTTATGAATCTGGGTGCTCCTCTGTTGGGTGCATATATGTTTAGGATAGTTAGCTCTTCCTGTTGCATTATCCCTTACCATTATGTAATGCCCTTCTTTATCTTTTTTTTGATCTTCATTGATTTAAAATTTGTTTTATCAGAGACTAGGATTGCAACCCTGCCTTTTTTGCTTTCCATTTGCTTGGTAAATATTCCTCCATCCCTTTATTTTGAGCCTATGTGTGTCTTTGCAGTTGATATGGGTCTCCTGAATACAGCACACCGATGGGTCTTGACATTTTATCCAATTTGCCAGTCTGTGTCTTTTAATGGGGGTATTTAGCCCATTTACATTTAAGGTTAATATTGTTATATGTGAATTTGATCCTGTCATTATGATGCTAGCTGGTTATTTTGCCCATTAATTGATACAGTTTCTTCATAGTGTCGATGGTCTTTACAATTTGGTATGTTTTTGCAGTGGCTGGTACCAGTTTTTCCTTTCCATATTTAGTGCTTCCTTTAGGACCTTTTGTAAGGTAGGCCTGGTGGTGACAAAATCTCTCAGCATTAGCTTGTCTGTAAAGGATTTTATTTCTCTTTCACTTATGAAGCTTAGTTTGGCTGGGTATGAAATTCTGGGTTTGAAATTCTTTTATTTAGGAATGTTGAATATTGGCCCCCACTCTCTTCTGGCTTGTAGGGTTTCTGCTGAGAGATCTGCTGTTAGTCTGATGGGCTTCTCTTTGTGGGTAACCCGACCTTTCTCTCTGGCTGCCATTAACATTTTTTCCTTAATTTCAACCTTGGTGAATCTGACAATTATGTGTCTTGGAGTTGCTCTTCTCGAGGAGTATCTTTGTGGTGTTCTCTGTATTTCCTGAATTTGAAAGTTGGCCTGTCTTGCTAGGTTGGGTAAGTTCTCCTAGATAATATCCTGGAGTGTTTTCCAACATGGTTCCATTCTCCCCGTCACTTTCAGGTACACCAGTCAAACGTAGATTTGGTCTTTTCACATAGTCCCATATTTCTTGAAGGCTTTATTCATTCCTTTTCATTCTTTTTTCTCAATCTTGTTTCATGATTTATTTCATTAAGTTGATCTTCAATCTCTGATATCCTTTCTTCCACTTGGTCGATTCGGCTATTGATACTTGTGTATGTTTCCATGATGAAGTTCTCGTGCTGTGTTTTTCAGCTCCATCAGGTCATTTATGTTCTTCTCTAGACTGGCTATTCTAGTTAGCAATTTGTCTAATATTTTTTCAAGGTTTTTAGCTTCCTTGCATTGGATTAGAACATACTCCTTTAGCTTGGAGAAGTTTGTTATTACCCACCTTCTGAAGTGTACTTCTGTCAGTTCATCAAACTCATTCTCTCTCCAGTTTTGTTCTCTTGCTGGGAAGGAGTTGTGTTCCTTTGGAGGAGAAGCAGCATTCTGTTTTTTGGAATTTTCAGCCTTTTTGCACTGGTTTTTCCTCATCTTCATGGATTTATCTACGTTTGGTCTTTGATGTTGGTGACCTTTGAATGGGGTTTCTGTGTGGATGTCCTTTTTGTTGATGTTGATGCTTTCTGTTTGTTAGTTTTCCTTCTAAGAGTCCAGCCCCTTTGCTGAGGGTCTGCTGGAGTTTGCTGGAGGCCCACTCCAGACCCTGTTTTTCTGGGTATCACCAGCAGAGACTGTAGAACAGCAAAGATTGCTGCCTGTTCCTTCTTCTGGAAGCTTCATCCCAGAGGGGCACCTGTGAGATGCCAGCTGGAGCTCTCCTGTATGAGGTGTCTGTCAACCCCTGCTGGGAGGTGTCTCCCAGTCAGGAGGCACAGGGACCAGGGACCCACTTGAGGAGGCAGTCTGTCCCATAGCAGAGCTCGAGCACTGTGCTGGGAGATCTGTGGCTCTCTTCAGAGCCAGCAGACAGGAACGTTTAAGTCTGCTGAAGCTGTACCCATGATCGCCCCTTTCCCCAGGTGCTCTGTCCCAGGGAGACGGGAGATTTATGTATAAGCCCCTGACTGGGGCTGCTGCCTTTCTTTTAGCGATGCCCTGACCAGAGCGGAGGAATCTAGAGAGGCAGTCTGGCTACAGTGGCTTTGTCAAACTGAGGTGGGCTCCACCCAGTTCAAACTTCCTGGAGGCTTTGTTTGCACTGTAAGGGGAAAACCACCTACTCAAGCCTCAGTAATGGCAGATGCTCCACTCCCCACCAAGCTCAAGTGTCCCAGGTCAACTTCAGACTGCTGTGCTGGCAGCGAGAATTTCAAGCCAGTGGATCTTAGCTTGCTGGGCTCCTTGGGGGTGGGATCCGCTGAGCTAGACCACTTGGCTCCCTGGCTTTAGCCCCCTTTCCAGGGGAGTGAATGGTTCTGTCTCGCTGGTGTTCCAGGTGCCACTGGAGTATGAAAAAACAAAACAAAACAGCAACTCCTGCAGCTAGCTTGGTGTCTGCCCAAATGGCCACCCAGTTTTGTGCTTGAAACCCAGGGCCATGGTGGTGTAGGCACCCGAGGGAATCTCCTGGTCGGTGGGTTGCAAAGACCATGGGAAAAGCGTAGTATCTGGACTGGAGTGCACGGTTTGTCAGGGCACAGTCCCTCACAGCTTCCCTTGGCTGGGGAGGGAGTTCCCTGACCCCTTGTGCTTCTTGGGTGAGGCGGCGCCCCACCCTGCTTCAGCTGTCCCTCCGTGGGCTACACCCACTGTCTAACTAGTCCCAGTGAGATGAGCCAGGTACTTAAGTTGGAAATGCAGAAATCACCCGCCTTCTGCATTGATCTTGCTGGGAGCTACATACCCGAGCTGTTCCTATTCAGCCATCTTGCCAGCCCCCACTTTCTTTTCTTTTCTTTTTTTTTTTTTTTTGTGACAGAGTCTTGCTCTGTCGCCCCGGGCTGGAGTGCAGTGGCACGATCTCGGCTCACTGCAAGCTCCGCCTCCCGGGTTCACGCCATTCTCCTGCCTCAGCCAACCAAGTAGCTGGGACTACAGGTGCCCGCCACTACACCCAGCTAACTTTTTAGTATTTTAGTAGAGACAGGGTTTCACCATGTTATCCAGGATGTTCTCCATCTCCTGACCTCGTGATCAGTCCGCCTCAGCCTCCCAAAGTGCTGGGATTACAGGCATGAGCCACCGTGCCCAGCCACTAGCCCCCACTTTCTTAATGGTATCATTTGAAGTCCCAAACCTTTGAATATTGATGAAATCCAAATTTTCCACTTGTTTCTTTTAGGGATCATTCTTTTGGTGTTGTATCTGAGAAATATTTGCCTATTCCAAGATCATAAGGATTTTTTTTTCAAACGTTCTCCTTTAAAAATTTTATATTTTTAGTTCTTACATTTTGGCTTCTGATCCATTTCAAGTTAATTTTTGTGCATGATATATGTCAAGAGCCCAAATTTATCTTTTTACATGTGGATATTGAATCATGTCGGCACCATGTCCTCTAAAGACTGTTCTTTCTCCGTTGAATTTTCTTGGCACCCTCATCAAAGATCATTTGACCATAAATATAAGTGTTCATTTCTGGACTCTCAGTTCTGTGCCATTGAACTGTATGTTCATCCTTATGCCAATACCATATTGATTACTGGAGCTGTATATTAAGTTTCTATTATATTAAGTTTTGAAGTTTTTTTAATACATTGTTCAGTTTCTAGTGCTTCTTTAGGTGTATTTTTCAGTCTTATCTCTCCACCTAGCCTGAAAGCAGACTTAAGACCCAGCTCGGTCATTTCATATCACCAGACTTCAGGCAAGTTGGCTAAGGTGTTTTTTTTTTTTTTTTCTTCTTTTTCCTCATCTATAAAATAGAAATAGAACTTCATACCCCTCCATTGTCACAGGATTATTGTGAGGATCAAATGAAATAACAAATGTGGAAACAAATGTGGAAAACTAGTTTTCTGTAAATGCAAAGGACATTTATTAGGCTCTGCCCGTTGCAAGTAAATGTGCATAACTGCTTTCCTTAAGATCCTTAATTTATTCAGGACTATAACTTATGTTTACAGTGTGCTTGGTAAACCTTGCAAGCCTAAAATTAATCCTCGACAAGTCCAGTGTGTTCGTTTATGTCTTTTTCAGAATCAAAGTAGAAGAGTGGTTTTTCTTTAATCTTCTCCATTATCTCAAGATAAGTAGCTCCCCTAGAATTCAGTTGCCCTCTTACTTTGAGTGTTGGCTTGTTCATATCACAACTTGCCTTCTCCTTGCCAAGCTAGACTTGGTCAAGAGTGTGGACTGAAAGCTTGAGCATAGTAGGCCGAGGAGTCTTTCTAAAAAAAGGTCACAGTATCAAGATGTTAAGATCCAGTTGGTGAAAGCCCCAGTGTGCCCTGGTAATGCAGGAGTTGAGTGTGAGAACCCTAACTTCTGGCCCTCCTTAGTCGATGCAGTTCCAAACGCCATAGAAAGAAACCTCCTAATAGTACCAGATCATTCTCCAAATGAAGATGTCATAGGGAAGGGATCTTTACTTGATGGAAAGAATGCTTTCTTCCTAAATGGCAGTCTGCGGGGCCTTCTTAATGTTGCGCCATCCAGCATTCCTGTTCCGTGTTCAGACCAATGGGCATGCATGTCAGCTGCTCCATCTAGCAGAATGAACTTGATCATGGTAGGACTTGAACTAACCTGAACTGAAGAAACCTCCCTCAGCCATCTGTTCCTGGTACCTACGGACTCAATTACCCAGCATTATACACCTACACTACAAATGATCTTCAGCATAAGGGCCATTAGTCAATAAAAATTCTCAAAATGAGAAGATATTATTTTATTTTATATAAAATATATTTCCTTGTGGACTTAATTGCATTACTGATTTCTAATGATTTCCTTTGTTATTTTATTTAAATAATTATATATTTTTTTGAAATGGAGTTTCCCTCTTGTTGCCCAGGCTGGAGTGCAATGGTGCAATCCCAGCTTGCTGCAACCTCTGCCTCCCGGGTTCAAGCGATTCACCTTCCTTAGCCTCCTGAGTAGCTGGAATTACAGGCACGTGCCACCACGCCCGGCTAATTTTTTGTATGTTTAGTAGAGACGGGGTTTCACCATGTTGGCCAGGCTGGTCTCGAACTCCTGATCTCAGGTGATCTACCCGCCTTGGCCTCCCAAAGTGCTGGGATTACAGGCGTGAGCCACTGCACCTGGCCAGCTCCTTTGGTATTTTAATTTGCTGTATATTTGCTTAACTCATATGGTAGTTCACGTATTAACACATGTAATACATATGCTTAATCCCGTGTGTTTGATGTTGAAGAGTGTGCCATTTTGTTGCTTTGCTGACTGAAGACAGTGTGTGGTGCTTTTCTGTTGAAGAGGTCAGAGAACCATGCATCTTCTCTATTCTCCACCCTCCTGTTGAGCCCAGAGTGGAGGCTGCCAGCATGGCCGAGCCCCACCGGCGGCAGAGCTGGCGCTGGGCTCTGCTCACCCTGCTCCCTGTTCTCTGGCTCTGTTTTATGTTTCTGGGGGCTTTGGGGAAATGTCCCCTGTCCGGTTTGTATAAGCACTGGCTCTTCTCAGCACAGAAACCAAGGCTTTGAATCTCATCTCTGGCAAACTGTTAGGTCTTCAACCCCCTATCCCTTATAGACACTTCATTCATTAAGCTCACTTGGAACCATCACCTCCGATAAAGGAAGAAGTCTCCTCCAACAAATGGTTGGCCTTGCCTCCTTGAGACAGGCAGCGAGGCTTCCTGAGACCTGTGGCAGCTTCGTGTGTTTCTATCACTGAGGCAGCACCATCCCTGTTTGCTATTTTGATTTAGCATCCTTTGAAACAGCGTCTATTTCTCGGCCACGCTCCTGCTTCACCTTTCTCTGATAAGGATGCTGGTCACTTGGTCTATTCTAGTTATTGTTATGTAATGGGGTCTTTGTGTATACTTAGGATTTTCATTTCATTCATATAGTGCAAGTGTCTTTTTAGCTTGGCGTAAGTCTTCATCTGCCTTTGCGAAGGCTGACAGATCTTCTCGTTCAACATAAGCAGCCCTAGATGTAAATGCCTCTGTGGCAGTCATTTTTCTTTGTCCAGGCCAATCCATGACAACTGAACTATTTGCCAAGTAAGTGTATAGATCAATATCGTATGTGGTCAGCTCTCAATAATCCACAGTAAGTAACAGAAAATATGAATAAATTAATTCACTCTGCTGGCTGAGTGCCACTGAGACGTCATCCTCACGTTCCCTAGTGGAACCCACGCTCTGCTCGCCTTGGTGGCAGA
Organism: Rhinopithecus roxellana; assembly: GCF_007565055.1. Classification (NCBI taxonomy): domain Eukaryota; kingdom Metazoa; phylum Chordata; class Mammalia; order Primates; family Cercopithecidae; genus Rhinopithecus; species Rhinopithecus roxellana. Next base: position 50,049,265 of record NC_044559.1, on the reverse strand, counting down.
GTATGGCTTGGCTCTCCTTTCTCCTACTACAGGCTGTGGGGACTCTGGCCCTTCAGTTCCCTGCGCCCCTTGAAGAATGTCAGCTTCTCATTGCAGATAATCACAAGTCGGCTGACCTTAATGTGCCAAGGGTCATTCAGCCACACGGAAAAGGTGTAGAATATGGTTTCATAAGTGTTGTAAATTTCATCCAGAAAGCACAGGTTCTCATTCATATTCATGCATGCCTGTTTGCTTTCCTTTTGAGTAAGTTCCATGTTATTGAGAAAAGAGGAAGGGAAATAATATTATTGCTATTAGCTGACTATGGTGTTACTGATGGGGGAAAATTGAAACTTGTAAAATTATGTGGGGAATACTTAATATTTCCACTTTTCCCCTTTAATCCAGATGATTGAAAGTTGACAGCAAACCAGTTTTAACATAATACACCTCCTTTTGCACTGTAAGGATTGAGCAGATCCTGAATAACCAGAGACTGAAAGCCTTGGTCTTAGCTCTTCAAACTGTCATCCAACTAAGGGAAGACATAGAAGGCTGCATTATTTGCAAAAGTCCTAAAGATGATTAATATGATTACTGTAATACATGGCAGAATAAGGATTGAATATATTTTGATATGCTACAAATCAAATACAGATTCCATGGAAATCAGATTTAACTAGTGTACACAGGAGAGCCTACAGTTAAATTAAAAGAAGAAAAAGAGGAAGACAATAACAGCTTAATAAGCTCCAGGAATGGGAGAGTACGTTTGTGTGGAGAAGCCAAGGGGGCTGCACGGGAGGGGAGCTCGCGTGGACCTGTGTGTGATGTGGTTGCTGGGGCTGTTAACCAAGTGTGGGTTTCTCCTGTGGAAACACAGTGGCCAGTTCTTGGCAAGTGGTGATTCTACTCTGCTAGTTACATGGCATTGAAAGTATTTTGCGTGGTTTATTTTAAGCAGGATATTGGCAATTTAGAAACACTGGAGTGGGGTGTCTAGGATATGAAGAGTCTGAAGAACATCTTTGAAATGGAATAATGAGAGAGACTAGGGATGTCTGGTTGGAGAGAACAAGCCTCCAAAGTGTCTGAGAATGATTATCAAATATGTGAATGTTTATCTCATACACAAGGGGCTTTGTTTATTTTATGTTGCTCAAAGGGGAATAATTAGAAACAGTGGGTTGAAGTTGTGAGAAGGCAGTCGGGTTTAAATCGGCATTTCTCTCACATTAGGGATGCAAGTATATATTTTTTTCGTTTTAAAAAACTTGTTATTTTGAAATGGTTTTAGACATACAGAAAGGTTGCAAAATCAGAGTATAGAGAGTTCATATCCATCCTTCACTTAAGCTTGTTAATGAGCTTAGTATAGTTAGCAAGCCATGAAATTAGTATTAAAGTTGGTGTGGTACTGTTAACTATAGACCTTATTCCAGTTTTACCAGTTTTTCCACTAATATCCTTTTTCTGTTGCAAGATCTAACCTAGGATCCCACACTGCATTTAGTTGTTGTGTTTCCTTCCTCTCTTCCAATCTGTGACACTTTGGCCATCTTTTAGGACCTCGACACTTAGTGATTATTGGTTAGTTATTTTGTTGTCCCACATTTTCTTATGATTAGAGTCAGGGTGTGCGTTTTTGGCATGAGTGCCACAGAAGTGATGTTGTGCCATCTTGGTACATTGTATGGAGGAGGTTCATGGTTTTGTGTCCCATTACTGCTGTTGTTCACCTTGTCACTTGATTATGATGGTTTTATCCACTGTAAAGTTACTATTTTTCTCTTTATAATTAATACGAATCTTGGGGAAGATAGTTTGAGACTGTGCAAACATCCAGTTTCTCCTTAAACTTTTGCCTCCTGATTTTAGCATCTATTATTAGATCTTGCCCACAATAATTTTTACTGTGATATTTACTTAATGCATGCCCCTCTTTCCTTTTGCATTTATTAATTAGAATTCAACTATAAGGAAGTCCTGTCCCTTCTCATCTACTTATTTCCTCAATTATTTTTGATATGGGTAGACTAATAGGCATTTACATTCTTCTGTGGATTATCCAGTGCTGTTTTTATTTATTTTATTGCTTAAATCATTCCAGCTTTGGCCAATAGGAAGTCCTTCCTTTGACATGTCCTCGTTTTACAAGAACGTTCTAAGTCTTTGGCCCATAAAGTGTTTCAGGCTCATCTTGTATTTTCCCTGCTCCTTCCCTGAATCAGCTGCTTCCCATGGAGTCCAGATTCCTTTTATGGCAAAGTGGTATTTAGAAACCAATTTCTTGTGCTAAGTGTAATCTTGCTACTAGGATGCCATTGTCCTTAGTGGACACGGCTAGGATATATATACATATGTGTGTGTTTGTGTGTATGTGTATATCACCCCCACACACAGTAACCCACACATACATATCTTTATATATTTCTATATTTCTGTCTGGATATGTATTAAAAATTCTAATCCAACACCGCTGGGTTCATTGTAGCCTCTCCCTTTTCTGTATTTGTAGCTTATTTCTTCAACAGTGAGAAACTTAGCTCTTATTATTTACAATGTATTTACTTACTTATCCAATGCCAATAAAGTAATTTCAAAATTGCTAACCCTGTAATAAACACATTTACTAGCTAGAGTACAGCATTTCTATACAGTGCTTTTTGTCTTTATTTAGCCTTTGATTTTCCAGTCAAAATAGTGTTTTTTTGTTTGTTTGTTTGTTTGTTTGTTTGAGATGGAGCCTCGCTCTTTGCCCAGATTGGAGTGCAGTGGCATGATCTCGGCTCACTGCAGCCTCGACCTCCCGGGTTCAAGCAATTCTTCTGCCTCAGCCTCCCGAGTAGCTGGAACTACAGGCGCCTGCCACCATGCCTAGCTAATGTTTTTGTGTGTGTATTTTTAGTAGAGATAGGGTTTTACCATATTGGCCAGGCTAGTCTCAAACTCCTGACCTTGTGATCTGCTGGCCTTGGCCTCCCAAAGTGCTGGGATTACAGGCATGAACCACTGCACCTGGCCCAAAATAGTATTTTTTAAAGTTATTTGGGGTAGTTGTTTTCAGTGTGGCTATGTTACTTATTTGTAATGTAGTTAGGTTCATTATTTTTGTATTCCACTTGGGTTCCTCTCCCCCGATGTCCTGGTTTACTTACATTTTTCCCTTACTTTTTGGCATGTGCAATGTTACTCTGGTGCTTCAATGCAGAGCTATACGCTCCTCTTCATTTCCGTTCCCATGCCACCGTTTTCCCCAAACCTTTCCTACCCACTGTCTATAGGAAAGCAGTCTCTTTCATTTCTCAAATATCCTTCCTGTATTTCTTTTGCAGAAATGAGCAGATAGTGTCTATTTTCTTATAACCTCTTCTTTCTTACACAAAGGATGGTATATTATAGACACTCTTTTGCACTTTGTGTTTTTCGCTTAACAATGTATTCTGGAAATCACTGTAGACCAGTTCGTGGAAATCTTCCTCTTCCTTTTCTCAGTTGCATAGTACTTCATTGCTTAGAAGTACCATAGTTTATCCAACCACTCTCCGGTGTAGGGGCATTTAGGTTGTTTCCAATATATTGCACTATTGAAGAACTCTGTGCAAATGTGCTTTTTTCCCACATTGTTGGAGGTGTATGTTTAGGGTAGATTCTAGAGTTGTAATTGCTGGGTTAAAAACTGTGCATATAGCTTTGTTAGGTATTGCCAAATTTTTCTGCATTAATTTGCATTCTCACCAGCAAAGTGGGAGGTGCCTGTTTTCCTGCAGCCTCACCAACAGGGGCTACATCACATTCTACAATTTTTGCCATTCTGATGATACATGATATCTTGATGTTATCTTAATTTGTATTTCTTTAAATATGAGTGCGTTTGAACACTTTTTTCATGTTTGAGGACCATTTTAATAGCTTTTGTAACTTGTTTATGTCTTTTCTCCATTTATCTTTCAGGTTTTTGGTCCTTTGTCAGTCAGCTTTTGTAATAGTTTCTTATATTCAGGTTATTCACCCTTTTTCTGTGATATATGTTGCAAACATTTTTCTTCCTTTTTTATCAGTTATCTTTTGATGTTTAGGATTTTTTTGTTTGGCCCTACAGAAGTTTTTATTTTCATATAGTAAAACTTATCAATCTTGATTTTATTGCCTCTGTATTTTGAATCATAGTTAGAAAATCTTTCCCTACACCAAGATTAGAGAATTCACTCATATTTTCTCCTAGGAATTGCATAGTTCTTTATAATTAGACCTTTTGCATTCAGGTCCCTGATGCATCTGGTTTGGTTTTGTATGTGGTTGTATTAGTCTGTTTTCATGCTGCTGATAAAGACATACTGGAGACTGGGTAATTTATTAAAAAAAAAAAAAAAGAGGTTTAATGGACTCAAAGTTCCATGTGCCTGGGGAGGCCTCACAATCATTGCAGGTGAAAGGCACATCTTACATGGCAGCAGGCATGAGAGAGAATGAGAACCAAGCTAAAGGGGAGCCCCTTATAAAAACGTCAGATCTTGTGAGACTTATTCACTAACATGAGGACAGTATGGGGGAACCGCCCCCATGATTCAATTATCCCCCACTGAGTCCCTCCCACAACACGTGGGAATTATAGGAGCTACAATTCAAGATGAGATTTGGGTAAGGACATAGCCAAACCATGTCATGGTGTGAGGTGCAGATCTAAATTTCTTTTCTCCAAATGTCTCCAAGTTGTCCCAGCACCGTATATTAAAAAGTGCATCCTGCTGGGCACAGTGGCTCATGCCTATAATCCCAGCAATTTGGGAGGCCGAGATGGGAGGATTGCTTGAGGCCAGGAGTGTGAGACCAGCCTGGTCAGCATAGTGATACATTATCTCTTAAAAAAAAAAAAAAAAAGAAAATTATATCTGTAAATATGAAAAGTCCATCCTTATCACAATGATTTTAAGCCAAACTTTCATATATATTTTGATTTCTATCTGGACTTTTAATACTACCGCACTGGTCCGTTTGTCTCCTTGTGTGCCACCGTGTTTAATTATGGAGTGTCTATGGTTTGTTTTCATGTCCAGGAGTTGTTTCATTTTTTTCTTCAGGGTTTTCCTAGCTCTTCTTGCTTATTTGTTTTTCATTGTGACCATTAGTATCAACTAATGTAACTCTATAAAATAGTTTACTGGGATTTTTACTGGGATTATATTGAATTTACAAATTAATTTAGGCAGAACTGTCATCTTTATAATGCTGGGTTATCCAATCCAAGAGTTGGGGATGTCTTTTCTCTTGTTCATATCTACTTTAGTGTCTTTTAAGAATGTCTTACATTCTTCTTGTATAGATTTTGTGAAATTCTTGTTAAATTTATTCCTAGATATTTAATCCTTGTTGCAATTATTTTAAATGGAGTTTTCTCTGATTATTATTTTGTATTTGAAAGCTATTGATTTTTGTATGTTAATTCTGTATTAGTGAATTCTTTTATTGTTTGAGTTAGTTTTATCATTGATTCTCTGGGGGTTTCCAGATACGTATGGTTATCAACTGCAAATAGAAGTGGTTTTACTACTTTACCCCTTCTTATAATGCTGATTGATTTCTCGCGTCTCAATATATTGGGTAATACCTCTCATACAATGTTGAACAGAAACGGAGACAGTGAGCATCTTTGCCCTATTCCTGATAGTAGTAGAAATGCTATTAGTTTTTCCTCATTGAGTAATGAATTAAGGAATGTGTATTTTATTAATTTAACAGTATAACCCTCAATTCCTGTGTTCTTTAACTTTTATCATAAATAAGTTTTAAATTTTGTTAAAGGATTTTTCAGAATCTATGGAGGTCATCACACTATTTCCTTATGTTTATTAATATAGTACATTATATTAAGAGTTTCCTAATATTTCGAATATCTTAGACCTCATTTCATATTTTTACATTGATACCGAGCAACTGATTGGTACGTAATTGTATTTTCTTGTTCTTTCTGTCTGGTTTATCAGTGTTACATTTTGCTTCATAAAAGGAGACAGTGTGCTAGAATCTCCTTCATAGAGCATTGGCATTACCTGGCCTTTGAAGGTTTGGGAGAATTTCCCTGGGAAACCATCTGGTTCTGGGGCTTCTTGTGGGTAGTCACTTAATAATTCTTTCTGTTTCTTCTGGGAAATCATCAGTTTAAACTTTCTAACTCTAATGGGATCAGTTTTGGTAATCAGACTATCCTTAGGAAGTTATCAGTTACATCTACATTTTTAAAATTCATTTGCATAGAGGTCTGTGAAATAGTCCCTTAAGATTTTTAGAATTTCTTGTTTCATTGGTTATTTCCCCTGGGTCGTTTCTTATTTTCTACTTTTGTATTCACTCCTCCTTTTTCTTGAGTTAACTAGTGGTTTGTCTACTTTTTTTCCCTCCAAAAACCAGGATTTATATTTGTACATTAGATCGACTGTTTTTCTGTTCTCCACCTCATTAATTTTATCTTACCCTTTTTTTCTCGTTAATTTTAGCTTTTTCCTTCATGTTTTCTTTGTGTGTTATTTTGGTTTGCTCTCTTGTTCCTTTCCTAGTTTTTATGAGCTGGGAATTACTATTGTTGTTATTTATTTTTTGAGACAGTCTCGCTCTGTTACCCAGGGTGGAGTGCAGTGGCATGATCTCAGCTCACTTCAGCCTCAGCCTTATGGGCTCAATCTTCCTGCCTCAGCCTCCTGAGTAGTTGGGACTACAGGTGCACCACCATGCCTGGCTAATTTTTATATTTTTTGGTAGAGACAGGGTTTCACCATGTTGCCCAGGTTGGTCTCAAACTCCTGGCCTCAAGCGATCTGCCTGCCTTAGCCTCCCAAAGTGCTGGGATTACAGGCGTGAGCCACTGTGCCTGGCTGGGAATTATTAATTAACTTTCATTCTTTCATTTTTATTGATGAAAGTGTCAGTGCAATGAATTTTTCTCTGATTACTGCTTTAAATGTATTTCATGGATTCCGATATGTAGTGTTTTCATTGTAATTATTTTTTAAAAATTCTTTCCTCTCAGTTGGTGACCTAAGAAATAATAAGACTCTTAAATTTCCAGGTGGAAGTGCCTTTCCATGTTTTTGTTTTTGTTAATAATTGATAGTTTATTGTATTATAATCAGAAAGTATTGGTTACATGCCTACCCTATGGAAATCATTGTTTTTTCCTTTAATGCCATCAGTGGTGACTGTGCTGTGGGTTCTTGAGAGGAATGTGTATACTCTGTTATCAGGGTACAGAGTTCAATAGATATGTCCGTAAGGTCAACCTTGGTTGATCATGTTGTTTAGATCTATCTCCTGACTTGTTTTCTGTATACTTGCTCTGCCTTGTACCGAGAATGGTGTATGAAACCTCCTATTATTAGTATGTTTCTAACAGCATTTGTTCACATCTCCTGTAGTCTTTGTTTGATAAAGGTTATGGTTATATTATTGGGCTCGTAGTGCTCATGAGCATTCTGTCCTCACTGTGAACGGTGGCTTTTAGCGTAAAAAACGTCCTTGGTCGTATTTCACACTGTGGGGCTCGTGTTCTATGTGGTCTGCTCCTGCTCTCTTTTTGTCTTTATTTCTCTAGTATACCTTGGTCCGTCCTTTTCATTTGTAGCCTTTCAGAATCACTTGACTTTAAGTGCGTCCCTTGTATACAGTGTATAGTTGAGTCTTGTTCTTTTAAAATTTTGGATGTAGAAGGAGTTGTATTTTCTAGTGATTATTTGTATTTAAACCTATTTAATATCCTTAGGTTCCCTGTTTTATTATTTAACCCTTCATTGTCCGATTCTCAGTTTTTTTCAGCATCAGTTAATACTCACCTATTGCTTATACAATAATGAACTATACAATAACGAGAATTCTTCTCTCTTCCTTTTCCTTCATCTCCCATTTTTAATGCATCATTTCTAGTCATAAGGTTTCTATATTGTATAAATGCATTAAGTGAAAAAAGTTCATTAAGAATATATTAAATAATAATAGCACAGATAATAAACACATTTTGCAAAAGTCATGAAGGTGATTTGCAAGTGACTGAAGAAGTTGGGGAGATGCCAGTGTACTATGAAGTGTGTTCTGAAATCGGGGCTGTCCAGCAGCAGGGCCTCTTGGGCTGGCTGCCAGGGCTCCTGGTGTGGATGGCCGGCCCTCGGCCAGGGTGGCCTCCATGACTGTTTACAGGGGTCCTCCTGCCTCTGAAACTCTGCGTCAGTTACAACATTGTTACTCTAAAAATACAGAAAGTCTTGGGACTTTCAAACTGAGTACTTTTTTTCTTTAGCATTAGAGGATTCCTTTTGTAATTATTTTCTTTAGTTCACATAGTAGTAAAAACCAAATGCTAACTTTCCCAAAGGTTATCAGTTATGGACTGTGTGTGCAACCTTTGAAATAAATAAAATTAATTTCCTCTTCAGTGCCAGTGAGACAGAGAAGTAGTCACATGTGAATTATTCATATTGTATTAAGAAAGTATGTAATTTGATACTAAGCAAAGCATATAACTAGTTTCTTGAACAAAATTTATGGGTTTTGCACATTTTCAATATCAATAAACCAGTCACCATAGTTTATTACAAGAGTTTCAGCCAAAATTATTTGAAGTGACTCTTTTAAATGTATAAAGCTAAGTAAGTATCAGGCAATGCAAGAAATAATGAGGTTAAATGTAACTGATGATTGTTACTCTGAAAAGATAAAGTTTAAAGTCATCTCTTCAAATGCCCTATAAAGTTTTCCAGCTCCACAGGGGTCTGTATTTGCAGCTGAAGTTTTCTGAAAGCAAATTCAATTAGAGTGTTGTGTGCTTTATGAGACCATCTAAAGTGAAATTTTGTTTGTTTCAGAAACGGGCATGTAGGAGATTAGAAGCCAGTGGGCACGAGCGTGGCTGCCACCAGGTGAACACCTGTGTCCTGGCGTCGTGGGGCCCAGAGGACCGGGAGCCTCCATCAAGAGGCTGCCCCCCAGCACTGAGGCCAGAGAGTAGCCAGGGGAGGCTAAGTACAGGGGTATGTTCCTGTTCCCACCAAACTAGTTGTGAGCATGTTGAAATATTTTAATAGAAAGTGTAAATAATCATTGTTCTGATATATCTGCAACTGTGATTTGTTAAATAGATTTCTCAGAATGGTGGAAGGAGCTCAGCCCAGCCTTGCCCAAGATGTATTGCAGGGGAATCTGTAAGTGCATTAACCTTCTTGCTGTGACATAAAAGATAGACTTCTTCTTAAATATTAGATCCATAAAACAAAGTTAATAAAAACTGCAATTACGTTTCTGAAGGATGAGGAACATAAATAAAAAGGTGAAAATTGATTTAAGCTTTTCTTAGCATTCTATTGGTATACAAACTAATTTGTGTCCAGCTTCAGACTGGAAATAGAAATTGCAAATACATTTAAAATTCCTTCTAAAAAACAGGGTTTAGGGAAGGGACCAGGCCATTGGATTTGGTTAAAATAGAGAATCATTTAAAGACATCTTGGACAAAAGATCTTTCTCATTTAATTTTCCAAATAGGAATCACCATTGCTTTTTTCTTTTCCCTGTTTATGCTTTTCTTGCATGTTTCTGTCATAAACTTCACATAAATCACAGATTTCAGAAGGGAACACAGTGTTCACATCATTAATTCAAAGTAAAGGGAGGTCAGAAACTGCCAGAGTCAGATTCTCAGTCTCTTCTATTGGGCAGAATATCATAAAGTATATATTAGCATAATAATACCTTTGTTATTAATTTTGAACTTACTCCAAGAACAAGTTAATATGTCTTTGATAACCTCTATAATTCTTGGGTTTCTTTAATTTTAAATTTGAAATCTTAATATTGCAATAAAATAGAATTATATTTAAATTCCACCTAGAAACCAGGAATTTGTGTGTGTGTGTATGTGTATTTCTGAGATTGCCCCCTAAAGATCTTTAGAGAAATGTATTGCTGTTTTTGATAAGCAAAAGATTGAGTCAATAAATTATGGAGATCCTCAACTGACATACTGTAAGCTACTGTGTTTTACAGTGATAAGCACTGATTTTGTTTCAAACAAAGCCCTAAAACCATGATAGCCATCACCATGTCTGATGACAGGGTGAACCTCTAATTGTCTGAATTCCTTAGACAAATATGAAAACAAAGTTTAGTATGAAACTCATTCCATGAATGAGTTTGCTACTTTTTGTACTCTCTTTTTTTTTTTTTTTTTTTTTTGAGACGGAGTCTGGCTCTGTCGCCCAGGCTGGAGTGCAGTGGCCGGATCTCAGCTCACTGAAAGCTCCGCCTCCCGGGTTTACGCCATTCTCCTGCCTCAGCCTCCCGAGTAGCTGGGACTACAGGTGCCCGCCACCTCACCCAGCTAGTTTTTTGTATTTTTTAGTAGAGACGGGTTTAGTGTTGGCCAGGATGGTGTCGATCTCCTGACCTCGTGATCCACCTGTCTCGGCCTCCCAAAGTGCTGGGATTACAGGCTTGAGCCACCGCGCCCGGCCTTGTACTCTCTTTAGAAAAATTTTCACAGGTTTTGTTGCATTCTATGGTGTAATTCTGAACAATGGTGAAATTAAAGATACGGCAACTTGAATTTAGTATGTTTAGGTTGATTCACGTAGCTGTTAAATATACCCCAGAATACAAATGAATAATGCTTACTTGGAGAATCATGCCTCCATTGGGGCTGAATTCCTTGTTTGCCAATGACTGACTGGTGCCTTCTTGGTCCCCCCACCCCATTTCCACAGAATGTATCTTTCCCATCCCCCCGTCGGCTGGAAGCAAACACTTGGAATGTAGTACAGATTCTTAATGCTCTGAGAGCTTGTGTTCTGGCACGAATGGCTTAAAGAAAAAAAAATTTAGTTCAAGCAACTGATTGGATCATTTTGGCTAATATTCTGTTTGAACAACAGTACCTATTTGATTAGGGTTTTTCCTTTCTTTATAATTCCCCAAGCTTGCCTCTGTTATGTTTCGTAGGAAATGAATCTATGAGCAGAAAACCTTCATTGATATGTAAATATCATTTTTTTTTGTTAATACTCAATATTCTTTTCATCTAAATTTCAGAAACTGACTTTAAAAAATCAGTTTCCTTTTATTTGTAGTTATTCTCAATAAAATTTCACCCAGGCTTGGGCGTTTTAATATTTACACCCACTATTTCTGAAAGTCTAATGTAAATAAAGATTGAAATGTGAATTTGAAAAGTCACACCTCTTGATATTTGAACAGACTATAGCTGCATATATCTTCTTCTTCTAATAATATGGCTAGTTTCTCTCCTAAGCTTTTAAAATAATAAGACACTATTTTTGTATTATAAAACATCAAAAGGTTCAGTGTTAAATAAAAAGCAAATAGTATTTTTAGCAATGAAAGATCCCTGGGAGTTGTGCTTAACAATAAATCACCAATGGGGCAAAATTCCAAATTTCAGAAGACTTTATTAAACTTGCAGTTCCATTCACAAATGCCTGCTTACACATGGACCTGCCCACTCTCCTGTGATGCCCGTAGGCGGTTCAGAATGGTTCTCTTGGTCAGAGAGAAGCCAAGGTGATGTCAGGGGTAGTTTGTGTGAAATTCCTAATGGGAAGCTTACGTGTGATTCTGAGTTTATTTGGTGGCTTTTATCCAGTAAGCTCCTTTGCATCCTGAATTCTCTAGTGTATTTTTGACCTTAGTAGGATGTCAGCTGATCTGATCTGTTCTGCTCTGAATTCTCAGTATAGCCGTCTGAGCTTGGTGGTCCTTCTGTTCCTAAGCTTTTCCTTATGTTTATGATTGAGTTGTTTCTCACACATACAGGGTTTTGACATTTCCCATATGCAAGAGTTTCCTCAGCAGACCTCTTCAACCTCATTTTCCAAGTTTGCATTTCGGTCTCTCTCTGTTGACCCATTCTGGCGCGTCGGGTTCCTCTTTCAGGAGTGGCTGCGGTGGTTTCTTACAGTAATTACCGTTAGGGTTCACCTCCTGCTGTACGTTATTATTTAGGAGCGTCGCCTCGTAGCCCTGTATCACCCTGCTCTTGTTATCAATGATCGAAATGAATGTGGTGAGACCTGGTCTTGCTGCATCCAGGGCGTCTGCTCCTGCCCAGGGTCAGGCTGCTTGCTCTCCCTGTTGTGCACTGTCTGGGGCTGCAAGTCCTGTAGAGGATGATTGCCATCGCTAGGAGGCTTCCTTTCCTGCCACCACTGGCTCCCACGCTGGGCAGTCACCTGGGCTGCAGGCTTCCTTTCCCGGATCCGCGCGTCTTGCTTGTACACAGGCCACACAGTAACCAAGTGTAAAATGGAAATGAAGCTGCTCCTTGCAAATTCAAAGCAATTAAGTGAAAACTTAGGGGGCTGCCAGAGGTCTCCAAAATAATCAAAAAAAGGCACATGAAAAGGGGAGGAAGGCTTACAAGGCAGAAAACTGTAGAAAGGATTCAGGATACTGGTTGAGGGGAGATGTGGTGGTATTTCCTCAGCACCGTGTTTTCCTAGAGGTCTCTGGTCTTTGATGTTTTGTAGTCTCTCAGTGCTGGAATCCTCTGGAGAAGGGGCCACCCTCGGATCTTATTGGATCACTGGTCAGCCGTTGCCTGTTTTTTTCTCAGCTCTGACCCCCTTTCTCTGCCCCTCCTCTGTGTTGTGGAGACTGTGTTTCCCAGACTCCTTTGCTTCTGACTTCTGGGAGAATCCAGCCAACGTGAGGCATTGGTGGGACACAGGAATGCTGGGGAGGAGGAGGAGGCCAGAGCATTTCTTTCTCTCTCTCTCTCAGCCCTCCCCCAGGACTCAGCTCCTGTAGAGCAGTCCCTCTGGGCCCAGCTCCTGCAAGGTCCACTTCCTCCTCACTTTGTCCTCCTGGTGAGTGTTTGGCTCCTGTTCTAGTCCATTTTCATATCACTATAAAGAACTACCTGGTGCCTGTAATCCCAGCTTGGGAGGCTGAGGCAGGAAAATCACTTGAACCTGGGAGGTGGAGGTTGCAGTGAGCCAAGATTGCGCCATTGCACTCCAGCCTGGGTGACAGAACGAGACTCCATCTAAAAAAAAAAAAAAAAAAAAAAAAAAACTACCTGAGACTGGATAATTTATAAAGAAAAGAGGTCTAGTTGACTCACAGTTCCACAGGCTGTACAGGAAGTATGGCTGGGAGGTCTCAGGAAACTTACAATCCTGGTGGAAGGTGACGGGGAAGCAAGCATGCCTTACCATGGCAGCAGGAGAGAGAGACAGCCGGAGGGGAAGTGCCACACACTTTCAAACAACCAGATCTCATGAGAACTCACTATCACGAGAACAGCAAGGGGAAGTCTGCCCCCATGATCCAGTACCTCCCACCAGCTCCCCTCTAACACGTGTGGAGTACAATTTGAGATGAGATTTGGGTGGGGACACAGAGCCGAACCATATCAGCTCCCCCATTTGGCTTCTCATCTCTTCCATCATTTGTGTAGCCAAATCCTGTTACCGTCCCTCTGTTTGAAATATACCTCGATTGGTTTCTGTTTTCTTACCTGTGCTAATCAGCTAATGAATGGACAGACTCTCCTGGGGAGAAAAGTTGCTGTTTCTAACAGAGGTGTCTGGGCCTTTGTTGTCCCCTGCAAGGGCTCAGTCAGTAGTCCGCAAGCTTGGCACTCCAGAGTGCTGGCAGGGCTGATCCCGGTGATAAGCCACATGAGTCTCGAGAGCCTGGACGTGAAATTTCAAAATACAGTCAGGCCGTTCGATGTTGCCCATCACTAATGCTCCTTCACTCCCTTTTATCTGTGGTTATTGGTTTTTATTGCTCAAACGGGTAGGGAGTTACCACTGAAAAACCAGCATGCAAAACATGATGTTTCCTGGTGCCATGGAGCCTCCGCTCCCATGTTGATTCTGGATACCAGCATTGTCATAGCCTAATCTTTTTTTTTTTTTCCATTGAGGGCAAATAGCAAGGGAGCAGTCTTAATAAGCCTCCGTATTATTCACTTTTTGACGCTGAAATCTATTGCCTGACAACATTTGTGTGTGTGTGGTGTATATGGTGTGTGTGCATGTGTGTGTCTATGTACATATGTAGTGCGTGTGCACGTCAGTGTGTGTGGAGTCAGGCAATGTAGGAGTAGAAATTGAGGTCAGGGGAAGGGAGGTGTTTGGTCCAAACCTATTGTTTTGGTTCAGTTTTCCCTTGTAGGGACAGCAGGAGGAGCCAAAGTATGATTGTTCTGATTCTAAATGGATGCATTTTTTTCTTTGCATTTCTTTTTATCTCCAAATTGGTGACCTTTAAAATGCTTCTCTTTATTTTGTTTACATATCTGTACATTATTGGTCACTGCTTTCTACATCTACATTATCTATAAATACTGCACTAGAACAGGAAGGCTTGGAACCCAATGATCTCTGCCCTCCTCCGGTGCCTGCGGTGACGGCTGAGAACACTGCCTGTGCTTGCTATGGGGGGTCGGAGTGTCAAGCTGGGGACGGGGCCGAAGATGGAAATGTAACGTTCTGACATGGATGAACAGAGATGGCTGTGCGGTGCCCTGCTCTTTGTGTCCTGTCTCGGCCACAGCTGATAGCAAGCATCCTTGTCTGTTCTTTCTTCTGTCCTGAGAGAAGAAAACAGTCATGGAGGGATCAACGGGAACTTCATTGATCATTCTGTAAGAATCAAGTTGTGCTCCATGCATTTCTCCCCCCAGGTTTGTCAAGGATCCCGGAGTTCATTGGTCTAACCCTGTCAATTTACAGATAAGGAAAGTGAGGTCCCCAGGCGCTAAGCGATTGGCCTGCCACGAAGCGTCGTTGATGGGGAGGCAGGGGCTTGAGCACTCCGCTGGGAGCCCCCTCTGCTTTCTGCTCTTTTGGCTGATCAGTGTGTTTGCAGTCAGCATCCCGGCATCACTCCCCCACGCTGGTGGCCCAGCGTCAGGCTCGAACACCCTCTGAGCAGTGTGACGGTGATAGTGCAGGTTTTTGTGGATTTCATCCCCAGACACAGTGAGAAGCTCTTGGCTAAGACACAGGGCTGATTTACTCACACTGTGAGGGAATAAGCTGGGAATGGAAGAGTCTGGCTGTGTCAGTATAGCCAAATATGAATCCCAGAATAGACGGGTCTGAATAGACCACTGACAGAATCTTCAGATTTAGCTTCTAGCAGTAGCTGACAGTGAGTAGTTTCTCTGGAATACGGATATTGAAAAACTACCTTTAAAAATTTTTTATCTGTTATTTAGGTCATTTTTTGGTGCTAAAGGAGCTGAGGGGCTTCAGATGACTGGAAGAAAAAAGAAAAAAGTTCAATTTAGACTTCCTACAGACATGTTAGATAAAACCAACACAGACGTGTCCCCCTCCTGCTGCAGAGACTCAGGGTAGACTCTGATAAAAAACACACAGCTGATCACGTAATAGGCAAAGAGAGAAAGCAAAGGTGAAGCCGTTGGGACCAACACACTCTTTAGTGGGCCATTACCAGGTCTGGGTACTTGTTGGGTTTGGTCCTAGAATGCACCCAAGGCTGGGAACTGGAATGCTCATGTCCAGAGATAGATGTGGTTTTGGCCTAACAGAGGTGTGGGAGCTAGAATTTGGATCCTTGCATGAAGTTTAGAGGCTCGAAGATCTGATTATACCCTAAAGGGGGACTGGAAATTACAATACCAGGCTTTGCATGGTGTGGGCTCCAAGCTTATTTTATCTCAATCGTATAGGAACCAAAAGTAGAAGCCCTGCCATAAAAACAGTTGCAGCCCATTGAAGTCCTGAAGGCCTTGGGTGGCAGCGGATACAGAATTGTCCTATAGGCATGCCTCCACCACCCAGTGCGTAGGAGATTTGGAGATAAAACAACCCCTACTAAGGATAAGATCACAATAGAAAAATAAGCACATAAACAAATCTACTACCATGGTGAGAAGAGGGGTCAGGAAATAAACAGTAGAATCGAAAACTCCAAGAATCTGAAATAATAGAAGAACCTGAAGTTGGATATAAAGTACGGGCACACCTCATTTTATTGCACTTCACTTTATTGTGCTTTGAAGATCTTGTGGTTTTTATACATTGAAGATTTGTGGCAACCTTGCATTGAACAAGTCTATTTGGTGCCATTTTCCCAAAAGCATATCCTCACCTCATGCTTCTGTGTCAACATTTTTAAACAGCAAAGTATTTTTAAATTAAGGTGTGTACATATTTTTAGGCAGAATGTTGTTTGCACACTTAATAGACTACAAGCATATTGTAAACAAAACTTTTATGTGCACTGAGAAACCAAAACATTTGTGTGACTCACTTTATTGCAGTGTTCTGCAACCAAGCCTGCAATGTCTCTGAGGTATCCTGTAGTTATTTTACAAAACGATTAAAGAAGAAATCAAGCCATAATAAGAAAGGAAGACAGTTTAAAAAAAATATTGGACAGTTTTTTTAAAAAGAACTAAAAATGCATGATGTGTTCACTGAACTTTTTTTTAAAAGTCATCAGATTAGACACAGTTAAAGACAGAATTCATGAATTAGAAGATAGAGCTGGATAAATCCCCCAAGCATAGCAAGGGAGATAAGAAGATGGAAAGTATAAAAGTGTAATTAGGAGTCATAGAGGAAAGAATGAGAAGCCCATTAGGAAATCCAGAAGGAAGGACTTTAGAGAATGTTTAAGTGGAATAGTTGAAAAGATAATGGCTGAGAATTTTCCAGAATTAAAGAAAGGCATATGTGGTCAAACAATTTTGAAGTAGAATAACAAACAAAGGAAATTATCCATCAGCTGTCAAGACATATTACAAAGCTGTGACCATTAAGACAATGTATTGCCCAAGCGTAGACTAACCAATGAAATAAAATTGAGATGTTTAAACATGCATATATGACAGTTTGAAGGCATTATAAATTAGATTTACATAGACCTATAAATTGTGCCAGGGTAATTAGTTATCCATATATGAGGAAAGATAAAACTAGATCTCTGCCCCACACAAAATCAATTCTAGGAGGTGGGAGGTGGGGGTGGGAGTTAATAAGAACCTATATATGAAAAAAAAACTTTAAAATTGTTAGTAGAAAATATAGAATATGACGGCCAGGCACAGTGGCTCATGCCTATAATCCTAGCACTTTGGGAGGCCAAGGTGGGCAGATCACCTGAGGTTGGGAGTTGAAGACCAGCCTGACCAACATGGAGAATCCACATCTCTACTGAAAATACAAAATTAGCCAGGCATGATGGTGCATGCCTGTAGTCCCAGCTACTCAGGAGGCTGAGGCAGGAGAATCGCTTGAACCCGGGAAGTGGAGGTTGCGGTGAGCCAAGATCACGGCATCGCCCTCCAGCCTGGGCAACAAGAGCGAAATTCTTGTCTCAAAAAAAAAAAAAAGAAAAGGAAAATATAGAATATGACTACATATATTGACATGCTACATATCAGAATTCCTTCATCATTGTCTAAGAAAAGCTCTTTGCAGGAAAGATATTTACAGTGCACAAAACATAAAGATGGGCGTCTTGAATAAATATGCAAATCAGTCCAGTAAATAAGTGGGCAAAGTATATGACCTGGCAGTTCAGAGAAAAGGAAACTCAGAATGGCTAATAAATATAAATAGGTGTTCAACTCACTAGTAATTTAAAGACTTGCAAATTAAAACATCAAATTAGCAAAAATAAAAATGGTGCTATAAGTGTGGGTGAGGTTGTAGAGTGAAAGGACATGTTCACTTCCTCAGAAGCCATGTAAATGGGTAAAGCTTATGGTGTGCATTTCTGGTGAGCTAGAAGATATAGTCCTAGGCGTATATCTTAGTTGATGCCCGAGAAAGTATATACAAAATATTTGTTGTATTTGAGAGGCTGAGGCGGGCAGATCACTTAAAGTCAGGAGTTTGAGACCAGCCTGGCCAATATGGTGAAACCCCATCTCTACTAAAAACACAAAAACATTAGCTGGGCGTGGCGCATGACTGTAGTCCCAGCTACTCAGGAGGCTGGGGCAGGAGAATCACTTGAGCCTGTGAGGTGGAGGTTGCAGTGAGCCAAGATCCCACCACTGCACTCCAGCCTGGGTGATGGAGCAAGACTGTGTCTCAGAACAAAACAAAATATTTGTTGTGGCACTGTTAGCGTAAGAAAAGCCAGAAACAACCTAAATGTTCATTAATAGAATGGATAAATGAATTGCAACATATTTACTCAATGAAATGTCATAGAGAGCAGTGAAAATGGATCAAATGGGTAAGAAAGGAAATTACAGAAGGATCTATGTAGAATGATTCTAGATACAATTTTAAGCGTGGGAAACATATATATGTACTAAAGGAATAAAAACGTGTGAGAGTGGTAAACAACTTTGAAATAAGAGAGTTATTTCCACTGAGTGGAAGGGCTCAGGGTGCAGTGTTTTGGTGATATCTAATGTTTTATCTCCTAAGTTATGTGATGGTTCATGAGTGTTTGTTATACTGTTGTCTGTACCTTTTTTCGTATGTCTGAAGAATCACGGTGAGTCTTGGGTGTGATGTATCCACACATAGGTAGGTCATAATGACACTGGAGGACATCAAAGGCAGAGAAACATCTGTAGAGCTGCTAGAGAGAAATTACTGGCCAAGCATGAAGGGATGGTAATTTGACAACAGATCTCTCATTAGTAGCAATAGATGCCAGAAGACCTTGGAATGCATCTTTGAGATGCTAAGGGACTGCACTGTGACATGAATGTGGACAGGCTGCACTAGGTCTAGGGCTGCAATGGCCACTGTAGTGGGGTTCCTCTCCCCACCCCAGGAAATTCAGTTACAAAAACTGACTCAAGAACAGAGAACAGAATCAGGTCAGTAACAATGAAAGAATCTGGGAACGTTATCAAAAAGCTACCATCGCAGGGATTTGACAGATTTTAAAAATCCTGTATGAAAGAACACATGGATGATTTAACATTAGGAAAACGATCACATTGTCTGATCAGAGGGAAAAAAAAGATCATCTATTAGATGCAGAAACAGCCTACAGTCAGATGCTAATCCCATTCATGATATATGTTTAAAAACTCCACAAAACAGAAATAGAAGGCTTTCTTCTGCTAAAAATTAAGGACGTGATACTTAGTGGAAGCATCTGTGTTGAAGAGAAAAGGACGAGGATGCTATTAGCACTTCTGCTTGGTGTGCTAGGGCTCCTAGCTGGCATAATGTGATAAAAAAAGAAACAATGGGCATAAGAATTGGAAAGAGAAAAATCTAAATTGTTATTTCCAGATGGCATAATTGTCTACATAGAATATCCAAGGCTGACCACAGTGACTCATGCTTATAATCCCAGCACTTTGGGAGGCTGCGACAGGAGAATCGCCTGAGCCCAGTAGTTAGAGGCTGCAGTGAGCTATGATTATGCCAGTGTACTCCCTCCCAGGCGGCAGGGTGAGACCCCATCTCTTAAAAAAAGAAGTCCAGAAAATCTGCAGATAGACTACTAGAACTAATATCCAGCAAGGTTGTTGAATATAAGATGAACACACAAAAATAGACAGACTCTTATTTACTGGTAACACTCAATTAGAAGAACCAAACTCCATTCACATGGTTGCAGCATGAGGATGTAAGTTGCTATCTAGTGTTCTGCATTTCATCTTGAAGGACTCCCTTCAGCATTTCTTGTAAGGCAAGTCTTCTAGCGACAGATTTTCCGTTTTTTTTTTGTTTTAATCTGAGGATGTCTTCATTTCTCTATCATTATAATTTCAGTGTCATTTGGTTTTGTTGGACATCGAGGAAAGGCGTGTATGGCCACATGGTTTTGAACTAGAGTAACAGGTGCTGACAGTCTTTCTCCTGGCACTTGGAATATGTCATCTCGCTGCCTCTCCCTCCATGATGTCTGATGAGAAGTCAGCTGTTAGTATCACTGAGGTTCACTTGCACGTGGTATGTCACTTCTCCCTTTCTGTGTGCAAGATTCTTTGGTTCTAGCTCATTTTATTATGATGTGTCTAGGTGTGAATCCCTTTGGGTTCATGCTTGTGGAAGTTAATTGAGTTTCTTGTTTATGTAGATTAATGTTTTCAAATCAAATCTGCGAAGTCTTTGGCCATTATTTTAAAAATATTCTTTCTGCCCTTTCTCCGTGTCCTTTTCCTCTGAGACTCCCGCTGACGGGTGTGTTGGGACACCTGATGGTGCTGCACAGTCTCTTCGAAGCCCTGTTCATTTTCCTTCGCTTTTTTTCTGTTCCTCAAACTGGATAATCTCAGTTGATTTCATGTTCACTGGTTCTTTCTTCTGCTTGCTTAAATCTGCTGTTGAGCCCCTTTAATGAATTTTTTATTTCACTTATACTTCTAAACTGTAGGACTTCTGTTTATATGTATAAAATTCTCTCTTTATGGATGATTATCTATTTGGTGAGACATCATTCTCCTTTCCTTTAATTCTTAATCATGATCTCTTTTTGTTTTTTGAGATGGAGTTTTGCTTTTGTTGCCCAGGCTGGAGTGCAGTGGTGTTAGCTCAGCTCACTGCAACCTCTGCCTCCCAGGTTCAAGCGATTCTCCTGCCTCAGCCACCCAAATAGTTGGGATTACAGGTGTGCACCACCACGCCCGGCTACTTTTGTATTTTTAGTAGAGACGGGGTTTCACCGTCTTGATCAGGTTGGTCTCAAACTCCTGACCTCAAGTGATCCACCCACCTCGGCCTCCCAAAGTGCTGGGATTACAGGTGTGAGCCACCGCGCCCGGCCATGACCTTCCTTAGTTCTCTGACCATATTTAAAATGGCTGAGGTGAAGTCTCTCTCTGGTAAGTTCGTTTCTGGACTTTGTGTTCTATTTGCCCCTCCAGGTCAGACCCACTGCCCACCTTTCCCGGCACCTGCGCAGGAGGCCAGCCTGTATGGCTTACATCGGCGGGTGCCTGGGCTCTCCCACTTCCCTTTGGGCTCAGCCCCTAGGGGTATTTGGGACAGGCAACAGGAGACTGGAGAGCGAGTGCGGGGTATGTGCCCATGTCCCCTGGCCAGTATCTGCTCCTCTGAAGGAGCCAGCAGCATGTGGGGCACCTCCTCCTTCCGGGTGCTGGCAGCCGCTGCTGGCCTTTATCCCTTGGCTCTGGCCCCTGCACTGTCCCTCGCGGCTCCCAGGCAACTTTGTGATGAATCCTTTTGTAATAACCCCTTTGTGAGGTATCCTGTTCGCCCCTGTATCTGTTTCCTGTTGAGGCTGTGACTGGTACAGAAGGGTGCACACCCACTTTTGCGTGTTGACGCCTCCAAGAAGGAAGGGAGGAAGATAAGGCAAGGGTGTGACAGGTGTCCATCAGCACAGGGCACCGCAGGTGCTCTAGAGACATTTCACCATACAAAGATGCATGCCGGCAAAGACGGATGATTGGCTTAGAGGTCCAAGCTTTTACTGTAGGCCTTTGAAGAATTCTCTTGAGAAGGGACAGTGTTTTGTGGCAGTAAAGATGAATATGCTGTTAAAGGAAGAAAAAATGACTCCTCTGGCAGATGGTAATGGCAGGAATCATCAACATCGTTAACCCACAGAGAGCTGCTGTCATTCTGTCACACAGGTACTCGGGGAGAAGCGGAGAGCTAGCCACAGCCAGGGCTCTGCCCGTGAAGGAAAAATGGCTTCAGCAAAAAGGGTAGGGAATGTGGGGTGCAGTTCTCTCCTCCCCCAGTCTACAGAGATGACTTGCAGGTAGATGTACCAGAGGTGAAGGCATCAATCTTGGTGTTTCGCGTGATGGTCCCAGATGGAGTGAGGTGTGTTCCTGTTGGCCCTGCTGTCCTTGCTGGCTCCACAGAAAGGTCATGGAGACCCCAGCGAGGAAGGCTTCCAAAAAGGAAAGGGGGACATTTTGAGGGAGTTCATGCATGGTGGCAAATCCCGTAAAGAAGCCATTGCAGGCCGGGCGCGGTGGCTCAAGCCTGTAATCCCAGCACTTTGGGAGGCCAAGATGGGCGGATCACGAGGTCAGGAGATCGAGACCATCCTGGCTAACACGGTGAAACCTCGTCTCTACTAAAAATACAAAAAAATAGCTGGGCGAGGTGGCGGGCGCCTGTAGTCCCAGCTACTCAGGAGGCTGAGGCAGAAGAATGGCATAAACCTGGGAGGCGGAGCTTGCAGTGAGCTGAGATCCGGCCACTGCACTCCAGCCTGGGCGACAGAGCAAGACTCCGTCTCAAAAAAAAAAAAAAAAAAAAAGCCATTGCAGTGAGAGATGAAAGAAGGGCTGAGGCCACACACGTGTGCCGCAAGGGTGCAGAGGAGAAGGCGCTGGGCAGCAGGTGCAGCCAGAAGCAGCTGGCCCTGGGCCGTTTTCATCCCAGGGTTAGAAGCAAATAAAAACTCCCTCTTCATAAACATCGTTCTCTTGCTCCGTGGAATTGTGTTTTACCAAAAGTGGAAAAGGGTTTTTCCATTATTGCTGATCAAATGACTTTTCAAGCCTGACCAAACAGGAGGCAAGGCATTTTAATTGTCCACAGTAAGGCTCACAGTCGAGGCACAATGAGCCTGAAGCTCCTCATCAGACCTGCCTCTGGTGACTGGTGTGGGCCATCTGTGAGTCCCAGAGTCCGAGGACTTGAGGTCCCACTGGCCCAGCCCCCGTCTAGATTGGGGTCAGTACGAGGCTTCTCTTTGGGTGTCACTGGGGGCTGCTTGCTTTGAGAGAGACAGAGACAAACTGGGACGTGTCAAGAAGAGAGAGGAGGATTATGTGGGGGCTTGAGATCATGCCAGGGCAGAAGGTTTAAACAAGCAATTTCTAAAGGTTCTTTTGTGTCTACGAGAGAGTAGAATGATGCGGGGGCTTGAGATCGCACCAGGGCAGAAGGTTTAAAGAGCAATTTCTAAAGCTTCCTTTGTGTCTAAGATTCTGGGTCTTGGCCAGCTGCGTTGGCTCACACCTGTAATCCCAAAACTTTGGGAGGCTGAGGCGAGTGGATCGCCTGAGGCCAGGAGTTCTAGACCAGCTTGACAACATGATGAAACCCTGTCTCTACCAAAAAAGAAAAAAAAAGCCAGGTGTGGCGGCAAGCACCTATAGTCCCAGCTACTCAGGAGGCTGAGATGGGAGGATCTCTTGAGCCCAGGAGGCTGAGACTGCAATGAGTCATCATTGTGACACTGCACTCCAGCCTGGGTGACAGAGCCAGGCCCTGTCTCTAAAAAAAGAAAAAAAAATTCTGGGTCTCAGTCCTCAAATTGATGTGGCTCTATCTTTGTCCCCAAGTTTTATCCATCCTGTCTCAAACATGTCTTCCAGATATACCCCTCCTTGAACAGAGCAGGGAAGGATGCATCAGGAGTGAGTCACCTCAGTGAATAGCTTTTTTGAAATGAATTAAACTGCATTTCCCTGCAATCCTCCCGTCTCTGCCCTAAGAGAAGCCCACTGTCTCCTGGGCCTGCATACCCCACCGCACCTCAGAGTGAGCCTCCCAGGCTTCCGCTGACTCTGCCCCTTCAGTGCACGGCCCAGAGCCACGATTTGCCAGCTGGGCTCCTGCGCTCAGAGTCTCCCTACAGAACAGGTTCTTGTCCAAAGAAGTTCAGGAAATGCCACGCACTTTCCGCTGCCTTTTAGAGATTTGATGGCCATTACACTATGAAAGACCTTGAGAACTGCATGAAGAAACTTGTTTCCAAAGTGTCCTTTTGTAAAGGGATACCTGCTACACATGTGATTCTGGGAATATTCTGGGAAGTAAAGGCCTGTTGAATAAATGCAGCACCTGTATGCACCATGGCATCCAGGGCCCTTCAAATCTCAGTGCTGCTTGACCTCCCAGACAGCTGCTCCCGTACCTGTCCTGTGCGCCACAAGCCCCCGCTCCAGCCGCCACAGCTTCTCTGATCCTGGAACAGTCTGACCTTGTGCTGTTCTTACCGCTTGGGATATACCTTCCTACCTCCAAAGATTCTCTTGCTCCTTCGTGGCCCACCCAGGATTCCTCTCTTGTATGAAGCCTTCAGGCCCCTCACCAGGTAGGGTCACGTGCTCTCTTCCCTGGCTCCTGTAGCGTTTTGTTCTGATCGCTCGAAGGAGCCATCAGTATCTCATGTCAGTGCTCTGCTCTCTGATAGTCCCTCCAGGCAAGTCCAGAGTCTCTCCTGTCTGGTCCGCTTGGGTCAGGGCAGCCCCTGCCTTCCAGGAAGCAGGGATGTCATCAAGGACTGGACTGCTTTGTTCCCTCACCGCCCAGCCTACCCCACCCTTCCTGGGCTGCAGCCAGCTCAGGAGCCTGTTGCCCTGATGGTGGAGTCCTTGCGGGACAGGGAGGCTATGCCTGTCTCTGCCTGTGGGCCAGAGTGCCGCGCTGCTATGTGCCAGGATATGTGGCCAAGTGTGACAGAGATTCCTCCATGCCGGCGAGCCTCTCATTGCACAGTGGTACAGTGTCTGGCCAACTGTCTACCCCCAGCCATCTGGTTCTCCCAGTTACTTCTGTGGGTGAAGGTGAGGAGATAAGAGGCCTGCCCCAGGAGATGGGTGGGGGATGGAGGGTCCCTGGTGGGGATTGTCATGAGCCTCTGTTACTGCAAGATGTCCCTGGTGAGAGGAGCCACTTTTGTGTTGCTTTTGTGCTGAATCCTGATTCAATATTTAGACATTTTTTAAAAATTTATTTTATGAATATATGAATAGTATTTTCATTCTCTTGTTATTCCTCATAGTACTATAGGAAAGAAGGGAAGTAACATTCATTGAAAATGTTCTGTGTACCAGTCACTACTGGAAATGCTTTAAATATCTTAATGTAATATATATTAATATATCTATAAACAGATACCTCAGGAATTAAGATATCGCTTACAAATAGTCATTTTAAATGTAGTGCTTTGTGTTGGCAGATGTATAGCCAAGGTGTATTAATTTGGCCAAGTTAAATTAATTCCCGCAATGTGCTGTTTTATCTTTGTAGGGACATTTTAACCATACCAAGAATCATTAGAAGATGCAAGCTGGAAGAAAGAAGATCCCAGTTTTGGTTTTTAACCCTTCGTGTTGCAGCAAATGTGAATCTCCTACAGATGGGTTTGGGGATTTCCCTGTTCCGACGGCAGCGCGGGGTCCTCTGTGGGTGGGGGAAGTTGTGTTTTCATTCTAGTAAATCCACCATCCTCTGCACGAGAGCCAGGAGAATCCACGTCACTTCAAAAGAGCCCGCAAGGCCGGGCGCGGTGGCTCACGCCTGTAGTCCCAGCATTTTGGGAGGCCGAGACAGGCGGATCACAAGGTCAGGAGATCGAGACCATCCTGGCTAACATGCTGAAACCCCGTCTCTACTAAAAATACCAAAAAAAATTAGCCTGGCGAGGTGGCGAGCGCCTGTAGTCCCAGCTACTCGGGAGGCTGAGGCAGGAGAATGGCGTGAACCCGGGAGGCGGAGCTTGCAGTGAGCTGAGATCCGGCCACTGCAGTCCAGCCTGGGAGACAGAGCCAGACTCCGTCTCAAAAAAAAAAAAAGATCCCCCAAATCATTACTACGTACTGTAGCCTCCTTTCAAATGTTCCTGGTTCAGAGGGAGATGAATTGCATTATTTACAAGTCAAAAAATGTTGTATCAAACTTCCTATGAGCTTGGGCACTCATGACCTGTGGAGGCCCGCCCAGACGCAGCCAGGATGCTTTTTCATTGTTTTGTGGATGTACCCAGTGCTGTTTACACATTCTTTCATTAAAAGGCTTATTTTTATATTTAAAACGTTCTAATCTTGCAGTGAATTTTACTAAGTGCTAGTGTCCAATCTGTTCCCCAACTGAGGTTATCAGAGACAGAATCCCTTTTATATTCAAGTGGAAATTACTCATTTTCTCCTGGGTTTTCAATGTATTGTCTGACTGTGAGGCTGGCATTATTTTCTCTGGGTTTGAAAGCTTCCTGAGATGTCCTGTTTGTAAGCTCCTGCCCGCATCACGTTATGTGCAGGGAACGTGCTCCCTCCAGGGAGTGCCCTCCGCACTGATGTGGGAAGAGCCCCCTCTATAAGTAGTCATGGCATTCGGTCATGGGGAGAATTCCGTACGGGAAAGATGGAGCAGAGGAAGACAAGGTGTTGAAACTGGTACAGTGCCACCTGGGATAGGGATGATCCAGAATTACAGGACACGTCTTCATTAACCCTGGGTAAGATCCCAGAGCTGTGACTCGATTAAAAAATGCCAGTTCGTGCCAAACAACCAAAGCTGGGAGAGAGGGAGAAGGTATTGGCATTTGTGGCCTACGAAAGATTCTTATGAAGAACTTTAGTTTGTTAATTAAGATGAGATACACATCTTAATTTTTATGGGAAAAAAGAGAAAACTCTTAGATACACAGCATGTTCTTTTTTGTGTGTAAACTCTTCCTTCTCACCCTCATTCATGGAGAGAGCAGGTGTCCACGCAGTGTCTGGTGGGTGTTTTGTAGCTGATGTGGCGCGTCCCTCCAGCTATTCATACGAAGCTGGCTTTTGTAGAGAACAGTCCCCAGGCATCCTCCTGCCCCAAGGAAAATGCCCCTGCTTGAGAGTCGGACAGATGTGAGTTCCCATCTCATCTCCACCGACCATCTCCACGTGACCTTGATGAGTCCTTAGACTTCGTGGAGCCTCTGGTTCCCATCTGGGTGGTGGAGAGGTCACCCTCGCGGTTTGTCCTTGCCCACAATGCAACTCCTCGGTGTCAGCGCCCTCCCTCCCGGTGCACAGCCTCCCCAGCCCAAAGCAGTCCTTCTGTTCTGGAAAAGCAAAGCTCACGAAACATGATGACCAGGTGACAAGGACGAAAGGGATGAGGTGCAACTGGCCAGAATGTGGGTGTATTAGGGTTGTCTAGAGGGACAGAATAGGATAGGTGTATATGTGAAGGGGAGTTTATTAGGAGTGTTGACTTGCACGATCACAAGGTGGGGTCCCACAATAGGCCATCTGCAAGCTGAGGAGCAAGGAAGGCAGCCTGAGTCCCAAAACCTCAAAAGTAGAGAAGTCGACAGTGCAGCCTTCAGTCTGTGGCTGAAGGCCCAAGAGCCCATGACAAACCCCTGGTGTAAGTCCAAGAGTCCAAAAACTGAAGAACTTGGAGTTCTATGTTCAAGGGCAGGAAGCGTCCAGCACGGGAGAAAGAGGAAGGCCGGAAGACTCAGCCAGCCTCGTCTTTCCACATTCTCCTGCCTGCTTTATTCCAGCCATGCTGGCAGCTGATTAGATGGTGCCCACCCAGATTGAGGGTGTGTCTGCCTTCCCAGCCCGCTGACTCAAATGTTAATCTCCTCTGGCAACACCCTCACAGACACACCCAGGATCCATACCTGGCATCCTTCAATCCAGTTGACACTTGATATTCACCACCACAGTGGAGAACCAGCAGCTTTATCCAGGTGCTGTTGTTTCTGGACTGTGAAGGGAATGGAGGAACTTGTCACTGGGTACCTAAAAGGGGGGATGGCAACATTTTCTTGGTGTTTTCAGCCATTTTAGTACAGGCCATGAAATAGAAGGCTCAGAAATTCCAGACTTTCATAGGTGTGGTCCATACCTCAGTCCAGTCCTAGTCTGACCTTGTGTGGACAGAGGTCCTGCCCGTGGCCTTGTTGTCTCCTGACAGCCGCCCCCCGCCCACCCCCTGACTTGCTGTCACAGCTGCCCTGGCATCCATCCTGGCCTTCAGCCCCACCTTCCTGGCTCCAGAGTTGTCCCTGGCCACGGTACAGTCTCTGCTCTCCAGCCCAACCCACCTCCTGCTGGGATTACCTGGAGGAGCTCGCTGCGTGCAGAACTGTTTCTCCCTGGCAAATTAATTTGTCAGCACCACAGGTACTAAAACAGATTAGCTAATAGGCAAAACCTGCATAGATTTCACTAAACTGAGTCTTGATGCGCCCATGACGAGCATGAAATGGGATTATCCCTTTAAAGTGCTTCATGTTTGTGTTCTTGTCAAAAGAGGAGGAAAAAGACATTTTCTTACACCCTGAGGAGACAGACTGGCATTGATGTGTGTGTATTTCCACTAGAAAAGTTTTCAATTTGTTCTTTAATTATAATCTGTTACTGCTTTTGGGGGGAAATAGGGGCTAAAATGTCAAAACATACCTTTAATTTCACAAAGTAAGTTTCTTTTTTTTTTTTTTTTTTTTTTTTTTTTTTTTTTTTTTTTGAGGCGGAGTCTCGCTCTGTCGCCCGGACTGGAGTGCAGTGGCCGGATCTCAGCTCACTGCAAGCTCCGCCTCCCGGGTTTACGCCATTCTCCTGCCTCAGCCTCCCGAGTAGCTGGGACTACAGGCGCCCGCCACCTCGCCCGGCTAGTTTTTTTGTATTTTTAGTAGAGAGGGGGTTTCACTGTGTTAGCCAGGATGGTCTCGATCTCCTGACCTTGTGATCCGCCCGTCTCGGCCTCCCAAAGTGCTGGGATTACAGGCTTGAGCCACCGCGCCCGGCCAAAGTAAGTTTCTAAACCAACAACTTATGAAACTCATTTTAGAACATTCAAAAGCATGGTAAGTGGTTAACAAAGATGTGTTAACATCATTTGACATGTTTTTCCTCCTTTTAAAATATAGTTTATTTCCAAATTTGTTTTTAAAACAATGAAAAAGTATACTTGAAATCTATACTTACCAAAGAAAAAAGTTTAATTATAAATTTTAGATAAAAATGAAATTAAGTCGTCCATAATTCCATTACTCAAAAGTAACTCATGTTCACATTTTGATGTATGTCCTTTCAAATTTTTTTCTATGTGAATATGTGCTCCTAAGCATGTACTTTTAAAATTTATATTTTATTTTATTTTGAGACAAGGTCTCACTCCTCTTACCCAGGGTGGAGTGCAGTGGTGCAATCACGGCTCACTGCAGCCTTGACTTCCCCGGGCCCAGATGAGTACCTCCTCAGCCTCCTGAGCAGCTGGGACCACAGGCATGTGCCACCACACCTGGCTAATTTTTGTATATTTTGTAGAGGTGGGGCCTCACCGTGTTGTCCAGGCTGGTCTTTAACTTCTGGGCTCAAACCATCTGCTCATCTTGGCCTCTCCCAGTGCTGAGATTACAGGTGTGAGCCACCGCACCCAGCCTAGCATATATATTTTTTTTTGAGACTGAGTCTCACTCTGTCGCCCAGGCTGGAGTGTAGTGGCGTGATCTCGGCTCACTGCAAGCTCCGCCTCACGGGTTCACACCATTCTCCTGCCTCAGCCTCTTGACTACAGGTGAAGACTACAGGCGCCCGCCACCATGCCTGGCTACTTTTTTTGTATTTTTAGTAGAGACAGGGTTTCGCCGTGTTAGCCAGGATGGTCTCGATCTCCTGACTCATGATCCGTCCACCTCGGCCTCCCAAAGTGCTGGGATTACAGGCATGAGCCACCGTGCGCGGCTGCATATACTTTTTAATGTTAACATCGTGTACATCTTTTCATGTCAATTAATATATATTAGATTACCATTTTAAGTGGTTACACGGTATACCGTTAAATGGAAACGCTGCATTTACCCAGTTCCTTCATAATGAGTGTTTAGGTTGTATCTGTGTACTTGCTGTTATAGAAGTTACTCTCTAAACATCCTTTTATTTCCATTGGCTGTCCGTTCCATTTTTATCATACATGGAGCAGTTTCTGTACTTGCTTCTCTGTTCTTTGATCTTTCTTGTGCAGTGGCCATAACATTGTGCATGTGTGTGGGTGGCCTTTTTATTAAAATGTAACACACATGCAGAAGAGCGAATAAATGTGTGCCCAGGTCTAGTGCACCTGCATGGGTATGATCAACTTTAGGATCATTTTGTCAGATCTCAAAAAAAAAAAACCCCACATAAAGTATTGATGGGGTCTGTGCTGATTACTGATGAATTGCAGGATAAGGGGTAGCTTTAGAGTATTGAGACTTATGCAGACACATGGTATAAAGTTTTGCAATTATATTCAAAAGAACATTCTAGAAGTTGTGCTGTTGGATCAGAGGGCACCTTCTGGTTTTCTGCCCTCTGGAAAGGTACCAAAAGCCCATGTCCTGTTCCTCTGCACCAACATTGGCAGAAACATTTTTTAACATGGAGCATTTTGCACCCACAAAAGTAGGCAGGACAAACAGACAGAACGAGGAGCTCTGTCAGCTCTCATTCAGCTCCAGTGATGATCAGCCACTGCCAGTCCTGCCTGCCTCTTCCCACCTGGTCCCACCGTTAGACGCAAATACCAGAGTATGACTGCACTTTTTTTCAATGTCTCTCCTAAAGAGACATTTGAAAAGCAAAACCGCAATAAAATTGTCACTCCTAACACAAAATTTGCAGTAATTCCTTATATCATGAAATAGCTAGCTTTTGATTACATTTCTACATGCTTAATCCATTTCATGATGATTTTGTTTTGTTTTGTGTTTTGTAACTTGCGTGAATTGGGATCCAATCAGGGCCACATACTGTGACAAGCTGATGGGTTCCTAAGTCTCTCTCTCTGTTCAAGGATCTTCTCTCTCTCTCTTCCCTCTCCTGAAACTGGATTATAGAGTTTGTGCTGATTTCGCTAATTCTATCTCCCTGAGGTTTTACCTGCTTCCCTGACCTGTGTTTCCTATAAATTGGTAGTTGATGTAGAAGCTTAAGCAAATTCCATTTTGATTTTTTTTGGCAAGTCTTCTCTTTTGATTGATGCCAGTATGATCTTTGCTAGTTGCAGTTTTAATTTGAATGCCACATACTGCTTTTCGGAGATGCTTATGGGCCATGTGTGTCTTTTGTAAACTTTCCACCTTTGCCCATTTTTCTATTGGAGCATGTGTCTTCATTATTTATTTTTAAGAGTTCTTTATATATGAAGGCCATTGAATCTGTTTTTCTCTCATGTTAGAAATATTTTTCCCAGTTTGTTATTTTTCACTTTTTTTTTAATGATATTTATATATCCTTTGCCACACAATTTTTCTCTGTCATATCTGTCAGCCTCTTTTTTGCTGGCTTCTAGTCTTACAATCATTCAAGAAAGGCCTTTCTTTCCCCAAGGTCATGTACATTACATGAGTTGATTGTAATTTATACATCTACATTTTTGCACAATTCTGACATTTAGAACTTTAGCTACAACTTTCTGGTGGGTAAAGAGTGATAGACCTAACTTTATTTTTTCCCCAAACATTAACCACTTATTCTAACCACATCTTTTCCATCGGCTGTCCGTTCCATTTTTATCATACATGGAGGAGTTTCTGTACTTGCTTCTCTGTTCTTTGATCTTTCCTGTGCAGTGGCCATAACATTGTGCATGTGTGTGGGTGGCCTTTTTATTAAAATGTAACACACATGCAGAAGAGCGAATAAATGTGTGCCCAGGTCTAGTGCACCTGCATGGGTATGATCAACTTTAGGATCATTTTGTCAGATCTCAAAAAAAAACCCCGCATAAAGTATTGATGGGGTCTGTGCTGATTACTGATGAATTGCAGGATAAGGGGTAGCTTTAGAGTATTGAGACTTATGCAGACACATGGTACATTTTGCTCGATAAACACTTTCCCGTTTCGTTAGTATAGGTCCTGCACTTTAAGCTCATCCCAGATCATCTTTGTTCAATTACTGTTTCTATGTATAACTGTTATACTAGATCATTTCTGAAAAAAATGCTGTTTAAAACCTACTAGTGCATTTTCCCCAGATGCAAAGGGAAATTTTGGTCCAATTTCTACATGCTTCATCAATTTCATAATGATTTTGTTTTGTTTTGTATGGCCGTCCTCAGGAAGCCCATCCTTCCTGAGCACATGTATGTCAGACACCGTGCTGAATACTTGACTTACATTATCATATTTAGCCCCCAGAACTCCTTGAGAGAAGTACCTTCATTGTACTCAGAATGAGAGAGGTCCAAGGAGGCTGCACCACTTGTCCACAGTCAGATGCTGGGGTCAGACCTGGCCTCCACTCCAGCATCTGCCTCCTCCAGACCCTCACTTCTAGAACTACACATGGATTGTGGGGTGGCAGAGTGGGGGTGGGTGTCTGGTTAAAAAGCAGACTCTTAAGTCTGGGGCAAGGCCTGGGATTCTGCATTTTGAAAAAGCTCCCAGGAGATGCCACCACCACGCTCAGGACTGTTATAGCACATTGCCTGCCAACGTCATTTAGGATATGGTAACATGGGATCTTGTGGAGGTGCAGACAGTTCCCTGGCTCTAGAGTGGAAAGCATTCTGTTTTGGGGAATAATTTGAACAGTTTACCTTGCCAGTCTAGGAAGCCCCTCACCTCGGTGCCACTTCCTGGAGTCATGACATCTGGGGGCCTGGGCAGGCTGCCCGCCTGCGGCTCCTCTGCCACTTACTCTATTTCCTTATCTGTGAAATGAGAACAGCAACAGTACCCGCGTCATCACTCACTGAGGAGTCAGTGACATAGGTCTGTATTTGAGGCTCTTGGAATGGAGCTTGGTGGCCATAGCCACTTTTACTGTGTGCACTTGCACAGGCCTCAGAACCCACCACTGCAGCGCCCAGGGCCACAGTGGCACAGGAATTAAAGCCAGCCTTCTGCCATCCACATGCTGACCCTGTTGTGAAGGCCCTCTCCCCCCACAATCACAGGCCTCGTGGAGAGGCTGGCTCAGATCTCCTCTTCTCCACCCACTGCCTCTTAGCTAGGATTCGTGATTTTTATGCAGTTTTTTGGGGACCTTTAGAAACTTCTGGTCCCCCAGTTGCTCACCAATATGTCAGAGTATTTGGTGAGGATTTCCTGGCCTTGATATCTATGATCACTGTCAAGTCTTCAGCAGCTTGGTAGAAAGGGTGGTCCTAGTGCAAACTTGGGAGGGCGCAGAGGGGACAGCAGGGAGTTAGTGTTTACTGGGCACTGAGTTGCAGATGGGGAAGATGAGAGTTCTGGAGATGGATATGGGGATGATGGTTGTACAAGTATGAAAACACTTAATGCTGCTGAGCTGCACACTTAAAAATGGTTTAAATGGTGAATCTTATGCCATGTATATCTTACCCCCATGAAAAAAATTCAGCTGGATGTGGTAGCTCACACCTGTAATCCCAGCACTTTGGGAGGCTGAGGTGGGAGGATCACATGAGCCCAGGAGTTCAAGACCAGCGTGGGCAACACAGTGAAACCCCATCTCTACAAAAAAAAAAAAAAAAAAAAAAAAAAAATAGCTAGGCATGGTGGTGGCATATCCCTGTACTTTCAGCGAGTAGTGAGACTGAAGTGGGAGAGTCACTTGAGCCC
This sequence comes from Rhinopithecus roxellana, assembly GCF_007565055.1. Lineage (NCBI taxonomy): Eukaryota > Metazoa > Chordata > Mammalia > Primates > Cercopithecidae > Rhinopithecus > Rhinopithecus roxellana. Next base: position 50,016,073 of record NC_044559.1, on the reverse strand, counting down.
AGGAGATCAAGGCTGCAGTGAGCCATGATTGAGCCACTGCACTGTAGCCTGGGTGACGGAGTGAGATTCTGTATAAAAAATAAAGAAAGAAAAAACTCTCAATGGCTCAACCCTTCCCTTCTCTGTAAAATGACATTGTTTCTTTTCCTCATTTCTCACTTACTATGGACTAGCCAAGTATGAGTTTTCAGTCACCCACGTGAAGGCCATGACCCTTGCTGTTGAGCCCTGTGCATGCAGCGGCTTTCAGGGGTGCTGCCCTCGCCCTGCTCATGACAGCACTCCCACCCCGAATCTTCTGGTCCAGCCACTGGAGCTTGGAGCCATGAGGGGCGGCACTTCCCTCTGGGCAGGAGTCCAAAGACCACCAGTGGCTTGCTAGGGTCGGTAAGGGTTCGTTTCACATTTACTAAATACACGGCGATGTTTTCAGCCCTAAATCAGGACATACAAGATTTCCTTTCTGACATCTAAATTTACTTATGTGGAAATCATTACACAAAAACATTTAAATTGCATTTAGTCATTTATTCAGTGACTATTATTAAAAAGAGTAAAGTTATTTAAAAGTTAACAACCATCAGCCACCAATGTATTTTTCAGTTAAAATGATCTATTTCATCACTCTTCTGGTGAGGCCCATTTTTCTCTACTTTTCTTTTTTTTTTTTTTTTTCTTTTCAAGATGGAGTCTTGCTCTGTCACCCATGCTGGAGTACAGTGATGCGATCTCAGCTCACTGCAACCTCTGCCTCCTGGGTTCAAACAATTCCCCTGCCTCAGCCTCCCGAGTAGCTGGGACCACAGGCCCGCACCACCACGTCCGACTAATTTTTTTGTATTTGTAGTAGAGCTGGGTTTCACCATGTTGACCAGGCTGGTCTCAAACTCCTGACCTGGTGATCCGCCTGCCTCAGCCTCCTAAAGTGCTGAGCTTACAGGCGTGAGCCACCGTTCCCAGCCAGGTGAGGCCCATTTATTCACATTTCAGGAAAGCCAATTCAGTGATGATTCATAATTCTTAATTTTTTCAAACATTCTTGACAAACCTTTTAAAAATTAATTTGAATCAGCAGAAGAAATTAAATCTCAGGAGTCATAAATGCCTTGGGCAATCACTGCAAGTTGTTGATCAAAAATGACCCATGGCCATACCTGTGTCTCCTTTGGAGAAATGTCCAAAGCCCATTTTTAAATTGGGCTATTACTTTTTTTGCTTTTGAGTTGTGTAAATTCCTTATATAGTTTGGAAATTGACCCTTTATCAGGTATGTGGTTTGCAAATATTTTCTCCCATTCTGTAGGTTTCACTCTTTTCACTCTTGATTGCTTTCTTCACTGTAAAGAAGCTTTTCAGTTTGATGAAATCCCACTTGTCTATTTTTGCTTTTGTTGCCTGTGCTTTTGGGTTAATATCCATGAAATCAATTACAATGTCATGAAGCTTTCTCTCTGTTGTTTCTAGGAGTGTTTTGTTTTTGTCTGTTTGCTAGACGTTAGCCCACTTGGTGAAATCTAGGAGTTTTATCGTTTTGGGACTTACGTTGAAGTCTTTAGTCCATTTTGAGTTGATTTTTATTTTTGTATGGTATAAGATAATGGTTCAGTTTCATTCTTTTGCATTTGCATATCCAGTTTTCTCAATATAATTTGTTGGGGAGACTGTCTTTGCCCCATTTTACATTCTTGGCACCCTTATTGAAGAGCAGTTGACCATATATGGTTGGATTTATTTCTTGACTCTATTCCATTGGTCTATAGATTTGTCTTTATGTCAGTATTGTACCATTTTTATTAACTGTAGCTTTGTAATATATTTTGAAATTAGAAAGTATGATGCCTTTAACAGATATATGAAAAGATGTGCAATGTTACTACTCATCAGGGCATTGCAAGTCAAAATCACAATGAGATACCACCTCACACCCATTTAAAAAACAAAAGACAAGTGTTGGTGAGAATGTGAAGAAATTGGAAGCCACGCACACTGTTGGTAGGAACGCAAAATGGTGTAGCCGCTACGGAAAACAGTGTGGAAGTTCCTCAGAACACTGAAAATAGCACTACCATATGATCCGGCAATCCCACTTCTGAGTATGTATCCGAAAGAATTATAATGAGATCTCAAAGAGATACGAGCACTCCTGTGTTCACTGTAGCACAATTCACAATAGCCTGGATGTGAAAACAACCTGCGTGCCCACTCAAAGACAGCGGATGAGGAGAATGTGACAGTACATATGATGGAATATTTCTCAGTCTTTAAAAAGGAAGAAACCCTGTCCTATGTGACAACATGGACAAAGCGGGAGGACATCATGCTAAGTGAAACAAGCCAGACACAGGGAAACACATACTGCGTGATTCACTTCTGTGTGGAACCTGGAAACCTTAAGCACACAATAGAATGATGCTTGCCAGAAGCTGGAGGAGGGAAAGCGGGCAGTTGCAAGTCAGCCAGTATAAAATTTCACTCACAGCAGATGCATAGGTTCCCGAGATCTGTGAACACTGTGCCTGTAGGTAACAATGCCGTATTGTACACTTAGAACTCTGCTAAAAGGGCAGATCCCATAGCAAGTGTTCCTGCCACAATAAAATTAAAAACAGCACACTGGCCCGTGACCCACGGTGGCACTTGGAGGGAGGGCTCATGCTTTCTCTCGTCCTTTCCATTTGGGTTCAGAGACTCACGCTCCCACGTGAGAATCTCCCCATCCCAGGGTGGTCCCTAAGGGGCCTTCCCCCACTCTCCTGGGGACCCGCAGTTTCTCCTTGAGTTGGTGCTGGGCTAGCCTCCTGGCAACAGAGTGGGAGGAGACTCTGACAAAGCTGCCCTGTCGTTCCAGATGGTTCCACTTAAGACGCGGTTTCGATGGCATCCATAGTAATTGACAGATGTACTCGGATTCCTTGTCCAAAAGTCCTGGCTTTCGAGGAGCCCTCTTGGCTGCTGTGCTACCCGCAAACAGTGCCGAGTCCCAGCCATTCGCCCCCCTCGAGTCTCAAGCCCAACAGCAAGCTCCTGACACAGGTGGAAATATTCCTGTGGGGGCCTCACATGCCCGGGGCCTTGTTCTGGAAAACACCATCACAGAAGTAGAGGCAAGAACCAGGGGTCTGACTCTGTGGTCCCGAAAACCTTAATGAATAACAGTTTTGTTTCAGCAGTTTAAAAAAAATCCTGAAGTATGTTTTATATTCTTTCAAGCTCTCCATCAGTATAAAAACTTAGAAACTTTGGCCGGGCGCGGTGGCTTACACCTGTAATCCTAGCACTTTGGGAGGCCAAGGCAGGTGGATCACGAGGTCATGTGATGTATCAGGAGATCGAGACCATCCTGGCCAATATAGTGAAACCCCGTTTCTACTAAAAATACAAAAATTAACTGGGCGTGGTGGCGGGGGCTTGTAGTCCCAGCTACTCAGGAGGCTGAGGTAGGAGAATCACTTGAACCCTGGAGTTGGAGGTTGAGGTGAGCTGAAATCGTGCCACTGCACTCCAGCCTGGGTGACAGAGTGAGACTCCATCTCAAAACAAACAAAAAACACTTAGAAACTTCTAGTGTAACAAAACCCAACATTTTTCCACTGCCTGCCCGTAGTTCCTCTGTATACACAATTCACAGAAATGCGCAAGACTGTGCCTCAGACTTGGTATTCCTATTTGGCTGCAAAGGTTTACTGTACGAATGACCACCAGGATTGGACTGGAGTGAGCTGTGTTTGGAAAACATTCTTAGAACATGCATTGTTTTTCTCTTCAGAGTGAATGCAAGAATTTTCAAATGCTCTGCTAATAATTTGCTTTATCTTCAAGGGTACTGAGAGGCCCACAAGAGAGCGATGCTGATGAGTTGGCCACTAGTCTTATTCACTGGTGTCCTGGTCTAAGCTCTTCCTTTAATCCTGTGTTTTTATTAAAATAGCTCCTGATATTAGAATAGGCAGCTTACATTTGTGATTAAATAGGTACAGTGGAAGTCTATGATGACGAGGTGACGGGGTCCAAAGATTCAGCTGTGTAACCTCAAGTGTACCATGGGGCTGACGCAGGCTGGGGCAGCCTCCTCAAAGCTGGTCTGGACGTGAGACCCAGCTTGCACCTCACGTGTCCTGGCTGTGTCATCTGGGGGCAGGAACTATCACGGGGATGCTTCTGGGTGTGAGGGACTCTGTGGTTGGTGCTCCTAGCTCCAATGGCTACCTTCTCCAGAGATCGCCCTGGTGGTTCAAGCTGCCTCACCTGGAGGTGCCTGGGGTCACCCTCCATGATTGGGTGGCCCAGGGCTGACCGCTGTCCTGTGCGGGGTACGTGGACCCCCACTCCTTTGCCTCAAGGAGCTCCATAGAGCAGCATGTGATCCCCATCGGGCTCCCGTCCAGCTTCCTAACCCAGGGCAGAAGTGCGTTGTAGAGAAGCTATTTTATACAGGCCAGAAGGATGTATGGTGGTGGCCTCCTGAGGTGGGGGTGGGAGAGGGAAATGAAACTCTTAACGAGCAGGGGCGGGAGAGGGAGCTGAGACTCTCAACAGCCACTGAAGGAAGGTGAGCACAACAGTCACCGTTTACTAAGTATCACAAAAGCAAAAGCAAGTGTGACCAAGTGTTAACAGTTAATTCTGGTGAGAACATGGATGTTCGCTACATATTGTAGTTTTCCATTTTTTGTGTGTTTCAAACATGAACCTTGAATAAATGGCAAGTTGGCTTAGCAGTGGAATCTAAGAACTGTAATTGCAGCCAGAGCTGCATCTGTCCGCACACGAGCCAGTGTGTTTTGCACATAACAGCTCAGTGGTCCCTCCACACCTGAGATGGGACCATCATCCATGTTGGAGACAAGGAAGTCGGGGCACTGGCCAAGGCTACATACCTGCCTATGGCTGAGGTCGGTGCTCCAGCAGGAACCGACCCCAGACAGAGAGGCGCCAGGGTTTACGTCCTGTGTTAAGAGCTGATTCGGTTGCCACATGCTCTCTATATTCAAAACAATCTCTTAGAATAATTTCTTAAATAGCATCTGAGAGATAATGCTTCTTTGTTTATGTGAAATGAACTCAGATGCTCCCTATTGTAATTGAGGTAGATAATGGCATGTATAGATATTCAAGTTTCTTTTAAAAACACACATTGTTTTAAAGCCTTACTACCCATTATTCTCCATGTTGCCTTTGTGACGAAGGTGATTCTGATTACTTTATTTATGTATGAATGAATGGACAGGGTCTTGCTCCGTTATCTAGGCTGGAGTATGGTGGAGCAACCAGGGCTCACCGCAGCTTTGACCTCCCATGTAGCTGGGACCACAGGCACACGCTGCCACATATGGCTAATTTTTGTTGTTGAGGTGGGGGGGTGGGTCTCGCCATGTTGCTCTGGCTGGTCTTGAACTCCTGGGCTCAAGTGATCCTCCCCACTTGGCCTCCCAAAGTGCTGGGATTACAGGTGTGAGCCACTGTGCCCGGCCGAACCTATTCTTAATGAGCCTCAGAACTTCGGGAGCCACAGCCACAATTCTGCACTTGGCTGGGGCCAGTTTGGGTGTGAGGCTGGCCCATTCCTGCTCCTCATTCATGCGCCTGTGACCTGCCGTGAATGTCTCGCCTAGGCGGATCCCACCACCTGTTTTCTGTTCCTGAATCCTTCCCCAGCCCCTCGTTTTTCCATTATGGCTGATGATTTTCTCCTGGGTATAAAAGCTATCCATGCACACTGTCGAGGCCCTGAAAACACAGAACACCTGGAGATGAGATTTTCAATCACTCAATTTCATCACCGATGGTTTTACAGCCACATTTTAAATGTTGCTGTATTTCCTTCTTTCTCTCCTTTGATTCTGTAGCAATACCATCTATAAGAACAGAAATTCAAATTAACATCTTGAATTTTTCATTTAATATTTAAATCATTTCCGTTGACTTTTAAATCTCCTTAATTGTTATTTTGGAGAGGTCTTCAAATTCTAAAAACCCAGATTTAGTCCTGCCAGTGGAATGGTCTCCCTCCTCAGGACTCAAAGCGGCTCTTTCTACATGTTGTCTGCAAAAGAACTGTCACTGGTAGCAGTGACAACAAAGTGACTGCGAAGTGAGCACGAGTTGGCCATAGCGTGAGCCCAAAATCCCTGTAGGTTCCCTTTCCGGGACCCACCTTTGAGCTCCCACCGGTCTGAGTGGGGGCTCCGGTCCCCAAGCCCCTGCCGAGGACCAAAGGTACTCAAGCATCTTCCCAGAGCTGGTTCAACAAGGGCCCCTCCAGGTGAAGGTGATCTGGCTGGCCCAGGGGCTGCCTGGTCTGCTGCACACCACGCTTGCCCCACCCTGGATGGCACCCGGGGCATGTTTTCCACTTGGAATCAGTCGTTTGGAGCTCTGGCTCTGAATACATGAGCCACAGAGTCACAACACACCAGGGTGGCAAGGGGCCCCTGCATGGTGTTCCCTCCAGTGGCAGAGGGGGAGCTTGCCTGAGCCCCTATTGCTCCAAGATGCCTGCTGTCTCCATGATCACCACTGGATGATTTTCCTGTAGATGGAGACCTGGTGTGGGAGGTGCAAATGAGAGAGCCCAGGCGCTGCGCCTGACATTGATTGCAAAGGAAGCCCAGGCTGGGCTGGCAAGGACCACAAGCTGGGGCTTGTCTCTCAGGGATAAACCTGGGACAGTGCTGAGAGAAGGGAGCCCCAGAGTCCTAGGGGCCAGCTGCGGCCTTGCACATTTCAGGGCCTCTGCATTTGGTTATATTAAGAAAATGGAGCTGGGCACAGTGGCTCACACCTGTAACCCCAGCGGAGGCCAAGGCAGAAGGATCCTCTGAGACCAGGAGTTGGAAACCAGCCTGGGTAATATAGCAAGACCCTGTGTCTAAGAATAAATAAATAAATAAAATTAACTGGGTGTGGTGGTGCATGCCTGTACTCCTAGCTGCTTGGGAGGCTGAGGCGGGAGGATTGTCTGAGCCCAGAAGTTCAAGATGACAGTGAGCCATGGTTACACTGCTATTCTCCAGCCTGGGAGACAGAGTGAGATTCTGACTCTTAAAAAGAAGATGTCTGTCAAGCTCATGGCTTCCTCTGCATTGCGTGGTCTACAGGAAGACTTGGTACACCAGGGAATCTGGAGCCTTTGTAGCCTTGGGGCTAGTGGGTGGCCCTTGGAGCCTAAAAGTGACCGAGGTCCCTGCACATCTCAATTCCTTGGGCTCCCATGGATCTGGAACAGCCAAATCCACTTACCCTGTGACGTGAGTTGGGGACTTGCAGAGACCCTGGTGTCCCAGCAGAGGGTACTGGGGACTTAGGCGAGTGTGTATCCAGCCAGTCACAGGCAAGGTAATGATGGGGCTAAAGAGGGGATGCCAGAGAGTGGGCGCCTCAGGAGAGAGGGCACCTACTCTCAGCCAACCTGCCCCCAACCTGGCCAGTAGGAGAGGCACCCACAGACTGGGGCTCTACCCTCTGTCAAGGCAGGTGGTTCCAGGGAGGGACCACAGCCAAGTCATCTTTCTCCTGGGCCTGCTGTCCTGCAGCTGTAGGGGTGAGCTGGACAGCTGACCCCCAGACAGCCCTCATATATCCACAGAGGGCTGGCAGGCCTGCTGTCCTCCCCTTCCTGCCTCCTCCTCCCTGATAGCTTCCATCTCTCTGCTTACTGGACTCCAGGGCACCAAGATGATGGGGGGCCTATGATGCCCCATGACTGGGATGAAGTCCTGTGATGAGCCGCAGAGGCAGAGGGAGGAGACAAATTGCAAATAGTATTGAGGGGGAGACACTTGGACCAAAAGCCAGGCTGCCAGACTGGAGCACTCAATTTTTGTCTGAGTTTCAAAGGCAAAACAGCTGGCCTCCAGAAAGAAAGCACATCTGTGCTTTAGGGGAAGCCACATTACTCTCCTGGTGCTAAATCAGAAAAAAAAAAAAAAAAATGTTCCCAGTGGATCTTTATGGAAATGACATTGATGGGAGGAGGGGAAGCGTGTGTTTGGGTATCTCTTATGGGCTCTAGAAGCCAAGGCCACCATGTTAAAACATAAGGATGCGAAAGCATGTCTCAGGGAGCTAGGGTCACGTGGCCTGGGTGTGACCTGTCCATGGCTTTAGGGTCAGGAGTGACAGAGAAGGTGGACCCCTCATCAGCTCAGCTGGCTTCGTCCGGGTCTGACTAGCTCTGGACACAGGAAGCCTGGAGTGCGGGGGCCTTGGTGGGTTACTTAGTGCTGGAATCTAGGAACTTGAGAAAGCGGCTGCAGGTTGAGAGCTGTGGGCACCATCAGGGCATTAAGGCAGCCTCAGGGAAGGGGGCCTCTGGAGGCTTCTCTACCAAGTACGCAGCCCCCCTCAGTGCCTTACACAGACCTCCCATGCCCTGTGCTGATGCTGGGGCTGAGAAAGAGCGAGGGAGCAGACTGCCTTTATTTCCCTTGCAATAACAACAGGAACAAAATAGCTTTGCTTCCTACCTGCAGCCAGTACTGTAGCAATTTACGCCATGGAAATCTTCCTCCCCACGGCAACCCCATGGGGTCCACACCAGGCTCCCCTGTATGATAACACCAGATCCAGAGAAGCTGCAGAATGCACCCAGTGCATCCACCAGGCTCACACAGGGGATTGGGTGGCTGCTTTTGGAGCCCATCTGGATATTGGCAGGAGCCAAACCAACCTCAGTGCCTGATGTGACAAGACAGGTGTCCACTGTGGATGAAGACACGCCTCTTCAAGACAGGTGTCCACTGTGGATGAAGACACACCTCTTCCAGTGAAACACCTGGTTCTAGTGTGCGTGCCTTTCCTTGCAACTGAACAGCTGTACTGTCTGTTGACTAGAATACAGAACATAAAAAAGCAAGTGTACACGCTTACACACACACGCCTCAGGAGTGGGCTCACACCGCCCACTTCCCCACTCTGGCACCCCCAGAAAGGTCCGGGAGCTCCCCCTGGGGGACCCGTGACTGGGCCTCCTGGGAGATTTAGGCCTAGGCGCCGCATAGACTCACGGATTAAATGAACCTCCGCCTGTAGGTGAGCCGGTGAGGAGGTGGCCTCAGGTGCACAGCCCAAAGCCCCTCCCAGAAAGGACACGCCCAGGCCGTGGCGCTGAGACGGCAGTTTCCGTATTTAAAGGAGCATGGCCGGCTTCCTATCTGAAGTGTGTTTCCCCGGAGAGACCACCACCATTTGATCTATTTTTGATTAAAATGTAAAAATTAAAAATTAAATCAAATGGTAGCATAATTCCTCGGGGAAAACACACTTCGGTTATGAAGAATTCCCTGTAGTAACCTTGAGCCTCTTACGACAGCGTTGTCTCGTCTGTAGGTGGTCTTTTTATGTCACACATAATTAAGAGGAATTGCGGTGAGAACCACGGAAGGCTGCCTTCCGTGTGGGGTCCCGCAGCTGGCGCTTCTGGAGCAGGTCCCGGGGGAGGCACCCGGCGGGGGAGCGGCGTGCACGGGTGGGGCTGCCCACCTGCAGGGAGCCCGAGTGTGCGCCCTGAGCCACCCATTGCCGTGCCCCGTGCCCCATCCCTCGTGTCCCACGCCGAGCCTCGCCCCACCGCCTACCCCACTCCGCGCCACGCCCCTCGCCCCACTCCAAGCCCCACTAGCACCTCTCGCCCCACCCCTTGCACCCTGCCCCTTCCTGTGCCCCACGCCACGACCCGTCCCACGCCCTGCCTCATGCCCTGACCCACTCCCCTCCCACGTTCCGTCGGCCCCGAGCCCTGCCATGTGCGTCCCTCTGTGCAGGGCACGCCACGCCCAGCCCCACACCCCATGCCCCGAGCCCCACCCTGGGCCCAGTCCAGCACCTCATTGGCAGGTGCGGTCGCATCCTCGGAAGGAGGGTGGCTCCTTTCTCCCCCGCACGTGGCAGGCACGTTCCCCACACGACAGATTCTGCTCAACAGCCACGACCGGCGCCATCAGACTTTCCTGGGAGTGGAAGCCACAGGTGACGCGGACCTGACTGCTCCTTAGCTGGGCCTCGAGTCCAGGCGATTGCATTTGCCTCCACGTTTTCCCGCCCACGTGGCGGGACGCGGCTGTGACTTTCTGAGTCGTGACTTCACGTCCAGTTGTGTGGGGTGTGGCTGGACATACCATGGCAGCCTATTGACACCTTGGCTGCATTTATTTTTTGACACTGCTGCTTCAAATGAAAATACCAGAGAACAGAAACGTTAACGGAACGAAGGTCTGGAGGCAGCTCCCAGGGGCGCCTCGCCGGGGGACGTCCTGGGGGTGCAGCTGCAGTGCTGGGGGGCGGGGCGTTGCTGTCCCTGTCTGCGCGGCACTGCGGGCGGGGCAGCCAGAGTTGGGGCTGTACCGTTTCTTAAGTGCTAGTTTCAGTCCGAAGACATTTGACACCTGTGCGGGTTTCCTTTTCTGTTGCCAAAAGTTCTGGAAGCAGGGCCTCGGAGTTGGGAAGGAAATGCATTTCAGGAGCTGGGGAGAGCAGGCCTCGCCAACCTGCAGGCAGAGGGCACAATGCCTGGCGAGGTGCCTGCCCGGAGCCTGCCTGCCCTGCAAGAAAAAGCCATTCGGAGGCCCCAAGTGGCCAGTACTGGGACAAAGCTGTTCCTTGCCCTCCGGAAAGCCAGACCCACGCTGGATTAGGTCCTAAACTTTTTCCGTGGGGGTGGGTTTTGTTCACCTCCACAGGCAGTGAGGGCCCCTGGACCCCAGAGACAGGGCGGACTGGGGGGACGGGGGGACAGGGCAGGAGGGGCTGGTAGGGAGGCATCGGGGTGTGGCAGGCACTGGGGCATCAGCCAAATGCCAGTGATGGGCCAGTAGACCTGACCTCCAGCCTAGGTCTTCACCTCACTGAGTAAGGACCCTGCTTTCAATCCGCACACCTGTGTGCAGGGCTGGGCATTGCTGTCAGTAGTAATGGCCTCTCTGTTTGCCCCTCTTGCCCCACAAGTCATAGGAAGCCCTTTCTGGGGTACAGAGGTGGTGAGGGTACATCCCCAGAGGAAGTCTGTGACTTCCCAAGGCTGAGATGCGGTCCGTTGACAAATGGATCCACCGGGTCATCTGGTTCATGATCTCCCTTCTCTCATGCTGGCAACTTGCACGCGCCCCTTCCATCAGAAACCAAATGGGATTTAAGAGCCGAGCACCCCTTTCCCTGACTTTGCTCATCTGCAGCCGGGTGCACTTCGTAGCCCAGAGTGAGGCCTTTCTGCGCCCTTAGCAGAGCGAGCAGCTCACCTCAAGAGGCCCCTTCCTCAAAGGCCACACCCAGGGTTCCCAGCCGCTGGCTCCCTGGCAGCCCTGGCTGGAGCAGAGCCTACCTGGCAGGTAGACGTGGAAGGAAGGAAGAAAAGCAAACCCAGGAGTGAAGGGAAGCCCAGGCTGGTCTGGGGTGGAGGAGGCATCATGGGGTGCAGCCAAGACCTCTCCACGTTCCTCCTCCAGCCACATCCCCGTATCCTATTTCTTAAGTCACAGGGAATCTCACCTCCAGTTCCCAGCTCAGCCACCATCCAGGCTCAGCGTGCTCTCAAATATCTCAGCCACTTTTCCCACCAAGGCTTCTCCCACCACAGTGCACCACTGGGTGGCTTCGCAGGTGCAGTCCCCAGACAGCATCCCCACAGCCTTGCAAGCTTTCCTGACCGGGTTCACAGGCTGGCCCTATCAGACTGGAGGAAAGCAGTTGTCCCAGCTAAAGTCCTCTCCCTCTTTACCATTTCTCTCTCTCTCTCCCTTCCTCCCTCTCCCTCTCTCTCTTTCTCTCTCTCTCCCTGCCACAGACTGCAAAGGCCCCTGGGCACTGTCCAGGTGCCCAGGCTGAGCCCCAACCCTAAGAGCGCCACCTCTGTAATGTGCAGAACTAAAAAGCCTCCGATCACCACTAGCTACAAGTAGGTTCCACCAGCAAGAAGCGGAGCTCCGCACTGCTAGAGCATCTGCTCCTTCATTTTGGTTTAACTGCCAGGATGGACAGTGCCCTTGTTATGCCAAGGCAGGGCATGAGCCCCTCTGGAACAGTGGGGTGGAGATGCTTCAGCTCCTGGAAGACCACACGCCTCGGGGAGAACATCTGGGTATCAGGCGCAGGAGAAAAGGCATGTCTGACTCAGCGGGAGAGCAGGGCACCTGGGGGTGCTGCCGAGGTTTGTTCCCCCAGCCTGCCCCTTGGTCTGGTCATCAGTGCCATGGTTGAGGAGGGGAGAAGAAGACCAGGCCTGACAGAGGTTGGGGAGAGACTTGCTGCTGCTGGAACGAGCAAAGCTGCTGAGCCGCCCAGAGAGCGATGTGCAACACGGAGGGGTGGAGCTTTTCCCCACCTGCCCGTCTAGGTAATGGGCATCTTGTAAAAATCATACTTTCCCGTGGGTTATGGTTGCTATTTAGGAGGAGCGTTAGATTTGGTGTGTTTTGTGTCTAGCCAGCTGATAACCTTTCCAATTTGTTTTAATGTTTTAACAAATTCGCTTCAATTTTCCAAGAATACCAGCATGTTTATAAGTAACGAGGATCGATTTTTTTGAGGTATAACTCCTTGGGAAGAACATACTTAGATGATGAGGCATTTCCTGTGGTAACCTTGCGACTCACGGCAGCGTTGTCTCATCTGTTGGCATTTTAATTATATCGGCTGCTTAACTTTCTTATTTTAAAAAATGTATTGTTACGGAAAATTCAAACATACTCCAGTATGCTGGGCCACTGAGCCTCTGTGCCCCTCACTCGGCTGCAGTGAGCGCCAGCGTTTTGCAGGCTTGCTTCCGCACTGTCTCCGAGGAGTTTTTCCCCCCGAGTGTCCCTTCCCATGCTGGCTCATGCCCGGGAGTGCTCCCCCAGCAAGGAGGCCAGTGCAGCTTCCCGAAGCCCCAGAGCCCTTGGTGCCCCTCACTGAGCCGTAGGCCCCGCCACTGTGGTCCCTTCATTGTACTTTTTTGTTTTTTTTTTGAGACAGAGTTTCTCTCTTTCACCCAGGCTGGAGTACAGTGGCGTGATCTCAACTTCTGCCTCCCAGGTTCAAGCAGTTCTTCTGCCCCAGCCTCCTGAGTAGCTGGAATTAGAGGCACCCAGAGACAGGGTTTCACCATGTTGGCCAGGCTGGTCTCGAACTCTTGACCTCAGCTGATCCACCCACCTCAGCCTCCCCAGGTGTGAGCCACCACGCTGGCCCATTCTACTCTCTTGAATAAGGCGCTTCACCATCTGGAGGCTGCAGGGTTGGGTGGAGAGTCTCAGGAGACTTGCTGCTGTCTTATTCTGATGTGTAGGAAGAATGTGACTCCAGTACTCAGTGTCTTACGAACCAAATGATCCACTTCCTAAGCCATTTTGCCAAAGAAGCCTTCACGTGATCTTCATCTTGGAGAGACCCAGAACTCACACCACCCTGGCACGGCAGGCTAGCGATCAGGCTGCTCTGTCCATATACAGGGACAGGCAGATGTCATCATATAGTCCTCGGTGCTCTTTCTGGACTGCTCAGCAACAGGTCAGCTGGGATGGGGGTGCCTTCAGCCCAGGAGGGACTGGGGACTGGGGGCATGGATCCCAGGCCTCCTGATGCTGGCTGCTGAACTTCCCAGCACTACCTTAGGGAGGGGGCATCCAGGCTCAGATGACTCCCACCCCAGCTCCTCGTATTCCCTGCCGATGAGTGCACTCAGCCCGTGGAAAGGGAGAGTGGCAGGGGACAGGCCCCCGCCTGGGGCATCCTCACTAAGATGCCAAAACATTGGAGCTCCCACTGCTGACTTCAGAGTTGGCTTCCCCAGGCAGGCCAGTTTCTTATCCCAAACGCTACGCGATGCTGTGTGATGTGTCACGCCCCTAAATGGCTCATGCCCAGTGGCTCTCTGGGGATAGCAAATTGCTAGTCACCCACTGTGCTTTCCTCAGAGTCATCCACAGTACTCTTGGGGAAGGCCATTGTCCCAAGCAGAAGAGCACATGAGACGTCAGGAGCCTTTCTAGAGGCGGAGGTCAGCCTCCCCGCCTGCTGCGCATGGATGAGAATCAGGCCCAGGGCGTCCACTGATTGCAGGGCATGAGTGTGAATTTCATGGGTCCACTCGGCTGTGCCACAGGATACCCAGATAGCTAGTGAAACACTATTTCTGGGTGTGTCTGTGAGAACGTTTGTGGAAAAGGCCTTGATATCAGGAGACTGCATGAAACACTCATGAGATCAGTGTGGGCAGGCAGCATCCAGCTCCAGGGCTGAGTAGAACAGGAAGATGAGGAAGGCACCTTTGCTCTCTCTTGAGAGAGCTTGATCTGGGCCACCTGTCTTCTCCTGTCCTCAGACGCTGGTGCTCCTGGTTTTCCAGCCTTCAGACTCACACTGGGACTCACAGGCGGGCTCCCCTGGCTCTCAGGCCTTTGGGCTTGGACTGGAAATGCACCACCGGTGGTCCCAGCTCTCTGGCTTGCAGACAGCGGAGCGTGGGACGTCTCAGCCCCAAAAATCACATGAACCAACCCCATAAGAAATCTTTCCCCCCCATGTGTCTGTATATATCCTGTTGGTTCTCTTTCCCTGGAGACACTGGCCAATACACAGATGAACAGAGCAGCAGCAGCTGGGCTACTGTCACTGCTCCCGGCTGCTGGGGTGACAGAGCAGCACCAGCTGGGCTAGTTCCCAGCTGCTGGGGTGACCAACTGTCCTGGTTTGTCTGAGACTGAGGCTTTCTTGGGATGCGGGACTTTTAGCACTAATACCAGAACATTCTGGGCAAACTGGGAAGAGTGGTGGCTCCACACGGTACCTGTCAAGCCGCTCCCTGCATCCTCCCTGCCTAGTGCAGCACTTGCCTGCCCTGCAGCCAGAGCCTGCTGGCTCATCACCCCTCCTGCCTTGCTACCATCTCCGCCTCCTCCAGCTTAGCAGGAAAAAGCATACACCATCATTGCTTACTGGCTGTGCTCTGTGCTACACTGAGGTGGGCTGTAGGCAGGGTCAGCAGATGATAATTGGGAGGGCAGCCCAGGGGTTCATTAGCCCGGGAGGCCAAGGCCAAGGACGGCCCCAGGCATGGCTCAGCCTGAGGGTGGGGAAGGGCCTGGGCAGTGGTCAGCGCCCACACCTCCGTCTGTCCTGGCAGGCCCTTTACTTCCCATCACTTAAAATGAGCAAATGCCAATTGATAAAATAATCCCCCAAACCCATTTTCCTCCCAGATTGTGAGCCTGCATCAGAGGTAAGCCTGCAGGGAAGTGTTACACAGGCTTATCAAGACCTTAAGTGAGGCCGTGGGGCCCACCCTCATCCCAGGGGCCCCCAAGACACATGCTCCTGGATGAAATGAAGTGCAAACCAGGGGCTGCAAGGGAGCCACAGGCCAGGGCAGGCTTGCCTAGACAACGGCCTGGTATTCTTCAGTTACTGCATTTCTCTCCTGGTAAACAACATGCAACTGAAGACCCATTTCTCATGCACAAATGAGCAGTTCTGAACCTGAAACTTCAGTCAGCGGCTGGCCCCCTCTCTCAGGCCACCTGTCACCTGCTGGCCCAGTTGCTGCGGGGTCCACACCTCCCTCCATGCCGGTACCTGCTGGAAGAGGCCGCCGCATGTTACTCCCTGTCAAGAAAGAATTAAAGAGAGCATCTTGGGTAGGAAGCAATTGTGGAGGGTGGAAGTTTCTGGCCAGGCAAATAAATTGGATTTAAGTATATTACAGTCATAATCTTTTTCTGCCCCTCTCCAGACGGTCTCTGTACATGGAAAAATGAGAATGTATTCGCAGACAAAGCTTGACCTGAGGGAGACGCCTGCCGGAATCTGGATTTTCAATAACATAAGACAATAAAGCTTAGACTTCTAACCTGCCGCAATATGGGAAAAGTATAAAGAGCTTAGCTGCTAATAAAAGGGAAGGGTCTTCCCCTCATATTTGAAGATCCGGACCCCCCAGAAGGACACTTCATGAAGATCACAGTGGGTTAGCCGGGATCATGCAGACACGAGGCCCCTTGTTGACCGATTGTCTGACAGTTGTCACGTATGGGTCTGATATTAATAAGACCTGCGTTGATTTCCTTGGGGTATTTTTGTCCCTGTGAGTGCATAGCCTCCTGTTGTGGCTCTAGCCTCGGTTGCACTGAGCTACAGTTGCCCTCGGCAGGATGCACAGGTGGGGCTCCCCTCTCCGAGGTGTGCACACCTTGCCAGTGGCACCTCCCTTGGTGGGTGGCTGGAGGGGAAGAGGAGACATGCTAAGGACAGGGGACAGAGTCAGGGCCACTCCTTGGAGACCGGGCACCCTGGTCCACCCACAGCAGGCAGGGCTTGTGAATGGTGGGCTTGGGGAGGTGAGCTTTCTCTGGTTTTGCTTGCTCATCCAGTACTTCCTCCAGGATGTAAGTGGGTTGCTGGCAGTGTGACTGGCGTGAGTAACTGGGTGAAGTCAGCCGGAGGAAAGTGGCGGTGCTTAGTTAAAAGTGTTCTTTGACATGTAACATATGGCAGAAGCAGCAGCCCAGCCTTGGTGAATTTCAATGCTAAGAAGCCTTGTTGCTCACCCATCTCCTGCAGTGCAGAGGGCATCACCCTGTCCCCATGGTCCCCACCCAGACTTTCTGCAAGGGCACTCTTCAGTGTCATCTGCACTTTAAAATGCCATTGAGGCCAAGCTTTCCAAAATAGTCCAGTTCTGCTTGTACCAGATGCATCCCTGAATCTGCACCTCAGAGGAGCCAGCCCCATCCATAGTGCACACATCCTCCATAGCGCACACATCCTCCATAGCGCGCACATCCTCCACAGCGCGCACATCCTCCACAGCGCGCACATCCTCCACAGCGCGCACATCCTCCATAGCGCGCACATCCTCATAGCGCGCACATCCTCCATAGTGCACATCCTCCATAGTGCACACATCCTCTATAGTGCACACATCCTCCTAGAGGTTTCGTCTCCAGTGCGGCCCCTGGTGTGAAGGGCGAGCAAAAAGTGTGGGATGCTGGGTGCTCCAGGACAGGCCCACACTCTGCACACCTGCTGGGCACCATTGTTCTCTGGGAACTTGCACCCAGCACTCAGGGTCCTCTGGAGAGAAAGCAACACAGGACAGTGTGCACCTAGGTGGGCTGCATGCCTGACTCGCTGCTGTGTCATATTTTGGGAACCTTTCTACAGTGAGTCAGAACAATCTCCAAGCCATGTGGGCTTCCCACTTTGTCAAATGCCGTTGAAATGTAGGATGCGCACAGGAACCAGGTGGCAGCTGGTGAGATGGGGACTGCTCCTTTCAGGGTGGAGGCTCCAGGCAGGGCTTGGAGAAATGGCCCAGCCCAGGGTGTTCTGGGAACCTGCAGAGGGAGCTGCCTGCTTCTGGGTCAATCAGGGCTGCCAAGAGCTGGGGCTGAGCCTTGAGATAGGGACCGCAGAGCCATCTCATCCCCTCCAGCCAGCATGGCAGCTGCCTGGACAGGTGCTTACCGTCGTCCTATGACAGGAGGGCCTGAGGTCTGTGGATGGTGTCCATGACCTATCGGGCTTGGGAGACCAAAGCTCAAGACCCCAGATGGGCTCCTGGTCAGACAGGCCTGGCATGGGAAGTGGGCACCCTGCTGTGTCACTCCCTAGTTCTGTGACTGGATCTTCCTGAGCCTCAGTTTCCCCATCAGAGTACAGGAGAAACATGGAGTTTCTATGAACTGAATTGGGTCCCCCTAAAATTCCTATGTTGAAGCCCTAATCCCCAGTGTGACCCTATTTGGAGATAGAGCCTACAAGGCGGTAATAAGGGTTAGATGAGGTCCTAAGGATGGGGCCCAGATATGATCAAATTTGTGTCCTTATAAAAAGAGAAACCACAGAGCTCACTGTCCCTTCCTCTCCACCAGGTGAAGATACAGCAAGAAGACAGGCATCTGTGAGCAAGGAAAGGAGGGCTTACCAGAACCCAGCCGTGCTGGCAGCATGATCGTGGACCTCCAGCCTCCAGAATGGAGAGAAAATGAGTTTCTGTTGTTTAAGCCACACAGTCAATGGCATTTTGTTATAGCAGCCTGAACAGACTAAGACATCACTGGGCAGATAACTGAATTAACCATGTAAAGCACAGGCCCAGGATGCAGTGAGCACATGATGTGTGGTGGTCTACTCACTGCTTAGCTGTGTGATTTGCAGTCATTCTCACGTCTGCAAAATGGGAATCCTGGCAGCTACCACCCTAGAGGATAGGGAGGATAAAGTGAGACAGGACATGTGAGGGCACCGTGTAAGCAGTGAGGGGGCAACTGACACCTGGGGGAATTGCTGCCTGAATGCCCCACAACATAGGGGCCATGAGGCAGCTGCACCCCTTTGCAGCCTTTTAGGAGAGGGTAGTCCTTAGCCTCTGAAGGGCAGTGTTATGGCTGAACTGAGTCCCCCAAATTCATGTATTGATGTCCTAACCCCCAGTACATCAGAATGTGAGTATTTGGAGATAGGGTCTTTAAAAGTAACAAAGGTTAAATGAGGTCTTTGGGGTGGGTCCTAATCCAATACACCTGGTGCCTTTAGAAGACGAGGAGGCAAAGACACAGACGAAATACACCAAAGGATGCCCATAGGATGACACAGGGAGAAGGTGAGCATCAGCAAGCCGAGGAGAGGGGCCTCGGAGGAAACCATATCTGCTGACACGTTGATCTTGGACTTCCAGCCTCCTGGATGGTGAGAAAATAAATTTCTGTTGGTTAAACTACCCAGCCCGAGTTGCCTTATACAGGTTGATTTGTTCACAGCTGCCTCTGCCCTCAGCCTAGAGAGAGTTGATCTTTTATTCCTCAACCTCCTCTGAAGGTTTTTCTGTCTGTCACTAAGCCACCTGCTCACCGGCCTCCCAACTTTGTAACAGGTGAACAAAACACTTACATGTTAGAAAAAATATGAGCATGGCCTTAACTCCTACTGGACCTAAACCTCTTGCAAATAAAAACTACAAACTCTAGGCAGAAAAGAAAAAAAAAAATAAGCTCTACTCAAGTATCTGCTTAACCTTTGAACTACACAGGCTTTTAGGCAGTCTCAATGCATTTTAGCTAAGGATAAAATATTTAAACTGTGATTTGAGCTGATACTAAAAAGATGAATTTGCCATTTAAGTTCAACTGAGAAAAAAATTAACATTCTCTGGAAGATTTGAACAGAGTCTAGAACCTCCACAACATAATGTTCCTAACATTCAGGATACAATCTAAAATTGCTTGACATATGAAGAACGAAGAAAATGTGACCCAGTTTCCGCCAAAAAGTCAATCAACTGAGAACAATTCTGAGATGAGCAAGATGTTGAAATTAAAAGACAAGGATTTTAATAAAGATATTACAATGATACTCAATTAAGTAAAGGGAAATATGCTGGCAGGAAAGAAAAGATAAGAAATCTCAGCTAAGAAACTGAAAATAAGGACCAAGTAAAAATTCTGGAACTGAAAAAAAGGCAATATCTGAAATTAAAGATTCACTGGATTGTCTTAATAGCGGAACAGAGAGGAGAAATGAAGATCAGTGAACTTGAATACAGATAAAATCTATTCCGAAGAGGGGAGAGAAAAATGATTTACAAATAACGAACAGAGCCGTGGGAACCTAGGGGGTAATATCAAAAGGTGTAACATAGATATAATTTGAGTCCTGTAAGTAAAGGAAACAAAGGATGGAGCAGAAAAAACATTTGAAGATGTAGTGGTCAAAACATGTCCTCAATTTGTTGTTGTGCCACGCAAATGTGAGATTCTGAAAGTTCAGTGAACTCCAAATTGGATTATTTAGTTCTTTTCTTGTTTAGAGAAAATATGCAGCTTGCTTTCAGCACTCACTTAAATTTACATAAACATGCTCTTTTAGGCTGAAGCAAATCTGACTAATTTTCAATGTGAAATAAAATATAAAACTATTCTTGGAATTTTTTGTTTTTTGTTTTTTGTTTTTGATGGAGTTTTGCTCTTGTCACTGAGGCTGGAGTACAATGGCACAATCTTGGCTCACTGCAACCTCCACCTCCCAGGTTCAAGCAATTCTCCTGCCTCAGCCTCCTGAGTAGTTGGGATTACAGGCACATGCTACCATGCCTGGCTAATTTTTGTATTTTAGTAGAGACGGGGTTTCACCATGTTGGCCAGGCTGGTCTCGAACTTCTGACCTCATGATCCACCTGCCTTGGCCTCCCAAAGTGCTGAGATTACAGGCATGAACCACCGCGCCTGGCCTCTTGGAGTTATTTCTAAACAGAGCTCACATCAGAATTGTCTGAATCATCAGAACTGTCTATTCCAGATAAATCTGATTCATCAGATGAATCTTTGGCCAACAACTTGAGAATGATGTTAACATCACGTGTAGGAAGGCTACATTTTCTAGGATTTGACATTTTCAGCAATCAAGAATTACTGTATTTCGTAAATGAAAATATCACTGCTGAAAACAGAATGCTATAAATAGAATGATGTATTTTGTTTCCAAAGTTGATATACCAGAGTGATGCAAAAATAATAATAAAAGTGAGACATTCTGTGGCAAAATTATCTCAGGGTAAACACTGCAGTGCCAACCCAAGTATTCTCAGGGAAAACAGGCAAAGGGTTAAAGAAATCTATGCCTATATGTTATTGTTAAATTGCTGAAAACCAAAAGAAAGATGAAATCCTTAAAGCACCCAGAGAAAAACTAGACACATTACACATGGAGGAATATGATTTGAATAACTGCAGACTTCTCAAAACTATGAGGCCACAAAGTGGTGGAACAATATCTTTAAAGTTCTGGAAAAAGAAACTGTCAACCTAGAATTCTGTAATCAAAATGAAGGTAAAATTAAACTATTTTCAGATCAAAGAAAACTTAGAAGTTCTTTGAAGGAAGATGATATCGGTTGGAAATTCAGATTTAAAGAAGTAATGAAGAGTATCAAAACTGGGAAAGGTGTCACTTTCCCAGAAATAAGGAACATGAAACAGAGGGAAGAAGCAGAAAACGAATAATAAATTAACACACCAACTCTAACCATATCAAAAATCATGTTAAATGTTAGTGGAACTGAGCATTATAATTAAAAGGCAGAGATTGTCAGACTAGATTTTAAGAAACAATATCCACATTTCACAACCATTAGGAAGGCTACTATCAAAAAAAGAGAAAAGGACAGATGTTGAAAAGGATGTGGAGAAATCAGAGCCCTTGTACCATGTTGGTGGAAAATGTAAAATGGCACAGCTGCTATAGAAAACAGTTTGGCAGTTCCAAAAAATTAAACAGAGAATTTCCATATGATCCAGCAATTCCACTTCTGGGTATATATCCAAAATAATTCAAAGCAGAGTTTCAGAGAAATATTTATACACCCATGACACCCACATTCGCAGCAGTATTATTCACAATAGCTAAAAGGTGGAACCAAAGTTTATGGACAGATGAGTGAACAGACAAATGTGGTATATCCAAACAGAGGAATAATATTTAACCTTAATAAAGAAGTAAATTCTGATACATGCTACAACATGGGTAAACCTTGAGGACATTATGCTAAGTGAAATAAGCCAGTCATAAAAAGATAAATACTGCTTGATTCCACTTACCTAAGATATCTGGAGGAGACAAACTTATAGAAACAGAACGGTTGTTGCCAGGGGCTGGAGAAAGAGAGAAATGGGGAGTTATTGTTAATGGATGACATGGTTTGGGTCTGTGTCCCCACTCAAATCTCAAGTCGAATTGTAACCCACAGTGTTGGAAGAGGGGCCTGGTGGGAGGCGATTGGATCATTAGTGGATTTCCGCTTGCAGTTCTCATGACAGTGAGTGAGTCCTCATGAGATCTGGTTGTTTACATGTGTAGCACCTCCCCCTTCTCTCTCTTCCTCCTGCTCCAGCCGTATGCCTTCTTCCTCTTCACCTTATGCCACGATTATAAGTTTCCTGAGGTCTGTCCAGCCATTCTTCCTATACATCCTGCAGAACTGTGAGCCAATTAAACCTCTTTTCTTTATAGATTACTCAGTCTCAGGTAGTTCTTTGTAGCAATGCAAGAATGGACCAATCCAATGGGTATAGAGTTTGTTTTGTAAGGTGACAAAGTTCTAGAGATTGGTTGCATAACAATGTAAATATACTTGACACTACTGAACTGTGCATTTAAAAATGGTTAAGGTGGTAAATTATATATTATCTGTATTTTAACACAATAAAAAGTGACTTTTTTTTCCAATACAAGACCTAGCTGTAAAAATTATTTTAAGAATTCACTTCAAATATGAAAACTTGGACAGATTGACCATAAATAGTGGGAGAAAGATATACCATGCAGCCAGTAAGCACAAGAAAACTGGAGTGGTGGCCAGGCACGGTAGCTCCCACTGGTAATCCCAGCACTCTGGCGGGCTCAGGCAGGTGGATCACGAGGTCAGGAGTTCAAGACCAACCTGGCCAACATAGTGGAAGCCCGTCTCTACTAAAAATACAAAAATTAGCCGGGCGAGGTGGTGCATGCCTGTAGTCCCAACTACTCGGGAGGCTTAGGCAGGAGAATTGCTTGAACCCAGGAGGTGGAGGTTGCAGCTAGCCGAGATCACACCGCACTCCAGCCTTGGCAATAGTGTGAAACTCCATCTCAAATTAAAAAAAGAAAGAAAGAAAAAGAAAACTGGGGTGGCTGCATTAATATCCAATGAAACCAAATGCAAGACAAAGAGCATTAAAAGCGATAAAGAGGCTGGGCACGGTGGCTCACGCCTATAATCCCAGCCCTTTGGGAGGCTGAGGTAGGCGGATCACGAGGTCAGGAGATTGAGACCATCCTGGCTAACACGGTGAAACTCCATCTCTACTAAAAAATAAATAAATAAATAAATAAAAAATTAGCCGGGCCTGGTGGCACATGCCTGTAGTCCCAGCTACTTGGGAGGCTGAGGCAGGAGAATGGTGTGAACCCAGGAGGCAGAGCTTGCAGTGAGTCGAGATCACGCCACTGCACTCCAGCCTGGGCAACAGAGCAAGACACAAGACACCATCTCAGAAAAAAAAAAAAAAAAAAGGCGATAAAGAGGGACACTTCACGATGATGAAAGAGTCCATTTATCAGAAAGTCATCATGATCGTAAACATGTGTGCACCTAATAAAAGAAGAAATAGACAATCATACAGTCTTAGAGATTTTAGCAGCCATTTCCCAGTAATTGATAGAACAAATAGAGAAAAATTCAGTTAAAATATAGATGATATAAAAAGATGATCAAAGACCTTGTCCTAATTGGTGTTTACACTATACCCTGCAACTTCAGAATACACATTCTTTTCAAGTGTGTGGCATGTTCTGCAAGATAGACCACCACATCCTGGGGCACATAACAAGTCTTAATACAGTTAAACAATTGAGATAATGCAGGAGGTATACATCAACAAAAATGGAATAAGTTAGAAATCAATAATAATATCTGGAAAAATTCCTGTTAGACAGAATAAGGTCACCTCCCACCCTAAAAGGTATCCATATCCTAATCCCTGGAACCTGGGAATGTATTTCACGGGAAAGGAGAATTAAGGTTGCAGATGGAATTAAGGCTACTAGGCCGCTGACTCAGAGAATAGGAATATTATTTTGGGTTGTCTGGCTGGGTGCAATGTAATTACAGAGGCCTATTAAAGTGGAAGAGGGAAGAGCAGAAGCAATCAGAAGGGCGTAATGTGAAAAAGTTTCTGCCAGCCCTTGCTGGCTTTGAGGATGAAGGAGGTGGCCATGAGCCAAGGAGCACAGGTGGCCTCTAGAATCCAGGAAATGCAAGGAAATCAACTCTCCCAGAACCTCTGGAGAGGAATGCAAGTCGCCTGGTGCCTTCAGTTTAGCCCAGTGAAACCCATGTTGGACTTCTGACTCGCAGAACTCTAAAATAATAAATTTTGTGTTAAGTCACTAAATTTGTGGTAATTTGTTATGGCAGCAATAGAAAATTAATACAACCCCCAATTTCAATTCACTAGGGTTGTTATAATAATTAGGCTTAATTAAAATTAAGGAGGTTAGAAACCAAAGAGGAGCGTGTCTTGGAGGAGAGCTACACCTGGCTCCTCCCGTGACTCCCTTCCCTGGCACTGCAGTGAGGTTTGGACAGCAATGTTCACCTTTCTCACAGTTGGCTGCACAAGCAGTTCCCATACCCAGCATAGTGGTTGGGTAGTGTACATTCAAAAATTCATGTCCACCCAGAACCTCAGAATATGACCTTATTTGGAAGTAGCGTTTTTGCAGATGTAACTAAGGCTCGGGATGAGATCCTGCTAGATGAAGGTGGATGAAACGACTCAGACACGGAGGAGAAGGCGCTGTGACTGTGAATGCTGACACTGGGTGATGCATCCACAAGCCACGGAGTGTGAAGGATGCTGGTAGCCCCCAGAAGCGGGGACAGAGGCATGGGATGGGTTTTTTCTCAGAGCTTCCCGAAGGAACCAGCCCTGCCCACACCTTGATTTCAGACATTAGCCTCTAGAACTGTCAGATAATACACTTCTGTTGGCTTAGGTCACCCAGTTGGTGGTCCGTTATGGCAGCCATAGGAAACCAATCTGCCCAGCGTGCTGGTCTCCTGAACTACCACCACCAGAAGCAAATGCCAAGGGCTCCAGGGAGAATCAGGCTGCAGCGCCGGCTGGCAGGAGCAGACACGGGGAATCACCCTCACTTCCTTCTTGGGCTTTTCTGGACTCATGCTGCCCGCAGTGAAGCTCCTGAGGCACCAGCGGTCTTCCCTCTACCTTCATAGCAGCCCTGACCCAGGAGCTGGCCTGGCTTCCTGCCCCTGTCCATTCCCTGGGTGCTGGCCCAGGCCCGATACCTGCTCTGCCCAGGGCCACAGCGGCAGCAGGAATCCCTATGGTCATGGCTGGGGCCTCACTGGAGGCCACATCACCTCTTATACCCTGAAGCCACCCAGCTTCTGGGACTTGTGGGTGAGTAGTCTGGGCCCACACACTGGGTCACCCCTCTTTGCCTTTCCTTCTCAAGTTTCCTTTCAGGTCAGTCAGAGCTGCGGGGTCAGGGGACCCCTGCCCTGCCGGTCCCCTACAATTGCCAGCTGCTGAGGACTTGCCCAGAGCCCACCTCTCACTCAGGCCAGGCGAGGCATCTGGGTTGTTGCCAGAGAGGCCTGTGCAGCCTGCTGGCCAGGCTCACCCAAGGAAGGGAGGCCCTGGCGCTGTTGGTTGTGAGCCCAAGCAATGCACAAGACCAAAGGGAGAGTCCCCGCCCACCGCCCAGGGCTGCTGAGTCTACACAGGGCGCATTTGGAGTGGTGGTGCCTGAAGTGTCTGGCCTAGGCAAGGCCCTCAGAGGCAGGCCTTAGCACAAAAGACAGTCGTCCATTCAGGATTCAGACGTACCAGGGAGTCAACCCCTTCAACAGGACAGGCAGCTAAGCAGAGGGCTTGGGACCCTACATCCAGGGAGGGCCCTCGCCAGGGGCAGAGCGACGCCTGGCCAGGCCCTCCTGCTGAGACAAGTTGAGGAGGCAGCAGGTGAAGCTCTGCATGTGATGCCCACAGCACATGCGCTGAGGAAGGGGTCTCGGCCCGCGAGGAGAGCAGAGCAGCACCTGGGCCTTCGGGAAATGTCCTGATTATTCCAAGCAGCTGCAAGCGAAAGTCTCACAGCCGAGGGGCTGGGGGTTGCCAGGACTGGGGTAGTGGCCGTTCAGGGTCTCAGGATCCCCCGTAGAGAGGAGGTGTTCAGGCATCTGCAATCAAACCTACTGGAGTCCCAGCTCTGAAAGCGATGCTGACCTGAGCCCTGCCTGCAGCCTTGGCTCTTGCTGAATTAACGCTAACTCAGTCCACCCTAGCTTCACCCGGCGGTGGGCTAGCGAGTCCCACAGGTGGGACTGTAGCGTATCCTTCCCCGTCTTCCTGAATTAACGCTAACTCAGCCCACCCTAGCTTCACCCGGTGGTGGGATAGCGAGCCCACAGGTGGGACTGTAGCGTCTCCTTCCCCGTCTGCCTGAACACTAACTCCTGGTCTACCCTAACTTCACGCCGTGGTGGGATAGCGAGTCCCCGGGTGGGACTGTAGCGCAACCTTCCCTGCCTTCCTGAATGCTAACTCTCAGTCTACCTTTAATTTGATTTCGCTGGTGGGATAGCTGTCCCACACAGGGGAATGTAGTGCACCCTTCTCCATTCCAACAGCTTTGGGGGCAGAGTGTGGTCCTATGTCCCCGGTTGGCCGCGGTCTCCACTCAGGGTGTGCAGGTTTGGGGGAAGGGTGTGGGGTGGTGGCTGCGCGTGGGTCAGGGGAGGCTGTGGGTTCCTCCACCCCATCGCCAGGCCTTGTTTGGCTCCCCAGGGAGAACTCTGAAGTGGGGCATGGGGAGACTGTGAGATGGCAACAGGGCAGCAGTGGTGACCTCTGACTGGGGACGGTGTTGGCGCCTCTGAGCGGCCTGGAGTCTGTTCCAGCAAAGTAGTAGTGGACACGGGGACATTTCTACTCAAACAAAAGTCTTCAGGAGCGGCGAGCATGTTGGGCAGCAGTACGTGGACGTTTCTCACTAGAGCTCCCCCAGGGTCTGGCAGCAGGTAGGCGGTGAGTGTGGGAACCTTCCCCTCACTCGGAACCCCTCAGAGCCAAGGGGCACTTAGGCTCGGGCTGACAGCCTGAGGACTCAGGGCTGGTGGGTGCTCACTGTCAGCCTCCTGCCTCCCACACAGAGGGCTGTGCTCCCTGGAGGACCGTGCTCCCTGGAGGACCGTGCTCCCTGGAGGACCGTGGGCACGGGGTCCTGCCAGAGGCACCTGTTTCTCCCCAGTGGTCCAGGATTCATAAGACTTCCTTGATGGCCGAAGAGCCACAGATGTGGGGAGGTCTCCGCCCCCTTGTTCTCCAGGCTTGGGAGCTTGGCTGCTGGAGGTGAGAAGCTTGGTGGGCCCAGTTTTGGCTCGTGGGTCACTTGTGGCTGCAGGTCACGAACGTCCATCTGACCAACAGGCCTGTTTCTCACTGGAGCCCAACAAGCAAATGGTGCCACATGGAGGAATGCCAATTCCCTGCCCATTTTTTTTTGTATATATATATATTTTGAGATGGAGTCTCGCTATCGCCCAGGCTGGAGTGCAGTGGTGTGATCTCAGCTCACTGCAACCTTCACCTCCAGGGTTCAAGTGATTCTCCTGCCTCAGCCTCCTGAGTAGCGGGGACTACAGGCACCCACCACCATGCCTGGCTAATTTTTGTATTTTTAGTAGAGTCAGGATTTCACCATATTGGCCAGGCGGGTCTCGAACTCCTGACCTTGTGATCCCAAAGTCCTGGGATTACAGCCATGAGCCACCGCGCCCGGCTCCTTTTGTATATTTTAGTATGCATGGAGAGGTGTTTATTGCCTGAACATGGTGCCCAAATTACCTGCCCCCAACCCCCACACTGGTCAGCACTGGAGCTCTGATACAAAGCTGACCTTTGGGATCGTTTTGTGGATTCTCAAGGGCTGTGAGGGAAAAAACATTTCAAATTAGGGAGGATGCCCAGTAACTGGGAGCATTTGGAATCTCCAGCCTCACAAACACAACCACGTCTAAATGTAATTCAAAGAGAGGAAAAATTACTCTCCATGAATATCCCTTGAAATTGCCCAGCAGAGAATACTCTGGAGTGGCACGTGGATGCATCCCAAATTCTCTGGAATGAGGATGTGAAGAGCATCCAGGCTGGCATCCCCTGGATAGTATCGCACAGGCAGTGTGGAGCCTGAAGAAGCACAGGCAGGTACAGTGTGGACAGCAGCATGGATGTTCAGCCACCCAAGTGTCCCCTCACCCTTCAACCACAAATCCCACTGTCAATGCTGCAGACAGACACAGTTCACTCTATAAGATCACCCGTGAAATGGGAGTGCCTGACCACGTGCCTGGAAATGTGAAAGGATAATTCTCAGCACTGTGAGCGGCTCCTGACACTGTTCATGGGAACCATTTGCCTGTAAACACAGATGTTAAAGCACATCCTTCTTGGCACATGGCAGGGTATTAACCAGCGAATCAGTCAAAATACAGAATTCTAAGGACAAATGAATAAGATCACAGAGGCTTGCTGTGTTCATCTGCTGGGGCTGACCTAATGCCACCACCTGGGGCAGGATGTTAACAACGTGTTTATTCTCTCAGTGTCTGAAGGCTGGAAGTTCAAGATCAAGGTGCCAGTAGGTGGGTTTCCCCTGAGGCCCCTCCTCCTGGCTTGCAGACAGCAAAGGTGCTGTGTCCTCGCCTGGCCTTACCCTCTGTGCACGCATCCCTGGTGCCACTCCCTCTTATGATAAGGATGCCAGTCCCACTGCATTACGGCCCCACCCTTAGGACCTCATTTAACCTCTGTTACCTTCTTAAAGGCCCCAGTTCCAAATATAATCACAATGGGGGTCAGGGTTTGGAGCTATGAACCAGAAGGAGCACAGTTCAGCCCCTGACACGAAGCAACATGCTCTCCTTCCCGGCTTGAGTGTTGGTTAAAGCTCCTGCTTGGCTTTGGCCCATAGAATCTCACAGAACCCAGAATAGAAGCTTGCCCGTCACTGCTCTGAAGCAGGGAGCCTGGGACCGACGGCCCTGGGGTGAGGGCCTGCCCTGCACCAGCCATGCTGCTGGGGGGTTCTGCACCTCGTCTTTGATCTTTGTCACATGTGCAAGGCCAGGGGTAACAGTCCCATTTGCAGATGGTGGAACTGAGTTTCTAGGAGGTGAAGTCATTTTCCCAAGGCCACTGGGCTCGTGTGTCCAGGCCCTGGAGACAGAGTCGGGCCATAGACTTTCCTGGCCTTGTCCAGGGTGAGAAACAAATGCATGATGTGCCCGTGCACCCTGGGGATAGCATTAAAAGGCCACACTTATGGGCACGGGGTGCATCTCAGAAGCATTTTGTGAACCATCCTGTCTCCAATTTGCACTTTTTGTGTACTTTTAAAAGGCAGCTTGTACTTCCAATGACTGTAAAAGAAAATGAACTTCCAGCTACCTCTTACACCTGCATTTTATGAGTGGCTGCTGACCTCAGCAGGAGCAAGAGTTTCTCAAGTGGGAGTGAGTTGGTCTTAGGGGATGAGTGTGCGCAGCAGGCTCTTGTAAGGCTGCTTCCATCATCTGCAGGAGATGGGCACAGGCGGGAGATGGGCACAGGCAGGAGACGGGCACAGGCGGGAGACGGGCACAGGCGGGAGACGGGCACAGGCGGGAGATGGGCACAGGCGGGAGACGGGCACAGGCAGGAGACGGGCACAGGCGGGAGATGGGCACAGGTGGGAGATGGGCACAGGCGGGAGATGGGTACAGACAGGAGATGGGCACAGGCAGGAGACAGGCACAGGCAAGAGATGGGCACAGATGGGAAATGGGCACAGGCGGGAGATGGGCACAGGCAGGAGATGGGCACAGGCAGGAGACGGGCACAGGCAGAAGACAGGCACAGGCGGGAGATGGGCACAGGCAGGAGACAGGCACAGGCGGGAGATGGGTACAGACAGGAGATGGGCACAGGCAGGAGACAGGCACAGGCAAGAGATGGGCACACATGGGAAATGGGTACAGGTGGGAAATGGGCACAGGCAGGAGACGGGCACAGGCAGGAGATGGGCACAGATGGGAGATGGGCACAGGCGGGGGATGGGTACAGACAGGAGACGGGCACAGGCAGGAGATGGGCACAGGCAGGAGATGGGCACAGGCGGGAGATGGGCACAGGCGGGAGATGGGCACAGGCGGGAGATGGGCACAGGTGGGAGACGGGTACAGGCGGGAGATGGGCACAGGCGGGAGATGGGGACAGGCGGGAGATGGGGACAGGCGGGAGACGGGTACAGGCGGGAGACGGGCACAGGAAGGAGATGGGCACAGGCAGGAGATGGGCACAGGCGGGAGACGGGTACAGGTGGGAGATGGGCACAGGTGGGAGATGGGCAGAGGCAGGAGACAGGCACAGGCAGGAGACAGGCACAGGCAGAAGGTGGCCAGAAGTGTGCCAGGGGGACAGGCTTGAAGTTGGGTGGGATGTGGGCTAACAGGGTGGGCCCTAGGGAAAAGCCACTCCAGGTCTCTGCTCCTGGTGCATCCCGTGGGGCCGGGGCAGCTCTTCATGGCATCACGGAGACAGGGTAGTGGGCCACTAGGGACCAGGCTGCTGGGCAAACACTGCCACCTTGTCTATTGGAGAGCTGAGGCCACGGCTGTCTTGCTCTAACACATCAGCAATTGCAGGACGACTTCCTGAGCGAGGACGTGAAGTGGGAGTGAAGCCTGTCGGGAAGGGGTCACACACTGATTCTCACCAGGGCACAGTCTGGAATGAAGGAGACCAGGCCCCGCGCCTTGTGGGGGCGGAACCATCCTTACCACCTTGGCTTGCACAGAGAAGGTGACTGTGGCTCCTGGGGAGGCCTGTCCTGCCAAGCCAGTGGGGTCCTGGGCTCAGGATGAGCAGTCTGGATGACACATGGCTCCGGGGTCTGGCCTCCGTGGACTCGTGCCTTCTGCACTAAGGTGCCCTGGCTGGGCCTGGACCAGGTTGGAGGAGGCAGATGGTGAGGCACACCAGGGTGGGGAGGGAGGTCTGGGAACACATCCCATCCTGCCCCACTATGTCTGCAGGAACCCTGAAGCTCTTTGACCCCGAAGTGGCCCTGCTTGCCCCACCCAGCTCTGTGCCCCATGCCCACCTAGGCTCCTAGGACAGCCAGCACCAGTGCTCCCCACACGGGAGTCTGGATGGTCAAAAGAGGCGCCCTCTCCAACCTTGTGAAGCAGGGCTCAGAAGTGCGTGTGGCTGCTGCTGATTATAAACAGAATTGCCTAAATTCAGGGAATTTGAATTTAATGTCAAAATGTCAGCCACGGTCACTGTGAATGTGAGCTGGGTGACTGTCCTGTTAGCAAATCGAGCATGGGGCTGAGGTGGTTCCCACGTCCTTCTAAGAGGAAAACTACTCTTGGCCTCACTCCTCCCTCTTGTGCAGGCTGAAACCACCCGAGAGAGCAGGGGGTGCAGGAGAGTGGGTGGCACCCTGTGGCCAGACCAGCAGGGTCCCCCAGTGACACATCACGGGGGCTGGATCACCTCATCCGTCAAATGGGCATAGGAGCATCTCCCTCACTGGAGGTGGGGAAGGACGAACCCATCCAGGCAACGCGAGCTCGGCCCCATTCTGACAAATGTCAAGCCCTTGACCAACAGCAACAGTTGCTTCTCTAATCCCTGCTTTGCCAACAAGGCCCAACTGTTGCCTCTTTAAGTACATGTAAAGTTCAGTTCAGCTGAATGTTCCTCTTTGGTGATTCATTCATGAGTGCCTCCGTGGGCTGGGGACAGCCTCCAGGACCTGCGTGCAGGAGGGGAGGTAGGTGCAGATGTAGATGATATAATAACACCCCCTGAGGTCATCCGAAAAGTGGGCTGTGCGGCAGCAAAGGAAACCCAGAGGACGGGGCAGGACCCAGGAAGGCAAGGAGCCCATGGAACACTGAGAGGGAATGAGGGCTTTGTGCTGGGGGTGCCCCATGCTGCCTTGGCAGGGCAACCCAACGGTGAAGGGTGGGTGGGCTGCAGGGAGCTGATTTTTTCCAGTGGCTCCCTGAATCCCTGAATTAATTTTCTAGGGCTGCCATCACAACAAATGGGTGCAAACTTGGATGGCTGAAAACAACAGACATTTATTCTTCCACAGTTCTGGAGGCCGGAAGTCCAAAATCAAGGTGTCTGCAGGGCAGTGCTCTCTCCCAGGGCTCTGGGGTGGTTTCCGTCTGGCCTCTGGGTTCTCAGTGCTCTCTGGGTTCCGTGGCTTGCAGCTGCTGCATCCCATCTCCCCCTCCAGCATCACATGACTGTCTTCCTCTGTGTGTCATTTCTTCTCCTCATAAGGACACCAGTCACTGGGTTAGGGCCCACTCTAATCCAGCATGACCTCTTAACTAACAGCATCTGCAGAGACCCTATTTCCAACAAGTTCCATTCTGTAGTGCCAAGTGGATGTGGATTTGGGGGGACACTGTGCAACCTACTCCAGTCTTTTTGGGAAGTCTAAAGAGCAGCCCCTGTGCCCCCAGGTTGGGATGACTTTGGTTTTTCTTCTCTAAGTGATGCCTGTAATGCCTCCAAAGTCTCATGTGATATCGATGAATATCCGCAAGTGTTTTGCATTCTCCACGATGAAAACAGCATGGGCGGGAGTTCTGTCCAGGTTAGCCACGTGGCCCTATGCTTTCTCTTCTGGGGAGGGGAGGTGCTTCCCCTGAAGCCTAAACTAAGCCCTACAGCAATGACAATGGGGCAATGGGTGGGGAAGGAGCTGCTGGCCTCAGACTCCAGCAACTAAAGGGCTGAGCTCCTCCTGGCATCCCTGGACACTCCATTTTTGCCCCTCTCCACTGGCTGCACTCGCTGCAGCTTCCACCACCACTTTAGATTGGATTCATTTAACCGGACTTCATAGGGCTCATCTGCTTGCCTGTGGTACACACAAAACAGGAACTGGCTCAAGCAGAAAGAATGACTCAGCGAAAACACTTGGAGACACCTCAAGAGCCACTAAGCTACTAGAAAAGCAAGAATGAGCCAGACTCTGGACATGAGCTCCAGGCCACAGATGCCCCCCGGGCCCTCCTGCTCCTTCCCCACTCGCCTCTCTTAGCATAGGGGCCATTGGCTTCTTTCACTCGCACTGCAAATTGGCTTTCTCCATGGCAGCCAACAGCTTCCAAGTGGGATCTCAGCTGACAGAGAGAGCCCCACTCCCCTCTCCAAGTCCAGAAACCTCAGAACAGCAAATCATTGGTCAGGGCCTCCCAATCAGCAGAGGCCAGCCAGGGACAAGGAGCCCCCAGGGGACCGTGGGGGACCAGGCAGGCAAACCAGGGAAGTCCACACCACACCGCCATCACACAGTGATCTTCGGTTCCGGGAATAGCATTTGGAAGCCACTAGGCAAATGTTTGTCATTTGAAACTCATTCCCTGTGCAGGGCTGGGCAAGGGCCTGGTCTGGAGCTCAGAGCAGCCATTGGAGCCATTTGGCTGGCACCTGCTTGTGCTTACAAGGGAGCGATGCTCCAGCACCAGTTCCACCAGCTTCTTCCAGGGCCTTGAGGTGCAGTGACCAGGGAGGGTGTGGCAGCTTCTCTAGGCCAGGAATACCATGCCCTCGGAGGGCCTTTTTCATCAGCTTGCCTGCAGCCAGCCTGACAGTCGCCCCACTCCCTGGATCAGGGATGCCAAGTCCCTGAGCAGACAGTGCTGGCTCTCACCAATGACAGCCTCGTGTTCCTGCATGCTTTTCAAGTGCAGGCGAGCCTGTCAACAGCTCAGAGAAGACAGCAGGAAGTAAGGGATGGAAGGGAGAGGAGGAGAGGCAGACACAGAGTGCTTGGGCCACACAGGCGGGCGAGTGTTCTCCTGGGAGTGAGCCAGAGAGCTGGGAGGAATCTGTGGACCAGAGGACCTCTGAGGGCTGCCCAGTGCCCCTCAGTGGGGGCCAGAGATCAAAATGGTAACTCTGTGAAGTGGGAATTTTTGATGACAGCTTGAGCAAGTTTAGAAAGAGGATTTAATGGGTTGAACTAGAGAGTCTAGAAACATCAATGGCTTCAGGCATGGAGTGACCCATATCGGGTTGGCAGCCTGTGGCCTGAAGGCCAGATTTGCCCTGCCACCTACATGCATCCACGGACATTTGTTCAAGTATTGTCTTTGTCGGCTTCTACTCTACTGTGGCAAAGTTGAGTAGGTGTGGCAGAGAACGTTGGCCTGCAAAGCCTGCAGTATTTATTGTCTGTTCTTTTACAGAAGAGATTGACCGACTTCTGCCCTGCAGCTGTGCTGTCCAATATGGCAGCCACTGGCCACAGGAGGCTCTTGGTTTCTGCACTCTTGAAATATGTCTAGTCTGAATTAAGATGAGCTGTCAGTGCAAACTAGAGTGCACACCAGGTTTTAGACTTCGTGTGAAGAGAAGAATATGAAGTAGCTCATTAGTAATGTTTTTATATTGATTACACAGTAAGATGTTTTTAATTTGTTGGGTTAAATAAAATGTAGAGTTAACTTCACCTGCTTATTTTTACACTTTTTTTCAAAGATAGGGTCTTGATATGTTACCCTGGTCTTGAACTCCTGGGCCCGTGATCTTCCTGCCTCAGCCTCCCTAGTAGCTGTATCAGAGGTGCATGCCATTGCGCCCAGCCTATTTTTACACTTTTAACGTGGCTGCTACAAATTTGAAATTGTATTTGTGACTCCCTTTGCTTTTCTGGCAGACAGGGCTGATTTAGAGGCTCAGCCATGTGGCGTGTTTCTTCCACATCCCAGGCAGGTTTTCCACACAGGTGGGCGAGCTGGCTCCCGGCACCATCTTATTCAGATTGTAGCCCATTAGCGGACCAGGAAATCTTGGTCATGACTATACAGTAGGTCATGATCAGTATTTTTGAAAAATGAGATAGAATAAAATGGAATATGTTTAGAGCAAATTACACACCATAGATGAGTGCTGGTTTGCAAAACCTATTTTAGTTATGCATTATTTATTTCATCCACTTAAGTGGATGTACCATGATTTTTTGACCAACTAAGAAAGAGAACACAGCCAATTAAACCATGGTGCAAGGCACTGATGACAGATATCTGGAACAGCAGAACTGGCCACAGCAGCCCCTTGGTGCTCTTGAGTTTCCTCCTATTCCAAGGGATTTTCCCATTTCTCCTGCCTTCAGTTGCATCTCCCTACACAGGTCCTGGTCACCAAACACAACAGTGGCCGAGTGGCATCTGGTGCCTCTGTGTACCCAGATGCCCCGAGGTGTCCCTTGTGTTTTAGCAGAGATCCTATGGCAATGGTTTTGAGCATCTGTGCAGTAAGAAGGAGAGGCTCTGAGACTCTAGCCAGCCCTGTGGCCTGTCTGCTTGGCAGTTCTAGATGAGCATGGTGAGCTCACCTCCCTGGCACCCCAGGTGGGTGGGGGCCCCACTGTCTGCAAGTCCTCTCTGCAAATGGCTTCTTGGCCTTGTGGGCGCTGACTACACGGGCAGCCCACAGGTCTTGACCAGTGGTCCACCCTATCCTGCCCCTCACTGCAGAAACCACCAAGGTCCCAGGCCTGGACACATCAGAGTTTATGTGGGTGGTGAATCCTGAGAACTCTTTGGATTGGGCATCCAGTTTCTCTTGCGGATGCACAAAACGAGCAGAGCCTGACTTTCTGCCTCTCCTGGGTAATGGTGGCAACCTCACCCCATCCCCCTGGCGTCGTTTTTGTGTGCCACGTAGCCTGAATGTTGAGCCTTCACGCACAGGCTGCAGGGCCATGACACAGCTCTGGTAAGTGAGTGCGGAGCACGCGGCTTTAAAATGAGGTTGGAAAGTTTTGGGCTATGCATTTAACGAGTTTTGCATTAAGGTTGAACACAGATGCTATCATTTGCGTTTCACAGTGCTGTTTGGAACAGATGTTTAATACTAAATGAAGAGTAAATTTGGACATGGCTATGCATCAGACACCTACCATTAAAGAAAAGAGCTTCAAATACAGTGAAATCCTCCTCCAGCAGTGGTTTGCAGCAGGAAGCAATGCATCGTCCATCTGGGCTGCAGGGTGTAGGATGATCTTGAAGGAGCTGTGATCGCACACCTGAGCTCCCTGGTTGGACAGTGGACTCACTCTCGGAGCCTGCGGCACAGCAGCCCCCTGCTGCTGTCGGGAGGGGCTCCACGAAGGTCCTGAAACAACTGCAACCCAGCTGACCGCCAAGGCTGGTCCAGCCCAACATCCTAGCTCATTCTGAAGAAACCTTGGTGAGTTTTCCTCTCCAACACAGATTGTTCTAGAAAGGCATCCTAGCCCTTGCAGACCGATTCAGGAAGTTGAAGCAAAGTTATGAATATGTGACAGTCCTTCTATATATCATGATGCATACTGTGTTGCATGGAACACTACAGTGCACTTATTATAGTTTATTTCATAAGGAGATGCACCTGAAGAACAATTTATTCGAATATTAATATCTCTTAAGGGAGACATCATCAACCTGACTAGAAACATTATTATGGTAAAGTCCTGGGGAAAACCTTGCAGAGCAAGGCAACAAAATCGATGAAAAAAACCCCCAGCACCACGTGGCCTGCGTGATGAAGGACATGAGGACCCTCGCTACACTGAGTTGCTTTGGCCGCCTCAGAAGGGCTGCTTGCAGGCAGGCCTGGCCCCCTGCCCGAGGGACCACCGGCCACCGTGACTGTAGCCCAGGAAGGCCAAGCTGGCTGAGAGCCTGGCGCTGTGGCAGGACCGACCCTGCCTTTCTGGAGGGAAAGAACCTCACATAGCTGAGAGCTGTGATTTGCCCCAGGGTGGGGCCGAAGGTGGGGGTGCGTGTGAACTCCCGGGAGAGGGCAGGGGAGTCGCTGAAGGCAGGAGCCCAGGTGATCGGGGGTAAGTCGCAGCTTCACACCTATGAACCAAAAGGCCTCTGGTGAGTTTCTCTAAACTTTGCGTCTCCGTGCCTCAATTTCCTCCTCAGTAAAATGTGAATAATGCCGTGACTTCTGAGGGCAAAGGGGGTTAATAAGGATGCAGCGCTCAGACCAGCCGCTGGCACAGAATGGGCACCACGACGGTGTTTGTTACGGAAACTGCTGTCACGACCACAAGCAGCTGCGGGACTTCGGACAAGTCATTTCCTCTCCCTGGGCTTCAGACTTTCCCTGCAAAATAGAGACAATAATACTAGGCATCACCATAAAACAATTAAATTTACAGATGGCCCCAGCTGGCATTGGGCCGCCCTGCCCGGCTCTCTGTGGGCGGAGCCACCTCCCACCCCCGGGACCCCAGCTCCCGGCTGCTGCCCAAGCCTCAGGACTCTGCCTGGAGAGAGGCAGGCCGGCTGCAGCCCCAGCTGCAAGGCTCATTTGGAAAATGGAAATGTACGTCATAATCCCATTTGTCATGCAATCGTGCTCCTGACAGCCGAACACTACTGTCCAAAGCAGAGATTTAGACCTAACGGGGAAAAATCTGTTAAAATTGACATATCCATTAGAAGATTTTAGAACTGAAAACCTATTCTTCATGGAGTGTTAGGATGACTTCTTAGGTGATGCTAAATCAATATCTCATACTTTGGTTGAATTCATTATTTTATTTTATGAGAACTGTCTAGTTCCTAAATTTTTCCTGTGTTGTCTCTTTAGCACTGCCCCAGGAAGGCCATAGATGAATCTTTTAGATGCCAGCCATGGTTCTGACCCAAAGTCCCCCTGAAACAATGAAAGATAAGGGAAATGGGCAGATGGTTTCAAGTAGATCCGACATCACTAAAGGGGGCTGCGCTCTCCTGTCCACCACGTTGCCCCCGGACTCCAGTGCAGGGCCCCGTCCTCTGGAGCAGTCCCTGGGACCCCGTGCTGGCACCCTCACCTGCACTTCCCCTCTGAGCCATGGGTCCATTCTTCTTCTTCTTCTTCTTCTTCTTCTTTTTCTTTTTCTTTTTCTTTCTTTCTTTTTTTTTTTTTGAGACGGAGTCTCGCTCTGTCGCCCGGGCTGGAGTGCAGTGGCTGGATCTCGGCTCACTGCAAGCTCCGCCTCCTGGGTTTGTGCCATTCTCCTGCCTCAGCCTCCCGAGTAGCTGGGACTACAGGCGCCCGCCACCTCGCCTGGCTAGTTTTTTGTATTTTTTAGTAGAGACGGGGTTTCACCATGTTAGCCAGGATGATCTCAATCTCCTGACCTCGTGATCCGCCCGTCTCGGCCTCCCAAAGTGCTGGGATTACAGGCTTGAGCCACTGCGCCCAGCCTTATTTTTCTATAATTTAAACTTTTATTATAGATGAAGGGGTACATGTGCAGGTTTGTTACATGGGTATATTGCATGATGCTGAGGTTTGGGGTCCAAATGATCCTGTCACCCAGGTGGCGAGCACAGGACCCAGTAGGTGGTTTTTCAGTCCATTCCTCCCCACCTGGTCATCCTCCTTGTCTGCTGTTCCCATCTTTATGTCTGTGTGCATTTAATGTTTAGCTCCCACTTATAAGTGAGAGCACGTAATATTTGGTCTTCTGTTCTTGTGTTAATTCACTTAGGATAATGGCCTCCAGCTCCACCCCTGTTGCTGCAAAGGACATGGTTTTGTTCTTTTTAAGGGCTGTGTAGTATTCCATGGTGTATATGTCCAATCCACTGTTGGAGGGCACCTAGGTTGATTCCATGTCCTTGCTATTGTGAACAGTGCTGCAGTGAACGAACGAGTGCCTGTCTTTTTGATAGAATGAATTATTTTCTTTTGCATATATCCCTTGCGCTTCTCTCAGAGTAGACACCAGAGGAAGGACAATCTCTCCCATGAAGAGGGAGAGGATACTTCTGGCTGCTGTCTGCTGACCAGTCAGGTTTCCATGTCTCCCAAAATGCATGGGAGACTCGACCAGAGGCCAGCAGAGGGATGGTGGGGCCTCGGGGGCACAGTGGCATGGGTGGAGGGCTGGGGGCAGAATCTGGAGGGGAAGCAGCAGCACAGGGCAGCTCAACCCCCACCCCTGCTCCCCAATCCCCAACCTGCCCACCTGGCCCCAAGCCCACTGGGATAGGGCCCTGAGCTCAGCTGCTGGGCAGGACCAAAGCCCGGGAGGTTTCCGTATGATTTTTGTCTCTGAATCAATGCTTTCATTCACATCTAAGAGCACACCACATAATAGGAAAACCACGAAATTCCATGTCAAATATAAGCCTTCAAATGAACCACTTGTTTTGGTAAGTGTGAAATAGCTCTTCTGAGGAAGCAGCCCAGGACCCGGGCGGACAGGAGGCATCTGGAACCAAGTCTCTGCACTGAGTGTGACCTGGGTGTATTCCAGCCGCGGCTGGGGCCGTGCTTGTTTGTTTCTTCATCTTTGTGACGGGGACAGGATCCTTCCCACCTTGTAGAGTTCCATCTGAGCTCTTCCCACTGCTGATTGGTATCATCTGTTATTACTATTCCTGCTGTTGTTTTCAAGCCACATGGCAAGGGAAGGAGTCTTCCTGGCTGGGCAGTGGCCCAATGTTTGTGGCAGCCAGTCGACCTGATAGAGACACGCCCATGTCCTGGGCCAGTGCCCCAGGCCCAGTACCGCAGCTCCGCTATGCCAGCGCCCACCCATTCACCCTCACCGGCGCTCTACCCGGCTCATTCACGGACATTTCCGTTTTCCTGTTTGGATAATGAACTTGACTTAGGTTGCACATCACACCAAGGGGCCCTTGAAGCCCTGAGCCTCTGGGATTCTGTGAGGTCAGCCCATTCATGCCCAAGTGAAATGTCCTGGAGAAGAGAATGGAAACATTAGGTCAACACAAAAAACCAGGAACACTTTGCTGTTCATTCGGGCAAGCATCTTCAGCATGCCTTCACCCCCGCCATGGCCCACCTTCTCTTCTGCTAGGTTTGTCATATCAGGTAGGGATTCAGAAATGACATGCAGGGAGGGCGGGAGCACAAGAAATGCTCAGTCACGTGGGTGGGCCGGGAGCGACTGTGCTCAGAAAGACCCACCAGGGAACCCCAGGTCCCCCAGCTCCCAGCTTCGTGGCCTCAGAGAGCCGCCCGGAGATTTTGAGCCTGGAAAACCTCGCTGCCGGCTTGGGAGTGTGACGCCACCTGTATTGTTTCCCGCGGCTGCCTGGACAGATGATTGCAAACTGAGTGCATTTAAATTTATTTTAAAACAACAGACATTTTTTCTCT
Source organism: Rhinopithecus roxellana (assembly GCF_007565055.1). Lineage (NCBI taxonomy): Eukaryota > Metazoa > Chordata > Mammalia > Primates > Cercopithecidae > Rhinopithecus > Rhinopithecus roxellana. Next base: position 49,976,357 of record NC_044559.1, on the reverse strand, counting down.
CACAGCTCCAGAAGCCAAAAGTTGAAAACCAAGGTACTAGCAGGGCTGAGCCCCTCCGGAGGCTCTTGGGGAGGGTCCTTCCTCACTTCTTCCAGGTCCAGGTGGTTCTGGCATTCCTGGGTTTGCAGCTGCAGCCCGCCAGTCTGCCTTCTCCTCTGGGTTTGCATCACATCTCCCACGCACATCTCTGAGGACACGCAATGGCATTTGGGAAGCCCGCCGGGATGACTGGGGTGCACTCCGCACTCAATATCTTCATTTCATTGCATCTTTTGTCATGAAGATAATAATTGCTTGCTTGCCATATAAAATCACATTTGCAGGTTCCAGGGATTGGGTCATAGACACACCTTTGGGGCCAACGTTCTGCCCACTCCACCACCTTTCAGGCACAGTGGGGATCAGAGGAGATGTCACCTGGTTTCCAGTTGGTGGCCCTGGTTGCTCGTCCTGGTTGCTATGTTCAGCCTGCATGAGGCTGAACACTGCAGCCAGGAGTGGAGTTATGGGACATCGGTCATCACTCTGCCCCAGCTCTGAGCCCCAAGGTGTTTCATGCAGGATGAGAGACCCCCATGTTACGGAGACTCTGGGAGCTGCTTACGCATTTCCATCACTGTGTGCCCAGGGCCACTGTGTGCCTGGTCCCCAGTGGGGCAGCTGTGCTGGGGAGGGCCCTATTCATATCCCTGGGCCCTGGTGCCCTGTGCTGGTCCTGCCAGTGAGCTGCCAGCACCGTCCTTGAATCTCTCAATGCCACCTGCCTGGGATCCAGCCTCCACCATGGCCCGGCTTTTCCAGGCCTGTTCCAACTGTGCTCCAAAACTCCTTTCACCAACCTTGCGTGCCATTCTGCATCCTCTGGATGGGCTCGGAGGGACCTCACCAAAGGGGGATTTGTGGATCTCCTGAACACGTCCTGCCCCTGCCTTGGGCTAGATTTCAGGACTAAGTACACCAGGCAGGTGTTTTCTTCCCGAGCCTCAAAAGCAAGAATAAAGCAGAATGTGGAAATCCAGATCTTGGCTGGGAAGGAACAGAGTGGCATTGGCAAGGCCCCACTCTGATTTCCAGTCCAGACTTTTCCTGCTTGGCACAAGGCCCCACCGTGACAGCACTTTGCCTGTGGCCTGTCATGCTTTCCTGGAAGCACACGTCAGGGGTGAGTGCGAGGAAATAAGTTTATGTTTCTGAAAGATCTAACACACATTCCAGACCCAGGCTGCCTTTGGAACTGAAAGTCTGTTTTGTTAAAAGTGAAAAAAGCAGAATACTTACGACACGCTATGAATTTCTGCTCCAACAATGTTCATCTTGCCTAAAACACGAGCCAAGACCCATAAGTCATGGTGATTACAACCAGGCGACGGTCTGCAAGCCCACAGCGGCAGCAGAGCGCTGCGTCAGGTTCCCTGCTCCAAGAAAAAGAAACGGCGCTTTGTGTCTAATCCATCTTCTAATTATCCTTTCTGAGGACAAGGTTTATGACCAGACCCTTTCAATAATGATGTGATTGATACGGAACCTGATTCAGGTTTGCCCTAAATGGCTGTGGTGCCATCCAGAAATGATGAGTCTGCCATGTTTACCTACAAGCACACACGCGTGGTTCCTGCATGTTCATGTAGGTACTCGCTGCCGTGTGGAGGACGGTGCATCTCAGTCGGGCCGCAGACACTGAGGTTATTCACCTAGGCTGGCCGGTGGGGACGTCCGCTTTTCTCGAAATCGGCAAGACAATGCCAGCAAAGCCACCGAAGCTCACATCCGTAGAAACTGTTTATCTCCCTTTTTGTTTCTTCTCCTTTTTCAATCCTGGTTGAGTTCCTACAAAACAGAAGTAATTCCTTATTGCAAAGATTCGTCTAGCACAGAAATAAAGCAGACATAGCGCGAAGTTCAGGGCGAAAGCTCCTGTCATCCTTCTCTTCCTTCCTGGAGCAAAGGCCAGCAGCCAGTCTTGTCCGTCTATGTACAAATATACACATTCTCTTTTAAACAGCTTTGTTGAGATACAGTTCACATATAATCCAATTCAGCCATTCACAGGATACAATGCGGAGGTTTCTAGTATATTCACAGATAAGTACGCTCATCACCACAGCAGTTTTAGAACATTTTCAGCACCTCAAAAAGAAACCCCTCTCCCTTTAACGGTCCCCCACCCCACCTCCCCCACCTCAAGCCCCTGATCCCTAAACTATACCAACCTCCTTTCTGTCTCTATAGTGTCCCCTGCTCAAGACAAATCAGATAAATGGAGTCGTACAATATACACCATCTCGTCCTCTGGCTTCCTGCACTTCCTGCTCGGTGTCAGAAAGCATGTAGAATCTGCATGTCCAGCTTTTCTGGAAATTGGGAGGAGATAGCCACCTGCACCTCTCCCCACATGGCATCGGCTCTGCAGGAGCACCTGCCCATCACCCCAGCAGCTTTATCCTGGCCGCCCTTGCTGGCTGGCACTTCTGCTCCTGCCCGGCCCCTGATTCTGAGCTAAAGACTCCTCCACTGATAGATGTTTATGTTGCTTCCTTTTTGATTGAATGAGCTAGCAACAGACATACTGTCTTAACATAGCCCAGTTACTTCTAGCTTGCACTGTCAGTGCAGCATGGGGGAGCCTGGCCCACTCCAGGAGCCCAGGCTGGTGGAGACACCTTCCTCCATAGGCTCTGCGACCACTCAGAGTGGGGAGCGAAGGGAGCTTGAAGATAGAACTGAGGCCCTTAAACTGTTTGTCAGGAAGCGACACATCACCCTCACGTGGACCTGTCAAAGGTTAAAGGGATGTGTCCATCTGAGTCTGGAAGATTTGCCAAATGGCACTGGGACTCCCTCGGGTACCAGTTGGGCTGCAGGACATCCTGGTACCTGCATGCTTGGTGGCTTTTGGTCAGACACGGACAAATCACCTTTGATTTTGCCTTTCTTGCTATAGCCTACAAGTAATGCATCCCCTTCTAAACATGGTATAAAGTTCCCATGTGACCTGTTTTTAAAATAATGGAGGGAAATAGGCACCTTGGTTTTGGGCTACTCCATGAACACTCAGAGTCATGGCTCCGTCTGCTATGTTTATCCTGCTCTCACCGGCACAGCTGACCTGGGGAGTCCGGCTTCCTTCGAGGACACACTCTCATTAACCAGGTGGTCCTCAGAGTCCTGTTTGCTTCCCTTGACCCACCTCCCAGACCACAGTCACTGCATGAGGGAGAGGAGCAGCCAAACTGCCCCGAACCACCCTCAGGGTCTTCATCCATCTTCCTCTATGGAACGGACCCCTGTGAGTCCCGCCTGAAACTATGGACCCCCGAGAGACTGCCTTTTGCAGCCCTGAGCGGCTGGGTCGACTAGGACTGGTGTTACCCTGAGCAGCCTCCTTAGAAACAAACACTCGCCCCACATCTTCCTCTGCCTCCTGGCCAAGCAGCAGGGGCCTTGGTGATAGTGGCCTTGGAGTGGTGGTGGAGCCCTGTGGGTGCCGGAGGTCCCTGTGGAACCAGCTGTGTGCCCATCTCAGCACTGTTAGAGGAACGCATGGGCTTCCCAGGGCTGCATGACAAAATACCACCAGCTGGTGGTTTTGTAATAATGGAAATTTATTATTTAACAGATCTGGAGGCCTTTTTCATGTCCAAAATCAAGAGAGTTGGCAGGGCTGTGTTCCTTCCGAGGGCTCCAGGGCGAGGCTCCTTCCTGTCTCTCCCACTTCAAGGTGTGTTGGGGTCCCTCTGCATTCCTTGGCTTGGAGCTGGAGCACAGTGATAGCCGCCTCTGTCATCACACAACATTCTTCCTGCCCGTGTCCCTGTGTGTCCTCTCCTCTCCTCATAAGGACAGTAGTCAGTGAGTTAGGGTGTGTCTCTGTCCATTTTGCATTGCTGCAAAGGAATACTGATGCTGGGTAATTTACAAAGCAAAGAGCAAAGAGGTTTATTTGGCTTATGGCTCTGCAGGCTGTACAGGAAGCACGGTGCTGGCATCTGCTTCTGGTAAGGGCTCAGGAAGCTTCCACTTGTAAACCAAAAATAAAATTCTAAGCCCTACAACCATCTGAATGGACCCCTCCATTCAGACAAGGACATTCCAAAACCAATCTGAACAACTCATTCAGGCTCTGGTGGGAAGTGGGAGCCGGATGTGCCTCATTACCCTCCTCCCTTTGGAAATCACTGATTGAACAGGATCTTTAAGTCTGATAAGAAACATGTACAATCGAGTCCCTCTGAAGCCTGCTACCTGGAGGCTTCATTTCCTGATCAAACTTTGGTCTCCACAACCCCTTACTGTAACTTAGAGATTACTTTCTGTTGATAATAACTCTTTCAACCAATTGCCAATCAGAAAATCCTTAAATCTGCTATGACCTGGAAGCCCACTCTTCAAGTTGTCCTGCCTTTCTGACCAAGCCAATGTATATCGTACATGTGTTGATCCATGAATCACATCTCTGTATAATGTATAAAACCAAGCTGTACCCCAACCACCTCAGGCACATGTTGCTGGGACCTCCTGAGGCTGTGTCATGGTGATATCCTTAACCTTGACAAAATAAACTTTGTAAATTGACTGAGACCTGTCTCAGATACTTTCAGTTCACTTACTCAATCCTGCAAGAACAGCACAAAGCTGTTCACGAGGGATCCAGCCCCATAACCCAAACACATTCTACCAGGTCCCACCTCCAACACTGAGGATCAAATTTCAATGTGAGGTTTGGAGGGGACACACATCCAAACAGTATCAGGGTGCACCCTCGTCTTAAATAATCACATCTGCAAAGAACCCTGTTTCCAAATAAGGTCCCATTCTGAGGGTGGATGCTAATTGGGGAGGATGCTATCCAACCGAGTACAAGGCGAGAAATAGCATCTTATTTAAATTGCTGCATCCTTTGAGACCCTTGGTTATGACAGTTTAACCTGTATCCGAACACACTAACCAGTCAGGTTGTCTCCTTGGGGATTTGAGCCAGGGGCCAAAGCAGCCAGGAAGGGCTGACATCTCGAACAGAGGACGTGCTGACTTCAGAAACAGAACATCTCTATAAAAAGAAAGATGGTGCATCTTGCAGTCCCTAGCTGAGACCCTCCAGCCGCTTCCTTGGGTGCCTCTGTCTCCAGCTTAGAGAGTTCCCCTATGTAGCCCCTGCCATGGGAGACCTTGCCCCCATTGTGGCGGGGGCTGTCCCAACCCTTCTGCGTGGTGTCTGCTGGGGCTGGAAGGGCTGCCTGACCATGATGCTCTACCCTTGAGTCTTGTGTCAAAGGTCTGTCTCCCTGTACTGGGGTGCCCAGAGTCCCAGGACAGGATCAGTATAAATGCCTTTCTGCCCTCTGCATGCCCTTCAACTCTCCAACCCACATCTGAAGTCTTGGGCAGGGAGCCACAAGTTGGACAGCCCCTCTCCCAGGCAGCTGGCTCTGTCCCCCTGCTTCCCATGATCCGTGGGGCAGTGGGGCAGGCTTTCCTTTCCTTCTCTGTCTTCAAAGGACCTTTTTTAAGGTAAGATCCCAGGATCTGATCCACCAACCCTAACCCACAACATGCTAGAAGTTAAATGAATTTAGAAAGTCCTTTGTTTTTAAAGATGCCTGTACTTTAAGTCTTGCCATAAATCCCGGCTTGGATTGAAATGTCAGAACCTGGACATTAACTTCTTCTTACTGCAGAGAAGCTCATCCACCCTCTGCCCATGGAGTGGGGTGGATGCTTCTAGCTGCCCAGGAGAAGGTTGTCTCTGTGCAGAACAAGAAAAAGAACATGGGTGTCTTCCAAATATTAGTCCATTACATGGAGTTACCCTTCTCTTAGGGAAATGGCACAGAATTCACCTGAGGCACAACCAAAACCATGTAGGCCTTTTATGATGATTATAAAAGTGATAATATGTGTCCATTTGTAGAAAAATTAGAAAATCCAGACAAAGAAAGTAAAGACAAAAATTAAAGCATCCATAATTCCTTTATTCATCCATTTATGAAAAGCAATCATGCATCACTCAGTGGCAGTGACATGTTCTAGGGAGTGCATTGTTAAGCAATCTTGCTGCTGAGCTACAAGCGGTATAGCACGTCACTGTACCGATCCCGTAGGCAGTTGTATGAAGGTAGTTGTGTATCTACACATATCTCAACATCGCACAGGTACAGTAACAATGCAGTATTAGAATCTTATGAGACCATCATTGTATATGCAGTTCATCGTTGATCTAAATGTTGTTATGCAGCACCTGACTTTACTAATTTTGGGTCTATTGGGCTGAGCCCTGGGTATACAGCTGTGAGCAAAATTGGTGCTCATGGTTCCCCTGGTCTAGTAAAGCAGCAGTGAGAAATGGAAGGACACATGAGTGAATATATTGTGAATTCTGATAAATACTGGAAAGGAAGGAAAAAACCTCACTCTGCTTGTAACCATGAGACCCCAGGGAGATCCCTCATCTATCTTGATATCAAATAAGTTAAATGTTTAAATGAAAGTAACTGTGAGCATTCCAGAATGTATTTTTCCAGTTGTGTGTGCAAATGCGCATGTATGTGACTACAATTGAATCATGCTATTATATTGATTTGTAATCTTTTTTAAACACTTAATTTATATTAAAGACATACTTTTATGTAACTAACTATATACGTCCAGTACTATTTTAATGACTGGGTAGCATTGATGATATGGATTACCTTCATCTACTTTACCCTTTCCCTATTTGGAGTTGTTATGAGTTGTATCATGTTCCCCGGAAAGATGTTGAAGCCCGTATACCCAGTATCTGTGAATATGATGTGATTTGGAAATGAGGCCTTTGCAGGATCAAGTTAAAATGAAATTATTAGGGTGGGCCCTAATGTAATACCACTGGAGTCCTTGCAGACTGGGCAAATGTGAGCACAGAAACATGCACACAGGGACAACACCAGGTGAAGATGAAGGCAAGGATTTGTAAGCCCCGGGAATTATTCCATTCTCAAATCACTATAAAGACCTATCAGAGACTGTGTAATTTGTTAAGAAAAGAAGTTTGATTGGGTCAAAGTTCCACAGGCTGCATAGGAAGCACAGCTGAGAAGGCCTCAGGAAACTTACAATCGTGGCAGAAGGCAAAGGGGAGGCCAGCATGTTCTACATGGCTGGAGCAGGAGGAAGAGAGCAAAGGGGGAAGTGCTACACATTTAACAATGAAATCTCATGAGAACTCAATTATGAGACAGTACTAGGGGGATGAGGCTAAACCATTAGAAATCACCCCCATGAACCAATCCCCTCCCACCAGGCCCCACCTTCAACACCGGAAGTTACAATTCAACATGAGACTTGGGAGGGAACACAGAGCCAAACCATATCACCAAGTCACACATAAGATTGCCAGCAAACCACCAGAGGCTAGTGGGGCAACCTGGGGAAGATTCTGCCTCCCATGGTCAGAAGGAACTAACTCTGTTGACACCTTGGTCTCAGATTTCCAGCCCCCAGAACTGGGAGAAGACAAATGTCTGTTACTTATAATCACCTATTTTTGGGTAGTTTTTTACATCAGCCCTGGCAAGCTAATACAGGGATAGACAGTTGGTTTCCAATATTTTGGATTATTATTATTATTTAATTCCTGAAATGAACATCCTTGTAAGTGCCAGGGACAGAATAGGCATTCAATCATTACTATTCCTCATCCAATTGTTCATTTGTGTCAAGTGAAGAGCTGAGGGATCGGATTGAAATATATTTTTACATACTTACTGAATTATTTTCTTAGCCTAAATTCTTAGACGTGAACTGCTGGACTCACAGTAAGCTTTTTTCTAAGTTTTGATCATGTTATCCAGTTGGCCTGAAGAGCCCGGGGGACCAGGCTCCCCGTGCACCTGTCATTATGAGCTCTTCCCCTTCCCCCCTCCTCTCCTTCCTCCTTTTCCTCCTCTTCCTGCCATTTCTCCCCACACCTCTTTTCCTTCAATTTTACTGGAGGTAAAATGTTAATTGACTGTCTTATTTGGTGATTTTTAATTTCTTCTTTGGTGAGTTCGTATCCTTTCTCTCTTCTTTTTTTTCTATAGACATATTTAAGGATTTTTGTTACTAATTTGAGAAAGTTTTTTGTATTGAGAATGTCAGCCTCTTTGTCCTCCATATCTGTGGCAGATATTTTTCCCTAGTTGAGACAAACTTTTTTCAGGTGTGAAATTCTAGAAGTTTATAGCATGAATCCTCACATAAGGGACATTCAGTGACATAATGGACATGAGTGTCTTTTATTGCAGTTTTCAAACAATATGGATACACTCTTCAGATGGCCATTTTTTATATTGACCCTCTATAAAGTCCAGTGGCATAATACGAAATCATAAATAAGTGAAGACATTTTTACAGGAAACAAGGATATTGAGATCTGTGTACATAGCTTTTTCCCCACATTTTTTTAAATTATAAAAGTAATACACACACAAAGTAAAAATATTAAAGCAGTATAGACTGATATTAAATGAAAAAGGAAAGTTTCATGCCCTTAGTCTTGCTCTCAGGATAGAACCATTTTAACAGTTTATGTTTTCAGATCTTGTTGTTACCACCATAATTCTAAATAAAATGCTTTTACTTTGTTTTTGGATTTATCAATTTTTGACCATTTCTATTTGATGTCCCTGTATGAAAGAGAAGTTTAAGTCATTTCCACTTCCGACATTATCCCCTTAATTTTGTTAGCTATGCTATTTTTAGCTCTTCCATGTTTTTGGAAATAGCCTGGAGTCGTATGCATAGACCTCTGTTTCTGTTTCACCAGCCTGGGCACTGTTTCATGACTCCCTTCTGTGTCAAGTGAAGAGCTGAGGGCTCCTATGCTCTATACCTTATGTGTCAGCTGGTGTCATGAAGCCCTTATGTTTACATTGCTCAGATGTCATTTGTTCAACAAAATGTAGTGAGCACTGGCTATATGCCGGCCACTCTTGTGGGTAGCAAACCAAACAGACAAAAGCCCCCAGCCTTACAGAGCTCACCTTCCAGTTCGAAGGAGACAAAAAATAAACCAAAATAAATAGGTAAATTAGACAATGTATCAGGTGGTGATAAGAACTATGGAGAAAACTAAAGTAAGGAATAAAGGAAGAGAAAGTCATAATTTAATAAGTAGCCAGAGAAGGTGTATAACATTAACTCTCTGTTCTGAATCTGTAACTACGTCTTCCCTGTAATTGCCAATATTTTGAGTCTATAATTCTTAAACTAGGACATATGTATTATGGTTTCATAAATATTATTCCTTTCTGTACCCAGGAAGGAAATGAAATCTTACACCCTACCTGGCTGCAGGCAGGGGATAATCTGGGAGCCAACGTTTAAATGGATATTTTTTTACACTTTATCAATTGCCCATGATACTCTTCTACGACTCTTTGTTTATCCTGGCCTTGCTCATTGCCTTTGTTTTTCCATGTTGATGGAAGAAGCACGTGAGGAAGACCATCCAGCATCATCATTGTACTATTCTGAATGGCTCATTTGTATCAGCTGCTTTTTAGACTTTCAGACTATAATTATTTTTCCTGTTGTACATGGGGTCATGCAACTGTTTTCTGATCCCATTTCTCTTTTTCTTGAATTCCTTTTGTTGTAACTGACTTGTAATTGTAATTGTAATGTAATTGGAGTACATCCTGAAACAATTTCTTCTCAGGAAAAGCACAAAAGAAGAAGCAGAAGATAAACATCCCCCAAACTCGCATATCTGGAAATTCATCCCCAGACATAATTGATGGTTTAACTGGGCATGGATCCTGAGTTCAAAATACTCTTGTTTCTTATAACCCTAAAGGTCAGCTCTGTGGTTTTCCAGCACCCACTGAGCCTGATGAAAAGCATGTTGCCAATCGGATCCCCATTTCTCTGTGGTTCGTCTGTTTTTTCCCGTGTAATTGCTCCAGAGATCTTTCCATAATTCTTGATATCCTGAAATTCCCCAAGTCTGGTGCCAGGTTTGAGTCTCCTTTCAGACACAAGAAACAGAATCTCACAGGACCAACAGGCTTGGGTAGCTTGAAACATGAATACAGGCTGTGGCCAGCTGCTGTGTTGTAAGAGGGCCTGTGCAGGGCAGACAAATTCATACTAACGTGTGAGTGGCTAATAGGTTAACTGCTCCCAGGAAAGGTAAACAGAGAGTTGTAAGGTCCAAGGAAGTTCTAGTTCTTGGTGTATGCATGGAGACCTTCTGTGGCACAGAGCCCCTCCTACTGCCACAGTGCCCACACACTCCACTTCCTCACCCACACCAAGCACACTCACACCCTGACCCACAGATGAGGGTCATCTGTCTGGCACTATAGTTCTGAAAGTGTGCCAGCCTTGCAATGGCTGGTTAATAAAGCCTGTTATGCAGGCACAGCTTAGAACCGTGACATCAAGTCCTTGACACATCACAGGTCCAGCTGAGAAATCAGGAATGTCTTTGCAGTCGGCACTGAGTCAACTTAACCTATCAGGCTGACATCGCACTGCCTGGGTCCAGTGGGAACCCAGTCTCAGCGTTCTCCCAGAAGTGCTCACATCAGTCATGCCTTTGTTCTCAGCCAGCTCTAGGGAGATGAGGTCTACAAACTTGTCATCACCTAGGCTTGGGGTGGAGTCACCACCTGTGGCTGCCTGCCCATATCCGGTTTCTATGAAGTCACATGTCAGAACAAGACCCCAAATCTTACATCTGTCTGGCAACTTTCATTTATGCCCTGCTCCCCAGCTTTCCACCTTGTGGGAGGTTTGAAGACAAACAGCTGAGAGAGAGAAAGTTCTTGTTGGAAATGATTTGAGTGAGTACCTGACGTCAGTGTCCCTCCCCTTGTAAACTGTGTTTGCGAATGGCCCAGGCACAGCTGGACATTGGCTCCAACTATGTAAGTCACTGTGGTGGGCTCCCAGTCACTGGTAGACTCTGATGGGGCCTTCCAGGGACCCTTGCAACTGGGCTGCTAAGACCTGGATGTCGTTTTCCCTTTGCCCCATCTCTTGGCATTGTGCCTTCCATTTGGGGAGTTTATGCAGGGCCTGCTGGGTCACCCTTGGGCCCATATGCAGATTGGACACCTTGCCTTGCCGTGGAAGCCCAGGTCCCTGGCCTGGCCAAAAGGCAGATGGGAGGAAATTCCTGCACATTTGAGAAGAAGCCATCCCCAGCTCTGTCTTTGCAGGCAGCTGGGCTGGCTGGTTGGGGCTGCCCACTGCAGGTGTCTGGAGGCCAGCCCCAGCCTCGGAATCCAGCCTGGGCATGACAGCCAGAGCCAGTGGCTGGCAGTGCCCAGCATGCCAGGCAGGATCGTCTGGGCAGCTAGCCTCCCCCACTGCCTCTGCATCTACTTCACAGAGGGTATCTGGGCATGGGGCTGCTGGGACAGGCCTGGCACCCTCAGAGTCCCAGCACAGGCCCACAGCCACCACCCGGTGTCTAGAAAGCTTGCAGTCCACAACACATCTGGGCCCAGAGGACAGCTACTTCTCAGCTTAAGGTCATGGGGAGAGGTTGTGCCAGCAGTGGGACAGGAGCCAGACCCAGGCCCCAGAGAAATCAGTGGGCTTATGGTTTCTGAGGCAACAAACAATAACTACCGCTCATCTCTAGAATGGGCAAGTGTCCTGCGTAGCCGTGTGCTCCTGGGTGACGTTGCAGCTGCTAGTTCTGAGTGAGATGAGCTCCTCCTGCATCTTCCCAAGGGTGAAGGCCCCCATAGCCATGCTGGTGGCAGCACGGGCCCTGGGCGGACCCGTGGCCTAAATGGACAAGAGAGAGGTAGGACTGAGGATGACGTCCTGATTTCTGGCTTCTACAACAGATGGGTGCTGCAGCCTTGGTTAAAGATGTCCAGAGGGCCGGGTGCAGTGGCTTACACCTGTAATCCCAGCACTTCGGGAGGCCAGGGTGGGCAGATCACTTGAGGCCAGGAGTTTAAGACCAGCTTGGTGAACATGACAAAACCCCACCTCTAAAAAACTACAAAAATTAGCCGGGTGTGGTGGTGCACACCTGTAGTCCCAACTACTTGGGAGGCTGAGGCGGGAGGATCACTTGATCTCAGGAAGCAGAGGTTGCAGTAGTGAGCCCAGATAGTGTTACTGCACTCCAGCCTGGGAGAGAGAGGGAGACTCTGTCTCAAAAATAAATAAATAAATAAATAAATAAATAAATAAATAAATAAAGGTCCAGGGCAGCCCAGGTGTCAGATAACAAGGAGAATTTCAGAGTTCAGAGTTAGATAGGACACATGCCCAGAGGAGAAGGGGCCAGTCTGGGCTGGAGCTCCAGATTGAGGGGTATAGTTGGCTGAATGATGGCCACCCCAAAGATATCAGGTCCTAACCCCCAGAACCTGTAATCTTACTTCATAAGGAAAAAGGGTATTTGCAGATGTGATAAAGATCTGGAAATGAGGAGAGTGTCCAGGATCATCCAAGTGGGCCCTAAATGCAATCACAAGGATCTTTATACAAAGAAGGCAGAGGGAGATTTGATTCAGACAGAGAAGAGAAGCTGCTCTGACCTCAGAGGTAGAGAGCAGTGATGCAGCCACAAGCCAAGGAAGCCCTGCAGCCTCCAGAGGCTGGAAGAGGCAAGGAATGGCTGCTCCCCTTGAGCCTCCGTGAGGACTGCAGCCCTGCTGCTACTTTGACTTCAGCCCAGTGATACTCATTTCTGATTTTGGGCTTCCATTTCTTATGAAAGAATAAATCCCTGGTTTTTTTTTTTTTTTTTTTTTTTTTTTTTTTTTTTTTTTTTTGAGATGGAGTCTCGCTGTGTTGTCCAGGCTGGAGTGCAGTGGCCGGATCTCTGCTCACTGCAAGCTCCGCCTCCCAGGTTCACGCCATTCTCCTGCCTCAGCCTCCCAAGTAGCTGGGACTACAGGCACCCGCCACCACGCCCAGCTAATTTTTTGTATTTTTAGTAGAGACAGGTTTTCACCGTGTTAACCAGGATGGTCTCAATATCCTGACCTTGTGATCCGCCCGCCTCAGCCTCCCAAAGTGCTGGGATTACAGGCTTGAGCCACTGCACCCAGCCATCCATGTTGTTTTAAGCCACCAAGTTTGTGGCCATGTGTTACAGCAGCCCCAGGACATGAACACAGGCAGCCTTCCAGGTACAGAGGTGTTTCACATCACCCGTGTGCAGGAAAGCTCCCAGGGAGCTGGTGTGCACATCCCAGGATGGGGGCCCCAGCCTCTGAGATGGTTTGTTGTATTAGTCCATTCTAACACTGCTATAAAGACATACCCGAGACTGGGTGATTTATACAGGAAAGAGGTTTAATTGACTCAGCTCCACATGGCTGGGGAACCTCAGGAAACTTACAGTCATGGTGGAAGGCTACCACTGCTGATTATTCAGAGGAAAAGAAGCTCTTTAGTCAGCAGATGATGAATCCTGCCATGACGGGATCCTTCCCTTCAAGGCAGTGAGTTCCCTTTTGGCCCACAGTGTGTCTAGAAATGTCACCCAAGAGCGAAGGCCTGGAATAGGAGCTTCAGAACTCTGTCTGTGACCTATTTTAACTGCAACTGAGCTGGTATCCAAGTTACAAGACAAAGTCCTCTTTGGTCTCTCCTCTCCTCAAGCAGAAGGAAGAAGTCACTTTTACTGCAGCAACTGCACTACCTGGGGTCGGGGGAGGGAGTGGCACAAGCACTCCTTGGCCACCCTGGCTGGTGTCTCACTAGGTCACAAGTCCACTGGCTCTGAACCCAGCACAGCACCAGGATTTGCCCAGGAATTGCAGTCCTTGTAGCCTAGGCTGTATCTCACGTTTATTTAGGACTGCAGAGCACGTTAGCTTGTGGTAGTGGGGCTTACCATAACTCAGGTTCTGACCATTGGGATGGATGATTTGCCTCTGTCTAGGACTGGTCTAAATGCTCCTTCTGTGGGTGCCAGCCAAGTTCTGTCCCATGTTGCTTTCCACTGTGACAAAGCAGCACTGAGTTCCAATTCAAAGTCCCACAGTCACTGTGCTTTCCTTCCCCCAAGTGCACAGATTCTCTCTCCAAGCCATACAACTGCTGCTAGGGGATGGCAGAGGGGTGGTATAGTAAATGTAAATGGTCTAAACACGTCATTAAAAAGAGGGTGACTAAAAGAGTGGATTAAAAACATGACTCAACTATATCGTGTCTGTAAGAAACTCACTTCAAATATAATGATATAGGCAGGTTGAAAGTAGAAGGATTAAAAAAGATATATTACATAGACATTAACCAAAAGATAGCAAGAAGTTCCCCTTGTCTTTAGTTTTCAGAGATCTAATTGTGATGGGCCTTAGTGTAGATTTCTTCTAATTTATTTGTTTTGGGGTTTCCCAGCTTCTTTCTTTCCTTCCTTCCTTTCTTCTTCCCTCCCTCCCTCCTTTCTTTCTCTCTCTCTCTTTTTCTTTCCCTTCCTTCCTTCCTTCCTTCCTTCCTTCCTTCCTTCCTTCCTTCCTTCCTTCCTTCCTTCCTTCCTTCCTTCCTTCCTTTCTTTCTTTCTTTCTTTTTCTTTCCTCTCTCTTTCTTTCGGGGGTGGAGGACAGAGTCTCTCTCTGTTGCCCAGGCTGGAGTGCAATGGCATGATAGAGCAACCTTGGCCTCCCGGGTTCAAGTGGTTCTTGTGCCTCAGCCTCTCAAGTAGCTGGGACTACAGGCAGGCACCACCATGCCCGGCTAATATTTTCTTTCTCTCTCTTTTTTTTTTTTTGGTATTTTTAGTAGAGACGGGGTTTTGTCATGTTGGCCAGGCTGGTCTTGAACTCCTGACCTCAAGTGATCCACCTTCCTCGGCCTCTCAAAATGCTGGGATTACAGGAGTAAGCCACTGTGCCCGGCTTGCCCTGCTTCTTGAATCTATAGATTTATATCTTTTGCCAAATTTGGGAAGTTTTCAGCTTTTATTTCTCTGAGTACTTTTTCAGCCCTGGCCTCATTATTTTCCTCTTGGGACTTCAATAACACGATTGCTGAATCTTTTGTCATTCAAGACTGTCTTTCCTTCCCTCTTCAGTGCCTCTTTCCTTAATCTGATGTCAGTACCAGGTACTGTGACCACTCACCTGATTTTTGGTCCTTATGAGGGTGCTTTTCTTGTGTGGATAGTTGTTCATTTTGGGGTTCCTGCCAGGGGGACAATTGCTGGAGGCTTCTATTTGGCCATCTTCCTTCACCTCATGGCTGCATCATTTTATAGTCCCGTCAGCCATATATGAGTTATCCAGTTTCTCCATATCTTCACCAGAATTTGATGCTGTCATTATTTTGTATTTTAGCCATTCTGATAGGAATGCAGTGTTATTTCATAGTGATTTTAATTTGCATTTCTGTAATGACTAACAGTGTTTTAAATGTGTTCATGTGATTAATTTCCATCTGTGTCTGCTCCTTGGTGAAATGTCTCCATATCTTCTGCTCATCTTCTAGTTAGATTATTTGTTTTTTTACTGTTGAGATTTGAGAGTCCTACATATACTCTAGATACCTATTCATTATTAGATATATAATTTGCAAATATTTTCTACTAGTCTATAACTTATCTTTTGATCTTTTTATGTGGGATCATTTGCAGGACAAATGTTTTTTTCTTATTTTAAGAAGTCTAATTTGTCAATTTTTCCTTATGCAGATTGTGATTTTGTATCAAGTCTACGAACTCTTTGACTAGCCCCAGGTACTCAAGATTTTCCCCTATTTTGAATTAATTTTTGTATAAGATGTGACACTTAGGTTAATGTTCATGTTTTTGTCTATGAATGTCCATTTGATCTGGCATCTTTTCAAATGTATGCATTTAATACTATAAATTTCCCTCTCAACACAGCTTTAGCTATATGCTAGAAATTTTGTTATGTTGTATTTTCTTCATCTTCATTCAATTGAATGCATTTGTTTTTTATTTCCTTGAAGATCTCCTCTTTGACTCGTGGACTTATTAGAAGTACCTTGTATAGCCATGCACGGTGGCTCACACCTGTAATCCCAGCACTTTGGGAGGCTGAGGCGGGCAGGTCACCTGAGGTCAGGAGTTTGAGACCAGCCTGGCCAACATGGTGAAACCCTATCTCTACTAAAAATACAAAAATTAGCTGGGTGCGGTGGTGGGAACCTATAATCCCAGATACTCAGAAGGCTGAGGCAGGAGAATTGCTTGAACCCAGGAGGCAGAGGTTGTAGTGAGCCGAGATCTCATCACCGCACTCCAGTCTGGGTGACAGAGCAAGACTCCATCTTGGGGTAGGGGAGGGGAAAGTACCTTGTATAGTTTCCAAGTATTTGAAGATTTTTCTGCCATTAAATATGATTTTGATTTTGTTGTGGTCCTAGAACACACTTTGTATGATTTTGATTCTTTTAAATCTGTTGAGGTCTGTTTTATGGCCTAGGTTTTTTGGTCTAGATTGGTATATGTTCAATAGATATTTAGAAACAATATATAGAATGCTCTTGTTGAGTGAAATGTTTTATAAATGTCCTGTAGATCCTAATTGGATCAAATTGTTGGTTGATGGTGTGGTTGAATTCTTCTTTCTCTTAGCTGACTTTCTGTATAATCGTTCTATCAGTTGTTGAGAATGGGGTGTTGAAATCTCCTAATATAATTGTGGATTTGTCTAATTATCTTTTAATTTCTATCAGTTTTTGCTTCACACATTTTGCAGCTCCGTCTTTTAACATAAACACATCTAGCATTGTTCTTTCTTCCTTGTAGATTGACCCTTTTATCTTTATATAATGTCTCTGATCTCTGGTAATTTTCTTTGCTCTGAAGCCTACTTTTTCTGACATTAATATAGCCAATTTTGCTTTCTGTTTTTAAATTATTATCTTTTATTTTTTTTATTTCCATGGGCTTTTGGGGAACAAGTGGTGTTTGGTTACCTGAGTAAGTTATTTAGTGGTGATTTCTGAGATTTTGGTGCACCTGTCATCTGAGCAATGTACACTGTAACCAATGTGTAGTCTTTTACCCCTCACCTGACTCCCACCATTTCCCCTGAGTCCTCAGAGTCCATTGTATTATTTTTATGCCTTTGTATCCTCATAGTTTAGCTCCCACCTATGAGTGAGAACGTGCAGTATTTGGTTTTCCATTCCTGAGTTACTTCACTTAGAAAAATGGTCTCCAATTCCATCCAGATTGCTGCAAATGCCATTATTTCATTCCTTTTTTGGCTAAGTAGTATTCCATGGTGTGTGGATAGATCTATCTATCTATCTATCTATCTATCTATCTATCTATCTATCTATCTATCTATATCTCACAATGTTTTATGCACTCATTGATTGATGGGCCTTTGGGCTGGTTCCATATTTTTGCAATTGTGAATCGTGCCACTATAAACATGCATGTGCAAGTATCTTTTTTGTATAATGACTTCTTTTCCTCTGGGTAGATACTGAGGAGTGGGATTGCTGGATCAAATGGTAGTTTCACCTTTAATTCTTTAAGGCATCTCCACACTGTTTCCCACAGTGGTTGTACTAGTTTACATTCCCACCAGGAGTGTAAAAGTGTTTCTTTTTCACCACATCCCCACCAGTATCTATTTTATTTATTTATTTTATTATGGTCATTCTTGCAGGAGTAAGGTGGTATCACATTGTGGTTTTGATTTGCATTTCCCTGATCATTAGTGATGTTGAGCATTTTCTCATATACTTGTTGGCCATTTGTATATCTTCTTTTGAGAATTGTCTACTCATGTCTTTACCCCACTTTTTGATGGGATTATTTGTTTTTCTTGCTAATTTGTTTGAGTTTCTTGAAGATTTTGGATATTAGTTATTTGTTGGATGTATAGATTGTGAAGATTTTCTCCCACTATGTGGGTTGTCTGTTTATTCTGATTTTTTTTTCTGTGCAGAAGTTTTTTCCTTTAATTAAATACCATCTATTTATGTTTGTTTTTGTTGCATCTGCTTTTGGGTTCCTGGTCACAAAGTCTTTGCGCAAGTCTATGTCTAGAAGTGTTTTTCCGATGTTATTTTCTAGAATTTTTATGGTTTCAGATCTTGGATTTAAGTCTTTGATCCATCTTGAGCTGATTTTTGCATAAGGTGAGAGATGAGCATTCAGTTTCATTCTCCTACATATGGCTTACCAGTTATCCCAGCACCATTTGTTGAATAGAGTGTCCATTCCCCACTTTTTGTTTTTGTTTGCTTTGTGGAAGATCAGTTAGCTGTAAATACTTGGCTTTATTTCTGGGTTCTCTATTCAGTTCCACTGGTCTATGTGACTATTTTTATACCAGTACCATGCTGTTTTGGTGACTATGACCTTATAGTATAGTTTGAAGTCAGGTAATGTGGTGCCTCTGGATTTGTTCTTTTTGTTTAGTCTTGCTTTGGGTTTGTGGGCTCTTTTTTGGTTCCATGTAGTTCTGTGAAGAATGATGGTGGTATTTTGATGGTAATTGTATTGAATTTGTAGATTGCTTTAGGCAGTATGGTCATTTTCACAATATTGATTCTACCCATCCATGAGCATGAGATGTGTTTCCATTTGTTTGTGTGATCCATGATTTCTTTCAGCAGTGTTTTGTAGTTTTTCTTGTAGAGGTCTTTCACCTCCTTGGTTAGGTATATTCCTAAGTATTTTATTATTTTTGCAGCTATTGTAAAAGGGGTCGAGTTCTTTATTTGATTCTCAGCTTGGTCACTGTTGGTGTATAGCAGAGCTACTGATTCGTGTGCATTAATTTTGTATCCTGAAACTTTGCTGAAATCATTTATTAGTTGTAGGAGCTTTCTGGAGTAGTCTTCAGGGTTTTCTAGGTATATGATCATATCATCCACAAACAGTGACTTTACCAATTTGGATGCCCTTCATTTCTTTCTCTTGTCTGATTGCTCTCATTAGGACTTCCAGCACTGTGTTGAATAGAAGTGGGGAGAGTGGGCATCCTTGTCTTTTTCCAGTTCTCAGAGGGAATGCTTTCAACTTTTCCCCATTCAGTATTATGTTGGCTATGGGTTTGTCATAGATGGCTTTTATTACATTAAGTTATGTCACTTGTATGCCAATTTTGCTGAGGGTTTTAATCATAAAGGGATGTGGGATTTTGTAAAATGTTTTTTTCTGCATCTATTGAGATGGTTGTGTGATTTTTGTAAATTTTGTTTATGTGGTGTATCACATTTATTGACTTGAGTATGTTAAGCCATCCCTGCATCCCTGGTATGAAACCCACTTGATAATGGTGGATTTTTTTTGATATGCTGTTGGATTTGGTTATCTAGTATTTTGTTAAGGATTTTTGCATCTATACTCATCAGGGATATTGGTCTGTAGTTTTCTTCCTCTTTACGTTTACGTAAAGGAGTTTACGTCCTTTCCTGGTTTTGGTGTTAGGGTGATACTGGCTTCATAGAATGATTTAGGGAGGATTCCTTCTTTCTCTATCTTGTGGAATAGTGTTCATAGGATTGGTAGTAATTATTCTTTGAATGTCTGATAGAATGAAGTTATGAATCCATTTGGTTCTGGGCGTTTTTTGTGGGCAATTTTAAAATTACCATTTCAATCTCACTGCTTGTTATTTGTCTGTTCAGAGTTTCTTTTTCTTTCTGGTTTAACCTAGGAGGGTTGTATATTTTCAGTAATTTATACATCTCCTCCAAGTTTTCTAGTTTATGTGTGTAAAGGTGTTCATAGTAGCCTTCAATGATTTTTTGTATTTCTAGTGGTATCGGTTGTAATATTAATATCTCCCGTTTCATTTCTAATTGAGCTTATTTGGATCTCCTCTCCTTTTCTTGAGTAATATCACTAATGGCCTATCAATTTTATTTATATTGTCAAAGAACCAGCTTTTTGTTTCATTTATCTTCTGCATTGTTTTATGAATAGAATGTATATTCTGCAGTTGTTGGGTAGAACGTTCTGTAAGTATCTGTTCAGTCCTTTTGTTCTAGGGTGTAGTTTAAATCCATTCTTTCTTTGTTGACTTTCTGTCTTCATGATCTGTCTAGTGGTATCAGTGGAGTACTGAAGTCCCCCACTATTATTGTGTTGCTGTCTATCTCATTTCTTAGGTCTGGTTGTAATTGTTTTATAAATTTGGGACCTCCAGGATTAGGTGCATATATATTTAGGATTGTAATATTTTTCTGTTGGACAAGTCCTTTTATCATTATATAATGTCTCTCTTTGTCTTTTTTAACTGCTGCTGCTTTAAAGTTTGTTTTGTCTGATATAAGAATAGCTACTCCTGCTCATGTTCAGTGTCCATTTGCATGGAATATCTTTTTCCACCTCTTTACCTTAAGTTTATGTGAGTCCTTATGTGTTAGGTGAGTCTCTTGAAGATAGCAGATACTTGGTTGGTGAATTCTTATCCTTTCTGCCATTCTGTATCTTTTAAGTGGAGCATTTAGGCCATTTACATTCAATGTTAGTATTGAGATGTGAGGTAGTATTCTATTCATCATGCTATTTGTTGCCTGATACCTTTTTTAAAAAAACTGTGTGGCCAGACGCAGTGGCTCATGTCTGTAATCCTAGCACTTTGGGAGGCCGAGGTGGGTGGATTGCCTGAGCTCAGAGTTTGAGACCAACCTGGCCAACATGGTGAAACCCCGTTTCTACTAAAATACAAAAAAAATTAGCCAGGTGTGGTGGTGTGTGCCTGTAGTCCCAGCCACTTGGGAGGCTGAGGCAGAAGAATTGCTTGAACCCGAGAGGTGGAGGTTGTGGTGAGCCAAGATTGCACCACTGCACTCCAGCCTGGGTGACAGAGTGAGACTCTGTCTCAAAAAAAAAAAAAAAAAAAAAAATTGTTTTTATTTTATAGGTCCTGTGAGATTTGTGCCATAAGGAGGTTTTATTTTGCTGTATTTCAAGGATTTGTTTCAAGATTTAGAACTCCTTTTAGCAGTTCTTGTAGGCTGGCTTGGTGGTGTCGAATTCTCTCAGTATTTGTTTTTCTGAAAAATACTTTATCTTTCCCCCATTTATGAAGCTTAGTTTCACTGGATACAAAATTCTTGGCTGATAATTGTTTTGATTAAGGAGGCTGAAGATAGAACCCCAATCCCATCTAGCTTATAGAGTTTCTGCTGAGAAGTCCACTTTTAATCTGATAGGTTTTCTTTTATAGGTTACCTGGTGCTTTTGCCTCACAGCTCTTAAGATTCTTTCATTGTCTTGACTTTAGATAACCTGATAACTATGTGCCTAGGTGATGATCTTTTTGTGATAAATTTCCCAGGTGTTATATGAACTTCTTGGATTTGGATGTCTAGATCTCTAGCAAGG
Source organism: Rhinopithecus roxellana (assembly GCF_007565055.1). Classification (NCBI taxonomy): domain Eukaryota; kingdom Metazoa; phylum Chordata; class Mammalia; order Primates; family Cercopithecidae; genus Rhinopithecus; species Rhinopithecus roxellana. Next base: position 49,955,095 of record NC_044559.1, on the reverse strand, counting down.
CCAGGGAAGTTTTCCTTGGTTATTCTCTCAAATACGTTTTCCAAACTTTTAAATTTCTCTTATTCCTCAAGGACACCAATTATTCTTATGTTTGACCATTTAACATAATCCCAAACTTCTTGGAGGCTTTGTTCATTAAAATTTTTTTTTCTTTGTCTTTGTTACATTGGGTTAATTTGAAAACCTTGTCTTTGAGCTCTGAAGTTCTTTTTTTTGTTGTTGTTTTCTTGAGCCAGAGTCCTGCTTTGTCATCAGACTGGAGTGCAATGACGCAAACTCGGCTCACTGCAACCTCCGCCATCTTGGGTTCAAGCAATTCTCCCACTTCAGCCTCCTGAGTAGCTGGAATTACAGGCATGTGCTATCATGCCTGGCTAAATTTTGTATTTTTAGTAGAGATGGGTCTTCGTCATGTTGGCCAGGCTGGTTTGAACTCCTGACCTCAAGTGATCCACCTGCCTCGGCCTCCCAAAGTGCTGGGATTACAGGCCTGAGCCACCATGCCCTGAAGTTCTTTCTTCTGCTTGTTTGATTCTATTGCTGAGACTTTTTAGTACATTTTGCATTTCTCTAAGTGTGTCCTTTATTTCACACTAGCTGGTAAACCAGTGTGATATTTTGGGGATGTTAAAGAACCTTGTTTTGTCATATTACCAGAATTGTTTTTTGTGGTTCCTTCTCATTTGGCTAGACTATGTCAGAGGGAAGATTTGGAGCTCATGGGCTGCTGTTCATATTCTTTTGTCCCGTGGGGTGTTCCCTTGATGTAGTGCTCTCCCCCTTTTCCTAGGGATGTGGCTTCCTGAGAGCTGAATGGTTGTGATTATTACTTCTCTTCTGGACCTTGCCACCTAGCAGAGCTATTGGGCTCTGGGCTTGTCTGCACAGTTGTGTGATATGAACTGTCTTCAGCTCTCTCAGTCATAGATAGCATTGCCTGCTCCAGTGGAGGTGGCAGGGGAGGGAAATGGACTCTGTGAGGGTACTGAGTTGTAGTTTTTGTTGTTGTTGTTTGTCTTTTATTCTCTCTCTCTCTTTTTTGAGATGGCGTCTCGCCTGGTCATCCAGGCTGGAGTGCAATGGCGCAATCTCAGCTTACTGCAACCTCTGCCTTCCGGGTTCAAAGGATTCTCCTGCCTCAGCCTCCCGAGTAGCTGGGATTATAGGTGCCTGCCACCATGCCCTGATAATTTTTGTATTTTTAGTAGAGAAGGGATTTCACCATGTCGGCCAGGCTGATCTCAAACTCCTGACCTTATGATCCATCTACCTCAGTTTCCCAAAGTGCTGGGATTACAGGTGTGAGCCACCACGCCTTGCTGAGTCATAGTTTTTTTAAAAATTGCACTAGTTTTGTGCTGGTTGGCCTCCTGCCAGGAGGTGGCACTTTCAAGACAGCATCAGCTGGGGTATTAGGGGGTAGGTGGGGCCCTAGAGCTCCCAAGAGAATATGTCATTTGTCTTTAGCTACCAGAATGGGTAGAGAAAAACCATCAGGTGGGGGCAGGATTGGGCATGTCTGAGCTCAGGGTCTCCTTGGGCAGGGCTTGCAGCAACTGCTGTGGAAGATGGGTTATGGTTCTCAGGCCAATGGAGATATGTTTCCAGGGGTATTATGGCTGTCTCTACTGTGTCATGCAGCTCACCAGGGAAGTGGAGGAAAACTGGCAATTACTAGCCTCACCCAGCTCCCACACAGCCCAAAATGCTGGTCTCATTCCCACAGTGCCCCTTCCCCCAACAGCACTGAGTTTATTTCCATGCAGCAGGTGAGCAGGGCTGAGAACTTGCCCCAGGCTACCTTTCAGGGCTGTGAAAGCAGGCAGGACTTCTTCTTTCACTCCTCCATGCCTACTGCATCTTCTGTGCTATATCTGTACTCTATATTCACCCCCTGCCCCAAGTTCTGTCCAGAAAACTTCACAGGGTTAAAATTGTTACGAAGTTCAGCTGGAGGTTTTCTTCTCCCTGTGATCTTTTCCCAGTTCCTCTGGCCGCCCTCCCCAAGGACCTCTGCAAGATAAAGTCAGAAATGGCTTCCCTTGGGACTGAGAGAGCCCAAAGGGCTCCTCCCACTGCTTCTTCTACCCCTGTATTTCACTCAGTTCTCTAAAATTGTCTCAGCTCAGGTAAGGTCAAATCCTTCTTTCGTTATCTGGACCTTCAGGTTCCCCAGTGAGAATGTGTGAATGTGTGTTCAGGGGCAAACAATCCCCCTTTCACACTTGGGGCACTCACAGTTTTTGGACTGTCTCCCAGGGCCTGCAGGAGCAATCCGCTTCCTTCAAAGAGTCTGTGGATTGTCTCCGCTTTCCTGGTATGTTCCTGTGGTAGTTCTTGAAGCAAACGTTAGTAAGTCTCCACATGCTGCTCTGTCCATGTAAGTGGAAACTACAATTTAGTCCTCCTATCAGCCATTTTCCTAACCTCTCCTCCAATCTTGCTTTATTTTGATTAAAGTCTATATATCTTTTTTCATCCTTTTACTTTCAATCTACCTATATCATTATATTTAAAGTGAGTATCTTATAGACAGGATATAGTTGAGTCTTAATCCACTCTGCATCTCTCTCTTTTATTAATGTATTTAGACAATTTACATTTAATGCAGTTTTTAATACGTCTGGGCTTCAGTCTGCTATTTTATTTTTTGCTCTCAGTTTATTTTCTCTGTTTTTTATTTATGTCTTTTATTTATTCTACCTTCTTGTGGGTTACTTGAAACCCTTTTTAGAATTTCACTGAGGTAACTGTGTGTTTCTCCATGAATCAATTTGTCTATTTGTTCTAAAGTTCTTTCTTTTTTTCCCCCCTTGTTTAGGGAACTTCCTTTAGCTATTCTTTTAAGATGGGTGTTAAAGAATCAAATTATCTTAGTTGTCCATCTGAAAACATCTTTATTTTCTCTATATTTTTGCAGAACATTTTTTCAAGATATAGGGTTATGGGTTAACAGTCTCTTTTTTCCAGCACTTGAACTATTTTGTGTCAGATCCTTCTGACTTCTATGGTTTCTGATGAGAAATCCACTGTCATTAAAATTGCCTTTTTCCTGTGGGTAAGGTGTCTTCACACTCTCACTGCTTTCATGATGCTTCCCTTTGTCTTTAGTTTTCAGAGGTCTAATTGTGATGTGCCTTAGTGTGGATTTCTTTGAATTTATTTGGTTTGGGGGTTTGTCTAACTTCTTGAATCTATAGATTTATGTCTTTTGCCAAATTTGGGAATTTTTCAGCCATTATTTCTCTGAGTACTTTTTCAACTCTGGCCTCATTCTTCTCCCCTTGGGACTTCAATAGCATGATTACTGAATTTTTTATTATAATTTCACATGTTCCTGGGGCTCCATTCATTTTTAAAAATCTATTTTCTATTTTAGATTGGGTTATTTATTTATTTATTTATTTATTTATTTATTTTGAGACGGAGTCTCACTCTGACACCCAGGCTGGAGTGCAGTGACATGATCTCGGCTCACTGCAACCTCCGCCTCCCGGATTCAAGTGATTCTCCTGCCTCAGCCTCCTGCGTAGCTGGGATTACAGGTGCGTGCCACCACGCCTGGCTAATTTTTGTATTTTTAGTAGAGACGGAGTTTCACCTGTTGGTCAGGCTGATCTCAAACTCCTGACCTCGTGATCCGCCCGCCTCGGCCTCCCAAAGTGCTGGGATTATAGGCCTGAGCCACCGCATCCAGCCTAGATTGGGTAATTTTTATTGCTCTCTTTTCAAATTCACTGATTCTTTCCTCCGGCTTCTCTATTCTGCTGTGGAGCCCATACATTGAGTTTTTAATTTCAGTTATAGTATTTTTTTATCTCTAAAATTTACATTTGGTTCTTCTTTGGATCTTCTATTTCTTTGCTGAATCTTCTATTTCTTAATTTGATTCAATTGCTGGTTGAAGCATTCCTATGATGGATGCTTTCAAATCTCTGCTAGACAATTCAAACATCTCATCGTCTGTGTTGGCATCCATTGGTTGTCTTTTTTTTATTCCATTTGTGATATTTCTGGGTCGTGGTATGACAAGTGACTTTTTTATTGAAACCCGGACATTTTGTTATTATGTTATAAGACTCTGCATCTTATTCAAACTTTCTGTTTGAGTTGGCATTCCCTGATGCTGTTCTGGCAGAGGAAGGGAAGGTATTGTCTTGTAGGGGTGGCAGTCCTGGCTCACCACTCACCTCCATTGACACCCAGTAAGGAAAAGTCCTCTTTACTGCTGGGTGGGTGTGGGAGGTCTGGCTGCCCACCAAGCCTCCACTGATACCTGCCTGACTGGGAGTTGTAGGAGAGTTTCCTTACTGCTCCCCACAAGGCCTCAGCTGACACTATGAGGTGGGGCATGGCCTCATTACTGCTGGGTGGGGGTGGAAGTTCTGACTGTCCACTAGGCCTTCCTGGATACCACCCTGTAGGGTCCTGGGGTGCTGCCTTACAGCCTGTCAAGGGTGAAAGTCTAATTTCTCCGGTTTGTCCCTGTTGGTATGGATGGGGTGGGACCACAGTTTTTCAGTGGTGTTTGGCTGGAGTAGAGCTGTTATTATCTAAAAGTTTTCTGTCTTACTAAACAGCTTCTCTTCCAGTCTTCTGGCCAAAGATAGCAGGGTTTTTTGTTTTTTTATGTTTTGTTTTGTTTTGTTTTTGAATTTGTGCCCTTGGCATTTCTGGGTTGCTGACTTCTTCATCTCTGTGTCTGGGATGTATGAGGCAAAAAGAAAAGCCAAGAAATCGCCACTGTGTTGTTCACTGGGCTTCGAGTTCCCTAGCTTGTCTTCCTTCTCCTTCCATCTTTTACTGTCTTCTCCTGTTTGTTTCACACATAACGTCCAGGGCTTTTAGCTGTACTTAGCAGTTAGAATAGGGAAAAGAACACCCACTCCATCTTTCTGGAAGTGGAAGTTCTTGTTACTGTTTAAATATTGTGGGTATATACAATACACACCGAATTATAAAACAGCATTTATCTATAAATGTCTTTTTAAAAACGCTGGATGGGAATACACCAAAAAGTTAACAGTGACTTGGTTTTTATCTCCATTCTTTTTTGTAATTCCCGAAGTGCTTATTATTAGCAGGTACTATTTATAATTAAAATAAAGCAAAATTCTCCACTTTTTTTTTATTATTATACTTTAAGTTCTAGGGTACATGTGCATAACGTGCAGGTTTGTTACATATGTATACTTGTGCCATGTTGGTGTGCTGCACCCATCAACTCGTCAGCACCCATCAATTCATCATTTATATCAGGTATAACTCCCAATGCAATGCCTCCCCCCTCCCCCCTCCCCATGATAGGCTCCAGTGTGTGATGTTCCCCTTCCCGAGTCCAAGTGATCTCATTGTTCAGTTCCCATCTATGAGTGAGAACATGTGGTGTTTGGTTTTCTGTTCTTGTGACAGTTTGCTAAGAATGATGGTTTCCAGCTGCATCCATGTCCCTACAAAGGATGCAAACTCATCCTTTTTTATGGCTGCATAATATTCCATGGTGTATATGTGCCACATTTTCTTAATCCAGTCTGTCACAGATGGACATTTGGGTTGATTCCAAGTCTTTGCTATTGTGAATAGTGCCGCAATAAACATACGTGTGCATGTGTCTTTATAGCAGCATGATTTATAATCCTTTGGGTATATACCCAGTAGTGGGATGGCTGGGTCATATGGTACATCTAGTTCTAGATCCTTGAGGAATCGCCATACTGTTTTCCATAATGGTTGAAATAGTTTACAATCCCACCAACAGTGTAAAAGTGTTCCTATTTCTCCACATCCTCTCCAGCACCTGTTGTTTCCTGACTTTTTAATGATTGCCATTCTAACTGGTGTGAGATGGTATCTCATTGTGGTTTTGATTTGCATTTCTCTGATGGCCAGTGATGATGAGCATTTTTTCATGTGTCTGTTGGCTGTATGAATGTCTTCTTTTGAGAAATGTCTGTTCATATACTTTGCCCACTTTTTGATGGGGTTTTTTTTTCTTGTAAATTTGTTTGAGTTCTTTGTAGGTTCTGGATATTAGCCCTTTGTCAGATGAGTAGATTGTAAAAATTTTCTCCCATTCTGTAGGTTGCCTGTTCACTCTGATGGTAGTTTCTTTTGCTGTGCAGAAGCTCTTTAGTTTAATTAGATCCCATTTGTCAATTTTGGCTTTTGCTGCCGTTGCTTTTGGTGTTTTAGACATGAAGTCCTTGCCCGTGCCTATGTCCTGAATGGTACTACCTAGGTTTTCTTCTAGGGTTTTTATGGTATTAGGTCTAACATTTAAGTCTCTAATCTATCTTGAATTAATTTTCGTATAAGGAGTAAGGAAAGGATCCAGTTTCAGCTTTCTACTTATGGCTAGCCAATTTTCCCAGCACCATTTATTAAATAGGGAGTCCTTTCCCCATTTCTTGTTTCTCTCAGGTTTGTCAAAGATCAGATGGCTGTAGATGTGTGGTATTATTTCTGAGGACTCTGTTCTGTTCCATTGGTCTATATCTCTGTTTTGGTACCAGTACCATGCTGTTTTGGTTACTGTAGCCTTGTAGTATAGTTTGAAGTCAGGTAGCGTGATGCCTCCAGCTTTGTTCTTTTGACTTAGGATTGTCTTGGCAATGCGGGCTCTTTTTTGGTTCCATATGAACTTTAAAGTAGTTTTTTCCAGTTCTGTGAAGAAACTCATTGGTAGCTTGATGGGGATGGCATTGAATCTATAAATAACCTTGGGCAGTATGGCCATTTTCACGATATTGATTCTTCCTATCCATGAGCATGGTATGTTCTTCCATTTGTTAGTGTCCTCTTTTATTTCACTGAGCAGTGGTTTGTAGTTCTCCTTGAAGAGGTCCTTGACATCCCTTGTAAGTTGGATTCCTAGGTATTTTATTCTCTTTGAAGCAATTGTGAATGGAAGTTCATTCATGATTTGGCTCTCTGTTTGTCTGTTACTGGTGTATAAGAATGCTTGTGATTTTTGCACATTGATTTTGTATCCTAAGACTTTGCTGAAGTTGCTTATCAGCTTAAGGAGATTTTGGGCTGAGACAATGGGGTTTTCTAAATATACAATCATGTCATCTGCAAACAGGGACAATTTGACTTCTTCTTTTCCTAACTGGATACCCTTGATTTCTTTCTCTTGCCTGGTTGCCCTAGCCAGAACTTCCAACACTATGTTGAATAAGAGTGGTGAGAGAGGGCATCCCTGTCTTGTGCCAGTTTTCAAAGGGAATTTTTCCAGATTTTGCCCATTCAGTATGATATTGGCTGTGGGTTTGTCATAAATAGCTCTTATTATTTTGAGGTACGTTCCATCAATACCGAATTTATTGAGCGTTTTTAGCATGAAGGGCTGTTGAATTTTGTCAAAAGCCTTTTCTGCATCTATTGAGATAATCATGTGGTTCTTGTCTTTGGTTCTGTTTATATGCTGGATTACGTTTATTGATTTGTGAATGTTGAACCAGCCTTGCATCCCAGGGATGAAGCCCACTTGATCATGGTGGATAAGCTTTTTGATGTGCTGCTGAATCCGGTTTGCCAGTATTTTATTGAGAATTTTTGCATCAATGTTCATCAGGGATATTGGTCTAAAATTTTCTTTTTTTGTTGTGTCTCTGCCAGGCTTTGGTATCAGGATGATGTTGGCCTCATAAAATGAGTTAGGGAGGACTCCCTCTTTTTCAATTGATTGGAATAGTTCTAGAAGGAATGGTACCAGCTCCTCTTTGTACCTCTGGTAGAATTCAGCTGTGAATCCATCTGGTCCTGGACTTTTTTTGGTTGGTAGGCTATTAATTATTGCCTCAATTTCAGAGCCTGCTATAGGTCTATTCAGGGATTCAACTTCTTCCTGGTTTAGTCTTGGAAGAGTGTAAGTGTCCAGGAAATTATCCATTTCTTCTAGATTTTCTAGTTGATTTGCGTAGAGGTGTTTATAGTATTCTCTGACGGTAGTTTGTATTTCTGTGGGGTCCGTGGTGATATCCCCTTTATCATTTTTTATTGCGTCTATTTGATTCCTCTCTCTTTTCTTCTTTATTAGTCTTGCTAGCAGTCTGTCAATTTTGTTGATCTTTTCAAAAAACCAGCTCCCGGATTCATTGATTTTTTGGAGGGTTTTTTGTGTCTCAATCTCCTTCAGTTCTGCTCTGATCTTAGTTATTTCTTGCCTTCTGCTAGCTTTTGAATGTGTTTGCTCTTGCTTCTCCATTTCTTTTAATTGTGATGTTAGAGTGTCAATTTTAGATCTTTCCAGCTTTCTCTTGTGGGCATTTAGTGCTATAAATTTCCCTCTACACACTGCTTTAAATGTGTCCCAGAGATTCTGGTATGTTGTATCATTGTTCTCATTGGTTTCAAAGAACATCTTTATTTCTGCCTTCATTTCGTTATGTACCCAGTAGTCATTCAGGAGCAGGTTGTTCAGTTTCCATGTAGTTGAGCGGTTTTGATTGAGTTTCTTAGTCCTGAGTTCTAGTTTGATTGCACTGTGGTCTGATAGACAGTTTGTTATAATTTCTGTTCTTTTACATTTCCTAAGGAGTGCTTTACTTCTAATTATGTGGTCAATTTTGGAATAAGTGTGATGTGGTGCTGAGAAGAATGTATATTCTGTTGATTTGGGGTGGAGAGTTCTATAGATGTCTATTAGGTCCGCTTGGTGCAGAGATGAGTTCAATTCCTGGATATCCTTGTTAACTTTCTGTCTCGTTGATCTGTCTAATGTTGACAGTGGACTGTTGAAGTCTCCCATTATTATTGTATGGGAGTCTAAGTCTCTTTGTAAATCTCTAAGGACGTGCTTTATGAATCTGGGTGCTCCTGTATTGGGTGCATATATATTTAGGATAGTTAGCTCTTCCTGTTGAATTGATCCCTTTACCATTATGTAATGGCCTTCTTTGTCTCTTTTGATCTTTGATGGTTTAAAGTCTATTTTATCAGAGACTAGGATTGCAACCCCTGCTTTTTTTTGTTCTCCATTTGCTTAGTAGATCTTCCTCCATCCCTTTATTTTGAGCCTATGTATGTCTCTGCATGTGAGATGGGTCTCCTGAATACAGCAGACTGATGGGTCTTGACTCTTTATCCAGTTTGCCAGTCTGTGTCTTTTAATTGGAGAATTTAGTCCATTAACATTTAAGGTTAATATTGTTATGTGTGAACTTGATCCTGCCATTATGATATTAACTGGTTATTTTGCTCGTTAGTTGATGCAGTTTCTTCCTAGCCTCGATGGTCTTTACATTTTGGCATGTTTTTGCAATGGCTGGTACCGGTTGTTCCTTTCCATGTTTAGGGCTTCCTTCAGGGTCTCTTGTAAGGCAGGCCTGGTGGTGACAAAATCTCTAAGCATTTGCTTATCTGTAAAGGATTTTATTTCTCCTTCACTTATGAAACTTAGTTTGGCTGGATATGAAATTCTGGGTTTAAAATTCTTTTCTTTAAGAACGTTGAATATTGGCCCCCACTCTCTTCTGGCTTGTAGAGTTTCTGCCGAGAGGTCTGCTGTTAGTCTGATGGGCTTCCCTTTGTGGGTAACCCGACCTTTCTCTCTGGCTGCCCTTAAGATTTTTTCCTTCATTTCAACTTTGGTGAATCTGGCAATTATGTGTCTTGGAGTTGCTCTTCTCGAGGAGTATCTTTGTGGTGTTCTCTGTATTTCCTGAATTTGAATGTTGGCCTGCCCTACTAGGTTGGGGAAGTTCTCCTGTATGATATCCTGAAGAGTGTTTTCCAACTTGGTTCCATTTTCCCCCTCACTTTCAGGCACCCCAATCAGACGTAGATTTGGTCTTTTTACATAATCCCATACTTCTTGCAGGCTTTGTTCATTTCTTTTTCTTCTTTTTTCTTTTGGTTTCTCTTCTCGCTTCATTTCATTCGTTTGATCCTCAATCGCTGATACTCTTTCTTGCAGTTGATCGAGTCGGTTACTGAAGCTTGTGGATTTGTCACGTATTTCTCGTGTCATGGTTTTCATCTCTGTCATTTCGTTTATGACCTTCTCTGCATTAATTATTCTAGCTATCAATTCTTCCACTCTTTTTTCAAGAATTTTAGTTTCTTTGCGCTGGGTACGTAATTCCTCCTTTAGCTCTGAGAAGTTTGATGGACTGAAGCCTTCTTCTCTCATCTCGTCAAAGTCATTCTCTGACCAGCTTTAATCCGTTGCTGGCGATGAGCTGTGCTCCTTTGCAGGGGGAGATGCGCTCTTATTTCTTGAATTTCCAGCTTTTCTGCCCTGCTTCTTCCCCATCTTTGTGGTTTTATCTGCCTCTGGTCTTTGATGATGGTGACGTACTGATGGGGTTTTGGTATAGGTGTTCTTCCTGTTTGATAGTTTTCCTTCTAATAGTCAGGACCCTCAGCTGTAGGTCTGTTGGAGATTGCTTGAGGTCCACTCCAGACCCTGTTTGCCTGGGTATCAGCAGCAGAGGTTGCAGAAGATAGAATATTGCTGAACAGCGAGTGTACCTGTGTGAGTCTTACTTTGGAAGCTTCCTCTCAGGGGTGTACTCCACCCTGTGAGGTGTGGGGTGTCAGACTGCCCCTAGTGGGGGATGTCTCCCAGTTAGGCTACTCAGGGGTCAGGGACCCACTTGAGCAGGCAGTCTGGCCGTTCTCAGATCTCAACCTCCGTGTTGGGAGATCCACTGCTCTCTTCAAAGCTGTCAGACAGAGTCGTTCATGTCTGCACAGGCCTCTGCTGCTTCCCCTGTTGTTTTTTAGCTGTGCCCTGTCCCCAGAGGTGGAGTCTACAGAGACAGGCAGGTTTCCTTGAGCTGCTGTGAGCTCCACCCAGTTCGAGCTTCCCAGCGGCTTTGTTTACCTACTTAAGCCTCAGCAATGGCGGGCGCCCCTCCCCCAGCCTCGCTGCTGCCTTGCGGTTAGATCGCAGACTGCTGTGCTAGCAATGAGGGAGGCTCCGTGGCCGTGGGACCCTCCCGGCCAGGTGTGGGTATAATCTCCTGGTGTGCCCGTTTGCTTAAAGCACGGTATTGGGGTGGGAATTACCCGATTTTCCTGGTGTTGTGTGTCTCAGTTCGCCTGGCTAGGAAAAGGGATTCCCTTCCCCCTTGCCCTTCCCAGGTGAGGCAATGCCTCGCCCTGCTTCAGCTCTCGCTGGTCGGGCTGCAGCAGCTGACCAGCACCGATTGTCCGGCACTCCCCAGTGAGATGACCCCAGTACCTCAGTTGAAAATGCAGAAATCACTGGTCTTCTGTGTCGCTCGCGCCAGGAGTTGGAGACTGGAGCTGTTCCTATTCGGCCATCTTGCTCCACCCCCTCTCCACTTTTTAAAATAAGCTGCTGCCTTTTGTGCTGTCATCCCAGCATGACAGTGCATGGCAGGTTCCTCAGGCAGCCTTTTCCTTATGCAGGATGGACTGGGGCGTCCATAATGTTACACTGAGGGTCCCATCCTTTGCACGGAGAGCTCATCCAAGTTTTCAAAGTAGAATTTTCTGGCCTAAGGGGCACTTCTTTCTCTCCCTCCCCCCCCTTCCTTCCTTCCTACCTTCCTTCCTTCCTTCCTTCCTTCCTTCCTTCCTTCCTTCCTTCCTTCCTCTCTCTCTCTCCTCTTTCTCTCTCTTTCTTCCTGTCTCACTCTGTTACCCAGGCTGGAGTCCAGTGGCGCAATCTCGGCTCACTGCAACCTCTGCCTCCTGGGTTCAAGCTGATTCTCCTGCCTCAACCTCCTGAGTAGCTGGGACTACAGGTGCTTGCCACCACATCTAGATGATTTTTGTATTTTTAGTAGAGATGGGGTTGCACCATGTTGGCTAGGCTGGTCTCTAACTCCTGACTTCAGGTGATCCACCCGCCTCGGCCTCCCCAAGTGTTGGGATTACAGGCATGAGCCACCATGCCTGGTCTTCTTTAGGCCACTTAAAGCTGGTCACCATGAGCATTTCATAAGTTGTTATAAACAAATAATCTCCAAAATTTCAGTGGCTGGAAACAGAAGTTTACTGCTCACTCATGTAACAGTCCTCTGAGAGTTTGCTCAGCGGGCAGCATTCCTCCACGCAGTGACCAAGGGGTCCCAGTTTATTCCATCTGGGACTCTGATGTCCCCTGCGCTTTGGGCTTTTGAGACCTCAGCTGCCAGCTAAGGGAAAGAGAAAGAGTGGGTGGAGAAGGCATGCCTCGTCTCAGAGCCCAACCCAGACAGGACACATGGAACTTCCACTCACGCTCCATGGAACTTCCACTCACACTCCGTGGGACTTCCACTCACGCTCCGTGGGACTTCCACTCACACTCTGTGGAACTTGCACTCACACTCCGTGGAGGGACCCAGCCATATTAAGATGCAAGGGAAGCATCTGTCCCACAAATACAACTAAAGAAACCCCTGCAGTGCTGCTGTAGCCATAATTAAATAACGAAATTTTAGTATTGATAGAAACCACATGACTCATGGAGGGGTGAAGCCTTCCATTTTACAAATAAGAAAAGAGACCCAGAGGGAGAACGGCTTTTCTAAGCCCCTTGGTGAGTTGCTGAGGTGGATGCATCTCATTGCCCCACTTCCTTTCCTCTGGGGATCACTCCTTACCAGCCAGTCCAGGACAGATGCTGGTCTATCAGAGAAGCCCATCCTTCTGAGGCCACCACGCTTGGTTCCTGGCTGGTCATGTGAGCCAGTCAGACCAAACTCTCCCTGGAACATTTATGGTAAGCAGGCATGCTGGGTTGAACGTATGTGAATGGGAGACTGGCAGGTGCTGGGAGTGGGAGGGAGTAGATACAAACAGGACACACAGGGCCTGTCCAGAGCTGTTCTCTATCCAGCAGGATGGATGGATGAGGGATGAATTGCCACGAGTCCCTTCTTCCTGACCACTGCCCCTCACCACCTCTGGAGATCAAGCCACATCTGGTGTGACTGGCCCCTCTGAAGGCCAGACTGGCTCTGAGGTGCTGCAAGGGGTTTGCATGGTTCAGAAGAGTGTGGTTGGGGGACTTCTCAGAAGAGCTCAGGACTCAGGAAAACATGCCTTTCCTTCTCAGGGCTCCAGCACCAAGGGGTTTGGAGGCCCATGCAGCCTTCTCAGGCTCTTCTGCCAGCCACTCACCTTCCCATTTCCATGCCCCTTGTCATGGACTTTAGCTTGGCCACCTGCCTTCTTGGGTCAATGGGATGCGAGTGGAATCTTGAGTATACTTGCATGGTTGGTCTTATCCCTGAACTTCTGCCATTGCAATGAGAGGCACCCACCCTGGGTAGCCAGCTTGTCTCAGAAGATGTGAGACATGGAGCAGACCTCCACAGAGCCACGCCTGTCTGGACTCAATCAGCCCACCAAGATCAACAGAGCCACCTGGCCGACCTGCACGGGCATGGATGAAAGAGCATGGCTCTTGTTTAAGCCAGTGCATTTGAGGAAGGTCTTTTCACAGTATTACCATGACGACAACTGACTGACATAAGTTATGTCAAGATGACAACTGACTAATGTAAGTGATGCTCATCCAATGGCAGGCATCAATGGTGGATGTATTCATTGTCTGTTTTTGCTGTAACAAATTACCACTCACTGCACAGCTTGAAGCAACACCCACTTATGCTTCCACAGTTCTGTAGATCAGAAGTGCAGCAAGTGTGGCTTGTCCTCTATTCAGGGTCTAGCAAGGCTGAAATCAAGCTGTCAGCCTGGACTGTGTCTCATCTGGAGCTTGGGGTCCTTATGCAAGCACATTCAAATTGCTGGCCAAATTCAGGTACTTGTGGTTGCAGGACTGAGGTCTTTGTCCATTATCAGCTGGGACTGATCTTGGCTCCTAGAGGGTGCCTGAAGTCAGTCTCATGCTCTCCCTGTGGTCCGCTCCAGTCACGGCAGTCTGAGCTGCTGTGACACTTGGATCTCTCTGACTTCCTTTTCTCATACACCTTGCTGACTCTTCTGTTCCCTTGCTACTTTTGAGGGCTCATGAAAGTACACTGGGCCCACCCAAGGAATCCAGGATAATCTCCCTATTTTAAGGTCAGTTGATTATTAACTTTAATTCCAGCTATAAAGTCCCTTCCCAGCAGAACCTCAATTAGTGTTTGATCAAATAAGAGGGGACAGGAATCTTGGGTGCATCTTTTGAATTCTGTCCAATAGTGGCATTGTCCCATCGCCACTGGCTGAGCAATGGCCAAAACTATGTGGGCTTCTAGAGGTCAGCATCTGTGCCACCTCTCACCTGGAGCACTGGATCAGAGATGTGGCCCACAGGGCTGGAGAGAAGTCATTATGCATCTCTTCTGATCATTTCAAAATTAAATGCAAGGAATATATTATTGACATTTTATAAAAATGACTTCCTCCTGAGTAGTACAATTCATGGTACAAATATATATTATTTCAAGTTGAGGGAATACTCTTAATGGATGTACAAAAACAGATTGAATGAATGCATCGAAAATATTTTTAACAGAACCACAGGGTTTATGGTTGCTGTGCTCACATGGATCCTGTCTCCTATGGATAGGACTCCATGGCTGGTGAGTAAGTTCTGCAATTTGGGCCTACTCAGTTCCTGGGAGGGCAGCTGCCCCGTTCTTTCTCAACTCTCTGTCACCTGACATGTGACCTCTCACCTCACAACCACATTTACATTGGCCTCCCAGCCACAGGAGTCGGTGTTGTGGATCCAGGACAGCTGATGGGGGAGGTGACTACTGTTCTAGAAGAGTTCTTGTCTACCCTGACACCTTTCTCTGAAAAATAAACCTCCTCGCCAGAAGAACCGAAGTCACTTTTGTTTGGTCGTGGTGGTGACCTGTTCTATGTCTTTATTCTTAGTGCCTCCAGGAGGAGGGCTGGGACACTAGCACCTCCACCCAGTCATTGCATAATTAATACTAGATAACCTGTTTGTTTCCTATCTTGAGCATCTCAGTGTCTTTACCAAGTAGATTCTGCAAAGTATTCTCAATCACAGAAGCAATATGAAGCTTCCTTCAGTGTGAGATATCTCTCTCAAATTATTTTTAGTTATAAACGACGTGTATCAGATGCACACAATTTTATTCTTAGAAAAAGGCATGTTTATGTCCTGTCCTGTCCACTCTTATAGTAAACACTTTGGATGGGCAGTCCCACCTTGGGGTACTTCGGGTTACAGTTGTGCTGTGCAGATTCCTTGGGCTCCTGTTCCATGCTGGGCCGTTCCCCCAGCTTCGGTGTGTGCTTCTGCTTCCCAGGGTCAGCTCTGCACAGCTGGAGCCACATTTCCACATGCAGCTAGCACAGGAAGTGCCTGGGATGTCCTGTCTCCTCGGGGCAGGGCTTTGGCCAGTGATTATGGGGTCAGGAAGTCCAGTCAAAATGGAAAGGGGCTTTCCTGGACTAAGGACCAAGGCTAGAGTTTCCAGAAGCCAAGGGAAGAGAGCCCAGCACTCATGTGGGCAGCAGGAAGCTGGTCACGGGGCCAGCAGGACCTGCCTGGACTAGTGTGGAATGTGTGAGATAAGGTGGAAAAGAGAGTTTCAGGCTGAATGCTGAACTCAAGGAATGTGCATTTTCACCTATGGCTTTGGATCCTGCAAATATACAAATGTAGTTTCTAAGAAAACAAATGATGAGTAAAGAATGGTGGGAGCAAGACAGCAAAATTGAAGGTGGAGGAGGGATACATGGAGATTTGTGATCAGTCAGCTTTTGTGTGTGTTTGCAATTTTCCATAATACAAAGTTTTAAGAACTGAATTGCATATTTATCAGTTGCACACATCTTTACGAAGCCCCCACAATGTGCCTGGCTCTGTAACTGAGTAAACCAGACCAAGAGAGCAGGTGGGTCCTGACCTCCCGGTGTTCCACTCCTGCAGGGAAGATCCACAGTGGACACATTTAACACCAGAACGAGAGGCACCACGCCGCCTGCAAGTAGAACAGACAATGACTGTTTCAGCATTTGTCCTCTGAAAGTACCTATGATTATGTCCTGACTTCTGGGGCAGGTGACTGCATTATACCCCTGCCAAGTTTCTGTGCAGGGGTCCTCCAGGCCTCTGCCCTCTTGGATTGGTGTGCACTGTTGCTGGGCTCTGAGTCGCCACCTAGTCTCCTACTGAATATGTGAGCTGGTTAGTGGTGGCTACAAGACACCTTGCTTGCTATGAAAAAAAAGAGATAAAAGTAAATATTGAAACAGATTTGATTATTGATGTTTGTGAATGTACATTTCTAGGTACAGTGGCCAGTGACAAAGCATACATGGGTGGACAGTGACAGATGAAATGAACATTGATTTTTATGTGCCTGAGAGAATTGAGCTTAACCTGTCAGATCTGTCTAAGCCTCTCCCAATGCAAATGTCATCAAAGCTGCTTCCTCTTCCTTTCACCTCTCTCACCTGTAAGGAAGATTTGTTCTTATGCTACAGTAAGCTCCATGAGGGCAGGGCCTTACTCAGGACTTGGGCTCCAAGGGCCTGACTCAGCCTAAGTGAATATCCAATGGGAAAAGAAGGTGGGGAGGGGGATGTCTCCACTGCATGGAAGGAGTAAGTGAGGGGCGGCGAAAGCCATGATTTCTCATGACATTCACAGCTACCTCCGTGCTGTTTCTTGTCTGTGAAGACGAGGCTGTGGGTCTCCTATCAACAGGCCGAGTTCCCTGCGATGCACCCACATGACCAATGCCATTCCTCTCCAGGCCCCTGAGATCAGGAGTCATTGTCTACATGGCCAGTGGTTCTCCATTCATTCCTCATTCCCGCAAAAATTATGTCAAGGACCCACCTCGGGTAAGGCTTGGGTCCCATTCTCTAGGAGCAGCTCCGGAAGAGAATTGGGTGGGCAAGGCGGTGTGCTCAGGGGCCTATTTAGAGGAAAGAAACCCTGAGACTGCAGCCTTGTAGGGAGGGGGGCAAGAAGAGGAGCAGGAGGGACAGAGCAGCAGGGTGGTGTGTGTTGGGGGATTGGGCCGGAGAAGGAAGGGAGTCACCAAGTCGTTATTAGAGGGATTGAACCGTTTTCTTGCCTCATCCACGGCATTTTACCTCCACTGGTCAAACAGATTGAGCAAAGGCCACCTGCAGGTCTTTGTGTGTGGCACTGAATGGTGGCCCTCTCCGAACCCTTCCCTTTGCCTCTGAAGCTACATGTAGCAGAACCACATGACCAGAACTCTGAAGTCCGACAATGGGGTTGGAGTCCCAGCTTCCTAGCAGTGTGACAAGAACATGCCCCTTAACTTTTCTGAGCTTGGGCCTGACACATAACATTCAATACATGTTAGTTGCTATTAAAAACATGGGTAATTTTATATCTGAAAATATTGCATATTGCTTAAATGGTTTCATGCTGGCTCACATTAAAAATGATTCCCAAGTGAAGATGACAAAGGGGAAATATTCGTTATTTAGTTCTTTTCTTACATTAAGCGATCATAATAAAGTACATTTCTGGGTTGCATTCTCTAGAGTGCCTTTTGCTAAATAAATGGCCAAAAATAACTTTCCCTTCCAGTAAGATTTCATGATTCAGCACATTCAACTTTCACTATAAAAGCTTGAAGTAAAGAGTACAAAACAAGCCTAGAAGCAAGAAATAGGCGAGAAAAAGCGATGGATACAGGAGGGTGAGGCTCACATTCCCACAAGAGTGCTTTCTGTTTCAGACAAAGCTCGGCAATAGGAAAGTTGTCTTTATTCAGGTATCTACATCACACTTAGGTTTGGAAGAAGCAGATGGATAGGAATTAGTAGGATCTTCCGCGAGTCCCAGGTTCTCCCGGAAGAGGCAAATTAGAAAAAGTGCAGCAGCCCTGGGTAAGGGCCTGGGCTAATCATCCCCTCCCAATCCCAGGGCGGCCATCAAGTTGGGGATGCAGTTCACACCCCTGCCTGACCCCTTTTCTTTTCCAGAGCAGCAGCTCCAGATACTTATGAGAAAGGTTACACTTCTGGTCATTTGCTGGGTGACATCAAAAGTGGGAGTGGAGTGGTTAGGTTTGCCCGGCCTCTGAAGTGCAGCCGAAGCCCTCGTTCACTGAGATTGCTCTCAACGCAAAGCTCACCTAGGAGCCGTCCAGGCGTTGTTGTTGTTGTTTTTCCCCATAGCGTGGCTTTACTGGAGAACCCCAGCCCTTCTCTGTCTTTGTGGGCGATCTCTTGCCTCTTCCCATTTCATTTTCGCCATCACGGGGCCTAGTAGAGTACTTTTCATTAAGTTATCCGTATCCGGGAAGATGTCCTCTCATCCACTTTACCAAAAAGGGCAGGGGGAACCCGAGCCATCTCCTGCCCACGGGGGTGTGCGCTCATCCACACAGACAGCTTCAGGCCGCCCAGGGCCTGGGACCCGTTTCCAGATGCCCTGCGAAGAGGTGTCCACAGCAACGGTGCATCACTCCAGGCCTGGCGCACTCTTTTGGCCAAGGCGGCGCACGAATGCCCTCGGGCCTCCGAGGAAAGAGAGGGGCTCAGGTCCTTGCAAAGGGACCTCCCTGCGGAGGAACCCCGCGCGTGGCTCAGGAGGCCTCTCCTCCGGGTGGCCAGCGCCAGGCGCAGCTGCGGTGCCGGGGCGCGGTGACAGGCGGGCCGCAGGGCCGCCTACGGGCACCTCCACGCGCCCCCGCTCGGCCCTAGCCTGCCGCGCCGCCGCCGCCCGCAGTGGAAGGCAGTGTGGCGCGTGCGCACTGGCGCGCTCGCGGCCGGGCCCGTGGGCTCTCCCGGGAGGGCGGGAGGTGGGAACGTGGGAAGGCGCGGGGCCGCACACCTCCCGGCCCACCGCCGGCACCGCCGACACCTCGCGGCCAGGGCGTCCGCGATGCCAGTCGAGTGAGCCGCACAGGTAAGCGCGCTCTCGATCCCGTCGGGGACTCCCCGCCCCAGCCCGCGGCCCCCAGGCGGCCGCGGCGCCAGCAAAGTTGAACTTCGCGCGTCGCGGGCGGGACGCTGAACGCTGGGGACCAGGTTGCCGGGGCCCCGGAGCCGGGTGCGCTCCTCTCGCCTGCGGGCGCGCGGGCGGGGTGGCGGCGGAGGCGCGGGATGGGAAGGGGAATGCGGGAGCCCATGCCCATGAGCAGCGCCCAGGCCTGGCCTCGCAGTGAACTTTTGCGCCGCGCCCTGGCAGCGTCTTGGTTCCTGGCGAGCACTGCCTGGGCGGCCTCCGGTGGCCTCTGCTCGCGGTCTTCCCGGCGGGCCTGCGGGGAGGCGATCGCGTGCCAGGGATTCTTTGCGCGGGGGAGGCGCGTACCGGCGCGGGCGAAGATCCGGGGTTCCGAGGATTTAGCTGAAGGACCCCGGGTTTTTCACTCCTCGTCCTCCCCCAGTACAAACGCCAGACCCTTGGAGGGAGGTATGGGGAAGGTCGAAGCGCCTACGTGCCTGGACGACAACGCAGGAAGCAATTAAAAGTCCTCCTTTCGGATTAACAACCAAAAATTGATCGATGTGTCAGGAATACCATTGATTTATGAAAGGTGCTTATTTCTCTGGTATGGAGAATTTTATGTTCTCCAGGTGAAACCGAGTTCACCCAGCTCCAGCGTAGATTGATGTTTTAATAAAAATAAATAAAGGGGAAAAGCTCGCCTGGTCTTTGGGGACATCAAGTCTCAAATCGCAGAGTTAGACTAACAAATCAAATTGCATTATCTTTACATTTCATATCTTTTAATCTTGTGCCTAAAAATCGCAGGCAGGAGAGCGCCTTCATTTCGAAAGTTTTAATATAGTGCTTAAAAGTCCGCGTAACTAGCAATCAATGTTTCATAAGCAAAATGGCACGGGAGCGTCGGGTAATTGTGATAAGTGGCAGGCGGCGCGGGGCGAGCGCGGCGGCGGCGGCGGCGACGGCGGGAGGAGGAGCGGGCTCTGGACGCGGAGAGGGAGGAGGCGGCGGCCGCCCGGAGCCGCGCGGCGCCCGTAGATGGCGCCCTGGCCCCACGCTAGGCCCGGGATCCGCGGCTCCGTCGGGCGGCGCGCGGGCGGGGGAGCCGGCGGGGGCGCGGGACTCGGGGCTCTACGCTTGCGGTCGACTTGGACTGGGGCGGCACGGCTAAGGAGGAAAAAACAATTAAGCTTATTGTTGCCATTTTTAAATTGAGGCCTGGGCAGTCGTTTGGGTCGGATGGGGGTCCGTGAGTCCAAGGCGTCACTGGGAGTGGAGGGATTCCCGCCCCCGAAGACCCGCAGCCGGCTGCAACCCAGCCCGGGTGGCGCTAGCGCAGCCCCAGTCCCGGCCTCCGGGTGCGCGGCCCAGGCGGGGCCCTGGCGTGCAGAAGCGCGCGTGTGCGGGCGAGGGTCGGCGGCGCGGCGGCAAGGACACCGAGTTCAAAGCCGCTAGTGGATCGCCCCCGAGGGCGGCCCGGATGGCCGGAGGACGCCCCCGCCCCAGCGCCGGTGCACCCCCGGAGCCCGCGCCAGCCCCGCCGCCGCGGCTGCCGGCGCCCTCCGCTTTGCAATGTAAATTTCAGCGGGACAAATTGCTTATTAATAGTCTAGAAGAGAAGCCGGTTTCTTTCTTTCTTCTTTTTTTTATCTGTTTTTATTTCTACATGGCCCCTAGCTATGCCCTGGGCAGCCTTGCCGCCCAGCAGTTTTCTCTTCATTTCAATGTCCTAAAGAAAATGCAAATTTCCACAGTGTGGCCTTTTTAAAAAGTTAAATTAGCAACAGCTTTAAGTGACTCCATTAGTTTGGAAAACATACGCATGTTTAATGTGGGAATAGCTTCCTTTTAACGGGACTCATTCTGGTGTGTATATTTAGCAAACCCTCAGAGTTGGTAAAGAATCTCTTCGCGGCCGAATTTGTAGCCAGAGGTGCACCCTCCCCCTTCCAGCCCCGGAGGGCGCCAGCGTTCCTGGGGGGAGGAGGGGTGCGTCCCGCCGCCGCGCGCTGCCGGACCCACTGGCTTGGATCCCTTAGAAGCCGCGCGAATGTGCGCGAAAGGGTTTGTGCAGGCTGGAAGGGAGGAGAGCTTGACACATTTCTGTCCAAGAGCGGTGTGCTCTTCCTTCCCTCCCGGTCTCAACGTCACAGTCCCCGGAGCTGAGTTAATTACCCGGGTGGACTACCCGGCCCGGCCGCCGGCACCCACCGCGCCACTTTTGCGCACCAGCACGGGTGTATACACTCTGTTAAGGTGCTGTGAAGGAGTGAGATCGGGTAGCCAAGGAGGAGGACATTAGCACATCGGTGACCGTGGCCACCCTTTCCGACCGTGCCCACTGTGGCTCTCCACCACCCCAACTTCCTTTACTCGTGTTGGCAAACCGCGGTTGCAAACTAGACTTTTATTGGCAAACTTTTGTGCACAGTTAGCTTGCAGAAGAGGGTATTTAATTCTGTCATGAGGTCTGGCCGCCCCCTCCTTTCCCTTCAAGCCAGTGGCATGGCACTCCACACCCGTTCATGAAAGAGTTAAGATTTATGGTATGCTGGAGAGGTCTTGTTAGGATGTAATCTGCATTTTTTAACTACTGCGTAATAAAAAGTGAGAAGTTTTGAGACACCTTTCTTGATTATACCTTTGGCGATACTTTAGGTTTTACATTTAATTTGCATTTTGTTCTTGGTGAATATTGAAGTCTTGAGTGGAGGATTGAATTTTATTAGGACATCTGGACTGACAATATCAAATCAGACACCAGTGTCCCAAAGCATGCTAAAATTTCAGAGTTAATTAGAACGCAGTGTGTTTAATTAAAGCCAATTATAATATTTGAAATTATCTGATCGATCCGTGTTTGTACAGTTTGGGTCTGTTTAGGTGTTGATTGGCGCACTTTGCGCGCCGTTCGATCTCGGAACTTCTCTGGGGAAAGTTTGCTTTGTAAACTGGCGGGGGCGGGCCGGCGCGGAATCGGCGTCTCCCGCGCCGGCTCGGGCGCATCCAGCCGGACTGCTTTTCCGGGCGCTGCTGAACGCAGCTGGAGAAATCCCAGCTCGTTGCTAAACCGATGGGCCTTTTCGGGTCCGAGGGACCTCGCCACCCACCAGCCGTCTTTTCCAGCTCGGTTGCTCCTCCGGAGCATCTTTACAGAGAAGCAGGCTTTAGGGTTGCCGGGTGCGTTGGGAGAAGCCCAAGCTGGCCAGTGTTTGATTTGGGGTTTTCGCTCAGGTAGAAGAGCCCCCAGAGCTGACTCGTGGGGTCAACCAAAGTGACCGAAGGAATCCGAGAAAAATTAGGACAAGGAAACAATAATTAACTATTTCCCTTCTAATTTCGCACGCTGCAGGAGCCGAGGCACACCCCGGCGTTTTCGCCCCGCTTGGAGCGCCCATAGTTTTCCAGGGAGAGGTTTGAGCGAATTCCAGGTCATGTCCGTCGCCCCCTGCGGGGCGGGCACTTAGAGTGGAGGTTTCTCTCCAGCAAGGACGTTCGCGTGGCGCTTGGTACCTAGGCCTTCTGCCCGGTGCCGGGCTTGGGCTGACCCTTGCTCACGCAGGTGGGCGGCAATTAGGACTAGGCGGTGTGTGGCGGTTTCCGCGCGTCTCCGGGGTCAGGGCGTCAGCTAGGACTAGGTGCTCCGGTCGCGCAGGAGCCGGGGCCCAGCTGCTGGGGTCGGCAGGACCCCTGGCGGACACCTGCCCCGGGGTGGGTGGGAGCCCAGGCTGCTCGGCTCCCGGCTCCCGGCTGCGCAGCGGCACTCCACTCTCCCCACCCCAGGAGGCGCTGTTTGTCAAACTTGGCTGGAGGCGCCTGCTCGTTCTCACTTGGAAGCTGAGCCTTCTCCGGTCCTGGGGGTCGGGCTTCAGGAGTCTTAGCTGTACAGAATAAATATTAGGGGGAGGAGGCAGTGCAGAGAACAGGGGTCTGGGGCCCTTCAGTTTTTGCTTTTTACCCATGAACCCAACAGGGCATCCTTCCTTCCAGCGCAGGGCAGAGGCGCCCGTTGGTTCACCCTATGTGCCACGGCGAGTTGCCCAGTAACTTGCCTCCGAGGACAGGCGGGGTGCACGGCCTGGCTTGGTCTCTGCCGCCATATACCTCCTGAGGCCCCGCGGCTGGCATCTCCGCGCCGAGAGGGCGAAGGCGCCCTCTCTGGGCCTGAGTAACCCACCCGAACCTGGCCGGGCTCCCTTTGTGCGCGACTTAGGTTGGGATGGCCCTTACTTCTCGGTTTCCCCCGGCCCACGGGCGAGCGTGACCCCGTGGCGGAAGACGGAACTTGGAGAGCACTCAGAGGCCGCGTCACCACCCGTGGTGGGCAGGCTTTGCCAGTGCGTGCTGTTTCCTCCCTATCCCGCAGTTCCCGGGATTTTCTAGGTGCGTCTCTCCCGGCCCCTCTGGCCTCCTTCCCACTGGGGCCCAGGGTCAGTCTGGCTGTCTCTTTTCCTGTTCTTTCCCCGGCCCCTGCCTGTGCTTGGCCCGCGATTCTGACTCCAGGCTTGAGCAGGGTTAGAGGCCCGGAGGCCGGCACGGTCTGAGCGTGACCCCCAGGCGCGGAGGACGTGGGGGCGGGCCGCGCCTGCAGCTCAGCACTGGCGGCTGGCACACGAACTGCCGGCCTTTCGTGCATTGGCTTTCACCCTTTACCGAAGGCTCCAAGTGACATGGCCAGGCAGCTTGGGCCTGTGGCCATGGGCCCTCTGAGGGTGCTGCGTCCGGTCGAGCCCGCGCACCCCCTGATACTCCAGGGGACTTGGCTTCCAGGAACTCTCGGCCCAGGCTTCTCAACGCCGGAAATGCAGTTTATTACTCTTTGGAAGGATGTTAGGGAGGTAGGCGGGTGCCCTGGGCTAAGCCTCGATCAAGAAGGGGGCATTCACCTGGTGCCTTGGGCGCTAGGCCTGTGAGGACACCGCGGCAGGCCTCGCGCCCTGGGACTCCAACTTGGCCGAAGTTTCTGGGTGGGGGTGGCTTGGAGTCCTGTACCAGCCCAGGTTCCCGTCTCTGGGCCTTGCACCAGGCACCAGTGGAGGATCTGAGACTGAGGAGGGGTGAGGGGGAAGTTTCCTCCCTACTCGCGCCGAATAGCTCCCTTCACGGGTGGGTAGTGGGTACTGGCGGAGGACTCTGGCACGCGCGGTGGTGGCTCGGGGACTGAGTGGCTGGGCAAGGAGGCCAGGGTGAGCCTGGGTGCGGCTCCTGGGAGGTTAGAGCCCCGGCTAGACTTCAGCCAGGTTTTTTGATAGTGCCAAGGATCAGTGGCCCAAGCGCCGCCAGGGCCTTGCACCCTGCGCGGGGCACGCCGCTCCCAGAGCCAGGCGCCAGGGGCGGCGGGCGCTGTCTCTTTAAGGTCACTGCCTGCTCCGGCACGACATGGGGAGGACAGCTGGGCACTGGCCATCTGACTGACTCCGGCTTGACATCTGGGAGCCCACTGGTGTGTGGCACGCGAAGCGCTTGATGCCGCTATTTAAATGCAAATGTGAGGGGGCTCATTGAAGCCTCTCCCCGTAAATCCGCACAAAAGGAATACTTCCCACCCTCCGAGGAGGAGGCGGCGGCGGCAGCTCGAGGGCCACCCGTGCAAATCGCGTTGGGCGCGGGGCCCTGAGCGCTCGCCGCAGCCGTCGCGGCCCGCGGGGTCCCCGGCAAAGGTCAGGCTCCGCCCAGTCCGGCCCCTGGACGCCGGTCTGGCCCCTGGGAGTGCTCTGTGCACCGAGGTTAGACCTCCGACCGCCGTAGGCCTGCAAAACTTCCAAAGTAGCAGCCTGTTTCTCCTCCTCTCCCTTCTCCTGGGTACCCAGCGCCCGCGTTCCCCAGAAAGGGCGAGGGGTGGGGGCAAGGCTCCCTCCGGAGGCGGCCGGGCGCCGGAACGCGCTCCCAGCGTTACTCAGGACACTCGGGATTTGACCTGCAGCTCTCTTCCTCATCCCTGACCTGGCTGCGGTGTCCCTCGCTCCCCTCTGCTGCTGCTCCTGCCCCATCAAGTTGAAAATCTGAGGGTGGGATGGGGTGGGGGCCCAGGGGGTACCCTCCTGGGCCGCTCCGCAGCAGGCCGGGGTGGAGACGCTGCCCGGTCGGCGAGTCCCTGTGCCCACAGCTCAGAGCCAGCAGCGGAGTGACAAAAAAGATAAAGTTGGTGAATGATAAAGAACGTATTTTCCACGCTTTGGGTGCGGGACCAGATGATCTAGAAAATGAGCTGAAATAGATTCAGCCTCCGAGCCTGTTGTGAGAGCAGCTGATTCCCCCATTTCGGGCCAGATGGCTGCTGAACACAGATTTGCATTCATTTTCGCTTAATATCGTCCAAAATAGTGGGGCAGCTGCATTTGTTGTCAAAAAGGTTTAAAACCCCTTTTCTTTCTGGGGCAGGATCGTTACCTTATGTGATGGGCTTATAGAACTTTTTTTTCCTCTTTAGTCAACAGTATCAGATTTAGAAGGATTTGTTTTTAAACCTTCTAATTTGGTAATCAGATTTAAATCGCCTTGGCGCGTGTAATCTGAATTAAAGATACTGTAAATGATTTTAAGCATGATACTTTCGTTAGCGCAAGGAAGGGGCACAGGCTGGACATTTTAGGAAGTGTGCTATAAAGGAAGCATTGTTTCCTATTTCCAACTTCATCTTTCCCGAAAAGGCACTTTGCATATTCTGACAATAACGCTTGCCTGGCCGCTGGCCCTGCGTGAGCCCCCGAAGCAGCTAAACACGCAGAGACAAAGCTTTTCTCAACCCCACCCTCCCCCGATGGCCAACTTTATTTTGCGTTGTTTCTCCACGAAGAAAGTGTTCCCTACTACACAAGGGTCTGCCGAGAGTGGAAAGCGCTGGGCTTATTAGGAATACAGAAATTTTCTTTTAATTTATCATGAATAGTTTCCATACACTTTGATTTAAGGTTATTAACATTCTATAGACAGTGGCATCTTTAATATGTGGCGATCGCTTCTAAAGACTAATCTCATTACCCTCAAATAGTCATAAAATATGATTTTATTATACTTACGTATTTAATTAGACGGCCGGCACCGTAATGGATTTTGAGATGGCACCGGCGCAACACCTTTGATAATTCACTTATCTTTGGCAATAGTCATTAACCCCCAACACCAGCAAAATAGATCTCTTTCCAACACATCTTTTTTCTCACTCCTTCCAAGAGGCGTGGGGGTCCCCAGATAACGTGAATCGGACTTCGATTTTCCCGATTAATTAAAATATTAACGTACACACGCTGCCAATTCACGGGAAAAGGGAGTGCTGCCCCAGACCTGGCGGGAGGAGGCTGCCCTGCGACACACTTGCGCCCTGCAATTTTTTTTTTTTTTTTTTTTTTTTTTTTTTTTTTTAAATCAAAAGGGCCTGATTTCTCTTGGCAGGGAAGTGCCTGGGACAGTTCCTGGTCGTCCCCTGGGTCCCTGCTCCGTGTCGCGCAGACGTCCTTTGGGCGGGCCGCGCGCCTGGGCGCGGAGTCTCGGCTGCAGGAGCTGGGCCGCGGGGCCCACAGGCTGCCCGCGCCCGGTTGCCCTCCCGATTCCTAGAAACCAGGTCGGGAAGCCGCGCGCCGCGCGCTCACCCGGGTCCAGCGGCTCTGAGGGCCGGGCCACACAGCCCGCGGCGTCCGCTCGGTTTTTGGAGCAGTTGGCTCCAGGGCGGTCTGGCCACCGCGCAGGTCGCGCAGCCAGACACCCGGCTCCGGGTCGCCGGAGAGGCCGGGCGCGCTTCCCGTCGGCCCAAAGAGACCAGAGCCTTCTTTGTCACTCGCTGTGCGTTAAGAACAGGCCAGGGACCGGGGTCTGCCGCGGCCACCGGGGGAGAGGGAGCTTTTAGCAGAACCTGCCTCCGACGTGGATTCCCTGCCCGGCACTCGGCGGCCTCCGCCGGGGTAGGAAGCTTGGGGTGTCCGGCGGGGCTCAGAAGGGGACTGGCCGGCCCTGCAGCAGCCTTAGGTCTGCTTAGAAATCAGGCTGAGCTTCGCGCCCAGCCTTGGCCGGGGAGCCCTGGGCACCCCTCCTCCCAGTCCGTTGCCCGCTCCTCCCTCCGACGCCCTCCCTGCGGTTGATCTGCCTCTTCCCACTTCTCCTTCGGGCAGCCCCAGGCAGAGCTGCAGCCCCTTGCATTTATTGCATGCATCTGGGCAACTTGGGGCGCCTCGGCATTTTACAGCCCCCCGCCCCGCCCATCGTGTTTGACTGTGTGGCAGGTTTTGCAGGCAGGTATTAAGGGGCCCAGCTGCAATTGTGCAGCGGCTGCGTTTGTTTCTTTTCAAGATTTATTTGGGCGAGTAGTAACTTCCTTGGCCGCGGCTGGGCGCGAGGAGCCGCGGTGCGTGGCAGGGGGCGGCGGCGGCGCTCGGTGGCGCTCGGCGGCGGCGGGGCTCGCGGGGCTCGCGGGGCTCGGGCCGGCTCGCGGCGCCGTCAGGCAGTCAGTCGGCGAGCGCGGCGGCGGCGGCGGCGGCGAGGGGCGCGGCGAGGGGCGGCCGCTCCCATATATGGCGCAGGCACCGCCCCCCGACGTCACCCTCTGACAGCGCCGCTCCCGGGGGCTTCGAGTTTTGGCTCCCGGGAAAGGGTCCATTCCTCGGGGAGAGAGGGCTGAGTTTTGTGCGCCTCCGTCCGCTGCGCGCGCCGCTCCAGGCCCCGCCGCGCCCCGCCTGCGCCCGGGACTGCGCCGCAGCACTCACTGCCCCGTTTATTTGTCTTTGGAGCAGGCGGGCCGCGCCAGAAGCGGGCGATCCCGCAGTGTCCTGCAGCCGCGGACGCCGCCTGGCTAGGATGACACCACGTTGAGCGCGCCTGCAAACAACAACAACAACAAACGCCGCCGCGGCCACCGCGTCCTGCTTCTTCGAAGCGCCGCCGCCGCCGGTGGAGCCGCCTCCGTGCCCCTGGCCGTCCGGAGCGCCCGGCCGCTGGTGTATGTCGCGCCTGCCCGGGACGGGCTGAAGCCGGCGGCGGGGCCGGACCGCAGGCGCCGAGCAGGGCGAGGGCGGCCAGGGCAGCCGCCTGCCGCCGAGCCCCGAGCGCCGCTGCTCGAGGAAACGCTTTCGGCCGGGAGCTGCGGCCGCCGCCAGCAGTTTTCATGTTTGGGATTCAGGAGAATATTCCGCGCGGGGGGACGACCATGAAGGAGGAGCCGCTGGGCAGCGGCATGAACCCGGTGCGCTCGTGGATGCACACGGCGGGCGTGGTGGACGCCAACACGGCCGCCCAGAGGTACGTACCGGCCGCCCCCACGCGCCCCGGTCCCGGCCCCGGCCCGGCCCGGCCCCCTCCGCTGGCCGGCGCCGCGCTCCTCACCGGGCCGCTGTCTCTTTCCTCCCGCAGCGGCGTGGGGCTGGCGCGGGCGCACTTCGAGAAGCAGCCGCCTTCCAACCTCCGGAAATCCAATTTCTTCCACTTCGTGCTGGCGCTCTACGACAGGCAGGGGCAGCCGGTGGAGATTGAAAGGACCGCTTTTGTGGACTTTGTGGAGAAAGAGAAAGTAAGTGCAAACATACGATCACACCCTCTCTCTTTCTAGAAGTGGGAGTCAGGCGGTGCCGGCGCGCGGGGGTTCAAGTGCCCCCCTCGGCGGCGGGCACGGCTCCGCCAGGCCACCCCGCCGCCGCCGCCGCCGCCACGTGCGGTCGCCCGGGACCGCTGAGGGCTGGGCAACTTCTCTGCGCCCTCGGACTTACTCGGGGCGAGGAGAACGCTGGGCTTCCAGCAGGAAAGTGACATCACCGCGCTGCTCCGAGCTAGGAATCCTGCCATGTGTGAGGCTGAGAGCCTCGGTCGCGGAGGGGGACCGAGCGCGGTGGCCGCGCCTGACACCGATCGCACTAAATGCAATTATTTATCGTTACTTTCAGGAGCCAAACAACGAGAAAACCAACAACGGCATCCACTATAAACTCCAGTTATTGTACAGCAACGGTAAGTGCCTGCTGCCTGCTCGCCGCCCCTGCAGCGGCTGGCTCTCCTTTTCCGCGCTGGTGAAAGGACATAAAGATTTTGAGATTAAAATGACATGGATGTAAACACGAAATCTTCTCATGGCATAGAAGGAAAACAAAACATAAACGATCAATAAGTCGATGGCACTTCACATGATTAACCGGTGGGGCTTGAAGTAGAAAGTAAAAAAAAGATCGATACAGGCTCCAGCAGAACATCACTTTTAAGTGACTTTTTTCAATTTTGCAAATTAATGTTAATTATTGGGATGGGGGTAGCTCCATAAACGGAGCATAACTTACTTCCTGTGAACGAGTTTTTTTTTTTTTTTTTTTTTTTTAATCCTCGAGAGACATTAGCAAGAGTTCAGCCTCTCACTCAGTTTCCATTTGGTGCTTTTTCTTTTCTAAAAATAAACGACCACATGGGCCCACCGCGCACAGCCACCGGGCCTGCTCTCCACCAGGCAAATTCCTTGCACCTTGAAATGCAAACCCTAAGAGTCTTAAGGTTCTTAATTAAGAAAGGAAAAAAAATTAAGCGAGAAGTGGTGGGGTTCTCTTTCTCCTTTTCGAAGGGATTGCCTAAGTTTTGCTGCATCACCGTGGCAGCAGTCCTGAGTTACAGACTTCCTGTGCCCCGTGTGCCCTCCCCGAGGTGCAGCACTCAAATCCTGATGAGAATTTGTCTCTGTTTTTTGCAGGAGTCAGAACAGAGCAAGATCTGTATGTTCGCCTCATAGATTCAATGACCAAACAGGTGAGAAAGTTTATGCCTCTGCACGAGTTTTCACTGCTGGGCCTGGGTTGTTCTGGGCTTCAGAGGCAAGGGCACTGATAAATGGATCTCATGTATTTGTTTTCCATTGAGCTTCCTTGACATGCTAATGAGAATTCCATATTTATTGGAATGAATGAAGCGATTGGTAAAATAGTTTATGTTGTCATTAGAACAGGATATATATGCTTTATTAAATGTCTTGTGATTGGAATCATATTCTGTCTTAATTATGGTAATTAATATTTGACAGAAAAATTTCAAGATGTCCCCCCTCTTGTTTATTTTTAAATGCTTCTCTGCTAGGAATCAGTTCATTTGGATTTTTTTTTTTCTATAACAAAGGCAGCTAACTCCTAAGCCCATCGAGTTGGACTTGATTAGTTCATTTTTTTTTTCTCCTTTCCAGTGTGATGGTCTAGTAACACGAGACGTTTATTTGGATTTAAAAGTTAAATGTGTTGGGGTGAAAAGTCACCTTGTTCTCCTCTAGTCCATCTTCACCTCGCAGCCCCCCAGCTCCATAATTCAAACTCCAAGCTCCAGGGGTCACTCCAACTCGTCCACTGCTCTGCCCCCTCTCCCACCCTCTGTCATACCTTGTAAATAACATAATTACAAGCAGTTCCTTATTAAATTATTTAACCTGTCTTGGTCAACTTTTCCGATGATAACTATTGGCTATCAGTAATGTGATTAAGTGGAGAAAAGTGCGTCATTGCTTTTTGACATTGTGCAGTCTCTGGCTGCTGGTTTTGTGCTAGGTGGTGTGTTGTTGTTGATTTGGTTGTTTTAAAGATTTCCTGCTGCCCCCATTTTCTTAAAATAGAGTGTTGTGGTAGGGAGGGGGCAGGTCCAGTGTGTAGATTAAATCCACTCCGCACAGATTGTTTTAAAATATGCTTCCAAGCTGGGCTTCACACTTAGAAATGAAAGTGGCTTCTTCGGTTTTGATGCTAACTTGAAGAATTGTGAGCCAAGTAAAGGAGAGCTCTTTGGGGCTTCCTGCAGCCCAGCACATATGCCTCCCACTCTCTGCATGCAATTAGTTTGCAGCTTTTATTTCACCTTTAAAAAGTTTGTCCTTACCTAGGTAGCAAGGGTGTTAGATTTTAATGCCTGCAGCGGTAAAACTGTGTGGTTTTCTCTTAGAGTAAAACAGATCTGACAGGTAAACTAAGGTCTTTCTGACAAAGACAGAGGCGGTGTGCTTTCTGTAATTATTTCACTCGATTCAGAGAAGCCTCTGGAACTCGGGCTGCTGGTTGACAGGGTGATTTTATTTCCTTTGTATATAATGGCTAAATGTTTTCGGAAATCGCTATAGTCTTAATTAAGAGGCTTATGTAGGCAGCGCTAAGTTTCTCTGTTGTTGCACAGAGAAGGAGGCTTCGTTTTAAGTATACTTTTATTGTTCATTTAGCCTTGTACCTTTGCAGTATAAACAGGGCTGAAAATAAAGGCATTTAATCTCCTCTCACTGACGGGCATGGAGGGGAAAAAAAAGGAAAGAAATAGCCCAGTAACTGATCAAAGAGTCAATGGCGCTGAACCGACAGTTTATGGATTTCTGTTTGTGCTACAAAATAAAAAATAAATCAAATATAAATACGGGGATCCATCGGAGGACAAGCCACTCTCTCAGAAGCGCTGGTGCCCGCCGCGGCCACGCGCCCTGCAGCCCCCAGGCGGCTCGTTGGCCTGCGGTGACACCCATCACTTCTGTGGTTCCGAGCCGGGTCCAGGCGGGAGGCCGGCGGGTGAGCGGGGTTCCCGGGGAACCTTCCCTCTTCCCAGGAGGGCAGCCCGGGGCTTTCACCAGAAAGGGCTTTGTCCGCCTGGAAGTAGAGGAAAGTGTCAGAAGTGCCCGGGGAGGTTGGAAGGAATTTCCAGATTATTTTCAGGGGTGGGGGCGGGAACCGGCGAGAGGACATCCCTCCCCCTTCCGTGGAATTTTATGCCGGGAACTTGCAGCTCCCAGCCCCGGCTTCCCGCCCCTCCCCCAGTAGACTTTTTTTTTTTTTCCTTTTCTGTATTTTCGCGAGGCCGGCGGTGGAGGCCTAGCCCCGGCGGGCGGCTCCCGGTCCCCAGCTCGGGTTCCCAGCGGCGGAGCCGGGCTGAGCGCGGCGGTGAACGCACCTAGGGCTTCGCACCATCTGGCGGAGCCTCTGCTCAAAACCCACCCGAGCGTGCGCGCAGAGACTGTCTTTTTACCCGAGAAAAATCATTGTTAGCAGTTTCAAAATAAACACCAGATTGGCCATTAGCACTTTCTTTCCAAATATCATCCGGCGAGGAGCACGTGGCCGCGCGGGCTCGGGCGCCCGGGGGCCCCGGCACTCCTGCGGGGCGCTGGCGACGCCCCGGCACACGTGCGGCTGCTGCTCCTGGACCTCCGGTCCGGACTTCCAGGCCGCCAGCAGCGTGCAGAGCCCAGGTCGCTGCCCACCACTCAGGGCGGCCCCGGGGGCTCGGGACGGCGGCCGGTCCAGGGCGGCCTGCTCCCCGCGGGCGTCTGGGTTTGGAACGCGGGAAGCCGCGGGGCGCCAGATTGGCCAGAGCCCGGGGAGCGCGCATGGCAGGGCGGGCGCGGCCCTTGGCCCTTGGCAAACTGCTCCTGCGCCGCGACCATCATTCCCGGCTTCTTTAGCCTCGGGGCGTTCTGATCGGCCTCTCCCAACTTGCAGATTGGAACTCGGTGTAGACAATGGCCCGAGGACGCGGCCTGGCGGCGGCGCGGAAACCCGAAGAGGCCTGGGAGCCCCGGGTGCCGGGGTCGGTGCCAGCGGGCTCTCGCTCTTTGCGCCCGGGCCTCGGCCTCACTCAGCCCTCCCCGAGGCCCGAGCACAGTCGGCGCCTTCCCTGCAGCTGAAGGCAGCTCGCAGTCCTGGCGGGCGCCTGGGGGAGGAGGCTGGGAGGCAGGGGAGGGAGAAGCCACCGCGGCCTAGCCCAGCTCCGAGGGTGACCCGGTCGGGAGGGTGGCCGAGGGGGGGCCGCGTCGCCTCCCCTCGAGCGTGGTGCACCTGCTGCCAGCCAGGCCTGCAGCGCCCGGGGCGATTTGGCGCCAAAGGCGCGGGCGCCGCGTAACCCCAGCCTCTGCTTGTCCCTCGCGCAGGCCATCGTCTACGAGGGCCAGGACAAGAACCCAGAGATGTGCCGTGTGCTGCTGACCCACGAGATCAT